>NC_071997.2:38474897-39835397 GCF_028885655.2 Pongo abelii | reverse complement strand
TGTGAATCAGTAACAATGATGCACAAATTGATGTGCCTGCTCTCAAAGAAATATAATTGAGTGTAAATCCTGCTTAAGTTAGCCTCATCTGTTGCTTTATGGTGTCAGAACAGTTTGCTTCAGTGGCCACACGCAGAATGCAGAGCCGGGTTGGCTCCTGGCCAGGGGCGGGTGGTATGCAACTCAGGCCGCACCAACAGCTCCTTTTAGTTGGTTCTGGGGTCCGGGGCTGCCTTTGCTCTGGAGTGGGGGGCTCATCAGCTGCCAAGGCAGGCTCAGAGCACACCCAAGCTGCTGACCACAGCTCACGGACTCCTCTCCCTCCTGCTCCTGGGCTGGCAGGCAAGGTGCAGAGCTAGGGGCTCAGTGGCCTGCGTGGGGTGGGCTGTGCTCCATGGAGGCTTTGTTCAGTGGATTGGCTGTAGCTACACCCCCTGACTAGGGCTGGGCCACTTCTCCCTCCAGACTACTGCAGGCTCCCTGCACAGCGTGGAGCTCGGTGGCCCGGGAGCATGGAACCTCTAGCAGGGCTACCCCTGCTGGGGTGGCCCTGTGCAACGTGCTTCCTCCCCAGGGCTGCCTGTGGCCTTCTTGCACAGGTTTCACGGCTGCGGACACAAAAGCTCGAGGGGATGGAGCTTCTGTCCATGGTCACGCATGTTCAGGGGTAGGGCCAGGGCTGGGCTGCTGGAGCTGTCAGCACGGCCTGGGGCACAGCTGGGGCAGGGCTTGGGCAAGATGAGAGCTGCAGTCGCACAGAGGTGTGGCCCGGGGAGGCTGGGGTCCTGAATGGGGTATGTTGGCCCCCTCACTCCAAGCACAGGCCCGGTGTGGCCAACGCGTAGGGAGATGCTGCCCTGATGTGCACCAGGGCACTAGTGCACTTGGCCTCTTCATCTTATTTTAAGTTCGTTCTGTTGATTAGTAATCCTTCACTCTGATCTCTATTTTAAGTTCGGCCTCAAGGTGTAGGTTGCTGGGGGAACCGGAATGTAAATAAGCCTGGCTTCGCTTTGAAAAATCTCTTCTCTGCCTACTTTTTTTCCTCTGGGTGCCTCGTAGGGGACACCAAAAGCCGATGGATGTGCTGGGTCTGTTTTCTGGCATGTGGCTCGTGTTGGGTGGGCCCTGGCCCAGGTGGGGGTCACCTGCATCTGCTGTCCTCTCTGAGGTACTCAAGAGGAGGCCTTGGAGGGACCACACTGAAGAGCAATTTGTGCCGGGACCGGCCCTTCCCAACCTGCCTCCCTCCCACCTCTCAGGGTCTCTGCCGCTGCCCCCTGCAGCCACAGTGGCATCACCTGTTACCCTGTTTCCCACCAACGTCTGTGAGTTGAGTCCTGTCAGGACTGCCAGTTCAGAGTCTCCTGGCTGAGCTGGACGGCGTCCCCTGTACTCAGTGGCGAGCCAGTCTTCATAGACACATGCACCTGGGCCTGGCACGGCAGGGAGAACCGGGCAGCACCTGCTGGTAGCAGGGCTCACATCCTCCTGGCTCCTGAGCCCAACTCTCACCTTCCATTTGCTTCAAAACACTTTGACAGCTCAACACAGGCCCTGCAGAGTGCTCAGGGCATCTCCGTAACACTCGAGACCAGCCAAGGCCACCCTGCATGCTCAGACATCACTTCTGCAGATTCTCACAGGCTGGTACTTCAAATACTTAATTAAGGCAATCATGGGATTTTAGGATCAGAGAGCCTTCCTCACCACCACCTGGTGGCATTGGCTTTCATGCCAATGAGAAAAAGCGCCTCTTGAGGGTAGGTTGCTGAGGACAAGTACAGCCTCCTCCAGGCAGAAGTGGCCGCTGCAGGTGTGCAGTCAGGCATGGGGCCAGGGGCTCACCACACCCGGGACGGTGAACAGACAGGCTAGGCTGGTGGCTGCGCCGACTCGGCTGACCCAGCTGGGCATGGCATGTGTCTGCTTTCACGTGCAGCCTGTTGAAACTAACAGCACAGCCTTCGCTTACCCATACTACTTCCTTATTTCTATAGCAAGATCTTCACTTGCTGCTAATTGTCTGCAGATTTCTCTTCCGCTCTAATCAGAGCAAACCAAAGTATTTTAGTGCCTTCGCTAATTTCATCCCTTTTCTCCTCTAGATGGTGGCTTGCTCATGCTTCTTCTAAAATAAGTAAACGATTCCTAGTTCTCCTACCAGAAGTCCCACTTCTGCTCTTCTCCCAGGGCCACGGTGACTGGAGTTAGGGAGGCGTGTGTTTCCTCCTCACCTCTTCCATCCAGGTGCAGCACCCACTCTGCAGGGAAGACCCACAGCAGGAGTGCTGTCAGGGGCTGCACTGGAGGCCAGGGGGGCTGGGGAGGTCTGGGTAAGTCCTGTGGAAGGGCTGAAGCAGGCTCAGGAGCTCAGAGGCGACCAGGAGCTGCAGGCAGGGCGAGGAAGAGTGCAGATGCTCAGGGGAGCATGCGCGAGCACCTGGGGAGCTGCAGGTATGGCCTCGGGATGGCCAGCCCCGGGCCTTCGCCTCTTCCCTGAGGGCTGACATCATGGTCTGGCTCAGCCCAGCCAGCAGAAACTGCTCGGTTCTCCCTGGCGCCTTCTGATTTCCTGGGATCCCACGGGCAGTTGCGCGGGTTGAGATGGGGTTCTCCCAGGTAGAACCGAGTGTCACAGAGCTCACGGAAGGAAGAAGTTGGGGTGGCATGGCTGTGAGGCCAGCTTAGGAGCTGGTGTCTTTCCCAACTGAGCACCTTTGACACTTGTGTGTGGGGCTAGTGTGCAGGGACTCCCAAAGTGTGAACCTGGGCCAGTGGTACTGGCCTCACCTGGAACTTGTTAAAGATGCAGATTCTGGGGCCTCACTTGGAGCTCCTGGTGTAAGGTCCAGCAATCTGTTTCGACAGCCCTCCAGTTACAGGCATACCTGTGGGATACTTGTGGGTTTGGTTCCAGACTGCCCCAATAGAGCAAATATTGCAATAAAGTGTCACCCAAATTTTTGGTTTACCAACATACGTAAAAGTTATGTTTATACTATACAGTAGCCTATTAAGTATGCGACAGCATTATGTCTAAAACATGTAAATACCTTAATTAAGAAGTATTTTATTTGTCCGGGCACAGTGACTCATGCCTGTAATCCCAACACTTTGGTAGCCTGAGGCAGGCAGATCACCTGAGGTCAGGAGTTTGAGACCAGCTGGGACAAAATGGTGAAACCCCGTCTCTATTAAAAAGACGAAAATTAGCCCAGTGTGGTGGCAGGCACCTGCAATCCCAGCTACTAGGGAGGCTAGGGCCGGAGAATCGCTTGAACCCAGGAGGTGGAGGTTCCAGTGAGCTGAGATCATGCCACTGCACTCCAGCCTAGGTGACAGAGCAAGACTCGTCTCAAAAAATATATATATATATATATTTTATTGCCCCCAAATGTTAATGATTATCTGAGCCTTCAGGGAGTTATAATTTATTTGCTGGTAGAAGGTCTTGTCTTGATGTGAATAGTTGCTGACTACTCAGGGTGGTGGTGGCTGAAGGTGGGGGTGGCTGTGGCAACTTCTTAAAATAAGACAGCAATGAGGTTTGCTACATTGACTCTTCCTTTCATGATAGATTTCCCTATAGTATTTGATGCTGTTTGACAGCATTTTACCCACAGCAGAATTTCTTTCAAAATTGCAGTCAATCCTCTTAAACCCTGCTACTGCTTTATCAACTGTTTATGTGCTATTCTAAACTGTTTGTTGTCATTTCAATGATGTTCCCACCATCTTCACCAGGAGGAGATTTTATCTCAAGAAACTACTTTCTTGCCCATCTACAAGGAGCAACTCCTCATCTGTTCAAGTTTTCTCATAAGATTGCAGCAATTCAGTCACATCTTCAGGTTCAATTTCTAATTCTAGTTCTCTTGCTCTTTCTACCACATCTGCGGTGACTTGCTCCACTGAAGTCTTGAACCTACCACTCAGAGTCATCCATGAGGACTGGAAGAACCTTCTTCAAAACTCCTGTTAATGTTGATGTTTTGACCTCCTCCCATGAATCTCAAATGTTCATAACGGCCCTAGAATGGTGAATCCTTTCCAAAAGGTTTTCAACTTACTTTGCCCAGATCCATGAGAGGAATCACCATCTATGGCAGCTATAACCTATGAAATGTACTTCTTGGCCAGGTGCAGTGGCTCACGATTGTAATCCCAGCGCTTTGGGAGGCCAAGGCGGGCGGATCACTTGAGGTCAGGAGTTAGACACCAGCCTGGCCAACATGGCGAAAACCTGTCTCTACTAAAAAAAAATACAAAAATTAGCTGGGCTTGGTGGCACACTCCTGTAATCCCAGCTACTCAGAAGGCTGAGGCAGGAGAATGGCTTGAACCCAGGAGGCGGAGGTTGCAGTGAGCCGAGATCATGCCACTGCACTGCAGCCTGGACGACAGAGTGAAACTCCATCTCAAAAAAAAAAAAAAAAAAAAAAAGAAAGAAAGAAAAAAAAAAAAGAAATGTACTTTTTAAATAAGAACACTTGACAATCTAAACTATTCCTTGATCCATGAGCTGAAGAATGGATGCTGTGTCAGCAGCATGAAAACAACATTCATCTCCTTGTACATCTCCATCAGAGCTCTTGGATAACCAAGTACACTGTCAATGAGCAGTAATATTTTAAAAGGAATCTTTTTTTTTCTGAGCAGTAGGTCTTGACAATGGACTTAAAATATTCAGGAAACCATGCTGTAAACACATGTGCTATCATGCAGGCTTGGTTGTCCCATTCACAAGCACAGGCAGAGTAGATTTAGCATAATTCTTAAGAGCCCTAGGGTTCTTGGAATGATAAATGAACACTGGCTTCACTTAAAGTCACCAGCTGCATTAGCCCCTAACAAGAGAGTCGGCCTGTCCTTTAAAGCTTTGAAGCCAGGCCTTGATGTCTTCTCTCTAGCTATGAAAGTCCTAGATGGCATCATTGTCCAATATAGGGCTGTTTTGTCTACACTGAAAATCTGTTGTTTAGTGTCGCCACCTTCATCAGTGATTTTAGCTAGATCTTCTAGATAACTTGCTTCAGCTTTTCCATCAGCACTTGCTGCTTTACCTTGTACTTTTATGTTACAGAGATGGCTTCTTTCTTTAAACCTCACAAACCAACCTCTGCTAACTTCAAACTCTTCTCCTTTAGCTTCCTCACCTCTCTCAGCATTCATGGAGTTGAAGAGAGTTAGGGCCTTGCTCTGGATTAGGCTTTGGCTTAAGGGAATGTTGCAGTTGGTTTGATCTTCTATCCAGGTCACTCAAACATTCTCCATATCAGCAATTAGGCTGTTTCACTTTCTTATAATTCGTGTGTTCCCTGGAGTAGCACTTTTAATTTCCTTCAATAACTTTTCTTTTCATTGACAACTTAGATAACTGTTTGGCACAAGTTTCAGCCTATCTCAGCTTTTGACATGAGATAAGCTTTTCCTCGCCAAGCTTAATCATTTCTAACTTTTGACTTAAAGTGAGAGATGTTTGACTCTAGCTTTCACTTGACCACTCAGAGGTCACTTACGATTACTAAATGGCCTGATTTCAATATTGTTGTGTCTCAGGGAAAAGGTAGGCCTGGGGAGAGAAAGAGAGATGGGGGAACGGTGGGCCCGTGGAGCCGTCAGAACATACACATCACTTATCAAGTAAGTTCGCTGTCTTATGTGGGCACGGTCCATGGTGCCCAAAACAATTCCATAACAGTAACACCAAAAATCACTGATCACTTCACCATAAAGATATAATGAAAAAGTTTGAAATATTATGAGAATTACCGAAATGTGACACAGAGACTCGAAGTGAGCACATGCTGTTGGAAAAATTGCACCACTAGACTTGGTGGATGCTGGGTTGCCCCGAAGCTTCAATTTGTAAAAAAATGCAGTATCTGTGAGGCACAACAAAGTGAAGTGCAATGAAATGAGGTCTGCCTGTGTTTCTGCTGCATTCTGAGGCTGAAGCCCCACCACTGGACAGGGTCCAGGGATGCCCAGCCTGGGTCCCCTCTGAAGGGCGATGAGTGGCTGATCACTCACTGTGGTGGCTGCGCTCGGAATCTCCCTCAGGGTGCAGCATCACCCATGACTGCCCCTTCAAAGGGCAGCCGGAAGCCAGCGCTGGCTCACTTCCAATGGGGAAACTCCACAGGGCTGTCTCGGCTCCAGAGCCCCGAGGATCAGCGATGCTGCCCTTCAGCCACAGCTCAGGTGTGTCCTGAGAGCACTCCCCACAAACCTCCCCATCTCAGGGTCTGCCTCCAGGAAACCCAACCTAGACAATGCTGGTACCGCTGGGGATGTGCTGCTACCACCAGGGCCTGCATCTCCTTCCCTCCACCGCAACCGGCCCTGCAGCGGCCCCAGACGTCTCCGACCTTTGCTCGCCAGGCTCTATGTCGTCCAGAGACTCTCTCAATAAAATTCTCTGCTCTTCCTACTTGCATCTCCTCCATTTCCCCACCTGCTTGGGGTCCCAGCTGTGCCCTCTCTCTAGAGGTGCAGGCGGCAGGGGTGGGGATGAAGAGTACTCACCCCTCCACTGGTTCTCAGGCTCACTCTCATATTCTTGGTCGCATCTGTCTGTAATA
Organism: Pongo abelii; assembly: GCF_028885655.2. Taxonomy (NCBI): domain Eukaryota; kingdom Metazoa; phylum Chordata; class Mammalia; order Primates; family Hominidae; genus Pongo; species Pongo abelii. The sequence continues at coordinate 39,828,810 of NC_071997.2, read as the reverse complement.
TCCTGAGGATGGTGCCGCCAGTGCCTGGAAGGGCTGACCATGGGGCCAGGCTGACCACGAGGCTGGGCACTGTCAAAGGAGGCTGGACGGCTGGCCTCTGAGACACCTCTTGGGGGCAGTACCCGGTGATTTTGCTGATCCAGGCCTTCGTTCCAAGCCTGGCAGGGACTTATTTTACCGAGTCTTATTGTCTTGAACTCACGCTGATCCAGTCCATTGCAGGCTGAGTGCAGCACCAGCCTGTTCTGTGAATTTGGAATGGAAGGTGCCCCTGTCTTGTGTTGGCATGGTTTGGTCAGCAGTCCTTTTCCTGTGTCCTAGAATGTGGGGACTGTTGTTACTGAGGATGGTTTGGTGGCCTTTTGACCACACGCACAAATGGCAGTGGGGTCATGAGGAGGTCACTCCTGATCACAGCAAGGTCTGAGAGGTCATCCCTGCCATGACAGAGAGCACGTCTCACATGACCAATGTCAACCACCAGATCCAGGGACCCTGGTCTGCACCTCAGCAGGGGAGGATGAAAACCACTGGCCACCATTCCCCTGGGCTTCCCTTTCCCTGTTGCAGGCCAACCCCCTCCTCTCCCTAAGTCTTTCTCTGTGCTCCTGGATAGGACTCCCAGGTCCCTAAGGTGCCATCTGGGTGGTCATGCACCTCACAGGGTACCTAGTTTTCCCTGCAGGTAATGAACTGCACCCATCGACTGTAGAAGTTTCCTTCTCTGATGGCAAGCCGACATGCAGTCCCAGACCAAGGCTCTGTGCCAAGAGTTGCGCTGCTCTCGGATTGCAGGTACACGGACCGAGTCAGACCCAGGCGTGTCTGTCTGATGCCTGTTTCGTCCTCCTCCTCCACCTCCTCCACTGCTGTAGGTGATGACGGGACATCTCGGATGGCTCCTGCAGGGTAGCCCTATGCTCTCTCCCTGCCTCCTCTGGTCCTTCACATCAGGCAGTGGCTCTAAGATGCCCATGAAGAAGTGGAGGTGAGAATCCACCCTTCCAAATCAGGGGCAACCTACTCACAGCATTTCATCAACCTTGAGACCCTCTGGGTGGACTGGCTGTGCCCAGGAGCATGGCCTCTAGGAGCAGACAATCATATGTCTGCTTCCCCAAATCACAGAGGTCTGCCAGAGGAATGGTGGACAAGCCTCAGCCCAACACAGCAGGGGGTGGAAAGGGGGTGCAGGAATGAGAGATGTCTCTGTAGACTCACAATCGCCTCCATGCACTGGGTGAGCAAACTGAGACCCTTCTTGTGTTTCCGGACAACTGAGCCCTTAGGGAATCCATGCCATGGAAGCCTTTCACATGCTGGAAGAAGGGGCAAGAACAACATCCAGCCATTGACACACTGACCATACGGGATCAGGCCACTTAATCTCAAGGGCTCATGTTTCAGTGCACACGACGTGGCCTGGAGAGGTCAAAGCTATGCAATCATGAAGATCAGGAACGAGGTCTCCTGAAGTCATGCCATGGCTGACTTTCACACCAGCCCCATCTGGGCCCTGGCTGGAGTCCCCAAGCCATCATTCTCTGCAGACCCGCAATGGGCAGCAGTGCACTGTTGTTTGCTGTGGTTGTTTTTGCAACGACAGCACATCTCATGTTCAATTTCAGACTTCTGAACGTGACTTACAGATGCTATTTTGGGAAGAATGGTTAGATCAGACCCCCACCCCAGTACTTGCCACTGGTAGGGTATGTGTGGGAATACTAGCTTCTTAGAGTTAAAGAGGATAGGTGAGCAGTTGGGCTAATCCCCTTCCTCATAAACTGATGAGGTCAGTCTGATCTTTTCCTCTCTGGGGATAAAATAAAGGATGTCATGTTTTCAGAATGCATCATGCATACTGCTGTAATGTATGTAATGTTACCTGGCATATGACTGCTATCAGTATAACAGCCATGAACACACATGGAACGGACCATCACCAGTCACAGGTCATGCTGACCATGATCCAGCTCCTGCATGGAGGGCCACTGTGTCACCTGCAGACACATTCCTACCTAAATCCTTGTCATCCTTAGAAGGATGTTGTTCGACACATAAGTTTCCCTTCCCTCTTACCCAAATCTCAAGCTGAGTGGAAAGTGCCCTCCCCTGGGGGAGAAGCCCAGATGGAGAAGCTGGAGGGCTGGAGGTCACAGCAACCCTGTCCCCCAGGGCAGGAGAACTGGGTGAAGAAGAGGTCCCTCCACACCTGCACCAAATTTAGAAGCCATCCAGGACATGGAGGTTTGTCCATGGTTGAGGCCTCCAGAATATTCACAACTCTTGAGGGGTGACATGCCTGGAACTGTTACATTTTGGGTCTCCAGGACACAGCAGCCTTCTTGGGTGGCTAAGCCTTGAGCTCGCCTCAAGCTGGGGAGCCCTCCGCACCCAGGAAGGGTAGGCCTTTGCTCTCATAGAACAACTGGCAGCTACTGAGAGCCTGTGTACAGGCATTCAGCTGGTCATGGGGACTCCAAAACAAACACATCTGGGCTTTGCCCTTGAAGCGCTCATGGCCTCAGCAACCTGACCTGCATCCTGCCTCTCATTTGGGAAACTCCATCAGGGCTATCCCCCTGTGGGTGCAGGTTTCTTTCCTCAGATAGCATCCTGCATCCAATTCTTCAAGAGGAGCAGACCCATCACCCCCCCACATTTCCATGTGCCTCCTTGGCACCAGCTTTGCCTGAAGCTGCCAGAACTGAGCTAGGAGCATGGCAGGAGATGGAGGTAGTATCTTTTGTCCAGTGCTGGTGAAAACTTGAATATCAGTCTCAAGGCATCTGGAAGTAGCCTGCTCAGGAAGCTAGGTAAAAAATAGGTACACTTCAAATTCCTTTCATTACATTGGTTAATTATAGTAGGAGGATATTGGGAGCTTTCCTGCCCACCGCTTAAGAACGGCTGGTGTTTCCACTGGGCTTAGAGGTGGGTGAGCGTGTGCCAGCAGCTGAGCTACTTCTAGACCTTTTGAAGCTCGGCAAGTTGCTCTTCAAAATACTTTTTTGCTTGAAATACATCCTGTTCGGCCGGGTGCAGTGGCTCATGCCTGTAATCCCAGCATTTTGGGAGGCCAAGGCGGGCGGATCACGAGATCAGGAGATCGAGACCATCCTGGCTAACATGGTGAAACCCCATCTCTACAAAAAATACAAACATTTAGCCAGGCGTGGTGGCTGGCGCCTGTAGTCCCAGCTACTTGGGAGGCTGAGGCAGGAGAACTGCGTGAACCTGGGGGGCGAAGCTTGCAGTGAGCCAGGATCGCGCCATTGCACTCCAGCCTGGGAGACAGAGCAAGACTCCATCTCAAAAAAAAAAAAAAAAACAACAAAACTTCCTGTTCTGTAACAACACAGGTTCTGAGTGTCCCTCTGACGTCTGACCCCCACTGCATTGACAGAACTTTCTGTATTTGTCATATTGTTTGCCAAGTTCATAGACTTCACCCTAACACAGTCATTCAAGTGACTGAGCTCTGCCAAACACAAGAGCAAAAGGGAGTCTAATTCTTCAGAGCATGATTTAAATGGGGAATTTTAAAATTGCACTTATCTGTTAAGAGCTGTAATTTAACTGGGCAGATTTTCTAAACAAGATAAACATTTCACTTCCTAGCACTGATTCATCTGGTTATATTTGGGGATGAGATGCAGCTGGCATGCGCTGGTGAGGCCCTGGGACGGGGGCTGAAACACAGAACCACTTCCAAACAGTTGGTGACTAGTGGCTGCCCAAGCTCCTAGACTACCCGCTGCTCTGAGCACCTGCTTCCCTCCCACCTCTCCCCCCAATATCGGACCTTCCATGCTATGGAGAGCTTGCTCCACACTATGGCTAGCTCCTCTCTTGTTGACTGGGAACTGCATTGTGAATACTCTGAATATCCTCCCTGCTTAGAAGAAATGTCCTAGAAACAACGACATCAGAAGGAACTGCTAGACTTTTGTCTTCCACACTCTCCCTTCAGCGGTGTTATTAGATGCACATAACTATACTGGCCAACTAGTAACACATGGGAAAACCCTGCGGAAACCACACGTGGACAGGCCAGCCCAGGCAGGAGGGAGGGCTGCAGGCACAGGACCCCGACAGACACAAAGGGCAGCTCACACGTTGAGGGGCAGCTGGACCTTGGGAGGCGTGCCCTGCTCTCCAGACACCGAGGCAGCCCGTGGGACAGCCGTGGGGATAGATCCCGCCGAGGAGGAGACATCCTGGAAACAGACAAGAGGGGACAGGAGTGAGGAGACAGAGACTCCATCCAAGGGAAAGAGAAAAGCAAAATGAGGCTGCATCCACAGGTGCCTGTGCTTCACCAGCTGCCTGGCTGTTTGGCCTCCAAAGCGCCGTGCCTGCCTGGACTGTCAAAATGGTTCTCTAACCATGGGAGGGAGCCTGGCAGCCCAGGACCCCTGCCCTGAGGTGATTTTCAAGAGCCCCTTCCCAGCAGCTCAGGGAGCCTTCTACGGCCTGCGTCTAGGCTGGTCAGCATCACACTGTAGTCAGGCCGTGTTCCAGACCTGGCTTTATTCTTAGACCTTGAATTAATTATTATTGTGTTTGTTTAAGAAAACCCACACGAAATCTTTCATGCTATGAAACAGAGCTTATTTAAAAAGAGCGTCCCCAGGAACTGGAGATTAATCCCTAAAGAAAATTGGTCCCATGACAGCAGACAGAGCAGCAGGCCAAGAGGACCAGGAGTCACAGGGTGCCCCCCTCCCCCCAAGACCCCAAAGTGCTCCAAGCTTCAAGGGTTTTTTAAGCAAGGAGATGACCCGAGGAACGGTCAGCATCAGGGGTGCGCTGAGCTCTCCGGGGGCAGTGGGGGCGCCGAGGGAGGAATCTGGGTGGCACCATGGTCTTGCCAAGGGAATTCCTACACGGAGAATCCTTAGCCCCAGCCCATGCAGGGCAGCGCTGCCCCCAGGTCCCCCTACGACCCAGCTTGCTCGCCCTGCCCTGGCCTTCCCTAGGACAGTGTCCTGTCTTCCTGTTCAGAGGCATTCAATGGCAGAGGGGTCTGACCTGTGTCCCTCTCAAAGATCTGTCCGAGTCCCAGCCCTGGCACCAGTGCTTGTGGTCTTATCTGGAATAGGGGTCTTTGCAGATATGAGGTAAGGATCCTGAGAATAGATCATCATTGATTAGAGTGGGCACCAAATCCAATGACAAGTATCCTTACAAGACAGAAGGAGGACCGGGATGTGGAGGGGAAGGAAGCCCATGCGAGGATGGAGCAGAGACGGGAGTGATGCGTCCACAAGCTGCGGGGTACTGAGGATGCCGGCAGCCACCAAACCCAGGAGGGAGCCCCGGAACAGACTCCTCTCAGCCTCAGGAGGAACCAAACCTGCCCACACCTTGACTTGGGGCTTCCGACCTCTAGAGCTGTAAGAGAACAATTTTCTGTTGCTTTTAGCCACCTAGTTTGTGGTACTGCTCTGGAAGCCTCAGGACACTCCATTAGAGGGGCTGTCGGGGAGCCTGGAGGAGGAAGGGGTCCACCTCCATTCAAGGCAGGGAGGCTGGAGGAGGGAGGGGTCCACCTCCCTTCAAGGAGGGTGCCAGGGGTCTCCTCCCTTCCTCTAGGATCCCGTGTACGCCTGACGAGGGACAGAATAAGGGTCCCAGCAGAAACTGGAGCAGAGGACGGGGCCAGGCTGCAGGTACCTTGGCCAAAGGCAGGTTTGGTGGTGTGCAGGGGCTGCCTGGCTCTGAATGGGGAAAGTGCCTGTGTCCCCAGTGTGTCCTCAGGTGAGCGAAAGGCGCTAGAAGCAGAGACCACACAGATGGGAGGGAGAGCCACCTGGAAGTTGCCCCAGGTAGGCGGCCAGCCCTGCCCCCAGACTGGCCTCACACCACCTTCTTAGCTTAGGAGCAAGAAGCTTAGCTTTCTCATCACTCACTGACCGGTTCTGGCCTTGCTTAGCTGATAACCTCTGCATGCCACCGGCCACCTAACTGCCCCTCCCTGAGTGGTTACAGCCTTCCCCGGCCAGTGATCATAGCAGAGCCTGAAACCATGCTACATGGGCAGCGTCTACAAAGTCAGAAACGATTTCTTCCGCCTGTTTAAACCCAGTGCGCCTGGCAGAATGAGCCGGTACAACTGAGAGACTCCCTTCGTGTCCCTAGGGTAACTCCAAGTCTCAAATGACTTCCATTGCAATGCAGACACTGTGAGAAAAACCTTTGATTTTCAAAGGATCCTGAGAGAGCCAGGTGTCCAGGAGGGCAGCCCCTCACGGACCTCATCCCTCAGCCACATGCAGAAGCAGGAAAGGCTGAGCGCCGTGTGGGAACAGGGCTGGAAGGGGGCATTCCTTCCCACGGATGGATTCCAGGGTCTTCTGTCTGCCCGGGACATCTGCCCTCTCCATGAAGGGAGACAGGGAAGAGGAGGTGTCCCCAACAATGCCAGGATCACTTTCCTTCTAGAGAACTCCCCAGAGCCGGTCTGGATCATGAGTCACCATCCACGGAGGTGTAGGTGGGGGCTGGAGGGCAAGTATGAGGGCAGAGACACCCCAAGGGAGGGAGAAGGAGAAGCTGCCACCTCACTCTCCACCACGCCCTCCCAGCCCCAGGCATCTGCACAGAGGATGCTTTCTCCACTGTCCACAGGTTTCCTTGTGGCCACTGAAGAAATGTGTGGGCAGGATCTTAGGGTCATTCACTCACCCATTCAAATAGTTACCAAGCAATTCCAACACAGGGACAACAGGATCGACACACTGACACTCGATGACCTGGCAGTCGGAACTGGCCCTGGGCCCCCATGGGGAACACCATGGCCTGTGACTATGTGGGGCTTGCAATCCAGGTGGCCAAGCACTGGACATAAAATTCTTTTTTTTTTTTTTTTTTTTTTTTGAGATGAAGTCTCACTCTGTCGCCCAGGCTGGAATGCAGTGGTGCTATCTCGGCTCACTGCAACCACTGCTTCTGGGCTCAGGCGATTCTCCCGACTTAGCCTCCTGAGTAGCTGGGATTACAGGTGCACACTACCACCCCCGGCTAATATTTTGTTCGTTGTTGTTGTTGTTTTGAGACAGAGTCTTGCTCTGTCACCCAGGCTAGAGTACAGTGGCACGATATTCAGTGCAGTGGCTCACACCTGTAATCCCAGCATTTTGGGAGGCTGAGGCGGGCAGATCATGTGGTCAGGAGTTCGAGACCAGCCTGATCAATATGGTGAAACCCCGTCTCTACTAAAAATACAAAAATTAGCCAGGCATGATGGCACACGCCTGTAATCCCAGCTACTGAGGAGGCTGAGGCAGGAAAATTGCTTGAACCCAGGAGGCAGAAGTTGCAGTTAACCGAGATATTTTGTATTTTTAGTTGAAACGGGGGTTTCACCATGTTGGCCAGGCTAGTCTTGAACTCCTGACCTCAGGTGATCTGCCCTCCTCAGCCTCCCAAAGTGCTGGGATTACAGGCATGAGCCACTGCACCCGGCCTGGACATGTAATTCTAAGCATGCAGCAGCCCTAGGAAGGTCAGCGTGCACAGGCCCCTTACACAGGTACCCAATCTGACTGGGCTGGGCATGGCTGGGAGGGCTTCGAAAGGCATGAGGCAGGCTTGTTAGGGAATGTCTTAGTCTGTTTAGTGTTGCTCACGACAGAATACCTAAAACTGGGTAATTTATAACAAAAAGGAATTTATTTCTTATAGATCTGGAGACTGAGAAGTGCAATGCTGCACGGCCACTTCTGGTGACAGCCTTCTTGCTGGTGAGGACTCTGCAGAGCATCGCATGACGAGGGGGCTGAGCGTGCTGGCTCAGGTCCTGCTGCTTCTTCTTAGAAAGCCACCAGCCCTGCTCCCATGAATCCAGGAATCCATGAGTGATTATTCAGCCTTGCCCTTGTGACCTAATTGCCTTTTAAAGGCCCCACCTCTCAGTGCTGCGCCTGGGGGATTAAATTTCAACATGAATTTCAGAGGGGACATTCAAGCCACAGCAGGGAGGTGATGAGGGTGGGTCGTGGGCCTAGAGGAGCCCTGGCTGGCTAAGGTGGGAGGCCAGATGAAGTGACAGTTTGGAGGCAAAGGTGGCAGTATCCCCATGGATGAGGACAGGCTGTGCAGGGCCTCCTGAGAGTGTTCAGGTCTTCAGTCTGAGGGCACGGTGTCCCTGGAAGACGGGCAGGGAGAAGGCAGCCACAGCCAGGACCTGCAGCTTTGCAGGGAACCCATCAGGAAGTGCGAGGGAGCCCAGCCTGCACCAGCAGATGGCAAGGGAGCCAGGAGGGGGTCTGGACGTGCTCAGGGGGCTGTTAGTAGGAACAGCAGCCGCGACTGTAGCACCCGTGACGGTAGCACTCGCCCTGTGCAGAGTCTACCATGGCTGGGCCCAGCTCTGAGCACTTCCCCTGGAACAATGTTTCCAACCTTCACAAGCCTGCAGATGGGTATTTTGAATTCAGGCAGCCTGTGCAGAGGCCACGTGCTTAGCCACCACACTGTGGTGTTAGTTCCTCACAGCTGCTGAAACAAACAGCTACAGACTCAGGGGCTTACAATCACTCAGAAGGTCTTGAAGTCAGAAGTTCTAAAATCAAGGTGTGGCAGGGCTGTCTTCCCTCTGGGAGTCTGGAGGAGACTCCATTCCCTGCCTTTGCAGCTTCTAGAGGCTGCCCACGTTCCTTGGTCCCCTCTACTTTAAGGCCAGCAGTGCCGCGTCTTCCTCTCTCTCGCCTCTGCTTCCACCACCCCATCCCCTTCCCTGACTCTGGCCTCTGCTTCCCTCTCGGGAGGGCCTTTGTGGCTGCGGTGGCCCAGGTGATCCAGGAGCATCTCCATCTCAGGGTCTTTTCCCGTTTGCCACATGAGGTGACACATTCTCAGGTTCTGGGATTAGCACTTGGACATGTGTGGGGGCCATCATTCCCTTCTTCACCAACAAGATTAGGTCTGAAGGACGTTGAGGGAGGAGCACGGGCTGAGTTTCCAGCCTTGGCCAGATGGAGATGCTGCTGGAGAGACAGGAACAAGAGACCACAGAGGCCATGGGCTCAGTGCTGGACACGCAGTGTTTGGTGTGCCTGGAGATGTCTCAGTGTGGATGATGAGGGTGCTGGTAATGCCAACCAGGAGCTCAGAGGGGACTGGCCTGAGCAGCAGATCTGGGGTCATGTATGTATAGCTGATCTATGAGGCAATGCAGTCTCGTGGCAAAGCCCTTAGCTCCCAGGTGTCTGATCTGTGTTTGTGACTGTAGCCAAGATGGCGTCTGTGAGCCTCCGATCTCTCATCACGCCCATTGAGGGTCATGAACTTCTGCTCTGACCACGATGGTAACAGGGGCCAGGTTTACCCTCCTGCCTGAAAAAACTGAAAAACCAGATGAAACCTGAATCAACAGCTCCCAAGACTATAGAAATCAAGCAGTGGAGGACAGAGCCTCCAAGACATGAGAGATGAGGTCGTGGCAGCTTGCATGGTCTAGATAGCTGGAGTATGAAGTCAGACAACCCACAGTCTATAAAGCAGTCACTCTAAGTACACAGAATAGGCCCTCAACAAAGGCTCATGATCGTCATCCTGAAGCCAACAGGGTAGACGGTGCAGTGGCCTGGGAGACAGTGAGGAGGGAGCATGCCCTGGCCCCACCTGCGGGACACCACCCAGAAGAGGGCCCTGAAGGAGGCCAAGATGGGGCAGCCCAAGAAACAGAAGGAGACCCACAGCCCAGGGGAGACGGTGCTTCAGAGGGAATGTCATTGTCCATTGAGATGCATGCTGTGGAATGGCCAAGGAAGCCAAGGACCTAGAAAGACCCACCGGTCTTGGGAATGCTGACATGCACAGGCGCTTCCTGGGGCAGGTGACTGCCCCTGCTGGACCACTGTGGGGGAGTTACACCTCTTGATCCCACTCATGGGACGCGGAAGACCGCAGTGTGCTCCCTGCAGGGAAAACCCTCACTCCTGGCTTGGGCCAGTGGACCCACAGTCCCCTGGTTTCTGTCCCGTTCTGCCATAGTTAGTAACAGAGAAGTCTGAAAACTCAGATCCTACAAGGCATGGCCCTCGTGACATGCCTATGCTGTGTGGAGGGCTGGTGAGGGCAGGGGTGCTGCCCCAGTGCACAGAATAGGGAGGGGAAGGTGGGGGCAAAAGAAGTTCTCACACAGCCCCACGTCCTGGTGATTTGGGCTTGTAGAAAAGCTGTTCTCCATTCTAGAGGGGGAGAGGCAGACAGAAAGACACAGAGACACAGGGAGAGACAGAGGTAGACAGAGACAGAAAGAGACAGAGAGACAGAGACAGAGAAGGAAAAAAAAGCCTGTAGCCCCAGCAGTTTCCTGTTAAGAATGAATCCTAAAATAATCAGACAGGCCAGGGGGGTAGCTCATGCCTGTAATCCCAGAACTTTGGGAGGCCAAGGCAGGCAGATCACTTGAGGTCAGGAGTTTGAGACCAGCCTGGCCAACATGGTGAAACCCTGTCTCTACTAAAAATACAAAAATTAGCTGGCATTGTGGTGGGCACCTGTAATCCCAGTTACTTGGGAGGCTGAGGCAGGAGAATTGCTTGAACCCAGGAGGCAGAGGTTGCAGTGAGCTGAGATCACGCCACTGCACTCCAGCCTGGGCGACAGAGCAAGACTCTATCTCAAAAAATATATATATAAAATAATGATAATCAGACAAGTCAGAATGGAGGTACAGGTAAGGATTTCACAGCAGCACTGTTTATGATATGAAAAACCTGCACTCCTGAAGTTCCAGGGTGTGGGGCTGGCAGGCTGATGAGGACACAGAACGCCCCACCGCCGCCTGTGCCGTGGTCTCCATGGACAGACCTGGAGGGCCATGTAGGGTATGCAGAGTGGAAATGGAGGTGACAGCCTTGCACATGAAGGCTTATCTAATTTCTGACAGTGATACTTGTATTTTCATGGCAAAAAGTCAGGAAACTTACATACCAAACCATAACTTTGCTCCTTTGGGGAGTTGCCTTTTGGGATAATTTTATTATTGTTTAATCTACACTTTAATATCAAGTGACAATGGTTTCCTGAAACATTTCCACAGTGGTATGAGAAGAATAACAGAGTTAACACTTGAGGTCTGGCTGACGGGAAGCCCGTGTCTTTCTTGATCCCCCATGTGCCATCTTTGTCAGGGGATCCTGGGAGCTGACAAAGGGCAGGGGTGACCCTGCAGCACCAGCAGGGGCTGGGCTGGCAGTTCTGTGCTCCCAGGCACTGGCACTCTGCTCTGCAGCAGCGGGAAGAGTGGGTACCTAAGATGATAGGCACGCACTGGTCCTGCTGTTGTTACCATGCCTGCTGTCCTGTTCAGATAAATGCTCCAGAAACAGCCAAGCTGTCCCAAACCAGCATAGCACAAGCAAAGCGCAGCCAGAGCCACGGTGGGGCCACACTGGGAGGCTGGCCTGTCTGAAGTCTGCCCCGGCACTTGGATCTCCACCTCCCAATGTCCTGGAGCTGCTCAAGCCATACTCCAATGAAAGGGGGGCAATGTGTTTGGCCAGGAGAGACCAAGGAGACTGTGTTTTGTCTGCTGGGCAGAGGCTGAAGGCTAGGCTGAGAGTACACACTGTGCGGAGCACACGCATCGTGGACCACGGCAGCCGAAGGCTCACCATCCCACCTGTGCCGGCATCCACCAACTGCTCTGTATGAGTCCAACATAAAGCAACTCACAGGGCTGGGTGTCAGGAGGCACAGGAGGGCTCATCCAAGGCACCTGAGGCGTGGACAGTGGGAGCTGCCACAGGGCCCATTCAGGGTTCTGAGGCCTTGGCCACCCTGACACAGGCTGTCCCTAAAGACAGCAGGAGGGAGACATTCTGGCGGCTTCACTGGAATCCTGGCCTTCAGCTGACACTTGATATGGCAAACGCTCCAAGCAAATATGTGGGATTTAACAGTAAGCTATTACTTAGAGCTGGAATGAAGAGCAGACAGAGGTCAGATGTGTGGAAATGCTTTTTCCCAAAGGTCAAGATGAAGAATGCCTAAAACTAACATGGCTGAGCGTGGCTCCCGTGGCCGGCCCTCCTAGCATGGATGTATGGTGTGGTGCCCAGAGCGAGGGGTGCCAAGGGACATCCTGCTGTGTAGGAGGCAACGCTGGGCTGGGCTCTGCCCTCAGGGATATAAAAACTAAAAGTACAAAGAAGTGAGTGGCACACTGGTCGTGGCTTCCTGATGCTGATGGGGTCAGTCTGTCCTCTGAATCTGGTTTCTGTTGCTACGGATGCAAATGAGCAGCAATTTGCTGGTGGCCAAGGTGGGAGGGGGTCAGGGTCCTCCCACTGATGGGCTCAGCAGCATGCTACTGGGGGCCACAGGCCCAGTTGTACAGAATGTGACTCCCAAGAACACAAGGCCTGCTGAGGGGCAGAGATGAGCAGCCACTGCTAACCCTGGCAGGAACTAACTGCAGGGAAAGGGGCCTCTCCTTTAAATGACTGTAATCAGGAACTCCTGAGTAAAGGCACAGGCTTCCACATGGCTAGCATCCTGCAAAGCCTGAGCTGCAGCACTGCCTGGATGCACTTTCAGCCCCCAACCAATGGCGCCTCTCCCCTGAAGTATTCATAACGAGGTTGAGAGTTGCTGACTGTGACACCAGGGACTTGAGGGCTCCTTGCCTCCAGCTCCAACCATGGTGCTTGGCCCTGGACGCAGGCCTGGCTTCCTCCTAACCACGAGCCACCTCTCTGATGCTGCTTTGATTTTTAATGGCTTAATTTTAAATGATTCTAGGCCTTAAGAGATTAGTAAAGACTTGGCAGGAGTGAGGGAGTCAGCCAGTGACAAAAACAAGAAAAGAGAAAGAGCTCCAGGTGCCTTTGAGTAAAAATAATTGGGGACACAGCCCTCAGACAGATGTTCATCCTATCTCCAAGATCATCCAATGGAAATCTCTGCTCTGACTTCAAAGCTAAGTGCAGCCCTGTCTGCCACAAAGTCGCGCCTAGCAGCACATGCCCAGAAAAGGGCTCTGACTATAATAAAGTACGTTTGCACCACGGTCTTTTTAAGAGGCTCCATAATAGATACGCCAGGATTTGGCCTGGGCAGGTGGACACACATGTTCCGAAGGAGCTGGGCCACCATGCAGTGGCCCAGTTCTCTGAGTCACTGATGCTACAGAACAACAACTCCATCCCTCGGGCAGGATGCTCAGCAACACAGCCTGTGAGCATTTCACATGAGCCCAGTAGTGCAGGGTCGGCTGGCAGGGCTATAGGTAGGAGAAGATGGCCTATCTGATGACACTTAGCACAAGCAAACAGTAAAGTGACAGCATGCGCGCTGATGCTGCTCCCTGGGTGCACGGAGCTGCGGGGGCCCTCCGCACCGAGGTCAGGGCTGGAGCTCAGCCTGACTGTGCAGTGCCCTAGATCCAGGCAAGCTCCACTGCTCCTGCATCTCTCTCCCTATCACAGAGCTCACAGGTGAATGGCACACAGCCCTGGAGCTGCTAGTCAGTAAAGATTGGGCTGTTATCTGTGACGGCGGTATGTTTCATCAAACTCCAGCCTCCCCTGGTTGGAAGCATGGTGTCAGCTCTGGCTGCAGTGCTGTGGCCGCGGTTCCCCGATTCTAAACCGCCAGGTTGTAACCAGACACTAGAGACCCCTCCGCTGCATTTTAATGAGGCCCCTAAGCAGTGGCTGGGAACCAGGCCATATTAGTTTCCTGCTGGGATTACTCAAAGGGAAAAAAGAGGGTCTGGGGGCTGGCAGGCTGTACGGGGGCTCTGAGTCTCTTTGACACTATGGAACAGATGAAGACCCCAAGAAGAAACATCTCGTCATTTAAATTTTTAATATGAGTCCAGAAAACATTGTCATCACCCCAAGGAGCAGTGAAACGGGCATGCATTATTCATCACTCGCTACCACTCCATTACACGGGGTGTAAATCAGACCCTCATGAACTTGCTTCCCAAAGAAAACTCTAGAATAAAACATTTATGGCCTGATTCTTCCGCTTGGTTCTGCAAAGAGGAGCAAGCAGCTTGTGCAGCCAGAGGACCCGCGTGCCTCTCGATCTCCCTCTCAGGGAGGGCAGTGGCCGGGGAGCCCCAGCAAGGGGGTCTGTCCTGGGAGAGGCAGCAGCCATGCCTTCTGCCCACATAACTTCAGCACTCTCAGCTGGTGAGGGGAACTGCTTGTTCGCCACTGAAGATGGAGGCCAAAACTCCCCTCCACTGCTGCCCACAGGCCACCTGCCACCGCAGGAGTTCCAAATTTGCTGCTGGATATTTAATTCTCACCCACAGGTTGGATCTGGCCCAGTGTTCTGCTTTTGTGAATAAAGTTTTATTGGCAGCCAGCCACGTCCACCATTCACTGCTGTCTCCAGCTGCTCTGACACTGCAGGGTGGAGCTGAGTCACTGCGGCAGACACCACCTGGCTGCAAAATCTAGATTATTTACTATCTGGCTGTTTCCTTTAGAAAGTTTGCTGCCCCTGCTCTAGGTGTCTATGATGAGAAGATGAACCTCTTCCCCTTTCTGCCTTTGTCTTACTGGGCCAATAACTGGAACCAAAAAGTGAAAGTTGTGATCAAAAGCTTAACAAGGAATTCCCACAATATTACTAAGGAAAATGGATCAAAAAAGAGGAATATAGGAGGAGAACATCCACAACCCGACTCCAGTTTGGTGAATGAAAATCTCAAAACGTCAACAAGGAAAGGGGAGGTCTGTTAAGGAAGTTATAGGACCCCTTTCTCACCTACCCGGGGCTTCCCAAGCCTCAGCTAAGAAGCAATCTATCTTGCCCTGGAGGCTTTCTTCTATCAGGAAGAGCCGTGGATGGCCTCCGCTCATGGCCTTCCTCACAGCTCTCACTCGCCTGTTGCCTCTGACGGTAGGAAGGCCCTGGACCCTCCTCCCTGTGCGCACCCATCAGGCCAGAGGCTTCTCCATCCAGCTTTGCATAAAAGGCACAATATTCACCCACATCCAACTGTGCATCCGTTCTGCCTTCAAACAGAAAGTGCCTCCTTTACAGGTGGTGGCTGCAGTAGGGGTGGACTTTGAAAAATCCTTTTGTTCAGCTCTAACTCAGTGTGTCCATCTATCCGTCCTTCTGTCTGATAGTGCCAGTGCCAGGCACTGCCTGTACAGAGAGGGAAAGCACTCTCTTGCTGCAGCGAAGCTCACGGGCTGGTAGAGGGGACAGCAAATGGGGGCACGAGGTCCTGAGAGCGAATCCGGCCTGGGCGTGAGCGCATGTGGGACCCCGTTTTTCTCGCCTCCCAAACCCACACTGCATCCAGATAACGCCTGTGGGGAGGTAGGTGGTTTAGCCTGGAGTGGGAGGGCAGATAAGCTCTGGCAGAGGGAGGGCGAGGCGGTCAGGAGATCTGGGTGGAGAAGGTTCTTAGCTCCTCACAGTCCTCCCGTCCAGGGCCATCATGGGTCTTCACATTGCAGCCCTGAGGACACCGACCTCAGTGGCCTGGTTTCTTCCTGCTTTACCTGTACTGATCGAGGCCCTTCCTCCTTTCCACCCTCTGAGGCATGGACTGTGTGCTAGTCTCCTGGTGCGTCCCATGGGGCCTATGGATGGGCATTCATGAAAAACCCTCTGTGGATCCCTGCAGGATGTGGCTTCAACAGCTGCTAGGACAAGGGAGTGGCTCTCCTATGCTGCTAGCCAGCAAGTGCCCACCCAGAGCTCCCGGATGCTCTCCAAATGCCAAGAAGACCCAAGGATCTTCCCTGACTCTGCCCAAGGATGGCCTGGAGGCACAGGCAGAAACCCGTGGATCTGGTTCCTAGCTCGTCATAGCAGCAGAAGAAACACTGCCAGCACCCTGCACTGTGATTGGTAAGCTTTGCAATCGACAAAAATCATCAGGACGCCAGGTCACAGGCAGCCACGGTGTCCTCTGTCCCCACTTAAAGGCCAGGATTGGTAAGTCACGGAGGTACAGCTATTTCCAGATTTGTAGAAGAAAGTTTTCTTGTATAAGATTCTCACAATGGGATTTTTTTTAAATTCATCCCAGGCTCACTTGGTACTTTTTGTTTTGCCTCCCTATAAGGCATGTAATTAAATTTATAACTTCCTGAAAACGCTAAAAATAAGCCCAGGTGCTCCGCTATGCAGGCAGTTTGTGCTCTGCAGTTGAGAGCCGGAGCCAGAGCCAGAGCCGGAGGTTGCACAGCTTATAAGCAGTAAGTCTGGGGGCTGCCAGGCCTGAGGCAGCAAGGTCCTGGTTCAGCTCCTTCAGCTTTTCCCCAGCACTTCCTCCTGCTTGAAGCGTCCGTCTGTCTGTCCTGTGGCAGAGATAAGACCCAGCCAACACAGGAAGCTGCATAGAGACAAATAGCAGGTGGTGATGCATTTTAAAGTTGCCCAGAAGCTTCCATAAGGAACTCTCCTCATTTACTTCTCAGACACGAAGAGACTTGAGAAATGCTGTCTTTTGATGTTCTCCCTGCTGAATTTCAAACACTTCCCCTTCCATTGATTTTAAAGGGTATGTTCCTAATTTCCAAGGGTTGCTTATTTGGAGGTAATTTGTAAGCCATGGTGCTCTCCAGAACAGAGAAGCTGGCAAGGGCCGATGAAGGTGCTGGTCCTGGCTGGACGGTGAGTCAGCCTGCATCTGACCACACTCTGGACCCAGCAAGAGCCCCTGCCCAGAGGCAGGACACTCATGGGCAGTATTAGTGGGTGTCACACGGCAGTGCAAGCATAGCCGTCAGAGCCACACTGGCCTTACTTTGGAAAAGTGTCGGCTCTTCCTTTGAAGCTTCCCAACTTCTGTGCTCAGAAATGCAAACTTGCTGAGTTGCAGGGAAGTGGCGCCTGGGGACAGTTCTCCTCAAGGCCCCGCTGGACTCCATGTGCCCACCCCCTCAATAGGGCGGGGCTGTAGGATTGGCTTTGACCACTGAAATGCGCATGAGCAGAGGCTTCCATGCAGCCTCGCACTGGTTGCCTCATTTCTGCCCCTGCTATGGTCCTGGAGACATTCTACACCACGAGTCAGAAGGCATTTTCTGTAATGGGCTCAGTAATAAACATTTCAGGCTGTGTGGGTCTTACGATCTCTGTCACAACTCCTCAATATCTCTGTTATGGCCTAAAAACAGCTGCGGATGATATACAAATGGGCGTGTGTGACCCTGTTCCAGCAAAGCTTTCATTTACCAAAACAAGCAGCGGCTAGACTCAGCCTGTGGGTGTTTGCTGGTGTCCCAGGTGAGGATGGTAGAGCCAAGCCCTCTTCTACCGGTGACTCATAGTATGAGTGAGAAGCAAGCGTCTGCAGCTTGGTGCCTCCGAGAACGTGGGCTGCTTATTACGTGATGTAGCTGCTCTCAATGATGGACCCAGGCACTCCAGAGCTGACTGCCCATTGAGGGTCCTCGGGTACCTGCTTGACTTCATACTTGGTTTATGAGGAAATTTTTCTAAAATGTAAGCAATCATTTCCCGATTTGATTCAATAACCTCAAAAGCAAATGTGTCATAGTGGAGTTGGCCTGAATGGCCTCTTTCCCTCTCCTCTGATTATCCTCCCTCCCCCAGCAGAGCGCTGACATGTGAATGATACTCCATTATGCCCGAAGCACCAGCTGAGCCTCTGACCTCTCCCAGTCACAGAGGAAGAATCCCTAGGGGTGCAAACATGAGCAGGACAGGCCATCTGAGGCTCAGCCAGCTGCACACCCTGGACACCTTCAGCCAGAGCCCTGCAGCTGTGTCCTCTCCCCAGCCATCGATGTGCAGCTGGGCCTGCAGGGGTTGGGGAAGGCCACACAGCCTCTCAGGTACCATGCTGCTTTATGTACAAGACTATCCAGTGAGGAATGCTGCTGGTGCTGTCTTGTGGCCCACCCAAGAAGGAAGCTAGCGTGTGAGAGCCCCACCTGTGGGCCAGTGGCACCTAGCTCCTGCCTTCAAGGACCTAAAAGCCCAGGGAGGAAGGGGGGATGGCCATACACACAAATAATGTTCCATCATGGGCACATGGGAAGTCCTATAGGCAAAGAGACAGTGGGGGAATTGATTTGGTGGTGGAAAGGTGACATGGGGCCATAGAAAGCTGCCGAAGAGAGGTGAAGATGTCAGATGGCCTGGAAGGGTGGGCAGGAGCCTTCTGCACAGGTATGTGTCTGTGTGTTGCCTGGTAGGTAGAATGCCATGCTGAGGGGCAGCAAAAGGGACATAGGCAGGTGGGAAGGGATTAGCTGCGGCAGTCTCGGGGAGAAATGGACCAGGGCCAGAGCAGCGTGGTACGCAGGCAGCAGATCTGCACAGGCTCACGGGAGTGGACAGTGCTGCCGGGAGCCGGAGAGGCAACCAAGGGCCAGTCTGAAGGCTCCCCAGAACCTTCCAAAGGACTCAGGAGGGAACTGAGGGGCAGGGAGTCAGTGCTGGGGAAGACGAAGGGTATTAGCAAAGACGAAGGGTGTTAGCTCAGGGCACCTAAGGACAGTGGTGACTCCTTGAGGAACAGATGGAATACAGAAGGGGAAGCAGGTTTGCGGAAAGAGGGGTGTCATCGGTTGCTCCTGGCATGCGCTGAAGTCGAGGCGTCTCTCCAGGAAGCTAGCAGGTAGTTGGAGAAGAGAATCTGTAGTTTAAAAGAGGTGCTGGCAGGCAGAGTTTAGGGACGTTGGCTGGGGTTCTGGAGAGGGTGAACCCCCATGGGTGAGTATGCCCAGGATGGGAAGAGAAGGTGGGGGGTATTTGTGTAGATGTAGGGGCTAGAGATGTAGGGGAAGAGAAGGTGGGGGGTATTTGTGTAGATGTAGGGGTTAGAAAGAGGGTCTGGCAGGAGGGGCCAGGACAGGGCTCCACTGGAAAAGAAGAGTCACAGATCAAAGGGGACAGGTTCAGGAAGGGGTGCTGTCCACAGCGTGAAGTGCTGCCAAGAGGTCAAGATGGCGGACGAGGAAGGAGGATGCTAGACAGGGCATTGGTAACTGTGGCTGGGTCAGCTTCAGCAGCAGGGGTGGTGGGCAAGATCGGACTGCAGAGCGTCGAGCACATCCATGGGAAAGAGGAAGCAGTAGGTCAATGAGAGAAGAATGAGACTGGGCCTTCCGCAGAGGCGCTGGGAGGGGGCACCCAGTGGGAGAGGGGTCAGCTCTGCTTGGCCGCCAGCCTGGGCCACACCCCACCTGCACAGGCCCTGCGTGCCCGTGGCAGCCTCTGGGAGGTGCCCAGCAGCCAGCCCCAGCAGCTCCTTGGCCACCTTGACTGTGCTTGTGGCCGGCCTAGGCCCGGCAAAACTTCCTTCTAGGCCCCACTCCCTCATCCTTCTGTCCCCTGTCCCTGCCCCTGCAGAGTGGCCACTGAGACTCCCAGTCTCCAACTTGTAGCATTTCCCACATGGCTACTCAGAGGCCAGGCGCTGGCCTGTTCTGCATCGGCACCTCCCTCCCCGCCAGGCCTTGAGCTCACCTTCCACAGCTCCCAGCTCTCTCCTCGGTTTCACAGCTCTTCCTTTTCAGCATTCTCATCAACAAAGCCTCAGCCTAAAGCCCTTTCCTGAAAAGAGCTTGACAGTGGATATTTCAGGTTGTGTGGGTGTCAGAGTCTCTGACACTTTTTCTTCTCCTTCCTTTACTTCCCCTCCTTCCCATCCTGCAGTGGTCTTGGCCACACCCACTTCTTACCCACCACCAACTTTCCAAAACCTCCAGGACCCAGCACAGCACCAAGCCAGAGATGGGCTCCTGGAGCAGAAAGCAGTGCCTAGAGATGATGTGTCTGGTGCCTGGTGTCTTGGACTGGTGATTCATTCCCTGATTCCCTGAGCAGCAGAAGGAGCCACCACAGCCAACACTCAAGGTACACCTACCGAGGAGGGCAGCCCGCACGCACGCCCTCACTCCACCCTCACGATGGCCATGGTGGGGGTGCACAGCTTGGCTCCATTTCACAGACAGGTAGCGGATTTTTTGGGAAGAGGTCAGGCAGCTTACCCAAGGTTGCAGGTACAAGGATAAGTGCTCAACCTGGCCGTCTGGCTCTGGAGGCTGGCTCTTAACTGCAGGACTCCAAGAGGTTCAGCAACTCTCCTGGGGTGACACAGCTAGAGAGAGGGAGCCCGCACCTCCACCCCAGCACCCTGCATTGAGCCTGGCCTCAGCCTAAAAGAAAAGCAAAGCAGGGGCACTTTATGGAGCACTGCAGGGACCTGCTGGCATTCTCCCGCGTGTCTCCTTTGGCCTGAGGTCAGCCCTGTGCATTTTATGGAGTAAGCTGGAAAGTTAAGTGATAACCATGTCCGGACAAGAGTGGGGCCCTGGAAGGCCAGGGAGGGCTGGCACGGAAGCACAGCCCTGAGGCGTCACCACTACCCCCGGGGCCTCGGCTTCCTCATCTCTGAAGTGGAAACAATGAACGACTGGCTCACTGTGGGGTGAGGTGGGCCACGCAGTCGGGGAAGCTGAGAAGTGATGAAAGCCAGGACAGAGGAGGTGGGATCAGCAGAAGAAGCCGAAGGAGAGATGGGGACAGGCAAACTACAGACGCACCCCTGACAGCTGCAGGGAGGAGGCCAGCCTCGGCCAGCGCGCGGCTCTCAGGCTGTGCCCCCAGGCTTCATGGCGCTTGGGCACTCTGAGAAGCAGGGAAGTGTCCTCTGTGCTTCAGACTCATTTCTATAGAAATCATAGACGCACGCTTCCTTTCTATTTTAAGACAACACCAAAGAAAGAGCAAAACCAGTCCATTACAGCGAGAGCCCCTTAATTCGGCCAGCTGAGGGGCTTCCTCATCCACATCCCCCCACCCACACTGACTGTGGATCAACTGCAGTCAATGCGTTGGACAGCACAGTGCCCAGCAAGCAGCCCGTCTCCACTCCAGCCAGCTGCTTTTCCAGGGCAGGGCAGACGCCTGCTGTTTGGACCTTTCTACAGAACCCCGTGCAATGTTCAATGAGGATTCAATAACTGTCAGGGATGATACCATGCTCACCCGAAAAGTAAATGCACTGGGACACACAACCCACGATCTGTAATCCTCTGCCTGCCATGGCCCAGAAGTCCTGGTCCAGATGACCAGCCTCGTACACTTCAGCAGCCTGTCTTCCCCTACAGCCCCAGTCTCCAGGTGCCAAGAATTCATCCTGTCAGTCAAGATGTTCTTTATCACAGTCTGAATGGACACACTGGGTCCCGAGGAGACTGTGAGAGGCAGGGGACTGGCTGCTGCAGCGGCCCTTGCTGGGGCCAGCACTGCCCCATGCTGTGGGCACCGAGGAGCCTGGGGCTGCAGGCCTTCCTGCTCTGTCCACTCCACGTTTCCCACGATGGCAGTGCTGGCATGTGAGGGGCCTCTGTTTGTGGATGAGCCCATGACACAGCAATGCTGAATTTCTCCAGGCCGATGATCAAAGCCGAAGTGTCACCCACTAACCACAGAATCCTGGGCCTGGGCTCCCTCTCCTGGGCTGCGGCCAGCATGGTGGGGAAGAGAATCCCTGCAGCACTGTGGCCACAGTAGGACCTGAGTCTGGCTCGCCTTGGCTGCCATGGGCCAGTCCTCAGGCCAGGCACTTCCTGGTCAGATGCACATGGCCAACAAGTTGGTAGGAATCAGGAAGGCAGTGCAGAGCAGGGGGAGACCGGGAGGGCTTGGTCTCTGGCACATCCAGACCATAGCTGCACACTAGAGCCCACAGAGGCAGCACGCACAGCTCACACCTGCACCAGGTGCCCCTTCTGTCTCCCGGCAGCTCGATTAAATCAGGACAGGAAGACAGGCAGCAACTGCTTCATTTGACCTCTTGCCCTTTGAGGTGACCCAAACTAAAGTCAGTAGCCTGGCCATGACTTTCGCTTCAAGTCGAACTGCTAGAAAATGGATCCCAGGATCCCAGTCCCACCAATCCCTAATTCCAATCCCTGTGGAGCCAGGTAGTATGCAAATTAATAGAAACATCTGTTCCCTTCCTGCCCCAACAGACATCAGACTGCAGAGAGCTTAGAAAGGTTCTCTCTGCTTGTTTTAACACAGAAGCCATGGCAACATGAAAGGCTGGTGCAGATGAGGATGCTGGAAGGAGAGGAAACCGGATCCTGTACCTGTGTGTGCTGAGCCCACATCTCAGGGGCCTGTGGGAAAGTGGCAGAGAAGATGCCCCTGGCCCTCTTGGGACACAGCAGCAGCTTTGCAAAGTTCATGGGCCTTGTGGGCTTCTTTTTTAGAACTCCAAGGAACACCAAGGGCAGCTTTGGACATATTACTCACAAATTACAGGACACAGGCCAGATACTTGTCGGGATAGGCACTGGCCTGGCAGTTCCAGGGCCACCTCTGGCTGGTGATCAGGAAGAAGGGCCCTCCCTCTGGTTGATGGGGGTCCCTGACTACAGTGAGAGTGGCCTTTGCTCTTCTAGGAGGAAGGAGACAAAAGACCTACCCAAGTGGTCCACAAGGGCCAGGCCGCTGCTCCTCAGTCCTCTTCTTAGGGGCACCCCTCAAACCTGCTGCAACTTCCCTTTGAGCCAAATTTGTTTCACAACACAACTTTAGACTGTTCACATCGCCAACAGCTGCTCAAGTTGCCAAGGAGGGACCCCAGCTCTGGGCCAGAGTTATCACACTTTGTCATTGGTGACAAACAGGGTGAGCTCTCCCGAGTCTTAGCACCACCATGACAACCTGCCCGGTGTCAAGGATGTTTGAGCAAAGAATAAGCAAGACTATTCCAAGTGCCACTGCTTGTGGCTTTACCCCCAGTTGTGCACACACGCAGGGAGCACAGCCACGCTGGTCCGCCACTGTGTCACCATGCCCCTCCCAGGAATTTCCAAATAGGAGGTGCTCAAGAAGAATTTAGCCCAGGTCAGGAGTGGAGTTAGGGTTGGGACCAAGGTTATGCTTTTCCCCTTACAGAAAATGCGCTAGCAGCCCCAATGGCTGTTCTTTGGGGAATATGGCTCCCAGGCACAGGCTGTGGGAGCTTCCAGGCAGTGGGGTAACCATGGGGGCAGATGACTGCACGGTTATGGCTCCAGACACTACAGCACCCATTCCAGACCTCAGCCTCAGCCGCTGATGAGAGCCAGCATGTGTGTGTGTGCACACATATGCGTGGTGAGTGTGTATCCACCAATGTGTGTGTGCGCATGTATAAATGTCTACATGTGTGCACGGGTGTATGTGTGGGTGTATATGTGGAAGGGACACATATAAGTTCACAAGTGTGTGCATGTGTGCACAGGTGTATATGTGTATACGTATGTGTGTGTGCATGTGTATGTGCAGGTGTGCACCTGGAGGGGTGTGTAAATGCACCTGTATGCATGCGTGTGCACATGCATATGTGTGTGCATGTGGAGGGGGTGCATATAAGTGCACATGTGTGCATAGGTGTATATGTGTATATGTGTGTGCATGTGTATGTGTGTAGGCGTGCATGTGGATGGCGGTGTATGTAAGTACATGTGTGTGGGTGTGCAGGTATATGTGTGTGCCATGTGTATGTGTGAGTGCACATGCGCATGGGAGTGCATGTGCTCAAGTGTACATGTAATATGTGTGTGTGTGCGTGCATGTGTGCAAGTGTGTGTAGGGGGCATTTCTAGGCTGACGTGGCACATCTAGATCACATGGCCCTTCTCCAGAAGCTCAGCAATTTTTAAGACAATTCTGTGTGTAAAGTTGTCTGACTTCATTGTGATTTTGAATAAGACAGTTCTTCCCAGCCAGTTGCTTATTGGTGTCTGCCCCAGGATTCCCCGCAGATCAGCGCCCTTGCTCTGAGGCCAGTCCAGGGCAGCCAGAGGGACTCTGGAGGGAATGTGGAGTGTGGTGGCGGGTGGGCTGCTGGGTGGAAGGCTGCAGCGCAGGGAGAAATGGCGTGGGCACCATTATGTGGGCACCTTGGGCTCACCCATGCACATCTGCTACAGTCCTGCAGGAAGTCAGATGACAATGGCACAGGAGTGTGGCTGCAGGGTCACCCTGCCGGGCACTTGGAAAGCCCCTTCCATCTCCTGCTGCAGTCTCTGCATTCATAAAGGGGAAACTTGCCCAACTCCTGCCCTGTGCATGCCACTGTGAGGGGTCTTGTCAGAGCTACAGGCAAGTACTTACTAAATATTGTTCATTATTTTAAAATTTTTTAAATCATTTTATTTTATTTTATTGATTGACTGATAGGTTGCTTGTAGAGACAGGGTCTTGCCCAAGCTGATCTTGAACTCTTGGCCTCAAGCAATCCTCCCGCCTCGGCCTCCCAAAGCACCAGGATTACAGGCATGAGCCACTGTGCCCAGCCTTTAAATACTTAGCTTTGGTTACTTCAATTTACAAAAAAAAACTAGTGGAAATGGAGTCTAGAAATAGAAGGTATCTGCAGAAACAACAGTAACGAAAGTACTCAACAATGTACTTTATTCTGGTTCTGAGCTCTGGCTCCTTCTTTCTCTTGAAAGGGAAATTAGCAAACATTGCAGAGATGGTAAAAATGTGCTAGCACTAAGCCAAGACTCTTCCAGGACATAATTAGACATCCGGAAGCCAACTGACATGGGAAAAACCTTGTCATGAGGTGGGTGGGTGTTACTCAGACATTCCCTGGACCACTGAGAATCAGCTCACACACCACGAGGCCATCTTCTGAACCAGAGAGGGCACACTCACCATTCTCCACGCTTCTGGGGGGCCCCAGTGCCAGGTAGCAAGGGGCAAACCCCACTCAACCCCAAAAGGCAGTTCTGGGGTCGCCTCCATGCTAGTTGAGGAACGGGGGACACTGAACACACAGCTGAGGATAGAACCCCAGAGAACCCAGGGATGCCTGCCCTGGCCTGCGGGATGTTACCTGGGTGGGAGCAGTGCACGACAGATGAGCAAGGTCTCCAATCCTGGCTGCGGCTCGCGGATCACTGGAGCTGATCAACACTGGAGCACTAATTTCCATGGAATGCCTGTGGCTGGCAGCCTGGGAGGATCTGTGCGTCACACTGAGCGCGGTGAAGGAGTGGCGTTTCTTGGTGTTCTTCTTGCCATCCACACGCCGCTGAAAGGCACTGACCGCCCCTGAGCTGCTTAAAGTGGGACTCGGGGCCATGCTGGCCACAGCGCCAGAGTCAGAGGGCAGGGAGGCATTGCAGCTGGATGCAGCAGCTGGGCATGGCTTGTCCATCTCAATGAGCTGCTTGGCGGAGTCATTGAGCTGAGTGAGAAAGGGGAGAGGGGAGGCTTCATTAAATCATGGTCACATGCCACACCAGCCCTCTGCTCTCTCCAGGCCACATTTCCATTCACTAACTGGCAACGCATTCAAATCTGTCAGACTGCAGGGAAAACACAGAAGAGGCTGGTGGGGTGGCATAGGTTTTATTGAAAAGGTTTTTGGAGCAGCTCAAAAACTCCAGGAGCCATGATGGAGAGAGGGGACTCATAGAGAGAGAGGAGTTTTCCAAGGGCCACTACCTTGTTGCCCCAATCTTTTCAAATGCTGGCCATTTCTGGGATGCACGGTGCAGCCTTGCAGACAGTGAGGGACTAGGGACAAGATGGGAAGGAAGCCCCACATCAGAAGACATGGGCTGGCCCTGCATGCTCCACGACAGCAGGTTCCCAGCCTACCCTGAGCACTGCAGGTCCCCGGAGGAGATTTCAAAGCATGTGACTAGACTGCACTATCCAATGGCTGGTGACTGGCTGTGGCAGGGGAGTTTGCTCTGGTCACCATGAACCATGGAAGCTCTTTTCAGTAACCGCCTCCACTCAGGCTGTCAAGCCCCAGAAGCTGGTCTGAGCACACCCCAGGAGGTGTCAATAATCTGCCATCTTGAGTGATTTGGCGAGGTCTCAGGACACGACTCCTTCCCACATCTCCCACTGTTCTACAAGATAGCAGGCATTGTGTGCAGCGAAGAGTTTGACGAAAGTCTGATCCTGGGTGGTGCTTATCAGGAAAGGTGGCATGAAGTTCAAGTCCATGAACAACTGGGGAATAAACCCTCCCGGCCGGCTAAGCCACATCCTTCCTCTCAGGGCTGCGGCATCACCTGAAGGGGCTGAGAGGGGCAGCCCAGGCACACCCACTGGGGGAAGGTCCGTGAATTACACAGCCTGGGGAGGTACCAGCTGTGAGAAAAGGCTCCCTGGGCTGGTGCTCGGGGCCTCAGTTAGGTCAATTCACCATCTGTGAGTGACAGTGTCCCCTGACCCTACACCTGGAGGAAGTTTCCCACTTGGGTGCCCAATGGAGCCCCTTCCTTCTTAGGCTGTACTCAGCTCAGCCTAAGTGCATACCTATATGGGGAGCTGACAGTGATTTGAAAGAATAAAGCAGAGGGAACTCTTTACTGTGTACACAGAGGTGGCTGGGAAGAAAATATGATGCTAGAATCATCATGGGATGATTGCTACAAGCTGGGTTAAGCAAATGCCATCAGGCTGGGTAAATGCCTGTGAGTTTCCACTCTTTCTCCCTCACCTTTCCAGAAGTAGCAGAAAAAACTGAGTAAATGCCAGCTGCCCTCTGGGCAGACCTCCCTGGAGGAGCACAGAGCTCAGGGCAGGAGGAAGCGGGAGCTGTCTCTGAGTTTTCTCCTCACCAAGCGGAAGCTGAGCAGGGTGGGGTGGTTGTGTGCAGGGCTGGCACATTCTGTCTGCCAGGGTACTGTTTGGGTTTGGGGCCTACAGGGTCTCTACAGCAGCACGACTGGGCTCTGTGCTGTAGGGCACCACAGAGGCACCTAGGCCAGTAGCCAAAGGGCTTTCCGAAAACTGCAGGTAGGCCACCAGGGGGCATTTTGAAGCCTTCATGGGAAAAACGGGACTCAGCAGTGGTCAGGAAGGACTTACAGGATTCAGAAAGGAAGAAGAGAGAGGCAGTGAGTCAGTGAAATCCACGAAGGTGGGAACCATAGCAGGCAAGTGAAGGACCATGTGAGCCGCTATGGAAGTGCAGGCTACCTGGGGCAGAGTCACGCCCGCTCTGTGGCCAGCCATGGGTGTAAACTTGGCATAGGCTAAGGATATAGGCTAAGCCCTTGCATGCGAGGCCAGCAGATGCCAGGAGGGGCCTGTCCCCCACACCTACCAGGAGTCGAGTCTGACGTCAGCCTGGTCTAGGAGATTCCCCTCAATGCTGTGAATCAGTGAAGGGAAACACCAGGTCTCACCCAGAAACAGAACTAGCATTTGCAGCTGGTAGCACCTTGATGAGTTAAAAAAACAAAAACAAAAAACCCAGAAGCCCTGCTGAGTTTAAGTGGCATGAGAAAGGGTAGCTCCATCACAGGGCTGCTCCGTGCAGGCCGAGCAGATCACAGAAGCAGGGTGGCTGCAGGTTCCAGCTGTCTTCAGACCCTGCCCAGGCACATGGCTGTCAGCATTTCCACTACGAATATCTGCCTTTCAGAGGGAGGTTATGAAAAACCTCACTCCGGACCCCAACATGTGTGATCTAAATCTGGGATTATTTCCTTTGAAATGTTTCCTCCAACCAGGCTCAGCTGTTTTGCTCTATTTTATGGCTGTATTCATTTGCTTCCTCCCAAGTGCTACTCAGAGAACAAACCAGTGCCTGTTCCCTCCCACAGCCCTCTGTGGGGCTCTCCAAATACCTGGGAGCCAGCTTCCTGGACCCCAGTGTTCTCTGCCCACTTGACAGGGTATAAAGGAAGACAGAGCAGCAGGACACAGTGAGCGCAGTCCTCCATTCATCTCACTCACTGGCATCGGAGCACCTTCTAAACACACCTGCCACGCGCCTGCACTTGCGACATCATTACACAGCAATCATGGCAGCAATAATGCTGATGCTGGGCTCAAATGATTCCCTTCTCCCCAAAGGAACAGGCCTGGGGTGTTTCACTTAGTCCTCCTGTGACTCTGTTGAGTTGGTACTGAAAACTGTTTTCAAAATCAGGAAATCCAGGCACGAACAGGTTGTTGTATGCACGTCCAGAAGAGATGGGGCCCTGATCTGAATGTCAGCGTGGATATCCAGGCTCCCTATTCTCATCAGGGGACACAGCAGCCAGGAGCACAGTGCCTGGCCCCTCAGCAGTGCCACAGGTCACTGAGCACTGGGCGGCCACCAGCACGTGTCCCCGAGAGGCTGCTCACAAGTGATCGCACTGTGCCCCCTTCACGGCGGAGACGGAGAGTGAGGGTGGGGAGACAGCATGCATCCCTCATGCCTTAGCAACCCCAGCCGAAGGCCGGTGCTGAAAGTGAAGGCAAAAAGCTTCCATCAAGATAGGCAGCTTCAACAGACGGCAGGAGAAGTAAGAGCTCCTGCCTCAAAGAAGAAAGTCCTCAATGCCTCATCCAAAGCTTCAGCATCCCCAGCATCCCTGCAGCAGCCAGGCAGGCGAACTGTTGCCGAGGGGTCTCCCAGGAAGAGGAGGGGTTAGGCTGTATCCTGTTGACTCATCTCTGCTTCTGAGCCAAGGGGCTTCTCCATGGACCCCTTTCCTCCTGCCCTGTGCAGTCTTCGTTCTGAAAGTCCAGAGTGGACTAACCCGAAGGGCCTCAACAGGCAGATGCATCTCTACACGCATGGGACTGAGGAGTCATTTTCCACCCACCACTGGGGACCAGGCTTGCCATACTCACACAGGCATGTGAGTAGCGCACGCACCGGCCCGCGGAGTCCCAGGCACTGCTACAGATCTGTGACTTGATCCTGGGGCAAAACTCTCCATCTGGGGAAGTTTTCATTGTCTTCACAACAAGCTCCAATTAGTCACGTCATAAAGCTGGGCCTGGATTTGGCACCGGTGCCATCCCAATCAGAAGGCCCCTCACTGGCCACACACGTCCTTGTGGGCCCACGGTCACAGGACGCCCTCGCCTGCCAGTGCCTGTGTGGGACGGCGGCTCCCATGAACCCATTAGGAGCAGCCATGCTTTCCCAGCTCCTCACTCTGTAAGTTGGTGCAGACTCGTCTCGCGCACAGGCCTCCATGCTGCAGGGAAGCCAGGCGGCTCTGCCCTCCTGTGTGGTGTGGATTCAGCCTGAGGGTGCACCCCTTCCCACCAAGGTGCCATCTGGAAAGGAAAGGACTCCAGTGGCTCTATCTGCATGTGGGGTCACCTTGTTGGTTCATCAGGTGGATACCCCCCTCCTACATAGATGTGCACACACATAACCAATGCACCCAATAACTAAACTTTTCATGTTTTTTAATGGAAAGAGAACACATTTTCAACTTTCATACAAAATGGAAACAAAATGATAACATCAATATTTTAAACATCTTGGTAACGTTATCCATTCATCATGAGAACTGCTCCTGGTACCTGGGCAGGTGTGTGCCCATCCCAGAGCCTGCCCCTGTTCTGGGGCCCCTCTGCAGGGGCCACCCCCTAGTCCGATGCTCTTGGGAACATGAAACCGGATGGGGTGGGAGATTAGCTCAAGGGGGTGGTGCAGTCTTGTCCAAGAGACAGTAGAGGTTGGGCCGGGGCTCACCATCCCACAGGGGACCCCACTTACCACCCTATGGTCTCCGTGACCTTGAGTGGCTGCCTCCTGGCTCAGCAAAGCCCCTCCCAACACTGTCTCCCCAGCTTTCTTAGGTTAGATGTAATTTTCTTCCACAACCACTTTCCAACCACAGAACTGTCTAGAAAGGTAAGAAAAACTGAAGAGTTTCTTCCATCCATCCTTTAAACAGTTCTACAGAATGGACTCTTGGTTTAGAGTGCACTGTAGCCTTGTGGCTGCGTCCGAGGGTGAGGCTGGGTTGAATAGAGAAGACTCTCTCCCCGCAGCTCCTGGAGCCACGGGTCTCCTGACTCCGGTGGGGAGGTGCGGCCAGCCCGGGAATTTCAGCGCTGGGTCCACGATGGCGCCAGAGTATACTCACCCCAAATCCCTGGGTCTGATTGAGGAGACTTTAAACTGAATGTATGCAGGGCTTTTTTTTTTTTTTTTTCTTAAAAAAGGAGTAAGATTGGCAAGCCAGTCACGAGGGAGGACAGCAGCTGTAACATGAAAAGAAGAGCAGTGGTGTGGGAGGTGCCCAGCTTCAAAACAAAAACAGCACAAAGTAGTTGTGTCCCCTTGGGCCCCTGCACTGACCCAGAGTGGAGGAAGAGCAACCTCAGCACCGAGCGACAGGGCTTGGGAGCGCGATACAAGGGAGGGAACATGTCCTGAAACCCACATCTTGGTGGAAATCCAGGAAGCCAAGGGTGCAAGCAGGAAGGCAAGTGCTCACAGTTTAACAAGAAGGCAACACATGACTCTTTTCATGGATGCACCATTCAGAAAACAAAACGGACTGAGCGCCTACTGTGTCCTGGGCTCTGCTCAAAGACCTGCTCTAAAAGAGTTTCTATTTCAGTGTGCACTGAACGACCTGGGGATCCTTCACAGAGGCCAACTCCGGCTCAACAGGTGTGGGCTGTTGCTAAGTTTCTGCATTTCTGCCAGCTCCCAAGAGACGACACTGCTGTTCTTTGCAGATGCCATTGCGGTAGCAAGCTTCCAGAACACTGTTTGCAAGCTTGGCTTCCCAATGGCAGCACCCTCCCTGAGAACCCTCCAGGGACCAGACTCGCATGTTCCAGAGACTCCTGTGGGGCGTTCGCCTTCCCCTGAAGCTCCCACTCTCATGGCTGAGTGCGGCAGAGGCCACCAAGGCTGGTTGCTGGCCTTAAAGCTTCACAAACTCAGGAGCGGATGAAGAATGGCCTTTCCCTGCCTGAGGCTTCTGTTGGGAGACATCTCAGGAGCTTCCCCTCACTGAGACGGGCAGGCAAGATGGCTGGGCTGGGCTTCGATCAGCACTTGCCAGTTGTAAAACACGTCATTCTTCAGGAGACTAAGCAGGGGTGGTGGAGAGGGAAGGATTCCCTTTAACATTGGTTCCTTCGCCCTCCTCATAGGCACCCCTCATCCTGAAGGGTTGTGTGTGGAACATTCCCAGAGCCTTTAAGGAGAAAGGCTTCCAAAACTGGGGACTCTTTGCCAGTGACTAAGCTAGTAAGAAGCTAGGGGGCCGGGCGCGGTGGCTGACGCCTGTAATCCCAGCACTTTGGGAGGCCGAGGCGGGCTGATCACGAGGTCAGGAGATCGAGACCATCCTGGCTAACACGGTGAAACCCCATCTCTACTAAAAAAAAAAAGGAGCCGGGCATGGTGGCGGGCGCCCGTAGTCCCAGCTACTCCAGATTCTGAGGCAGGAGAATGGCTGGCGTGAACCCGGGAGGCGGAGCTTGCAGTGAGCCAAGATCACACCACTGCACTCAGCCTGGGCGACAGAGGGAGACTCCTTCTCCAAAAAAAAAAAAAAAAAAAAGAAGCAAGGGGCCTGGTGACCACCCCTGGCCAAGCCGACTTTACCTTCATCCCCACATGTGCCCATCCGACCCTGATATCAACCACGTGAGGTGACAGCAATGTGGCCATTTTACAGACGAGGAAACTGAGGCTCAGGGAAGTTAAGTGACCTGTTCCAAGTTACACAGTGAACAAGCAGCACCATTGCCACTGCTCACCCCTTTTCTGAGATGTCTTTTTGAATCTGCTGCCATCCCCTCGTCACTGCAGAGTATGAGGAGGCCCTTCCCCTCTTGCTACATCCTGATGTAAAAAAAAGAATATATTCACTGAGGTATACCTATGCCCTTGACTATTGGAATGGGTTGGGTACATTTTAGAGATTCAAATGTGGGTCTTTAAAAATCAGGCCTTTTTGGGCTAGGCACAGTGGCTCATGTTTTTAAACTCAACACTTTGGGAGGCCGACGGCAGGCAGACTGCTTGAGTCCAGGAGTTCGAGACCAGCCTGGGTAACATAGTGAGACCCAGTCTCTGTAAAAAATAAAAATTAGCTGGGCGTGGTGGCATGCGCCTGTGGTCCTGGCTACTCAGGAGGCTGAGGTGGGAGGATTGCTTGAGCCTGAGAGGTCACGCCACTGCACTTCAGCCTGGGTGACAGAGTAAGACCCTGTCTCAATTAAAAAAAAAAAAAAAAAAAAAAAAGACCATTTTTCTAGGAGGTTAAAGATGACATGAAAAGTAGGTCAGGCAAATTCTCATACGGGACAGATGCCAGCTATAGTTACCAAGGGTGGGTGGCCGTTCTGTTCCCTTCCCTTTATTCACAGAAGTAGTGACCTCAGAGGCCTGTGGACAATGCCAAACTCTTATTTCCTGGGGACATCGAACCCTAAGCATCTGTAAAACACTGGTGCCAGCACTCTGGACTGATGCTCCCTGCCCGGCCACAAGCCATGGCCACGTACCTGCTATGGGAGAGGCTTCTACCCTGGAGGAGATTCCCACCTTGGAATTACAGTTTGACAGAGGCTGAGCAACACTAGAGCACTGTAGGAGCGTGCTGGAGACCTGCGTGAGGCTGCCAGACCTGCCAGAGTGAGGCCCCGAGCCTGTGGGTGACTCGTACCCCTCCCCGAGCCCGTGGGTGACCCGCATCCCTCCAGCACATGGCAGATGTGCCTTTTCCATCCTGTCCCCTTGGTGTTTGCATTCTAGCCCTGGTCCCCGTCCTGTAATGGCTGAAGCATACAGGTCAGGCTGCTGTCAGGCTGCCCAATGGGCTGGCAAGCTGAGGCGACTATTCGGATAACTGAAGTTTAAAACGCAGGTGCAGACCTGCACTGCACAAATGGCTGCCTAATTTTGCATGTAAAGCCTGAGTACAGGCAAGGCTTTTGGAAGAGTTGACATCTAAAAATCTGAGGAGGGACTCGGAGCGAATGGGTTTCATTTCAGCCCCCTCTTATGGACTGGACAAAACCCTGTCCCTGTCAGGTGCAGGCTGGTCCCATGAGAGGCAGGTGGCACCCATCCACCTTGTCTGCCTCTGGGTGCTAGTTGCTTGGGGGCAGTTGGCCAAGCTGCAGATCAGTTTGTGGAACCTGCCCGCCTACCCCAGCTGTCACACAGCCCACAGCGGCATTCATGCCGGGACCCTCTAGAGAATTCAGGGGCCGCCCTCTGCCAGTGCCCTATGATGTGGCACATGAATCTGCACACCCTGGGCCAGGCTCATCTCATAGTGGGGAGCCCGGGAAGCGACCACCCCTGTGAGGCCCCACAAGCCAGCCCTCAAAACCAAGGTCTGCCGAAGAATCTTCAGCTGCCCCGCAGCTAACAGTCAATGCCTCCTTCCTCATCCAAGAGTTCATGGGTCTCTCCAGCAGAACCAGAAATGCCGACTGCACCCCCACTTGCACCTTTGTCATAGTTATGTCATCCTTCTTCCTCCCTGGATCCCACCCTAGTCCTCACGGGGAAATGAGGCTCCACCTGCTTTGAGTTTAACCTCTTGATATTGGGTGATGTGTCCCTCCTGGACTGGCAATCACACTGTCATTTCAGTATTAAGACCTGCCAGAAGGAAGATTCCAGGACTAAATAAGAAAACAGAAAACTTCACTCGTTTGCTAGGAACGTGTCAAAGTCCATAAAAGTACCAGGAGCAGCAGAACGGCCTGATTAGCCCCTCAGCAGGGGTGTCCTGTGAGCAGAAGGACCACTGATTAGAAGTTTTCAGACTGGGATAAGGACCCTGTGATAATTTTACCTGAAGATGAACTTAAAAGGAGATAAACTGGTAGTTTATGGGCAAAGAAGTGTGTGAAGGGCATCATTTATTCTCCACTTTCTCCAAGAACTGCTGCAAGGAAAGTCTCTCTGTTGGGACAGTGAAGAGACCTCAGACCCTTGACAGCAGGTGGGGACCCGCATGGGCTCCGGTAGACACTTAAATCCTGGGCGAGTCCCTCCGGTGGGGTGTGTGCTGCACATGGATTTCTGGCCATTTTTAACCTGAGGACCAAAGTGATTAATTTCCCAGGGCCCTTCTGCCTTAGAATCGCAGATCTTAGGTGGGTGAGGAGGAACAAGGGGAGCAAGAGGTGTGGCTGGCACAGATTCAGGAGAAGGCAGATGGCCGCTCCACCCAAAGGGCTCCCGGGGCCGGCCCAGCCACAGCCCAGGCAGGTGGGCTCTGACCTGTTCTCTGACAGTGCACCCCCATCAGAGAAGCATTTCTGCACATTTATATTCTAATGTACCAATGATCACTCGCATTATACATATGTAATGTGTATCTTTTGGTGTATTTATCTAGTGGACCAAATAATATATTTGATTACCAAAAATATATAAAATAAGCATATATAAAATAGAAATTTAAACTAACAAGTTAAAATTTTCAATAAATTTGAATAGAAGTTCTCATGTTTTCTTTGCACAGAGTGGCATGCACCGCACCTTGGAGATCTTCAGCTTAGAGCAGTGGTTTTCAAACGATCCATTGATTGGGTCCTGACCGGCCTTTTTAAGAAACGGAATAGAATAAATATTGGCATGCGTCCATGTGGTATGGAAGTAGCTTCACAGACCATTTCTCTAGGCTCACACACTCACGCGGTGTGCCCTCAGTCAAGATGTCAAATGCAGTGTCACTGTGGGTCACACTCACAAAGACAGAAAGCCATTGGCACCCAGGGGAGATGACAGACATTTCCTCCAGTAGAAATAAAAGGCCCTCTTCTTCCTGTTTGCACAGGGTGTGAACCTGATGCACAAGGAGGGGGGCCTGGCCCACGCTTGCCCCTCTTGCTGAGGACCAGGAGGGGCCCTCACAGCTGACTCAAAACCCACAGGCACCTGGGGCTGGGATTGGATGTCTGTGTGTCTGCAGGTGCGCCCACCTGTGTTCTATGTGCAGCTTCTCTGGGACAGGAAACCAGCTCCCAAGGTTGGTGAGTGGCACCTGAACTTACCCCAGCTTGTGTGGCCTTGGGCCTATGATGTTGCATGCGATGGGCTCCTGGTGTAGCTGGAGGGATGGTGCATTGGGCTGTGGTTTATAGGACATCGGCCAGACTATCATGGTGGCTGCGCACTGCAGCCCTCACGTTCTCACCTGCTACCTCCTCACCACTAATCTCTATTACCTAGAAAGCCTCCAGGTGGCAAGCATTTCCTCCTTCCCTCCCACTGTCTCTATACCCCCTTCTCTCCTCTAGTCTCTCTCTGACATCCCAGAGCAACCCTAGGAGAACAAAGCCAAAGTGATCAGCTCAAGATGTCACAGCTGATCCTTGGAGCTCTGAGGATTAGAGCCTACTTCATCCTCTCGCAGGGGTCTCATTTCACAGATGCTTCAAATGTTTAGTGCTGGGGGCAAAGTACATGCTCGATAAACACCTATTCCATGCATAGGTATTTGAATGAATGCAGCTAGCATTTGCATGTGCATACAGCAGTGGCTGTTTGTTGAGTATATTCTAAACACTGCTCAGCACTTCTCACCCCTCTACAGAGCTGTAACTCACATCGCACTTCAGACACAGGGTCAGCAGCTGAGAGTACCTGGGGGGCCTGGCTGGGGAGGGTGGTGGATCTTGCATGAGTCCAAGCCTCATTCAGCATTCACTGAGTAACTACTGCTGGTTGTGAGCTCTGCCAGGCAATCAGTGGCAGGTGGAGCTTTTTCACAGCAAGAACTTTTCTTTAGGATGTGTTCCATGTTCACAAAGGAGCTTAAGAACATGGCATGCTGCAACTAACTCATCAATGAAAAATGGAATGGAAGCGCTAATAGAGAAAGGCTGGGCTGAGAGGGGAAGACAACTCAGTTTCTATGGTTACAGACAGGATGTAACCATAGAAAGTGACAAAGTATTTCAACCAAAAGTGACATAAGTGACCTAAGTATTTCAAGGTCATGGAGAGGCGTGGGCAGGAGTAGGATGATGCATGCGTGTCCATGTGTGTGCACAGGGGTCAAGAGTTGTCTAAAGGGGCTCAGGTTGTGAGGGCTGAACAGGAGTCAGGATGGACACAAAGCTTCTGTCGACTCCTGAACAGGGACTGAGGAGTCCCCGGAATTGGTGTGAGGAGCCCCAGGGTGGTTGGGAATCTGGGCCAGTGTGGTAGCAGTGGAATGAGTCAGGAAGGGCCATGTGCGGGTGGATAGGCCAGGGGGAGGAGACCCCCCCCCCAACAATCTGGGGCTGTTGCTTTGGAAGGAGAAGGTGGAATTGGGCACCTACTGCAGGACAGGGACTCTGCTTGGCACTGTGAAATAAATACAGACAAAACCCCTGCTCTCACAGATACCCAGACAAGGAATAAGTGAATATTTCATTACACAGAGGGCGTTGAATGGTGAGAAGTACATGGAGGAAAAAGTATGAGAGGAGGATGTGCTGAGGGGCTGCAGGTTAAATAGGGCGCCCAGACGGGCTTCACAGGGAAACTGACCTGTGAGCCAAGACCTTGAGAAGATGTGGGAGGGAGCTGGCCCCATCACATCTGGGGAAGGGTGATGGGCAGGTGGGAACAGCATGTGCAAAGGCCCTGTGGCAGCAGCTGCCTGGAGTGTCTGAGGAAAAGCAAGAAGGCCAGAGTGGCTGGAGCAGACATGTGGGCAGAAATGAGGTGGGGGTGATGGGGTCAACTAGTGCTGGAGCTTCTGGGCCCCTGGGAGGTCCTGGCTCTCCCCTGAGTGAGATGGGGGACTGGAGGGCTTACAGCAGCACAGGGACACAACAGGATCCCCCGGCCATGGCGCTGAGAAAAGGTTGCACAGGTGAGGCACTTGGAAGCTACTGCAATCATGTTATGAGAATATTCTCACGATTTAATGAGAAAAGCCAGGCAGAAATACTGATACAGCACAATCTCAAATTTGTCCAAAATATATGTAAATTTATACATAGAAAAGAATAAAGGAAACAGAACAATATGCTAACAACGTTTCACCTCGTTCTTTCCCTACACATATATTCATATTTACTGGTAGGATTATGGGTGATTTTAATTTTCTTCTTTACACTTTTCTGAATTTTCCTATTTTGAGCAATAGCCAGGTATTATTTTTATAATCAGAAAAAGTCATTAGAAACAAAAGAGCAGATTAGGCTGGAGTCTCCATCGATCTATGGGGAGACCTCCTGAGCTGCGGCAGTGACAGATTTTTTTTGATTTTGTACAAAGCGTGAGGTGCCCTAAAGAGCCTTTGGTGTCTTCGGTTTTGTGAGAATGCAGTCATTTTTTAAGAGCATGACGTTTCAGGCAAGGTGTAGCAAAGGTTTCCTCTTCCTAGGGCAGTTTTGTTTCCAGCCCTAGGTGACAGCCACCAGCTGAGGGGGACACAAACCTGGACTGACTCCTGACGGAGATGCCAGGATCCTGGGGCTGCCCCTAGGAGAAGCTCTAAGAGCTCAGAAAGTGGTAGGGATTAGCCAGGCCCAAATGGAAGGGAAGCAGAGACCCAGAGAGGTGGGCAGAGGACTCACACTCAAGGGCCGCAAACCAAGGCCCAAGATCCAGCTGATACTGATTTTTGTAAATAAAGTTGTTTGAGGGACAGCCCGCCTGCTGACCTATTGTTTATAACTGCACTCGCCACACAAGCAGCCACAGTGTTTTGTTTTTTTAAAAAATTTCTTGTAACAGTCATAGCGGCCCCCTGGTATTTGGTCCTTTTGGCTTCATGTACGGCCTGCCCTTCCCTGCTGCTTCCAGCAAACTGCAGAAGCCACACAATGTCACCTGTACATGCTCCATATGCGTCTCTAACAGATAGGGAAATCCACAGGGGCTAGGCCATCCTCAGGGACTGGGGAGAAGGCTGGAAGCCTGGGTCACTTCCTCCTTCCCTCCCCAGCTCTGTTGAAAGGAGCAATTCTAGGCAAGGCGGTCGGCTTTGCAGCCTTGACCCTCTCTTTCAAGGTCTATGCACATTGCTTAGCTTCCAGATCCAATCTACATTCTTCTGAGATTTTTCAATCCTATAGCTAGCGCTTCCATTCCGGCTCATCCCTCAGCTGGATCCAAGAACAGGGTATGAAGAATTGCTACGACTAAAACCCCAACTTAACCCAAAGGGACATATTTAAAAACAGGTGAACAGACGCACTGTGTTGCAAATTTACCAATAAGAAATATGAAGAAGAGCAGAGTTTCAACCAAATGTCCATCTCTTTTTAAATACAAAAGGCTTTACGGAGGTGTAAATTTGACCTCCTGGGTTTATTTTTCTGTTTCTGGTGCCAGGCCCTACCTCACTCCAGTGGCTGGAGGATAAGTCTGCAGCCGTAACACAGTCCTGGCACAGCCCTGGCAGGGCTTACAGCCGTAAGCACAGGCCTGGCAGGGCTGGCTGGGACACAGAGGCTTAGGCCTGGCCAGCCCCTTGAGGTCTGAGAGCTTGTGTGGGCTACTCTCTGCCTCTGATGCTCAAGCAGCTGACCTCAGGCTCTGCCTGCAATACACTGGTTGGCCCTTTCCCAAAAGCGCCGATTATTTCGGACAGGCTCCTTTGCCCTGGACAGTTCAAGGAAACTCATTCTCGAAGTGATTGTTTCCTTCACATCGAATGAAACCTAAGACTATTCCAAATTGTATTTTCAAGAGGACTGGATATTCATATTGCAGCATCAAAAACAACACTCTGGTACTAAAATGCATTTTTGCAACAGGACATGGGGGCTTCTTCCTGCTCTCTGCAGAGTGACATGGGAGGTGACTCAGAGGACACTGGGGTTGTGCAGGGCCCCGAAACTACAATTAAGGTAACAATCATTTCTAACACATAGTTCTCCCTTTGCACACTGTTTTGTGCACTTCACTATGTCTCCAATTTAATCCTCCTAAGAACCCTTGGAGGTGGGTGAGGTTATTACTCCCATTACACAGATGAGGAAACTGAGGCACAGGGAGTGACAGAGAGAGCCAGAGCCTCTGCTCGACTGTCTGATGCCAATGTGGGCAGGGGTCTGGCCTGTCAGAGGGACAGAGGAAGGGACAGACTAAGGGACAGAGGAAGGCCAGCATGCCGGGACAACGATCAGGGCCAGGCATGCAGGGAGGGTGTGAGGCTGGGTGGACCCACAGGGTGGACTGCAGTGAGGAGTCTAGATTTATTCTAAGAGCCATGGGCCCCACTGGTGGCTTTAAGCAATAGTGAAGTAAATGGTTCCTGGTTTCATGGCTGTGTGAGAATGAACTGTGGGGGAGGTGGGACCCTCAGAAGCCACATGGGAACCATGGGGCTGGAGTTGCCCTGAGGCCTTCTGCCCACATCCCCAGGGGCCCAAGACTCTGTGGGTTCCCTATGACCAGAGCTCGAAACTTTTAGTCTAGAAGGCTCTCTCCACGTGCATTTTACACTATCAAAGTTCACCTCAGCAAAGCAGGGGTGGGCTTAGGAATGACAAGGATGTGGTCAGGAGGAGTCTATGGACACAGGCACAAGGTCGCGGGCACTGGGCAGAGAAGGGGCCTGGAAGAGAGACCCCAGACCCAAATGCAGAGCAGATGCCAATGTCCTCAGAGTGACCTGCGGGAACCCCCGAAGCCTGTTTCCCACTGCCCCTCTGGCCCCAACCCCTCTCCTCCCGCCTGCCTGCTTGGTCACCCTGGCTTAGAGTCCCTCGGCCAGCTCAGGCCACCCCTGGACCTGCTCCCTCCCTGCCCCTCCCCGAAGGCCGCTTTCCCTGCCACGTTCCTGAGCGCTGACAGGAAAACTGCAGTTCCCTCCTTCCAGGCCCTTCCTCCTCTCCTGGTGTTACTTTCTCCATGGAGAGTAGAATCCCCTCCAGACCTGCTTTTCTTCGCTGTTGTGTCCTCCCTGGTGGATGTGGTCTCCAGGGTTCTCCTCTGCTTCATTCAGGCTGCATCCCCAGGGCCTGGCCTGCAGCCAGCGCTTAAGGACTGGATGAACATGAGACCCCAGGCGGCCTGGAAGGAACTGTGGGGAGGGCACTGCCCAGCAGTGGGACCTGCTCTCTCCACCAAAGGCTAAGCCACCAACAGAAACCTAAGAGTGGGAGGAGCAAGTGGTCCTCTGATGGAGGCAGAGATGGAAAGGAAGGGCTGCCTTCATTTGTGAGGGGCCAGCCCTGAAGGAACTGTTTGTGGCAGCCAGGAAGCCTCTAGACTCTCATCAGAACCTTCTCCCCAACAGACACTGGAGACTCATCAGGGTGGTAGGGTGGAAGGGGCTGAGGGATGAGAAATTACTTAAAGGGTATAAGGACGGACTGATCACTGAAAACAGGACATCTGGAAAATGTGGCTGATGTCCCAAGAGCTTCAAACTAAGACTCTTAATTGCTCTCACTTTCAAGGATTTGGGAGGCGTTTATAAAAGCAACAGAGTAGCTCTGAGCTCCTCTGAGGGCGCTAAGCAGAAATGAGATGAAGCTGGAATCAGTGCTGTTTCTCATTCTGCATCACAGGTGGAATTCAGGTGGTTACAGAAAGTGCCCCACAGGGCACACACACGGTTTGAGCATTTCCCGGACCCGAATCTTAAACATGCCTCAGCCCGCAGCAGCCTGCACCCTCTCCATTGGAAACAGAAAGTATTAACAAAAGGTACCATGGAGGAGAAGCACGAAGGCAAGAGAAGAATGATTCCAACTGGCCCGGAGTGTCAACCTTGGTCATAATCCATTGCCAAGTCTTAGAACTAAGGGTGAGGCAGCAACCGAGACCTGTAGGATAGATCTCCCTGCAAAGATGGGCTGCTCTGGAATAAAGATGTTTGGGGTCCCCCATGACCCCCCAGTGAAAATCAGACATGGTTTCTTCTGCACCAAACATAGCCCTGGACCTCAGCCAAGAAGTGCTGCTGTCATCCTATAGGCACCCAGTGCCAAATCTCTCCACAGCTAAGTATGCTCTCACCTCCATGCCTGAAAAACTGCAAGCACTCACAAGGTCTGCCTGGGGACAAGTGCCTCGGAGCCAGGGCCTGCCCTCAGGGCTGCATGGAATCTGACGCTGGTTTCCTCCCAACTTCTTTAAATGTGGATGGTACTTCCTAAGGCCAATCTCCAGGTTCAGACACACTCTCAAGTCCTGAGTGTTGTGATTGGAACACTCAGGAAAGAAGTGAGC
The DNA here is from genome assembly GCF_028885655.2 of Pongo abelii. Lineage (NCBI taxonomy): Eukaryota > Metazoa > Chordata > Mammalia > Primates > Hominidae > Pongo > Pongo abelii. The sequence continues at coordinate 39,787,949 of NC_071997.2, read as the reverse complement.
ATGGGCCTGGAAGAGTGTGGTCCACACATTAATCCACAGAATGAGATGGTGGGAGGAGAAGCTGCAGGTCAGATTGGGGCAGGGTTCATAATCCAACAGCCAAATGTCTCTGCACTAGGAATCCTGAGAGCAGAGAACGTTCGGGGTGCTAACTTCAAATTCTGGCATGGAACTGCTCATCAGCTGCAGGCCCTAGATTGGGCTTGGCTGCATCTCTGCCAGGAGAATGGAGCCTTCCTCTTCCCCTAAGGCTGTTCTGCAGATTCAGTGGCAGATGGATGTTAGAATGCACCACAAGGATTTGAAGATGTGACAGGGCTGGGTGTTCCAAAGGAAGGTCCTGGAGACGACTGGGGTGCTCTTTGTGGGGTGAAAGAGGGGCTGTTTTAAGATTGCTGAGGCCTGGGGACACAGCTGCAAGACGGAAGGGCATGTGCTAAGTGTGGAGAGTTCATGCAGATGAGGACTGAGGAAAGGCCAACCACGTCGGGGGTCAGGAGGTGGGCTGCTGAGGGAGGTGGGCTGCTGAGGGAGGTGGGGTGGCCAGTGGGCTGGGCGCAGGTGGGCCTGGTGCAGGCAGCCTCAGCCCCACTGCAGCAGGCTCTCCCCTGGGCTGGGCCTGCAGCTTTCCCAATGACTTGTGTGATCTGAGACCAAGACAGATGTCCCTTCAGCAACTAAGATAGACCCTATGGTTAAGGAAACAAAGTTACCTACGTGCTGGCATGGTAGCTTCCTAAATTCCTGGGCTGCAAGGAAAGCCACACTCTTGCTAAACTCCCTAACAATAGGCACTATCAGACCCCTCCGATTTATAACCCAGACCACTGCAACTCTGATGGGACAGAGGATAGACCTTACAAACACCCCTTTCTGATAAGCAACTGCAGACCTCAAGCCAGTTTCAGCAGCTTATGGAGGCTGTGCACAGGCTGTCTTTGTGTCCTATAGTTCACCTGTTGATGGAAAGAGCCAAATTCCACCTCATTTTAATGCTGAAACCCCACCCTAAAGTGACATGAGATGTGTGTTACATACATGTTTGCCCATTGCACATGCGCTCAGCTCCCCTTATAAATATGCACAGCTTTCCCCCAAACCTGCTAAATATGTCTGATTCTACTGTGTAACACAGACCCTGCAAGCCATAAAATCCAACTGCCCTTCCCTTCTGAGAAGCGAGAGCACCTTCGTTCCATGTCAGAGACTATCTATTCCTGGTTTGCAAACTGATGTCACCAGTAAAGCTGTCCTTTCTACTATTTAGCCATCCTGGGGGCCTTTATGACAACACTCGAATGCTCACTGAAGTTTGCAAGCCACAGCCTAACTTACTCAGGCAGGAAAGGTAGAAGTGAAAGGGAAGACAAGAACATGGAAGCCCGGGGGTCAGGGGTGGGGGGAAGCTGAGTCAGGGCACTGTGAAGGGAGGGCTGAAGGGAGGGTAGGTGGACGTGGATGGCCCAAGATGCTCTGCGGAGGGCAGGTGTGAGAACTCTGTCTCCGTAGGATTGGGTGGATGTGCGTGCTGAGACCAGCAGGGCCCAGCGAGGAGCTAAAGTTAGGTGTAAAAGTAACCCCGCCATTGACCTGCTCAGTGGGAAGTGCACTGCCCACATGAGTGACAGGAGAAGCAGAAAAACAGCTGGAGCCTGAGGGAGAAGCAGTCTGGACACAAGGTTGGAGCTCAGTTACTTCCACCGGCTGCAGGCCAGACGCTCCGGCAGCCTGCCCCAGGGCCGCCTGGGTGTTCAGCTGCCCCTAGGCCGACACACTTCCAGTCCTGAGTAGTCCCTTGAGGAGATGACTCACTTAAGCCTTCCATCGTCGCGTCCAGACCAGGACAAGGCTCTGCACTCAGCAAGTGGTAGACCACTTGGTAGACCTGTGGAGGAAGCCCTCTTCCTGACACACAATTTCACAACTACTGCTTAAAGCCAACACAGGTAGTCCACTTTAGTTACCAAAACAGTCGGCAATCAGCAACGACTCCTGCTGGTCTACATGCATGCAGCTTCTTTCTGGCAAGGCTGAGTGCACTGGTGCTGAGGACCAGTGCATGCCCTGCTGGGGCCTCCAAAGGCCCTGAATTAGTGTCTGGCTCTCCAGCATCGAGGTCTTGGGAGGAACCTAAAAAGTTTGATGTCTGCCTATGCAGGTGGTGGGGGCACCTGGTGGGCAAGGATTGCCTGGCTAAGGTGGGTAGGGTGAGATCAAACCTCAGGAACTATGGCACGAGGCTCCATTTGCCCCTTCGCCAGGCCCTGACAACATTTAAGGTGGGCTGTGGCCCCAGTGATGACTGAGCCACTCAGGCTGCGGTCAGGGCTACTCACTGTCCCCACAGAAGCTCCCAGGGAGGCTGGCAGTGAGGACAAGGGGCTTCACAAAAACTTACTAAGCTGTCTTGCCACAGATATACAAGAACTGCTGCAAGCTTCCCAGCTTAGACCCGTTTAGAGATGGTCAGTGGGGCATTCCCCTGCTTGATGAGCTCTGTAAAACACTGAACCACAACCCAACAACACTGCACAGGTGCACAGGGTAGCACCTGGGCCCCACCCTGTGCCAGGACCTAGAAGGGAAGGAATTGTGAGTTACAGGTCTGGCCTCAAAGGGGCTTAGGGAGACAAAACAATCACAGCAACAAGACTCCCAGCAGCTATGGAATGTGAGATATTCTATTACAAGATGTTCATTTCACGAAGACCTCAAAAAGACTTAAGAAGAAAGAAATCAAGCCAAGCCGGTACCTAGGCACCTACCTATTTTTGCTGGAGATAAACAAACCGAAACTACAATTAACACCCATGTATATGTGGATCACGCCTTGGGGGTCAGATCCTGGCAAGAAAACGTACAGACCCCAACCATGAATGCGACTGGAGTCTCCCTTTTATGTAGTCTCGTCTCATTTCTTTACACTCATTTATCTCTTTATGTCGTTAATCCAATTGAAAGGTAAGGGAAACAGTGGGTTGTTGGTGAAGGCAAGACCACTGCTTATTCTCCCTGATAGGTCTAAGAATTTGCCTCCTGGACTACTCTGTTCAGACACAGACACAACATCACACTCCAGGAGACACCCCACTGGGTGCTTGCCTGGTCCCTCCCTTCTGGTCCCCGCCTCTGGCTTTCTTGCCCAGTGTTCTTGGCAGTGACTGGGCTTCACCCTGCAGGAGGGCTTTACAAAGTGTTCCTGGAGGCACAGTCCACACTGACACAGAAATGCAAGCAGGATTGGCATCCACACTAAGGCTGGGGGATCCCTTCCACAGGCTGTCGCTGCTGCAGGAGCTTGTAAAAACAGAGGATGACGAAAAGCAAGAAAAATAAAATGAAACTTCAAACAAAACTGCATCTTCCCCAACCTTCCCTGGCAGACATCCCTGAGTATTTTTCCTTCATACTTTCACATCCCTTCTGATGTGGCATCATCAGGGTGTCCTGACTGTTAGAAGCAGTGGCCACATCTGTCAGCAGAAGTGTAGGGAACACCAGCAGTGAAACAAACATGCGAGGGGCTCACCTGGAGAGTGGGACCACGGGACAGGCTTTGGTGTTTGGTTGTAATCCATCTCCATGGTAAAAACGACTTTAAAGGCGTTTGCCAGTTCCTCATCTAAGGAAAAGTCCTGGATTATTAATTTGGCACTGAAGCTGGGGAGATTCAGCCCTGGGGAACCTCTGACCCTTATTTCAAAATTCCTAAAGCATCACTGGCTAACATCTGCTTAGCCAAGGTGAAATGATGAGTATCATTTTTACCCTCATGCTCCAGACACTGAAAACGAATCTATGAAACAAGATTTGCAGACATGGGACAGCAGAACGCACAGGACAGCAATCACCAAGAGCGGCGGAGCCCATAACGTGGGCTCTGTTACTGTCTCTGGGTTCTCTAGCCTCTCCCTGCATTGAGAAGACAGAGTTCTGGGTCTGGGGAGCCACAGCAGCTACAGGATGCAGGCCAGAGTTCTGGAGAGGAGGGAACTGCAGAGAGAGACAGTCCTGGAGATCTGCAGAAAGTCCCCTGGAGTCTTCAGCTGAGAGCTGATCAGGGCATTCATATGGGGGAACTATCCAGCAATGGGGAAAGAACTGCCCACAAGGAGAAGGCAGAGCAATCTCTGAGCTCACATAAAGCCAGGAATAGTTTTCATTCCCAACTTCCAAAGTGGAAGCCTCATAAATCATGGGGCATGGAGTAGAGAAGCTTATAGCCTCAGCAGTAGAGAAATTAGCCCCACATGAAAGGCTTCCCTGGCCCTGCCTGACAAAGCCTCAAAGCGAGCCTCAAAAGCACCAAACTGAGTCTAAGCAACTTAACAAAAATCAAAGCTCAAGAACATCTGTAGGAATGCCGAGATGTCCAATACCCCAAACAGTAAAATTCACAAAGTCAGTAACCAGCTGAAAATTACCAGGCATGCAAAGAACAAGGAGGGTGCCTCAGAAGCATCACACAGCTCCATAAGCCCATGCAGCCTCCAGTTCATTGGCAAGATTAAGAGTCAGAGGTGTTCCAACCATGTCTCAGGTGGGGGTGCATAAGGTCAACTGGGAGTTGAGAACTAGAGCCCCCATCCTTCCATCCCTCTCCCACTGCCTATGTGGTTCTTGGCATGCTGGGTTTCTCTTAGAGAAGCTGAGGGGGTCTTTGGAAGGAGGAGGGAAGGCAAAGACCAGGACAGTGAATATGAGCCAGCTCCCTGACCCAGAGTGCAAGCCGGTGGGTGAACCCACCTGGACCACAGGATCAGATAGGTCTGGAGGTGCTGAGGAGGAGAGAGGAGCCTCAGTTCAGCACCTGGGATACTTCCCTTGTGGCTCTTATTAGAAGTCACACCCTTCTTCTCTTCCTCCCTGAACACATCCTGCGTGGCCCAGGCAAGGGCTGAAAACCCACAAGACCAAGGTAAAATGGTAAATCCAACTATGGCAGAGCTGCTCACTACTTTGAGGTAGTGCAGAACGTGGAGTGTGCACAATTAACAACAATGCCAGAGCTATCCGCTCCCAATGAGAGCTGTCGTCGTGCCTTTAAGTCATCACCAAACGTCTCAACAGCATACTCAAGAGGCAGAGGTTCAAAATAATAGCCTCTCTTTGTAAAAGATAAAGTGACAAGGAGGCACCTGTGCTACAGGAGCCGGAGGAACTGAGCTTGATGTTGCCGCATCGACCGAGGGTTAGAACCCAGTGGTCTGATGATGCACGCTATCATAATTGTGCTGAAGATAAGCATTCTCAAATGGGAAATGGCCATCAGCAGGAACTCCTGCTATTTTTCTGGGTATTATATTATTTCGCTAAATAAGGATTTTCATTTTGGCTGCCATTATTTTTTCCAGGATCTATAAACAGCATTCCATCCACAATTTTCTTGAACACCACACCATATTAATTCAACAACCAACTAAGGCACAAGCATGATGACATCAGACAGAGACTTGGGTCTGGCGTCCCAGAGTCTGAATCTTCTGCCCCCTCCAGCTCTGCTTCTTCCCTGGATCCTGGGGTTATCTTACCACAGCCACTGATGCTATGGCCTTTTTCTGGGTTAGCAGATACTGGGACGACCACGAGGCTCAGCAGCAGCAGCTGGGCCCCACCTCCACCTCTGTGACCCATTGCTCACCACGTGCTCCAGCATCTCCCCACACAGACCAACGCCCCGCTGGCCCACAGAGGTCCAGCACCCTCAGGCTTCACACTTCTTATTAGCCAAGTGGAGAGGCGTGTGCACCCATCACATGCCCCCGAAAAGCTGCTCAAATAGAAGCAGACAATCGATGGAAAACACCAAGAATAAACAGTTACAGCTCTAATCGAATTCTAGACCTTCCCCCAGGGAAAGGCGCCTACTTTTTCAGTCCAAGCCAAATCCAAAGGCAGCAAAATAGCCCGGACACTGAGCGGCTCTCTGTTCTTCCTAAGCAGACCTGTCTGGGGTGTGTGCTGGCTGCCGGGACAGGTGCTCCGCACCCCATCTCTGTCTGTCCTCACGTTGCAGACTAGGGTCTATCTAGGCACAGGATGGTCACTGTTCACCATGGAAACCTGGGGGAACATAGGAAGGGGTTCCTCCTCCCCGCCCTTTACTGTCAGAGATGACGAGATGCTGGCTGTCTCTAAGGATCCTTGGGATGCCACCACGTGCATCTGTGGGGTGGGGGCATGAGGGTCTACCTAGGTGACCACTCACGCACACACCAGCAACACAGGGAGCAGCCAATTTCTGAATATCCTATTGAGGATAAATAAAGCACTATCTCTAGGGGGTCTTTTTCAGTTGGTTCCTTGAGATCCGGGTCTCCCCATTACTCTACCTGGACAACCGATGTTGTCAACGTGGAGGCAGAGCTTGACACTTGTGTCTACTGCCTTTCACCATTTTTTTGAACTATTTTTGGATCAGGATTCTGGCCCCATGGAGAGGTTTTCCTCGCAGACAAGAGTCACTGGCGTATTTGCTAACATGCCTTCTAAGTCTCCATGCAAGCCGCCCACCCAGGCTCTGTGTGAGCAGCCAGAGGCAGCCTGTGTCCCACCCCCAAGTCTCTCCAACCCGAGCTGATTCCTTTCCTGACAATTCTCCTCAAAGACAGCTTCCAAGAGGGCTGCCTCTCCTAAGCGTCCACACCCTGGACCTGTGTCCTGGTTTTGTTGACATCATCCAACTGCAAACCTCACTCAGGCAGGAAACTGCCCTGCCTTCAAACCCATTCAGCTACACCAGGCCAAATGTGTTCAGTGCTCAGGAATGACACAGTGATCTTCAATCAACACAGGAATGGACCGAGGAGCAGCTTTCACTCCACAAACATTTATACCACCACCACCAGCACAGGACAGTGCTCTCTGCCTACCTCAGCCAGCCCAGCCTGTGTGTTCTTATCTTCTCTATGCCTCATGGCTAGCCCATGATGTCTGCCACTGCCCTTGTTTGAAGGAGGAAACTGAGGCTCAGGAAGGTAAAGGGGGAGACCACAGGCCATGCCCCCAATGTGCAGGTGATGTAGGAGAAGCTGGGCCCAGCCAGGTCTGCTCTGAAGCTGGCATCACCCTGAACTGCCCATGGGCTGCTCATGGTCCTGCCATCAGGGCCTATGAGGAATGGGCCCTGTTCTCAACAGCCGAGGGCTGGGCCAAGGCCTGACCCCAAGCAGGTCGACTTGGACCCTGTGCAGAAAGAGAGGGGGGCTGCAGGGGTGCTCAGCCCCAGCACTCATGCTACAGAGAGGGCAGAACTCTGGATGATGGAGTCCCTCGCCTGCCATCCTCCTGTGAGTTCACCCTGCCCTGGCCCACTGAGGGGGAGGAATTCCTCAGACTGGCTCATCCTCACTCCCCTTAGAACAAGTGCCTTCTGAAATTCTGAAAAACCTCAAGGGCTAAAGACCCAGAAGGAAGGCCCAGTGGAGTGTTTGGATTTAATTCTTGTCCCATCCGCTAGACTAGAGTTCCAGAGGGTGAGAGGCCAGGCCCGCTCCTCTCTGTGCCCCTGAGTGGACACTGGGGCAGGGTCAGCCTAGGCTCCTGGCATGGGGCGCTGTCCAGCTGGCATCTGATGAACAGGTGTCAGGGAGACGTGCCCTGGGTCCTCCTGGCTTGGGGAACGGCCGCAGGAGAGTTTCTCACATTCTTTTGCAAAACGATGGGAGAAAAGGACTAGGAGGCAGGTTCCAGGGCGTGGGACGGTGGCTGGAGCCACGGGAAGAGGAGCTGCGCAGGGAGTGAGGCATCTCCGGTGAGCACAGCACAGATGGGGTCAGTGCCCAGGGGGAGCAAGCCCAGCTCATGGGTGAATGCCTGTGGCAGGTGGGCGCCAGGGGCTGTGGAGAGAGGATTATTTCTATAGAACAGCAGAGGGAAATGTACGTATGTCCAGGTCGGGGTCCACCTCCTCTGAAAGCAGCTGAAGCAGTGCAAGGCCAGGCTGGCTCCAGGCCAGGTGTGTGCCCTTCGGCTCACTGTGCCACTGGCAGGCCCTGGCAGAGACACAACCACGGAGGGAGAGCACTGTGCAGGGCACACTCTCGTTTACTTTGTAAGGTCCACCGTGGGCTTAGCATCATGGCCTGTGCTGCGCTGATGGGAAGCTGAGGCCAGGTGAGGCCAGGTGAGGTGAGAGTCCCTCAGTGAACCCCATAGGGCAGCTGTGCGCTGGATAGAACCCTGCCAGGTGCCTGCAGATCCCAGGTGGAGCGGCTGTGGAGGAGACCTTCATGCAATCCAAGCTTACGTGAGCATGAAAGAAGATATCCTCTAGTGTGAGGTGATGGGTCTGCTACATTCCTTCATGCACCAGGGGACAAGCATCATCGGGACTGTGCCGGCTGCCTGCGCAGTAGCCCAAGACGGAAGCTCCAGGCTCCCTCCTGGCAGGTGGGTCTGACTCTCTCAGGAAACCTGCAAACACCCAAGTTCCCCACCTCAAATGCCTCTGCGGCCTCCCAGAGGGAAGCAGTTTGAGCCAAACCAGGACTTTCCAATCCACCAGGATCTATGTGGTGTGTGGCGTGCAAGCAGTCAGTACATAAAGAATGAAAAGTCCCAGGAAGCACCTGTTCAGGCTGGTCTTTAGTGGCTGCTGAGAGTCCGGGAGCCTGTATCAGAGCCGAGGCTGCCAGGCTATGGGTGTGTGGCATGCAGCCCAGTACTGCATGGGCAGCCATCTCAGGAAGGGGCAGGAGGGGCAGTGGGGCCCCCTGCCCAAGGATGCTTGGGAGGAGGTCTGTGTCTCTGAGCCTGAAGGACAGTCCAGGGTTTCCTATCCAGGTGGGTGGAAGGGGCTGTGCCCAAGAGCGGAGGCAGAACCTGTGAGTGGGTGTGGGGGCAGGTGGGGCTATGGAGCCCTTCTCATGGCCCTGAGGGAGGAGGGCTTTAAGGTGGCTTTTCAGACCCACAGGCAGTCATGCTGCAGGAAGGCACAGATGCGGCTGACTCCCCAGTTTGTCTCTGAGTGTGCCTGTGGAACCAGGAAGAGATGACAGAGAGCCTGCTGGACTGGGTCTCGGGCCTGCACCCGCTTGCGGACTCCCAATGGTGTCTGACAGCTTCTTCCAGAGGAGGAGCTGAGGGGCCCAACACAGCCTTCAGCCACCTCCGCTACTGTCAGCTGCCTTGGTAAGATCTTACCTGCCCTTTAAGATTTGCTCTTAGCTTTTGAAATTGCAGTTAGAAGTGTATAAACCTTAACTGGACACCATTTTACAGCCGCATAATCTGTTTAGCTCTCCCGAGATCAGGACACGAAACCTTTCTGCAGCCCAGAACCTCCTTACCTCTTCCAGTCAGAATGCCCAAGGTCACTACTGCTCTGACTTCTGTCACAACAGAGGAGTTCTGCCTGCTTTTGAACCTCCTAAAAAAACCCATACGGCATATACTTTTCTGTCTGGCTTCTTTCAAAAATTTGACTTGGAGATTTGCCTATGCCCTTAAAGCCATTACTCTTTTGTTCAAATGCATGGTGGGAGAGTGTTCCATTGTATGGATATACTGCATTTTCCTCAGCTATCCCACTGTTGATGGACACTTGAGTGGTATGCTGTTTAGGGCCGTCGTAATGAACTTTCCGTGAACATTCATGTATATGTTGGGTATCCCAGTAAAAATCTGCCTGGAGAAAAAAGTTTGGCCAGCTAAAAATGTCCGAGAGCTCAGATTTCTGACTTCTGGACAACATTGTAAGTGGTATTCATGCATTAAGTTCTTTGCTCTTAAGCACCAGGACAGAAAAGCTAAAGCAAATGTGCAAATACATGGAAACTTGCAAAGTGTTGAGGGCAGATGTGAATCTTACAGGAGAGTGTGTGTGTGTGAATTATCTGCCATTGCTGTGGGAGGGCCTCAGATAGCCTGGGCAGCACATGCAAACAAAATGTGCGAGAACTACTGGTCCCGAATATTTGAGGAAGAGAGGAGGAAATGAGAGACGAGGCTGCAAAATAGAATATGGCCTAACTGCAAAGGGCTTTGAATGCTAAGCTAAAGCATTTGGACTTTATCCTGTAGGCAACGGGGAATTAACAGATGTTTTAAACAAACATCTTTAAGTATCTGCACACTGCGTGGTAGGTGTGGCAAAGCTGGCCATGTCACCCATGGGCTTTCGGTGCCGACTCTGAAGCCCTTAAGTGTGTCAGGCAGGGGGGACACATGGAGCCCAGCACTGAGCTGAGTAAACTGCAGTTCATTAGCCAGAGACAGTGGAGAGGCAGGAGATGGTGTGAGGGAAGGAGAGCGAAGGGCTGGCTGAGTCTAGGGCCAAGAGGCCTGCGCTCAAACCCTGGTTCCGCCACTCCTCGGCTGTGGGACCTTGAGAATGCTACATAACCTTTCTGCACCTCTGTTTGCTCATCTGTAAAGCAGAGCCATTCATGGTTTTCATATGCCAGTGTTGCTCAGAAGATTAAATGAGCAAGTACTTACAAGTGTCTGGCACACAATAAGCACTCAGGAAGCATTCACTGAAGCCATTCTTATGGGATGACGCTGGTGGTTACAGCATGAAAGCATATGGTCAGCTCACCAATGTGCACGTGTGGCCTTGCACTGACAAATGGCAGACACACACGCCATAGGCAAATACTCCTACATACACACACACAGAGCCCGAGGCTAGCAGGTGTTTTAAAGACACACGTGTTAAGATGCTTCCTGCGCAGCAGCTACCCTAAACGTACTCACTAGAAACCTGGTGCTTTAGTTACAGAAAAGGGAAAGGAAATTAGTAGGTCTGGAATTAGCCTCAAAACACCTTTGCTGTGGTGCCTCTCAGGCAGAAGAGTTGCCCAATAACCCTGAGTCCAAGGAGGACTTTGCAGATGGCCAGCAACAGTTCCTTCCAATCCGTGTGCAGTGGGAAGGGAAAATGCTGCCTTGGGACGGGTTCTTCCCCTCTGGTGCTCATGAGACAAGAGCAGCAGCACTTGGGGGAGTTTGAGAAGCATGGGTGCCAGGCGCAGGGGTCCCTTGAGAAAACGCGGAAGGTGCACAAGGGGGCCCTGCTGCCACTGCCCACATGGTGAGACGATTTGCAGCCAGGCCTGGGACAGACCATTCAAAACTGGCCCAGGGAGTGCTCACAGCACTAACCCCATGAGGTGAATCAAAGCCCACACACAGCAGCTCTCTGGCCAGAGGCTATTGTGGAGGATCCTCTTTCTCTCTTCAAAAAGGAGCTTCAAGGTCAGGTGACCCCACTGTAGTGAAACAAGGGTAGGCAAGAAGGAGCCAAGTGTGGGAGGGCGGCACGGTCTTACCTCCACGTACAGAAGCGGGAAGATCCCGATCTTGTCTCCCAGCATGCCTTCAGCCCAGTTCTCATCCACTCTCCTGAGCACTGTCAGAATCTCGTCCTGCAGTTCCAGGTCCACCGTGGACACAAGCATACGGACACACACACAATGAAAAAGGAAACAAGACATTGGTTAGTACTGTGGAGGCTTGGAAGAGATTCCAAGGAATGAGTCCAAGAAGAGTACATTATCCATTCAGGTATCTGACATCTTCACCCAGGAGCACCCTCTCTTTCTTTCTTTTTGTTCAGAGGGAGGGGCAGAGTCTCGCTCTGCCACCCAGGCTGGAGTGCAATGGCGCAATCTCCGCTCACTGCAGCCTCCGCCTCCTGGGTTCAAGCAATTCTCCTGCCTCAGCCTCCCAAGTAGCTGGGATTACAGGCGTGTGCCACCACACCCAGCTAATTTTTGTATTTTTTGGTAGAGATGGTGTTTTGCCATGTTGTCCAGGCTGGTTTTGAACTCCTGAGCTCAGGCAATCTGCCCACCTTGGCCTCCCAAAGTGCTGGGATTACAGGTGTCAGCCACCGCGCCCAGCCAGCACCCTCTCTTTCTGACACCATTGATTATAGCTGCAAAGAGCCCCAAATGGGAAATCCTGTAAATGTACCACAGAGTTAGGGCTTTAAAATGCAAGTCCTATTATTTATTTAATGAAATAAAAATATTTGGAATAAAAATAAATTCAGCTAAGTAGAAAAGGCTTTAAGATTCTGGCTTCATCCAAGAACAAAAAAATAACCCAATCCAACTACATTTATTTAGAGTCGTGGGCACATAAAGCTTTCAATAACCCTCTTAAATTCTTTGGAATATTAAACAATACCAAGTATAAATGCACAAAGTGGAAACAGATGGAAGGAGAAAGGAAGAGGCAGGGAGAAAGGAGGAAAGGAGGGCTTTTGGGGGGGGGTGTTGAGACTGGGAGATGGGCAGTCATCGAGGAAGGAAATACTCAGGACACTGTCACAGGTACCAAGAGACACAGAGACGAACGGCAGGGCGGGTGAGAAGGGAGGAGGAAGAGGAAAAGGACAGAGGAGAGATGGGGACTCACAGTGGGACGTGACCAGAGAGGAGCCCTGGGGGAAGGAGAAAACAGCTGCAACAAGTGTCAAGAGAGACAGACGGCCGGGCGCGGTGGCTCACGCCTGTAATCACAGCACTTTGGGAGGCTGAAGCGGGTGGTCACCTGAGATCAGGAGTTTGAGACCAGCCTGACCAATATGGTGAAACTCAGTCTCTACTAAAAAGACAAAAATAAGCCGGGCATGGTGGCAGGCGCCTGTAGTCCCAGCTACTTGGGAGGCTGAGGCAGAATTGCTTGAACCCGGGAGGCAGAGGTTGCAGTGAGCTGACATTGTACCTCTGCACTCCAGCCAGGGTGACAGAGTGAGACCCCATATTAAAAAAAAAAAAAAAAAGAGAGAGAGAGAGACAGAGACCACCACAGCAATGGCCTGGGCAAGACGGGTGTCACTCCAAGGGGCCTTTCGTGAACCTCTGTTCCCTTCTCCAGAACCATCCTTCCTTCAGCAGTCAGGTGCATCATGGAATGCCCCAAGTCCTGTCAGCCTAAACTGCCCCGTTATTTGTTCTCTGCTAGACCAGCTGGCCCATGTGTGACTTTAACAGGCTAAGGAGGAGATGGCCAAGAGATGGCCTCACGGAGAAGCCCATCAGAGCTGAGTGCACCACCCGCCTTTCTAAGGAGCCTCTGATGCTGTAACACAAAGCAGCAATTTGGAACTTACAGGCCTCTTTTGGGGTCAGAGGGAGAGATGTTTTAGGCTGGTGGGGTCCAAGAAATCATCAGAGAAACTGCTTCACGGGGAGCTGAGGGGGCCGTAGGGTTTGGTCCATCCGAGGTGAGGCAGCATTGACCTAACAGAGCTGGACAGCCCATCTGGGATCACACAGAAGGAGGGCAGGCTGGGCTCTGTGCTGGGAAGCTCCTCCCATGCCTCTTCCAAACCGCCCTCTCCCAGGAGAACAAGTAAGAGCGTGGGGGCCACCAGAGGCAATCACACCCCTCGCTTTCCCCATCCTCTCCCCCAACCCCCAGCTTCAAAAACACCCAAACCAAAAAGATTTATGACTTTACAATGCCACTTTTTCCAACTGACATTATAGGCCAGAAAAACGTAAAAAGCATTCTAAGAGCATCACATTACTTCACATAGCCCAAAAGTCAGCCTCAGGTCTGGGGGCATTTAGCAGAGCGTCCTTCCAGCAACGCTCAGTGGTGAGCGTGCGGGACTTTTCTTTCTTTTCTTTTTTTTTTCTTTTTTTAGATGGAGTCTTGTGCCGTCGCCAGACTGGAGTGCAATGGCCCAATCTCAGCTCACTGCAACCTCCACCTCCTGGGTTCAAGTGATTCCCCTGCCTCAGCCTCTCGAGTAGCTGGGACTACAGGTGCTCACCACCATGCCTGGCTAATTTTTTTTTTTTTTTTTGTATTTTAGAAGAGATGGGGTTTCACCATGTTGGCCAGGATGGTCTCAATCTCCTGACCTTGTGATCTGCCCACCTTGGCCTCCCAAAGTGCTGGGATTATAGGCGTGAGCCATGCCTGGCCAAGTGTGGGGGGGCTTTTCTAATCACCACGAGGGCACTAGAGTGGAGCCCTGGCTTGGGGGAGGCGCCCACAGAATGCTCTGGAAATCTGTGCCTGACCTGCCTCTCAAGCTCACCACTAGCAGAGGCCCAAGGCATGATTGGCCCAGCTCAGATCAGCCTGAGGGCCTAAGGCTTCGCTGATCACATAAAGGGAGAGATAACCAAAGGCTTCCCACACATCAGAGCTGTCACAACAGCAAAATATCACAAGACAGAAATTTAATTTTATAAAAATTAAAAAGAAGAAAATGCCAGATTAATTTTGTTTCTTTCATTCTTTCTTTCTTTTTCTTTTTTTTTTTTTTTAAAGAAAATACCATGATATCCACACTGGTATCTAACATTGGTCTAGAAATTAGAGCCAAATAAATAGAAAAATAAGACAAGAAGTATAAATATTAGAAAGAAAGGTATATAATTTTCTACCTAGAAAAATCAGAAGCAAGTGAATATTAGAATAAGAATTTGAGGAAGGCTGCCAATTTTAGGATAAATACATAAAAATCATTGGCTTTCTCATATATCAGCAATAATCAGTTAGAAAATGTTACTAAAATTGGCTAATCATTAAAAAAAAAATTAATTCTCTAATCCACTGTATATGCTAAAATTCATTCCATAAGGATTAAACTTGAATGTCCAAGAAGAAAATATGAATAGATGTTTAATCTTGAACTGGGGAATGTATTTCAAGGTATGATAACAAAGATTTGGCTACAGCAAAACTAAATACTCAATGTTAAAAATAGCAGAAACAAAACAAAAAGGCAAATAAACTAGAAAAATACTTGCAGGATACATGAGAGACAAAGGCTTAATGTCTTTACTATATAAAGACTTAAAAAAAACAGTGGAAAGGCAGACAAATACCTTAAGAGAAAAACAGGCCAAGGCCAAAAATCAGGGAACTCATGAAAGAAGAAAAACAAATTTCCATTAAACATATTTTAAAATGGCATACCTGGCTAATATTCAAAGAAACACAGTTTTAAACAGGAAGATTCCCCTTTTGTTCCTTTTGCCTGTCAAATTAGCAATGAGAAACATAAACCCAACTCATAGTGGTGGCCAGTATGCATGGAACAGGCACTTTCCCATTTTTGGTGGGGATATAAATGTAGGGCAGGCAGTTTGGTGATTCCTATCAAATATCAAAGCCTTGGAAGCCTGTGAACCCTCTGAGCTACCAATAGCCACTTCTAGGAACTCTATTCGAAGAAAAATCAAGTGTGCAGAAAGATTTGTTACTGAAGACATTCATTACAGTGTTTGTTAAAACCAGAGGAAAACTAGAGACAAATGCAAAGCAAAAGGAGACTGGTTAAATAAATTACAGTATTGTGCATTCAATGGAATACACTCAGTCATTAAAAATGATATAGGAGAGAAATAATGGAAATTAAAAGAGAAAGGTTAATATTAAATTCAAAAAACAGGCCAGGCACAGTGGCTCATGCCTGTAATCCCAGCACTTTGGGAGGCCGAGGTCGGTGGATCACCTGAGATCAGGAGTTCAAGACCAGCCTGGCCGACATGGTGAAACCCCGTTTCTATTAAAAATACAAAAATTAGCCAGGCATGAGGCCGTGTGCCTGTAGTCCCAGCTACTTGGGAGGCTGAGACAGGAGAATTGCTTGAACCCGGGAAGCAGAGGTTGCAGTAAGCTGAGATTGCACCACTGCACTCCAGCCTGGGCGGCAAGAGCAAGACTCCATCTAAAAATAAAAAGTAAAAAATTCAGAAAACAGGACGGGCACAGTGGCTCACATCTGTAATCCCAGTTCTTTGGCAGGCCGAGGTAGGCGATCACTTGAGGCCAGGAGTTCGAGACCAGTCTGGCCAACGTGGCAAAACCCTGTCTCTACTAAAAAAAAAAAAAAATTAGCAGGGCACAGTGGCATATGCCTGTAATCCCAGCTGCTCTGGAGGGTGAGGCATGAGAATCTCTTGAACCGGGAGGTGAAGGTTGCAGTGAACCAAGATCGTGCCACTCCACTCCAGCCTGGGTGAGAATGAGACTCTGTCCCAAAAAATAAAATAAAATAAATTCAAAAAATGAATCCCAGTCCTGATCTCTAGTATTTCAGCTTACCTTCCACAGAGCAATCATTAATAAGTTTCTTTTTGTTTATTTATTTATTTGTTTTTGAGATGAGGTCTTGCTCTGTTGCCCAGGCTGGACTGCAGTGGCACAATCACAGCTCACTGCAGCTTTGACTTTCCAGGCTCAAGTGATCCTCCCTCCTCAGCCTCCTGAGTAGCTGGGAGCACAGGCGTGTGCCACCACATGCAGCTAATTTTGTTGATTATTATTTGTAGAGACAAGGTCTCACTATGCTGCCCAGGATGGTCTCAAACTCCTGGGTTCAAGTGATCCTTCCACCTCAGCCTCCTAAAGTGCTGGGATTACAGGCATGAACCACCATGCCCAGCCAAAAAGTTTCTTATATAGCCTTCCAGAAGTACAGAGATATTCTCCTCAAGTATGTATATATATATATATATACACACACACACACACATGCATAAACATATATATGCACACATACATACATGCCTTTTAGAAAGACATAACTGGTAGTGAACTCACCACACTTTTCTATATCTCGCTTTTTTCCACTTAATTTAGTCTAAAGATCATTTAGTGACAGTACATATAGATCTTCCTCACTAACTACACAGTAACATTCTATTATATGAATATATCGTAATTTACTTAGTGGACTTGATAGTTATTTTTAAATGAAAAAAGCAAAGTAAGATACAAACCCATTTGCATGGTGCCCATAAAGTGGAATGTCATCATTAATTTTACCATTTTTGGTTAAAAAATTTTAAATATATATATACCTAGAAAAAGTTTGAAAATATATAGGCCAAAATTTAAAGAACGGATAACTCTAGGAGACAGAAGAGGTAGAACACTTTTATATTTATTTTTTTCTTTCCTATTTTTCAAATAATCTCAGTGAATACCAAGTATTTAATAGTTTCATAACAGGATTGTCTTATATGCCAGAAAACAAATTCAGGAAGAAAGCAAGAAGCATGCAATTTTCTTGTGCTTCTAAATGACATGTATATTTCCACTCTGAAATTTTTTTAAATGTTGAAAAACCAAATATCAAAAATATACTTTTCTTTTGTAAAGAAAGTTGATTTCCAGGCGATGTAACAGTGAAAGGGACGGATACCTGCGATGGCAGGATTGTAGTTCAGAAGTACAGTCAACAGCCAGGACCACAGATACATGCAAATTGTAAATTTCTACATTGAGGCAAAAAAATTAAATAACATAAATGTTTCTTGATAAGAAGATCAATGAAATAAAACAGTGTCTGGGGCTTTTAGTTAAATACAACTGCCACAGTAACTATCATTAGGGGTTAGTTGTTAAAGGTGTATTAGCACACACACCATTCAATAAAGAAAGCTAACAGGGGGGTGTCTGGCTCCCAGTCTAGAATGTAAGAAGCTGAAAGTCACCACTCCATCTTAACAACGAGTAAAAAAGCTGAACAAACTGAAAAAGCAACTCTTCTTCTTAGATCTGTAACAGAACTGAGGTCACAGGGCAAACTGCTAACCCCAAATTGAAGAGATCAATAGGGAAATACCAGAAATTTCCGAGCAGCCGCCTCCGTGGGAAGCAGTGCTCAGCTAGGAGGGCCTGAACTGTAACTGATGCGTGCTGGAGGTTCAGTGTGGACAGCCTGAGAGGTAAGAACTACAGGGGCCCAGTCACTGGGGGCCCCACACCTTTGTGAATTGTGCCTCAAGGAGCAGCTCCACTAAGTCTTTATAGTGAGTATCAGAGAAAAATCCACTCGTGCTTCTGGCAGGGGGAGGGGAAGAGGAACCACTGTGAAACATGCCAGAGCATTCTGTGCTTAATAAGATCCACATACAGGATAAGCTAGTTAACCACAGCCTCACCCATTGGGATGTTTTGTTTGTTTTGTGTGTGTGTGTGTGTGTGTGCTTCTTTTTGAGACAAGAGTCTCACGATCCTTCTGCCTCAGCCTCCTAAGTAGCTGGGATTACAAGTGTGTGCCACTATATCCAGTTAATTTTTGCATTTTTAGTAGAGACAAGGTTTCACCATGTTGGCCAGGCTGGTCTCAAACTCCTGACCTTAAGTCACCTGCCTACCTTGGCCTCCCAAAGTGCTGAGATGACAGGCGTGAGCCACCACATCTGGCCCCCATTGGGGTTTTATGAGAGCCTTACTTACTGGGGGCAAGGGAAATACCCACCTTCAACCCACTGTAGCCATCCTGTCTCACCTACAGAGGAATGGGGGAAACTGAGAAGCACTGGGGAAGTTCACAGGCCAGGGGCACAGGCTTGCTGAAAGACTGAGACCTGATCCCAGGACTATAGAACATTTGTGGCCGCATGGCCCCCACAGCACCAAAGGCCTATTTACAGCAGTTCTTTTTACCCAGTCCACCATGTCTGGTATCAAGAAAATATCACAGTACATACTGAAAGGCAAAAAAACCCACAGTTTGAAGAGACAGAGCAAGCATCAGAACCAGACTGAGATGTGGCAACTGATGTTAGATTTATAAGACCAAAGATACAAAACAACTATGATTCACATGCTAAGGGCTTTAATGTATGAACTAGACAGCATGTAAGAACAGATGGGTGATGTAAGCAAAGATAAAGAGCCAGAAAAGAAATGTTAGCAATCAAAAACCCTGTAGCAGAAATGAAGAATGCCTTTGATGTGCTTATTAGGAGACTGGACATAGCTGAGGAAAGACTCTCTGAGCTTGAGGATATCTCAATAGAAACCTCCACCATGGAAAAGCAAACAGAAAAAAAAATTAGAAGAAAAAAAAACCATAATGGAATATCCAAGAACGGTAGGACAACTTCAAAGCAAGAATTGTGGGGCAATTATACATATGTAATGGGAATACTAGAAGGAGAAGAAAGATAGAAAGGAACAGAAGGAATATTTGAAACAATAATAACTGAGAATTTCTCCAAACTATTGTCAGACACCAAACCACAGATCCAGGAAGCTCAGAGAACAGCAAGCAGGATAGATGCCAGAAAAATGACACCTTGGTATAGCACTTTCAAACTACATAAAATAAAAGGTAAAGAAAAAATCCTGAAAGAAGTCAGAGGGGAAAAAACACGTTACCTACAAAGGAGCAAAGGAAAAGAGTTACATTTGAATTTTCAAAAGAAAATGCAAGCAAGAGAGTGGAGTGAAATATTTAAGGTGTTGACAGAAAAAAACCTACCAACCTAGAATTCTGTACCCTGTGAAACTATCCTTCAAAAGTGAAGCATGAATAAAGATTTCTCAAACAAACAAGAATTGAGTGAATGTGTTGCCAGTAGATGTGCCTTGCAAGAACTGTTTTTAAAAAATTCTTTGGAGAGAAGGAAAATAATATAGGCCAGAAATTCAGATCTACAGAAAGAAAGGCAACGCATCAGAGAAGGAATGGCAGTAAACTTAAAACTTTTATTTTTGCTATTCTTAATTGATTTAACAAATAACTGTTTAAAATAAAAACAATGTATTTGATCATTTTATGCTTATGTGTGTGTGTTTACATACACTTACAATGCTCATGTACAAGAGAAATGAATCACAGCAATGATACAAGGAACAGGAGGGAGAAATAAATATTATTTTGTTATTACAAGTACTCATACTGCTTGCAAAGCAGCATAGAGTTATTTGAAAGTGGGCTTGAATTCATTGTAAATGAATATTGCAGACTCCAATGCAACCAATTAAAAAGTAGAAAAAGAGGTACAACTGATATGCTAATAAAGGAGAGAAAACAGAAAATAAAAAATGCTCAATAAAAACAACAAAAGACAGAAAAAGAGTGAAAGACAAGAAAAATACCAAAAAACAAGGGCAACAAATATAATAAAATAGTGCAAATATGGTAGAATTTAACCTGACTCTATCACGCATCACTTTGAAAATTAATGATGTAAATATACAAATTAAAAATTGTAAGTTGGTAAAAATAAAACAAGACACAACTATATGTTGTTTAAAAGAAACCTACTTTAAATATACACACACAAGTAGATTAACAGTAAATGAATGAAGAAAGAGGTAACATACTAACACTAATCAAAAGATATCCGTATTAATTTCAGACAAAACAGACTTCAGAGTGAGAAAAGTTATCAGAATAAATAGGGGCATTACATAATGACAAAGGGGTCAATTCCCCAAGAAGACATAATAATCCTTAACATTACATGTACCTAACAACAGTGTCAAAATACATGATGCAAAAACTGACAGAAGGAGAAGTAGATGAATCCAGTATTACAGCTGGAGACTTTAACACCCCTGAATCAGAAATGGACAGAGACAGCAAGCAGAAAATCAGTAAGGATATAACTGAACTTAATAGCACTTAATGGCACCATCAATCTACTGGATACAATTGACATCCATAGAATATCTCAACCAACAACAGCAGATTACACATTCTTTTCAAGTCCACAGGGAACATTCACCAGGACAGACCATATTCTGGTCCGCAAAACACACCTTAACAAATTTAAACAAATAGAAATCATACAATGTCTACTCTCAGGCCACAATAGCATTAAATTAGACATCCATAATAGAAAGATAGCTGGAAATCCCAAAATACTTGGAGATTTAACAACATACTTCCAAGTAACACTTGGGTCTTAGAAAAACTCTCAAGAGAAATTTAAAAAATATTTTGAACTAAATAAAAATGAAGATGTAATTTACCAACATTTGTGAGATGCCGCAAAAGTAGTACCTACAGGGAAATTTATAGCACTGAATGCATCGATTAGAAAAGAATGAAGATCTAAAATAAATAATCTAAATCTTCACTTTAGGACACTAGGAAAATAAGAGCAAATTAAATGCAAATAATAAAGAAAATAAAAGAAATAAAAGAAGAAATCAATGAAATTGAAAACAAAATCAATAGAGAAAAATCAATGAAATAAAAAAGATCAATAAATTAATCTTTAAAAAGATCAATAAAAATCATATGCTTCTAGCAAGCAAACTAAGAAAAACAGAGGACACAAAGTACTAATATCAGGAATAAAAGAGGGGGCATCCCTGTATGTCCCATGGATGTTAAAAAAATAAAGGAATATTATGAATAATGCTATGTCCACAAATTTGATAACCCAGATAAAATGGAACAATTCCTTGAAAGACAATCTGCTAAAACTCATACAAGAAGAAATACATAATTCAATAGGCCTTTATCTATCAAAGAAACTGAATAACACTTTGGGAGGTCGAGGTGGACAGATCATTTGAAGTCAGGAGTTCAAGACCAGTCTGACCAACATGGTGAAACCCCATCCCTACTAAAAATACAAAAAAATTAGCCGGGCATGGTGGCATGTGCCTGTAGTCCCAGCTACTTGGGAGGCTGAGGCAGGAGAATCACTTGGACCAGGGAGGCAGAGGTTGCAATGAGCCAAGATCGCGCCACTGCACTCCAGCCTGGGCAACAGAGCGAGACTCCATTTTAAAAAAAGAGACTGAATAAATACCTAATAAACTTTCAAAACAGAAAGCACCAGGCCCAGATAGGTTCACTAGTGAATTCTACCAAACATATAAATGAAGAAATTATACCAATTCTCTACAATCTCTTTCGCTCCTGAAAGAAGTGAAAAGAATGCTTCGCAGAAAGAATATTTCCTAACTTCTATGAGGTTATCGTTACCCTAATACCAAAGCAGACAAAGCCATTGCAAGAAAATTACAGACCTATATATCTCATGAACATAAAAGCAAATATCCTCAACAAAATATTAGAAAATTTAATCCAACAAGGTATAAAAAGAATTATATACCACAGCCAAGTGGAATTTATCCCAGGTATACAAGGCTGGCTCCACATTTAAAAATCAATAAATGTAATCTACCATATCCACAAGCTAAAGAAGAAAAATCACATGCTTATATCAATAAATACAGAAAAAGCTTTTAACAAAATCCAATACCCATTCATGATAAAAACTCTCAGCAAACTAGAAATAGAGGGGAACTTCTTCAACTTGATAAAGAACATCTACAAATAACCTACAGTTCACCTAATTATGAGAAACTTAATGGTGGGAAACTTCAAACTTTCCCACTAAGATCAAGGACAAGGCAAGAATGTACTCTCTGCCCCTGCTTTTTAACATCATACTAAAAATACTTGATAATACAATAGGACAAGAAAAGGAAATTAAAAGTGTACAGATTGGGAGGGAAGAAATAAAACTGTCTTTTTTTTTACAGATGACATGATCATCTATTTAGAAAATCTGAAAGAACCAACTGAAGAACTTCTAGAACTAATTCTTGATTATAACAAGGTTGCAGGATACAACGTTAATATGCAAAAGTCAATTGCTTTCCTATATATAGGCTGAGTATCTTTTATTTGAAATGCTTGAAGTCAAAAGTGTTTTAGACTTCAGTTGTTTTCAGATTTTGGAATATCTGCATATACATAATGAGATATCTTGGGTATGGGACCCAAGTCTAAACATAAAATTCATTTGTGCTTTATATATACCTTATACACATAACCTGAAGGTAATTTTATACAATATTTTAATAATTTTGTGCATGAAACAAAGTCTGTGTACATCGAGCCTACAGAAAGCAAAGGGTGTCACTCATGTGGACCATGTGTGGTTTTTTGGCATCAGCCTCACTTCTGACTCTGGATTTATATGCTAGCAATAGGCAATCATTTTCTTACAATTATTCACACATAAGTATTTTGCAGTAAAAAATATGACATATTATTAATACAGTGAAGAAAGTTCCATGTTCAGAGTAACTAAGTGGCACAGTAGCCTCTCCAGAATACCTGTAATCAGCTGTTAAACAACAGCAACAACAAACAATGGCAGGATTTCAGTCTCTACCTATGATGCTGTGCTTTGATTAAAAGGTAAGTGTATACTTTTTTTTTGGTGCAAGGAAACATCAGAAGTGGTTAAGGGACCAGTAAGTGGGTCTTCTGTGGATGAGGAGACATTCTGCTGGATGGCTTTTAAAATATTTTTTTCCAGAGTCATCTGCCTCATCAACAATGGTCATAGAAATCTCTCTTTTCAGGTAGAGAACCTGCATTGGCATGTGCAGCCTACACATGTGCCATTTTATGATCCTTTATGGTTGTGCTTGTATGGGGGAATCTGGGCATGTGTGGAAAATAAATATCACAGCTGAAGGGGCCTGGGAGGGTCTTTTTTCCCTTGAGGATGCTGAAGAAACTGTGTGTTGTGTGCCTTCATTTTGATTACAACCCATTACATAAGGTCAGGTGTGGAATATTCCACTTGCAGCATCATGTTGGTGCTCAAAAAATTTTGGATTTTGGAGCATTCTGGATTTCAAGTTTCCAGATTAGTGATGCTCAACCTGTGCCAGGAATGGACAAATGAAATTTAAAAGTTAAAACACGATACAATTTACATTAGGTATAAATGTAAATGGTATCATGAAATACTTAGGTACAAATGAAATACTTAAGTATAAATGTAACAAAATATGTGCAAGATGTATATAGGGAAAATTAAAAATCTCAGATGAAAGAAATCAAAGGAGAACTAAACAAATAGATATTTCATGTTCATGAATAGGAAGACTTAATATTGTCAAGATGTCAGTTCTTTTCAGCTTGTATAGATTTAACACAATCTCAATCAAAATATCGGCAAGTTCTTTTGTGAATATTGACCAACTGATTCTGAAGTTTATATGGAGAGGCAAGAGACCTAGAATAGCCAACAAATATTGAAGGAGAAGAACAAGGGCCAACACTACATGACTTCAAGACTGAAAATAAAGTTACAGTAACGAAGACAGTCTGTTATTGGCAATGCAACAGACAACTAGATCAATGGAATGGAAGAGAGCACCCAGAAATAGACCCACATAAATACAGTCAGCTGATCTTTGACAAAGGAACAAAGACAAAACAATGGAGAAAAGATAGTTTTTAAAAAAAACAGTGGTAGGAAAACTAGACATCCACGTGCAAAAAATCTAGAAATAATCATTCCACCCCTCACAAAAATGAACTCAAAATAGACCACAGACCTAAACGTAAAATATAAAACTACAAAACTCCTAGAAGACAATGTAGGAGAAAATCTAGATAATCTTGGGTTTGGCAATGACTTTTTGGATATACCACCAAAAGCATGATCCACAAAAGAAAGAATTGATAAGTTATACTTCATTAAAATTAGTAATTTGTACTCTGCAAAAGATACTGTCAAGATAATGAGAAGACAGGCTACAGACTGGGAGAAAATATTATCAAAAGACAACTATGATAAAGGATTATTATGCAAAATACACAAAAAACTCTTAAAACTCAACAACAAGAGAACAGTCTGATTGAATGGTGAGTCAAAGACCTTCGCCAAAGAAGACACTTCACCAAAGAAGATATACAGGTAGTAAACAGGAATACGAAAAGATGCTGCACATCATATGTGATCAGGGAAATGCAAATTAAAACAACAATGAGATATCACTATACACTGATTCTAATCTGATTAGAATCAGTGTGTAGTGTAGTATGTAGTGTGTTGATGAGGATGTGGAGCAACAGGAACGCTCTTCACGGCTGGCAGAAATGCAAAATGGCCCAGCAACTTTGGAACACAGTTTGGAAATTTCTTACACAACTAGGCATGCTTTTACCATGCAAACTAGTAATCACACTCCTTAGCATTTATCGAAAGGAGCTGAAAGCTTATCTCCACACAAAAACTTGCATATGGATGTTTAGAGTGGCTTTATTCCTAATTACCCAAATATGGAAGTAACCAAGATGTCATTTAGCAGGTGAATGGATAAACAAACTGTGGTACATCCAGATAATGGCATGTTACTCAATGATAAAAAAGGAAATGAGCTATTAAGCTATGAAAAGACATGGAAGGACCTTAAATGCAAATTGCTAAGTGAAGGCAACCATTACGAAAAGGCTACATATTGTAAGATTTCAACCGTATGACGTTCTGGGAAAGGAAAAACTATGAAGACAGTACAAAGGTCAGCGGTTGCCAGGGGTGGTGGAGGAGGGAGGGATGGATAGGCAGGTCAGAGGATTTTCAGGGCAGTGAACCTACTTTGTATGGGCCTATAACGGCAGATACGTGACATTGTGCATTTGTCCAAATCAGTAGACTCTGCACCAAGAGTGACTATAGGCTTAGAGTAATAACAATATGTCAATATAGGCTCATTGATCGTAACAAATGCACTACCCCTGGTGAGTGATGTTGACAATGGGGGAGGCTGTGCATGTGGGGGCAGAGGTTTACGGGAAATCTCTGTATCTTTGCTCAATTTTGCTGTGAACTTAAAACTGCTCTAAAAATATAACGCCTATTTTTTAAAAACCTAAAATAGCACCATAGAGCAATGAAAATGAGCAAACTACAGTGCCCTACAACAACATGGGTATAGCTCACAAATATAAAACTGAGAGAAAACAAAGTTGGACACAAAAATAAATCCTGCATGATTCCTTGATCTGAAGTCCAAGAGCAAACACAACTCATCTGTAGTGTTAGTAGACATGCGGGGAGGGCGGGCTGGTAACCATCAGAGGCACAGGAGCCCCAGTATCCATCATTTCATCACTAGGTAAGAATATATTCTGTTGGCCGGGCGCGGTGGCTCACACCTGTAATCCCAGCACTTCGGGAGGCCGAGGCGTGGATCATGAGGTCAGGAGATCGAGACCATCCTGGCTAACACAGTGAAACCCCGTCTCTACTAAAAATACACAAAGTTCTCCGGGCATGGTGGTGGGTGCCTGTAGTCCCAGCTACTCGGGAGGCTGAGGCAGGAGAACGGCATGAGCTCAGGAGGCGGAGCTTGCAGCGAGCCGAGATCGTGCCACTGCACTCCAGCCTGGGCGACAGAGCAAGACTCCGTCTCAAAAAACAAAAAACAAGAACATATTCTGTTTGTGATAATCATCAACCTGCATAATTATGATTAGTGAACTTTCTGATATGTTATGTATAAGTATTAAATATATATTATATATAACATAATAAAAAAATTTTTTTAAAAAGGTAACAGTCTATCCAGTATAGACAAGGAGCAGCATGCCTTGAATGTTGCATTCAGTGCTAGCATGTCTCTACAGGACATCTGTGCTGCAGAAGTGGACCACCACGCAACAGTCCAGAACCGAGTCATGGCAAGCCAGGGAAGGAGGTGGGATGGTTCAGCCTGGGAAGTGAGAGCGCTGTGGGGGCCGTAATCATGTCTTTAAGCTTTGACATCATTACCATGCTGAAGAACCAGGCTTATTTTCAGTCACCCAGGAGGGTGGGATTTGCACCAAGGACCCCATGTTACTGCGATGTGGGCAGGCTCCCTGTGAGGCAGGGCTGTCCAAAGATGGGTGTACTTCACAGGCCAGGAGTTGGCCATCACTACTAGTGTTCAGCAGGGTCAGGTTGCTCCTCATCACACCACCAATATATTCGAGCATCTCCTAAGTGCCAAGCCCCGGGATGGGCCTTCGGCTGAGGAGGAAACTATCCCCTCCCAAGGAGAAGGAGGGGGCCGCGATAAAGAGAAGGTCAGCATCTGGTATTGTGAAATCACATGAAAACCCCACCAGGCTGCCATATGTGGCGTCTAAAACCCAAGCACGTCGAGTGTTGTGCTACTGTGAGATTAGTGAATGAGCAGTGGACCCTGCCATGGCTCCATCTGGCTAGAGAGGCAAGTCCAACATAGACGTAGCTGCAGTGTGGTGGCACCTGGCAGCAGGTGTCTGTTCTGGCTCAAATATCAATGGGGGAAATTCTGGTTTCTGTGGCTGTCTGGGACCTCAGGAGGGCGGTGGGATCCAGAATGCTCCTATTTAGTTGGCACTCACTTTGGTGTAGAGGCTGGGCTGGGAAAATACCGGGGTGCAGGGAGTCAGCCACTCCCTGTACCTAAAAATCCATAATTAACTCTAAGAATATCAAAGAAGGTTTCCCCAGCTCTGCCTCTAACACAAACTCCCACAATAATTACAACCCCCAAAGAGGAATGTTTGAGTGCTAGGCAATGAAAACACTCATTGTAGCAAGTTAGGGCTACCAGCATAAATCTGGTGTGTTCTGGAAACAATAATGATTCTCCACCCCCAATGCAGGACCAGGGAAACAATGGCAACTCTTCATGGCTAGATCACAACAGGTCTCTGATTTGTCCTCATGTTACAAAAACCTGGAGCCACTGCTTTCAGAAGGACAAGGAAGGAGGAAATATCTGCTTCACAGACTCATTAGTATACGGAGAAATACCCCTCCTCAAAACACCAAATGGGCTTTGAATATGAAGATGGCAAGACTGATCCACATGGGCTGGACCTGAGTGTTAAATTGCTGCTTCGCAGAGGAGGGCATCCCCAGGCTCTCCACTCACTGTCTCTCAACAGATGCACACTCAATACTGGAGGCTCCCAATGGCCAAAGAGGAAAGCCATGCTGAAGGGAGCATACAGGGACAACACCTGTGCCCTTGGCCCTGATAGTGCTGTGGTCTATGTCACAGGTCAGGAACGTTTTCTAGAAAGAGCCAGAGACTATTTCAGGAGTTGTAGGTCAATTACTCAACCCTCCATTTTAGCATGACAGCAGTTATAGACAACACACACATGAATTATGGCTGTGTACCAATAAAACTTTATTTACAAAAACAGTTGGCAGGCAGGATTTGGTCAGAGAGTCCTAGTCCACCAATCCCTGCTTGATGTAAATGAGTGAACTAAACCAAACCAGAAACCACAGGCATCACCAAGAGTCAGATGAGGCAGACAAGTTTCTGGGCCAATATGCCAGCATTCAAGAATTTTATGAATGAAACTTGTTTCCATGACATCATTTCTCTTTCAGATACAAAACTCAATTTCATTTACAGGTTTCATGTCAAGTGCTCATTACTCACTGTGGGCCTGTAGACTCCCATATGCTGTTTTCCCTATTCCCTGGTATTTCCAAGTTTTGAAAATACACCAAATGCCGTTACCATATGGCAGTGGCTCTCCTTTGTATTCAGGTGGTCTCGGGGTGGTCCTAAATGATTGTAAGTCTGAGCTATGAACATAAAGTGGTTATTAAAAAACTATATCGACTTTCTTCCTAAGGCTTGGTAAATACTGCATTCACAAAGGATTCAGGTGACATGGTAGGACCTGCCATCTACAAGGGGTCTTTAAAGTGCATTTTAAACTCATTTACTAGCTCTTCCAAAGTCTATGTTTTCACTTCCACCTGGGGAGAAGGAAAGCCACAGACACAGATGCGCCTTTGTGAAGAACAGAGGCTGCAGGGCAGGGTGCTGACGCTTGCCTTCCCTGTCCCTTTAGGATGCCACTGGAGGTGGCTGGCGGAGCACACTGCCCTTTGACACCACTTTAAAGGCACATCTTGGCAAATATCGCAGCTCACATATCAGGCATTTGGGAGCTCAGCATGAAATGCCACGATCACTGAAAACCTTGGAGAGTTCCCTCAGCAGCTCTGGATAAACCCACATCCAGCACCTAAGATTTTTCCCTCTCCTAAGTAAACTGTGTGGAAGAATCACATGTAAAATGCCAGAAGCAGTCCCTGCCTGGCCATGAGTGGCCCACAGCCCTGCTCTCCTGGAGGCCACATGAACACCGCGCCACTTTTCCTGCTCACGTGCAGTCGAGTGGTTTCCTAGAAGCACTAACAAGCTGGAACCCAGAGAAGGCCCCTGACCCTGCCGGGCCCCCCTCAGCCTCTGGGCCTGCAGGGTAATGGGCTGCCTGCTCCACTGCAGTGACCCAGCCTGACACAGGCAGTGTCCATTGGCAGCACACAGGTCAGCCACACACACAGGGCCCAACCCACTCTGCGTCGCAGGGAGAAGGGAAAATTAAAAAGGGAATAGTTCAGAAACTCCCTCAGCCTTTTGGTGCAGAAATAACCCAAAACTGTGCCTCTGACAGCCGACTGCCATCTATGGTGGGGGACTTATGGAACTGTTAGCCACCATCAGCTCCCCCGCCTAGCAGGCTGGCCCTGCATCTTTGTCCTGCTGTCACTGAGACTTCGGGGGGCTCTGACTTTCCAGAGCATCTAGGGGCTTCCTCTGGCGTTCCCATCGTGTTCACGTATCTGAACTCCAGAGGGAGGCAGGGGCCCCTCAGGGGGTCTCAGGGCTCAGGGGAACCTGCGGCCACAGGTGGAAGAGGAGACATCAGAGGTCACACCCTCTCACTGCCGACAGCCCCCACTGCACACGGACACATGCATGCACACACGGGCAGGGGAGACTCTCTCATCTTGTCTCCACGTCTTTGGATTCTGAGTACCTAAGGGCAGTGCACTCCTCAGTATCCCTGGCATTGCGCACACAGTCTAGGGTTGACAAACGTCTGAAGAGTAAAGGAATGGACCAAGGAGGCTGGGTGAGGAGACAGAGGCACTCTCACCAGCAGGCCTGCCGGCCCTGGCCAGGTGACACAGGGCACCCCACTCCACGTGTTAGGGCTTCCCTCCACGTCCCTCCAGGTGCCCCTTGCCGCCCTATGTTGGGGCCAGGCAGTGGAAGGGTCTCAACCCACCCTCAGGCAAGTGGTGTCACGTGACTATGAACACCTACCTCTCAGGAGAAGGGGTGTGGACAGGGAATCTTGGTGTGGGGTGCTCCCTCCCACAGCGGGAGAGGGCAGCCCCTACCTCCAGCAGAGATTTGCTGAGGACGAGGGTCGAGCTATAAATGAGTGGGGGCACCCAGGCTAGGGGAGGCAGCCATGCAGGCCCAGGGAGGCAGTGGGCTCGGCTGCAGGGAGAACCCACTAGGAGGCTGGTGCAGCTGGGCAGGCAATGAGCCGGGGGCCAGAAGTGGATCAGGTCCTTGAGAGAACAAGGACTGGGTGAGGTGGGGCCTTGTGGGTAGCACCAACTTTGCCATGACTCTGGGACAGGTGGGAAGCCACTGAGGACTCTGAGCAGAGGTTCCATGTGGCACAGATTTGAGAGGTGGGTCTGGCACCCAGTGGAGAGCAGGTGGGGCAGCTGCAGTGGCCAGGGCCAGGACCAGGACCATTCCCAGGAGCCAGGCGTGCCCATGGAGAGGAGCTCACATTCTGTGTAGGTTCTGAAAATTTCTGGCAAAGCTTCAGATACAGCCCAAGCTTTGCCTGCAAATCAAAAGTGTTATCTGTGCAGTTTATCCAAACTCCCTTTGCTGTCAGAAGGGGCTGGGTGAGGGTGGTCTGTAGTGGCTGCGAGGGTGCTCTGCTCCCCTCTGCCCCGTGCCCCGCGAGTTGAGCCTCCTTCGTGGGAGGCATCATTGTGCACAGAGGTGGCTGCAGGTGCACTGAGCCAGGGAGGAGAAATCCATGAAGCAAGGAACCAAAAAGGAGAACTGGTTCCCTGAGTTTCTCGGATAACTTCAGGGTAAAGTAGCCCAAGAGGGGTGTCCAGGAAGGGAGAGAATGACATGGAGCCCCCAGCTCTGCACAAGCTTATATCATGATACGAAAAGAGGTAAAGCTAAAGTTTCCTCGTCTTAGCCCCCAAAGCAATCCCAATTTTCAGCCAGGAAGAAGCAGAGATGACACTGCAAATTTGGAAGCTTGCCCATCGCCTGGCTCTGCTGGTGAGGGGACCGTGGCCTCGACACAAGGGGCTCAGCCCCGCTACCCCTAGGCAATCCCCTCTGAGATTTAGCCACCAGGAAAGTAAAAGCAGAGCAGACCAGTCCTGCAAGTTCTCATTCTCCATGCAGTCTGTCTTTAGGAGGGAGGCTTACTTTCCTGCAAGTATTCTGGGCTAACATAAAAAGTGATATGTACCATCTGACGGAAGTGCAACTTTTCCTGAGACAGGAAGAAAGGAGAGGGCAGACAGCAAATATTTATTGGAATGCCTATTTTGAGCTTGGGTTTTAAAATGGCTTCGCTCATGTAATCCTAATATCAACTCCATTTAAAGTTAAAAAAAGCAACTCAAACACTAAGTAAATATTCGAGTCACCATGCATTATTAAAGAAAAGTGCCATGATTTGAATCTGTGTCTACCTCATGCTAGAGCCTGAACTCTAACTATACTTGATTTTTAGCCATCTATGTCTGTCCCTAGGATCAGAAGAGCAGAGTTTGGAATTAATGCTAGGTTAATTCACAAAGGTAAGACTTCCCATACTTTTGAGAAATGATTAAACGTTCAGCAGCATAAGAAGGTCACATGGAAGAGTCTTAAGGTCTGACTAGATCAGGACAAATTGAGGGTGAGATGAGGGTTAGGACAGCGCAGTGGCTGCAGCCACCAAGCCCTGTGGCTCCGTCACATGGCACACCTGGTGGGGATTAGGGCTGACATGGCAAGCCTGGGGGCCCCGCTGCAGTCATGTGCAAAAGTGATTCCATGATCAGCCGGCACTCTCTGATAAAACCCCGTGGCCTCTGAGGATTCCTGAGCACCCCAGCTGGAACTCATGAAAAGCAGCATGGGCCCTGCATAGCAAACGCAGTTGCCTGGCAAGGCGACCACAATGTTCTCATTAACTGAAAGTTACAGAGAAGAGGTTCAATAAACCCTTGCCGAATCTTGCAGGTGAGCTGAGTAAGACAATATAGAGTTAGCCGCTCAAACAATGGAGTAGTTCACATTCTTCTCCTGCGCTCCCAGCCCTAGGCTCCGCAATTTATTTTATATCACGTGGTCCTCAGCACCCCCACAGAGTGCACACTGGCATCCTGAGACCGGGAAGGCGAGGTGCTCCTGGCCCAGCAAGGTTATGTGTCACCCTAAGTCACACAGCTGGCATGGGGCCCTCGCTGCAAGGCCCTGCCAAGGCCAGCCCCTCCTGGGTGACTGGCCCAGCACGTGTGGAGGCTCCTCAGAAACCAGCTGGCAGAGCTGGGCCCACAGCTCTTCCTGCCTGTCGTCTTTTTATTTGCACATGCCCAGCTTTCTGGAGTGGGACTACTAAGAAGTAATAAAATATCATTTCTTAAAGCTGCTTTACAAAAACTGATTATTCATTCTCTTCTGAAATAAAGCAAAAACTAGATTTTAGAAGGAATTTAATTAATGCCATTTTAACAGGACTATTCAAAAGCAAACACCAAAGGTAAAAATCTTGCTTTGATCCACCTACTTTAAACTCCATCAGTCTGCCACAGTGATGCTGTATAAAGGCAGGTTATACCATCATAGCTTTCAGAGACCCTTCTTTCCTCTCTGACTCAGGAACGGAACATATCCAAAGAATAAAAACATTCCCCACAGGGGAGACCGAGCTGGCATGAACCAGCACCTACGCTGCAGCACAGGAACCATTTGGTTCCTGGAGGTCTGATTCACATGGAGGTTGTCAGAGCCAGTGTGTGCGTCTCAGCTGCATGCCAGGCATGGGGGAAGTGAGGCGGGTCGGACCCACCGTGGGGGAAAACAGGAACTGAGCAGAGAGTCACGTGGAGTTGCCCATGTCTCTTGGAGCCTTTATTTGCGGACATTGAGGAGTGAGAGATGCAACAGGACAGGTAGCAGGGGTGGCCATTCCCTGCCCGACCTCACCCCGTGGGTGTCAGAGGGTCAAAGTGGGCACAGGAGCATGGCAGGAAGGTCGTATCACAGCACAAGTCCCTCTGGGGATCACACCCAGAGGCGTCTAATACTCCACATTAACACAGGATTCAAGTAAATAAAGAAAGTCCTTGAACAAAGAATCTGTGATATGATACTTCCCCCTTGTCTCCTGTGGGAGCCGTCACAGATCCTGTAACAGGAGATGCTGGGCCTCCCGTGGCTGGCGCCTCTGACCTCAATTCAACAAGAGGTCACCTTCCACCTTGATGGTGACATTGCCCACTTGGGAACAGACTGACCCCTGCTCAGCTACCCCCACCCCACATGCCAACCACAGAATGAGTCTAAGCCCGACGGCTCTAATTTCACTGTTTCTTGCGAAATATGGAACATGGAATTCCATCACTGACTACTCGGGAGCCCGCACTAAATGCCCGGCCTGCCCCTGGTGATCCGATGCAGCTCGTGAGCTTCTGGCCTGTCTTCTGCACATTCTCCACTGGCCTGTCTCCCGCACCTGACTCTGGGCTCCAGAAGGGCAGCAGGTCTAGTACCCGACACAGAGTCAGGGCCTGGTATGTTTCTGTGGAATAAATGGGCAGGTGCCCTTTGTCCTCTTGTCCAGTGGGCTCTAGCCTTCAGCCTGAGGTTGCACATCCTGGGCAGAGGCCCATGGAATGCAGCAGGTTATATGGTGATGACAGGAAAGGCAGGCAGTCGCTTCTGCCCAGAGAAGCTGGGCCTACCCAGAGGCTCCAGGGCCCTGCGACAGCCCATTCACAGTAGGTTCTCCCAAGTGGAGAGCCTCCTCCTGTGAGGCCCCTGGAGGAGGGCCTGGGCTCTGCAGCCTGGAGCCCGCCAAGCCTGGAGGAGCCTGGAGCCATTACGGGGTCTGTCTCCTTAGCAAGGCCCTGACCGGACCCTGAGAGTTCAGAGGTCCCTGCTCTTGGTCACAAGTGACCACCTGGGGCACCAGTGGCCCCAGGTCTTCTCTTAGGGGGAAGAGTCCACTGGGCAGAGAAGCAAGGTGGGTTTCTATGTGCCTAAAAATAGCCCCAGGAAGCTGCTGCTCTCGCCCTCCGACTGAGCGGGAAGGGAGGGAGGCACCAGTGCAGTTTCCTGGGAAGCTGTGCAGCCAGATGACAATCGGAATTAGCATCAGAACACCTTGATAAAAGGAAGGGAGGAGGAGTTGAATCCCTGAATGAAAAATAGATTATTCACTGTCAGGCTGAACAATAGAACAAGACATAAATAGCAGCCGTGCACAGGACATGCCAATTTTGCTCAAAAACAGTGTGCATGGTTCTCCTACCACCCTCCAGAGAGTGCCACCGTTGAGCTCTGCACTCAGCAGATGGGGGAGAGAGCAATGGCCTCTCAGAGGTAGGAAGGACATCGGCTTTAGAAGCAGAGATTTTAGTTAGAATTCTAGTTCTGTTATTTACAACTCTGTGTGTGTGTGTGTGTGTGTGTGTGTGTGTGAGAGAGAGAGAGAGAGACAGAGAGAGAAAGAGAGAGAGAGAGAAACACTGACACAGAGAGACACAGGCAAGACAGAACGAGTGAGGAGAGAGAAAACGACGACTTCTGGGCATCTAAAATACCGTGAGGCCGACAAAAGGGAAGAATTCCCTGTGTAGGAAGGTGGGAAGAATGCTGAGTGTTGACATCAGAGATCTGCATTAGGATTCTGGCTCTGTCATTTACATCTGGGGGGCAGTGGGGAGCAGGTGCAGGAGTGGCAGGGGATGGAGGAGACACAAGAGACAGGAGATAAAGATGGAAAGGAGGAAGGGGAAGCAGGAGGGAGAGAGGACCCAGCAAGCAGCCTGGATAAGTTACAAAGCCTCTCAGAGCTTTGGTTTGCACATGGAGAAAACAAGGTTCCAACTATTTCCCCTGGAACCTGGACAGCTGTAAAGACCAAGTGTGAGCTTACTGGCCGAGCACTTGGTGCAGATGATTATTCAACAGCAACTGCCAGGAAGCCAGAACCAGTCTCTTCTGCACCTCACCCAACCCTCCTACTCAATTTCACCTGTCAGTGCTATTTTGTTTGCTCCCAAATGTTTGCTTCACAGGGCTTCCGTGGCCCTGCCTCAGGTGCCCTAGAGGACAGGGCTGTGATGCATAGATGTGAGGCCCCAGCTATCATCTCCCTGTGAGCTGACCAGGGTCTTTGTAGCAGTTTCCCCTGATGAGCCCCTCTCACAGGACCCCAGGAGTCCTGGAAAGGCGTCATTCTGCTGCACCTGGGTCAGTGCTTAGAACCATGACTCAGGTTAACTGAGGGTTCTGCTCCTGGTGCTGATGGAGGCTTATATTATCTCAAGCTCCCATGTAGCTCTGGGCTGGAGCTGTGTGTCAAGCTGGTGCCCTCCATAGCATTCAACCAAAAAAACCACCACCCCATTCATGGAGGCACAGGGACGGAGGCTGGGTCATTTGCCCAGGGCTCCGGGAGAAGCCAGGATTCAGACTCTGACGAAAGACTGTCTGGCTACAGGCCTGTGGCTGGGAAGAGCCCTGGGTGGCACAGAGGCTGCAAGGGCTGGCAGGGCCCACCCCGGGGCTCACCTTACCTTGGTGAAGGTCAAACAGTCCTTGTCTTGGTCTTTGTCCTTCATCTCGAAATCATAAAGTGCTTTTCCCTGGGGCGGGGCGTGTGGCAAGGGCTGGATGCACTGGATATAGCTGGCTGGGAGGAAGCCCTGTGTGCCGTGCAGCTCGCCGTGGTACCACTGTTCATCCACCTTGCGCCGCAGGACGATGATATCACCCTTGTTGAACTTGAGGTCGCCAGGTTCCTTCCCCTCATAGCTGTAGAGGGCCTTGCCATAGGGAAGCAGGCAGGGATTCTGCAAGCAACAGACAGCATGTGGTCACCGGGCATGCCCCTTCCCAATGCCCACAGTGGATCTGCCGGGGCAGGCTGGGGCTTCCCAGGGGCTTTCTGTGTCCTGGAGGTGCATACAGAGTACTCCGCAAGTGGAAAATATTTTAAAGAAACAGCCTGTCATAGGAACACGCACATTCTGAGGCCCCACTGAGATAAGAGGGTCCCCATCCTAGCCATTCCTCCTAAAAAGGACACTATCTGGGGCCTTCCACACAGACAAACTCTTTCTGTGCAAAAAGGACTCTGAAGTAGGTGCTGGCTTATCTTCATTTACAGATGGGGACACTGAGGCACAGAGAGGGAAGGTGACTTTCCTAAGGCCCACACCTAGGAGCAGTAGGTAGAATCTGAACCCAGGGGGTCTGGGCTCGGAATTTCTTACCCAATACTCTGTGCTGAATCATTTTCCACTGGTTCCTATTTCTCAGGGATTTTAGTCTAAGAAGCTGCCAGATTTCTAGCAAGTATCCAACAATTTTTTCTTTACTTCATCTACTGAATAGTCACAGCAACTCAGAGCATGCTCCAGGGGTTGAAGCTGAGCAGCAGGCATGCATGGCATCCGTCGTGCTGAGCGTTCCACTCAGCGGACTCATGGCCAGCGGCACACACATGAGGACGATGACAAACAGCCTGTGTGGAGCACAGGGGCCATGCCCAGGCGCAGGGGTTCTAACAAGCAGTCCCCGGCCATCACAGACCCCCCAACCATGACACACAGCTTTCTGCTGCATGTACTTGTAGCAGTCTGTTCCAGAAGTACAATTGTTCAAGGGCATAAGACTGTATCCTCCTAACATTAGTGATGTTCTTGTATCCATCGGAGGTTAACCAACCCGTCTGCACCTGTTCTGCCAACCTTGGTCTCAAACCATGACTAGGTCTGAAATCCAAACAAGATTCTAAGCTGCTTCTGCTTGTCAGCAATAAGGAGCCTGTCAAAGAATCCCGAAACTGATGTGATGTCTTCGTCCACTTCCTGGGCTTCTCTAACTGGCCCTGTCTCATCATGTCCATCTGGCCACATGGGCCTCTCTCCTTTTCCTTTATGGGTGGCCAATACCTGCTCAACTGTGGGAGCTTTGCCAGAGGTCAATCCTGTGCTAGAGGAAAACCAAAGGAAAGCCTTGCATTGTTCGGGTGTCAATACCCAACGATTTTCCTACCAGAAGCCGCATTTTCTCACCAGGGCTGCCTATGCCAAGGAGTTCTTCAGTATTCGAATCAATCAATAGAAGCACAAAAGCCTGAAGCAGTAGTACATCGAAAAACTCTTTGTAGAGGACTTAATAGCATGTTGGCAACTCAATCATTCTACATTTATGTTTCAGCAACGTCAAACGACAGCAGTTAAGAGAGAGCCTGCTGGCAAATTGACAAACAGCCACCACTAACCAATTAAACAGTAACACCAGAGGATTTTTCATTGCAGAACTCGAAGAGAAAAAAAAATCCGTTTGCTTCCAATAATACTCATTCTGGATAGCTTTGTAGTGCGAGCACAATAGTGTGTAACGAGCCCCAATTTTAGAGAGCGGAGGCAAGGGGTAATTTGCAAGACAAGCACTGTGATCAGAAAAAATTGGAAGGGGCAGTTGGCTGCTGGCCATCAGAATAATTCCACTGCCACACAGGGGACACTCAGCCGCCAGCCGGGGAATCTTAATTCGGGACAATTTGGTCTGAAGATATTTTTTGGCTATCACAACCGGAAGGTGGGTGCTACCAACATGTAACAAGTAAAGGCCAGGGACATTGCCAAACACCCTGCAATGCCCAGGACAGCCTCTGCCACAAAGAATGACCCAGCCCAGAGCATCAGCAGGTTAAGAAACCCTGGCCCAGCCTGTTTGGTTAAATTTACAAAAAAGACAGAGTAAGGTTCCTTGTTCTAATAGAACTTAGTCTACAAATACTTTAAAAGTTAAACATAACATTTATTTTCATGATGGGAGTATTTTCACTATTGGCTACATGGAGACACTTAGATATCCATCAAGGTAAGCAGTTTTAAAGGGATGGTAAAAAAAGAACATGCTGTGAAGTTGAAAAACCAGCCTCAACAAGATGCACACAAAAAACCTTTATTTGTCAGGGAATGACTCAATTTCCTTTCATTCCCAAATCACAAGGGTGAGGCTTAAAAGCCGTGTTATAGGAGCTACAGACTCGGTGGCTGTTTGGTGACTTCTGCTACCATTGGTAACAACAGTGGGCAGCAAGGGTCAGCTTTGCACCTGCCTACACACTGCACTCCCTTCTGTGGCCGGCTCACGCTATCTGAGCACACACATCTCCCTGCAATGCCCCTGTGAGAAGGGGACACTGTGTTTCCTTTCTGGCCTCCTCACCATCAGCCTTCTCTAGACTGCTTGACATAAAGGCCACCTGAAGACACCACTCACACCCATATTGTGTAACTGCGGCCCCAACTTAGGTAGTGTGGCAGGGAAAGCTGGGGTATAGGGCCAGAGAGACTGAGGCATCTTCCATCAGGCAGCCTGGGGCTGTAGGCCACCACCCAGGACAGAGACACTGCGAGGCACACACTCCTGAGTCACGGGGATTCTGTCTTTCACGAATTCTCCAGAGGGACCATGGCCTCACTGGCATCAGCACTGTGGCCTGCAGGCCTCCCTGACGCCCCCCTTCGCTGACGCAGACCCCAGCTAAACCTGCCTCTGTGCCAGTGGTTCTCAAATCAACCTGTGCCTGTGATGTCCCTTCTGATCAGGGGACTTGATGTGAACCCAAATGCCTGCTTGACGGCTCTGCTGGACATCCGCAAGCTCCTAGAGGCCGTCTGTCCCTCCAGCCCTACCTCCTCTGGCCATGGAATCCCCACTCAGCTGCTCGGCAAGGACCTTCAGTCATCCCTGTGCCCACCCTTTCCCTTGGCCTGGGCA
Source organism: Pongo abelii (assembly GCF_028885655.2). NCBI lineage: Eukaryota > Metazoa > Chordata > Mammalia > Primates > Hominidae > Pongo > Pongo abelii. The sequence continues at coordinate 39,749,603 of NC_071997.2, read as the reverse complement.
CTCCTCCTACCAACTCCACTTCTGAGCTCTCACCCAGAGGGCCGTGCACCCTCCCACTCCCACTGCCTTGCCTGTCATCTCTCCTGCACCCAGTGCAAACCTCCTCCAGTGGTCTCCTGGCCCATCAGCCTGTCATGGGCTGGATGCCCAAATGCAGGGCCAACCTCACGCACCTGCTGCTTATGAGCTTCAGTGGCTGCCTGATGACCTCAGGGGATCCAGGCTCCTCGGCACGGCAGCCGAGGTCCCCTACGCTGGCCTCAGCACACCTGCCCAGCCACGGCAGACAGCATCCTCAGTCACGAGAAGTCTGTGCTTCTGGAACCTGGAACATGCAGGGCTTTGCAGACAGAGCTCCATGCTACTTCCTCTGCCCTTCTCACTCCCTCCAAAATCCACACTGCTCCCCTGTCACCACCTGTGCCCTCCTAATTCCATTAGCACCTATCAGCCACTCACCAGCCATCCTAACTCCATCAGCCACCTTCCTAATTCCTTAGCTTCTATGCCACTAAGGCCCCCAGGAAGAGACTATGCTGTTCACTCTGATGACCCCAGGACCCAGGAGTGTTCTCCCTGCATAGCAGGTCCCCTCTATATGCTGTTAATTCAAAGGCACTCAGGTTAGTCCTGAGTCAGGCCTGGATGGGGATGCAGGGGGACAAAGTTAGAAAAGAAGGATCTGGGGATGGGTATGGTGGCTCACGCCTATTATCTTAGTACTTTGGGAGGCTGAGGATGGAAAATCACTTGAGGCCAGGAGTTTAAGGCTAGCCTGGGCAACACACTGAGACCCTATCTCTAAAAATAATATTTTTTTAAAATAGGCATGGTGGCAAGTACCTGTAGTCTCAACTATTGGGAGGCTGAGGCAAGAAGACTGAGTGAGCCTGGGAGTTCGAGGCTGCAGTGAGCAATGATCGTACCACTGCACTCCAGCCTAGGTGACAGAGCAAGAACCTGTGTCTAAGAAAAAAAAAAAAAGGAAACCAGGGCAGGAGCAGGGCAGAAGCAGGGGCAGACTGGCGATTGTACCCCTGGCCACCACTCCACAGGTGGTGACCCACCTGCTGGCTCCAACCCACCTGCTGGGCTCGAGTCTAGGACTGAGAGCATGCCTCTTGGAGCAAGCAAGCTGTGAGAGCATGCGGGCTCCAGGTGGGGCCTGTTTGCCTTGCTGGCTGGTGAGCCAGGAGGAGAAGTGGGGAAGGGTAGGGGACAGAGAAGGTGGGAGAGAGAAGGCAAGAGAGCCCCCTCTATCCCCATTTCAGACTGCCAGACTCAGATTGGACAGAGCAAAACCAAGAGGGGGAATGAACCTTTTTAAGATGCAGGACACATTTCTGAGGGAAAGAAAAAAAAAGAGTCAAGGAAGGTGCTGAGAGGCAGTTTATTTGGAGGAGCAGAAGCAGCCAGAAACTGGATCTCATCAGGAAATGCTCACATGAGTGACACCCTGCACCTCCAGAGTCTTTCATCTTCAAAGCCCTTTATAAGATTAACTAATTAGTGCATGGAAGGGGCCTAGGGCAGGCAGATGCTATTATGGGGGAGAAAAGACTTCTGCTGATTTCACCGCAGCAACCCGGAGGCCTCTATGTCCCGGCCTCCACACCCACCCAGGAGGGTGGGCAGCTGCTCCAGAGCCTGTTTGCTTTCTGCCCACAGACGTGTTTGCAAGAACTTCTCACACTGCAGCGTGCTCCGCTTTAGAGGAATTTCATTCAAACACTGTCACTAAGCCGCCATTATTTAGGCTCAAGACACATTAAGAAAAAGAAATAAAAGAAAAAAGGAAAACCCATCTGGGATGCCTACAGGACAATTAACATCAGCCACCCCTGCAAGGCATTAATAATAATTAAAACTTATAATGTCAATTTCATGGCTCATTACTCAGATGTGGCACACACATCTTCCTCTGGGCTTAATGTCCTACCCGTGGAGACAGCGCTCACGTGGGCACAATGGTGCCATCTCCGGCTTCTACTGGAATCAGGCATGTGGCAGCAGGCTCTAATGAATGTGCTCCTGACACCCCTGGTTGGGACTCTCAGGCAAGCCATACCCCTGAGTAAGGGCGGGTGCCAGAGCCAGCCTGCAGCGTGGGGAGGGCACGACCCCAACTGGCCTATTCCAGACCTCCCAGCAAGCTGGGGTGGAGAGCGTGGAGCACCGGCTCCCTGTGTTTAAGACCGTAAGGATGCAATCTTTCAAGGAGAGCACTTGCCACGGCTCTCACCACCTGCTTTCAATGGAGGGCCCCCTCCACGATTAGCCCATCAGGACAGATTCTCGCCTGTTTTGCTCACTGTTGGATGCCCCGCTGCTGGCCTGACACAGATCATATGCTCCATATATCTACTGAACGAATGAACACATAGACTAGCAAACCAGTCCCCTGGGACTGGGGCCTTGGCTCACAGCCTCTATCTGGCCCATTATTTTTCCCAAAATATGAGATTCACAGTCCATGTGGCCCAAGATCCTGTTGCTAACAGCAGCTGGGCCTGGAGGAATGGGGAAAATCCCAGGGATGGCTGATGAGAAGTGGGACATTCCAGCCAGAGGTTCAGCCCACGCAAAGGCCCGGAGTTATAGATGGACGCAGGGTCTGCCCACCTGCAGTCTCCAGACCTGTATAGCACAGCATGTGGCCAGCAGAAAAGTGTCAGGAAGATGAACACATTCGTCCATAGGCCCTGGAGGGTGAGACCCTAATCGTATACACACCAAGCACTGCGGGGTCTGAGAATGGGGCAGAGACAGCTAATGACCCCTGATACCCACTCTCTGCTTCTTTTGTCTGTGAGAATATTCCAAATTTCAACTGAGGTCAAGCTTCCAGCAGAAGCCTTCATTTTCCAGCCTTGCCTGCAGGCAGCCCTGGGTAGATGTCCACATTTCTGTGATTCCTGCACATTCTGGAGCATGTTTTATGATGACATGCATCAGGAAATCTGCCTTCCCACGGGCTGCATGGTAGACACGGTAGGGTGGGCCAGTTTTTCCATCAACTATTATGCTCAGAGCAAAGGGGGAAGAAACCTGGGTCTTGGAATGACCTTGCAGAACACACCCCTGTACCATGAAATAAGAAAAAGGAAACTTGATCTTATCTGAGCCATCACGTTTTGGGATCTCATTCACAGCTTAGCTTATATTCTGACTCACTCAGGAAGTCTCAGGTGTATTTACAATTTCTTTAGCTCGTAAGCGTTTTTCAAGCCAAGGCATTGACTTTCATAGCACTGTTGAGGGTTATCATTCATGTGCTGTCATCTTTGAATAGCACTTTCAACTCAAGAGACTCTCAGATTTAGAAAAGGCACGACTCTTGGCCTTACATTATTTTAAATAATGTATTTACCAGAGTGTACCCCATCTTCCGGTTTATAGATTTAATCTGCGATGAAGAAGTTTGTTACTGTATCACACTGCAACCAGAGGTTCCCAGGTTTTCGTTTTATAGATAATTACATTTCGAGTTCCTTTGTCCCTTTTTCTCATTCAAAGCTGCTTGTTGGGGCCAAACTTTTTGTTTCATCCCCTCTATTCTTCTGACAGTTTCTTCCTTTCCCATATTTGCACACTCATTCATCCAAGAATTGATGAAGAATTGATGAAATAAGACGAAGGAGGAAAACACAACTTGCCCTTCAAACACAGGGTGACAAGGCCACTACTAAGCTGTTGCGTGGGATGCAACTGTGAAGACATAAATTGTCTACAGCCAAGAGCTGCCTGTAGCAGTTTCATGTTGCAGCCAGATTGGAGAGGATTTAAAAGCAAAATTTTTTTCTTCCTTTTTTTACTTTTCCCAGACTTTGTTGTGGCCTGTTTCCCTGCTGCATCAAAGCGACGGTTAGGTCATCTGCAGTGGCCTTAGAATGCACCTTTTGACAGAGTACCTTGGGCTTAGTTTTCCCATAAACTGGAGATAATCAAGTCTGCCCTTCCATGCTTCTTAGTATGCTGAGAATAAAACTGATGGTATGAAAAGAGCTTTGTGTCTCTTAATGAAGAAGGAGCTATAAAAACAATGATCATTGACTACTTGCTGAGACAAACAGATGTTCCAGGACCCTGGGTGCCAGGGCCAGGAAAGGCAGATGCTTCTAAATGTAGAAAGTGGTCAGTGGTGATCCCTCCCCATGCACTGCAGCAAAAGTCAGATGGGAGAACTGAGGACCGCCCCTCCAGCATCTGCCCATATTTGCTGAATAAGTGAATTCAGCAAGAACCAATGCATGGTCCTTGGGTGCAGACCATCTCTCACCCTGAGGGTTGAGGTATGCGCTTCTCTGGGTTCCAGTGGTACTGGGGCTCTCATCCAGACCTTGCCCCTTCCTGTCCTGAGCACCTCCCGTGTGCCTGCTGCTCCTACCTCTACCTGCGAGACCCACAGGATCCTTACAGCAACCCTGTGAGCTTGGCCTTATATTATCTGCACCTTACAGATAGGAAATTGGGGCACAGTGAGGTCCAGTAACTTGCCCAAGGTCTGAGAGGCAGGACTGGACACAGGCGGTCTGACCTCCCAACCTGTGCACTGTCGGCTACACACATCACCCCCTCAAAGTAACACAGCCATTATTTAGCTGCTACTCCCCACCAGACGCTCCTGATAACCTGATTACTGCTCACAGGATCCCTGTGAAATAAGAATTATGGTCCTTTTATAAGTGAGAAAAATGCAGCAAGGTAGGCAAATTCGTTAGCATCACAGAGCGTGTAACCAGGCAACCAGCTTCCAACCACCTGCCTCCTCCTCACTCCCCCAAAAGGCGAGGGAAGCCTCTGTGGAGCCCTGATAATTATCTGTTTAATTATGGAAGGAAAAGGGCAGCTGTAGGTCGGTCATCCATTAAGCCAGGAGGGTCCAGATCTGTTTACATTTATCCAGTTCAGAGATGCACTGCTCACTTCCTCACCTTCTGGGAAGAGATCCCATGCTGTGAACTGGTATTTGCAGTGTTCCCAGGCATGTTCTGACAATGTGTACTTAGAGGAGCACTTCAGCAAGTCCCCAGCAGCCACCGGGCACCTTGAAAAGTGCTCCTTGATCCCTCCCAGGGAACAAAGGCCTCGCTACCTGCAACCCCTGCAGCCCCATCCCGGCACCCTCCAGGGCCTGAATCCAGCTGATGCCTGGCCGGCCCCATCTCCCACCTCTCCACCGGCCCTTTGGGCAGCACACTCACGAGGGCCTCCTTCGTGGGTGGCCTCAGGTCAATGGGGCCTTGCACTGGGGACCTGGATCTCCAGCCACCTCAGAAGACCAAGAGGACAGGAGGGAAGCGAAGGAGGGGACTAAAGGCAGAGGATTCCTTGTAGGTCCTTATTTCAACCCAAACCAACCACCCACATCATCTTAATATATATACATTTTGCATGTCATTATTTTCATGTTACCCCCCACCCACCAAAATAAAAACAGTTGACCCTTGAACCAACATGGGTTTAAACTGCAAGGGTCTACTTACACATGGATTTTTTTCAATAAAAGTTATACCGAGTGTGCCTCCCTTCTCTGCCTACCCGTCCACCTCCTCTACCTCTTCTCTGCCTGAGACAGCAAAGCCAACCCCTCCTCCTCCTCAGTCTACACAACGTGAAGATGATGAAGATGAAGACCTTTATGATGATCCACTTCCATTTAGTGAGTAGTAAATATATTTTCTCTTCCTTACAATTTTTTAAATAACAATTTCTTTTCTCTAGCTCGCTTTATTGTAAGAACACAGTATATAATGTATAGTTCTTCCAAGATACGTGTCGATCAACTGTTTGTGTTATCAGTAAGGCTTCTGGTCAACAGTAAGCTCTTAGGAGTTGAGTTTGGGGGAGTAAAAAGTTACATGCAAGACTGGGTGTGATGGCTCACACACTTTGGGTGGCCGAGGCAAGTGGATCACCTGAGGTCAGCAGTTCGAGACCAGCCTGGCCAACATGGTGAAACTCCATCTCTACTAAAAATACAAACATTAGTCGGGCGTGGTGGCGCATGCCTGTAGTCCCAGCTACTTGTGAGGCTGAGGCAGGAGAACTGCCTGAACTCGGGAGGCAGAGGTTGCAGTGAGCCGAGATTGTACCACTGCACTCCAGTCTGGGCGACAGAGTGAGGTTGTCTCAAAAAATAAAAATAAAAAGTTACACGCAGGTTTTTGACTGTGCCGGGGGTTGTTGCTCTAACTCCTGCATTGTTCAAGGGTCAAGTGTAATACAAAAAGGTAAGAAAAAATAAAGTATCTGTGAGCATGTAAAAAAAATAAGTTTCCCTAAGAATCTGGCTCAAATGACAAAGGAAGGAGGCCTGTGTTAGAACTGGGTCCCCAGCGCTCGAGGAGTTTTGAGTATGGCCATGAAGCTTCTTGCAGAAGAGCTCAATTCTGCCACATCCTGCCTGCCCCATGCCTCAGTTTCCGTACCTGCAAAACAAGCGTGCTAAGTATCTGTCTCACAGGGATCCTAAATGTGAGATCAAATGAGTTAATACAGATGAGTTACTCGTAACAGTGCCTGGCACACTGTAAGTACCAAAGGATGGTCTCCTGTTGGTAGCAAATAACTTCCGACTGGGGAAGCGACCAGACAGCAGCACACAGCGTGTTTACTAAAGTTCTCCATATCACATGACACACAGACTGGCAAGCTCCATCAAAAACAGAAGGAGGCCGGGCGCGGTGGCTCACGCCTATAACCCCAACACTTTTGGAGGCCGCAGCAGGCAGATCACTTGAACTCAGGAGTTCCAGACCAGCCGGGGTAACATGGCAAAATCCCATCTCTACAAAAAAAAAATACAAAAATTAGCCAGGCATGGTGGTGCATGCCTGTAGTCCCAGCTACTCGGGAGGCTGAGGTGGGAGGATCACTTGAGCCCAGCAGGTTGAGGCTGCACTGAGCTATGATTATGCCACTGCAGTCCAGTTTGGGTGACAGAGTGAGACCCTGTCTCCAAAAAAAAAAAAAAAAAAAAAAAAAAGGGAGCAAAACAAACTTGACCACCAAGATAACCCACCTGGTAGCATATGGCATACGCTGATAGCATATGGCACAGCCATTCAAGAAGGTCCTAAAAAGGAAGGTTCTTCCACCAACAGATGATGGACTTCCTAGCAAATGTGCTAAAGGCTCGGGGAAGCTCCACAGACCTCTTGGGCAGGGTGGAAACGCTGAGGGTGATCCCGTGACCAGGGGTGCCTCCAGGACACCCGCCCTTGCCTGCACAGTCCCTTATCACCATTTGAGGAAAACATTTCGCCATATGCGAGGGGGTGGCCACGGTGCAAGGCGCTGGGGACACCACACACAGGAGGACCTAGCCTTGGGTGCAGAGAAGTTACAGGACAGATGGGAGCAGGGCCATGATGGGGCCAGCAGCCCGATGCGCCCTGCACCCAGGGCTCCCGGCAACCCTGCTGTGGGGAGAGGAGAGGGTCCCAGGACCAAGGGAGCCCAAGCTCTTACCTCTCAATACAGATAGGTCCAAAGGCTTTTACAAATCTTTAAATCGTGTGGCCAAACTCAGGAAAAAATCACCCAATGAGCCAGTTCGTACCTCCCTCTCTAGAAAGGCATTTAAGATACATAACACAAAAATGTGAAAACTACAAGTCCTGAATTTACATTTAGGATACTAAATGCGGTTTGCTATTATGTTAAAAAGTGTTAAGCCTGAATCAAAGCATACCTAATGGTTTGGGCTTATTTCACATAGATATTGCATTTGTCTGCTTTACACTAATTCTGCAATTTGCTGCCCACAGAGAATGATGGTCTGGCTGTCAGGGATGCAGACTGCCCTTTGCTCTGGGACAGGAGGAACTGAGCAGAATTCTTCACTGCACCAGGCGTTGACGGATACGGTTGGAGAAGGAAAGGGTCCCTTGGCATCCCATTTCCATGTTGATTTATATAAATCCTTAACTCCAGATATTTAGTTACAAAATGCTTTGCCAACTTTGTAATGGAAGTCTCCACAAAACTGGATGTTGCAGTTGCTTTTACAGACTTAAGGTGAACTTCATAAGTAAGTTATTAATGCAAATAGTCTCACTGCAGAGAAACAAACAAATGCTCTCCTGGGTCGCTGCAAAGAGCATTTGCCTCAACGTGGTGCAAACACTGCCCAGGGCTGGCATCATCATCCTCCCTTGGAAACTGGTTCCTTCAAGAGCAGCCTGCGGGGTACACGGGGCCTCACGGCGAGTCCTCAGCACGTGCTAGCCGTGGGCACGCCAGGACATTTCTTTGTACCCAAGGGAGAAACTTACTGGTGGCAGCTTCCCTTCCAAATGTATTTTGCATGCTAGTGAGTCAATCCAGTTATTTTCTGTTCTATCTGTGAGAAATTCCTTCTTGAAGCCTTCACACTTTAATGTGACTTTGTAAACTCATTTTAAAGTAAAAATAGGTCTTTGGTTGTCGTTTTACCTAGTCTAGAGAATGAGACGGTCTTCCTAGAATGACACCTCTTCCCCAGTGAGGGAGAATCCTTCTCCTGCAGGCCAGCTTCTAGGCACGTGGTGATTTTTGAACTTCCTAAAGTAGTAAGTATTTTTTACTTTCTTTAAGATATTAAATATTTTTGAACTTCCTAAAATATTAAAGAGCTTACTAGGCCTGCCTGAATTTTCAAAACGTAGGGAAAGGAATGCCTTCTACACTAAAGCCTTTCCTGATGGGTTCCAGATGTTGCCAGTCACTTAAATCAGCCCAAATGTCTCGACAACATCGTGCTATCAGTCTCACCCACATATCCCACTTCCAGCCCCCAAGTGTCTTTTTTTGTTGAGTTGCTTCATTCATAAATACATCTTTCATATTCACTTTATGCTTTCAAGTTTTCTAAGCATTTTCATAGGCTTTATTTAACTTTCATTCTTATCCTCTCTACAGCCGCGTAAGGTGGGAAGTGGTTTTAGGACATTTATGCAGTTAGTCAGCAAATCGGAATGAGTGCCCGTTACTTGTGGGGTGCGGTTCTGGCATGGGGTTTGGGAGTGAACAAAACACTCAGAGGTCCCCACCCGGGTGGAGTTTATGTTCCAGCCAGGGGGACAGCAACAAAACACACAAATAAGTAAAATCTAGAGAATGCCAGAAAGTGGTTAAAGGGGACACATAAACCAGGGGAGGGGACATGAACACTAGGATGGGGATAGGGTGAAATCTTAGAATGTCGTCACCGAGAAGGTAACTGAGAGACACGTGGACGAGCGAGGGCTAGTGGACGAGCATGTCCCAGCCCTGAGGGGCAGAGAAGAGGCGGCGTGTGGAAGAGGCATGGGCTTCCCAGGGTGGGGGCTGCGGAAAGGCTGGAACAGCCCAGCAAAGACTCAGAAAGAAATAAACGCCATTGAGAGTTTTCAATGTGGAAACTGAGGCATGTGGAGAGGATAAAGAGACACCTGAGAAAACAGCTAGAAAGAGCCGTTCTCGTGTGGGACGGGTGAGGGGCCGTGCCCCACAGTCCCCACAGCTGCTCCTCTGAGGTGCGTAGGCCTCGGAACTCTAGATCAGGAGCAAGGAATGGGTAACACCCAAGGATGCTGCAAAACGTCCTGACGAATCTGCTCCGAGAACAGGAAATGTTCGGTTTTGAAGCAGGGAGTGGTATGACCACCATGATCCTAGGCAGAGACAAAACCGTGTCTTCAGTGATCAGGGAGGACATGTAAGTCACCAACGCGGTGACATAAATCATGTTCTCAGAGCCTCGCACCAGGACGCATGGCCTGGGAAGGCACGCAAAGAGTTAAAAGCAGAACCTTTCCAGGAAGGCCAGCCTAAAAAGCAAAGAGAAAGGGACTCAGGGGCTTCTCAATAAAAACGCTGGGTTCTGCAAATATGTAGTCCACCTGTCTCGGAAGTGCTATTGAGGGGAGCAAGTGGCACATAACATTCTAGTTGGAGAAGGAAAGAGAAACAGAGGCAGGAACAAACTCCTTTAGCAGCCTCCACGGCCCATCACCTCCTGTTCTCATGAGTTGAAGAGGCATATTTTGCAGTTTTTTCTCCCTGTGTCTGTGTGTCTCCTTTCCCTTTTGTCTGCATTATTAAGAAGTGTGACTTCCCGTCACCATGCTGCCATCCCCCGCTGGAATCAGCGCAGTGGACACTGTGGCTGCCTCACTCCATCCCTGGCATCCCTGGAGCGGGTGAGGGTTCCCCTGCCGGCTGGCACCACTAGCACCCTTCCTTTAGCCAACCCAGTCTGTGCCCTTATTGCAAGGAAAGTCAGCAGGGTTCTGGACCAACAGGAAGCCAAGACACCCACAAGGCTGTGTTTCCTTTTGGAGGTACCCTGATGATGAGGTGGTCTTTATTTTTTTTTTAAGGAAAAAAAACAAAAACAAAAAAACTCTTGTCATCCAAGCTGAAGTCGAGTGGTATGATCATGGCTCACTGAAGCCTTGACTTCCTGGGCTCAAGCAATCTTCCCACCTCAGCCCCTCGAGTAGCTGAGACTACAGGTGCATGCCACCACACCTGGCTAATTTTTTCTATTTTTTGTAGGGATGGGATCTTACTATGTTACAGCCCAGGTTGAACTTCTGGGCTCAAACAGTCCTCCCACTTTGGCCTCCCAAAGCGCTGGGATTATAGGCGTGAGCCACTGAACCTGGTTTTAAGGTGATCTTCAAATGCAGAATTGTCTGTGATTTCAGGAAGCGACTGGACTTTCCTAAAGTCTTAGAAACCTGCCCGCCTCATTAAAAATTTAACATTACCACTTGTCAGAAAGTACTCTGAGCGTGTCCTCATTATTAATTCTTCTGAACTTCATAGCAACCTTAGGAGACAAGTATTATTTTGGTGATATCATTATTATATCATCATAATTATACTTATTAATATTATTATAATGGAGATATTATTATCTCCATATTATCTCCATTTTACAGTGGAGGAAACTAAGTCACACAGGTTAATTAACGTGCTCAAGGTCATGCTGCCAATACGTGGCAGAGCTGGGATTTAAACCCTGGCAGTTTGGTTTCAGAATTTGTGCCCTTATCTTCTATGCCAGCGGTCAGCAAACTTTGTCTCTAGTGGAGCGAGGTGGCTTTGCAGGCCATCAGTGTTGGCTGTAACTATTCAGCTCTGCCACTGTAGCAGCCAGAGCTCCACAGATTCCATGTAAATTAGTGGGTGCGATTGTGTTCCAATAAAACTTTACTTACACAAACAGGTGGGGTATGCTATGTGTGAAACCTCACTTTGTAAACTGTGAAATGTGATCTCAAGTCCAGGATGACTGACTAAGGTTAGGCTTGTTTTATTATGTGTTTTTAAAAGCAAGAATCTCAACGGATTCACTTTCTTAATATCCGATGCTGAAACCGATACATTACATTGATCACATTCAGTTTCTTGTGCATTTCAGCAATGAATATATCCAGCAAGGATACGCTAGGGCTTTTTTAAAAGGTGAAACTAATCACCCTGAACTTGAATTCTCAACTGCAGGCAGGAGAATGCCTGAACCTGACAGATACAGGTAAGTCCATCATTCCTTTCCAAGGTGCAGGTCTGGTGCTGCCGCGAGCAAGATCAACCCTGGGACTTGAGCTAGGGCTGGAAACTGAGGTCTCTCCTGGAACGCACTGAGGCAGCACTGGAGCTGCAGGGCACTCATGCGCATTCCCGATCCCAGGCTGCTGAAGAGGAATACATGACCCAGCAGGCTAGGCTGTCTTCTGCATCCTGCTGATGTCGAGACCACCAAGGTCTCACTGTCACAGTTTATTTCCTCCCATCAAAACAGCTCAAAGGAATCCATTGGTTTCTGATCATTTATTCTATAAGGCAAGAAACACTTCAACACTTTTGTGAGGACACAATTAATATATCGTGCACGTTAAAAAGGGTGATTCCGAGTCCTATTTCTCACAACCCACACTAGCACCTGTGCCTCCACACACTAACCCTGGGGGCGGGGTGGCTGCTCCTGGATATGCTCTGTAGGAAGCTCGGCAGGAATCACTCAGAAGGGTGACTCATCGCCCCATCCTTTCCCGCCTGGCAAATTAGAGGATGTTCCACCCACGGGGCAGCCCTGGCTTCCTTAGCACAGCACGGTGAGCTAAGAAAGGCAGAACTGTCTAGTCCAGAGAGGGCTGAACTGTGGGGAGCTCGGGACGGGAGAAAACTCTGTTCCTCACACATCCTGGGACTTCTTAGGGGCAGAGGCAGCAAAGGAGCCTTGTGCTGCTCCTGCTGCACTCAGCCCCAAGCCCATCCAGGAAGACCTGCACCCTGCTCAGGGTGCTGGGGGAGTCACGGGAGTGTCAGAGCTGAGCTACAGGCTGAGAAGGAAGGAGCAAGTGCAGCACCCCTGGGCGCAACTCTCAGAACACAGAATCAGGAGGAGGAGCTCTCTCAGGAGAGAGTTGGGGTGCCAGAGGGAAACAGACGGATCAGCAGGTTGTTTCTACCCTGAACTCAGAGAGGCAAGAAGGTCTGTTAGGGGTCCCACCAGGCGGCTTGCAGAGGGCTCCAGGCCGCAGATGCTTCCCTCTCATGGGTAAAGCGCCTCTCTGGTGCTGTTTACCAGCAGCCTTGGCCAATGCCTATGCTAACAGAAGCACCCAAAAGACTGGCAAACACATGCAGTCTTCTCTCTTTAGCTGAAGCAGAAAGCCACATATTTCCGGTAACCGCTGCTCCAGGGCTCAGCCGGCATCCACAACTAGTCACAGACAGTCACAGCACCAGGAAGACCCACCAGAGGATCGGCCAGGTGCTCAGGGTGCAGGCAAACCCCTCCAGAGAGGCAGGGGGCTGCAGCTCCTCTGGTGAGAGGTCTCTCCTCAGGGGAGACCCCAGGGGCATTACAGGGTGCCCCTGGCAAAGATCTGAACATGAGACTTTAAAAAAATCATCTTAATATTATATTCATTCAATCAGTCACCAAGTACTTACTGGCCACCTAATATGTGCCAGACATGGTTCTAGGAACTAACAAAATAGATAAAGAAAATAGAAACAAAATAGATAAAAACATCTCTACCTTAAGGGAGCATACACTTTATAAGGGGACAGAGACATACACAAAATAAACTATTAAAAATACATAGTATAGTGAAGACTGTAAGTACTCCAGAGAAAATACATCCAGAAGGGGACTGGAAGCGGGGTGGGGGTTGCAATTTTAAATTCAGGAGGGTGAGAAAGGGCCTGAAGGAAAAGACGGGGTAGCCCTGAGGTTTTGGGAGAAAGTGCTCCTGGCAGGGAGAAGTTGCAAACCTGGTTAAGGCCCCAGTTCTCACACTCCAATCAGTTCATGATGCAAAACAAGGGGCGGGAGAGAAGGGGAGAGGAGGGAGGCAGGAAAACAGGCCAGGTGGCTGTTAATTGATTGCAAATGAGGAACTCATTTGATGGCCAATTCCTGAATCTTGCTCTGGCACCCAGCCCTGCGGGACAGGCGGGTGGGGGTCTGTACACAATATCAGGAAATTTCAGCTTCAAGAAATAAGACACCCAGCATTCCCCATGCTCCAGGGAACAGATCCAAAAGTAAAGGATGAGGAAGAATGAAACTGCTTTTGAGTTGATCTCCTGGCCATCTTGGAAAGAGCTTCTGCTATGCTGGAAGGAAAAGCTGAGGAGTCCTTTTTAGATTTTGGGCGAAAGTCAACAGATACTACAATAACTCCAAATATCTGGCTTTTTATATGGACTTAGACCACGAACTAATGCATGGCACAACCTTTATTCAACACACACTTCCTGGGGACTTCCACCGCACACACTGTGCAAGGTGCCAGACACAGATGAGTGACTTGCAGATCCTTACCAGAGGAATTGGTCCCTTAAGAGGGATCCTGCTTATTGATGAAACCCAAGGGGAGAAGACACACACCTCTTTAGGAGTGTGTGGGGAATGATGGTGTCCAGTTGTGTATCTGTGTATGTATTTGAATTATCTTTATCCACTCATCTCTCCATTTATTTGTTTATTCATCCATCAGTCATGTATCCATCCATCATTCATCCATCCATCCATCACCCCTCAATCTATCATCCCTCCCTTCCGTCTCTCCCTCCATCCATCCACCACACATCCATTGATCCACCATGCATCCATCCATCCACCCATGCAAACAGTGACTATCTTGTCTGTGCCAGGCCTGTGTGAGGTACTAGACATCTAACAATATCCTGCCCCCCCATTCTTACAAAGTTCATAAGGAAGATGGAATGTTTATTTAGAGTCATAATGTATCGAATATACATGACTAAGGAATAATCGACAGGATGAAAGTCTTGGATAATTCTGAGATATGCCAAGACAAGAAAAAAAAAAAGAAGGAAGAGACGGAGAGAGATAGGCACAAGAGAAGAATTTTGCCCCTTTTCTTTAGTTTCGCAATAACATCTGAAATGCAAACCAAAATTGAGGAAAAGGCAACATTCTTCTTTCTGCAACCCACAGAGTTGGGGAGACTTACCACACATTCCAGTGGGACAGACACTGGGCAGAAGACATTCCTTCCAGCACGTTCCCTCCAAGTATCTCACAGCTGCCCCAGAGTGGGAGCAAAGGAAATGCATGCCCGTGCTACATATATTTCGTTACATGTTTTAAACTTTTAAACCATTTGCTCCACTTAGATGAAATTCAATGTTTTGTAAGGGCCAGGAATGTTGACTTTTTCTGGTCAACATTCTCTCAATGCTAGTCAAACTGTCACCATGACTAGGGGTCCAAGAACCCATTGAAGAAAGTTGCAGTTTATCTGCACCTAAAGTTAAGAGGTTCTGCAGAGAGACTTTTGGAAACCATTCACATTCACATAACTTTTATTTCTCTCTTGTGCAGTTCCAAACCTTACAAAACTGGCTGAAGCTTGGTTGAAGGTGGGCTGAAGGTGAGGCTGGGCCTATGTAAGAAAAGGCATCTCCAGCCTCGTTTGTGTCACACTCCTGCAATTCATTTCACCTTTCTCCTGCTTTCTTACTTCTTGGCTCTAAATCAAGCTGGGCACTGCCCTCTTGCAGCCTCTAGAAATGTGCAAATCTCTGTGCTAAAGTGTCCTCCCCTGAGGGAGGCCTGTCAGCTCCAGACTTACCAGCAGCCTTCCACCTCTGAAACTTGCTGCAGGAAGGCTGCACCCCAGCGCAGGGAAGGGAGAATGGGGGGATGTGTTCAGTTGTTCTCCAGCCAGCACAGAGGGAAAGGCACTGCTCCAGCCATGGCCTCTGGAACCATTTGAAGCCACTGATTTACATCTCATTGAAAAAGTCTTGGTGAATAACCCCACCTGCAGGTCCACTTGATTCTTTGGGGCTTGACTTTTTCCTCATGTGGATTTGCTCTCGATGCAAAAGTCCTTTCCTCTCATGAGTTGTGTTTTTTTTCCACATCTCCAGGATGTTTCTCAGATGGAGAGATTTAGAAGCAATGAACCAGGCTTCATGGGGTCTGGTCAGAGACTGGGCCTGGTAATTGGGAAAACCAGGAGAAGGCTGAGCATAGAGGGAACACCAAACAAATGCACGTAGAAACCACACGAGAGAAACCAATGTAGGAGAGAGGGGGACATTTGGAGATGAAAGAGTAAGAAAAGGAAGAGATAAGTATTCCCAGAAGAAATGTGAGAGGATTCCAGGCCACTGGACTAAGATGACTGCCTCTGTGTACACATGGCCAATTCCTCAAGAAGACCACAGAGCAGCCACCAGGACGTCGGAGGAAGGACATGGCCAAGCTTGTCATGACCACCCCGTTAACAACCCCAGGGAAGCCTCAGCTCTCAGCCCTGCTCAGAGCGTGGAGAAGGGAACTGGGAGTCCAGGGATATATTTGACACTCAGGCATTCCACCTCTGGATAACACTGTATTCAGGTGAAATATTTTCATGTCCCTGCCACCAAAGTGGTCATGAACCACTGTGGTTCATACACACAAATGTGGGGGTGAGGAGGACCATACTGACAGATCACAGGACACGGTGATGACCAGGAGCCTACAATGGTGAACGGCACCATCCCACACTGTTTCTGGAATTCCCTTCCTATATCAGTACCATGACCTAGGCATCCTGGATAACCTGGAACACTAGATTAGAAAGTACAAAGATGATTCTGAATGCACTGTTGAAATCAGAGGCTCACAGCCCCAGCTAGAAAGTGTTCTCGGAAAAACAAACATATGTGTAAAAGAATGAATCTAGCCAAGTCCTCAGATGTAACTACCAGTTTACAGGAAATACAGGGAATGGAGGAACAGGGGAGACAGCACCATGAGGATGCAGCCCACATAGTCAAGGGTGGGGCAGCTTTGCAGGGCAAGGGACTAGGTTCTTCAACAGATTAATGGCATGAAGAAAATAGGTGGAAAAGAGTAGGAACTGCCAGAAATAGAAATAAGTAAGAGAGATGGAATCCTATGCCATGGGTGGACCTTATTTGAATCCAGGTTTGAACAAAACAACCATAAAAAGACATTTTACAGACTATGAGGGAAATCCACACATGGACTAATATCAGGCAACTACTGTTAATTCTGACAGTGTGATGATGGTTTGGCTGTTTTTTTTGTTTTGTTTTGTTTTAAGACTTCATCTGTTGGTAATACATACTGAAATATTTAAGGATAAAATAATATGATGTCTGGGATTTTCTTTAAAAGATTCCCCAAAAAACAAAAAAAGTGGAGGGACATATGGAATAAGCTTGGCACCATGCTGACAGCTGCTGATGCTGGATATCGCCTGACACAGGGTGATTGTCCTAGACCCTCCATGATTGTGTATGTTTGAAGGTATCCATAGTAACAAGAAAAAGAAATGAATTGCTAAACTGACACAAAAGGAAAGTTTATGCAAAGGGCAAACATGAAAACAGGAACACTGGGAAGTGGTATATGTAGAAGTCAACTGCTTTTCTATCTACCATGCACAAGTAGCTAAAATATATAATTAAAAATACTTTATATTTTTGTTGCTATTTTAAGTGGTACTAGGTAGAAATTTAACCAAACATGTACATTCCCTTTATGGAGGATATTATGCAATTTTACTAAAAGATATTAAAGATGGCCTAAATAAATTGCAAGAAATATGATGTTCTTGAGTAAGAGGATTCAGAAAAGCTGTAATTTTCTCCCAACTTGATGTATAGTTCAAATGCATTTCCAATTTAAATCTCGATGGGATTTTGAAGTACTTGAGAAAGTACTTGACAAATTGATTTAAAATGTATGTGGAAGAGTGAAAGTCCTTGCCCTGCTAGAATATCAAGGCTTTAAATAAGTTACAGTAATTACAAAAGTATAGTTGAATCAAGAATAGACAAATAGACCGATGGAACTGAAGGGAGGGTCCAGACACACAAACATGTGCAGATGATGTGATTTACCAGCAGCAGGGAAAGGCTGGGCTGTTTAATCAATGGTGTTAGCAAGTTAGGTTATCTAGATGGAAAAAGAAATTGTCCTCCACCTCATCCTATATACAATATTATTTCTAGCTGAATTAACGTCTTAAATGTGAAAAGCAAAACTATAAAACTTTTAAAAGTTAATAAAAAGCTCCAGGGTAGGAAATGATTTTTAAATAAGACACAAAACACTGACCATAAAAGAAAATTTGTTCAGTGGAACAACATTTAAATGTTTTAAAAAACCTTCTATTTATCAAAAGGCATTAAATACAAAGGAAAAAGACAATCCATAAACAGAAGATTTTAACAACACATTGCAGCAACAAGGTATTAGCATCCAAAATATGTCAATAACCCAGCAGTTGAATTGGAACCGAATGGTAGAGCCAGCATGCTCAGGTGTGAGCCCCTGCTCTCCCCTCACCTGCTGGGGAACACTGGGCCAGTGGCTGCGTGCACCTACGGATACTCACCCGTGAGACAGGTGTCCCCCTAAGAAAACCTACTTTATTGGGAAGGACTGAAACAGTTACTGTATCCAGAACCACTTAGAACAGTGGCAGTAAACACCAGGTAAGTACTACCCATCTATCTTCAAGAACAGATAGATCTTTCAAGAAAAAGATAAGTTAACTTAAACAGGCATCGTAGAAAAGGCTATGAACACAAATGGTCCCCAAAGACCTGAAAAGTGACTCAACAGCATTGGTAATCCGAGAACTGCAAATTAAACCACAATGAGATGCCATTTCACACCCACCAGATTGGCAAAAATTTAAAAGTCTGGCAACAGCAAGTGTCGGCAAGGGTGCAGAAGGAAACGTCTCTCACCACTGCTGGTAGGAGTGCAAAGTGCTGCCTGATCGCCAAGCCATCCTGTTCCAAAGAACATAGTATTCTCCAGGGTAAGGATGTACTTCTACATGAACATTAAAAGAAAAAAAGGACAACAACAACTGAAATACCCATTAACTGTGAAGTAGATAGTCGATGATACACTCAGATCCATGAAAAACTGTACACTATATAAAAAAACAAATGAACGACATCTATGTACATCAACATGGCTGATTCCTTGTTGGGTGGAAGAAGCAAGTTACAGAAAAACACATTCTGAGGCTAAATCTGTAATATTCAGCACCAAGCACAGATAAATAAAATCAAATAAACAATGTAGAGACACATATGTGTGTGTCCTTAAATGTTTTACTACGGTGGAGAAAAGGTGGTGTATGCCCAGGATATCCCTGGAGGGCCTCTAGGTCTCCATATTTCTTAGGCTGATGGTAGATATACTAATGTTTGTTGTTTGTTTTTCTTTAAACATGACATATACGTTACGGTTCACAGTGAAAACATCATTAAAAATAAAGCAGAAAGACTATTCATTTCTAATGGAAACACTATGCATACTTTCAACCCTCTCTGAACTTTTTCCCAGGAGTGATTTGGAACAAAGAGAGGTGTGGTCCCTGCTCGGGCCAACATCTTTGCCCTGCAGTAACAAGGAGGGTGCAGCAGGCACCTGAACCCCTACACACTACTCCAGGCTGGCAGAGTCTGCAGGACATTCCAAGGAACATGTAGTGATGCCTGGCTTGGAAACCAGGAGATGAGACGGCATATAGAAAAGAACCTTCTAGCGATCAGTGCTGAGAATGGAACAGGCTGCTTTGGGAAGTGGTGAGTGAGTTCTGTAACTGTTTTGGATTAAAGTAGACTCAGAGCAGCCATACTGAGGGATGTTGTAAAGGGGCTGTGTCACTGGGGGAAGCGGGGAACCAAGAAAGGAAATGATATGCTGCACGTGGTGGCACATGCCTGTAGTCCCAGCTACTCAGAAGGCTGAAGTGGGAGGACTGCTAGAGCCCAGGGTTTGAGATTACAGTGAGCCATGATCACACCACTGCACTCCAGCCTGAGTGACAGAGCAAGACCTTGTCTCAAAAAAAAAAAAAAAGAAAAAAGAAATTAAATGGCAGTCCCTGAAATCCACTGCACTCCTGGGAGTCTACGATTTCTTGGCTTACTCTGTGTAAACCGACTCACCTTGACTCCAGCCATACCAGCTGGAGGGATGAAGTGAGACACTGGTCTTCACAGAAAATTAAAGACCAGTGAGTTGTTTCCGAGCACTGCAGAGGAAATGTGGCCAAGGGACCCCTCCCTGACCTCTTGGGCCTTGTCAGAGCCATGGCATCCTCCCTTCTAGCCTCTAGGAAAAACAAGACACAAAAACCACACACATTTTAAAAACATCTCTTATGCAAGCCAAAGGCCTCTCCCAGAACAAACTTTTCCTTGCCAAAACTATGTGATTGTATTTGTCTATACTAGTCATTACTGTATAGGAATGGGAAGAGGAGAGGGTTTGGGGAAGCGACAGCTCCACTGTTCCTTCCAGGAGACAGTGTGCCAGTGTGCGTGCTTGCACACACCTCAAGAAGACTCAAATGCTTTGCAGAGCGAGGGATGGACAGTACTGTCCTTGGAGTTACAGGCAGATTTATAGTTGGTCCCTATCTCCGTCTGGACATTCATCCTCTCTTTCAAGTCATTTGGTGCTTATGCAGCAATTCTAATTTCATCTACTTTACTACCAGCAGGGATCCACAGCTTCTGGATCCAGGAGAAAGGAGTTCCAGGAGAAAGGATCAACTTCGCCTTCTTCAAATACTGTCTGCAAAGGGCTTATTAGCACTTTGCAAGTTATTAGTCAACAGATCATCAACCTGGCTTTCCTTCTATTAATGATAATTGTAACTTTCATTATTATTTTAAAATCTAAAAGATTAATCAAAACCACTTCACATCCACTAGGATGGCTAAAATCACAAAGACTGGCAATAATGAGTGTTGACAAAGATGTGGAGAAACTGGAATGTCATACATTGCTTGTGGGAATGGAAAATGGTGCAGCCACTTGGAACAACTGCCTGGCAGCCCCTCAGAAGGTTAAAGGGAGTTACCATGTGACCCAGTACCCCTACTCCTAGAGCAATGGAAACCTGTCCACAAAAAACTTGTACATGAATAGTCACAGGGCACTACCTGTGATGGTGTAAAAGTGAGAACATCCCAGATGTCTATCCACTGATTAATGGTATAAGCAAAATGTGGTCTAGCCACACAATGGATTATTATTCAGCCATAAAAACACGAAGTAGTGATACATGCTACAACCAAGACGAACCTTGAAAATATTATGCTAAGTGAAAGAAGTAAGACACAAAAGGCCACATATTATCTGCTTCCATTCATAGAAATGTCCAGAAAGAAAGATCCACAGGGACAGAAATTACATTAGTGTTTTCCAGTGGCTGGGGGAAGGGGAACAGAGAGTGACTACTGATGGGTATGGCATTTCTTTTTACGGTGACGGAAAGTTTCTGAAATTAGAAAGTGGTGGTGGTTGCACAGCTCTGTCACTATACTACAAATTACTTTTAAAAAGATAAAAACATAAGAAAAGCTAAAAGATTAGCACTCTGAAATATTTGGAGACCTAAAATAACAAAAATAATTAACATCTATAAAACATGTTGACAGCTTAGAGCAGCATCCTCATGTCCACTCTTACAGGAGGGTGGAAGAGCAGGCCACCTTCACCTTATCTCCTCGAGGCACAGGCTCAGGGAGCTTGGAGGACACACAGCTCAACCTCACCAAAACCCCATGCACATCAGGAGTCTCCAGCCCCAGTGCAGATGCACATTCAGCTGAGGTCAAGCTTTGCTGGAGGCTCAGACTTATGCCCCATCTACCACCACCTACAATATTCTTCCTGGAGAGGGACAGCATGCTACCAATCACTAGCAGAGAATGTGCTTGGGTTGGTTGTTTTTCTAAATCTCACTGAATATTCTTTGGGATAGTATGTGCATATGTGTGTTTGTGATTCTTCATTTACACAAATACCTACTGTGGTGAATATGTGGATATAGCTGGAGTCATACGGATCTCTTCTTCAGCTTGTCTTCCTCTGTGTCACCTGCTTCATAGACACTTGCCCCTGTGCCGGTCAGTGCCTGCTATACACCCGATGACTCCCAGCCCAAGACCTGATGAGCCAGAGGGTCCTGATGGCCCCTGGCCCTCCTTCCCACTCCAGAAATACACACCTCCCCTTCCCACCCATTGCATTGTCTCTGGAAGCCGAGGCCTCTCTCTGGAGCATATGCTGGGAGCCCGGGCACAGTGGCAAAAGCAGAAGCCCCACAAAGTCTGCAAGCTCCCTCCTGTCTCTGATATAACATTTCAATGAGACCACCTAGGGGTATAAGAAAATCCCTCTGAAACATAGCTCAGCAGCCTTGCCCACAGTCAGACTTGGGCTCTTTATATTGCCTGCCCACTCTCATTAAATTCCAATCTAGCCAGGGAAAAGCCACCTCTTGGCCTCATCTTAACATTACAAGGTTTGTGCATGGAACTTTAATTGATAGCAATAAAGCTGTCTGCCCATATCCTGATGTGGGGAGATTTGCAGGCACCGGAAGCCTGATTTCTGAGTTGGAGAAGGGTTCTTATTTGAATTCTTATTTGCTGGAAAAGCAAAATATGAGCTGATCATCTACCTCTTAATGAATTAGAAATCACTTATGTGGGTGCCCTGTGTGCTCAGCTAATGAGTCCTTTTTAAAAGGTTATTTCTACTGGAGACCAGCCTTTGACATCTGACTGGCGGCTATTGCAGATTTATTCATTCAGCAAATTTATTCTTGCAGTAACTCTCAAAATCAGTGCACACTATTACACAGCACAGGCCCTATTTGTGAAATTATTTATAGGCTTATTTAGAAATTTCAGCTTCCTTAAGACTGACAATTTTATTGGTTGATTTAAGCTCAACTCTCAGGCAAAGACAACTTACCCACCTCCTAGTTCAGGATCCTGGATTCCTGCCACCCCAACTGCCTAGTCTGCCTGTGGGAACATTTCGGCACATGTTGAAATGTTCTGCCTCTGCCGGCCCTGGCTGCCCTCAGACTCCATGGGTTTACAGAGCAGGATCTGGATTTATGACTTCAACAGGAAATGCAAAATACACAAAGTTCCAGCAAGAAGGGAGAAGGAGCAGTGATTATTTGGGGGATTCCAGAATGCTTGAAGGGGCGCTGAGTCTCCTGTCTATCCGTGTCTTGTCTCTGTCTTCCTCCCCCTTACTCCTTACCCTTCTCTTTTTCCCTTTCCTCATTCTTTCCCTCTCCCCGCTTCTCTCCCTTACCCTTTCTTGTTTCTTGCTGTGGCTTCCAGTTGTCAAGGTGACTTATTTTAAAAACAGCCATCCACTTCTTGAAATGTGGTATTTGCTTTCCTACTGAATAACCAGGACCAATCATCTTCAGAGCTCTGATCCTCCAGAAAAGGGCCCCATCTCCCCTTTAGAGAAGTCCTGAAGTCCTGACCACACTGGGACTTGAAGCAAGCAGTGGGAATCCACTGGAATTTGGCAGAACCTTGGGATTGTCACGGCCAGCCTCTGATGTCAACATGTGACCAATCCCTTGCGAACACATCTCTCTAGCAGAATGACAGTAGTTGGAAGTAGATCTTCCCTCCAAAAAATCTGTCTATCCTTGAGTTGCACGGCAGGGGGCCAGGGTTGACACTTATTACAAATTTATTCATTTTTGCCAGATCCCTTCTGCCACAAGAGGGTTTTATCTAGACAAGGCTCCTAAATTGGCTTTGCAAAATGTAATCCTCTATTGATTGTCTCATCTCCCATAATCCATCCAGTTATTGGAGAATGTTTGTTAAATTTCTATTTTAATAAAAACATCAACCACAACATTTATCTTCCTTTGTTAAATGGAAACAAAGCATAATCTAATTTTAAAAATACTATAAGCTGATAATCAAAATTCAACAACTGTATGCCCTGAACTCAACTAATTTCCACTTCAAATGCTCCTAATCCACACAGGCTTTGGCAATGAATGATGACGTTCTGGTATGGAAGAGGCAATTTGCATGCCACATTTGCTCTACCAATTTACTAAATTAAGTGGCAAGATAATAAAGGAATGCCGTTTTGATGAGAACAGCCTAATTAAAAGTGAATACAAGGATATAAGGTTTGAGTTCTATTACTGAATGCATACCTCAAAGAATGTGAAGAGCTGCAAAGAAGCGTTTGAGAGATGCATCCATGCACATGGCGTCTTGTGTGTCCGTGAGTCTTTCTTCCATGAATACTACTTATCACTAATCATTATCAGTAGTAATCATTACTTACATGTCTATAAGTTATCAGTAAGAGCAGCCATTTTTGAGCTCCCATGGAACAATCTATGTAGGTATGTAGATGCCTTACATACAATCTAATCCATATCCTAAAACCCTGCAAGATGGCAATATTACCATTACTTTACAGATGAAGTGTTTGTGGTTCAGAAGGTTAACCCAGGTGATGAGTATCGTAGGGCAGGGATTTAAATCTTGGTCTGGTGCCCGAGTCCATGGCCATTCCATCTGACCACTCTACCTGTCCATGTACAGCAAGCAAAGCAATGTGCCTCGAGTTTTATTTTCTCCAAGCAGAAAGTTCATCTGCCTGACGTTGTTTACTTGTCTGTTCATCTGCTGGACTGATATCTCTACAGAAGAGGAATGCCAGTAATTTTACAAGAACAACAGTTGTGCATATTGAGTGTTATAGAGCTGGAATCCACTACTGATTTTGGTGACCTAGTAAGCAGAGGGTTTAGACATTCTGATTAGGTGGGGAGAGGCCTAAACTTCTCCCGGATAACAAACATGTATCCAGCAGGTAGGACAGCCTCCCTTTGAGCATGAAAGGGTATAACTGGCCTTGGTTGAGAAGACGTGAGGAGGAAGCCGTGGCTCACTGCTGAGGATGTGCGCCTGCAGTGGTTCCAGCAGGAAAGATGGTTTTGCACTCACTGTGGTGAGACCAAACGTTGTACCTGCTGCTCAGGTGGGCCTGGGAAAGGGTGAGGGTCTGTACTTCTCTCTCTAGTCCAGGTGGCCACCGGCTGCTGTGCAGAGAACAGGAAGGAAACCTCTGCTCTCATTCCCACCACCCTCCTCTGCCCAGAAAGCAGCCCTCAAAAATGGAATTAGAGTCAACGAGCCAAGCAGAGGCAAGCCCAGAGCTGTGACGGCCATGAGAACTGGGCTGAGAGAAGAGTTGCGTTGCTTCTACAGGCTTTACAGGAGCACTAGTAGGACTTGGTCCCAAGCCTAAGGAAGGGACCATAAAAGGCCACCCCCAGCTTCGAGGAAGTAGCTCCATGAAGACCTAGAATGGAAACAGCTCCAGCTGGGAACCTCCAGAATAGCAGCCCCCACTCCCCATCACCCACTCTGACCTCTCCTACTTCTCACAGCAGCTCGTTCACCTTGCCCCTGCAAGGAGGGACCCCAGATGTAACCACCGGGGGATTTCTAGGTCCCAAATGCAGGGCAAATGGGCTGATATTCCTACTGGCTCTCTTTCCCCTAAGGGGACAGAGGTGCCTTTGTTTGGCTGGAAAAAGCTCCAGATTGGACTGGGCAGTGAAGGGAAACAGCCACACACAGCCCGGACAGGCTGGGGGCAGGCAGGCCGCACCTGTCCACACCATTTGGCTCCAGCACGGCACTCTTCAAGATCACACACTTTAAAAAGAGAGGAGGAGATGATAAGGGGAATGTTTAAAAACAACAGGGGTAATAAGAGAAGATGGGGGAGTGTGGGGCTTTCTGCTCTGGAATGAGCCCCACTGGGCTTGTTTTCGGCCCTGTGAGCCCCCTCTCACTCAGGAAACACATCCGTACTAACGTGTTTCTCTTGACCGTCACTACCCCAGCAAAAGTGTAAGAGTGAGAAAACAAATCACTTGTAAATCCAAGCTTTCAGCCCAGCAGGCTCAAAAGGATGCCCTGGGTGATCCCCGGGACCCCACTGAGCCCACAGACAGACATAGCTCAGGACATTGTCTCTTTGCAGCCAACTGACCTGCACTGGCTTATGAAGAGGGGAAATAAATGTAGAGTTCCTATCATGATGCCAGGAACCAACTCTTTCTCAACTCCAAAAAATGCAGCAAGCTCAACATCTGGTCCTGCAAAACCATGCCACTGTTACTATCTGGCATATACAGGGCAACAGCCAAGAATAGGGTACTGGAGAGATACCAAGCCATGCCCCCATCTAGGCAGAGATGGGAGTGCCTCTTCTGCAGACACCTACAAGCAGTTGCTGTCCCTAAAGTGAGCTGTTCCAGGCAGGATACAAACACCAGGATCGATGGAGAGCCACTCCTTTCCCATCTGTAATCCCAGTTAGCAGAGGGCTTTGATCTGTTCTGGGACAGACACTTGAAATACAAATGTTCTCAGGGAAGTTATGAAGTACAGTTTCATTGCATATTGAATCCACTTGGCTCACCTACCAGAGGCAAGGAATTCCAGTTGGCTTTGGTTCCAGAAGTCCATCCCTCTTTCTTCTCCAAGCCAATGTCTGCCTCTGAGTGGATGGGTGGCCTCAGGCCAGAGCTCATCAGGGCTGGGCTTTCATGCTTTGTCTTTAGATTGGATAAGACCAGAAGGGTCAGTGTCTGGCGGCTGGCCAGGGCAGCCCCAGATTCTGGCCAGGGCGTGATCTGAGAGACCATTCTGGCTTCCCTAGGACTCTGATCTCACAGCTGACAAGAGACAAATGTTGCCCTCCCCCAGTGTGAGCATGAGACGATCCCCTCAGGAGCTGGCTCTAATCACATGACTTTGACAACACACCCACAAAGACAAACCACCATTCTCTCACAGCGTTTATCCCACGGTCGCCAAAATGATTGTGCTATGATTCAGTCACTCAGATAAACGCATATGCCGAGAGCCACCCTGGCTTTGAGAGCAGGCCTCACACAATTCCCTCCTAATCTTCTGGCGCTCGTCAGCGTTTCTTCCTCACCCCAGGTCTGTGCAGCGAGTGGGCAGAGGACAAGCACTGGGGACCGGGCTGGGGGCCGGGAGGCACCAGCCAGTCACGCTAGGAGGAGCAGCCGCACGGAAACGCTCCCGAACATCTGGGGCTGCGCTTCAAATTTCAAAGTGATTCTTCTGCTTGCACAACTTTACAATCTCGGCATTTGCCAAATGCTTATGTTTTGCTTAATCTGAAATTAGGCAAGGATTTCTAGTCTCTCAATGTCCCTAGAATGGTTTTTCTGCTTAAAGGGGGCTTTTTTTTTTTTTTTTGCATACTGAAATTCAGCATGCTCATGGCTTAGAAAAACAGAGGAAAGAGGATCACCATG
Organism: Pongo abelii; assembly: GCF_028885655.2. NCBI lineage: Eukaryota > Metazoa > Chordata > Mammalia > Primates > Hominidae > Pongo > Pongo abelii. Next base: position 39,722,937 of record NC_071997.2, on the reverse strand, counting down.
ATCCTCCCTGCCCTTTGCTTTTTAATGCCTGGCTTTCCATTCAGATGCAGGCCATCCCTGGCCTTTGCCACAGAATCCATCAGGACAGACGGCAGAGTTGTGCAAGTCCCCTCAGTGGTGCAGCCAGCGAGCTGCTCCTGGCCACATACATCTTTCCTCTTGGCTGGGACTCCAGTTATGTGCCTTCCTGAGAAACCTGACCCAAGACGGATGCGCTAGTTCTTAAAGTCCTAGGATACATCCCCAGTTAGCACCAGGACACTACAAAGGCACTCACGAGCAGACGCCTGTTCACAGGGAGGCACCCTCGCACTCCACACTGACCTCACTGTGATTCCGTGGTGGAGAAACCGCAGCAACTATTTATGTACCTGAAGTCATTTAAACTCAGCCAGTTCTCTTTTTCCAGGCCCAGCAAGTCACAGAAACCAAGGTGGATTCTGACTGTTCTGTACCTCAGAAGGAGCAGGGAAAGAGATGAGGCAGGCCCAGCAGAACGAGACCTAGAACCAAGTCCCTGCTGTGAGCGGGGCTGCTGCCAAAGCTATGGCTCCCGGACCCAGGGGAAGGGCAGGGTGGGGGGCTGGGCCTCCCCAGCATGGAGTAGACAGTGTCCCTTCTGAGTGCTAACGGGGAAAAAGAGCCCCAGACCTCTGGACTCTCCTCCACTTCCCGGGGCTGGAGCGGCACCTGCCCACCTGCCCACAGACGCCCCCTCAGGGACAAGCATTGCTGTGGCCCTGTCACCATGGGAAAGACTTGACGCTATCTGTGCACAAGCAGGAAATGCTACACTAGGAGATTCCATCCGGGTGGGAGGAAAACCCCAACACCATGAAAACAGAGGATGAAAACTTACATCCACAAAACATTTCATGAAACTTACATCTCATGAAAACATTTCATGAAACTTACATCTCATGAAAACATTTCATGAGAAACCCACTCATGAAAATTTAGAGCAGCTTTATTCATAACTGCCAGAATGCAGAAGCCACCAAGATAGCCTCAGGAGGTGAGTGGATAAACAAACTGGGGTCCACCCAGACAATGGAGTGTTATTCAGCAATAAAAAGAAGTCAACTATGAAGCCATGAGAAGACATGGAGGAACCTCAAACATGAATTACTGTGAGAGAAGCCAGTCTGAAAAGGCTACGTGCTGTATACTTCCAACTGTATGATGTTCCGGAGAACGCAGAACTACGGAGTCAGTACAAAGACCCACGGCAGCCAGAGGGTGAGGCCAGGGAGGGATAACCAGGTAGAGCACATGGATTTTTAAGGGCAGGGAAAGTACTGAGTGTGAAACTCTAATGGTGGATACATCGCATTATAGATTTGTCCAAACCCATGGAATGTCCAACACCAAGAGTAAACCCTAATGTGACACCACTCTGGTGGCTGATGCTGATGGAAAGGCTGCACATGGGGGCGGGGCAGGAGGTCTATGGGAATTCTCTGTACCTTCTGCTCAATCTTGCTGTGAACCTAAAACTGCTCTAAAACAGAAAGTCTATTTAAAACAGAAAAGCAGAGGAAATCTCTAAGAGGAGTGATAAGTTCTCTTCATGTCATGGGCTACCTTGTTAAAGGCTGTGTGTAGTGATGATCACACTGACATCACTGAACCTGTGTTCCTCCTGTGATAGACAGGAAGCCAGAGCCAGGGAGAAACATGACACCCGGGGCCTCTCCAGGAGCAGGGGCATGCAGAGCCAGCCACCATCACCTGGCAACATGTCCTCCCTCCATCCCCTTCCCAGCATCCACCCAGCTTCCTGGACCAAGGCCCACAGCACTGATAGCCCAGTTGGAGCTGTGCAGATCTGCTGCGAGAGATGAAGCCCAGGAGCCAGGACACTGGTAGAACCTTCCCCAGGCCCAAAAGTTCAACAAAACCAGCTCTGAACACCTCCTCCAGCCTGCCTTGCCCTCTTTTTGAAAGCTTTAGGTTTTTCCTGCTTTACAATTGCGTACTGGAAACGCACTTTTCTGACCACATCTGATCTCTAAATACTAGGAATCTTTGCAATTTGGGTGAAAAAAGCCCCTGATACGTGCACATGTAATCTCACACAGTCAGACCAAAAAGACTTCTGCTAATACATCTCAAAAGGCTCCATATTCTCCAAAACAACACAGAGACAGAGATCTACACTGGTCACAGGTGATGTTCTGGGAACTGGTGGCTTTGATGCCTAGATCACGTCCTGACAGGTAAGATCAAAGGTCATTCCAGGGTGGAAAAATGACGATGTCCCTTCCACACCAAGGCAGCAACCGGCATTCACCTGAATGCTCTAAATGTCACAATAGCCAGACATAATGAGATGAAAGAGGCCCAGAGGAACCCTGGGTGGGAAAGCCTGGACTGAGACAGAGCTCGCCCCTTTATAGGCTGCCAGGAAAGCCTGCACAGGCATCTCTTCTCTGGACACACATGTCCTTGTGCATCACTGACAGTTTCTGAAAGTTCTGCACAGACAGCGCGCAACAGGCACACATGGTCCCCTTTGCTTACACCAAAAACGGTTGGTCGTTCTGTTTATGCACATTTTCATACTGAGACAGTTTCTTACTGCCTCTTAGTAAAAGCAAGTGCATTCTACAGACATAAGCTATTGCTTCCCTGCAACTATCCTACAGAGATAGGGACAGAGGTTTACTTTGCTTTGTTTTGAATCACTAATGGAGTTGCAAGACTCAATGAACAAAGCACTTTACCTGGCTTGGCATTAGTTAAGAACCCCAAGTTGGTATTGGACCCAGGGCCCTATTAAATTGCTGGGTGTTTCCCAGTGGGCATGTCTTTCTGCCTTACTATGAACAGACTATAGCCCTCTCCACTCAGAGGACTCACACTTGACAAGGGGGCCCCAGAGAAAAGTCACCAAACAAGACCTTCTGCTAATTATACTCAGTAAAGTAAAACAGGTCTCCTTTTTCCTCATTATTGTGGAGCAGTGCTGTCCAGTGGAACTTTCTGCACTGATGGAAACGTGTCGTGTATGGGCTCTTCAATGTGGTAGCTGTTCACTGAGTGTGGTCGGTGGCTACCTTACGGGACAGCGCAGCTCTGAAATGCCCGCTGGGGGTTCTCAAACTGCAGGCTTCGCCAAGAATGAGATTCATACGGGGAGACGAAGTTTCTTTTGGTCACCAGCGAGGGCTTAGCTCTGCTTCAATCCCTACCAACTCAGAGGGTCTCCTCTAATATTTTGGTGGTCTGATTCTCCTATTCACTAGACAGAAATTTGATGCCAGTACTGTCACACCTCAAATTAAACAAAACCAAAATGGCAAAATAATTTACAGAATAAGAAATTGGCTGGTGGATATTATGCACTTGTAAAAAGATTCATCAAAGGTTTCATCAAGGAGCTGGTTTGCCTTATGCATGTAAAGGAGGACTAATTTACAAATTTATACAAACCTTTAAAGACCATGGAGAGTGACAGACACATGCAAATTAAGATGGAGACACTATTTATGAAGTGGCAGGAATAATAAAAATGTATTAGTTGATGGTATTATTCATATGGTAGAGAAATTCATTCCTGCACGAAGGTGACATCAAAGGTCATGCCGTTTCAGGCTGACCCGCTTTCCCCAGGGCAATCTGGTTCCTACCCTCTATCTCTGCTCCCTGGCTATACCAAGGCAGGGTTACAATCACTCTTATAAGATCTACAGGATTCACCCTTCAACGGAGCCATTTTCTGGAACCCTGAGCCTTTGGGATAACTGAGGATTTATCAGTTTAACCATTTCAAGAAATAAAACTTTCTCCTAAAACATATGCCAAGCCCCTGCTTTCTCAAGCAGGCAGCATTAAATATACATGACCCACATGGTTCTGGTGCCCCCATCGCTGGACACCTACCCCCTGGTCTCCTGGGACACAGACCACGATCTTGGCACCTGCAGTTAGGTGACTTCCCAGGCCTGCTGCTTTCCGCTACTGTGTCCCCCAAGTCCACACCTGCCCCGGGTCTCATGGCCCCTCTCTTCCCCCATAGCCTCTTCCCTTTCTCAGTGTCCAGTGTCCCATGGCCTGGTACTCCTTCTTGTCACTTTCCTCCCAGTTCCAAAGCCTTCAATTGTCTTGTGCCCTACAAAACAAAGTCCAAACACAGCACCCTGCACACGGGTCCCAACACACCTTTCCAAATATCTCCTCCACTGCCACTCTTCAAATCCCTCTGCTCTGGCTGAGCCCACCTCCCTCCTCTCCCCCACATGCACTGGAATAAGCCCCTCTGCTTCACTCATGCTGCCACAGCTGCCAAGCAGCTGACCCCATCGCTACAAAGAAACCGGAAGCACCTTTCAGCTCAAGGCACATGCCATCACCTACAGAGAATCAGTCTCTCTCCACTCATCTCCCAGAATGTCTTCTTCCCATCCCCCTGGGATGTTGAGCCTGAGAGGCAGTGAGCCCCACTGCTGGCCGGGGCCCCTACTCAAGGCTAGGAGGCCTTGGCCAAGGACAGTCCCTATCTGGGCCTCAATGTCTTCCTCAGTGATGCTTAAGACCATTGCGATGACCAACTGGTACAGCGCCCACCCAGCAAGGAGGGCAGGGCCTGGCCCATGGCAAGCACTCAAATGTCAGCCATGGAGGCCTGGCCTTGTATCCATGCCTCTCATGAGCACATCTTAAAATCTGACACTTCACCTGCAGTCTTATCCCAGGCTGTGCACTAGGCTGAACTACATTTAAATAAATGCAGCAAGAAACACAGATGCCAGCCTCCCCCCTTGGGATGGATGTACAGCAGGTTTGGGGTAAGGCCTGGGCCTCATGAAGAGGAATAAGGATCCTGATACCATGCCAGTGTCAAGGATGCTGGCATAGACAAGCTCCATAACCCCTTTCCAGGTCCCCTGATTCTTCCCAACTCAGCCCATGCACACAGATGAAGCTGACAGGCACAGGACAAACATTACCTACAGTGTGAGCCAGGAGCACCACCTGCCTCTGAAGTATGTGGATTGCATGGGGTTCCCTGCCTCCTGCCTCTTCTTAACACTGCAGATTTGCCCACCTGTCACAAATTGGCCCCCTTCTTCCACTTTACTGTAGATAAAAGTGAAATCCAAGGGCTGCTGTGGAAAACATAGGGTGGCTCTTCAATAACATACACCTAGAATGACCACGTGACCCAGCAAGTCCATTCCTAGGTATATACCCAAAATCTAAGACAGGTGTTCAAACAAATGTTTGTACCCAAATGTTAAGTGCAGCTCTACCCACAAGAGCCAAAAGGTGGAAACAGCCCAATGTCCATCAGCAGATGAATGGATAAACAAAACGTGGAAATACCACACAGTGGGACATTCTTCAGCTATAGAGGGGAATGGAATTCTGATATACTCTATGATCCTGGATGAACTTCGAAAATACGAAGTGAAAGAAGCTAGACTAAAGGGCCATGTATTGGATGATTCCATTTATATCAAATCTCCAGAGTAGGCAAATTCATAGAGAAAGAAAGCAGGTTGTGGTGGCCTGGGGCCAGGAAGAAGGGGCCCAGGGGTTGGCTGCTGATGGGTAGAGAGTTTCCTTTTGGGGAGATGAAAACTTCCCAAAAGGAAACTTCTGGAACTAGACAGTGCTGATGGTCACAACATTATTAATATAATAAAACATAAATGCCACTGGTACACTTCATAATGACTTTCATGTTATGAGTATTATACCACAATAAAAAACCCACTAAACTTGTTAGAATTATTAGAAAGAGGAACAAGCCAACCTCGAGTGGCAAGCTCATTCACAAGAAAAGTGGGCAGGACTCAGAGCCCCAGCTCTGAGGTACATTTGTCCCTCTGGCCTTGTGTGTTTTGTTTACTAAACTGTGTAAGATTGTGTAAGATTTTTATTAGACTTTGTAAAGATATGGAGTTCTGAAATAACCAAATAACCAGTTCTGAATAGGTGACATATTTTTTAACTAACAATGCTAAAAGAAACCATAAAAACACATACACGAAGGTTCCCCTAGTCTACGGCTGACTGCTACACCGGCCACCACAACGCTCAAGTCAGTTCAAAACTGGACAGCACCAGCAGCAGCCGACCTCACCACCACACAGCCGCGACTCATGGAAGACATCAGCTCCAAAATCTGTGACTCCATCTCATCTACTGGCAGGGCAGGGAAGAAAATGTGGATGTAAGAAAATGAGAAAACAACTTCAAAGCTTTAATTAAAAAAATAACAATAAAGAAAGGGACAAACCACCATTTTAGTAAAGTTTGCTGACTCTGCCATATGGGTAGCCTTGATATGACTTACTCATCACTTGAAATTAGCGCCCTTTTCAGAGTGAAGTCAGACAAGGGAAAACAAAATCACCACCAGGGTACATCAGTCAGAAAGGCATGTCCACAGACTGGGTCTCCTCTCAAGCGCTCAGCAGTCCTTCAGTCTTGCCATCAAGGGCCATTGCTTTTAGGAATCTGGAATAAAAGCGCATCTTATCTGCTCCATCTGCTGCCCAGAGCACGGACGCAGCGTCCTGCTTGCCCACAAATTGTTCCCCTCCTAACTTCTGGCCAAGTGCTTCTGTGAGCATCCTAGCAGAACATCTTCAATATCATATATTACAACACAAATTTGCGAATTAAATCAATGTGGCTACACACAAGTCCAATTTGCAAAAAGGTATTATGAATATTCAATTTTCAAATGTGCACCTCCCAGCAATGGAAACTAAATGTGAATGTCACCTGATGAAAGAGTACAACAGGCACTTTTTTTTTTAATTTCAAGCCACTGTAAGAGAGAAATAAAGAATGTCTGTTGATTACACAAAGAATCAATAAAGACACAAAAGCCTCACATTTATAAACTAAAACTGCACTGCAATAATAACGTGTGCCCTCAATTATGTAACCTGTGTTGTTCATGCCAAGTGGCAAGCAACTGAGCAAAAACACCTCCATAGCACACCATCAGCCATCCACACGGGCACGCATGCCGCGGCCCTGCCGTGCACCGCACACCCGTTGAACCAAGCTTTGGCTCTCCTGCCGCTTACTGAACATACACATCAACCACAGCAACCTAGAAAATATGTAATCAACCAGTCTATCAAAGGACCCTGTAGTTTTTTAGTTTCTTCCTGCACCTAGTGGAATCACCAAGCACAGGAAATGTGATCCTGCCATCCAGGTTGGAGTTGTCTTCAGTAACATGCTAGGTTACTGGGCATTTGGAGTCCACCGACTGCTAACAGCATGAAATCATTCTGATACTTGCGTAACAGTGGGTTTCAGCCATGGCATGTAGCTTCCTGCCTGGAGAACACCACCAGCCACCGTACAGTCTGAGAAACAGCATCCACAAGGGCAGGTCAGAGATGTACGGACAGAGAGGCCCTGCCCTGCCCCTCCATGGCACCTGCTGTGCTCTCATACCTTCTGCAGTATGTGCAGCCTGCCTGCAAGGGCAGCAGCAGGATGGAATCGGAAGCCCTGGGAAGCCTCCAGGAGGAATCTCCAAGCACTCTGCAGGTGCTGCTGGAGTATGCACAGGGTTTGGAGGCAGGGACACGCAGGGGTCAGAACAACATCGCAGGGTGGACTGCAAACGCACAAGTGGCACCCCTCTATCCACCCCTCGTCCCAGCCCCAATGCTGACACTCCCTGGGGTCTGCATCTGGCAGACTGCATCTCTTCTGAAAGACGGTCTGCTCTGACCATTTTAGTGGATTTTCCCTATAAGCGACGTGTTGACAATGTTATCTGCTTCCTGCTGACGTTGAATGAAACAACCTTGGCGTGAGGTAGGACAAAAGCAATATCCCAAGCGCATCCCACTGTCGCTGCCAGTAACAGCCCAGCAGAAGGCAGCGAACCACTCCTGAAGTCACCCGTAAGCTCTGTAATGCCCAGATCTACTGTGCTCACTAAATACTGTGCTGAATGAGCAAGAAAGGGGCAGCTGGAGGAGCAGCCCAAAGGGCAGAGCTCAGGGGAACTCCTGGTGTGGGAAAGGGTTCTGCGTGGATTGCTTTCTTCTCTGTCACCTGCTCTTTCTCAGTGAGAGATGCTGAGCAGCCCCAGCCTCTGAGACCACCTCCAGCAAGTTTTGTGGCATCTGTCTCAGGGAGCTGCAGAGAGCGCTGCCTGGAATGTGCGTCCTCCCGCATTGTAGCCACACACCGCACATGAAGAGTGTACAGTGACAGGCATGCACTGGAACTGAGCGAATGCTGCATGCAGATGAGGCCCACAGTCAAGAGGACCCGCCAGAGCTTTGCATTCTCATCTCCCTTAGCTTAGCTGAGACTCTCTACTGCTTGTACGGAGCTCCCTGGTGCATAATTTCCACACAGCACTTCTGCACCCAGAGTGGGAAATAAGGTGGAGAGACCAGAAGGAAACTAGCAGGTGCTCCTTGAGCCTCCAGGGGCCAGAACTGGGCTGGAGGCAGGTAAAATAGGAAGCACGATGTTCCCCTAAGAAGGGGCCTTGGATTGCCCTGAGACACCTGTATGGGCCTCCATGGCCATAACTGCCGTTAAAGGTAACCACAGAAGAGGCCATCCTCTCAGGGAACTTCATAACAAGCCTCAGTCAAAACGCCTCCAGTCTGGAATGAATCACTGAACTTCTCAGGAGGAAACCGTCAGCAGTTTAAAACCAGCTGAGAACGAGATACATTAGAATATCACAACCCTAGCAACGAATCCAGAAGATCAACATACCCCCCACTGTGGACCTCTTTCTAAGAGATTGATATTATCAGAATAATCAGAAGTCTCTTAGAAGGCAGTCTTGCAGCATGGACCCAAATAACATTCAGACGGGGAACCGCAACAAACCCAGGCTGGGGAAGAACCAGTGAAACCAGATATCCAGACAAATTAGGCACTCAACACACATTAAACATTCCTACTCATAAGTTGATGCTGATTTTACAGACAGGACAGAAACCAACCGAGCGGTTTTCACTCTGGCTCTGGACCTCAGCAGCGTCACCCCATGTCTTCTAAGGTGGCTCTCTGAGCTCCCATTTCCCCCTGAAGTGGCTCTCACGAGGTCTAATCTAGCAATTCACAGCTGTCCCGGGCAGGGCTGAGCCAGGTCCCTGCTCCTTTCCTCCACGGGCTACACCTCTCCCTAGCTTAGCTTCTATATGCTGTGGTCACTAGCACCAAGCACTGAACAGTGGCTAGTGAGACGGATAAATCAAATGTTTAATTTTATCTAATTTTAATTCATTTAAATTCAAACTCAAATAGCTCTAAATAGTCTGAACTCAAAGATAGAGGGTGAGGGCAGTGCCAATGGGGGCAGTGGAGTTAACCACTCTTACCCGGTCAGAGCCAACATCACTGACACCCTGCGGTTGGAGAGAGGAGACTCAGGAAGCAGGTCCAGAGACAGGGAACAAGGAACCCCTACCAGACAACGTGGGGCAATTCAGCCTTAAAAAAGAAGGAAGTCTTGTCATTTGTGACAACATGGATGAACTTGGAGGACATTATGTTAAATGAAATAAGCCAGTAACAGAAAAACAAATACCACATGATCTCACTTATATGTTGGAGCTAAATAGTCAATCTCCTAGAAGCAGAGAGTGGAATGGTGGTTACCAGGGGCTGGGGTTGGAATGGGGAAGTGTTGGTCCAAGACTATAGTTTAGTTCTGCAAGATGAGTAAGTTCTGGAGATCTATTGTACAGCAGTGTGACTCCAGCTAACAATACTGTACTGTCTACGTAAAACTGCTAGCAGGGTAGATCTTTTTTTTTTTTTTTGAGGTGGAGTTTCACTCTTGTTGCCCAGGCTGGAGTGTAATGGCGTGATCTCAGCTCACTGCAACCTCCACTTTCCAGATTCAAGCGATTCTCCTGCCTCAGCCGCCGAAGTGGCTGGGATTACAGGCATGTGCCACCATGCCTGGCTAATTTTGTATTTTTAGTAGAGACAGGGTCGGATCTTATAGTAAGGATTCTTACCGAAAATAATAACAATGTTAATAACAAAGGAGGCAGGAGGCAATGCACAACTCTGAGAGGTGATGAACTTGTTCATGGTCTTGACTGGTGGTGATGGCTTCATAGACTCACCCCCAGACTCATCGAGATGTAGAAATTAAGTATGTAAAATATGCCCAGCTTTTTATATGCCAACGAGGCCTCAATAAAGTGGTTTTTAAAAAACTAAAAAACCAAGCAAAACAAAACCTGAATGTGGGCAGTCTCCTGCACTTGCCAGCCGGCTCTGTCGCCTCCCTGACTTTGTCTCGCCAGCCCATGTGGCAGCCCTCTCCTGTCCCTTGGACATCATTGGGTGGGTTTCCTTCCTCGAGGCTCAGAAGGAAATAGACCATTGCAGGGTCACCTTACTGGCTACCTAGGCCTGAAAATATTTTCACTTAAAAAGTTTCATCTTCTTAGTGTTATGCCATGTACCAGTCTACACAAAGATCATCCTACATTAAAAACATAGTGTGAGAAAAGGAGAAAAGTCTGGCCCCCAAAGTGGGGAGTGCCCACCTTCACTCAACTGAACGCACGCCTTGTCTTAACCCTGCCAGAGGCAAGCTCTTTCCTCACATGGATGGACGTTCCAAATTCACCAGGAAGCATATGTGAGGGAGGTGGTCCTCAGATCCTGTTGGGGCCAAGTGAATCTCTCCCAAAGTTCTTTGGCTATAGTGGAGTTTAAAAACTAAGGAGATCGGCCGAGCACGGTGGCTCACACCTGCAGTCCTAGCAACTTGTGAGGCTGCAGACGGATCACCTGAGGTCAGGAGTTGGAGACCAGCCTGGCCAACATGATGAAACCCCGCCTCTACCAAAAATACAAAATTAGTGGGGCATGGTGGTGCGTGCCTGTAATCCCAGCTACTAGGGAAGCTGAGGCAGGAGAATCGCTTGAACCCGGGAAGCAGAGGTTGCAGTGAGCTAAGATCGTGCTACTGCACTCCAGCCTGGAGGACAGAGCAAGACTCTTCCTCAAAAAACAAACAAACAAAAAAAGCTAAGGAGATCAGATAATCTGGTTTCATGTTCAGATGTAGAAATCACTAGAATGTCCCCTTTTCTCCAGCACAACTCTATTTAACTTATTTCAGCCTCTGAGGGGCAGGTGAAACGTCGTGTCTGAAAACAGGAAGAACATAGGAGCACCGTGATGCCTTGTCTCCCGGGATCACTTCCAATGGCAGGACTGTGGAAAACTCCAGAGGCTGTGCCATCCTGAGCCAGACCTGGCAGCCCGGGCTGGCTAATCCCCTATGCAGCAGTGAAATTTAGCACTGTCAAAATTTAGCACCATCAGCAGCACAGCACAGGGTCTCTGGCCTGGTCTCCAAGCTCCTAGAGGGCTGTGGAGCATCTTTGGTGCAGGGAGAGCCCTCCCCTATGGGGGCCCTAAGAGGAGGCACACGCTGTGCCTGGTTATTCCTGGCTCTCTGCCTCCATGGCATGGCAGGATTGCCCCAGTTCTGTGTTTGGGTATGGTCAGCATGAACAGAAGTGGCAGCCTAACTTGCTGTTCCTGCAGCCTAACTTTCCCATCCTGACTGATCCATCACAGATATGCTGTTATTGATGATTACAGTCACAAAAAAATGCCCCAGGATTCAGGTATGTCAAACTGACACTTAGAGCAACCTAAAAGCATCACCACCACAAACTGCATGTGTCCCAGCACTGGCTGTGGGAGTACCAATGCCAGCTTTGCAGATCCGTGTTCAACGGAGCAGTCTGGAAAAATGACCAGCCTCTCCATTCTCTGCTATCGATTGGAGTGGGAGGAGAGAAGACACAGTGGGCAGAATTCTTCAAATGCTCAAAGCTCTAGAGAGAAAAACCTCTATGGCTTCCTGAGAAGAACTGAGTCACACAACGAAGATGCTGAAATCAGCATAGGTCCAGGAAGACATGCGGGAGAGGCTGCGGGAAGGAGGGCAGAAAATGGACCCCGTCCCACACAGGGGGAGCTACTTAGGCCAACACCCTTGAGAACAGACTTCTCTCCATTTGTCCAAAATTCTCAAAACATGCTAAAGAGGCAAGACAGGGCCAGAATCAAGACAAGAAGGATGGTACTTGTGGGCCACCCACCCAAAAAGGATGGGTAGGAAAGTGCAAGGCCAGCTTAGCAAACACATGTGAATCAAAGGCCTTTGAGAAACCACTTTTCTCCTCAAAACAACAAAATACAGCTCAAATTTCTATGCAAAGGAGCCTGGTGGTCTTGGCATGGCCTGAGGTGGGGAGAATGCTCTGAGCCCACAGAGGCCCTGGGGATGGTGGTAGCGTAGACACTAGGCTGTCAGAGGCTGTGGTTTATGGGCTCTGGGCACCCTGGTGTCCTGGCATGCCCTGTGCTGTCACTCTGTGGCACTGCCCTCTCCATCCTTAGACACCTGCCATCAAACAGCGAAGGGGCCAGCAACCCCCAGAAGAGAGGAATGCAGGGGAGACTGCATGAGCTCATACACAGACAGAGACGCAAGGTCCCCCTCCACCACACACAAAACATACACACACACATACACACATCACACAGATACACAGCCCGCCCCTCACCACACGCACACACAGACACACACCACACACAGCAAGTGTGGCCACATGGGAGAAAGTCTGAGTCCTGGTGCACAGAGATCAGCAAACCCCTGACATCAGCCTGTGCAGAGGAACCAGGGCAAATCCCCTCTTGACTCTGCTGTCTTTGGACAAATCTAAGGCTTGCAGCTAGTGAGCTGGCCTTCTATTCCCATAGTATTAAAATAGCAATGATTATTTATTGAGAATTTACTGTACTGGGCACTTCATACACAACTGTATTGAAGTCTCCCAACTTTAAAGTGAGACACCCTGCCCCTCTGCAGATGAGGAAGTCAGACTCAAGCAAGGCTAGTCGGCACCAGCATCTGCAGCTGGTAGCCAGCAGCTGGTAGCCAGCAGCCATGCTGTGGCCGTCACCCTCTAAACCATGGCCCAGCTGCCTCCAAAGCAGCACAGAGGCCACTCTGCTTGCTTTTGAAGTTGTTCTGATTTAGCAGGAGCCTTGGAAGGCAAGGACTATGGTAATGACACTCTAGGTGATGACACTCACTTCTGAGAAAGGAGGTAGAGCCCAACCCACATGAAGTCTGCTCCAGCCGGTGGGCTCTGAAGAGTGTGCTCAGTCTGATGTTGGAAGGTGGTGAAGGAGGAAGAGGAAGGTGGCTGGATGGAGGAGGAAGAAGAAGATGGATGGAGGAGGAGTGGTTTCTTACCACCAGGAAGAACTTGAAGTCCCAGTGCATATTTGCTAATCATACCCCTAACCATCCCCTGTGGAAAAGGATGCCTGTCATCTCTGGAGCATGGATAAATGTCTTTTCCTCACTCAAGGGCTTACCTGGTATAAAAACTCAGGGTGCGGATGGGCGCAGTGGCTCACACCTATAATCTCAGCACTTTGGGACACTGAGGCGGGTGGATCACTTGAGGTCAGGAGTTGGAGACCAGCCTGACCAACATGGTGAAACCCCGTCTCTACTAAAAATACAAAAATTAGCCAGACATGGTGGTGTGCGACTGTAGTCTCAGCTACTCAGGAGGCTAAGACAGGAGAACTGCTTGAATGCTGGAGGTGGAGGTTCACTGCACTCCAGCCTGGGCGACAGAGTGAGACTCCATCTCAAAAAAAAGAAAAAAAAAATTCAGGATGCCCTCTCGAGAGCATTATCTCGGGGCCATTATTCTCCCCATCCCTCTGTGTGCAGGGACACATGCACCTAGCTGTCGTCAGATGTCCACCTCTCTTATCCTTGCTGCTCACCCAACACTGTGTAAGCCTTGTTCATTCACTCACCCACGCAGTGACTGGGCACTGTGCAGTGCCTTCCAGTTTCCAAATTCTAGAAGAAAGAACGAAATAAATAAATAGAACAAATCCTTCCCTGCTTAAAGCTTTATCATCTCATTCCTTTGCTGAGAGCTGGCTCTGCACATCCTACTTGTCATTCAGGAGTTCTGAATTTTCATTTTGGGCTTTTTAATTGAACGTTCAGCCTGGCTGTACATACTGGGTTTTGTAAGCATTTTAATCAATAAATAAATGAGCCCACACCATGGCCACATCCTCCATCTGGTGCTGCCAACTGAGCAGAGAGTGAAAGAAAAGGCTTGCTTGAGGATTCTCTTTCTTTATCCCCCTGATTATTTAGAACATTCCGGGCAGAACTGGCTTTTAGGTTCGGCAAGTACAGGGCAAAGGAAGGGCCTTACAGTTCAAGGTTTCCTGTGAGCTCATGCGAGGAAACTTTAGGAAATGGAAGGAAATGTCACCCCATGATGATGCTTGGCGACTCCCCTGGGAGCGCAGTCCTCCCGTCCTGGGGCACAAGGCTAAGGCCTGGGGGTACATCATGGGAGGTCTCCCTGCTTCAAAAGGCCCTGGTGGCTAGCAGACTTAAGATCACCCTTAGGGTGATCTTAAGGATGGCCACTCAAGGATGTGTCAAGGACCCTGATGTGCCAAACACTTTCTGGAATATGTGGTCACAGCAGTGACCCAAATGGGAAAATATCCCTGCCCCCGCAAGCTTCAAATTTTCATCTGAAATAATAAAATCTATAAATAAAATCCCAAGAAGGCTAAAGAGTGAGAAGTCCTTTGGAGAAAGCAGCAGGCAGTCCTTGGGGAGGCAGGGTCGCAGTTTTAACTGCAGTGGTCAGAGGAGGCCCCGTGAGCAGGTGGCACGGAGGCAACACCCACAGGGAGGGGAGCTGAGGGGGCCTCGTCTGCAAATGCCCTGGGGGAGCCTGCCCAGTGGCTTGTGGGGAAGACAGGGCTGGTGTGGCTGAAGCAGGTGACCCAGAGGGCACTGGGGGGAGACATCATCAGGGAGGCAGTGGCTGGGGGTTGGTGCAGGCCGGCGTGGGCCGTGTCATAGGGCCTGGCTTTTTCTCTGACAGTGATGGGAGGCACTGGGGAATTCTGAGCTGAGGACTGGCATGATCTGCCTTCCCTTTCAACAGGATCACTCTGGCCGCTGTTTGAGAATAGATGCTAGGGCAAGGGCAGAAACAGGACCCTCTGGTGGCAGCTCTGTCATCCTGGGGAGAGACACAGAGGGACCAGACCAGGGGTGGGAGAAGGTTAGATCAGGGATATTTCACAGGGTGAGCTGATGGGGTATGTCAATGTGGGGAAAGGGACCTGGACCCATAGGAGCCAGGGAAGGCCTGGCCAGAGGGAGCACGGAACGGATGTGCTCCGAGGAGCATTTGACTGACACCCCTTTCAGCTGGGCCTCCCTGAGGACCCCGGGGGCTCATCCTCCCGCAGGGCTGGCAGAGCACAGTTGGTCAAAGTCAAGGTCGGGGTGGGGCTCACCACCTGGAGAAAAGTGACCTAAATCATTCTCCACCCAGCCTGGGCTCAGAAATGGTTTTTCCCTGAGCCGTGAGGGACCCTCCTTCAATGACCCACAGACCATGGGAACTAGGGCAGCCATCACTCCGCTCTGTGGTGCTTCTACCCCAGCAGAAACTGAATCAGGCTCCAGAACTGCACGGACAAGGATGACAGACACAGACGCGCTTCCCTTCCCGCCTGTCTAGCCAGCCACGGAGCTCTCTCTGCTCCTGGGGGACATAGCTGGATCATGCTCCTGCCTGCTCTCCATGCCTCTCCTTCCCTTCTCTCCATCTATTTGGTGACTTCTCTACCCCCAGCTACTTCTACCAGCTGGGCTGTCCACCCGCCCTTGGCTGCTGCCGCAATGCCCCGTCCACCTCTGCATCCCCCTGAGAAGCAGGTTTGAGTGGGACAGATCCCCACCTCCAGTGCAGAACATCCCACAGGGTACATTCCCACACCGCACCACACACCAGCCTCAGCTGTCACCAGCTCAGGCGCAAACCCAAGGCTGCCTGGGGCGCTGGCCTGGTTGAGGGGCACTAGTCTGGTGGTGGGGGGGGGAACACAGATCTGGGTGGGGAGCACTGACATGGCTGTGGGCACTGACCCATGTGGGGGGTATTGGCTTGGGTGGGGGGAACTGGCCCAGGTCGGGGGCACTGTCCTGGTGAGGAGCACTGACCTAGTGGGGACAGCTGACCTAGTTGGGGGCAATGACTGGGTGGGAGGCACTGACTGGATAGGGGACACTGTCCTGGTGGGATGCACGGACCCAGGTGGGGGACACTGGCCTGGTGGGGTGGGGCTGGCCTGGGTAGAGGGTACTGACCCAGGTTGGAGGCACTGACCAGGTTGGGGGCACTGGCCTGGGTGGGAGGCACTGACTTGGGTAGGGGGTACTGGTCTGGTGGGGAGCACTGACCCACACCAGGCACCCCTCTGGCTCTGAAGGAGGTATGCCCAGGGTGGGTACACAAGCCTCTCACAGGTGGCTATGTGGGCTGCTCCCCTTGGGGGGCAGAATCTCTCCTCCTTCCCTTCCCCTCTTTGGAGGGTTTTCTCTCAACTGAGCAAAGGGTCTCATCGAAGACAGAAGCAGAAGTCAGTCTTCTCTGTTACATACAGCATTTGTATTAACAGTGATGATGCTGGTGGTGGTGACGATGATGATGATGATGATGATGATGATGATGATGATGATGATGGTGTCAATGAAAAACAGTTGAATGAATTGCAGGGTCTTCCTGGGGAACTCGCCCCCCTGCAGAGGCCCTGCTCTCTCTACTGTCCTCCCTGGATCACTGCCCCCGCAGCTTTCTTACTCTCTGTGGAGCCGTATTGGGCTTCCCATCCTGGTCACCTCCCACCTGGATCAATAGCTGCAGTCTAGTTGGCCCCACCAAATACCTAGGGCCAGGCATACAGCAGGTGCTCAGTAAGAGACTGCTACAGGAATGGAGGAGGAAATAGGTAAATCACTAGCTTCTCAGGGTAGGTCCCCAGGCCTAGTTAATCCACACTGCAGCCCAATCCATACTCCTGTGTTTAAAACTCAAAATAAGATCTGGCAATGCTATAGCAGTGCTGTCAGTAGGTGAGACACCTTGGGGGCCATTGGCAGTAGCTCTGCTGGTGTGGCCAGTGTCCCCAGCTGACCACTGCCTGTTCCCACACACCATGGCAAGTCCCGGGCCAGCGAATCCTCTGCACTCCCCTCACCTCACAGGGGACTCTGCAGAACCTCTGCTGCCCGTGACACCTGCCTCCACCCACAGGAGCAAAGGGAGCAAGAACAGATGGTGCAGGGCCCAGCTCATTTACCCTGAGTCCCTGAGAAGCCACAGGTGGGTGTTAAGGAGGGGCAGGAATCATGCCCTGATGACCTTTAAAAGGTTATTCGGAAGGCCGGGCACAGAGGCTGACACCTGTAATCCCAGCACTTTGGGAGGCTGAAGCAGGTGGATCACTTGAGATCAGGAGTTTGAGACCAGTCTGACCAACATGGTGACACCCTGTGCCTACTAACAATACAAAAAAAAAAAAAAAAAAATCTCGGTGTGGTGGTGCACACCTCCCAGCTACTCGGGAGGCTGAGGCAGGAGGATCATTTGAACCTGGGAGGCGGGGGTTGCAGTGAGCCAAGACAGTGCCATTGCACTCCAGCCTGGGCAACAAGAGTGAAACTCTATCTCAAATAACAATTAATAATAATAATAATAATAAAATAAAAGGTCATTCTGTTTACAGTGGAAGCCAGGAGATGGGAACAGGCTCTGGGTCCTGGGGGATAATGCTGACATGGGCGGGGATGAGGGCTGCGCACAGACGTAGAGAACAGTGAATGGACCCAGCAGCCTTCTGGGAGGCCAACCTGGCCAGGGCAGGGAAGGAATCCTGGGGAGGAAACTTCATTACAGCACTTTCAAAGCCTCCCATCAACCCTTCACAGATGTGTCAGTCTCCAGCCAAGCTATAGTGAAGGGCTGCAATGTCTCTCACAGTCACGGAGGGAGCAGTGTTGGGACAGGCAGGAGGCTGGGTTCTGTCCCCAAGCCCCACCTCTAAGGAGCTCCCACTTACACCTGAGAGAGAGTCCAGCTTCAAGCTACACAGAGATGCCCATGCAGGGAGTGCCAATTGCAGCCATCTGTAAAGCCAGCCAGAGTCCATCACAGACATGCCCACAAGATCTCACAATCATGGGAGATTCAGGTGAACCTCCCCAGGTAAACCTCCCCCTCCCTGATCTTCATGTCCCCAAATGCTGGCCTCCCGACACCAACCAGGCAGCAGGCCCCTGTCCTGTGGGGCTGCAGTGAGTCTGCAGCATGCCTGGGCACTTGCAGGTGGCTGCAAGCATGTGGCTGGGATCACAACCTGGCCTTCCACAGTGAGACCTCCTTCTCTCAACATGAAGCCCCCTTCTTCACAAGAAGGACAAAGCTGTTAGGGTCCAACCCTGCTTCCTTTCCCAGCCTCGCCTCCCAGGGTCCTCTCCTTGCCCTGCATGCCCCTCAGCTCCCGCCCTGGGTTCTTTAGACACCGAAGACTTCAGAGCCAGGCGGCCTGGGTTACAGCCTGGCTGGTGCTCACCAGCTGTGTGACTT
This sequence comes from Pongo abelii, assembly GCF_028885655.2. NCBI lineage: Eukaryota > Metazoa > Chordata > Mammalia > Primates > Hominidae > Pongo > Pongo abelii. The sequence goes on along the minus strand of NC_071997.2, from coordinate 39,704,440 downwards.
GGGCAATTGTTTAACCTCTCCGACCTGTGGTTTCCTCATCTACAAATCGGGGGATGACAAGAGCACCTGCTTCCTGGAGCCACTGCAGGCCCAAGCGAGGGAGTGTGTGCAGAGGAGCCCAGGGTGCCTGCATGCCTGCCATGAGCTCGCTCATCACTGGACAGGGGTGGGGAGGGGCAGGCACCCGGGCACCTGCAGGCCAGGTGTGGGTGCTCCGTACCACACCACTTGCATGCCACTGGGTGAGATACTCTAAGTCTGCAACTCAATTTTCTCATCTGTGACATGGATGACAGTGGTATTTCCTGCAGGGATCCTGAGAATTCATAGGGATGGCTAATCCATGGAATAGCTTGGAAAAGTCCTCTCTACCATGAGCCCTGAATGAACATCGGCTGAAAGAACAACTGGGAAAGTGATGTTTCCACTGCCACGCACTTCCTTCCCTCCCTGCTTCTCTCCTCACTAAGTCTTTCTCACTCATGCAGCACCTCCTCTGTGCACCCCAAGATGCACAGCTCTGGGGCAGAGGCTTGGCTAAGCCTGGGCTGAGTCGGTGCCTCCTCACTTGGATCCATCCTCCCACTTGGGTCGTGACTGGCCCGTTCTTGGGTGCGGCCCTAGCTCCCCGCTGTAGGGCTGTGTCTGTCTTCCTCCCAGCTAAGCCCAGCCCCATCACCACATCACGCAGCAGGGTGCTCAAGCCTGTGATGATCAGATGGAAGAATGCAAGGATGGCTCTCACAGCAATTTTTTTTTTAATTTTTTTTTAAATTAATTTATTTTTTTTTGAGACTGAGTCTCCCTCTATCACACAAGCTGGAATGCAGTGGTGTGATCTTGGCTCACTGCAACCTCTACCTCCTGGGTTCAGGTGATTCTTGTGCCTCAGCCTCCCGAGTAGCTGGGACTATAGGCACCCACCACCATGACTGGCTAATTTTTGTATTTTTAGTAGAGACGAGGTTTCACCATGTTGACCAAGCTGGTCTCAAGCTCCTGGCCTCAAGCAATCCACTGGCCTTGGCCGCCCAAAGTGCTGGGATTACAGGCATGAGCCACCGTACACGGCACAGTGATTCCTTATACAGGCAGGACACTGTCTTCAGAGCAGCTCCCCATGACTTGAGCAAAATCCCCCACCAAGGAGCTGTATGTGACACACAAATTCCTCCTTTGAAACAGTGGAAGAAAGACTTCCGGGCAGAGTAAACTGATCACATGGAGGGGCCCAAGGAGCAATCATAAATCACAACAGAGCTCCATCTTACAAGTCAGAAGGAAGAATCCAGGTCACTTTCCAGGCAGAGAAAAGACCATTCCAAGAAGGGATGTGACACAACCAGCTGCTTGGCCAAGCACTGCCCCCTGGATGCTAGCCCCCACCCAGGGAAGCTCTTGGAGAACATAGAGGCGGGCACCGGCCGTTGGTAAAGAGTCAGGGCTACTCGGCAACAAGCCTCAGGCTGTTTCACAGGAGGGAAATGCGAGGTAGAGGAGCAAGACGCCTGGGCTGTGGCTCCCAGCATTCCTGACTCCTGATCTGTAACAAAGCCCCAGCGTTCACCCACAGCTGGGAAAGGGTGCACCCTGTTCACATGGCTTTGAGCAGGTGATTCAGGGAAGGCTGACAGCCAACATGGACATTGCTAGGACAGGACACTCACTTTCCAATATCACTCATCCCCACTTTGAGAGGGCCCTGCCCAAAGACAAATGAAGGAGTCTTGGAAACTTGACTTACTTTCAGGAAGGGGCTTCCCAGGTTGGCGTGGGCTTCACACCCTTTGTTTTCTAGTGGTCAGTGCATGCAGGGGACAGAGGATGACTGCCTGACATGGGGGCTGACCCACCACTGGCAGTGGAGACTGAAGAGGGCAGGGTAGGGCAGGCAGCCTGGTCACCACTGGGGTAGCCTGGGACATCAGGGACTCAATGTCCAGATCAGTCCAGACAAGAGAACAGGGCTGCAGCCCCTTTCCCAGATTTTTCTGGCCCCTGATGACACACAAATGGACACTTCTGTGTCCTAACAAGTTGTATTCCAAACCCCATGGGAAGGAGGAGACCGCCGGTTAGCTGTGTGGCCCTGCTTGTTCACAGTGCAGTGCTGGTATTTTTAGCAGAAGGCTTTCCCTCCACCATCCCTGTGTCCTCCCTCCTGCGGGTGCCCTAAGGCAGCTGAGTCTGTCTGCAGGGCCCCAGACAGCACCATCCGAGGCCCAGGGCACTGCCTGCGGAGCTCTGTCCCTGTGTCCCATTCCTTCTAGTGTGCCCCCTGCAGTGTCATGGCGAGACAGTCCTTCCTGCTTGTGCAGGGACCCTCCCTGAACTGCAGCCGACAGATGCCATTTAAATGTCAAATTGGGGCATGGTGCCTCACACCTGTAATCCCAGAACTTTGGGAGGCTGAGGTGGGTGGATCACCTGAAGTCAGGAGTTCGAGACCAGCCTGACCAACATGGTGAAACCCTGTCTCTACTAAAAATACAAAATTAGCCAGGCACGCTGGCAGACGCCTGTAATCCCAACTACTGGGGAGGCTGAGGCAAGAGAATCACTTTAACCTGAGAGGCTGAGGTTGCAGTGAGCCAAGATCATGCCACTGCACTCCAGCCTGGGCAACAAGAGTGAAACTCCATCTCAAAAAAATAAAAAATGAATAAATAAATGTCAAATTGCTGTTACATGGACCAGGCCGGTTTGTGCTCCTCTCAGCACCATCCCAAAAAGACACTTTTCTAGGCAGAGTCTATAGATAGAAAATTGGCAAAAGAGGAAAGAAAAATGCCCAAAATAGAAATCAGGGAATGCAATGTGAAACTAGGGGATGATGTCATTTAAACTAGAGAAAAACTGGAACAAACTAAACATCGGATAGGTGAACAGTTACAGAAATCATGGGAAATATGTGCAATGATTTCTTCCACAGCTATGAAATATGCTATTTTGAGAACATTTTAGTGTAGTGAAAATATTGCAATTAAACATAGCATTAAGTGAAAAGACCAGGATACAAAACTTCATGTTTATATGATCCCAGCCATGTTTGAAAAACAAACACATATGTGGAACCCCAATACACTAACAAGGGGACTCTCTGGATTCTGAAAAGGGCAACTCTTATTTCCTATTTAAAAATATTATGTTTATACATTTATACATTACAAATTTTCTGTAGAGAACATAAATGGTGCTTTTAATTAGAAGGAAACATTTAAAAATACATATTGGGGCTGGGCATGTTAGCTCACGCCTGTAATCCCAGCACTTTGGGAGGCTGAGGCGGGCAGATCACGAGGTCGGGAGATCGAGACCATCCTGGCTAACACGGTGAAACCCCATCTCTACTAAAAATACAAAAAATTAGCCCGGCGTGGTGGAGTGCACCTGTAGTCCCAGCTACTCAAGAGGCTGAGGCAGGAGAATGGTGTGAACTCGAGAGGCGGAGCTTGCAGCGAGCCGAGATTGTGCCACTGCACTCCAGCTTGGTAACAGAGTGAGACTCCATCTCAAACAAACAAAAAAGTACATTATCTTTAGACTGAGAAGGCATGAAATATGGCTCAGTTTGGAGCTGCTCCTTGACAGAGCTGAGACACAACAGTCACCTGAAACTGGAGACCTTACCAAGTTCAGGTTCCCCACTTTGAAACCTGCGGATAAGCCTGGCCTGGGAGACAAAGAGGAGCAAAGAGGAGCGACTTAAGGCCAGAGGACCTCACACCCCACTGGAACAATATCCAGTCTTCCAAAATTCCTCCACACATTTCCCCACCACGAGGGGCTGCCTGGGCTCAGCAGATCACAGGGACAGTAGCAGGAGCTTCTTCCAAGGGCATCACCGGGTGCAGACACGGCATGTGCATCTCACAAGCGCTCCTCCGCAGCACGTGCCCAAAGGCCCCTGGCCCTGAGCCTGGTCCTCCTGGCCCTACCATCTGACTCCTGCATGGCAGCCAGGCAAGATTGCAGGAACTGAGATGCATAATCCCCACTCACTGTTTGGGCAGATGGGCCTGGTCCAACCAAAAGCAATAGAGGCAGCTGCATGTAGAACACTGAAGAGCAAACAACCTCCTTCAAGCATAATGCAAAAAAAAGAGATTACTCTGTTTCTTTTTCTCCCAACAGCCTTCTGTTGTTGCTTTCTGACATTTATCCATAATATCCTGACAGCATTTTCAAAGGAATCATGTGAGATGGTGCCCTCTCACTCTCCCTACATTCATGAGACAAGTGCCCCAAATCAGGGTCCATTTCAGCTGTTAAGTGACTGGTTCTGGACACCTCTGGGGTCAAGGAAGCTATGGGATTATTTGTTGTGTTAGGCATTACCCCAGCACATAAGAAAGTATGACTCAGTGTTGCTCCAGGCAGTCAGCTCATCATTTAATGTGCACCTACTATGCACCCGGCATATTGCTGGGCACCCCAGGAAAACAGTAAAAAGTAGCTATTCTCAACGAATTTACCATCTGGCAAAACAGGAAGAGAATATATACATGAAGAATAAAAATAATATTTAAGCCTTAAATCAGGGATGGAAAAGATGTTTCAGGCAGTTGTTAGAAGCCATCAAGAGTGCTGTGTTGTAAAGGATCTGAAGCCCAGTCCTGAGCCCAGGAAAGGTATGGGTGTAACAGCAGTGCCTCCCTTGAGTGCAGCTGGGCAGGTGCAGCAGTCAGGTCTGGGTCTGCATCCTTGCTCCCAAAGACCATGGATACAACAGGGAGGGAGAGCGTCCGAGTTGGAGGAATCCAGAGGCTTCAAGAAGACTTAGGACTTGCATTGATCTAGAAAATGACAGGCATTGAGTGGGCCAAAGGATAGTCAGAGGACATAGCCTATCTAGGCATAATATGTGTAGGAGACAGTGAGGAAAATAAAAGTTGGGTGCTATAGAATACAAACATGAGGATTCCGGGTAATGAAATCTGGTACATGTATATATGTGTGTGTTCGTGTGTGACAGGTTGGAGGGACTTTGAGTATTTATGGTACATTGATCCCTGATTACACTAATTTCTCTTATCACTCATTTACTGTAGTAAGTATGTATTATGTGCCTGGGAGCAATGTGTTATATTACTAGAAAGAAAAGTTCTCACTTCATTTTCCGTGTCTGTCTTTACTGACATAGAGAAGGAATGATGTGATGTGTCTGAAGATATGAAGGAGCAACGGAGACCTAAGCCACCCGGACAAAGAAGGGATCTGGCTCATCCAGGACCATGCAACTTTGGTCATCTATATCTGTGGTAATCAAAGTGTGGTCCATGGACCAGCAGCATTGGCATCACAAGAGAGATTCCTTGGTTAATCCTGAATTCCAGGCATCCCCCTGTACCTATAGAATCGGAATCTGCATTTTAACAAGGTCCCCGCAGCGGTCTGTTTGCAACTTAAAGATTAGAAGCCTTGAGCTACTCCAAGAGCCCCATAGGCTTTGGATTTAAGAACTAGAAGCCGAGCTGGAAGGAACCTCAGCAATCCTCTGGTTCCAGCCCGCAATGCGATACACAATATGAGGAAACCAAGATCTGAGAAAGTTAGCTGATTTCCCGATTTCCCCAGTTTTTAAGATTTCACTGTCACCCAGTTTCCGGCTTTAAAAAAAAAAAAGTGTATTTTCATGACAACACATCTTCCCTCAGCATGCGTTCCTGAAGTCATATCATGTTTCATCTTCTATGCTATGAAGTGCAGCCTGCCGACACCAGAGAGCCGTGGAACAGGATGAAAACCAACATAGCTTTCCACGTGATGTCTCAAAACCAAAAGCAGAGACATCTAAGTGCAAAGTAAGACATCCCAGCACTACACCATGGTCCCCATAATTGCTAAGATCCTTACACAGATTTCCACCACACACAATGTCTGACCAAGAGTGCGTATAAGAGCAGCACCACCCAGACCATTTCCTGCCAATCCGTGACAAGTAGCATCAAGAAATCCAAGCTCATGTTCCAATAACAGTTTATGTGCAGAAGAGTACCCTAAAACTCTGATGCAAGGAACTGTCTGAAATGGTTGTTTCTAAGATGCCTTTGTGTGGGAGCATGGGATGTGAAATCCTGTTCCAGTTGGAAATAAATAACAAGAAGGCTCACCCCAGCCAGTGGGTGATAATGTGGCATTCATTACACCGTGTGCACATAGAGCGTGCAGTCCAAGTCATATGACAGCAGAGAAAGGGGCTTTTTCTGCGGGGGGGGGGCGGATGGAGGAGGAGATAGTTAATAATTTTCTTTTCATATGACAGCTTGGAAAATCCCAGTTCAGCTTTATAACGCCAGCTCCTCAGTTATAATTTAACACCTATTCCAAGAACAGTTGACAAACGAATGTTAGTGAGCAACACAATGCCATTTTCATTTGCCAGCCAGAATGATTTTTTATGTCCTTGATAAGCCCACAAATAAATTTGTCAATTTATTCATAGCTATGGGTTGGAGTCAAGATGCAATCTCTTATGCTCTGCAGACACTGGTGCCACTTTCTTTACGGAACATCCATCTGTTTTTCTACCACATGGGCATAAAGATTTCCAGAAGCTACTAAATAAGAAAGTGATTTGAGTCCTCCTGTAGTAGCTTTCTAGCCATCTGCTGTCCCAGCCATGCGTCCTGCATCATGACAACTTTCACCCATGTTCCTAAGGCAGGGGTCAGGTCCAGCAATCTCCCAGGCTCCCGGCAAGGAGAAAAAAATGTTACTGAGTGAAAAGCAGTCAGTCTCGTTGGGTGACAATGCCTTGCCTTGCAAAAATCCCAGTGTGCTGTCAGGAAACAGAACAATTCTCAACAGAAAGGAAATGGAGGTGACTCCAGACCGACATGACAAAAATTCTGTTTTGAGAGGTCACCTGGGGTGCCTCTATTTTGGGAGGAAATAATTTCCTTAATGACATCTCTGTGGGCTCTCATACTTTCTGGCTTTATCGGGTTTTAAAGCTGGCATATTCACATTCAAATGCCTCCTTTGTGAACTGGTCTTTAGATGAGAATACCTCTGAGTGTTCCTGTTCCCTAATACATTAAGAACCATGGGCAACTCCCCGGACTCCATGCCTGCAATAACTCTGAAAGGAGTTATGCAAAAGCAATTACAGTTAATGACAGTCTTCTCGATTTTTAACTTTCTTTGTTCATGAGGACCAGGGATTTGGATCCTTGCACCTATTCTGAATGGCTGCAAACACAACGCATCTAAGTTTCTGAGTTCTTCTTGGAAACCAAGGTTCACAGCATTTTCCTGGTAGCCTTGTCTTTTGGGCAAACAAGACAACTTCAGGGCATGAGACTATATTAAGGCTAGTGATGTGACAATGGGACAGCTCAACCTGCTGGTGGCAGTCAGCCAACAGGCCATGGGATGGCCCATGCCAGGGCTCACTCCGCCTTTCAAAGAAGAACTTGAACCTTTCTCTGGCTTGCTTATTTCAACAGGCAGGTCCTGGATGTAGAGAGGTGGCACACTTAATCGGGTCACTATGGGGAGTTAGCAAAAGAAAAACTATAGGACTATGAGTGGGGTTTAGGAAATTGCACACAGGAGAGTGCAGCGCCCTACAACTGGCAACAGTGCAAAGCTTTAATATCTGAGGCCTGAAAGGGAAGGGCCAAAAAGCTCTGCAGAGGCCACAAAGAAGAGCTCTGTGCAGAGGGCCTCTGATGGGATCTGAGGCCTCTGATAGGATCCGAGGGAGGGCCCAGAAGGGGAACACCCTGATCTCACAGTTCCCCTCCTGCCTCCCATTGGACAAATCCAACCACCTGCGCCTGGGTATATAGTGCAGATGATGCAGCCTCCAGCACGAACAGCGTCAAGGGGGAGGGTGGCTCTGCAGGGTGCATGGAAGTCACCTGAGCGTGGTGTCCCAACCTGGTGCTCTCAGAAGAGAGGTATCTCTCTTAGGTATCTCAGGCAGCCTAGAGATACCTAAGCACCTCAAGAAAAGATTTTATATGTCAATGCAAGCCCACAGATAAACATGTCAATTTATTTATAGCTGTGGTTCAGAGTCAAGATGTAGTTTCTTGTGGTCTGCAGACACTGGTATCGCCTCTCCACCAGGGCATCAGGAATCCAGGGTTACTGTGACCACAAAACACCACACAGGAGAGACCAAGGGGCCATTTGCTGGACCTGAGCAGAAAAAAGCCCCTTGGAAAAATTTAAAATGCAAATTTTGGATGCAAAATTCTGTGGCATATCATCACTGGGTCTTTTTTCTCTCTGGACAACCCCCCATGAGGCCAATACCATGGCTGTCATCTGTATGTCACAGATGAGACCACAGAAACATGGAAAGCAAGCATGGATGCAAATCAGGAGGTTGCTGAGAGGGAAGAGCAGTGCAGAGCTGAGCACGGGGACAGTTGCACGTCCCATGTCAGTGCTGCCAGTCTGTGGAGGATGGCGGAACCACCTGGGCAGGGTCCACAAACGCTCACTGTCTTTTCAAATGCAGACTCACAGCACTGACTGCTACCTCTGGGGACAGACCGGTCAAGGAATTTGGAGTTGGAGAAGTTCGGATCTGGGAAAGGTAGAATGGCTACTGGCCCTGTGAGATGTCACTCCTCCCGGGAGGTATGGGGCAGCGTCCGCTCTGCACCGCATCTCTGTAGGGAAACCCAACACTCCCAAAGGTACTGGGGATCCTGGTAGCTCAAAGCAGGTTTTGCTATCAGATGAGCTGTGCCAAACGGGGAAAAGATTCCTGCTTCAGAGCTCCTGGGATTTAGAATCACGGGTGTGGAAGCTCCCCTCACCATGTGCCAATCCAGAAGGGGCCTTGGTCACAGTAGTGGGCCAGCCATCAGCTCAGCATGGTGCCTTGATGACCTCTTGGAGGCTGAGCTGAGAGTCCAGGCCCATCTGGAGCAAACCCCTGACTCTGGAGTTTTAGTGACTTGGTCTTCTGCACCCGGGTGATAAGCATAGATGGCCTTGTGCGGGACTGTGGTGCAGCTGAGAGAGCACGTGCTGAGTGACCACAGGACCTGAGCCCCATGCCCTTTGCCCCTCTGGGCCTCCAGGTTCCTGCTTGCCTTCGAATTGCAACCAAGGGCCCCCTGGAGTGACCACTGCGTGGGCAGCACAGCTTCATTACAGGAGGGTCAAACACATCCCTTGACCACACTTTTCCATCATCACAAGGAAATGTGCTGACGGCAGAGCATTACCTCCCTCAGAGAAACAGAACGCTGCCTATCCCTTTGCCAGGCCCTTACTTTAAGAACTGAAAGTGAAATGAAATCCTTGAATAAAGTGACTTGGAAAATCCACAGGTACAAAGCACCAGGCCTGCAGGGTCCAAGCACCTTCCTACTGCCATGTAATGATAGGCACCTGAATGTCCACCTCTCCATGTCAGAAACATCATTGATTCTAAGCAGGAGATCAGGCTTCCACCAGCCTCTGATGTGTCATGGCTTATCCTAGGCAAACTGTCCTGCAGGCCATGGACCCTCAGAACCCAGGGCAGAAAAGAGGAAAACCGGGTGAGTGGACAAAAATCTGAACGCAGTAGAAGGAGGCATTCTGGGGGCATGGGAGGAAGGGAGTGGTCAGGCTTGGAGCCACGCAGAGGCAGTGAAGCCAACAAGGCCAGGACTGGAAGGACGATGCTCTCTAATGCACAGACTCACACCCTGCTGGGTCTGGATCCAGGTTCCACAAGGCATCAGCTTGCTCACACTGGACCAGGCTCAGGGACAGATGCAAAAGCAAGCTTTCATGAGCCCCAAGTGAACTTTTCCCCACAGAACTCTCAGAGAGGACTGACACAGATGACAGTTTAGGATCCCCTCAGAGCACAGACACACTCCGGGGCTTGACCGTGGCCAGAACACGATGCACCACCTCAGCCTCTGGGCTCCCACCACCAGGCAAGCGATTGCCCTGCAGTCCAAGTGCCCCAGCATGCACTGTTAATATATGAATACCACGTCCAGACACACTAACAAAAACGCACGGCACAGCGGGCATACTGCACTGGAGAATCAGCGGTTTGTGCCTCAAGTCTAATTAAAACAAAAGTTTTGTGCGTTGGCTGTGGAAAGGCATGCTAATTACTTACAAGCTGGCTTAACCCTGCCATGAACACCTGTATTTCAGCAGCTTCCCAGGAGGTTATGGGGAAGTGTGGAAAGGGGAAGCTGTCCTTCCCTTCACACTGAGTGGATCTGCAAGCACAGGGCAGGGCAACTCAGTCTCCAAAACCAGAAGGCCAGTGTCAGGCTCAATTTGTTCTTTCTTTAAAGCAGCTTCCATAGAAAGCGTCACCGTCACCCCTACTCCAGACCCTGGGCTCTTTCCAGACTGGGTGAAGGGGTGACGGCTGCCTGGGCCTCTTCCAGGACAGGGCTGTGTGGCCGGCCATGGAGCAGAGGCCCCGCGACACAGCACACAGACAGTGTCCTCCTAGAGACAGCTGTTCCCCACATTGACTTCACTTCTGATGGCACAAGGCCAGAATGTTTTTCATTAGTTTCCCAAACTCTGTCATCAGGGAAGTAGACGAGCCCAGGATGGATTTTTTAAAGTCAGCACGTTCAAGAGCATCAACCGACATGAGGCCACACATCCTTAAACACACACACTCCGCACACATGTCACCTGACACAAGGCCACACATCCTTAAGCACACACACTCCACACACATGTGCTTAGCCATGCAGGGACTTCACCCACAGAGGCGTGCACAGAAGATGATCTGCCTGGCCTAGACTGGGAAGGGTCTCAAAAAATCACCAAAGCCTCAAAAACATGGTCTGACCCATGACATTGGCAGTGGCCTCCCACGCACTTCTAGAGGCCACTCTATGCCCTTCGTCCAGCCAAAACCACCCTGTGATTGCTCCTCACATCATTCAAACACAGGGTTTCCTGCAGCAGATGTGACTCCAGTGGCTTCCAAGGCTGGACGAGAGGAGAGTGACGGGAGGAGTGTGTCCCCTTCCGCATGCCCGCCTCCCAGTCCACACGCCCTAGACCAGCCACCTTCGAGAATAAGGTCCTGTCCCACAATTGCCAAATTCCATTGATTTCATCTCCCGCAGCTTGTCTTATAATTTTGGTTGTTATCACTCCCTGAACGCTTTAAGAATAAAAATGTCTTTCAGTAATACTCATGGCTACTAATACAGTGAAGATGCTCAAGGAAACTAACACCCACCAAAATGACAAGATCACCAAAAAGAAATCCCTGAGGGGCACAGCACACGTGAGAAAACTGTAAGCCCCAACCCCCTTCCCCTGGGACCTCTCCTCTGTAAGACCCTGGGCTGAGTGCCTGAGGGATCGTGTTCTTTCAAGGTCCTTCATTACAGTGGATCTGAGAAGGCCCAGGGGGCAGGACAAGGGAGGTGACAGCAAGTGAGAAGGCAGCCCAATGCCAATCTCCCCCCTGGCTTTCCTACCCAGGGCAAGCTCTCCTGGAAAAACACCCACGGGCAGAGGTGTGGGGACAGGAGGGAGCCGGAAACATGGCCTCCCCAAGTGAGATGGAATCTGGGGGTCATTTGATAAGCACTTCACCAGCTGATGCATATAGAATACTCACTCCCCAGCATCCCCAGTGGCTTAGCAGCAAGGCTGGCTGATCCTCCCAGGGAGCAGAGAGAACAAACACAAGCAGCCAGGCAGAGCCAAGTTCAAATCCCAAATCCACCACGTAGCACCTCTGTGGCTCAGGCCAGCCATTTGGCATCCCCAGTTCTCAAATTTTCTGACCACAAAAGGGGGCTACTGTCCCCTGCTTCCAGGTCCCCATGTGCACTGAATCACTGTGCAGTACAGCACCCTGCAGTGCTCTCCGTCAGCCCCAGCTTTTAGGAAGGGGCTGAAGTGTGCCCCCATCCTGCTCACCAGGGTCTTGCCTTGGCCCTGGGTGGCCCGCCCCTCCCCTATTCTCTTCTGGAGACCTTTGTGGACAACACCAGGGGTCTCTGTGGTCACCAGCATTTCTGAGTGTTCCTCCACAGGGGAGCAAAGCTCCACTCCCTCTGTGAGCTCAATGCTGGCCACCAAAACACTCAATTTCAATGCAGTGAGGTGAGGCCTGGCAGAGGCTGGCAATGGGGTGGCAAGGAAGGAGCAGGGGAGCAGGTGTCCAGCAGGCCCACAAGCAGGGAGTGGGAACAGAGGCCTTCAGTGGAGGGAAGGCTGTGGCCACGGCCCAAGCACCCAGGGCGGGAGACCACCAGGCTGGGTCCTGGAGGCAGCCAACAGAGGCATGCTCCAGGCACCTCTGGGACTATCACAGGCATTTCTGGGCTGTACCCTGGGCATTTTTATTATCTTTCAGGATTGATCATCTGCCATCATCACCGCTGCTGCCCATGACTCTTGCCCTGGCCAAGCCTGGACTTACCTTCTGTCTGCATACACAGTTCACACAGTCCTTGCCAACCCATACCAAGCAGTCACCCCTTCCTCCATGTGAGGGAGTAGGACCCAGGAAGAGTAACAAGCCAGCCCCAATGCCACCACTGGTACACTGAGTTTCTCCTCACTGTCACCTGAGTCTACAGGGCCACCAGACTCCCCATCCATGTCTCCTCTCCTCACAGGAGGACCATTACCCCTCCACCTCCTCCTGCCTGCCAGCCCTGGAGGACACAGACACGGTCTACCTCCTGGTGAGCTCTTCTGCAGCTTTCTCCTTTGGCCGTTCTGAGGACTAAACTATGAAACAAAGACATAAAGCTGGTAAGTACAAGAAAATGACCAGCCAGACCCACTTTACGTGAAGTGCTCCAAGCAAACGAGGGTGCCCGGACGTCTCCCACCATGGAGGCGAGAGGTAGAGTGCGTGCAGTGGCTCCCTGCACCGTTCTCCTGGCCAGTGTTCCCAGGCCCTGCAGTCAGCTGAGGCACAGGGCAGTATCACCGCCCCCCCGTCCTCCCACCACATGGCAGGCCGGCATCTCGGTGACCCTCGGGCCTTCCTGCAGTGCTTATGACCTGGCAGGTGGCGGAGCAGGACTGGAAGATTCCTAGAGCTCTCCCATTTACTTCACACTCATGTTTTGGTATCTCAGCAAAACCAGAGTCCACTTTTTCCCTGGGGTAGATTCTTTTGGTTAAGAAAATGCAGACAACTTGCACCAATTATGAACACGTTAGACTAAATAATCAATCTAATCTACACTCATTTCTCAAAGCCAATATCTCCCTACATTAATGTGTAAAGGAAAGATGAAGGTTTAACCCCAATAAACACTCATGGCAATAACATAAAAGAAAAATAGCTGCTATCCATCATCAATCAGAAACTGCTCCTTAGGGAGGAAGCAAGCCCGCCTTCCCTGAGCCAGAATGCAACTAGAGACAGGCTCCGCCATGCAGCCCCCGCTCATGTCCCACCAGCGTCCCCTCTGACACCAAGCAGAGATGAAGCATCTTGAACCTGAGCCCTGGAGCATCCCGAAAGCCTGGCCCAGTGCTCGGCCATGGGGCTTCTGCTCTACAAACCACAGAGCCAGGCAGGCCTTTCAGCTCCTGCCACGTGGCCATCTCTACATTCTGCCTCCCTCTCAGTGGGAACCGTCAGCTCTAGCCCGCCGGGGGTCTGTGTGCTCCCCAACACCTTCCCATGGTCAGCGTGCCCCTGACAGTCAGTGTGTCCATTGGCACAGAACCTCTGTGCAGGCTTGCTCTTGCTCTCTGGGCCTGCACCCACTCCACCATCATGGAAATCAGATACGGACTCTTCTGATTTCCTCTACCCTGAATCTAAGAACTGTGGGGAATTCAGCAGCTGCTCACTCTAAACACTTATACTCAAATTAAGTAAAGCACTTTACCAAACAGCAGACCTGGAGCTCGATCCCGGAGGCTCCCATCCTTAACTCTCTCACAGTGAATCACCCTCCCTCATCCCTTTGCATGCTCTACTGAGGACCAGCAGGTGAAAGGCACCCACAAAGTCGGAACCAGAAGAGCTGCCTCCAGTCCACATGCTGTGTGTGTGCTGGATGCAGGACACTAGAGTGACATCCTGTTCTGAGACTGTCACATCAGCAAAGCTAGTCCTTCCCTCTCCTCACTTTCTAAGTCCCAAGAGTAGAATTCCTAATGGAGAATGGAGGGGGCCCGGGGAAGGAAGAGGCAAGAGGGGTCTGAGGGTGCTCCACCCCAACAAAACCCACAACCTGTTGTCAGGCGTGTTTGTGCCCCTAAGTGTGCCCTCCAGCAGCCCAGGGCAGAAGCTGGGGTCGCAGGAGGGACAGGGAGAACCGTGACTCACTGCATTGTGCAGGTGGCACTCCATTTCCTATGGCATAGGTGACAACTGTGCCCATTCCTGTCTCTCAGGGTATGCAGTAAGTAACCAGTCCTCTCTCTCTGGCCCTGTCATGGCATACAAGGTCGGCTCTGGGGACAGCATGGCTCAGTTGTCAGGAGTGTGAGGCTTTGAGGTCTGCAGATCTGTGTGTGTTCTGCATCACCACTGCCACCTAGGGAACCCAATGCAAGTTCCTAGCACCGAGCTTTAGTTTCCACATTTGCAGTGAGGATAATGCACCCACTTCTACAGACTTATTAGACATGGTATGCAATAATGTGCAATGGACATAAAACAGCTGACCACTGTTATCCAGCAAGTGCTCAATAAATGGAGAGAGAAATGAGATGAATCCTGCAGCGCCCTCGAGGCTCACGCTCACAGCCCTAGTCAGGTGAGCCCCATTTCCAACGTCTCCAGATACTCACTGCTGGGTGCTACAAAGCAGAAAGGTAGTTTACATTACCTGAATGGTCTCAGTCTTTTGATGAGCAGATCTATCAGTGTAGATGGTTTTTGGCTTGGAGACTCCTTACACAGGGTTTTTAAGGATTGGGAGCCTGAAACCCCATATTTCGATGACTGCTAGGACTGGTACTGGACCATGGCCCCAGTGGAGCCCCAGTCTGGTAGACCAGCACCCGGGAACGAGAAGGGATTCCTCACTGCTCCCCTTCCTATTGCTGAGCGTCCACCAGACTGGGGCCCCATCACGCTGCCCAGGCAAGAGCGCACTCAGGTGGGATGCTGCTGTCCAGAGCCCCCCAAGAGCCCACTGTCACTGGCTGGCTGTGGGGCCCCCTCTCTGGGCCTCAGTTTCCTTGCGTTTACAATGAGGGGATTAAACCAAGAGGCCTCTGTGTTTCCTTCCAGTGCCAACACGCTAGGTCCTGCTGCTGCTTCTCCACAGCCAGGTGTTCTGTGTGCCACAGGCATTCACTAGTGCAGGCCATTGAAATTAATTATAGGTGTCAGCTCTTTATGATTCTGACAGCATTGCAGCCAGAAGAGAGGAGCCCCCAAAAAACATGCAGAAAAAAGAACTCTGTTGTCTCCGGGATAGAAAAAAATAGGAGGGGAGCCTGGCTGGCATTCTGAAGTCCGGAATCCCGTCTACTCCCACCCTGGGGCAGCATGGGGCAGCACAGCCTAAGAGAAACCACGGTCCAGGGGGTGTGTTTTTGGGGCCCTCTCACCCCCCACCCTCCACCTCTTACCACCCCCCAATTACCTCCCAACTCTTATCCCTTGTCCTCCCTCACCCCCCAGGGGCCCATACCCTAAGCCTTGCTACAGGACAGGCCCCACCAGCCCCACACTCCTGATAGATCCTCCCGGACCTCTTCTTGCCCGGCCTGGCTCTGTCAGCGAGGTCAGCGTCTGCGATAGTTTCGTGTCACTGCTCCCAAGGGTACTGAATTTCAAAAGAAACGCAAGCTGGCAACAGCTGCAAAAGCAGGAAATTCCAATGACAGAATTCCAAAAGGAAACAGTGATGAGACCATTTCTGGGAAAAGGTGAAGGGCTGGGGAAGGAAGGTATCCCGTTTCCTTGAAATCCCACCCACTAGGCAACCGCAAGTGCTCCTCATTCCAGCCCTGACCTGTAGGACATGGGTGATGGAGGGGGCGGTGGCGACTTTCCCAGTTAAAGCCTCGGAGTTCACATTAGCAGCATAGCAGCATTATAGTGAGGTGGAGGAAGACCCGGTAGACAGGAGGAGGTCAAGCGACAGTCACTCCAGCAGGTTGAGGCAACTTCCATGCAAGAACCTGCCGCTGTTGATTTAGCCTAATTGTCAGGGTGCTTGAATCTTCACTAGCCCTCCACTGGCCACTGCAATCCCTTTGCAGTGGTTAGCCTTGGAAGAACAAAGGATGTGGCTGGAGCTAAGCCACATTCAGAAGTGAGTAGGGCTCTTGACAAGCTAGTAGCACACTTCATGTCAACCTCTTCCCAAAACGTATGCATGGAATCCAGAATACAGCTCTTGATCCACTACTCAATACCCCATGGATGGTTTTCCAGGTGATACATGGATTTGCCATAAAATTAATGGGCACAGCAGTTCCCAAGATCCTCTTACTTTCATGCTCCCCCATCACCCTGGAAGAAAGATCACTTCAAAGTCAAGTACAAGCACACCAACTTCGGAATGAGGAAACCTGCAAGCCTAAAATCTGTGTCTTCTCTTGACTGCTGAAAGTAGACATTCTCACGGAGCCTTGGGTATACTACTGCCCAGCAAACACTCATCCCCACCCTCCACTTCTGCAGAGTGCACGTCCCCACCCTTGACCCTGGGCTCAGCCACACGATTTGCCTTGGCCGATGCAATACCCACAAACAAGATACAGGTGAAGGGTAACATGGGTTTCAGTTGGGTACAGATGGGCTTGCATCCCTAGGGACTTGCCTTTCACCATGAAGACATGGCTCTGGAAGCTGCTGGTCCAAAGAAGGTAAAATTCAGCAGACCTGGACCTAATCAAAGCTTGAAGCCAAGCCAGGCAGATGTTCACAAGTGACTGTGAACAGCAGGTGCTTATCCTATATGCCGCTGACTCCTGGGATACATCAATATGCAGTGACATTGGGGCCCTGGCTGCCAGACAGAGTGCCCGACATTCCAGTAACCCCAGGGTTAGCTGTCCCTTCTGCTAAATCCTTGTGCCTCATCGTCAACCATGAGTCTTTGTTCATCGGGCACGTTTATTTTAGCTGAACAGACAGCACTGAACACCAAGTTAGATGAAATTCTCCCATTCCTTCAGAAGTGTCATCACCACTGCAGACTGGCAAGCCCCACTGGGATGCCCCTGGGCCCATCCCCATTACGGGCACCAGCCTGCTGCTATGAGTGCACCAGGGTGGCTGAAGCACGGGGCCCTGCCGATAAAGTGCCTACCGTGGGCTCAGGGAAACATCCTTCACAAAGGAGTGCAGAGAAAATAGTCCCGGTGAATTACTGAAATTGATTTTTTTTTTTTAAAGATAGGGTCTTGCTCTATCACTCAGGCTGGACTGCAGTGGCACAATCATGGCTCACTGCAGCCTTGACCTCCTGGGCTCAAGCCATCCTCCCACCTCAGCCTTTTGAGTAGCTGGGACTATAGGCGCATGACACTATGCCTGGCCTTTTTTTTTTTTTTTTTTTTTTTTGTTAGAGACAGGGTCTCCTTGTTGCCCAGGCTGGTCTCTAACTCCTGGCCTCAACTGATCCTCTCGCCTCAGCCTCCCAAAATGTTGGGATTATAGGCGTGAGCCACCACACCTGGCCTGAAACGGCTTTCAGCAGAAGAAATGCCCTTGTAATTCACAGGAAAGTCTACCTGGCCACTGTTTCTCCACTTTTAAGAGGTAAGACTGCCAGGTATAAGAATTTAATTTTCCAAGTAATCATTTCCCAAAACCTACACATCCACCCACAGCCACGCTTGTGGTAATGATCTTTTTGTCACAATATACCTGGGGCTCCTCATGAATGGGAGGCACCCTGAGTGGGAGAGGACATCCAAACCCAAGCACTGCCTGTTTAATTCAGAGTCAGTTCTGAGCTACGCATGCAGAGGAGTGCAGGGTGATAGATAATGACGGTGTACACGTAAGTCTCAGGGAGGCACTTTCAACGGACCGGCGCCTGTCACTTGGTATTCCACGGACTGCTCGGAGATGAGGCAGCTCGGAGATGAGGCAGCTGCCCAATGTCCTAGCAGAAGTAGGACTCCTCACAGGAGATACTAAATCTTATGAAATTATACAGTCGTAGTAATTGAGAACACAAAGTTGATTTCCATCACCAAGGCCGGGGTCACATAAAGAGCAGTAAATGAAATGACACTGAGTAAATAATCATTTCAAAATCCAATCAAACCATCATCTGCAAACCTCAGTGATCCTGATTCCAGAGTCACATGCAGGTTCCTGTACCGTGAGGGAGAGGACAAGTGTGACACATCCGAAATGCAGGGCACACCAGGCACAGATGCGGCTGAAATTCTAGGAACTGTTTCTAACTACGTAATGAAGATACAGAAGGCTGACCTGCCACCCCATGCCCCCTCCTCCAGTCCTGAAGGCTCTGGACAGTTGAGGGACCGCCGGCGTGGGGCTGACTTCAGCTTTATCCCAGCACAGAGCATGGTGCCCGCCATTCAACAGGTGCTCAAGGGAAGTCTGTTGATTTCTGTCCATTTGCCCACCACTCCTTTCAGGGAGAAGCCGAGTCCCCCAGCTCAGGACTCACCTTCTTACACCCTCCCCCAAACATGAACCTTGGTCATCTCTACTCTCTTAATCTCATTTTTTTTCCATGTGAATTTAGATTATTTTATCTTGCTTAACTATATTGTTTGTATAAGGCCCCTTAGATCCTTTTAGGAAAAAGGTAGTGTATATATATATATATATATATATATATGTAAGTCAAAACTGTTTTCTCTAGAAGCAAAACAACAGAGAAGGCTGAGGTATCACGAAAGCTGGAATAATGTGATTTAAAACAAGCCAAAAAGGGTCTCTATCTGACTTAGAATATTTGTCTGGTGACAGTTCAGATTTGTCCAGCGCCTTAGCCCAAAGCACCATGGCAAAACAATAACAAGCATGCCATTTAGTTTCACAATACACAGATGAAACACAAGTTTTCTCTAGTTACTATTATGTCTACTTTCCAGGTGAGAAAATACATCACTAAGTGGCTTGAACAAGGCCTTCCATGCAGCGACACCTGGGCTAAAGCTTCTTGCCCTCCCTGGGTCCCGGAGGACAGTCACAGCCTTCAGACGGGCCTGGACTGACAGTCACTCTCAGGCCATCACCCAGTGACAGCTACTACATCTACTACGGGATACATATTTGCCATCAATGCCATTCCTAGCTCAAAGGACAAATCCCATATCCATCTAATCGTGACCCTTTTCTAGAGCAAATAACTTTTTCTTCTTCTAAGACATGAGCGTATGCCACCTCCAGGGATGTTCAGACTCACACATATGGTGATATGGGAGAATGCTGGTGTTTTCTCAGGTCTTAAGTTGAATGCCTGCTCCTAACTCGAACCCTCGTGGGTTCAGCCAAAGAATGCCTTCTACCATCTCTGGGTCCGAGATCCCCCTTCCTGGGAAGAGCACTGCCTCCTGAATGAAGGGTTGCTGGGTTCCTCTCTGCCAACTGAACCATGAAATCCTCTTGAGGATCGGAGACCAAATGGGGGCATGTTCGTCTCCCCTCACCCAGCAGCACATGACGTGGGCTATAAATCCATTCCATGGCCATAGCCAAATAATGTCAGATTATAATGAATTTTCCTCTCCATAAACCTGGAGTGGACTCAAAAAATCAACCGACCTTGAAGGGAAAAGCCTAGATCCTATTACAAGCTCCCCGCGAACCCTTCAGATCCCTCTCACTGTGCCTCGCTTCATAAACTGTCATTAGCACAGGGAAGCAGGTGCGGCTGTAAGGGAGAGGAAGGGTACGCCGGCAAACAGCAAGATGAGGAATGAACCTTTTAAAAGGATGTGCTAATCAAGCATCCAGACAACCTCGGCTAATCCTTGAACTTGGAAGTACAACCGTTCCCCAGGCAGGGCAGGAATAGGGCGGAAGCACGGTGGGTGCAGGGCGCTCTTTGAGTACTCATCAGCCGACCTGCACATTTCCTGTGATGCTTTCTAGTCAACTAGGTCATCGGGAACAACCTACAACCCAGAATCAATAAATAAGGCCCTGATTAAGCTACTGCCTTGGCCTACAGCAGACTTCCGGTGTCGGTCCAACTGAATGGAGGGTCACGGGACTCTCCTCAGGCCACATCACACTCACCAACAGGCATGGCTCTGAGCAACTTATCAACATTATCACAAATATAAAGTGAAGCCTGGTGATCTGATTTCCCCTGGCGTGCCTCTAGGCTCCCCTACTTCTCTGGATCACAAGAAAGGTTAGGGTGAATATCAGTCTCACGTGGCAGCCTCTGCGGGCCTCACTGTATGCAGCAAAGTACAAGAAATCACATTTCACGATGATTGTGCAAAGCTTCATGAAAGGTCAACCTCAGGCTCTTGCTGTGGTGATAATAAGGCAGTCAAGTGTGGAACACATTTTCTTTTTTTTAATGGTGGAAGCTGTTCTAAGTGAGATGTTCTAAGGGGACAATTTTACATTATGGTAATCTATAAATATTATAGTATAAATGGTGCTTAGAACTAGCTTTTTTATTGATGCAAAATTCATATAACATGAAATTAACTATTTTAAAGTGAACAATTCAATGGCATTTACTACATTCACAATGTTGTGCAGCCACCACCTCTATCTAGAACATTTTTATATGGTGGGAAAAATTTTACATTATGGTAATCTACAAATATTACAGTATAAATGGTGCTTAGAACTAGCTTTTTTATTGATGCAAAATTCATATAACATGAAATTAACCATTTTGAAGTGAACAATTCAATGGCATTTACTACATTCACAATGTTACACAGCCACCACCCTCTATCTATCAGAACATTTGTATCACCCCAAAATAAAGCCCTACCCGCGTGACGTAATTCTACTCCATTGCCGCCTCCTCTCAGCCCATGGCAACCACCAATGCGCTTTCTGTTTCCATGGATTTACCTATTCTGGATACTTCATACCAATGAAATCATACAATATGTGACCTTTTGTGGCTGGCTTTTTTGAGCATAATGTTTTTGAGGTTCACACAAGATGCAGCATATATGACAATTTCATTTCCTTTGAGGGCTGAATAAAAGTCCATTGCAGGCACAGGTCACATTTTGTTTATCCACTCATCCACTGATAGACACTTGGGCTGGTCCCATCTTTTGGCTACTGTGTAAATAGGGCTGCTATGAACATTTGTATACTTGGTTGACCACCTGTTTTTTAATTCTTTTGGGCACACACCTAGGAATTCACTTTTGATATACAAAAAAAAAATGATAACATGTTTAGGACCAATGAACTTGAAATCTCAAATCTCCATAATGTTTGTTCCAAGGAATAATGACTTTTTAACTTTCTAAGAAATCCAGATCCTAGAAGATTTCCAGAACTACAAGTTGCCTTTGACATATTACCACAAATGATTTTCCTTGACGTGACAATAAAGATAATAACATAGCAGTAATGTTAATAATAATCACACACAGGGGGTAATATTACTGGCACTCTTTTATAAGCCCAGAACTACGGTAAGTATTATCCTTGCCAGCATAATTAGTATTCCATTTTCCATACAGAAAGTCACATAGCCCTAAAGCAAGCACCAAACCCAGTCCTACAACACCAGAGCCCACATTCTTCATCTAATAGCCTACTTGTTTCCTTTCACATCAAGCAACCCCTTTATAAGCAACCAGTATGTATGCTGAGCCTGGTCTCAAGCAGCATATCTGGATTTCAGTCACAACCTGCATACCCCGTCACCATATGAAAGGGACATCTATGACCTTCTAAATGTGATTCCTACCCTGCAACGTGATAGATCTCATGCGTCCCTGACAACGTGTGTCCCCATCAGCAGTTGCGCATGTTTCATGTGTATCATCATATGAAGCCATAAGCTCTAGCAGAGGAGGACTCTAAGCCTGTCCCACCACAAAACTCCCCATCTGTGCAAGACACCTGGCACCTCACATGCATTCACTAAGCACATGCCCAGAGAGTGGGGTCTGCATTCACCTGGTCCTCCACTGGCACATGCTTCAGGCTCTCAGTTCTCCCTTCTCCCCACCTCCATCCAGCCCCGCGTACCTCCTGGGGGCAGGCATGGGTCTCAGGGTCCCCTTAGAGAACTGCCTCCCCCCTCATCCATGCGTTAAGGCTCAATGGAGCTTGGGATGACCAAGGGAAGCACTCCTCCCAGACAAGCTCAAGCTCAGGAAGACTCTGCCTCCAGGGCCCTGAGTGCCCCACAGATACATCCACAGAAACACATGTGCCTTCCCAGCCTGGCAGGCAGCACTGAACAGACGACTGTGCAATTATTCTCAGGACAGGCCTAGGATCTTCCTAGTTAATGAGCACTGCCTTAATTTCCTGTACAGCAGATTTTAAAATTCATCCTAAATCATCCAGATGGTCATCAAGAACCAGTATCTCTTCAACCTGAAATACTCAGTAAACAACTTCTATTTGACTACTGGTCTTTCTCCCACTGGTAAAATTAAAACCAACTTTTTAAGGGTAACCATTTTCTTTCCCTGTTTTAATTTCTTCCAGTAGCTTAACAGGCAAAAAATACGGGTCCTTTGTGATTCCTTTCATGATTAAGGCTGCTAGGAAACCGTCTTGGCATGACAAGGGAACCGAGTCGGGGATGTTAGAGAGCGTTTGCCGACAGAACACCAGTCCAGGAACCCACACACACCAAGCCTGACATCCTGCGTGTGTGGCAGTACCGGGAGCTGTTTAACTGAGATGCATTGATGCTGGTTCATAATCCTCTCACATACCCATCCAGCTGGGCCAGTGCCCCTCTGCTGACCACACACAGCCCAGCCTGTATTGTCTCCATGACAACT
The DNA here is from genome assembly GCF_028885655.2 of Pongo abelii. Taxonomy (NCBI): domain Eukaryota; kingdom Metazoa; phylum Chordata; class Mammalia; order Primates; family Hominidae; genus Pongo; species Pongo abelii. The sequence continues at coordinate 39,681,595 of NC_071997.2, read as the reverse complement.
CAGCGCTGGTGTGGAGGAGGACCATTGGCAGCTGTGTCTGTGCAGAAGCATGTGCTCACCACTCGCCTGCAGCAGGGTCTCCAAAGGAACGAGCGCTCTGAGCCTTCAGCCCAAGTAGACATCATCACCAAAAGAAACACACACTACTCGGCCCCTGTGAGTGCAGCACACAGTTAGAGGCGAAGGGGGCTCCCTGCGTCCAGCACACCAGGAAAGCGGTGTGGAGCTGCGGGATGCTGGTGGGTCTGTGCAGACGGCTGGCTTCGTGCTTGCCCTCATGGTGCCTGCACAGTCCTGCTTCTGCACCAGCTCTTCAGGGTTCCATCCTTCAAAAGGTCTTGCTTTTCAGAGGTACCCTCAGGGGATGTGTAGCCATCAGCTCCAAGACCCAGTTTTTGGTTGGGCAATTGCTAGAGATTTCGCCTAGACAAGCAAGCAGCAGCTTACAAGGAAAAAGGCTGTCAGACAGTCATTGCAGAGGGCTGTGGGGGGTTCTGACCCAAGGGTATGTCTTATTCCTCAGACCATGGAGGGATAAGTCCAGCTCCGACAGCTGGCCAGAGGCAGACGGGCTGCCCTGAGTGGTGGGTGCAGGAGGCCCGGCCATGACACAAGGATGGGACAGGGCAGCACCCCAATGTCACTCAGTGTCAAGACATGGTTCACCCATACCAGATGTACCCAAAGACCCCATTCTGAAAATTATCCATCACCATGTTGAAAGAACACACACAAAGGAGGATCCAGGGCTGTGAGTGTGTGTGCGTAGCGGTTAGAATCTCAATTCTGCCTTGGGATGATTCTAGCCACATTCAATACTCCAGTTATAGGATACTCATATTCAATTCAGATTTGTACAGCATTTTAAAGATGGTCAGATACATTGTGGGCCTCAATACTGATACCACAGAAGTCCAATATTGAGGACACATGACTTGCTGTGCAAACAGGCAGTGAACTGGCAGAGGGGGGCCCTTGGTCCTAAACAACAATGCAGTGCCCACCACGTATCTGGATACGGGGCTTCTGGCATTCTGGCAACCACGCGGGGCCTCATCCCATTGTTGGTCCCCACTCCAGAAGGTCCTGGCTGGGATGCCATAGTTACAACTTGACTATCTTGAGTTTGAGGGGTCCCCTGGGCTCTGTTCACTGCTGTCATGTTGGCTGACGGCAAAGTCTCATGTTGATTTACGGGAAAGTGAACAGCAATATGGTCTACATCCATTGTTTAAAAACTCTTACTCCAAAAGCCAAATGTGAAATGTTTTTACTCTACAGTTTTGAGCTTTTGGGTTGAGATTTTCTTTGCACATCCCTCTAGGTTCCTCCTGGGAGGAGCTATGTCTCTGAGGAAGGAAATGTCTACAGATTTCACACCAAACAAGGTAGGAGACTCCTGGGTGCAGGGCCAGGGCTTTTCTGGAGCAGTTGATTCCTGGTTTCCTGTTGCTTTTCCATTTCAAGCCGGCAAACCTTGTTTTGCTCATTAGCAAATGCTCCAGGAAGCCAAGCACACGCCCTCACTGCTTCTGGCTCTCTGCCTGCACTTGGCCCCGTTCGCTGGCTGGGTGCTTGAGCTGGGGTGGAATGGATCAACACTGACTCCGCCTAGATTAATGTATACTCAGGACATCGCCAGGCACCTAGTAAATGTTCAATGAGGGGTGACCCAGAAAATGGAATAAACATATAAAAGAAATTGCAATTCAGAAGTAGAACCCACTTAGCCACGGAGAGCCCAGCCGGTGTCTCCCTCCTGACGCTGTGCGAGGCGGGCAGTGTCGGTACAGGCTCCTCTCACAGGTTCCCTGGCCACTGCATCCTACCAACGCTCTGTCGCTGTGACTTCTGTCTGTAACGGTTTTGGTATTCCATGGGCAGGTATGCCTGGCCCACCATCCCCAGCTAGAGAAAGGTCAATCTACATAAGAGGAGTAACAGTCCAGGAACGGTCTCCAAAGGATGCTCCAGACACCACCCGCGTGGCCCAGATACGGGGCCAAGACACCTATGTCATACCTCTGCTTAGCACCCAGTATCTCTGGGTCATGCCCTGCACCCGTGGCCTCCTGGGATGAAGTCCGCTTTGACCTGAAACAGCCACACTGCCCCGGGCTGTCACTGCTGATCACAGAGGAATGGGTGGGTTCTACTCACCCTCCTGTCCACATTAAGTCCAGTGGCTCAGAGTCCCGGCTCAGGCAGTGGAAACAAGAAGAAACGTTTCCTTCCCTGTGGCAGCTGCAGGCACCCTCAGCCGGTCATACAGCAGGAATCACAGCCACTCTATGAGCCTGCCTATCCCGCTAGGCAGCTTTCTGCCTCTGAATGGCAATCCTCCCCATGCCCGGCACTCCAACAGTGCTGCTTGCCACCTCAGGCGACCACAGACTCGCCCTCGCCTTAAGGAGGTTACGCTTCAGGTTTCCCAGCCTAACCAGCATCCTCACCCCCCAGATCTTCCTTGTGACAGGCCACATGCTGTCCCAATTTGCTGATCATCAATCCAAACACTCCTCCAACACCCCCAGGTGGGGGCTGAGACTGCTGGGAGGAGAGTGGTTGGGTAGAGAAGAGGGACTGGTGCCCCTGCCCCACGGCAGCCAAGCTCACGGTGTCCTGCTTCCTTCAGCTTCAGACAGTGGCTTCAATCCGCAATCTATTAAGTATTTCATCACATTCTCTTTCCTAGGGCTTCACTAATTTCTGTACAGCTAGGAATTCTCTGCACAACCAGCTGCTTCGTAGTAGTTACATTTTACTTTCCTGGGAGGGGATGAGGGGACACTGGGACTGAGGCTGATGTAATTAACAAATGCCTGAGCACATGAACATTCTGGAGTCTTGATCCCAATTCCTAAAATGCACAAGTATCTTGGTAACTATCTTTGGTGCCCCTCACCCCTCCCGGCTGCTCTGTCACCCAGGCTGGAGTGCAGTGGCATCATCTCACCTCACTGCAACCTCCATCTTCTTGGTTCAAGCGAATCTCGTGCCTCAGCCTCCTGAGTAGCTGGGACTACAGGCACACACCACCATGTCTGGCTAATTTTTTTATTTTTAGTAGAGATGGGGTTTCACTGTGTTGGCCAGGCTAGTCTCCAACTCCTGGGCTCAAGTGATCCGCCAGCCTTGGCCTCCCAAAGTGCTGGGATTACAGTCGCCTGGCTTGGCAACTATCTTTTAAGCACTACCTGGTGCTTAAAGTCAGAAGAAAGGGGGGCTGGATTCTTAAAGGGTTAGGAGGATGTGGTCGGCCAGCAGAGCCATAGAGAAGCATCAGTGTTTTCTGGAAATTACACGGTGTGTGGGGAGGCTCCCTCTGTTCTCCCAGGGGGAAGGCAAGGTTTTCCCATCTTGGCTGCTGCTATCCTGCCTTGTTTGGTGGCAGTCCCTTTATGTCATTTCAAAATACCATAAATAAGAACTCGGGAATCTGGCTCTGTCACAGTAGCTGCTCCCAGGGCGAAGGTCGGAGAGGAATCTCAGCCTGTGGCCCCTCTCCCCCAGGGAAACTGCCTATGATGCCCACGCTTCCAACGCCACTCAGCACAAAATCCACATGCGGCCCTTGTGCCTTGTAGCTGCAGGGACAGAGCACAGTGCGGGTCAAGAGAAAGGGCTGTGCCTGGGAGGAGCTGTCCTCAAGCCTCACACCTGGGCATGTCTTAGGGTTCAGAAGGTCCTCCTCGGACATTTGTGTCCCTCAGAAAAGGGAAAAAGATACAGACGCTTCCTGACTTATAATGGGGTTACGTTTTGATAAACCCAACATAAATTGAAAATATCATTAGGTCTAAAACTCATTGAATACACCCAACCTGCCAAACCTCATAGCATAGCCTGGCTCACCTTAAACATGCTCAGAACATGCACATTAGCCTACAGTAGGCGACATCATCAGACTCAAAGCCTTTCTTTTTTATAATAAAGTATTAAATGACTTATGCAGTTTATTGAACACTGCCCTGAAAGTGAAAAACAGAGTGGTTGTGTAGGAACTCAAAGTACAGATTCTACTGAATGTGTATTGCTTCCGCACCATCTTGAAGTTAAAAATCATTAAGTGGAACTACGGTAAGTGGGGGACCACCTGCACGTCACTTCAGCAGGCAGGGCTCAGGGTTTTCAATTCCACACAGAAACCACTGGGGAAGATAAACCTATTCTAGCCTGCCCGTCCCCTCCATCTCTTTTAACATCATAAACATCAGCAAAAGTGATGACCAAAGGAGGTGAGTGGAGCCACCCAGCCCCTTCCTCCCCATTGGCCCCTTCTCTGGGCTCCAGGTGGGATTGGGGGACAGTCCGGAAGACCCCCTCACCCACAAGGACTGGACACAGAGTCCAAGGACCCTTAGTGGGGATGTCCAGTTCATCCGCACAACTGCAGCAGGGCTGAGAGCTGGGGTGCTCTGTCCTCTCCCATCCTGTCCTGTCCAGGAGCCCAGAAGTGTGGCTGCAGCAGCTCCTTTCTCCCCTCAGTGGCCTCCCAAGCAACCTCTGTCCAGCAGGAGCCTGGCCCCATTGCCTGACCACAGGGCCTCTCCCTCCCCAACAGGGCCTGACTCGGCCTCGCTCCAGGGACAGACGCAGAACTCTGTTCTGTCTGATGCTTCCCTGACGTGCACTGAGAAACAGGGAAGGGAGAGTAAAAGAAGGGAAAGGGGATCACGGGTGGGGCTCCTGCCTCCCAGACCTCAGGGGTGGCAGCTGGGAGTGGCTCCCCTGGCTCCCGGCCCTCCCTCAGCCTGGTCCACCCATCACAGCCAGCACTCAGGGGCCCTCATTAGGAAGCAAACTTGATAGGCTCTGTTGGAAGGGAGTGGGGCTGATCAAAGAAGCAAGCACAAACACTTTCCACCTGTATCTCAGAAACACTGACTCTGTCTTTATGAAAAGCAGCCCGGGAGCCAGGCTTCCTCAGTGCTGCTTCTCTTTTGCATCTCTTTCTTTCTTTGGGCAAGCTCGGCACTTGTACAAAGCGCACAGTGATCATCTTTGGGGTCTGTTTGGGTTTTCTCCCCCTGGTATGCTTGTGTTTGGATCCTGCCCTTTCGCCAGCCATGACCTCCCACAGACCTAACAGGAAGCTCTGTCTGGTTCCATTGTGTGCCTTGTCATGCACTTCCTATTCAAAGGAAGCGAGATTCCTAAAAAATATTACGAAACCTAAGCACACATGGGGAAATCACCGATCGGAAGCAACTCCCATCCTGTTTGACCACCTCCCTGGCTGATTACTGAGCAATCCCTGTCAGAGACCAGAGGCATTCAGGGTGCCTTCACTGATAATGTATCTCAGTACTGAGCAATGCTTTTATCCACCTCTGTCTGCAGGTATTATTGTTTCTTCTTCAAGTCTTATAAAGACGTACATTTGCAAGTTAAGAACTGCCACTTACACGTATTTGTAAATCAGCCAGCTCACAGACATCCTCTCCTGCTCAGGGACATACATCAGCTTGTCCTTAGTGGGAGGCGGTCTGCAGCAGTGGTCTCCAGCTCTGAATATTTGGAGGGCGATTAAATAACATGAGGTGACTCCCTCCCTGGCTCTCTCATGCATGTGCGAGTGGGCACACGCTCACCCCTGTCTCTTGTTAGGCTGTTAATGAAGCAAGTGTGGGCCATGTCACTGCCCACTGACCATGGCTTGGAAGCCTTCCCAATCTGTGGCTGAGCACTGGCTCCTGAGCTGCCCTTTGTGCCGAGGACTCTGCTGAGTTGAGCCCTGACGGGAGCCCTGCTCTGCACTCCGGGGTCTCAGTGACGGGCATCAGACATAAAACGTCCCTGGTGTCACCAGTGATTTAAGGACTTCACTGTATTGAGGAGAACAATGAGAGTTGAAGGCAGTGAAGGGGCAGATTAAGGATGCCATTCTGGGACCACTCCCAAATGTAGGTGTCCCTTGTCAAGTCCTCAGACTTGTTCCTGTGAGTGTTGTTGTATCGGAGGATACTCCTGTTTGGGGCAGCCTCTTGTCAGATGCAAAGTGGATCCTGTGTATACATACATACACACACAACATACACACCATACAACACACACACAACACATACACACAACACAAACATGCAAACAACACACATGCATGCACAACACACACAGCACACACAACACACTGAATACACATACAACATACATATGCACACAACACACACATGCACGCACAACACACATACCATAAACAACACACACAGCACACATGCACCTACAACACACTGAATACACAGACACAACACACACATGCATGCACAACACACATACCATACACAACACACACAGCACACATGCACATACAACACACTGAACACACATATACACACAATACACACACATGCACATGACACACATGCGCACATAAGCAAATGTCTGGGCTCCCAAGGATTTCTCCAGGGCTCGGTGGGTAATTTCAAGTTTCTTTCAATCTCTGAAACTTCAGACTGGGCACAGCTGGTGCTGGCAGGGTCTCAATGCCCCAGCTCAGTGGTGTCCACCCCCTTGACCCACCCAGGACCTCTCATTATTTCTTTCTGCCCTTGCAACCCTGCATATTAAAAGCTTTTTAATGTGCCGAACTCTTTTTTTACATTATACATTTTTTATTGATAAAAACCCTGCAACTTCCCTTCAGAGTTTCTGACTATAATCAGATGACCTGTGGCTATAAATTCAACCCAAATCAAAGACACATTCTGTTTCAGCACTGGCCACCTGGCAGGACCCATGCAGGCCCCTGGGGGGCTTTCTGAGTCATCTGGGAGAGGAAGAGCCACACCTGCCCTGAAGGAGACCTGGGCTTGCAGGGACCCCAGCCTACACTGGCCTATAGCAGCCTAAGGGTGGGCAGCAGGGTGCCGCTGCCCTGAATGGGTTATTGCCACGCTGGGAGGTGGGGGCTCACTGTCAGGGTGGGGCTTATTTCTAGAATTATAGTGTTTCCTTCCACCATCTGATAAACTGTGAGGAGAATGGATAACAGGAAAGGTCAATTTTTCTTCCACTTTGCAGTATTTTGCTTGTTTTCCGCATCTCACCCATCTCCAGCAGTTGGCGAACACAGCCCACGAGCTGCCCTCAGAGCTCCCTTGGCCTTGTCCTGCCTTGGCCCTTTAATCCCAATGTGCAGCTGTTCTCCCTGCCTTCCTTTCCACTAGGAACCCTCCTGGCTCTCTTCAATGTTCCTTCTTAAATAACAAGGAAAAACAACACACACACACACCATCCTATTTCGCAAAGCCTCAGGGGGCAAAGTCTAAGCAGCCCACTCACTCTGCAGGGAGCAGGCCAATTAGACTGCGGTACACAAGAGCCGGCCAGCTTCCTCAGGCTGATGATGCCTCTAAGACAGAGCATGCGGCTATCCCTGACGCATGTTCCCTAGTCCCCCTGCCACCCACAAAATCCTATATTTCTTACAAGAAGAATTGTGCTAGGAAGGCAGACTGAGATGTCTGGGAAACATAAGGATGTTTAAGATGTCTGTCCAACAGGAAGTGGAAAACAGCACACTCCAGAAAGCCTCGGGAGGGTGCAGCATGTATGGTAGTTGATGGCCAGACTCCGCGGCCCTCAGAAGAATGAGATGCCCGCCCGGTGGGCCTGGGAAGGGCACTGGCTAAGGATACACAGAAAGCCCTTACGGAAACATCTGGCATCTACTGGGCTCAGTGGGAGGGGCTGTTATCATCAACTGTTGTAAAATTCACCACCACCTAGGCTCCTGACCTCCTGACTTCCAACTGTCAGCTCATGCACATGGTTTTAAATCATGCCTTGAGATCTTACAAAAAGCCTGGCTTTGGCCCTGAGACTTGATTCATTCTGCTTATCTTCTATCTACCAAGCACCTCTAAGGGTAAGAAGCCCAGCAGGACATATAGGGAGGTGGACGGGGAGCACACATAGACTTGGGGTGGATCCTGTGGGGGTGGATGGGGGGCACCTACGGACTCGAGGTGGATCCTGGGGAGGTGGACAGGGAGCACCCACAGACTCGGAGTGCATCCTGGGGAGGTGGACAGGTAGCACCCACAGACTAAGATCTGTAGCCTAAAGACAGGGAGGAGCTGGAATAGCACAGATGGCTTTGCAAACCATGTAGGGCTTCTGGAGTGTCCTGACCAGGGAATGACATGTCCAGCTCACATTCCTTTCTTTTTTTTTTTTTTTTTAGACAGAGTCTCACTCTGTCACCCGTGCAGTGGTGCGATCTCAGCTCACTGCAAGCTCCGCCTCCCAGGTTCACATCATTCTCCTGCCTCAGCCTCTTGAGCAGCTGGGACTACAGGCGCCTGCCACCACGCCCGGCTAATTTTTTGTATTTTTTTTAGTAGAGACAGCGTTTCATCATGTTAGCCAGGATGATCTCGATCTCCTGACCTCGTGATCCACCCGCCTCGGCCTCCCAAAGTGCTGGGATTACAGGTGTGAGCCACCGCGCCTGGCCTCACATTCCTTTCTATTAACAGTACAGTCTCTCCACTGACGGACTGTCCTGGCAGAATGAGCTAAGTTTCATCTACTGGCTTTGCTCAAGGAATGAAAATCCACCTCCTAAAAGCAAATTCTCTACCTGGCTCCCCAGGAATAAAACTGAGAGAATCAATCTTTCTATGCATCAGCCCCCTAATCCACAGAGGGCATTTTAAAGTCTCCATATTCTAGCTACTACTTCATTACTTATTTGATTGAAGGCTGTCAATCAAGAATTTTACAACCAGGAAAGCTACCTATCAAAAAATAAAGACAAAATAAACACATTCCAGATATACAAAAACTGAGAAAATTTGATGCTAGTTGATCTACCCACCTTACAGAAAATAGCAATGAAAGCTTTTTTAGGCTAAAATCAAGTGACCACAGATAATAATTTAAACCAACATAAAATGACAAAAAGCACTAGTAAAGATAGCCGGGTCATTATAAAAGATAGTATGAATGCACATGTCTCTGCCTTTCTTAACTCATTTAACAAAGTGATTGCTGCTGGGCGTGGTGGCTCATGCCTATAATCCTAGCCCTTTGGGAGGCCGAGGTGGGTGAATTACCTAAGGTCAGAAGTTCAAGACCTGCCTGGCCAATATGGTGAAACCCTGTCTCTACTTAAAATACAAAAAATACAAAAAATGAGCCAGCTGTGGTGGCGGGCACCTGTACTCCCAGCTACATAGGAGGCTGAGACAGGAGAGTTGCTGGAACCCGGGAGGCAGAGGTTGCAGTGAGCCAAGATCACACCACTGCACTCCAGCCTGGACAACAGAGGGAGACTCTGTCTCAAAAGAAACAAAAGAGAAAAAAGAAAGTATTGTATAAAAATATAAATATAATTTTATCATTGGGCCCATTACATATATAAATGTAATATATTTTCCAATAATGGAACCAAGGAGGTGAGTGAGAACAAAGCTATCTGTGGATAAAGAATTATCTCCTGATAATAACTTGAATGCACCAATACAAATGAGGTAAACCAGAAATTCAAAATAAGGTTAATATCACAAAAGTTGTAGACATACAATTGCTCTTTCATTTCTCAGCTTCTTTAAAAGAAACAAAATTACATAAAATAATAAAACAAGAAAACCTTTGAAGGATGAGGCCACAAGGAAAGGGCCTGGGTAGGTTTACCTGGCTGCAGAGAGTGGGGCCTCCGGACACTGTCCTATGGGCTCTTGGGTACCCCACAGGCACCATGAGAGGTTCCCAGGGCATCAAAAGCAGGGTTTGAAGGCAGTAACCCCAAAGCTCCTGCAATCAGCAAGGCTGCCCCCAGGCACAGTGAAAGCACCACCCTTCTGGTGCTTTTCCATCGTGGTTAGTCGAGACATTTATCTCTCCCATTTACAAAACCACTTAGACAACTGGTTTCTCTCCAAGCTTTCAAGCCTCAGATGGTTAAATGCAGAATCATGATACTGGTCTTCTTTAAATAAGACTGTTAGACAAATACAACTGTAACCATAACAGGAAAGACCCCAGCACTGTAATAATAAGCATTTCCCAGGGCTTTCCTGCCCTGAGGCCGAGGGGCACCTGTGGGCTTGCTCATGCTTGCTGGCACCATCGGGGCTGGTGCATCAGCAGCTGGGCCACCGACCTGTCTCCTGCTCTGGCCACTCTTAGGGGACCTGGTTTTATAGAGCTCTGTGGCCCTTCCTCTGATGTAATGAAGTGGAATGCTACACATCCAGTAAAGATCGTAATAGACACCACACTGAATGCATCAACATGTCTCGTATCAGCAGACAGCCCAATTAATAAGTTAAAAAAAAAGGCAAGCCTCAGTTTCCCTACTGTAAGTGAAGGGGTGGGGAGGCTGACCAGTAGGGTGACCCACCTCCCAAACACTGTATAAATCCATGACAAAGGCTTGAAATGCCTGCCAATTACACTGATTCTCAATGAGCCAAATTTTAAATACACGCCCAATTCAATAAGAGTCCTAAGCTTTACCTGTCGTCATGGGGCCTGGCCAGCACACAGCCATCAGAGTCTCAATGAACACTGAACACCACCTGCAGCCCCACGCCACTTCTTTCTGGGCACACCCTTCTCTTCGAATGCACTTGTTTGTGTTTGTCCCTGGGAGATGGGAGGTGCCTGGCTGCTGCACACACAGGTGGGAGGCATGCACGTATGAGTGCATGGGTCAGCTGAGCATATTTCACACACGTCTGACACCTCCAAAGCCAAGAAGCAAACATCCTTGACCTCTGCCTGTCCAGCTCCACAGACTGCACATTTTACTGCTCTGCTGTAATTACAATGAAAACAAACAAAATTCAATCTTCTTGATTAACTAGAGCTCCTGCTGTGTGCTGTTCAGCACAGTGTGCGGATCAAGGCTTCCTGGAGCCCTGGGGAGGGGACAATCACCTCCACAGCATTGCTTTGTTCTGCTTGACAGGAAGAGCCATCAGCCAGGGCCCTCGCTTTACACCTATGCAACTACAAAGGGCCCTGACCATACCTGTGTGACAGAGCCAGAAATATTGATGTGTCCACACAACAGAAGGCTAGCTCACGGCCCTGGCTGTTGGGACCCCACTGGGCGTCTTGGCAGAAAGGGACCCGTGTAAGTCACTTCAGGCCAAGTCCTCATGCTACTGACCTCCTTCCTGCAGACACAGACCCCTCTAAAGGGAGGGAAAGGCTCTCCATCCAGAGAAGGGCACATGGGGCTGAGAACACCTCAAACAGACCAGCCTCACTGCTTGTAAACAGAGTGGCCTTCCTCTCACAGCAGAGGCAGGATGGGGTTCTGAAATCACCTGCCTGCCTGGCTTCATCCATTTACCTTCCATTACTCTCTATAGGGGAGGAAGAAGTCCCTCCCCTGAAACCATGCACTTAGGAACTTGGTTCAGACACACGCTAGAGTCACCTGAAGCTTCCGTGCCTTCTGTCCCTGGATTGCCCATGGACAGTATCAGGCCATAAGATTGCAAGTCTTCTCTTCACCCTCTGCAGGCCACTTCTTCCATGGGCATCCATTGGCCCTGGACAGCCTGTCAGCTCTCAGCCATGTGCCACCTCACCAGTCAGATCCTGCATCAGGCACTCCATATACAAGATCGGGAGCCCTCTTGCCTATGACCAAGGTGTCCCTGTGCCCACGCTGCAAGTGAAAGTGCTAAGCTCCACAGAGGGTAAGTATGGAACTGGAATTAAAACCCAGATACGGCCACTGGGAGGCAGATGCTTTCTCCACCTGTCTCTGGCCCTGAACCCACCCAAGCCAACTACATCTGCTCTCCTGCTTTGGTGGTTCCTGGAAGGGCACATGCAGCTCCTTGACCTTGGGTCACAGGTCTCCCTCACTCATCTCACCTGGGCCTTGCCTAGCACTTGGGGTCAGCAGTGACTGTGCATGGCGCCTTGGGTTTAGGCATCAGTTTGCATGGTTTTCCACTAGGGAGAGGAAGGTAAATCACAGGGCTGCCAACCATCAGTAGTGCACTGCAGGCTTATCGACAGCCGCCAGGAAAGTCTTGGGAATGTATTTATTCCCTAAATACACTGAGAATTTAGAAAATGAAAAGATCCCAGAGAGTCTCTCTGCTGTCAAAAAGGTATTCCCAGGGTTGAGATAAGCATCACAAATAACCCTCCACCAAAAAAATTACAATTACTACTTGGAAAAGATATCTCTGGCCAGAGGAGAAAAGAGAACCTAAGCAAAGAAAACCCCTGGGTGTCTGAGAACAGGGATATCGTCTGCAGAGCCCCTGTTGTGCACGGTGTAGCACACGCATGACTGACAGTTTCCAGAGCCATCCCCACAGTGCCCAGCCCAGAGGCTGTCCAAACACTGGATGCTCTCAGAGCCAGACAAACAGAGACCTCCCAGAGATGTCAAGGAAACTTGTCTGAATAAAGCTCCCTCCACATGAACCTACGTGAAGCCTCCATGAAGCAAAAGAAGTGAAAAGAACCAAATCAAGAAAAACAAATTCTTCTTCCGTAGGCTGTGAGAGCAAGTATAGACATTATCACAATTCAAGTTACATCAGGGTCTCCCTGTCACCAACTTCTCCATAAATAACATGCCGCCCAAACATGGTAACTCCAGGGCATTGTGGAAGAAAGTAACAAAACAAGCTTCTTGGGATGTTAAGGCGTGAAGGGTCCCGGAGAGTCCTGACTTTGCACAGAAGGAAAATCAAGGACTCTAGTCCACCAACAGGCCCACGACAGCCAACATACCACCGTCACACAACCCAGCAGAAATCACAACAGAGTAGCCCTGGAGTCCCAGCCTCCCCTTGCATGCAGGTATGCAGGATGCCTCCGGCTCTGGATGGTGGTCTCAGAGGGCTTTGGGTAGGCTCAACTGTCAGAGCCAGGCCCCTGCACACTCAGAGCCAGTTTTTCAGGAGCCAGCAGCAGCTGCAGGTCTGGGTGCTCCTCAGGGCCAGGACACCTCTTAATCCGACCCATGAAGGCCAGAGAAGCCTACACTTTATGGATTCCTCAACCCGGCTTTTTTAAGTAACTTCAGCCACAAGCCGCATGGCGTGTTGCAGCTATTACATGTGATCTGGCAGTAGGTATGTGTCAGAAACTCTCTGATGAAGCCAAATGGAAACTAGGGCCCTGGCAGCACAAGGCTCTCCCTCCTTCCCAAGGCAGCCTACACAGTGAGCTGACCCCACATAGTTCACCCAGTTAGAGAGGGCATGGGGATGCCCCGTGGGCAGAATCTGGGGAAGCAGCAGGACAGAGAGGGTCTCTCTGCAGCTCGAGCTAAAAGGCAAAACCCCTGACCACAGAGTGTTCTGGTCAAATCCAGCACAGCCAAGGACATCAGCACAGGTCGCTGCCCCTGGATGGGTCCTGCTCTGACCTGGCAAGACCCTACCCCTATTAGGAAGGACAACAGCAGTGCAGGCCACTGTCTTCAAAGCAGCACATCTTATATGTCTGAATAACAAACCAGAACTTTCTGGCAGTCATCACTCAGACACGGCTGCCACAGTCAGGCTCCCAGAGGTACTCGTGACCTGCTGGTCAGTGCAGGGATGTTAGGAGCACAGCCAGCTGTGGCCCGGCCTGGGGAATTGCGGGATGACCGATTGGATTCCTAGTAAGGACAAGAATTGGTGGCACCACCCATACATTGTTCAGAGGCTCGCCGCCCTGGCCAGCCTACATGGTTGGATTGGCCCTGATAGGTGTGGGCTGTGCTGAGGGCCCAAGGAAGCCTCCAGTATCCAGGAGGCGACAAAGCCTAGAGGCTCTGAGCTGCAGAGACCCCTGCAGAAAACCCGGCTGCACTAGGGTTTGTGGTCCTCTCAACTCTGCAGTTTCTCGCTCTTTAAAATGGGGACAAGACCTCCTGACTGGCTGTCACAGTAGCCACTGCATCAGGATCCCCTCAGTAAACATTCCCTTCAGCCCCTACAAACAGCTCCAGGCTGTCCCCTACTCCTGAAAATCTGGCCACTAGGCATTATTAAGGTAAGTTTATTCTTTCGTAAGCCTCGTTGATGGGGTAAAAGTCTTACCAGCTGCCAGTTGCTTGGTGTTTCCAATGTCTGGGCCGGATAAGCTCCAGATCAGAAAGTCTGCCTGGTAGCCCAGGGATGGCAGGGCTGTCAGGGTCAGCAAATAAGAAAGTGTACATGTGTGCACAGGTATGTGGATATGTGTGTGCACATGTGGTGCCAATCAAGCAGGGAAAGAAATGCTAGAATGGTGAACACAAAAGGCAAGCTGGTCTAATTCACTGAGCCCAGGACAGCCCTGGCCCTGGTGTCAGAGAAGCAGTGTGCTCTGTCTGTGTTTACTGTGATTCAATGGGAAAGTGGGGTTTCCAAAAAAGCCTCCACTTAAACAGGTTGGCTGTCTGCTGTCCGTAAAACATACATTTTTAGCCCTTGTTTCTGTACTTGGGGCCCCTTGGTTTTTTTTGGACACTGAGACAGGGAGCTCTAGCTATGTAATTCAGGAAACAGGTAATGCACGTTGTCAGTGGCTTCCCTGAAGCGCAAACCAAGGCACTGAGAAGGAAAGTCTTCTTCATGGGATGGGTGGCAGGCAGAGTCCATCCTGCTCCAGTGGTCAAGGGGAGAAAGTAACTCCTCACTCACCACGAACTTGGGCCACAGTTTCCTGGCTGACAACCTCCCAGCCAGACTCTTGATGTGCCCTTCACAGACATCAGGGCAGCTGCCATTTACAAGAAAGCCATGGGGCTTCTTCCTCCCTCCCTCCCTTCCTTCCTCCCTTCCTTTCCTCTCCCTCCTTTCCTTTCCTCTCCCTCCTTTCCTTCCCCTCCCTCCTTCCCTTCCCCTCCCTCCTTCCCTTCCCCTCCCTCCTTCCCTTCCCCTCCCTCCTTCCCTTCCCCTCCCTCCTTCCCTTCCCCTCCCTCCTTCCCTTCCCCTCCCTCCTTCCCTTCCCCTCCCTCCTTCCCTTCCCCTCCCTCCTTCCCTTCCTCTCCCTCCTTCCCTTTCTCTCCCTCCCTTCCTCCCTCCCTCTCCTTCTTTCATTCCCTCCTCACTTCCTTTCTTTCCTTCATTCCTCCCTCCCTCTTCCTTAAGCCCACATCATTTAAAAGCAGAAACAGCTGACTTAGGACCTCCTGGCCACAGAACGAACAACATGACTTGATGCTGTCTCTCCAAGAAGGACTTACCTTCATGTCCACATGAGCAAGAGAAGCTCCTGCCCCAGTGGGCACTTTTCCAGGATGCTGAGTGAATGTCAGCTGCAGAGTGGACAAGACGGATTTGGTGGCTTTCAGGCTGCCTAGACACAGCCACTGAAATACACGGTGCCCCTACATGACATTCAAATGCCATACAGTGCAAGTCCAGGACAGCAATGTGACTCATGTCTGGTCATAGGCTGTCTGAGAACAGAGGCGGAATAACTCCCTCTAGCATGAAGAGCTGCTAGTCCCCCACACATCTCCATCCACCACCGTTCATGAAAAACACATAAAAATGCCATTCAATTAGGTAGAGGCTGATGGTTAGTCTCCGGGACAATGGAAGACAAGGGACACCCCCACCTGTCGACCAGCACTGCCACCTAAGACACCCTGAAGTAAAAATCCCACTTCACTGTTTTCTCCAGTGATTCATTCATCAATAGCTCGATGTATTCCCTTTCCCTGATTAAAAGTTAACTCCACACAAAGAAGATGAAAAAAGAAAGATTGAGAAAACAAAACTTAGACTACGAAGACTAGGGAAAAAGTAATAAAAATTGTGGCACAATCCCATTGGCAAATCCCCTCGAAGCTCTCAGGCCAGCGCACCTAGCAAAAGGGCTCCTGCACCCTTTACACACTAGCCCCTCAAAGCTCCAGGAGTGGACTGAACCTGGGCCTTGGTAAGTGTTTGTGACTGATCTCAAATCTGCCCTGTTTCCATGCGAGAGCACTCGTCTCCCCGTCTCAGTCAATGGTAAGTCTGAAACATCTCCTTCCTTGCAGGGAGGACATCGCATTGCCGCCCATATCCCTAATGACACACTGTCAACTGACAAGCCCAGAGCACCTTCCAAGCTCGCCCCAGGACTACATCACAGCGTCAACTTCCCCCACTCCCAGGAATACGCTCAACCAGGCCCAGGTGAAACAATGGGCGACCTGTCCATGGCAGGCTCTCCAACTGTGGGGTCTTCCTTGTCTACCTTTCACCTGCACTCAGGCGACAGGACTCAGTGAGGGCCTCTGCCAGGTGCTGGGTCATGGCGGCCAGGAGCACGGGCCTGGCCTCTCCCTCCAGACTTCACAGGCTCATGGGAAGGCCAAGTATTAATATGAAGCACATACAGGCTTACATTTGTGAGGAGGAAAAAGAGGACAGTAAGAGAGTATGTACATTTACATACAAGCACACACAGGGAATCTTCCTCAGGGGAAAGGTGCATCCTATTCACTAAGCAAGAAAACACTTCCTCTTCCCCTTCCTTTCAAAGGCCTTGATCTGCAGGACGGAAGCAGGGAGAATGAAAAGGGCAAAAAGGAAAATTAATTTAACCGTCTTCTCTTTCTGAAAACTCTGCCTATTAAAAGCACAAACAGTCGGCAGGGCGGTTTCATTTCCTTGTCTTCATTAAATCAGGAAGCTGAGATTCAGCAGAGATTCTGGCCCCAGAAGTAGCTTATCGGAAATGACCATGAGTTATCACCCCAGCGTCCTCCACATGTTTTCTGGTAAGTGGTTTCTTTACTTAACTGAGAAGGTTGTTCCCAACAGTTCTCAAAAGGTATCCAAATTCCCAAGCCTACCTCATATAACATTTTCATAATTATAGAGGTGATAGCAACCTTGGTGAGAACAACTATCAAGATGATTTTGATGGGGTTATTTGCTAATTTTGCCTCTTCTGTGAATAAAGATACCCAGTCGGCTGACTAATACGAACCCCCGTCCAACCCTGAATGTGTCCACAACCGCACAGACCTTCATACTGATCATTAAAATGAGAACAACCCAGACATTCCCCGGTGGTGGTAAAGTTAACCGAATAAAGCACTGCTCCAGTGCTCTGTATTCTTAGAGCAGCTTTACTCAAGTTTCACCAGTGGGTGGTATGGGGTCTGCTGGAAGCCCAGTGTGACAGTGTGAACCATTCACTGGGAGATACTTCCAACCCAGGTGCACTATTCTGAAGCCCCAACAGGTTGCCTAAATTGATTAGGAAAGTGAAATGTCACACACACAAAGCAAGAGTTGCACACGTGCACATGTACACACACAGACACACACACACAAACACTAATCTTTAACCTCCCACCACCGTGACACGGGTACCACCTTGTGTCTTTTAGCCTTAGGAGGACTGCAGGCTTGTACAGTGTTGGAGCCATCCCTGTTCTTTCCAGATAGAAATGATCTAATGGAGTAACCTAACCTGAACCACAGAGCCCCACACAGGTGTTCAATATCCTTCCAGAGCATTTTTCTAGCTTTTGAGACCAGAGTGGGGCACATGGAGAGTACTGCCTCGCTGAGCCCACTCACAAGAATTCGGACATCCACAGAGAGCAGATACTGCCCTGGCGAGGCAGTGCCTCCAGCCTAGAAGTATCCATCTGTTGGCTTAACTGGAGAGCTCATGGGGCACTGTCCTGAGCCACTGAAGTCCCGGCAATGAGGGGCTACTCTCATGGGAGCGGCTGGCACAGAAAGAGACAACCACACACCAATGTTAGGGGGTGCAGTTGAGACAGCAGAAAGTGAAACTCAGCAGAAGACAAATAAATTGTTTGCCCAGCCTTCTTCTCACGGGCCAGGAACAGTCATGGTTTCTTCATATGTGCCTCAAGTTTTAATCAGCATCTACGATGCTGTGTTGCCAGACCCAAGAGTACATCAGCTCAGTGTCAGAGGCAAAGCTGAACGAGGCTGGTGACATTTACATACAATGTGTCAGGCCCCATTCTAAGTACTTCACATCACTAATCCATTTAACCTCCCCAACAGCCCAATGAGGAATGTGCTGCCCCCATTTTACAGATGGGGAAACTGAGGCACAGAGAGGCCAACTTGCCCAGGATTATACAGGTAGAAAATTATGGCACTGACTCCTTGGTCTGCACTCTAAGCCACTATGATGCTGCATGCTAAAAACTCTAGAAAAACATATTGATTGTCCTCAGGTCAGACATCCAAAGGTCTGGAGTGGAGTGAAGAAGTCTATAAAATGTTAGCAGAAGAAAAATGTGATTTCCTTCATGTTTTCCTCTAAGAGTCCTTGCTAGAGGGGTTAGCGAGGCAGTCATGCTGGCTGCCACTAGCCCAGGGAAATTCTCATGTGGGTCAGAAAAAGCACCCCTTCAAGACAAATCTAGGATAAATGTGATGTGAATGGTGCCTGGCCCCTGAGTTGTATGATGTATAACCTACACATCTCAGGGCCCAGGCCCCATTCCCACTACATTTGACAGCCTTAAGAGCTGTGGAAGGGGAATTAAAGAATTCCATGCTTTTAGAAAGAAGAAAATGCAGTTCAAGACAAAATACTCATATATTACTTTCTGGTTTCTGCTCCCTGAACAATTATTTTCTTAAATTACAAATTACAAATCCTTGTGTGTCAACCTATATAGCAATCTTTGCATCTAAATCAAACAGAAATCATGGTCTCCACTTAGCCTGGTGCTTTAATAACCACCTGTTCTATTATATGTTCTATTTTCCAGACAGCCAAATTCCTTTCCAAATGACCCAGATACAACCATTTTTATCAAAATTCTAAGCACAGCCCCAAGCACAGGCTAAACCGAAAGACTCTTAGTCAGAATAAGAATTTGCTGCCTCAACATCTTAGATCCAACATGAAAATCATGGACACCAGTGGTGTTTCTGTTGCCTGGATTAGAAAACAAATAGCAAGCCTGGGAAACGTGAGAGCTGGGCAGCAAAAAATGCCCTCACCAGCCCACCCGGAAAGCAGTGCCCATGTCCTGAAACCACATGGACACAGCCTATCCTGGGGCCTCTTTCTTTGTAAACACTTCTGCCTCCAAAGGAAATAAACTAATCAAAGCACCTTAATCAAATTTAAAGGCTAGGCCGGGTGCAGTGGCTCATGCCTGCAATCCCAGCACTTTGGGAGGCTGGGGCAGGCGGATCACTTCAGGTCAGGAGTTCAAGACCAGCCTTGTGAAACCCCATCTCTACTAAAAATACAAAAACTAGCCAGGCGTGGTGGCGTGTGGCTGTAATCCCAGCTACTCAGAAGGCCGAGGCAGGAGAATCGCTTGAACCCGGGAGGTGGAGGTTGCAGTGAGCTGAGATGGCACCACTGCACTCCAGCCTGGGCAACAGAGCAAGACTCCAGCTCTTAAAAAAAAAGTAAAAGCTACACATGTGGGTCTAAATTCAAACTGATGGATTTTGCTTTTTGAGGTTCAAGAAGAACAGGGTGATTGACTACAGTCAGTCCCCTACTTATGATGGGCTGACTTAGGATTTTTCTACTTTATGATGGTAAAATACAATACCCAAACCGTACTTCACATACCTATATAACCAGTGTTTTTCACTTTCAAGACAGCATTAGGTAAATGACACAGATATTCAATACTTTATTATACAACAGGCTTTGTGTTAGACGATTCAGCCCAACTGTAGGCTGATTACCTTAGCCAGCCTAATGTATATTGTTCTGAGTACATTTAAAGTAGGCTAGGCTGAGCTATGAGGTTCTGTAGGTTTGGTGTATTACATGCATTTTCAACTTATGATACTTCCAACTATTGATGGGTTTATCGGGACATAACCCATCTTAACTCATTCTGTCATTCTAGTTTGCCTGAAATATCCCTAGTTTTAGCACTGAGAGTCCCACATCCCAAGAAACTCCTCAGTCCCAGGAACACCAGGACAGCTGATCAACCCATGATAAAGCTAAATCTGAAGGCCTGTAAGAAGACAAAGCTTATAAAATAAGCCTGAGGAAGCAGTTTCAGAAGTAAACATTAAGTTCAGAAAATTTTGAGAGTTTGCACCCAAATACTCCTCTGAAAATAAACTCGGCTTCTGTTGAACAATGTAAACTTTCTAAATTAAGCCTAAAACATCTTTTTAAATTATAATGTTGAAAGTTTTTTTCTTTTTTTTTTCTCCTCTGAGACAGGGTCTCACTGTGTCACCTGGGCTGGAGTGCAGTGGTGCAATCTTGGTTCACTGCAACCTCTGCCTCCCAGGCTTAAGCAATCCATCCTCCAACCTCAGCCTCCTGAGTAGCTGAGACTACAGGCCTGTGACACCCCACCCAGCTAATTTTTGTATTTTTTGTAGAGATGGCATCTCACTATGTTGCACAGGCTGATCTCTAACTCCTTGGCTCAAGTGATCCTCCTGCCTTGGCCTCCCAAAGTGGTGGGATTATAGGCGTGAGCCATTGTGTTCAGTAAAAGTTTTATCTTATTTTATTTGGGGGGTACTTTTGCTGATTTAAGAACATAAGGTTGAGAACTCAAAGTCTAGAACCCTGGAACCCATCCTCTTAAAACTCATTATGTACTTTAAAGGGATTAGAAAATTGTTATTAAAAATATTAAATACTTGGTATTTTTTAGTATATCTAATTCTTTTTTTGACTATTACAAAAGTTTATTTAACAAAAAGTCTAATATGAAAATGTACATGACCTAATTTTTACATCATAGTAAAATAGACCCTATGAAGAGAGGACATGGGTTTCTCTGCTGAACAGCCATTATTTATACTCGTTCCAAGGCTTCTAACATGATGATACTATTTCCTATTACCACCATTCCAATATTGTTCTGTTGCCCACCAGTCACCATCTCCACACATTCATCTATCACAAGATTCATAAAGGGATCAAATGACCACAATATTCCTTGGACATGTCTGCCACCATTTAATTTCAATGACAACTTCTTGTCCATAAATTTTTTCAACTCAGGAGGGTCAGCTTTGCTCATGGTGTCTACTTCATGCGCTCACAGATGCCTTGGAACCGAATGCACGGCCTCCCTCATGCTCCTCCAGCAGCCACGGTGTCTTGCGTCTCTCTAATTCTTTATTAAAGATAATTTGGGCCAGGCGTGGTGGCTCACGCCTGTAATTAATCCCAGCACTTTGGGAGGCTCAGGCGGGTGGATAACCCAAGATAAGGAGTTCGAGACCAGCCTGGCCAAGATGGTGAAACCCCATCTCTACTAAAAATAAAAAAATTAGCCAGGCATGGTGGCAGACGCCTGTAATCCCATCTACTGTGGGAGGCTGAGGCAGGGGAATCACTTGAACCTAGGAGGCAGAGGTTGCCATGAGCTGAGATCATGCCACTGCACTCCAGCCTGGGCGATAGAGTGAGACTCAATCTCAAAAAAAAATAAATAAATAAAAACATTAATAATTTGAAAAAAAAGCTATACAGAATGCAATGTATATGCCTAAACAATGTTAGTTTAGAAATTTAAAAAGATAATTTTTAAAATGGTTTCACTTTTTTGGATTTACTCCAGGTAAGTGATTTGATTTTTTGTTCTACCTAAACAGCACTGGATGTAATTATTTCCCAGGGCTTCAAAATTCTGAAAATCCTAATTCCCTATTGAAGCACTTTTTTTTCCTAAAATAGCTAATTACTAAATTATAACAAACATAGAAGTTGAATTTGGCAAGTTATAGTAGTTTGCTTCTAGGTCCTCCTTTGATATAAATATGTTTTCCATATTTGCCTCAGACTCAAAAGTTTTCTAAATTTAGCCCAGGAAACATACCACTATTATTATTATTATTATTATTATTATTATTACTGTTATTATTTTTTTAAAGGTTTTTCTGTATTTATCATGTTTTGAAAAAGAAAAACGGTCAAATTCTAGATCCTTCAAAATCCAGTCCATGATTATTCCATTTATTTTAATAATAATAATAAATATTTAAACCTGGTAAGTTTTCCGAGTATATCAAAATTTATTATGATGATCGTTTCATGAAGAAACGAAGTCGTATATAATACAAGCTTACATTGCTAAGCTCAAAAGTGAATTCAGAGCTGATGGAGACTGTTAGCTCGTGCATGTTTAGAAGCCCCCACGTTGGCTCTGTCCGACCGGCAATGGGTGAGATGTCTTCCCCAGGGCTTCCAAAGTTCTAAAAATTCTCGTAACTTGGTTCACGTGCCTTTCCCTAAACACAAATTCCCGAATTATATCAAAACCTTAAGAAACATTCCTAGGAGTGGAGAAAAACCTTAAGGACAGAGAAAACCTTAAGGACAGATAAAAACAAGAATTCTAATTAGACAAAAAAAAAAAAAAAGGAACACCTACTGTTTTGCCCTCAAAAACACTGATGTCAATCATGGTAAAAATAACAAGTTTTCATTTATATTTCACTGACTTAAAACTTTGTAGAAAGAGATCTGGTGCAGGCCGGGCGCGGTGGCTCATGCCTGTAATCCCAGCACTTTGGGAGGCCAAGGAAGGTGGATCATGAGGTCAGGAGATCGAGACCATCCTGGCTAACACAGTGAAACCCTGTCTCCACTAAAAAAAATAAAATAAAATAAAATAAATAAATAAATAATACAAAAAATTAGCCGGGTGCGGTGGCAGGCGCCTGTAGTCCCAGCTACTCAGGACGCTGAGGCAGGAGAATGGCATGAACCCGGAAGGCGGAGCTTGCAGTGAGCTGAGATCGCACCACTGTACTCCAGCCTGGGTGACACAGCAAGACTCTGTCTCAAAAAAAAAAAAAAAAAAAAAAAAAAGGAAAAGAAAAGAAAAAGAGATCTGCTGCAGGAGGGAAGGGTTCCTTGCTCAACGATTCTCCAGATACCCAAGGAACAGGCAGATACCACAGCTCAGTCTGATCTGGCTGGAACACCGACCACCCATCCCCTCGGACAAGTCTCTAGCAGCCTCCTCTGAGCTTTGGTTTTCTCATGGAGTCATGGCAATAATACCAACTTGCTTGGGGATTTTTGTGAAGATTATGTGTTAGGTTTCCTTCCCTCCATCTTAAAAATCACTGCTCAGGCCCTCTTCTTTTACCAAATAACTTTTCAACAGAAACCTGAAGAAAGAACTGGGTAGGAGTGGAGGTTTTGCTTAGCTGAAGTTAACGAATGTAGTTCTTGGCCAGGCGTGCCACGGCGGCCCACACCTGTAATCAATCCTTTGAGAGGCCAAGACAGGGAAATTGCTTGAAGCCAGGAGTTTAAAACCAGCCTAGGCAACATAGTGAGCTGTGGTCTCTACAAAAAAATTAAAAATTATCTGGGCATGGTGGCATGCACCTATAGTCCCAGCTACTCAGGAGGCTGAGGTGGGAGGATCACTTAGGCTCAGGAGTTGGAGGCTGCATCCCAGCCTGGGTGACAGAGCAAGACAAGAAAAGAAAGAAAGAAAGAGAGAAAGAGAGAAGAGAGAGAGAAACAAAGACAGAAAGAAAGGAAGGAAAGAAGGAAGGAAAGGAGGAAAGGAAGAAGGAAAAGAAGGAAAGGAAGAAGGAAAGAAGGAAAGGAAAGAAATGCAATACTTCATTTTTCTGTTCACTCACCAAGTGTACTAATTATTTGCTTGCACTTGAATATTCAAACCTATTTAATATACATGTTTGGTCGATTAATGTCTCAAGGTTTCTGTCTGCATTGCAATTGTCTTAGACTGGAATTAACTACAGGGTAGTAACATCCATTTAATTCCATGTGGAAAATGCCACTTGCAGAGCAGGCCTGCATAAATGACTTTGATGCGGTGAGAAAATGGAGCTTACCTAATAAAAACACTTCTCAATTATCCTACCAAAAGGAAAAAAATGAGAGCGGTAACACATAACCACAAGAGGCAAAACCATAAAACTTTCAGGAAACAATAAGAAGAATATCTGTACGGCTTCAAGGGTGGGGAAGATTTTTAAAACAATAGCCAAAATGAGCACATCAGAAAAGGATTGAGAGAAGTGACCTTGTTTATTAAAAGTAAGAACTCCTATTCATCTGAAATCAACTTACATAGCAATGAAAGAATTAATATCCAGAATATATTTAAAAAACTCCTCCTAAAATAAAAGATCAACAATCAAAAGAAAACAGGCAGTGGACTTTAAGGTGGATTGTACAGTAACAGCCTCCAATTGATTCATGTTCCCTGGATCCAGGCCCTTGGAATATTCCATCCAAGGTTGCCTCTAGATTTGGCAGCCCTGTGACTTCCTCTGGCTAATGAGACAACAACAATTACGATGCAGATGGAGGTTTAAAAAGCGCTTGCACATTGGAGGCTGCCTTTTCTTGTTGCTTACTGGGACTCTCAGTCCACCAAATGAAGATGCCCAGGCTAGCCTTTGGGGAATAAGAGACCATGTGGAGAGGAACCCAGGCCATCCTTGCTGCCCCAGTAATCCCAGCCAACACACAGAACTGTGAGCTAAATAAACGGGTACTATTTTTAAGCCTTTAAGTTTTGGGTTGTCTGTTATACAGCAAATCCTAACTGATACAGGGAAAAACATACAGAAGATGTTCTCCTTCACTGGCAATCAGAAACTAACAAAAGGAAGAGCTAACACAGCCAGTCCGTCAACTGTGAGGTGTTAAGGACACTCACACCTTTGTTTATAAAGAGCAGCTGCCAAGTGTAACCAGGCAAGAGTTTCTGCACAGGAAGAGCATAGCGGGCTGGACTGACACGTGACCACCCATGCCTGTCTAAGGTGGGAAGAAGAATGGTTTTGCACAAAAACTTCCAGGAAGTGTCCTCAGAGGAACGGTCAGGAGCCATGATGTGCAGGGCTCGTCTGGGAAGCTCAGTTGGTCTTGCACAAGTGTGCTAGGTTACTTAGGAAATAAACTGATCTGGAGACTAACGAAGTTCAGGGAGGGGGCTTCGGAGATTTGGAGAAAGGGCTCAGGAAAGCCCTTGAAAGCCATCCTTGGTGTGTCACTGACTGCAGCACATGAAGGACTCACTGCAGCACATAATCTGTGGGCATCTGTGTGGCATGTGACTTCATTCTGTTCTCCCTTATCTCATAGCTTCCTTGTCCTCTGCAAACCCAAACTCCATGTTTCATGTCTCTGGATAATATCCATACACCCATGGGATTACAATTCCCCAAACATGGGAAAATGAAAAATTAAAATAGTTTTAGAGTTGAATGTAGTTGTGACTACAGGAAAGATGTCACATCATCTCAAAAAGTGAGGGTTTGACCAGAAAGAAACTAACCAGCATCCTCCAACATGAGTCCTCCTCATGCTCTGGGAACTCTTCCTCAAGGCTGAGCTGCAGCATTGGCCTGGAGCCCTAAGTCAGAGGGGTCCTAGCATCAAGCCTGTGTCACCAAATGGAAGGAAGACACCCCCAGCATCGCTGTCAGAACATAAGCACATGGATGAGCCAGGACATATGACTGCAGTTCAACTCAGAGCAAGTGAGGCTCTCCAGGCTCAGGTATCATCTCTACCCCGGCATCTCCACTGCCTCCCAGTCCATCTGAGCAGAGACATCCAGCCTTAGGACGAGCCAGGGCAATTCCACCAGGCACATTAACTCCACAGGTCAAATGAGACAAGTGCAGGGAGATACACTGGCTGTGTGTGGAAAGGAAGGCTGGAGGGTACTACAGTGGTGAAACATCTACACTTTCCAGCCATCCTGTTAGGCATGATATTCCTTGGAGTATGCAATGGACTGAATGTATGTGTCATCCTAAAAGTCATATATTAAATCCTAACCTCCAAGGTAATGCTATTAGGAGCTGAGGCCTTTGGGGAGGTGACTGGGTCGTGAGGGTGGAGTTCTCATGAATGGGTTTAGTGCCTTACTAAAGAGGCCTCGGACAGTTGCCTTGTCCCCTCTACCATGGGAGGACACAGTGAGAAGGCACCATCTGTGAACCAGGAGGCCAGTCTTCACCAGACATCGAATCTGCCAGTGCCTTGATCTTGGACGACCAGCATCTAGAACTGTGGGAAATCAATTGCTGCTGCTTTTAAACCACTGCGTTTATGGTTATTTTCTTACAGCAGCCTGAAAAGCCTAAGACAGCCTCCGTCAACCTCACAACCACCCTGCAAAGCAGGCATCCTCCCACTTCACAAATGAAGAAACAGAAGTCAAAGAAGCTAAGTAACTTGCCCAATGTTATCACAGTCCTAGGTGTAAAACTGAAGTATGAATCCAGGTGTCTTGATTTCAAAAATCCATGCTCTTTTTTTTTTGCTTCACCACACTGGTTTTTTGTGAATAAGCCAGCTTAGAGACTTTCATTATAGCGGTGATTTTTTTTTTGTTCCCTCAAAGGATTTCCTGAGACTAGTAAATGATGCCCGGGATTGTGTTAAGTACTCTAGATTTCAAGTGTTAAGTACTCTAGATTCAATCTCTCATGATGGATTTACAAACTCCATAAAAGATCTGAGGGTCCCCTGAGGCAACTTTAACCAGAAAATCTGAAGGTCCAGGAATTATAGCAAAAATGATGACTTAGAATGAATTTCCTGAATTTGTTAAGATATTTATTGTGGCCAACTTCAGAGAGAAATCTTAACAAATATGGTCTCAGTTCAAGGGATAAGAAGCAAATATGAAAACTCGTAAAGTTATTTTATATAGAGATTTAAATTTGTCTCCTCATAGCCCAAGTTCCTATAATAACATGTCAGGCTAGAGGTGCAGTTTGTCCAATAAAAATAAAAACTTAATTTACTTTTTATTTCTAGTTGACCCTTAGAAAGGAAAATAATCAACCCACATAGGAAGAACTAATGTGCAAACTATTTTGCCAGACTCTGAGGGTCTGAATATCCGGAGGCAAACCACAAAGAAACAAAAATTACATGAAAGCACCAAGAGGGAGGTCCGGTTACAGCAGAGGTTGACACCGTCTCCAAGTTGGGGACAGAAGGAATGACCACAGGCATGGGCCTCACCTTGACCATGGCAGCGGACAGCTCCACTCCTGTCTCTGTGTTCTGAAAACCTCAGAGCAGCCGGTAAGATGACCCTAGAGAGACAGGAGCTACACATTCACCAGGAGCACGGAGGCCACATGGCAAGAACCCAAGTGGGCTCCGGCAAGGGAGCTTCCCGTGAGATGGTGCAGGGGCTCTCATTCCATCTGCTGAGAACTGGGCACACTCTGTTCAGCAATGGGTCCCTCAGCACAAGGCTGCCCAGACAACAGGACTAAACACTTAAAGAGGATGCCATCCAACAACAAAGACAGCAAGAACTGTACTCACAGTTCTCCATAGAGATACTGGCACCTGATCAAGTCTGAAACCCAAGGGCAAGCTCAGGGCCAGCCAACTTTGTCTTGCTGCTAACTTGTGTCCACACCCTGCAGAATATGACGATGGCACAGGCTGCAGTGGGAAAGGTGTGTAAAATCTCCCCTGTTCTCAGGCCACCCCTCCAAGACCAGCAGCAGGAGGGGCACCTGCCCTGGGCCACAGGCTGCCTCAAGGGCCTGGGCATTGAGGTTCTCAGTGACTTTGACTCCTGTCTCTGGAGGCTGTGATTCTCAGTGCTGCAGATAATACCATCTCCATATTTCCTCCCTGTGTTAGCCTAACAGAAACTCCGATATCTTCTCCTGCTAACTGGCATTCTTGGGTTTTCCTCATCCTGCCAGTTTATTCCTATAGCAACTATTAGGTGGAACAGCTCTCATCTTAAAAACGGTTCCAAACAGCTTAGGGCCCTATAAATTTAATTTTCAATCTCACATTTGGCATTTGTTTGGGGGTAGTTCCAACACATCAGGAAGACAGAACTGCATTCATGGGCGAAAATCAGTACTGATGGTTTTGCCTAAAGACTGAATATAGTATTTACTTTCGTAATACCACCTGAGGTTTATGTATTAGGACAATTCTGCTCTGTGTCACTTTTCTCAGCTGCTCCTAGATGCAAAATGTGCACATTTTCCTGAAGAAGCTGTTGCATAATGCTTTGTTGTGCCTCATGTGTGCTTCTTAAATGTTTTATGCCCCCGTCATGTTTTATCTCCAGCTTGGATTAGAATCTATTGTTTTGCAGTCCATAAATAGTACACTCTTCAAACAGTACCAAAAAAAAATAGCTACAGAGGATTTGCTGAATTGTAAGTTCAAGGAAAACTATTCTTTCTATCAGGATTCTAGGCAATCTAGGACCAACAGAGAAAATACCCTCGCTACAATTACCCATCTCACTGTTTAATGATCACTGCTGATGGCAAAAACTTCACCTATGGGCACATGAGCTGGGCAGGGCAAACAGAACCACCAAGTGCCCGTGGCTGTTGTGATGCATGTGGGTGGCACGAGCTCTTCTGGTGTCTAAGCCTCTCTCACTCACCACTCACTCATCTATTTACTCACTCAAGATCTTTCTAAAGCAAACCAGATCACGTATTGTCCTGATTACAGCCTTTCAATGGCTTCCCAATGCACAGAGAACATGTCCCAAACTCCTTTCCTGGATTGCAAAACCACTCGGGCCACCCCGGGGTTCTTTGAAAACACCACGCTCAATCTCTCCTTAGTCTCCCTGCACCAGGTGATCGTCCCCGACCTTTGCCTCCCTGGCCCCTTCTCACCACTCACATCTTCAGCTCTCAGCTTACACACCATCTCTAAAAATGTTCCCCAGCCACCAAACATAAAAGTCATTCTCTGTCATTCGCCATTATATGTTCCCACGGTGTTAATTACCTGTATGTCACCTGCCCCATCTGACTTTTTTCATGAGCATTTCCTGTTCATTGGCCTTCCTGGCTGGAACGCACACTGGGAGAATACGAAAACCCCTTCCTCATTTGCCACCACACACTTGATGCAAGAAGAAAGGACAGGCACCCCAGCACATGCCCCGGGAATATCTGGTAAGGGGTGAAGAGAAGGAGACTAAGCACATGGAGTCTCAGGGCTGCAAAAGCACACAGGCGTCTCAGGATCCATGCGGCGTACGGCTGACGCCGGCTCTGGCCCAGGACTGGCAGTTGCTGATGGGTCCCTCTCCTGAGGCAGGGGATCTGCAGGCCTCTCAGCTACTGCTCAGACCTCAAGAAGCTTTCCTCAGCCCTTACAAGACACCTGCACAAGGCAATAGCCTGCTCCCAATTGTCTGTCTGAAAGACAACACCTCCCATCTCATCTGCTGCTGATGCTACAGGAATATGAACAGCCTATTTCATTGTTCTCACAAATTACAACACTCTAAATTCAATTTCCTTAATAGTCTCAAACACTCAGAATAACAGAACCATGAGTCACAGAAGTCCGACTCAGCCTCACACAGAGGACAAGAATCCCTTTGGCTGCAATTCCTGATTTCCTAATGCTGTTCTGTGAGGTTTTTGGATGCTTGTTCCCTTTGTGAGAACAGATCATCTGAAGCAGAAGAAAAAGGCCCTATTGCTCTATTTGGGCCACAGAGTGAGGGTCCCCATCCTCTCCAAGCTTGCCACACCCCAGCCTGAGGACACCACTGGGGAAAGAAGATCAAGGCCCAGCTGTGGACTCCAAACCTCTGAGCCCAAACCAGGGCTCAGGAAATGTGTCCTGACTGTCTGGCCAAGCAGCCATTGGATTAATTTTACTGGAGTTTTCACAAGGTAGGCACAGCCCAGTAAGGAAAAGTCAAAGCAGGAGGTCTCTTTGGGCTAGACCGGCCTGGGGTACGGCGGTCAGTGCAGGCACAGGCTTCCCACTTGGCCTTGTTGCCATTCACTCCCGCTTCTCCAGCGGCCAATCAGTGCCTGTGTCACTGGGGTGGCTCAGCAGGAAGGCCTGGCCCCATTCTGAGCCCCAAGGCCCAGGACTCTAGGCACAGGCTGCTCTATGTGTGTGACCATCTACAACGAGGCACAACACAGACAGGAGACAAGGTCCTCAGTGTGGCAGCCGGCAGACTCAGCTAGGAGCTTCTAGACTCCCAGGCCTGGCTTCCACCCAATTGGTGACATTAAAACTGCTAGGGGGAACCCATGCCTCAGGACTACAAAGCTCCCCAGATGGTACCAAGGTGCTACCAAAGTTGAGAACAGCAGGAAAAGGGGCCACCTAAGTTAGGACACCAACACAGACGAGAGGGGAAGTGATTCCTCAGGCGCCCTCCATGACCAGGGAAAACAGAAGGCAAACGGAGGAGCCACCCTGTGTGGCAGGCTACCTATGACACCCCTGTCTACACCAGAGCCAGCCACTTGCAGGAAGAAGGACTGGGAAAGGGAATCCTCTCTCCCAGTCTGATCACTCACAGGTGTCAGGCCAGGAAAACCACCATGAAAGCAGCACTCTGGGGAACATCGTGTCTCAGGTCCAAGCAGAGGTGGCGGGCACCTGTAGTCCCAGCTACTCGGGAGGCTGAGGCAGGAGAATGGTGTGAACCCGGAAGGCGGAGCTTGCAGTGAGCCGAGATCGCACCACTGCACTCTAGCCTGGGGGACAGAGCAAGATTCTGTCTCAAAAAAAAAAAAAAAAAAATTATTCAAGAGACTAGGGAAACACGTAGGGTGGGAACAGAAAACTGGCAGATACAGAAGCCAGAGAAGAGGGACTGCAGGGACTGGGGGAGAGAACTGCCAAACCCTCACCATGGCAAGGCCAGGAGACAGAGGGTCCCAGGGGCCCTCCCAGCAGAGCTGACCGAACCAAGCCAAAGGTCAATGCCTGAGGCCAAGTGGGAGGGAAGAAGCTTACGTGGGAGGGAAGAAGGATGGTTATAAATCTGATTTTCTGCCAACAAAATGTAATACGAGCTTATGTAGGAAATTTCAAAAGATAAAAAGAAAAAAAAAGGACATTCCTAAAGTATTCCTCCCAGCCATTTTTCCCCCAATGCATCTATACCCATATGGCCCTAGAAAAGGGGAGAGGGTCCCACAACAAGATGAATTTTGTATCCTTTTTTTTCCACTTCAAATGCTCCAATATCCTTCCATCTTTTATAATGGCCATTACTACAAATGAATTTGTCTTTTCTGTTGTTGTTGTTGTTGTTGTTATATTCTTAGGCTGGAACTGTTAGGTCAAGAGACAAACAAACCGCTTTTTCAGAGAGTTTTTGTTTTGAGGTATGTAAGTACAAACTTGTCTCGCTCTCTTCTTGTCACCATTGACTATCAACTAATTTGTATTAACTTATTAGACAATGAACCTTCTCATTCTCAGAGCTTACTACTAAGGCCACTTATTTTAAACATATATTTTTAGTAATTATTCTTCTGATGTTCTATAGAGTTCTTTTTGGCCGAAAGGGAGGCATGGAGTTTTTGGGGAGACGTGGACTTGTTTGGATGTGGATTATAAGGAGGTGAGGGAGAAAGAAGATGGAACATGAGAAAAGAAGCGGAGAGCAAGACAGAGAGAGAGAGAGAGAGAGAGATGGAATCAAGTTCCCGAGGGCAGGGGTGGGGGTGGGGGTGTCAGGAGTCCAGTAGGAAGAAGTAGCCTTAGAAGAGAAGAGAAACCCCTCAGGGTCTAGAGAGGAGAAGGACGACAGGAGGAAATAGGAAGAAGCTCAGAAGGAAACAGAAGGGCACTCAGAGGTGGGAGGGAGGGAAGATGAAGGCATTCTCACCCAATGGCCTCTCTGGTTCATGTGAAATAATCCATCAGTGGCAGGGGATATTAGAGAAGCTGAAGGTTTGAAACTGCAGCAATGAAAAACCTATTTATCCACAAGTCAAAGTGCCACACCAGGGCACTCTGCTACTGATAGGGACCGTCAAGCCCAACCCTGACTCTGGTTTTAGTTTTTGTTATTTGTTGGTTTGTTTTGAGACGGAGTCTCACTCTGTCGCCCAGGCTGGAGTGCAGAGGTGCGATCTTGGCTCACTGCAAGCTCCGCCTCCCAGGTTTAAGCAATTTTCCTGCTTCAGCCTCCCAAGTACCTGGGATTACAGGCATGAGCCACCACACCTGACTAATTTTTTTGTATTTTTAGTAGAGATGAGGTTTCAACCATTTTGGACTCCCGACCTCAAGTGATCTGCTCTCCTGGGCCTCCCAAAGTGCTGAAATTATAAGCGTGAGCCACCGTGCCTGGCTTCAATCCTGATTTTGCATGTGAGAAAACTGAGGCCCAGAGGTGATAAATGGGTGACCCATGGTTCCACAAGAAAAGAGGGCAGGGCCAAGTCTAGAATCCCCAGGTGTGGTTCATCCACTATGCAATACAACAGCCTTCACTCACATAAGAAAACAGAGATGGATCTGGGCCAGAGCCCTGGCCACTGCTACAGACAAGTGACTCATCTATCATGAGCCAGCAAGCTCTCCACAGAGGATACCCAGCTGCAAGCCCCACTGCAACTAGAGCACATTTCGCACATCAGTCACCTCCGCCTGGCTGCAAGTGATTGAGTGACTCCTCACCTTCAGCACACATTTCTCTAAGTCTCCAAGGAGACTGTTGGAAATTCTGTAAGTTGCTGTGAGCTGTGGGGATGAAAGGCAGGTGGCCATGAAACACCCCTCCCAAAGACAAGGGACTCCCAGAGCAGTGCCGCCAGCTCCTCTCCACAGTTGGCTCCATTTAAGCTGGAGCACTTGGCAGAGAAACCCCCTCCCTAAAATCTATTACTCCACCAAGAAAGCTCTTAAACATCAGTGCCTTCATCAGCCTCTATTTCCTTCCTGTTTTCCTGGATGATCATGCCTGGCTCTGTACCCAATCCCGTGTGTGCAAACAATGGTGTCTGCCCACTAACTCCGTGTCCCTCATCAGACCGCAGAGTCAAATATAGGGCCAAATTCAAAATCACTTCAGAATATTGTAGTCCATTTGTTCTAAAAAGCTTTTACTTGATTGGAGGCTGGGAGCAGGGAAGGCCCCAATTTTCACTAGAAAACTGTATCCTTATTCTTATTCAGTTCATTTTTGTGTGAGGAGAAAGAAGTGACTACTTTGGAAATGACCCATTGAATCTTAACAAAAATACTCCTATAGCCCCCCAGGAAGGGATAAAAGCTTCCTTACAGAGACCCCCAAGAAAACAAGTCCATGTGAGAAACCCACATAAGCTGTTTGCCATCCATATTTATGGACCCCAGCTCTTTTCTGGGCACTGTGCAGGGCTCATACCCAGGGAAGAAAGAGGTCTGGGGGAACCTCAAAGTGCTCACAGAGTTCTGAGCTCTGGGACACTTGGGAGAGATGTGTCTTGGACGTCTTCTCCTGTATACAACCATCTTGACATTTGGCACTGCATAAACCCATGGAACTTGCTTATTTTTATTACATTTAGCGTTGTTCTATCTACCAGTAGCTTTTCCCCTCATGAATAGAAAGAACTGGAGGCAGAAAAGTCAACTGAAGGGCCCTCTCATCTGTTGTCTCTCTGATGCATCCACCCCCTCGCATAGAGCCAGTGACCACAGCAGAGCTGTATCCTCCCTTGGGACAGAGAGAAGGGACTGCCCCCCACACTGGCTGCTGTCCTCCAGGGCAGATCACCCCTCGCCGGGTTTCATCAGGGGCCTCGCCTCTGTATCGCAAGAGTCACGGAGGATGCAAGCATGTAGCAGCTGCCTGGGGGAAGGAAGGCTTCAGCAACAAGGGCATCCGGTCCTCTGTGGAGTGAGGCCATCCTGTGAGCACTCTCCTCCTCCATTCATCACACTCTGGGTTTAAGAAACTCTGAAACAGTGGCATCCATAATGCTAAAAAGAATTCCTGAAAAAATGTCCCCTCCAAAGTTTCTAGTTTCCAGCAGAGATCGCGCCACTGCACTCCAGCCTGGGCAACAGGGTGAGGCTCCGTCTCTCTCTCTCTCTCTCTCTCTCTCACACACACACACACACACACACACACACACACACACACACACAAATATACATAACAAACAAGAAATGTATAAATTATAGAAAAAGAGAAAATTTTTTTAAAGCACCCACAATCTAGCTGTCATGCTCTGGTAGTTGTCTTCCAGCCTTGTCTCTGTGCATAGACTTATAAGGTTTTTAAAAATGCAATGATATTAACGTACATGCCATTTGGTATCCTGCTTCATTTTTAGAGCCAACACTTTTCTATTGAATTAGTCTTCATAAAAACCATTTTATTTTATTATTATTTTTTAAGAGAAAGGCTTCACTCTGTCACCTAAGCTAGAGTGCACCCACATGATCATGGTTCACTGCAGCCTCCAACTCCGAGGCTCAAGCAATGCTCCTCCCTCAGCCCCACCTGGGATGACAGGCAGATGCCACCATGCTTGGCTAATTTTTTAATATTTTGTAGAGATGGGGCCTCATCATGTTTCCCAGGCTGATCTTGAACTCTTGACCTCAAGTGCTAGGATTACAAGCATGAGCCACTGCGTGGTCATAAAAACCATTTTAATTTGGCTGCATAACACTAAGTTAATTTATATACCATAGCTTATTTAGCAATCTCCACACTATTAATAATATCCAAGTTGTTCTTCATTTTTTGCTTTATTTTATACTAAAATGAAAACTCTGCGTAGAAAGTATTTGTTTTTTGTGTTTGTTTTCAGGATGATTTTCTTTTGGAAGATCCCCAGACGTCATCGCTAAATCAAAGACAGGGGCATTTTAAAGCAGGAGTGTCCAATCTTTTGGCTTCCCTGGGCCACACTGGAAGAATTGTCTTGGGCCTCACATAAAATATACTAACACCAACAATAGCTGATGAGCTTTAAAAAAAATTCACACAAAAACATCTCATAATGTTTTAAGAAAGTTTGTGAATTTGTGTTGGGTCACATTCAAAGCCATTCCCTGGGCCACACGCAGCCTGCAGGCCGCGGGTTGGACAAGCTTGTTTTAAAGACTTCCAATCCATCATGCTGGTTCCCAAAAGCATTATCTGACCAGCCTTCCACCAACCTTCTCCATAGACTTGTTAAGACTGTGCACTTTTTTATACTCTTCGTTAATTTGAAAGCTGAGAAACAACATTTTTTTTTTGCAATGTGTACCTCTTTGATTACCAAGATCAAACATTTCTCCATGTTTTCTGATAAAGATAAATGTCTTCGAACATTAATTATTGTCAGTTCCTCTATTATGACTTCTTTCTATACATTCTTTGCTGGTGGTCTGGTGTTAGTAGTTTTAAACAACCACTTTTAACAGACTGTTCATATATTTCAAATATTAACTCTTTAAAATCTATTCCGTGAACATCTTTCCTCCATGTGTATTTTGTCTTTTGGCCTGACAGTCTTGTTTATTTCTTATTTTAACATTGTTTGCAGTGAGATGATGTCACTGCTTTCATTTGTGTTGGCTTCTCTACCTTCTAAGTTTAGCTTTCCCTGATCTTTCTGTGTCCAGGGTCTTTAATATTAAACCCTTAGGCCAGCTGAAATTTCTCTGGGGACTGCCTCTCCCTGTCCTAGAACTATACTTATGCCTTGTCCCCTGAGCTATAAGTGCAGGTCACTGCAGCGTTTCACGGCCGGAGACTGTACCTGCAATTTTGATCTCTGAGGAGAGTCCTCTTAAATGTATAGGCTGTTTCCTGGCTAAGGAGGCTCACCCCTCACTTCAGGGCAGCACCAGTTTGCAAACAGGAAACAGTCCATGCATGTCAGGCTGTAAGAATAAAATAAGAGGCAGTGTCACCTGGGATTTCCTTTCTTCGACCTTGACCTTTAGGCTTCCTTTATCTCCCCATCTGGGCAGCATCTTCTCGTAGTAATGTTAATGATACTGTCCCTGTTTCTCAACAAAATAAAGCCCTCATTCATTGTCATCTTCAACCAAGTGTATGCAAAGAAATAACCAAAACAAAATATACCATTTATTTCCTACAATGCATTGACCCTAGAAGACTACCTTTTCTGATTCCTAAAAAACATGGCTCACAGCCATGTGCTCAAGGTGAAGTTTGAGGAGAAAGAGAATGGAAATGATGGACAACTTACTCCAATGACATGGGAGCTTTTGCAGAGTGCTTCACTGGGATACTCGCATACTCTGGAGGCACTGCTGGGCATTGCTCATTATTCCCCTGCCCCGACACTGCATGCAGAAGCAA
Source organism: Pongo abelii (assembly GCF_028885655.2). NCBI lineage: Eukaryota > Metazoa > Chordata > Mammalia > Primates > Hominidae > Pongo > Pongo abelii. The sequence continues at coordinate 39,645,639 of NC_071997.2, read as the reverse complement.
CCTGGACTTTGGGACCGAGGGGAATTTGGTCATTAATAAGAGGTCCAAAGGCAAGTATATTACATTGTAACTGGGAGGCAGTTTTCACTTCCAGAAAGTTTTCTTTCTTTTGGCAGTGATTAAGAGCTCTAAAAATGTCCCCCAGAAATAAACTATTGATCTTGGAGAGGTTCAAAGTGTGAATAACTTAATGCATATTATAATAAGTCAAGGTGAAACCAACCCCACAGCCTCTTAAAGTAACGGCAGTGAGCTTAGAAGACCCTCTCCTGTGCAATCTGGCTTAGCAGGGTTAAGAGGTTTTATCAATCAAGCATGTAAGAGAGGAGGCCCACCCCAGTGCCGAGTGCATGTGAAGATGACATAAGAACAGGGAGAGAGGGGCTCAGCAGAGAGTCTAACAAGTGTTGTCATCAGAGCTTACACCTCCCACAGGGATGCCTCGACTGCACACCTTCAATCTTTATGTTGGTAGACATGTACACTCTCCCTCTCTCCCTCTAATGACACCAAAAAACAGCAAAAGCAAAACAAACAACAGCCTTCGAGGCCCATGCCATGGCATCTCTCAAACCCAGCAGAGCCATCTTACCAGTCACTTCCAGCAGCACCTGCTTCTTGCTCTCCAGGTGACCAGATGGCCCCATGTGCCACCCACACCTGTTGTCCTGGCATGAGGGTTAATAGGGCCCCTTGCTCTCAAAAGTAACCTGATTTGTATGGTACTTAGTCACTCTCCTCAGCTAACACACACAAAGGCTTTGAAAAGATTAGGGTCTCTCAAACTGGTCTCTTTAGTGGCCCTTAGAGATCCCTAGGGTGGATGAAGAGAAGGCAGGAAGGGGGAGGGGAGAAGAAAGACCTCACAGTGAGAATTCTTGGCCCACCAACCAGTTCTCCCAGAATCATTCAGAGTTGATCTATTTTACATGCTCACTGTCCTTAAACCTTCATTAGAAGACCGGTTCCTCCTGCTGTGAAGTGTTTAGAAACCATGGGCCAGACAGTCTCCCAGGGCCCCCCTCCCAACTCTAAAACCATATTGCTTATTGCTCTGTGGTCTGGTTCTAAAGCTCTGCCTCACCATAAAGAAGAACATGACGGCCTACTGGGCAGAAGGGAGCAGGGCAGCTTCTAAAGATGTCAGATAAAGATATGCAATAGTCAAACTTTGGGATCTGGTGACAACAGGTGCTGAGGTTAGGACACTCATACAACAACTCAGATACACAGAAACACAAAATGGAACAAACTAGTTTGCCCTGAATCTGAGGTGGCAACTAGAACTGTTCAATATTCCATTTCTCTTTTTCTCAGGAACATATCATAGTTGAATTTCCCCAGGAAGTCAGATATGAAGATGTAACTTGTTTCAGCAAATAAACGTGGTGTGTGCTGCTCCCACACAGAAGACTCCAAGAGCCTGTGTGCTGTTGGCCTCATTTCTGCCTCATCAGCCCACACCCCTGTGAGATCAACAAGAAGCAGAGCCCTTTGCTTGCTGAGATAATCTAACAGCGTGAATGAGAAACAAACATTTATTGTTTTAAACAGCTGTCAATGAGGGCAGCCTGTCACAGCAGCACAACAGAGCCTATCCTGACCAATACAGAGATGTTTCAGATAAAATACAAGCTACTCACTGAGAAGAATGTGTGTTCTCTAGCCCAGTGTTCCCCAAAATTGGTTCCAAAGAACACTAGCTCCATGAGACATTCGTGGTCAAAAAAATTTAGAGAAATTGCCTGTTTCATCTGTCCCCTTAAGGGCCTTATGTTTTAGGCACTAAGAATCCTGCAATAAAGAAACAGATTCACTTCGTCTAACCTAAAGTTTTCCTACATGAACTGTCCATGAAAGGTGCATTTACTGGCATCCTTAGTAACAGTTTCAGAATCCAGTCCATTCAGAAAAGTATACATGAATATCGAGATACAGGCATATATTCTTACTAACTGATTAATAACAAATTCAGAGATTCCAATGACCTGCTATTGATTAAAATATTATTAATTTCATGGTATAGCTATTTTGAAAAACAATCTGGCAATTTCTTCTAAGGAAATTAAACACACATTCACCATATGATCCAGCAATTCTACTCCTAAATGTTAATATTTATCCAAGAGAAATGGAAACATATTAACACAAAAACCTTCATGTGAATGTTTACCGTGGCTTTATCAATGACTGCCAAAAACTGGAAACAATTCAAATATCCTTCAGTGTTAAATGGATATGCAAACTGTGGTACCTCCATATGATGGAATATTATGCAGTAATAAAAAGGAACACACTACTGATGGACAAAACAATGCGGACCAATCACAAATGTGCTACATAAGTGAGAGACGCCAGACTCAAGAGCTACATACTCTGTGATCCTATTTATATGGCATTCTGGAAATGCAAAACTGCAGGAACAGAAAGCTGATGTGGGACTGCCAGGGTGGCCACAGCTGATGAATGTTCCGAGCCAAAAGGATGGAGCTCTGCATCTTCAGTGTGGTGGTGATATGAACAGGAGGCAGGGAAATACTGGGTAGAAGAGCGTGGTTCCCTGGCAAAGGCCCCACCCTCAAGCCTGGACACCGTGGCCCTAAATGAGAACAGTTATCTCTGTTTGCCTACTCAAATATTGCTTTTTCCAAAACCATCCTGGCCTACCACACCCCCAACCTGTACCTATTAAAACCCCAAACTCCACTGGCAGAGAAGTAGAGCAGTGCAGCAGAGGAGGGAAGAGACGAAGTGTCTGAACATTGAGAGGAATTCAGCTAGGGAAGATTATCTTCCCACTCTCTCCCCTTTCCAGCTCCCCATCCCACTGAGAGCCTCCATCACTCAGTACAACCTCTGCATTCACCATCCTTCAAGTCCAGGAGACCTGATTCTTCCAGGATGCTGGACAAGAACCTGGGTACCAAGAGGACAAGGTGTAAAAAGCTGTCACCCTGACCGTCCACTGAGCTGGTTAACACTTAGCCATCCATGGACAGCAACTGCTAAAGGAGAATAAATTGTAACACACACCTAGACACTGCCATCCACAGATGGCAACTGCTAATGGAGCATTAATTGTAACACACCCCTAGACACTGCTGTCAGGATGGAGCCCAAAAGCACTAGCTCCGGCCCCAGCACCCACTCATCTGTGTGCTTCCCATCCTGCAAGGGGTTTGAGCACATGGTGGCCAAGTAAGCAGCCACACCCCTATCGCAAGTCTCACAAAGGGGTAAGGGAACTCTCCTGTCTCAGCGGTGCTCTCTCAACTGCAATTGTTTGTCAAAACTCACAGAACTGTAAACCAAAAAGTGTGAATTCTACTGTGTATAAATGGAACCTCGATAAAATCTTGCACTAAAATTTAGTTTTCAAGTATAAAATGGAAGTCTCAGCTGTGTTTGGGGGACCCTTTAAGTATCATCACGGAATATCCAGAAACAGCTCATAGAGCTCCTGGTTCCATCACCATGATGCTTCCTATCCACTCATCTTTGCTTTGAATGATCCCACATTTCTCTAAAACATATTGTTAGTTAATCACCCCTTTCCAGAAAGAAGGGATGCACGGGGTAGAAGGAGGGGCAGAGACTCACAGTTGGTCTCCTTTTAGGCATGATGAGAAAGGTCCACACTTATTGAGCATTATGGCATGGGAGACGCTGTGCTATTTCATTTCCCCCTCAGTCAGTGTTCACAAACACCCTATGGGACAGGTGTAATCATCTCCTATTTACAGATAGATAGGCAGACCAGGGCTCAGAGAAATTAAGTGACTCAGCCAGGTAACAGTTAGTGATAAGTACTAACCTGAACCATATTTATACTTTTAGCAACTACTCTCTACCATTTTCCAACTCTGAAAAAAATGATCCTTCTAGGATGACTACAGTCAAAAAGACAGTTCATAGTATGTGTTGGCAAGGATATGGAGAACTGTAATCCTCCTATGCTGTTGCGTGGTAGTGATGCAGCCACTTTAGTAAATAGCCTGGAAGTTCCTTAAATGGTTAAACAGACTTACCACATGATCCGGTCATTCCACTACAAGAGAAATGTAAACATAAGTGCAAACAGACACTTACACATAAATACTTGTTCATAATAGCCCCAAAGTGAAAACAACCCAAATGTCCATCATCTAATGAATGGATAAATAAAATGTGGCAGATTCATACACACCAGTACTAAAAAGGATAAAATATTCTACAATGTATTGTGGTGATGGACACAACTCTTGTGAATATACTGCAAGCCACTAGATTGAACACTTTAAAAGGGCAAATTACATGGCATGTGAATTACATCTCAATAAAGCTGTTTTTTTTAATGGCAAATATCTAATCCAGCTAGAGTAAATTCTACATTACTAAAAATGAATAAGAGGAGAACAAGGAATAGAAGATCCAACACAACAAATAAATCCCAAATGCTCTGTAGCCTCCTTTAGCATGCACGGTAAGATTTAATTTGGAAGCAGACTAAAAATACTAATTATATTTTTACTTAGGCTAATGTTAGAATTAGTATGAAGTCCTCAGCCACATGTCATCTGAGAGCAGAGGGAAGCAGCCTACTTAACTAGTAGGTGGAAAGAAGTAGCTTATCATGGAATAAAGAAATACAGCAAAAAGCCCAAGTGGAAAAATCTATGAACAGAGCACGGTATTCATTCTTCATAGATGTTTCTGGAAAAAAATTTAAGCACTATCCATTAGAATGTGGGTGAGACTTGGTCTGCACGAGAAAAGCAAAGCATCCTGCCCCAACCAGGCACAGATCTAAGGCTGCCAACATGAATGTGATAACTGCATTAATCTTCTCCCAGGGGAGTTATTTTTTATTGTAACACACTTGTCAAAATGTCATCGCATTAGCTCACCTCTCCCACATCCGCCCACCAATTCCTCTCAGCCGCAGAAGAAAGAGCAGTAATTAGAGCAGGAAACAGCCCCTGGATGAAGAACTGCTCCAGCCTGACAGTTCATCCGAGACTTCGGCAAAGCCGCTCTGGCCTGGCTCCGGGAGGGGAGGAGATGGGGTCACTAAGTCCATGCTAGGCAAGCCACCTACGCCTCCTTCCAGGCAGGGACAGCAGATGGAAACTGTGTCCCAGAAGCCAACTCTGCTGCTCTGTCTGTGCTGACATTCAGGAACTGTGACAATTAATCACACATAACGAAGTGTACTTTTGTCTTAACGCAATTCAACCCAGCTCCTACTGCAAATGAGTTTGACCTATCCTGCCTTCCTGTTTGAGCTGTCCCTTAGCCGAGATGGGAGAAGCCCCCAAAGCCCCCAAAGGGAGTCCTATTGGCCAGTGAACTCCTAGGGGATTTAGAAATGAAGTGGAATTTTTTGTCTTCTCTAGAAACAAATACAGATGCTCCAGCACTTATGATGGGGTCATGTCCAGACAAACCCATTTTAAGTCAACAATATCATAAGTCAAAAAATGTACTTAATGCTGGTGACATAGCAGATGATCCCTGACTTATGATTTTCTGACATTACAATGGGTTTATCAGGACATAACCCCACCATAAGTAGAAGACTGACTTACAATGGGGTTACAGTTTCTTTTCTTTCCTTTTTTAAATTTTTATTTGTTAAGATGGTCTCTCTCTGTTGCCCAGGCTGGAGTACAGTGGTACTATCTCAGCTCACTTCAACCTCCACCTACCAGGTTCAAGCAATTCTCCTGCCTCAGTCCCCCGAGTAACGGGGATAACAGGCATGCACCACCATGCCTAGCTAATTTTTGCATTTTTTTTAGTAAAGACGGGGTTTCACCATGTTGGCCAGACTAGTCTCAAACTCCTGGCCTCAACAGAGCTCCCCACCTTGGCCTCCCGAAGTGCTGGGTTCACAGGCGTGAGGCACTATGCCTGGCCAGGGTTACAGATTTCTACTAGAAGTATATGGCTTTTGCACCATCATAAAGTCAAAAACTCTAAAGTCAAACCATCCCAAGTTGAGGAATGTCTGTATTTGAATGGATAAACAATATATAGTATATCCATACAATGGAATATTAGTCCGCCTTAAAAAGAAAAAAAAATCGGTCGGGTATGATGGCTTGCGCCTGTAATCCCAGCACTTTGGGAGGCTGAGGCGGGCGGATCACGAAGTCAAGAGATCGAGACCATCCTGGCTAAACGGTGAAACCCTGTCTCTACTAAATACACAAAAAATTAGCCAGGCGTACTGGCATGTGCCTGTAGTCCCAGCTACTCGGGAGGCTGAAGCAGGAGAATGGCATGAACCCGGGAGGCGGAGCTTGCAGTGAGCCAAGATTGCGCCACTGCACTCCAGCCTGGGCGACAGAGCAAGACTCGGCCTCAAAAAAAAAAAAAAAAAGAAAGAAAGAAAAAGAAAAGAAAAAAAATCTAAACACATACCAAAACATGGATGAGCCTGGATGATGTTAAGTGACATGCCAGACACAAAGGACAAATATTCTATGATTCCAGTTATACGAGGTACTTAGATGTAGTCACCGTGTCTTATTTTCTTTATGCTGATGCTTTCACATCTGGGGCCTTCCTGACCCTGGAGGGGCTGCCAATTCCTAGAGATAGTGAACAACTTGCTCATGAGTGTGCCTTTTATTTAATGCAAACCAATCAATTCAGAGCCCACATCCCAAGTACTTCCCATATCGGGCTCTCAAGCTCCAGGCCACTATCCACCTGCCATGACCACCCCAGGGCCAGTCTGAGAAGCTGTCATAGCCAGAGGAGCCCATGGAGACATGACAACTGTGATGCAGTGTGGGATCCTGGGACAGAAAAAGGATGGTAGGAAAAAACTACAGCTTTCCAAATGGAGAACTGTCATTGTTAATGTATGAAAAGTACCATGTAATGTAAGGTGTTAACAACAGAGGAAGTGGGGTGTGGGTATGTCAGAATTCCTCATACTCTATTCACCACTGCTCTAAATAAGAAGTGTACTAAAAAGGGGGAAGGGAACAGCTGTGTGACATAATAAAAATACATATTTGGTCTTTGTCCCTGGTTCCTGGCACAGAGCTCCTAAATCCCCGGTAATTTTCTGAGTGATAGCGGGACTAGGAGTATCTTTTGTTCTGATATTTGGTCTTTGATTGAGGTTCCTAACACAGAGCTCCTAATTCCTTGTTATTTGCTGGGTGATGGAAGCCTTTTTTGTGTGCTGATGAAGTGATTCTGGTGGCTCCTGGATGAAGGTTGGTCACCAGAAAGACCTAGCCATGACCAGAAACTTGGAGCTTTCAGCTCCATATCCCATCCTCCAAAGAGGGCAGAGGGGCTGGAGATTGTGTTGATAACCAATCATGCCTGTGTGAAGAAGCCTCCATAAAAATCCCTACAAGTTGGAGTTTGGGGAGATTCTGGCTGGTGAATGCATCCACGCGCCTGGAGAAGGTACATCTAACTCCATAGAGACGGAAGCCCCTGTGCTCAGGACCCTTCCAGACCTCGCCCTATGTACCTCTCCATCTGGCTGCTTGCCTGTATCTTTTATCATGCCCTCCATAAATATAATAAATCAGATTTGCAGCCACGCCACACAGAAGTTTCAGGTAACCTGAAGACACCTCTTGCAACTGGCCTCTGAAGTGAAGGCAGCCTGATGAGATTGAGCCCTTAACCTGCAGGGTCCATACCAGCTTCATATGGAAGGGGTCAGAACGGAACTGAATACCCAGTTGGCATCTGCAAACAACTGGAGAATTGCTTGGTGTGGCAAAACCCCACACACATCTGGTATCAGAAGTGTTCTGGGTGCATTGTGAGTGTTGAGGAAAACAGTTGGTTTTCCTCTACACTGTGACGTGGAAATAGAACACACATCCCAAACATCTTCAGACTAACAGAGATGCTGTCTACAATACATTTATTGCACCTGCTCATTAATGAGACAATACAAGCCTTTGGGGGATAGACACGCACAGCTAACACCTGCCACCAAGCACATTCCTGGGGACTAGGAGGACCGCTGATTGAATTTCTGACAGTATTATAAGCAAGTGGCACAATGTTTGCCAAACATTGCAAGTACATCATTTGCAGCATGAAAACGCAGCCATTAGAGATCGCCTGTATGTGTCAAGAGAGAGTAAAAGTATCAAACCAGACACTCGTACCTGTGTCTGGGCATCACTTTCCTACAAATAAAGGAAAACACTGAATTATTCCCCACTCTTTCCTACCCAAAGCAAATGTAAATCCCACGCCCCTTGAGCCAGAAAAGCACCAATGCACGTTTGTTTGGGAAACATCAGGAAAGACGGTCACCATCATGGAGCCTACAGGGAACTGCGCATGCAGACAAACCGATGAAAGGCAGAGCGACCGAAGGGCCAAGGGAGATTGCCAGAGCGAGCGGGAATTCGGGAAAGGAAGTGTTGACTCCAGTTGGCTGGGGGGTGACCTACCCAGAAAAAGAACTTGCGTTGGACCCGAAAGGACTGCACAAGATTCTGGCACTTGCAGAGAAGTGGATCCTGTGACCTGCAGGGAGCACAGCACAGAAGCAGGGGAGCTGCCGTGTACCCCATGAAGCCAGTGGGCATGGCCAGGCCAGATCCAGGGGAATCTCCCATACACAGACAATCCCAAGAGCCAGGGATCTCCCAGAGAAGCAGACAGGGATGAAGGGCAGGGCCCAGGCGGACCCAGGAGCCCACACAAAGCACCTAACATGAAGCAGTCCCTGATAGCTCCAATGTCTCCATCCTCAGAACTCCAGTTGCATTTGGTTTTTACTTGACTGTGAGAACTTGTGGCTTAGTAAGAAGAACAGCTGGTTACAGAAATGAACCAGGACCCCTAAGGACCTGAGAACCAGGACTTGAGAAGTCCCTTAGTATTGTGACTTTCTGGCACGGATGTGTAGCTTTGTGTGCCTGACATTCACAGACCTTCTTCTAGCTACAGGCGCCAATTTTCTCTTAGCCCCTTCCCCCAACTTTCAGTCCCTGAGGCCTGGGTGGGATCCTCTCAATTTCAGGAGAAAACACACACCCTAAGTCTGAGCCAACTGCTGCCACTGCCATCAGTTCACTCAGCCAGAGTGAATCTCGTGAGTTCTGCAGATGTTCCAGCAAAGACCCCAGAAACATGACAAAGACCCCTACAGCCCTCTTGCGCCTATGAAGAGGACAGTGGAGCTGCTAGGCCACCACGGAAAGGCTTGGTGGGACCCAGAGCTAGAAAGAGACCAAGTCCTGATGGCATCATCTGAGCCATGAACCCGGCCATGGTGGATGCATCTACCTAAGGACCCTTGGTTATCTGGGCCACCACATGGCTTTGCTTCTCTCTGTGTTTTGACTGATTCCAGTTAGTTTCTCTCCTGCAGCTGTAGGGGTCCTGGTTCATTTCTGTAACCAGCTGTTCTTCTTACTAAGCCACAAGTTCCTTAATGGCACAAAGCATGTCTACATCTGAATGTCCCCTAAAGATCCAGCACCACGCCTTCTGCATGGAGGTCCTGCAAAGACTTAGGAGCAAACCGAGCCACAAAGGGAGCAGATGCATGGCCCTGGGAGAAGTCAAGATGGCAGACCAAGAAATACTCAGGAAAGGGGAGCGATTCAAGAAGCAATGAGAAAAAGCTAAGAGTGATGAGCCACAAAGTCACCCTAAGAACAGTAAAAATCTAAACTTTAAAGGGACTTAAAAAGAGGTGGTTGCTACAGTTTATTTTTGGTTTACGTCTTAAGAGGTCAGCAGGGTACTTACTTAACGATGAGGACTGCACATGGGCCACGTGTGTCATTAGACCTCACATGGCTCCAGTTCCTCCATGGGCCACAGACACTGTAGATGAAACAGCTGACCTTCCTGGGTCAATGTGACTTTAGCTTTGAAACAGTTGGCAGGGTCATGTTCAAAATGAGCTTAATGATCTGTTTACACAACTGCTCTTACATTAACTATTATAACAAAAAAATGTAAAAGGAGCTAGTCTTTCTCTAAGTTCCTTCTGCAGATGTTGACAAGCAGAGCCGTGAGTTGGGTTCATAAACCTGGGAAACAGATAATAACTGCTGTTTGGGGACAACCTCCTCTGACATTTCCTCCTAAAATTAACAAGTGATTTAGCCTGACTCAAAAATGACAATATTACAGCTATGCAGATAAGTTGTTCAGGGTCAGGCCTATTTTTTCCTGACAAAATACTACTCTAATATTAAAATGGTATTTTGGTGATTCATTGTGGAGAGCTCCAACAACAGATTAGAATAGGAACTCTTTGAAAGCAAACTTTTAGCTGGCATGGTGGCACACGACTATAGTTCCAGCTACTCGGGAGGCTGAGGGGGGAGGATCACTTGATCCCAGGAGGTCAAGGCTACACTGAGCCGGGATCGCACCTCTGCACTGTAGCCCGGGCAACAGAGCAAGACCCTATCTCAATTTTAAGAATGAAAGAAAGCAAACTTGAAACTAACTTATAAAAATAAATCTTAAAATTAAGTCTAGGACAAATACACCACCTGCTCTTCTCTCTGTTCATGATATATACAGGAAAGAAGACGGTCATCTTTTGATTTTCTAAATTCAAACATAAAAGTGACTTAAGCTATTGCAAATGGCAAGTCCCAGAAAGGAACATGGAGCATCCCACATTAGAAATCATTCCCTGGCCTAACTCTCAGGAGAAAACTCCACATGGTGAGTGTGAGTGGGCCAGGTGGGTCAGCCCACCCAGTCCCCAGTGGGGAGTCGGCCTCGCCTGTATCTTTAAAGGGAGTTGTTTGTGTAAGAATCGTTGTGAAACCTGTTAACATGCAGATTTCCGGTCCCTGTGAAATGGATCCAAGTGGAGTCCAGAAACCCACATTTTTGAAACTGCCCTTGGTTACTTTCAGGTCTCTCCACCCAGCTGAGTACAATGGTTTGAGGACTATTCAGCCAGATCCCCAGTGTTTAATAAGCCTTCTTTATTATTATTATTATTGTTATTAAAATAGAGCTCTTCGTATTCCAGTTGCCAAGAATGGGGCAAGCTAGAATCTCAGAACTAGCAGAAGCCATAGAACCTCATTTTACACAAGAGGAAACTGAGGCCAGGGAATTTAAGGGACTGCGCTGGTGTCATTCAGCTTAGTCAGTTAGTCTAAAGGAAAAGGCTCCAGGCCAGGTGTCAAAAAGCTATGTCTCAGTCACTTCCTTCTTCCAGACAATCTTTCCTTCGAACCCACAAAATTCTTTTTAAAATAAGATTTTTAAAAAGATAAGGTTATGCTGCAGTTCTCTAGCTGTCCATTAGAGTAGCCACTAGCCACAGGTAATTATTTAAATTTCAGTTTTAATTGACTAGAATTAAATGAAAAAAAAATTTTTTGAGACAGAGTCTTGCTCTGTCACCCAGGCTGGACTGCAGTGGCATGATCTCAGCCCAGCAACCTCCCTCTCCAGGTTTCAAGCGATTCTCCTGCCTCAGCCTCCCAAGTAGCTGGGATTACAGGTGCCCACCACCATGCCGGGCTAATTTTTGTATTTTAGTAGAGACGGGGTTTCACCATGTTAGCTAGGTTGGTCTTGAACTCCTGACCTCAAGTGATCTGCCCGCCTTGGCCTTCCAAAGTGCCGGGATTACAGGTGTGAGCCACTGCGCCTGGCAAAATGAAATTTTAAAAGCCAGTTCCTGAGCCACGCCGGCCACATTCATGAGCTCAGTAGTCACCTGTGGCTGGTCGTTACTGTACTGAACAGTGCAGACAGGACATTTCCATCACTGCTGCTATGCACATGACCTCAAAAACTGCTTCAAGTCCCTTTTACATCAGAACAAAATGCAGATTTAATCTTGGACTAAACCCAGCATGCAATCAAAATCCCACATGCGTATCTGAAAATGTGCTTATTTGTCCAATATGTGACATATAGTTTTAGCATCACTAATAATACCAAACAAGTCTTATTTTACTATGCTTGGTAAAAATCTAATTTTGATAGATTTGATTAGCTATTCAAGCCAAGTTTAAACTCCCAATGCCCACACTCCCTCCATTTGCACATGCACACACACTCTCTAGGCCTGCCAAGCAGGGGCAGAAGTGGGAGACCAGGCCTCAGTTTCTTTTTGTGTAAAACAAGGGGCTAGGCTAGGTAAACCCTGAGGCTATTCCAGCTCTTAACATTCTATCTGTTTATGAGCCATGTGGACAGATTTTATTGATTGAATTTTTTTTTTTGAGATGGAGTCTCACCGTCACCTAATCTGGAGTGCAGTGGCATGATCATGGCTCACTGTAACCCACACCTCCCAGGTTCAAGTGATCTGATCCTCCTACCTCAGCCTCCTGAGTAGCTGGGACAACAGACGTGTGCCACCACGTCCAGCTACCAAGTGGACAGATTTTAATTTCACTTTCTGCACAAACATATATTGAACACTTTCATGTGCTAGGAGCAGAGACTAGCAGGGGTGGTTCAGAGGCTGTCCTCCACGACTCTGCCAGGAGAGACAATGACACATCCCGGATCTCCACTTTGGGGCAGCATCACGTGGGGGGCAGAATTCAGAGGAGAGCCATGGAGAGGTGCAGGGCTGCCCGGGGGCACTGAGGAGCTCCAGTTGTCTGCACAATGCTACTGCCCTCCACCGATGCTTGAATGGAGCCCGCAGCTGAAGCACGTGTCCACACCCCTCAGCCCTTCCTATGCTTCCATTCTGCTCATTTCCATCCACTGACCTAGGACTGACATGGGCAGGCCATGCCCACTCCCAAAGGGGGACAATGCCTGAAATAACCGAGGAATCAAAGCACTTCGGCAACTCCATCACAGTGAGCCCACGGCAGCTCCTAGTGGCCACACCTGCTTCTCCAGGCTTCAGAACGCCCCTCTTGGCTCTGTCAGCTCTGGGAAACACACCAGGTAGACTGCTCACGTGGCTGGTGCTCACGCAGCCTTTGAGGGCTCTGGATTTGGTGACAGCCAGCTCCTGGTTATCAGGGCACTTGACTGCATGGGACGGCAGCAAAGGGGGACAAAGCATTTATGATCTGTGGCAGCAGCACCCACGTTGGTTTCAGGAGAAGCTGGAAACCTCATCCTCCCACCTCTCTCCAACCACATGCTTCCCCCTGTCTGGGATGGAGAAGAATCAGAGCGTGGTGCCAGCCTCTGCCAAGAGGTGGGATCACACCATCCGATGGCCACAGGGGTGGACAGTACCCTCTTCACCCTGAGGGGTGCTGTGAGTGCAGACCCTGTTGATGGGAGAGTATGGGGACCGTAGCCCCAGGCAGGGGGAGGTCCATCCCTCTCACAGCTGGCCGAGTCCCGATGTGGGATACACACAGACACCTTGGGGATGCCATGTGGTCACAGAGGACCTGCGCTGCTGGCTGAGAACTGGAAAATGTGCTTTATTTCCTGTGTTTTGTTTTGTTTTTTAGCAAACCAAAAAGTCCTTAGGCAGACCACCTAATTTAACAGAAACACTGGATGTCTGGTAGAAGAAAGGAGCCCATGCCATCCCAGGGTTTTAGGGAGGAGGTGCAGGGAAGGCCTGGCCAGGCTCCGCAGGGCCAGCATAGGCCACCAGAGCACCTCCCTTCCCAGGCCCAGTCCAGGGCACACGCATGCTGTGGATGCTGGACGCTAAGCCCAGGGCCTGCTCTTCCAGCCTCCCACCCTTGCCCCTCTAACAATGCACTCCCTCTGCTGAAGGATGGACTCTTTTTTTTTGGAGGAACTTTTACTGATACATAATAATTGTACATATTTATGGGGTACATGTAATATTTTGATACATACAATGTGTAATGATCAAATCAGGGTAACTAGCATATGCACCACCTCAAATCTTTATCATTTCTTCGTGTTGAGAACATATTCAAATCTCTTTTAGCTATTCTAAAATATACAATAAATTGTTGTTAACTAATCACCCTGCTGTACTATCGAACCCGAGAATTCATTCCTTCTGACTGTATGTTTATACCCTTAACCAACCTTTCTTTACCTCCCTACCTCCAACACATCCTTCCCAGACACTGGCATCTGGCACTCTACTCTCTGCCTTCATGTGAGCACCTTTTTTAGCTTCCACGTATGAGTGAGATTGTGTAATATTTGCCTTTCTGTGCCTGGCTTGTTTCACTTACCATAACGACCTGCAGTTTCATCCATGTTGCTGCAAATGACATGATTTCATTCTTTTGAAAGGCTGAATAGTATCCCCTGTGTTTTTTTTTTAATCCATTCATCAGTTGATAGACACTTGGGCTGATTCACATCTTGGCTACTGTGACTAGTGCTGCAATAAATGCAGGGGTGCAGGTATCCCTTTGATACACTGATTTCTTTTCCTTTGGATAAATACCCAGCAGTGGGATTGTTGGATCATATGGTAGTTCTAGTTTTAGTTTTCTGAGAAACTTTCCTACTGGTTTCCATAGTGGCTGCCTTATTTATGTTCCCACCAATAGTATATTCGAGTTCCCTTTTCTCCACGTCCTTAATCCCATTAAAAATTGGGGAAGGACAGGAAAAGACATTTCTCAAAAGACACAGAAATGGCCAACAGGTTTATGAAAAAATGCTCAACATTACTAACCATTAGGAAGATGCACATTTTTTTTTTTTTTTTTTTTTTTTTTTGAGATGGAGTCTCACCCTGTCACCCAGGCTGGCGTACACTGGCGCGATCGCGGCTCACTGCAGCCTCTGCCTCCCAGGTTAAAACAATTCTCTGCCTCAGCCTCCTGAGTAGCTGGGATTACAGGCATGCACCACCACACTTGGCTAATTTTTGTATTTTTAGTAGAGACAGGGTTTTGCCGTGTTGGCCAGGCTGGTCTCGAACTCCTGAGCTCAAGTGATCTGCCTGTCTCAGCCTCCCAAAGTGCTGGGATTACAGCCGTGAGTCACCTGGCCCAGCCAGGAAGATGCACATTAAAACCACAATAAAATATCACCTCCACCCAGTTAGAATGGCTGTTATTGAAAAGAAAAAAATTAAGAGAGGCTGACTAGGATGTGGAAGACTGACTTTTTATTCCAGGTCCATGGTTCCTCTGTGCATGACTTGTGTGCACCTCACTTATTTCATTTAGCATAATGACTTCAAAGTTCATCCATGCAGCACGTGTCAGAACTTCATTTCTTTCTAAGGCTGAATATTCCTCCACTGTGTGTACATACCACATTTTGTTTACCCCATCATCTGTCAGTGGACATTTGGCTATTATGAATAATGCAATTATGAACATTGATGTACACATATCTGTTTCAGTCCCGATTTACAATTCATTTGCATATAAGCCTAGGAATAGAACTCCTGGATTATATAGTTAATTCTGTGTTCAAATTATACAGTAATTGTATGTTCAAATTCCTTTCACACTGTTTTGCACAGCAGCTGCACCATTTTATACGCCCACTAGCAATGCACTAGCATTACGATTTCTCCACATCCTAACCTTTGTTATCTTCTACTTTTTGGAAAATGCCCTTTCTAACAGGTGGGAATGGTTTCTCACTGTGGTTCTGATTTGCATTCCTCTAGTAACAAACGACGTGGAGCATCTTTTCATGTGCTTATTGGCTGTTTGTATATCTTTGGGAAAATGTTTACTGAAAATCTTGACCCATTTTTGAATTGGGTTTTTTTATTATTGAGTTATAGAAGTTCTTTATATAGTCCAGATATTCATCATTTACTAAACAATGATTTGCAAATATTTTCTCCCATTCTTTAGGTTATCTTTTCACTCTCTTGATAGTATCCTTTGAAGCACAAAACTTTTGCATTTTGATGAAATCCAAATTATCTATTTTTTTCTTGTATTGCCTGTGCTTTTGGTGTCACACTCAAGAAATCGTTGCCTAATTCCAGGCCATGAAGGTTTTTACCTTTGTATTCTTATAATAGTTTTATAATTTTAGCTCTTATGTTGAGATCTTTAACCCATTTTGAGTTAATTTTCTAGGCCATTTTAGATAAAGGTCTGACTTCATTGTTTTGCATAAGAATATCCAGTTTTCCCAGCACCATTTGTTAAAAAGGCTGCCCATTCCTTATTGACTGATCTTGGCTTCTTTGTTGAAAAACCAATGGACCATACATGTGACAGTTTGTTTCTGGGATCTCTGTTCTATTCCATTGGTTTATATATCTATCCCTTATGCTAATAACATACTGTTTTGATTACTATTCCTTATAGTACATTTTGAAATCAGGAAGTGTGAGTCTTCCAACTTTGCTCCTCCTTTTCAAGATTGTTTTGGTTATTTGGCGTCCCTTGAGATTTCATATAAATTTTAGAGTGCTTTTTTACTATTTCTCTAAAAAACACCATTGGGGTTTTGATAGAGATTGCCCTGAATCTGTAGATCACTTTGAGTAGTAGTGTCATCTCAACAATATTAAGTCTTCCAATCCATGAACAAGAGATGCATTTCCACTTATTTGTATCAAAAACACTTCGTAGTTTTCAGTGTGCCAATCTTTCACCTCTTTGGTTAAGTTTATTCCCAAGTATTTTATTCTTTTTGATGAGATTGCAAATTGAATTTTTTATTTCCTTTTCAGATTGTTCAAGTCTATAGAAATATAACTGAACTGTGAGCTTTAATTTTATATTTTGCAACTTTGCCGAATTCATTTACTAGCTCTGAAAACTCTGAGAACTCCTTAGAGTTTTCTATGCATAAGATCATGTCATCTGCAAACAGAGATAACTTTACTTTTTTTTTTCCAATTTGGAAGCCAATAATTTCTTTCCCTTGCCTAATTTCTCTGTCTAGAGCTTCCAATTCTATGTTGGATAAAAATGGCTCTTCTTCCTCCTTTTGCAATACTAAAATGTTCCTTGTTTTATTAAGTGATGGTGAAAATTTTTTAACATTTTACTTGTCAAATTAAAGAAGCAGAAACCTTTATGTAGTTACACAAAATGTTTTGGAAATAATACTGAGCCCCCCAAAAAAGTGCTGAGCAAAAACAGCAGTCTGAGAACAAGTCAAATACATTCCCTCATGCAAGCTCCCAAGTTCAGGATCCTCCCATGCTCCAGGCGGCAGCCCCTCTATCCTCATTGTGAATGGGGTGTGAGCGAGAGAGGTGGAACTCCACAAAGCCAGTCACGTGCAATGCCAGTTGATGGAAAGTTGGGAACCATCCAAATTAAGGTCAGCTAAATGAGGACTGAGCCCCAAACGGCACTGCAGCCAAGAAAGAGAGGTCAGTGCCCATAACAGGCGTAATCCCAGAACAGAAACAGTGAGGAAGAGAGACACATCCCTCTACAAGCCTGGTCCGTGCAGGGAAGGCAGGGCTCTCACCTGGTTCTTGTCTTTCTCCACCTATATATTTTTAATTGCATTGATTGTGGGTTTGTGTGTTTGATTAATCACCTCGAATGTATTTTTAGCAAGGCAGAGAAGCATTAAATAAATAGCAAATATAGTCAGAGCCCAAGTCAGTGGCTATTTTTGTTTTCACTTAGAGAACAAAGTGCCAAAGTCCAGGCATGATGAAAGGGCAAGAAAACACCACCCTCCCTCACTCCCGCTGGCCAGCAGGACCTGCTCCTATGCCCAAACTGTGCATTTCTGTGTTGCTTTTTGGCTGAGAGGAGAGGTGATGAGGCTGTATTTTGACTGAGAGATGAAAAGGTCTATTGTTTGATTTTGTGGTCAGAAGGCGGCCGTACCACACACCCTTCCATCTGCTCTTCTATTTCTGCCTAATAAGCAGCACCACATAGGTTTGTATAGCAGAAAGGAAGTGGAAACTGAAGCTCGTTTTGTTAAGCATAACATTTTCACTCAAAGACTGTTTCTAGAACATTTCATCCAGCAACTCAGAAGCCCATATTTTGAATTAAAAGGACAATTCTGGTGAAGTAGAAGAAATCCACACCTTCCTCTCTGCCACAAAAACAAGGGCAAGAGAGCCAAGAAAGTTTCAAATAAATACTGAAATGTCCTTTTTTGTGCCATGCCACATGAAGGACCCTGATGAAAACTAAATTTTGTCACGTGCCTCAGAAACTGGTGAGGCCAGGCAGGATTTTTTTTAATAGAACAGAAAAGGAGAGGAAAATGGTTTTCTGTCTCTACTCAGTTTCCAAAAACCTCTATTGACTACTCTCACCACAACACAGCACCCCTTCCCACAGCTGTCTGCCACCCGCTTCACTTGTGGCACCTGGTTCCACCCAAGCAAACTCAAGAGTCTGCACACCTGTGGGAAGGCAACTGGCAGGAGCAAGGCAGAGCCCTTGAGGGAAAGGTCCTGGCTGAGCTGCCTTGCAAAGCCGCCTACAGCCGGGCTGGCTCCCTTGTGCCATGCCACAACAGAGATCCCCTGTATAGGAGAGATGGGGGCTCCCCTGCCTGGGGGAAGCTGGTGGTGTGCAGCCTGCCTAGCATCACAGCCAGGCCAGCAATCAGATGCAGGCGGGAGAAGAATGATCTATTAGTTGAGTGGCCACAGTTATTTGGTGTTAGGCAACACCCCACCCTCCCCCAAAAAGGTCTTGGGGCATCTGGTCTCCTAGCCGGTGAGATAGCTTCCTCATCTCATTCCCATCACTGGCAGGTTGTTCTCATTCTGGTGGACTGATTTTGTTTATAACACATGCAGGATGTGGTAGGTCCTGCTAGAGAAAAATCTGCGGGAGGCTCAACATTCTAAAGATACTTGAGGTCTGGGGAAGCCCGGGATGACTTCTTCCTATTACTAAGATGTGGAGTGAGTCTATTTACCAATCGTGGCCATAAACCTGGAGCTGGGACAAACCATCTGGTGAGCAGACTAAGGTCAAGATCAGGGTGACATTCAGGTGGGAATTTGACCTGTAGCCTCATTCATGATATGGTAAGTGCAGTTCCAACTACGTATCTACAAAGAGAACCACCAAGGTTCTCCAAGGACTCTGTATTTGAAAAACCATAATAAAGATACCCAAAAGGTTCAATGGAAGACAGAATTTTATTAAAAGAGTGATTGCGCCCAGAATATTGTCTACAGAAAACAACCCCAAGTGTCCATGAGCAGATGAATGAATAAACAAGATGTGGATGACCGTACGATGGAATAGGATTTAGCCTTAAAGAGGAAGGAGATTCTGACACACACTGCAGCATGGATGAGCCTGGAGGACACTGTGCTGAGTGAAATAAGCCAACACAAAAGGATAAATACTGTGTGATTCCACTTAAATCCAGCCAAATTCATACAAACAAAGTAGAAGAGTGGGTGCCAGGGCCTGGAGGGTGGAAGAATGGGGAGTTAGTGTTTATGGGGACAGAGTTTTGGTTTGGGAAGACGAAAAGAGTTCTGAAGATGGATGGTAGTGATGGTTTCACAACAATGAGAATGTGCTTAATGCCACTGAACTGTTCGCTTACAAATGGCTAAAATGGTAAATTTTTATGTTATGTATATTTTGCCACAATTTAAAAAATATATTTGTATGCCAATTTAAATCAGGTCCCAGCAGATGATCAAACAAGCATGTGACCCCACAGTTTCACCCTGCCTTGGGCACTGGCTAGAGAGGGCAGGAGGTTCCAGCGAGCATGCAGGATGGGCACCCGTCAGCCTACAGAGCATGGCTGGCCATCTCACCTTCAGGAAACGCTCTGCCTCACCTCAGGCTTCGGGCTGTGTGTTCTCTGCTGACTTTCTGTATCACAGAAGCAAGGCACTTAAGCTTTGCGGCCAGGTGGGCGTGCACTGCCACTTCTCCACGGATAAGCCCTGCACCGTCCTCAAGTGACCAACTCCCCTGGACTCAGGTTCCTCCTCTGCAAAGTGGATCTCACCATTTTAACACAGAGGGTGGTTTTGGAGCTAAATAAATGATATGCTGTGAGGTATGGAAATACTGTCCTCAAGTTGGGATCACTAAGCTGAGAATGCTATTTCCTTAAATCCTCTTCCCTTTAAGTCAGAGCTAGAGCTGGCCAAAGAGGAAGTAGTTAGGACCTGGAAGCAGGCAGGGAGGCGGCAGCGGATGCAATAACGGGCAGGTGCCTAGTGGATCCCAGTTCACTCTCTCTCCCTACTCACTACTCCCCACCAATCCTGAGCTGGGAACCAGACCCCATGATGTCCCCCGGGTTTCTCCTCCAGCAGCTGATAGGCTCCGTTCTTCAGATTCACTGCTTGGCTGTCTTACCTGTTCCTGCCCCAGCTTCCCCATGAATGGGTGCAGTCATGGGAAAATTCTAGAGTCAGAAGTTAACAAGCCATGGGGTGGGCACCCAGCTCATGTGGCCGCTGGCATGGTAGAAGACCAGTTCCACATTCACAGCTCTGTGTGGACCCCACTCTGTGTGCCGGTTCCTCGGGACTCCTAACATCTGCTTCCATATCAGAAGAAAGAAAAGGAACAAACTTGTGTAACCTGAACACAGGGCAAATCCCAGCTCACCCCTCCATCCTTAGATGCACAACTGTGCAGCGATGTCCCCTGTTAGATGTCCTAGCAGTGGTGGTTCACAGGGTGAGTCACACGGTCTGGGTGTAGGATTCCAGAAGCAGCAGCTTCTCAGTAAAATCATAGGTGAGAGCCCAGCACCCTTCCTGGCATCCAGAGTCACCGAGGAAGAACTCTACCCAGAGAGGCACTCATCACAGGCAAAGAACTACATCAGACAGGGGCTCTCCCGAGGGGAACCCACAAAGAAGCAGGAGTGCACTCCGAGTACACACTGCTGAAATCGGGGCTCGGCTACCTCCCACCTCTGTTCTGATGGTGTAAAGTGGCTTGAGGAGGGGTCAGCTAGCTCAAGTATTTTACAAAGCATCTGAGTTCACTGATCTTTATCAAAGTACCTTCTCCAGAATGCAACCTCCCTTCTCTGGTGTTAAATCAACTCTCCTGATTTTAATCACAAAACAATTGTATAATGAAGACTTATTCTCTCTTTACCCATGACCCAAAGCGGCCTTCTCCCCTACCCTCCAGTTTCCTCTGCCCCTGACTTTAGTAAGGGGGCAGGGACATGAGAGGAGGTTACAGACTTCTTATTCCAGAACTGAGCAATGCTCAGAGAGAGAGAAACACAGAAAGACACGTAGATGCTTAACACGGTCAATTGTGATGTGTGTGGAGGTTAGTCGTCCCACTAAAGGTTTAACGCTGCTCATTTTTTCCATGGAGAGCTTTACTGGTTAGAAGTAGAAAAGCTGTTTTCCCAGATTATTTGAGATCTTACTCTGCCTCCACCAAGATGTGTGAGCTCAGTGACGTGCCCCTTCTCTCCTCAGCTCACTGCAGCTGGTGCAGAGCTCCTGGGCTGTGGTGTCAGTGCCTACTGCCCTCCAATTCTCAGATCTCCCAAAACACTGCTGTCCGCATCACCCCCAGCAGCCCTTGGAGCTCAGTCTCCGATATACATAGATCTTGCTCCCCTTTAGGGGTGAGGACGCAAACCCAGAGGGGTGAAGCCACAGGCTCAAGGCCACACAGCTAAACGTCACCAGAGTTGCAGCTGGAGTGGAGCCCGTCTTCTGATTGTCCTGTCCACAGGACAGAGAGAGCCCACAGATGCCAGCAAGAGTGTCAGGCAGAGACGTTCTTCCAGGCTGTTCAGATGTCCTCCTTAAAAAGGATTCCTGTTTGGCTGTCTTTCAATCATCCCCCTTTTGTTTAATGCCAATGAAATTTCTTAGTCCTTGTCTCACAGGTCTTCTACGCAGGGCCTGGCCGGCTTGGGCTCCACTCCTTTTTTTTTTTCTCTTTTCTATGACTTTTTTTTTTTTTTTTTTAATACTTTAAGTTCTAGGGTACATGTACACAACGTGCAGGTTTGTTACACAAGAAGTCTCTACACAGCACACGTGGCCCTGGCCTCCTGCTGCCCCCACAGCCCCAAGGCCCCTCCTCTGCCAGAGCAGCAATGCTCCCAGGAGAATGAGGCAAGCCCTTCTGCGCCAGCTCTTGGGGCCACTCCCTTCGGGTGATCTTATCTCTTGTGGTTTTACCCATAAACCACATGCTGACAGCTTTATTTCCAGTCATTTCCAGTCTGCCTCTTAGCCTCACCTCCAACAGCCTGCTGAGGCCCCTACCTAGACGCAGCATGGGGGCAGCTGGCACGCCCAAGACAATTGGCAGAAACACCCCTTCCTCCTCACTGTCCAGTGACCACTGCCTGCCCTCCATTTCCTCCAACCAGAACTGCAGGGCTGGTCTCAGAGCTTCTCCTTCCCCTGCTCTCCACAGGTCTTTTGCAGGGACTGCTCCAGGCCTCTAAGGGCAGTCACTGAGTCAGCTTCCTCCACACTCTGACACCAGTATCCCGGGAGGCTTTGCCTCATGGGCCTGGGTTACTTCAGTGACCTCAGAACAACCCACGGGCTGTAACTCTGCCCTTCCAGCCCATCCACCACACCACACCACACCATATCACACCACCACAGAGAGACCATGTCACGTTCTTATTTAAAACCATCCCCATGTTCCCCACTCAAGGTAAAGGATAAAGGCCGGGCTCCGACACGTGACAGATGAAGCCATCTTGACCTGACCTTAGTATGCCTGTGTAGACACACAGTTTGCTGCCCTGACATGGCTCAAAGGTGCCTGCTGTGTTGGACACAGCTGGTGTCCACCCAATGCCCCCATCTTCCTTGCTTTAAGAGCCCAGCTCCCTGTTAGGTGATGGAGGCTGCAGATGGCGGATATGCCCTTCTTCAGGCTCCCTGCAGATCCTGGGGCCACGTCCTCACCAGTGAGATATAAGGGGAAGTGTCCTGGATGCTTCTGGGAACACTTTCTTCCCTAATAAAATGCGGGAGGTTTGAGGAGCCCTGGCCCGTCCCTCCTGTCACCCAGCAGTTATCACTGGAGGACAAGATGCCCGGGCTGCATGTGGCGTACACATAGCCTTATGCTAGTGGAAGGGCAAAAAGGGAGGAAGAGCCGTGTCCTGAGTACATCACTGAGCTCAGAAGCAGCCCTGAGACCACCTACTTCCAGAGTTCTTGCCAAGGAAGATAATAAGCAACCGTGCCCACGTGGTTTAAACCACTTTCAGCTGGGTGTTCATGACTTGCAGCCAAGAGCATCCACAGCGACGCATTTGCTTGACTGTGCTTTCAGATTCCTCCAAGCCTTCCCAGGACTGCGTCCTCCACCTGCTCAGAGTGCACTCCTACCCTGCTGCCGACACCTGCATACCGCTCAGCACAGGGCTTCCCTGGGATATGTGGGCAGCATCTGTCTTCTCATCATCCATTATATTCCAATCATCTTTCTCCCCCACCCAACAGAAGCTCCATAAAGCCAAGACTGTGTCTGATCCACCCTTGTTCTTCCAGTGCCCAGCCTGGTATGGCATCTACCCCACACCAGCTCACCAGCAGGTCTAATTCCTCCAGCAGGGAAATACTAGGGGCAGAGGGAACTGACGGGTGGGGGAGAAGGCCGCTTTGGGCCATGGGCAAAGAGAGAATGGGTCTTTATTATACAACAATCGGTTTTGTGATTACGATCAGGTGAGTTGATTTAACACAAGAAAAGGGAGGTTGCTATCTGGAGAAGAAACAGGACAAAGATCAATGAACCCAAAAGATCTGTCAAATGTGTGGGTCAGCCGACTTCTCCTCAAGCCACTCCACTTGATCTCATTTCTCCAGCCAGCTGGGCAAAGCTACCTCAAGCCAACCTCCCTGGAGCTGTCGGAAAGCCTCACAGTGCAGTCAGGATGGTTGCTAACAAATTCATTTTGAGACTTTTGTATTGTTTTTCCTTGTCAGGATTCTAAATGAAATACTGTCCAAGTTGGGATTTATAGTCACGTATAACCAGCCAAAGCAGTCCCCTACTTTCCCGACGACATGGTCAGACTCTAATTGAAAACTGCCCCTCCTCCATAGCGAGCCAGCTGACTTCCTTCAGCCTTTTCTGGGAAGCCTCATTTCATGGAGTTGGAGGGAAGTGAGGAGTCAACAAGAAGAGGAAGAAAATCCCAGATCAGACACCAGTGGCTGGTACCCTGGCCTGACAAGTCATCCAGAAGCCAAACAAAACCACAGCCACCCAGAGGCTCGATTCGGACCATTGCCTGGCAAGCCACGCCAACCACCCATTCACCAGCTCATGGTCCAAATTTCGGTATCTCCCTGGAATTCCACAAAGCCCACCCATTGCACCAATGCAGGTGCTTAATCAGTCATTTATTGAATTCAGTGGCATTCACATTCAGGTTTCTAGAAAGAGGTAACAGAAATGTGGGAAGCGGCTGGGCGCGGTGACTCACACCTGTAATCCCAGCACTTTGGGAGGCCGAGGAGGGCGGATCACCTGTGGTCCAGAGTTTGAAACCAGCCAGGCCAACATGGGGAAACCCCGTCTCTCCTAAAAATACAAAAAATAGCTGGGCATGGTGAATGCCTGTAATCCCAGCTACTCAGGGAGGCTGAGGCAGGAGAACTGCTTAAATCCAGGAGGCGGAGGTTGAAGTGAGCCAAGATTGCATCATTGCACTCCACCTTGGGCGACAGAGCGAGACTCCATCTCAAAAAAAAAAAAAAAAAAAAAAGGAATGTGGGAAGGGCCGAAGGGCTCATGTCCATCTGTCTGTCTAATGCTCCCCATTGCTGTGCTCTTCAGTGCGTAGCTGCCTGCTCTGTGACAGCCCCGGAGCTTGCTGATCCGCTCCTACCGGACACCTGGAAGACTGGGCTCCCCCTCCACCGCAGTTGCGCCCATCTGCATTCTTCTCAGACAAGGTCCCTGCTCCTTCCTCTCTATGCTTCTTACCTCGCCAGGGCTTCCCCGCTGTTTATAACACCTCCTGATTACCATCTTCTGTGAATTTCATTAAATTGCTGTTTACTGTTGCCTCCAGCATTATTAATAAAGATGTTAAACAAAATCCAGGCTTGTAACCAATGCCTTGCTGCAAATGGCAGGATATCTCCTCCCCACCTAGCCAGCTGCCATTTATCAGGGTCGCCTCCTTGCCTTTTATCCCAGCCAAGGAGCAGCCCCCACCTGCTTTCAGGTCAGCAGGGCTCACTTCTCCTTTAATTGTGCTTAATTCTGCAAGTAAAGTTTTCTCCAGAGGCCCCACAGAGACACATAAATGGGTGTATTAACCAAAAAGGTGTGCTCCCTACCAGACAGAGCGAAACAGACTCAACTCAAGGGCTGTCATCAACCCCTGTGTGCCAGAAGGAAGAAGGAACTGAGCAGAGCGGGCGTGCACCCCACACATCCTCAAACCCAGCCCACTGGGAGGCTCTGACAGGAAAGGACAGCAGCAATTCCACCACGTGTCAAGTGGGGTTGTGTTTTCCTTCACAATTAAAATAAAGATTTCTCACCTAGGTTGTAAATAGATTTTAAAATTTAAAAAGCTACATTTTATAGTGACTCATGCTTTAGAAATAGGTCGTGCTTGCCAGAGAAGCAGTCAACTAATTCACAGCGTTTCTCCCTTTCCTCCCCGCCTACACCCAGAGAGAACCCCGGGAGGAAAACCCAACCTCCTTCCTGGGCCTCCCACCTGGAGTTAGCTCATCAGACCCCACCTCTCCCCTTTCTCCAGGCCCCACCAGGCCCAGGCACTTCCCTGAGCTGGACACAACCCACACCTGCAGGGCCACCTGCTTAGCCATTTGCCCTGAGCTCTTGAAAGCCCCAGATGTCTGGTTGGTGTTACTCCAGCCACTGTCTCCCCAGGATGCAGCTCCAGCAGTCCCCAGGCCGCTGGGCAACTCTGAAAACAACACGTAGCCTCACTGTGCTCAATGCCTACAGACAAAACGAGGGGGCACGGAAAAGACCAGGCTTTCCCGCTTTGGACTTCACAGATCGGTGACATTAAAAATCTTGAAATATCATATTTAGGTCTATACTCAAAAAAACTCAAAGCAAGGACTCAAACAGATGTTTGTACACCTACACGCATAGTGACATTATTCACAATAGCCAAAAGGCAGAAACACCTGAATGTCTGTGAACAGATGAATGAATACACAAAACCTGGTCTATCCATACAATGGAATATTATTCCGTATGAAAGAGGAAGGAGATTGTGACGCATGCGGCTACATCGATGAATCTTGAGGACCCTGTGCTAAATGAAATAAGCCAGACACAAAAGGACAAATACTGTTGGACTCTGCGGTCCCTAGAATAGTCATTCACAGAGACAGAAAGTATAACAGAGGTTACCGGGGCGGGGGCTGAGCGTGGAGGAGTTCGTGTTTAATGGGGACACAGTTTGGAAAGGTGTTGCTCGGAAATAGTGGCAGTGGTTACAAAACAGGGGGGACGTACTTAATGCCACTGAACTATAGACTTAAAAATGGTAAAATTTATGTAATGTATGTTTTGTCGCAATAATAAATCTTGGAATACTGGAGCGTCCAATTTGTCATTCTACCAAGTAAGCACAGGAGTTGAACAAACCATCTACTCTCACCTAGGGTTTGTAAATAGATTTTTCCATCTAAAAAGCTACATTTTGTAGTGACTCATGCTTTAGAAATGGGTCCTGCTTGCCAGAGGAGCAGTCGACTGATTCACAGCGTTTCTCCCTTTTCTCCCCACCTACACAGCAGGGAGTGGATAGGAAACTCAAAAGGATGGAAAATCTTCCCCATGAGAGCTGGGAACTTTCCTCAGATAACACACTGCACAGTTCTTGCCTCCCTTGCTGTACCCCGGGCCTGCTCTCCCAGCTCAGGAGTGTTTGCAGCTCTCCCAACCCATGGCATCACATAAGCAGCTTGGAATCGGCCAGGTGGGAGTGTTTACACCCTGGAAATGGACAAACGCTATCACTCAGGGCATCTTCCCAGAAAGCCAACTGTTAAACGTTTGCTAGCACACCACTGGAGCCAAGAAAACTCAGTCATGGTCACCAAAATCACCCGCGCAGGACCTGGCACAAGGGAATCTCTGAATGTGATGACCTCTCGGTTTTCCTACAGCCCATAAACAGGTGATGATACCGCGGCATATAAGACCACCAGCCTCAGGTACACAACTATGATGCCCAGGCAGACCACAGCACAGAGGGTTTGGACCCACTTCCCAGTGGCAACAGTAGAAAAAGTTGGGCAACATTTGTGGGTTTTATTTAAGGTACTAGCTGCCATGGAAAGCTGGTGTGGATCTACAGGTACTGGGGCCAGCACTGCTCACTCTGAGTCCGTATGTCCGTGTTGATGTTAGGCCTCTGTGTGAACATGAACCCCACCTGCCCATGGCCAAAGACACCTCTGTCTGATGGCCTGGATCCTACAGTCCTTCTCCAGACGCCCACACTGGCCCTCTTTAAGGATCTTCTCTCACAGGCCAGTAAGAGAGAATGATCCTGAATTTGCCTTTTCCTGGAGATGCTTATGTATCTCATGCTTGAGACATCTGCTCAACACATGCATTTCTAGGGCAGGATTCCCTTGACCTCACTTCCTCTTGACAAGGAAATTAGACACTGGCATATTCCCACAGCAACAGTACAGGATTACAGAAAAAACTGAGTATTCTGGTTATCTATTGTTACATAACAAACTTGCTCTAAACAGCGTATTAAAACAGTAAAGTCAAATGACTGCTTACAAATATGCAACTTGAACGGAGCTTCGTGGCAACAGCTCTGCTGCAGGTGGGTCAGTTGGTGCTGGTAGCTCCACTTCCAAGAAAGCTCAATCACATGGAGCTTAGCTGTAACTGTTACTAGGAGCCTTTGCCCTTCTCCACAGGGCTGCTTGGGCTTCCTCACATGATGGCTGGGCTCCTAGAGAGCGAGTGTTCCAAGATACAGGAAGCATAAGGGGCCTGTCCCTGAAGACCCAGCGTGGGAAACTTCTGCTGTATTTGATTGGTCAAAGCTGCCATGGAGCCCAGGTTTAAGGGAAGGGATATGCCCCGCCTGCAGGTGGCAGGAGTGTCTGTGGATCTGCAATTTTGCAACCATATCGAATCCATCACACGAAGATGTGAACTAAAACCTCAGCTCTGCTCTCCCAGCAGAGCCACGTAGGTGCCACAGGGCAGTTACATGCTGTCTCAGCAGAGCTCACGCTCAGACTCTGAGCCCATGGGGGCAGCAGCATGTGTGTCTGAGGGCCCAGCACTGTGCCCAGCACAGATATTCCATAAATATTTGCAGAATTGTTAAATTTAACAAATCGCATGCTAACGTTTCTTCTTCTTTTAAATCTTACCAGAATTTAAAAATGGGGGAGGGGGAATGCTCAACTGCATAAGAGTAAAAGAAAGAATTCCAGATTAGAGCAAAACTAAGCCAAGATCCCGGGGAAAATGATGATACAGGGAAACTGCCATAGGCCAATTTGTTAAATTGGTCCCCAAACAATATGAGGTACAGTTTAATTTTTTTAAAAAAAGAAAATTGTGCCATTTAAACTGATCAAAATCAGTTATAAACCTGAATACAGTTGATTTTAGCAATTTACAACATAAAATAATTCAGTCTCAGGTAAGTCTTCCTATACAAATGTTTTGTTTCCATGTGAAAATAGCTTTCCAAATTCTATAGGTGGCGCCTTACATCATACAGCAATTGCACCCCTGGAAACAATCTTAGGGCTCCATTGCATCTTTATTTTCCACAATTTCAATATCTTAATAGCACACAAATAACATTTTGTTCCTAAGAGAAACACTGTTTTACCGTGAAATTCCATGACACACATCTCTCCAAAGGCAGATGGTTCTGCTGCATAACATTATTACATATATAATTACCTACATCACAAATATTTTCAAAATCGAAACTGCCAAGCCTTCTTGCCTGTCACTTTTTCTTACGTTGTCTCCATAGCAACCTGCTTCCCTCCCCCAGAGACAAAGAGAACACAGAAGACATCTTTAAATTGGCATAAATTAGAGACAAATTCTTTATTTAATCAGACACACAGCTTACTCTAATGATTACCATACACCAAAATTATCCAGAAATAATCATTGTAACTCATAAAAATGAACTGCTGTAAACAGACCTGTTTGTACAAGATGAGAGCATAGTTCTAAAATGTGGCACTGTGTCGTCATTGCACCCTCACCCCAGTTTATCATCCTCTATAGCACACACAGCCCTATCTGCCTTCTTCTTGAGCCCACTAAGCTCCCGAGGCCCTCTCCTCCAAATGAGCATGGTCAGGTTCTGCCTCAGGCCCTGAATGGTTCTCACCTCCTGCAAATGCAGCGCTCAGCCAAACAGAGGTGTGTCGAAGTTCATTCCAGGCAACCATAACAAGCCACACATGACACAGAGACATGCTATCCCAAACACAAGCTTATGGCCCATGACTGGGCAGAAGGGGCACTGAGAATGCTCAGTTAACTTTGACAATTAGTGCAGAAATAGCAAATACCAGAGTTAAGTAACTAATAGTGTCTCTCTCTTGTCACCTAGGCTGGAGTGCAGTGGCACAGTCATAGCTCACTGTAACCTTGAACTCCAGGGCTTAAGCAATTCTTTGGCCTCAGTCTCCTGAGTAGCTGGAATTATAAGCATATACTAATATGCCCAGCTAATTTAAAAAAAATTTTTTTTGTAGAGACAGGGTCTTGCTTATGTTTCCCAGGCTGGTCTTGAACTCCAGCCTCAAGCTATCCACCCTCTTTGACCTCCCAAAGTGCTGGGATTACAGATGTGAGCGACCACACCCAGCCTCCTCTAATTCTTTTTTTTTTTTTTTTTTTTGAGACGGAGTCTCACTCTGTCGCCCAGGCTGGAGTGCGCTGGCGCGATGTTGGTTCACTGCATGCTCCGCCTCCCAGGTTCACCCCATTCTCCTGCCTCAGCCTCCTGAGTAGCTAGGACTACAGGTGCCCGCCACCATGCCCAGCAAATTTTTGCTATTTTTTAGTAGAGACGGGGTTTCACCATGTTAGCCAGGATGGTCTCAATCTCCTGACCTCATGATCTGCCCACTTCGGCCTCCCAAAGTGCTGGGATTACAGGCGTGAGCCACCGTGCCCGGCCCAGCCTCCTCTAATCTTGACCATAGTTAAAAATATGGTGCGGTGTCCCCAGAATAACATTCTACACCAAGCAAGACCTCCAGGGAGAGAGGGCTGGCTTTGGTCACCCATCCATTCATGTTCAGATCATACAATGCCCACCGCAGAGGCTGGAAAGGCATCTCAGGGTATAAGTGACAGTTCACCAGGTTAGTCTCCAACTACTACTTGGCCTTGAAACACTTTTGGAGTAAACATGGTAAATCTCAATGTTACACAGAGCTCAGAAAAACACACACCTACTTTTTTAAGTCAACAAATAATTCATAACCCTTCAGTTGGTTTCTATGAAAAAACAGGAAGTGGAAAGGAGAAAACTCAACTTTAGGCTCAGGAGTGTTTTACACACACAGCGTGCTTCCCTGTCTCTGATCCCCCCCGCTGCTTCAGGGGGGCTGCTGAGGAAGGCTGCACAGAGTGGGGCTGCCTTCCTACCAGTGAGCAAAGTGCACTGCCCCGAAACAACACCTCTGCCCAGAGCTCTGGGGCAGACAGGGTGCAGACCCTGACACCAACAGACTGAGCCATGTGATTCTCACCGCAGCCTTCTCCCATCTGATGAACATACCCTTCTCCACCCCTAGAATGTACTTTCTGTGTGAGCATAAAGAGTTACATAAGTTGGGCAGGGCACAGTGGCTCACCTGTAATCCCAGCACTTTGGGAGGCGGATGCAGGTGGATCACTTGAGGTCAGGAGTTCAAGACCAGCCTGGCCAACATGGTGAAACCCTGTCTCTACTAAAAATACAAAAAAACAAAAACAAAAAATTATCCGGGCATGGTGGTGCATGACTGTAGTCCCAGCTACTCAGGAGGCCGAAGCAGGAGAATCGCTTGAGCTGAGATTGAGCCACTGCACTCCAGCCTGGATGACAGAGCAAGACTCAGTCTCAAAAAAAAAAAAAAAAAAAAAAAAAGTCACATAAGTTGCTCTAATTTTTTTTATCTTATTTTATTATTTATTTATTTTTAGAGACAGAGTCTCGCTCTGCTGCCCAGGCTGGAGTGCAGTGGCATAAACACAGCTCATTGCAGCCTCAGTCTCTTGTACTCAAGCCATCCTCCTACCTCGGCCTCCCAAGTAGCTGAGACTACAGGCATGTACTTCTATACCCAGTTAATATTTTTAGTTTTGTAGAGACAGGGTATCACTATGTTGACCAGGCCAGTCTCAACCTCCTGGCCTCAAGTGATCCTGCTGCCTCAGCCTCCTGGAGCACTAGGATTACAGGCATGAGCCACCATGCCCACCCAGTTGCTCTACTTTAAAAGGCAGACTTCTAAAATTATTTCCCTGGAACATAATAAAGCCTTTACTTTAGCCCCCACTTCCACGCTACAGAAAATACAGGGAATCAAGAAACAAGTTCAATGGCACCACCAAGAAATGACCCAATAAATCTAGAACGCAGGACATTTGACAAAATAATTGGCTTGGTCTCTTCAAAGGGTCAATACCTTGAAAAGCAAAGTAGGAGACTGCTAGAACAGTTCTCCAATGGGGCACCCTGCCTGCCAGCAGGTCCCTCGCAATGTGTGGGTCGTCACACCTGGTGGTGGGGTAGGTGGCGCTGCCGGCACCTGGAGGATGGAGGCCAGGGATGCTGCCGAACACACCCATTTATGTATACATTGTACAGTGCACACAAATATATGTACAATGTTGAGAAACTAGTCTAGAATAAGGGAGATTGAAGGGGCATAACAAAAGCCACGAGTGAACCCAGTTTTAAAAAAAACTACAGCAGATTTTTAAGGGACAATCAGGAAAACCTGAATGTGAACTGGTATTGATATTGATTTAAGAGATAAGATAAGGAGATTCCTGCTAACTCTCTTAGGTGAGATAACAGGATCACAGAAGAGTGCCCTTCAAAGAGAATAAAATACCTAGGAATCCAACTTACAAGGGATGTGAAAGACCTCTTCAAGGAGAACTACAAACCACTGCTCAAGGAAATAAAAGAGGATACAAACAAATGGAAGAACATTCCATGCTCATGGGTAGGAAGAATCAATATCATGAAAATGGCCATCCTTCCCAAGGTAATTTACAGATTCAATGCCATCCCCATCAAGCTACCAATGACTTTCTTCACAGAATTGGAAAAAACTACTTTAAAGTTCATATGGAACCAAAAAAGAGCCTGCATCGCCAAGTCAATCCTAAGCCAAAAGAACAAAGCTGGAGGCATCACGCTACCTGACTTCAAACTATACTACAAGGCTACAGTAACCAAAACAGCATGGTACTGGTACCAAAACAGAGATATAGATCAATGGAACAGAACAGAGCCGTCAGAAATAATGCCACATATCTACAACCATCTGATCTTTGACAAACCTGAGAAAAACAAGAAATGGGGAAAGGATTCCCTATTTAATAAATGGTGCTGGGAAAACTGGCTAGCCATATGTAGAAAGCTGAAACTGGATCCCTTCCTTACACCTTATACAAAAATCAATTCAAGATGGATTAAAGACTTAAATGTTAGACCTAAAACCATAAAAACCCTAGAAGAAAACCTAGGCAATACCATTCAGGACATAGGCATGGGCAAGGACTTCATGTCTAAAACACCAAAAGCAATGGCAACAAAAGCCAAAATTGACAAATGGGATCTAATTAAACTAAAGAGCTTCTGCACAGCAAAGGAAACTACCATCAGAGTGAACAGGCAACCTACAAAATGGGAGAAAATTTTCGCAACCTACTCATCTGACAAAGGGCTAATATCCAGAATCTACAATGAACTCCAACAAATTTACAAGAAAAAAACAAACAACCCCATCAAAAAGTGGGCGACGGACATGAACAGACACTTCTCAAAAGAAGACATTTATGCAGCCAAAAGACACATGAAAAAATGCTCACCATCACTGGCCATCAGAGAAATGCAAATCAAAACCACAATGAGATACCATCTCACACCAGTTAGAATGGCGATCATTAAAAAGTCAGGAAACAACAGGTGCTGGAGAGGATGTGGAGAAATAGGAACACTTTTACACTGTTGGTGGGACTGTAAACTAGTTCAACCCTTGTGGAAGTCAGTGTGGCGATTCCTCAGGGATCTAGAACTAGAAATTCCATTCAACCCAGCCATCCCATTACTGGGTATATACCCAAAGGACTATAAATCATGCTGCTATAAAGACACATGCACACGTATGTTTATTGCCGCATTATTCACAATAGCAAAGACTTGGAACCAACCCAAATGTCCAACAATGATAGACTGGATTAAGAAAATGTGGCACATCTACACCATGGAATACTATGCAGCCATAAGAAATGATGAGTTCATGTCCTTTGTAGGGACATGGATGAAATTGGAAATCATCATTCTCAGTAAACTATCGCAAGAACAAAAAACCAAACACCACATATTCTCACTCATAGGTGGGAATTGAACAATGAGAACACATGGACACAGGAAGGGGAACATCACACTTCGGGGACTGTTGTGGGTTGGGGGGAGGGGGGAGGGATAACATTGGGAGATATACCTAATGCTAGATGACGAGTTGGTGGGTGCAGTGCACCAGCATGGCACATGTATACATATGTAACTTACTGCACATTGGGCACATGTACCATAAAACCTAAAGTATAATAATAATAATAATAATAATAATTACAATAAAAGAAAAAAAAAAAAAGTCAAAAAAAAAAAAAAAAAAAAAAAGAGTGCCCTTATTCTGCAGAGGTGTCTGCTAAATTATCTAGGAATGAAGCAACAGGGCATAAGCAAAGTAAGTTTCATGGTCCGCCCAAGACAGACAGACATATAGACAGATAAAAGGAAAGAGCAGATGTGGCAGAGTTAATGGCTGAATCTAAATGGAGAAGAGACAGACCTTCGCTGGATCCCCCTTACCCTCTTCGCCTTGTCTGAGACTGTTCATGACAGCTAGTGGGCAGGAGATGCAAATCCAGGCATTTTTCGAATGGCCTCCTGACGTTTTGCAGATAGAGACTATTCGGGTTTTCACACTCAGAGCCCCTTCAAGCCCACAAATGCTTCACACTGGAGCACCGTGCAGATGCTCTGCTGGGAGGCCTTGGGGCCACAACAGCACACACATCAGCACTGCCACAAGGGCTGCCAGGCCACACAGGGAACAAGAAGGGGCCAGGGGTAGGTAGCGAGGCACCCACACAAGAGAGCAAACGCTTCAGAGTCGAGGCGTGCATGAGACAAAGGGCAGGAATGGATGGACCGAGGGTGTGGCAGGTATGTGGGTTCTGTGGGCTGGGCAAAGCATACCTATGGAGAGAAGATGGGGCTCCAGGCTCAGGGGGTGGAAGTACAGGGTGCACAGAGACACAGGGCCAGGACACTCACATGGGGTGCACAGAGACACAGGGCCACGATGCTTGTCATGCAAAGGGAATGTGGAGAACAGTGTTCCAGAGAGCTGGACGAACCACATGGAGCAGTCCCAGAGGGCTCCAAATGCAGGCCCTGGGATCAGAGCAACTGCATTTAGGAGGCAATGGGGAGCTGTGGGACTTAGGAACTAAGAAGCGACTTAAAGAACATGTCATGGCCAGGGATACAGTGATCGCCTGACTACAGATGATGCGCTCGTAGGGACATGGAAACACCCTCCCAAGGCCATCGGTCTCACAACAGGGCAGCATAAGGACTAGCAAACTCTGCATCTGCGCCACTGTCTGCTGCGTCCACCTGAGAGAGCCACTTGTAGCCTCTTAATTACAGCTACACAGCCTGCCTCATCCTGATGCTGCCCTGGGGCTCTCTGAAGAGGCTCCTGGCTCTCTGCAGGGTCCTTCTTGTGGGCAAGGCATCCTCAAGGAGGATGTCACTCAATGAGTGGACTGTGCTCCTTGACTGCTGAGGACAAGGATAGGCCCAGGGCACCGTGCAGGGCCACCAGTGTTCCAGGCTCGACGGAGCTTCTGTAGCCCTGGGAGCCTCTTCCCCTCCAATCACTGTAGGACCATGGCCATGCCAGTATCCTCAGGCGCAACTGTTAGCTTGTTAGGCACAAGTGTTATCCTCAGGCACAAGACCAGCTCCCATTGTGTTTGCATTCCTTCCCTGACACCTACACTCTAAAACATTACAATCCGGACAAAACCTCGCTAATCAGCCAAGCAGCTGTTCAGTCCATAAATTCTGCAACACTTAAAGTTGGGCCCTTTCCCAGGAATGGGGCTCTCGACCCCCTTCGCTTAAATGTGTGTATGATCCTAAGAGCTCCATAGTATGGAAAGGGCTGTCGACAGCCCCAGGGGAAGGCCGTGGTGTTTCCAGATGGGGAAACTGAGGCTCAGGGAGAGAAGGTGCTCACCCAAGGCTGTGTGCTGGCTGTTTGCCCAGGACCCAGGTTCCTGGGGCCAGGCTGATGCTTCACCCTCTATGCTCTGAAAAAGGAATTCTCAATTTTTAAAGAATAATCACTGCTGACTGCTGGGAGGGAAAGGGGAAAGCAGCCATGCTGACCACCCACCAGCTACCCAGACATGTGAGGAACAAGAACGCACCCCAGGGACAAAGAGAAAAAGTACTATGTAATTGTAATTGTACTACATTTAGTAATTGTACTAAAAAGTACAATTAAATTCAGGCAATTAGGTGTCCCTTCACAAAATCTCAAACAGAGAGTGGAAAGCCCAGAGCAGCCAAGACACACTACTAAGGAGTTTCATCATCCATCACTCCCTCCGAAGGGGTCCAGACGCTGCCAAGGTGGACCTGGGAGGCAGCACTGGAGGCAAGGTGGGGGCCACATCCTCACTCTGCAGTCCACAGGCAGCTCGGGAAACAAGGGAGGGAGGAGGAGGGCTGTTTTCTTCCCCGTGTTCATCTACAAGCTGTTAAGTGCGTCCATTTGCTGATCTGTCAAGATGAGAAAGTGGCCGAGATCACCTCGAGGGGAGGCTGTGTGCCTCCTGCCAGCTGTGCTGTCACGAGACCCAGCCAGGCTCCAAGGCAAATACAGTGTGGCCTAGGTTCTGTACCTGTGTCCCGTTTCCTTTGGACATATTACAGGTGACCTTAATTAAAACATCTGCTTCTCAACCAGTTTTTTTATGATGCCACGGGTCCTTGTATTGATTTCAGATGTGTCAGACACATTGGTAGGAGGCTTAGCAACACAGGACATAATTCTCCCTGGAGGGAGGGCACTATGCCCCATTTAAAGAACCCAAGAGATCAGCTGAGCAGCATTTATGCCCATTTCCCAAAGCTCATTTCCTACCACTGCTCCTTTCACCGCTTGGCTGTGCCCCTCGGCTACGCGTGGCTCTCTGTGCAAGGCGCAGCATTTCCCGTGCTGCCGACGGGCTGGAGAAGTGGGCAGACACTTGCCTCCTGACATAAACATCCCAAACAAAGGCCATGCTGTGAGAGGCCCGGCATGGTCCCAGATCACACTTTCGGAGACCTCAAAACTGAAAGAGGAGGAGAGCAACTTCCAAACCAGGGAGGGGAGACTCTAGCAGGAGACAGCAAAGGTGGCCTGGGGTAGCCAGGGGAGAGAGAGATAAGGGAGAGAGAGGTGGGACTGCTGGCCTGTGGCGGCTGAGATACCTGGATGTGTGCCTGGAGACAGAGAGATCCGGGAAACAGCTTGCACACAGGCAAGGGGCCACGGCCCAAAGCCCAGGCCACGTACCTGTGGGTTCCAGGTCACAGATCAGAGAGGCCTGTGGGAGAGCGGGGCTGGGGTCTGTCTGTGAAAGGCTTCAAATACAAGGCCAGCAAAATTTTCACTTTGCAAAATGAGTTTTTAAGTGCAGAAGAGGCAAAACTAAAGCATCATTTCAGGACAGTGCCTCTTGCAGCCATGCAGAAGACAGGCTGGAAGGAAGATATGTGAAGCCAGAGCCGTACCTGATATAAAATAACGGCTGTGCTGAGAGACAGGGGAGAGAACTGTGAGTCCCTGAGCACGGCTGCTTCGGCCTGGAGCTCCAGCTCACAGGGTCCCACCCAGGTCCCCACAGCCACTTGGCTGCTGCTGCCGCCCATTTATCCCCAGCAGCAGCCCGGGTGCCAGTGTGGGTGGGCCCCAGGCCACTGCGAGGTCTGCACTATCCCAATAGCACCCAGGGCCCAAGGAGGAGTGACATGAAACAGCATACAGGAAACCCCATGACAGGCTGAGTGGCCGCACTTAGGGGAAAAGCTTTTCTCTTGTCCGGTGAACTCAGAGCCCCGTGTTTTTCTTCTGTGCTCAGCCGGCCCTAAAGGACCCGGTCATGGAGTGGGCATGAGGGGTGAGGAGGGGCGGCAAGAAATAGAGCCTATGAGCAGGTGAACCAACCGGAGTGCGGGGACACCAGGAGAAAAGAGGCCTCCAGCTTGGCCAGGTGGGGGTGGGGCAGGCTGCTGGGACAAGCTCCCTTTAAGAGGCTGTGGCATCTCCAGGTGGAAAAGGTCGGCGGTGCCTGGAAGAGCAAAGCTGGAGGCCGGGAGCCTGGAGGCTCTGCACACAGGGCAGAGTTGGAGGCTTGGACCTCCCGACTGAGCAGGACACAGAGGACTACAAAGGAAATGAAGGTCACAGCCATACCCAGGGACCACGCAGGACACAGAAGCCATCAGAGACGGAGGGAAAGAGAGAAAGACAAGACAGATGACAGAAAACCACAGGCAACCCCACGAAGGAGCCTATGGAAAGGAGGCTGCTGGTGAGTTCTGCGGCAGGGTCTGGGAAGGCCTCTGAGCAAACAGACGCCTGCTGAGAACACCTTGCTGAAAGCCCCAACTACAGGTGCAGGATAGGGCCCCTCTGGAGACTCTGCGGATGGGGTGTTCTGGAGTTTCTTATTCTGTTCTCTTGTAAACTAGAAACGTTCCATACCAACAAAGTCATTTTAGGAGCATGTGAGGCATGTCCGTAATATTTCCTCCACATCACTAGGGCTTGGAAGGAAAATGTTGGTTTCTTACCCTGGCCACTGGTGACAATTCTCTGTGGAGGGCTGTCCCATGCATCACAGCATGCTCAGCAGCACCCACCCCACCTTAGCTGTGACAACCAAAACTGTCCCCAGACACTGCAAATGTCCCTGGGGACACATGCTGTACAGCGGGTGCTATGGACTGAAGGTTGTGTACGCTTAAGCTTTCTACATCTAAGCCCTAATCCCCAAAACAATTTTGTTTTATTTTATTTTATTTTTTGATATGGAGTCTCACTCTGTCACCCAGGCTGGAGTGCAGCGGCACGATCTCGGCTCACTGCAAGGGCCTCCCGTAGCTGGGACTACAGGCACCCGCCACCACACCCGGCTAATTTTTTGTATTTTTCGTAGAGACAGGGTTTCACCGTGTTAGCCAGGATGGTCTCGATCTCCTGACCTTGTGATCCACCCACCTCAGACTCCCAAAGTGCTGGGATTACAGGCATGAACCACCACGCCTGGACCCCCAAGACAATTTTTTAAGTGGAACTGTGTAGAAAAACTCAAGACGGTGCTTAAGGCCACCATGTAAATACAGTCACACACCACGTGAAGACCTGCGGTACATGATGACTGCATATACCATGGGGTCCCATAAGATTGTATTTTTACTGTACCTTTTCTGCATTTAGCTACACAAACATTTGCCACTATGTCTCAACTGCCTACGGTGTTCAGTACAGTCACATGCTACACAGGTCTGCAGCCGGGGAACACAGGCTGTGCCACGTAGCCTAGGTGTGTCAAAGGCTGTACTTCCTAGGTTTGGTATCAGGAGGCGAGGCCTTTGGTTAGGTGATTAGGTCATGAGGGTGGAACCTTCACAAATGGGATTAGTCCCCTTTTAAGAGACACGAAAAATTTTCTCTGTCTCCACCACGTGAGGAGCAAGACGCTGGCTGTCTACAAACCAGGGAGAGAGCCCTCACTGGGAATGAGACCTGCTGGCAGCTTGACCTTGACCTTCCCACCTCCAGGACTATGAGAAACAAATGTCTCACAGAAACCGATGTCTGCTGTTTAAGCCACACAGTGTATGGTATTTTGTTATAGCAGCCTGAGAAACTCAGACAGCTGGCATCCTCCAATCTGTGCTGGGCAGGGTACCCGAGAGGTAGCCCACCGTGCCCCTCTACCTCTCGCACACACCCCTTGCTCACTGAGTTTTATGTTTAAGTTGTCACAAGGATGTTTG
Source organism: Pongo abelii (assembly GCF_028885655.2). Taxonomy (NCBI): domain Eukaryota; kingdom Metazoa; phylum Chordata; class Mammalia; order Primates; family Hominidae; genus Pongo; species Pongo abelii. The sequence goes on along the minus strand of NC_071997.2, from coordinate 39,606,516 downwards.
AAGTGATCCTGTCTTGCACTGTTGATAATTTATTCCTCAGGGTCATAAATTCCTGTCATTTAGAGACAACACTGCAGCTGTGATCTCACAGGGCTTAGATCGCAGGCTGGCTGGCTGGTTTGCTTCCATTTACAACCTATGCAGGCCATGTCTTGAGGGTTCCAGAAGGTCCCTCATGTGGCCATCCCTGTACTGGGCAGGACTTCTAAGTGCTCTGCTCAGGGTACTGAGAGACTTCAAATCTCACAGCAGGCTCCACACTCCTGAGCACCCCCAACTGACACACTGCATGGGGACTGGGCTTAGCCACAACTCTGCTGGAAACCTGACCCTTACTTAACTACAGGTCCAACTCCATGAAAAACCTCAAACCCTCTGACCTCTTGGGCCTCACCCAGATGGCAAATAACCAAGGCTGCCCACGGGGCCGGCTACATACTCTGTGGGATTTGATGCAAAAGGCAAGTGCGGAGTCTTCTGTGCAAAAAGCAAGAGCAAGGCTTTTTCCTTTCTCCTGGAGTTCCTCCCCGACCTACCATAGCATTTTTTAATTTGCCATTTCATGCCAGGCTTCCTCAGGCAGGGCCAGCACAGAGCCTCATAGGGGCCAGGGCCACCCTTCTACTCCAGCAGGGCACACACCCAGCCCTACTGGGCCCTGGCAGGCTTACTGTCCCAACACACCTCACAAAACACAAATGCAAAGGTAAATATCCAAGAATCTCAAGACAACAACTGCAGAGCATTAAACCCCAAGTACAGGTCCCCCTAAAAGGGCCTCCCACCCCTCCCTGGCCACCTGCATCAAGGGTGCCTGTGGGAATATGGGCATCTGACTCCTGAGTAACCTTCACAAATAGGGTCTCATTTGCTGGGGTTGGGGAGAGCCTCATCCCCATTTACTGATGAAGAAACAAGATGAGAGAAATCAAGCCACCGGCCTGAGGACAAACAGCTTGCAAGTGGCAGAGGAAAGACTGAAGTCCAAGTGGGTCTGGCCCTTCCCTTCCCTTCTTAACCCCTCCTATGTCAGGCAGAACAGCAGCCCTCCCGGAATGAGGCCAAGTGCATCCCGGCATCCCTAACGACCAATGAATTACCCTGGCAGCCCCCCGACCTGGTCCCTGAGATTCTGCAGTGGGTTGGCAGGAAGAGCAACAAGACTACCACCTTCCTGGGCCACAGGGCTGCAACAGGAGCTCAGGAGCCATCCGCATAGGTTCAAATCCAACCTCTGCCTCTACTAGCTGTGTGGCCTTGGGCCAGTTCTTCCACCTCTCTGTGTCTCAGTGTACTCTTCTGCAGAAAAAGGAAAACAGTGGCACCCACTCACAGGGCTATGGTGAGGGCTAAGGGAAATCAAACTAAGCACCTGTTCCCAGTGCCCAGCACAGGGGCGCACTGTGTAGGGGAAGCCTTCGCACTACTCAGCAAGTAGTGCCAGCACCTATGATGTGCCGGGGTCCTCAAAGAAGTCCATCTAGGCCCACCTCTGCCTCTCGGCAGCATCTCCCTGTGAGTTGTGCCCCGAAGAGTCAGCAGTCAGACTGTACACTATTGGCATCTGATCTCATTTGGCCACAAGTAGGCCCAGAAGGCCATGGGGCATGTGGTGCAGCTCCCTCCTCCCAGAGGAGGCACACACCAGCTCAGGATTCACAGAGCCAGCCCCTCACTGCAACCAGACGTCGGCCAGCCAGGCCAGGTACAGCCGCAACCACAGCGCAGCAGCACGTGGAGTTTCAAGGCCAACTCCACATCCAGCCACGTGATGTGGGGCCACTCTTGCAGGAGGACAAACCCATGGACCTCTCAGCACAGGTGCTAAGTAGCTGGTCCCAGACACTCTACAAACAGACTGGAAGGGAGTCACCTGTGTCCTTCTCCCTTGCAGGGCTGCCCAGGACGGAGGAAGGGCTGCGGGAGCCATGCCACAGCAGAAGGCTGCCCGCCATGGGATTAAATGATAGAAGGACCAGTGGCAGGACCGAGCCAGGCCTGCAAGCCACAGCCCAACGCCAGGCCTTGGGGCCAGGGGAGCTGCACCGATCCAGGGCTGCTGGCCTGGAGCAGCCCAGGGGCCCAGGAGAGCAGCGGGTGCAGGAGGGTGGACAGTCTCTGCCATCCCAAACACCCCCGAAATGGCCTCAAGGGTGGACAAGGCCTCCAGGCTGCAGCTCTGCCATGGCCAACCAGCCATGTGACCCTGAGTGGGACGTGTGCCTGCCAGACTCTGTCCCTCATCCCATTAAAGGAGGCTTAGAGCCAGGTGGTCTGCGTTCCCTCTGGGGCCCTTCAACATCACCTGGATTACCACTTTGGAAAAACAGGTGTGCGTACAGATTTGCTACTGCAAATGGGAGTTTCTGGTGGTGTCTCCAGAAGGCCCGCAAGGTACTTGCCCCTTCTCGCTGCAGGTCAACACGCTCAGCAATGAGACAATGCAACTCAGAGGTGGAAGGGAAATTCGAGAGACCTTCCAAGTGCATAGCCAGACTCCATGCTGGGATCAGGCGACACAAATCAGCAGGTATTTAAAAGTAGAGGGGAGATTCTGAGAAGCCCAATTACCCACAGGAAGTCCAAAGGCTATTTTTAAACGCCTTATCAGAAGTCCAGGTCAAATGAGTACCAAAAAAATAAAAATAGCAAGTGCTCAGAAAAATAAGATGCAAACTCGGAGCTCTCTGGCACACGGTCAGAGGCTGCCTGCGGGGAAAGAGGCATCCTTCCAGAAAACGATGCAAAAATAGCTCCAGCAAGGGAAGCCCATCAAGCATGCCAGGGTTAGGTGCAAATGGGAAACTTAATTAAGCAGGACTCTAAAGAACGTGGGTTTCCAAAATAAAGCCCACAGCTCTTTATGTGGCAAGGCCAAGAAGGGGTGGGGACACTCGACAGTTGACACTCAGGCATGAGTGGCAGACACTGGTGTCCGCAGGCCAGGACCTGCCTGGTCCCAGAGGGCAGGGAAGCTTGGCAGCAGCTCCTCACTTGCCCCTTGTCCTGGCTTTCACCCCTGCTTCCTCCCAGGAACTGCCTGCCACATGACCCCAGCTATGGGACCCTCCTGTCACCTCCCTGTTCCCGTGGACTGCAGTCCTAGTGTAGGCAGTCCTAGTCCTAGTCCTATCACTCTCCTAGCCCCATCTCCAATGAGCATATTACTTCAGAGAGAACCAAGTTGTCCTTTTTTTCTATTAGTTTTTATCCATCTGCCAGCTACAAATATATTTGCAAAATGCTCTTCTGCTCTTCTTTTCAGTCAAAGAACCAAGGCATTAGGATTCCTTTTAAAAACCATCTTCCCCTTCCATTTTCATTTCCCCCGCTTCTAAAAAGCTGTGTGTTCTCAAAATCCACAAAAAAGGATCCTGGAGTTGGGGTTCCCTCCCCAGCTTTCTTTCTCCTTCCTTGGATTTTTTCTTTTTTTTTTCTTTTCCAAGTAGCATTTTTAAAAATTGAGTTTGTAGCAAGCTAAGGGTTCTCTATATGGCATGTCAAGCACTGTAAGCTTCTGAATCTTTTCGTCCTGTGAATTTTGGTTGCCCTGACAACCACATTCTGGGCAGAGCTTGAACATTCAGGATTGGAAGCATCCCCGGCCTGCAGGGCAGTGTTTAGGGTGGAGGGAATGAAGCTCAGCACCTGCCCTGATGAAACCTAAGTTCTGCTGATCACCAAACCCATCTCTTCCTGTATATGCAGAAGATACAAAGTTCCTGTGTGTGCATGTGTGCCTGCCCTCCCTACCCAGCCCGCCCGCCGGGACCTGAAAATGGGGGTGCCCCTCGCCCTTCAGTGCTGCTGGAGCAAATGTCCCTCCTCCTCAGATGCGCACCACCCACCTGTCAGAGGACTTCTCCATTCTACAGAGCCCCAACACAGCTGCCATCAGCCAGCTGAGAGCGCGGCTAAAGACTGTGGACGGCAGGGGTTGAGGCCCAGCCCACTGGGAAGCAGGGGTGGCAGCAGAGACACACAGATCAGGGAAACAGGGCACAGCTGGGGACACCACAGCCCAAGCTTCCAAAAGTCCCCTGCAGGTGAGAAACACAAGACTGGCATCTGTGTTACGAATCCACCTGTGTTATGAGGCTGACGGATGCTAAGTTGCTGAAACGTAGTCTGCACGGGAAGTGCCTGTGCCTGTTTCAGGGATTCCAACCAGTGCTGGGAAGGGCTTGGACACATGTGAGGCAGTGAGTCCATCAACAGCAACTGCCCATGCATCCAGCGTCTTGGGGAGTTTTTATCAGAATATCCTGACCTGGAGATTTGGCACACTGTGCACACACACACAGGCAGAACAGACTGTTCTAAAACTTTCAAAAGTTTATTTTCAGCAGTCAGTCGCTCACTCTAGTGCCCCAGAAGGAGCATGGCAGCTGGACTCCAACTGACCTCACTTTTTCCCTGCCAGAAGACCTCAGGCAAGGCTCACAGCCTGCCAAACCCTGTAAACGGAGATTATCAGAAAACCCATCCCCAGGGCTAGACGAGGACTTAAATCAGGAGCTGGGTAGAAAACACCCTTTCTAAGGCACTAAGCACTGCACAAATGTTCTTTTCCCTTTAATTGTGAGAAAAATAATGATTTGGGGTCAGAATGTATACTACATCCTGATCTTTCCAGACCATCATTAAATGTAGAGGTAGAAACAACTCAAATGTCCATCAGCTGACAAATGGAGAAAGAAATGTGGCGCATCCATACAACAGAATATTATGCAGCATTAAAAAAATGAATGGCACATACCACATGGGTGAGCTTCAGAAACATTATGGGGAGTGAAAGAAGCCAGATATAGAAAGGCCGCAAACTGTATGATTCCATTCATATGAAAAGTCCAGAATAGGGAGACCCACAGAGTTGCCCAGAGCTGGGGTGACAGTAAGGAGAACAGTTTCTTTAGAGGTGATAAAAATGTTCTATGATTGACTGTGGCGATGGCTACACATTATCTGTTGAATATACTAAAACCACTGAATTGTACGCTTTGAATGGATGAATTCACGGTATGTGAATTCTGTCTCAATAAAGCCTTAAAAGAAAAAAATGTAAATGGTGGCTAAATGACAGGAACCTATTTCTCTCTCACTCACTCAGCTGATCTTCCCAGGAAGGGCAGACAATTTGCCCTGATTCCAGTTCTTTTAAAATGTGAGACCTCTGGCCTTTTCTCTGGGATCCAAAATCCAACTGCTATGAGTTAAGAATGTTCCTTCATAATTTTAACTTCTATTTACTCACCTTTGAACCACACTAAGTAATTTCTTGGCACGCTGACATCTGTTGATGGATCTGTATTATAACTTTTCCAACCTGCAGGTTTCCAAGTCACAAGAGGTTCATCACAACACCTCTTCTTTTTGCAAAATGCCCTTAATTTAACCACAGCTATGATGGTAATAACTGGCATCTCACTGGAATGTCATAAATTGAAAATTCATAAAATCAGGGCACAGAAACAGGTGCTGGAGAAATGTATGGTGAATCAAAGCCATCCCAATGACCATTCATATTTGTCAAAGTCTGAACTCGTCTGTCACTGCTGTGACCTCCATGGGTGGCTGCACTGGAGGCCCCAGGGACTGAAATAAGTTTCCAGATTTTAAAATTTAAGTCCTTAAAAAATGCAGTTGGAAGGCCTATTTGCATTACCTTCTGTATATTTACTTCCAACTTCTCTCTTCATCTCACAGACTCTTCCATGCCGTTTCAAGACAGAAATTCTACACGAGGACCACACTGGCACAGGCATAGAAATTACCAAATCTCTATATGAAAGGCTTACTCTGATCCAACACAAATGTATACCAGGCTAATACAAATTAAATTTCTAATAATAAAAGTGCATTTCCTCTTAATAATTGGGAAGTTAATGTCTCCTGTGAGTAACATATGCTATAAATACTCTACATTTTGAGAATGATGCCTGCTCAAAAGAAGAGATTTTTAAAAACTCATTTTCTACTTTTTGTATCCAAGCATCTCAAATCACTTTCCAATAAGCCATGATTTCTCCAAACATCCCATGAGATGCAGTGCCAGGGACAGGTTCCCTGTTTAGATACAGACAGAATCATAAAGAGGTTCAGTAGCCTGTGGAGTGGACGAGTTAATGCCATATGTCGAACTGCTCTCAAAGAACCAATATTGGGTACCGTGAAGAACTCTGAGTCCAAAATTCACCAGAGTTGACTTCTGTCGCTCGGTTTGCAAAGTGAAGGTGCAGGTGGACAAATTCAATTCTTTTCAAATTATGTTCGCCAAAACGACTGCGGGGGTTGAGGTGGAGGGGGAGGGTTTGTAGGGGCTGGAGTGTGAGGCCCTTTTTATCAATCCAAGAAGCACCACTTTCAACTGTTTTTGTTAAGCAGAAGGGTCTTCTGTTGAAAATAATAATAGTAAAGGTTTCAAAAACGCTGGTCTCAGTGACCTTAAAGGGTTATTGTTTTCATAAGCACAGAGAAGAGGAATCCTCAGTCCCAATCTGGGGACTTTGCTCAACAGGTGACTGTGACTGTAATCCCTGTGACTCCTGGAGCCTGGCTCAGGGCTTCCCCTCGCACCTCGAGGAGAAACACACTGGTCCTCACTGTCACACCACCCGGCTACACTGCCATGGGCAAGTGGCTCCAATTATTGGGATTGCCCTTGCTGCAATTCCACTTTCTTCATATGAAAGGGTGGGAAATGCCTGCCCCTCAAGTCACATAATGTGGGCGGCAGCGTCAAGCCTGAGCAGACCCTCAGGAGGGGCACCCTACCCCTCTCCCAGGCTGTGAGAATGCGGATGGAAGATGAATCACTCAACAATACAGCCTGGCCGCACCCAAACACATTGATTTATAACTCACCCCACTTTCTTCTAAATAGTATTCATAGTAGGTATGCAAGAGAGTAAGCTGACCAGCACCTCCGCTGGGGCTGCAAGGCCCCTCCAGTGTCCTCACGGAGCCCCTAGTGATTCTCCAGGGCATTGCACACTTCCTTTCCATTTGCAACAACTCCCTTTCCTCTTGGTGTCAGAAACAACCTTCCCGTCCACTTTTTTAAGCACATGTCCTACGTGTCACCCATCCCAGTGGCATCACTGCATCCTTCCTCCTATCCAGTTGATAGCACGTGGGGACCCTCTAACTCTCATTGGCAATCTCTCCCTCTGGATCTCTCTCCATTCACTTATATGTTGTCTACAGCTACTTTCCGAACAAAACAGAAGAGGTTAGACTCCGTGTGGCCCAAGAAGCCTGAAATATTTACCCTCTGGCCCTTTACAGAAACAATGCGCTAACTCATCACCTGACGCAACTATTAAAATGAATTAGAATTATCTCCCCCATAAAAATATTGGCATCTAGTGGGCAAAGTATCACAATACTCTTCATATTTTCTGATTAGGTAGAGCATAGTGCTTTACATATAGTAAGTGCTTAACCAGATGTTTTCTGAATTGAACACTCCCTAAAAATGATTAATTTGAGCCTGGGTCTATGCAACACCTATGGGTGATCCCATTCTATGGGTGTGAGTCATGTGACTGGAAAAAAGAAGGAAGACACCCAACACCTAGCAAATTTTTTTAAAGACAATTAGCAGGTGATTTTTAAATGCACATAGACTGTAGAAATGAAACAATAAGAAAGATTTTCACCAAGTTGCTGCAACATAATTAGGTGCAATGGGAGTTTGGTAATTTACCCATCTTCATTAACAATCTGTTCACTCAGGTGTTAAACAATTCCACAGGAAACACAATCAACATTTTGGAAGATTACAACCCATCAGAAACAATCTATAAAAATAGGATGTCGACCGGGCACGGTGGCTCACGCCTATAATCCCAGCACTTTGGGAGGCCAAGGCAGGTGGATCACCTGAGGTCAGGAGTTCAAGACCAGCCTGGCCAACATGGCGAAACCCCATCTCTACTACAAGTACAAAACTCAGCCGGGCGTGGTGGCAGGTGCCTGTAATCCCAGCTACTCAGGAGGCTGAGGCAGGAGAATCGCTTGAACCCAAGAGGTGGAGGTTGCAGTGGGCCAAGATCATGCCACTGCAATCCAGCCTGGGCAACAAGAGCAAGAATCCGTCTCAAAAAAAAAAAAAAGGATGTCAAGGTGATTGTAATAGAGGGAAAGATTCTTATCACAGTGTTTATTAAAATTCACCTACACAGAATCATCCCACATCATCCCAGGAAAAGTTTAAAGCAACGACAATTACAACATCAAAGAGCACCTGGAAGTTTCCTTTCCTTTATAGTTCTGTAGACTTCTTCCATGATAAACCACGAACAGATCTGTTAGAGAAACACCAGGGGAACATTCCACACAAACAGAGTTTGCATCTAACCTCATGGAGGCATCCATTACGCAATCAAGTGCAGAAAGTATGATCGCTCCAACCTTATGCCAACCACTGGATGTGCCTAAGACCATGATCTCTGGTCACTGTCAGCTTGAGAACTCTGACCAATGTTGAGAAGTGGGTCTCACTGTTGGGGAATTTGTAAAAGATCTGCTTAAAACTCCAGACAGTGCAGATAATGATGCAAACCTAAAAGGTATTTTTACTGGGCTTTTACATTCAACTTTGATTATTACACAATACATTAAATTGATAGGGGGTAAATTTTTAAAGTAGAGAATATGGACTCACTATGGGAGGCCAAGGCAGGCAGATCACGAGGTCAGGAGTTCCACATCAGCCTTTCCAATATGGTGAAACCCCGTCTCTACTAAAACTACAAAAATTAGCTGGGCGTGGTGGTGTGTGCCTGTAGTCCCAGCTACCCGGGAGGTTGACGCAGAAGAATTGCTTGAACCAGGGAGGCAGAGGTTGCAGCAAGCCAAGATAGTGCCATTGCACTCCAGCCTGAGTGACAGAGACTCCGTCTCAAAAAAAAAAAAAGTCAAAGGACTGAACGCGTTAAGTGCCCTTCCTATCTGCCTGGTAGATGGCGGGGGGTGTCAGGTGGAGCCTGACAATCAGAATGCCAAGGCCAGGTAACTCCAGATAAAGCTTGGCCGGACTCACGCCACCTCCTTCTTGACACACCAGAGCCTCCTCTATCTTGGGGGTATCAGAAGCAGCGTTTTCCATCCCCGAAGAAACACAACACTGTCAGCGAGGTCACAGCCTGGGGAAGCCTCTGCTAGCAGGGCAGTGGAGGCATCTCTCTCAGAGAGTAGCTTCAGGAGGAGTGAGCGGGTTTCCACTGGAGGGACTCCTATGGGAGGGTGGAAGGGGCTGGTGAAGACAGAGGCTGCCTGCTTCCCTCAGAAGCAGCTTCCATTTCACAAGATGAAAAGAGCACTTCACAAACATTTTCAGGGTTTTTTTTTAATTAAACAAAGAAAAAGGTGTGAGACTAAATGCCAGCTGCTACACAATGCCCCGGCAAAGTGAACACGTTCCCCCTAGCAACTGCACAGAGAGAAGCACCCTAGAAAGCAGGAACAGTTTTTAATCTGTTCATGGATGTCAATAAATAACCAAACTGTAATGCTTGGCTTCTGCGATGGTGTCTCTCAGAGTCTCAAGGCACACACTGACGGCAAGCACCACGTGGTGGGAGGTGGTCTTGCAAAGTCAGGAGCAAACCCAAGTGCTTTGCATTCCAGCCCTCGGCATGCAGCCCAGGTGGATGACTGCACCCTCACCACAAGCAAACTGCTGCCGGAGAGGGGACGGGACCCCTGCCTCTCCATAGGGATGCAGTCGCAATGACGGGGGATGCCGCTTCTCTGCACGTGTCTCTTTCATCCAGACCAAGAGCCAAACCCAAGGACAACACAAACTCCAGGGGGAACCAATGTGCATGCTTCATCCACGCCTGCTGTGTGGATGGCTGGGCCCATGGGGTCTCAGACCCCGCTGAGCAGCAGCCTCCCATGGAACCCTGGAGGTGGTGATCACTGTGAGGAAGACAGGACCAAGAGACCAGGCTCCAGGCCAGACAGCTTCCATTTTCTGTGTCCCAGATCCCACAGAAAGACTGGCACAGTTGTCTGCTGGGGTGGCAGTGGAGGGTTCAGAGGCACCCCTGCTACATGGCAAAGCTAAAGCAGGAAAGCCCTTACGGCCCAGGGAGCAAGGTCTGGTTCTCGGGAAGTCAATACACTGTTGTAAGTCATGTCCTGTTTCCCAAGCTCATTAGATGTCCGAGAGCACCGCACAGAGCACACATCTGCAGTTGGGGACCACTCACTGTGCTCACGGGGTGGGCTGCAAGCCGGTGCAGACTCCACCCAAGCAGGTGAGATGGAGCAGAGGCAACCCCCGCTGTGCATCCCTTCCTTACAATCCCTACCGCCCTCCAAAGACGGGCTGCTCTGAGGGGGTCCTGAGAGTCCTGACAGGCACAACACAGGCAGGCTTAACACCCACGGTCAGGGCAGCAGGAAGAGAGCACCCAGTCCGTGCTGATGAGCTGAGAATGGGGTCCTGATCACAGTGGCAGAGGATGGTGTCAGAGGGAAGTCTGAAGCAAGCCCACCTGTGTGCCTGTGTGTGGACATACAGACATATATACACAGTCATGCACCACTTAACAAGGAGAATATATTCTGAAAAGTGAGTCCTTGGGTGACATCATTGTGTGAACATCAGAGTGTACATACACAACTCCAGATGGCACAGCCTAAGACATACCTAGGCTATGTGGCACAGCCTATGCTCCTAGCCTATAAAGCTGTGCAGCATGGACTGTACTGAACACCTTAGGAGCTGGAACACAATGGTAAATGTTTGTATCTAAACACAAGGAAGGTACAGTAAAGATACAATCTTATCACACAGTATATGCAGTTGTCAACGACAGCAACGTCTTCATAAAGTACACGACCATATTTACATGTGTGTGGCCTTCAGCACCATTTTAGCTTTTTCTAAATAATGCCTTTAAAAAAAAAAAGTCTGTGGTTGTCTTTTGCACTCTGGAGAAAAGAGCTTTCCTAATTCAGACTAAACAGAAAAGACTAAACAGGTCATATCAGATCAAGGAGTTTTTTAAATTGTGCAATTACAGGAATTTCAAGTAGATTTTAAAACTCAACCTAAGATAACAAGTAAACTGATGCCCTTGGGAATAATTTCTTGTAATGACGAAGAAGTGGTCAGCACCATGGGGACAGTCCTGTGTCCCTCACCTTGTGGCTCTGGAGCCAGCACAGAGTGTGGCCATGATGCTAGCGAAATATGCTTAAATGATCCGTGACAGGCGGGGCCAGCACCTATGGGGTGGGCTGCCAGGGCTAGGCCCAGCTCCGCCTCTGGGAGATGAGCAAACGTCCTAGGGGCACAGACTGGGGAGGCAGCATCATGGCTTTTACACTTCCAGTTAGTTCTAGCACGCTTTTTTGCTATAAACTGGGTGAATATATGGACCCACAGAATCACACATTTACTGAAAATGAAACTGAACTCTGACCCCATAGCTCGGGAGGTGAGACTGGTGCTGGGGTTAGGTGGAACCTAAGGCAGCGATATTCACTGGAGCCTCTGCATTCCCACATGCTGCCTAGTCCTCAGAGTACCCCAAGAAAAATGGTCACCTCAAAGCTGTGTGTGTGGCTCCTTTGAGAAAAGCTAATAAGATGCATTTCCTGCAGGGTCTTCCTAGGGTGCTCCATCCCAACCCAAAACCCCATTCCAATAGGAGCTGTTTCTTAATAGACTGGGGGCAGGAGGATATTTGTTTGCTTTACTGGTTGCTGGAAATGTCAAAAACAGAATTGACTTCCTAAATCAAGGTCTGGGTAACTGGCCCTACATGCTTTTATTTTACACACACCTTGAACTCCCACGGGTGGTCCAGCATGGCGGTGAAGTGTTTGCACTCTAAAGCCTCACTCCCCAGGTTCATATCCAGGCTCTGCCTCTTAATGCTATGTGACCTCACACAAGATACTCAACTTCTCCGTGCCTCAGCATTTTCATCTGCAGGATGGGGATAATGGCAGCACCTGCCACTAGGGCTGCAGTCAGGATTATATGAATTCATCTGGGCAAATGCAAAGGAAAGCATCTCATACACGGGAAGTACTCCAGTTCACTTCGTCTTCTTTTCAGTGAGGCAAAAACAGAAATCTCAGTTATGACATTTTCAAATGCTGGGAAAATTATTAAAAGGAGCATTTCAAGGACACAGAGACAGGGCCTGCCCTCTCCTGAAGTTAAAATCACCCTGGGAATGTACAACACAAGTCAAGACACTGGGTTAAATACAAAACAGGATCCCAGTGACTAAGGGAATAAAAACGGCCCAGAGAATGGTATGAAATGTGCTCGTGACAGCCAAGGCCAAGGCCTCTGCTGGCCAAGCATGGGGCACAGGGCACAGGGCCAGCCATCCCAGGAGCAGGGGGAGGATGCATCCACACCACCCGACTTGGCCCCTTTGACAGGCACAAGAATGCCCCTAATTACAAGACACAGTCGCCTCACTTCTCCTACAGTGCCACAGAAGATTAATAACTGAAGTATTAGTGTGCCAAGTTAATTTGAAATCACAATATAAAATCCTGGATGAGTTCTGTCTGTCTAAAGTCTCCCACTTCCTTTCCAGAAATCGTCTTTTCCACCAAGAGCCATGTGCCTAGTGAACTAAGGGGAACCAGGAGTGTCTGAGGGCTGTCCTGTCCAGGGACTTGGCTCTGGCTTCTCTGCCATCCCCAGAGGCAGGAAAACCAACGCCTGGCCAAAGAGACAGAGACTCCACCTCCAGCATTCTGTGAAATCCTTTGATGCCCTGTGATGTCTGCACCTTTCAACATGCTCTGTGACTCAAGTAAATGTGGTGTCCTGAGTTTATTTTGTTAAATTAACTTGCCTCTTCAGATCAAGGATTTAAAGTAAGAATTTTTCTTTAGGTTCCCTGCAATAAAAAGCACAGCTGTCTTCACTCTTCTCTGATGCTCTAACAATCCAATCTTTTAATGTTTAAAAAAATATGCACACACACTGAGCTCCTCTTACATGGGATTTTATTCACATCGATTGGGAAAGATGCCTTACCTGATAACATGTCCCTGTCAAATTATTCTTCCACTTGATAAATATACGGAAAAATAACCACCCTTTAAATCCCAATGGGAGAGAAATTCTAACAATCAGGAAAATATCTCAGATGCAATCCAAACTGTCTACGAATGAATATATTCCACTCTAATCACATTTTACTATCTCCACAGTGTAACAGCCCCAGCAAAGGGAATCAAAATACACAAACAGATAAGCAGGTTCCATATTTTAATCAGGTGGGTGGTGCTACAATATGGGTATATTCACAGACACCTACAGTTCTTTTCATATTTTTCAGGTGGAAATAAATGGAAAATGTATATATTTTCTTACATTCTTGGTTGTTTGATGAGGCCTTTTTCGCTGAGGGACCAGCTTCAATGACAAACTGTCTTTGCTCCCTTTTCTGGACAACCACGTAACTGCCTCATTGGGCTTGGCAAATACTTTCTTGAATGTGGCACAACTCCCTGAACTCTGCAAACCCAACCAGAAAGTTCTGGCAGAATAGGAGGCTGCACATTCACAGGAGGCACTTGGAGAGGCTGCTTCCTGGTGGCAGGGGGAAGCAGGCAGCCCAGTGTGGGGTGGGGCCTCTGGTGGGACCAGCTCACTCTCTCTGGGAAGCCCATGGAGGCACAGGAGCACCCCAGCACTGGATGGGGGAAGCCAACAACCTGGATCAGAGGGGCTCAAAGCTGAGCAACAGCTCAGCCTCCCAGCCCAGCTCTATCCCCACAGGACTCTGAGCAGACCCATGGCTGGGACAGACAGGGGACCGGAGCTCTCCCAGGGCCCCGCCACAACAGTAGCAAAGACCACATCTGTTATATCTGCTTTCATCACCTGAAAAGCTGCCTTTCTGCATTTCAGCCTGCTAGGAAACTCCTGGCCTTTGTGCGATAAACATCTTATTTTTATGAACAAGGATATGAACTTGATCATTTGAAGTAATGGAGAAGGAACAGAGTTGAACACTGCTTTGACCAGTCACCTATCCAAGAAGCTCCCAGAACTCCCAAGGGAGAGTGTAGAAATTCAGACCACTTGGAAGGAGATATGGATTTACCCAAGCATCACAGGGCCAGCCAAGGCAACTGGGGCAGGGCCTTGAAGCACATGCAACCACCACATGGGCTCAACACCCCATCTTCACAGAGAGATGGTGATACCCTGGACAGCACCCAGCACTCAACACACACCATGTCACTCAACCCCACTAAGGACCATCGGGCTCCATTCTACGGAAGAGAACAACTGAGGCTCTGAGGAGCTGGGGCACTCACCTGCAACTGGTAGGTGTGGGGGCACAGGTCTCTGGGATTCTAGAGCCCACTTTCCTTGGGACAATGCCCTAGAGAGAACAGCCCAGGGACAACACAGTGGTCTGGCAGGGGCCCCTGGACAGGTAACTTAATCCCCTTGGCCTTACCTCCTTGTATGTAAAGAGTATAAATAATTCCTGACCTGACCGAGCTTCTGGGAGGATCAAATGCTCCATGTAGGAAAGTGCTGAGAGACTCATCAGTTTTGTTTTTGTTTTCAGGGAAGAACTGTACATTTTCAGAATCAAAGAGTGAGTGGACAGGCAGGATAAAAGAAGTTAATTTCTCATTTTTTTATTTCAAAAATAAAAGTTAAGGCTGAATTGTGAAGAGCTGGGGTAAGACTCAAATGTTCTAGTCCTGGTTTATACACAAAAGGCACAGCCTTCAAAAGGCCACTGAAACCTCTCCCTCTCCAGGCTTCAATTTCCAGGTCTCTACTGTGTGGGAGTTGAACTACTATATGCATCTAGATATAAGGTAGAGCTTTGTTTCCAAAATCACCCAGCAGCAAGGGAGAGGTCACCATCTCTTTGGTGCCCTGTGTAGACTCTCACCTTGCAAAGCACTTACCAGTTACTTTATTAAGAACAGCAAAGTAGTATATGGAGAAAATACACAAGCCCGAAACTAACTCAACTGATAGTCATCTCAGAATGTGCTTTTTGAGAATCAGTATACAAGAAGGCAAGTTAACACAGATTCAGTAATTAACCCAAAAGGAATGACCCACAATTCTGGGTCAGTTTTGGACAGTGCTGGACAGTTTTGTACACAATCTTCTAAAGATTACTTTTAAAAAGTTAACTTTTAGTGCTGAATAAATTAGTCATTGTGGCTTGGGATAAAAACGACTAGAAAATACATCTCACAACACAGTCATGTGGAAGGATGATGAGCTCTGAAACCTGTTAGGAGACCCAAAATGGGGTCCTGTGATGATGACGACACTAATGTCAAAGATTCATGGGAAATGTTTAAATTATTTTATGAAATATAAGTGAAAAACAGTATAATTTTATATGGCAATATGCATATGGAAATAAACTATATATTAGAAACAGGCAGTTGAGCATTCTATTTCCTAGAAATTCAAACATCCAAGTTGGCCTGACACTTTAATTTTAAAATTAAAAATAAGAAATCATTTAAATTGAGAATTACTTTATATGTAGACCACTGCGGTAGTTGATATCAAGGAAATACCAGCCTAGCCTCAAAGCATTACAATGTAACTGGAGCCATTACTTACCCACTCATTCATTCCCTTAGTCACCAATTTACACAACATCGATTCATTCTTGCAATTAATGCAAAATATCTCTTGTGCAAGTTCCATGTGCTTTCTATGTCCCAAGCACATCCAGGAAGAAAAACACCTGACTATGTGAGATTATACTATGCAGACACCTTTCTGGGACACTGTAGTTTGAGTGTGTCCCCCAAAGTTTATGTGTTGGAAATGTGATCCCTAATGCAGAGGGTTTGGACCTTTAAGAGGTGATTAGGTCATGAGGGCTTCACCTTCCTAAGTGGGTTAATGCCATTGTCACGGGAGTGGGCTAGTTATAAAAGCAGGGACTTCAGCCCCATTCTCTCACATGCACACATACTATCTCACCATGCGATGCTTTCTGCCATGGGATGACTCTCACTAAATGCCAGCGCCATGCTCTCGGACTTCCCAGCCTTCAAAACCATGAGTCAAACACACTTCTATTGTTTATAAGTTACCCAGTTTGTGGTATTCTTTTATAGCAGCAGAAAACGAAGACAAACCTCTTCATGCTTCAACAGGTGAAGCAATTACCTACTTTTCAAAAATTATTCAGGTTTACAGCACATATATGTTTATCACATAGATAACTTTTTTAAAGTTCAAAATCAGGCTCCTCCTCCCCTGAGCAATGAGCAAACATCACCAAACTGGCCTTTGGTTGCTCATTCAAGGCCTTTATAGCCATGACAATATAACTACAGTGAAGCCTAAAAGGAAAACCAGAGAATATACTAACACATAAACCTAATTCCTGCCAGGATGGAAAAAAAAGGCGTAGGTCATGGAAAAATGGTCTTAGAATGTGACATGGATGAAGCATGCTTAGAGATGTCAAGAAAAAGGCAGGGAGACAGATGGAACCTAGCATCCACTGCCACGGCTGGAGAAGAAAGAGGAGGCAGGAGAGTGGACTCAGAGAATAGGAACCCCCTGTGGCTGGGAGGGAAATTTGGATTTGGTGTGTTCGGCAACAGACATCTACTGTATGTCCTTATGTTGGAGGGGAAGGTAAAAACATAACTTTTAATAAAGAGGAATCTGGTGAAAGTAGGAGTGTGGTATGGACTGGAGAATAAAGAAACTTTTGGGTACTTTTCTGCTGTGGTTGTTAGCGTGTGTGTATGTGTGTTACACCAGTGGAATCCTTTCTTCACACAAACTCTTACACAGCTAGATGCAACGTGCCATTCTTGACTGGATCCTGGAACAGAAAAAAGACGTGAGTGGCAAGACTGCTGAAACCCTAGTAAAACCTGTAATTTAGTGAACAGTAATGTACCCATGTTAATTGCTTAGTTTTGACAAATGTACCATGGTAGCATAAGATATCAACATTAGTGGAGACTGGGCAAGGGGTATACAGGAATCCTCTGTTCTGTTTTTTTCAACTTTTCCATAAACCTAAAATCATTCCCAAATAACAGGTTTATCTGAAAAACTCTGACACAGAAGTCCAACACTGAACACAGACGAGCTGGAAGGACCTGCCTGAGCCATCACTTCTCCTCACCACCTCCACATGCTCATGCTGATGGAGGGTCTTGAGTACGGTGTGTGCACAGCAGGCTGGCCCATCAAAGGACTTTGTCAAGAAGGGGAAAATTGGTAAGTAGGATTGGAATGTTATCAATCTGAGGAAGCTTGCATCAGGGTAAACATATTGCATGGAGAAATCTGCTGATAAATCCCACTGCAGAGCTCTCTACATGGGGTGGTCCCTTCCAAATAAGCTTGCCCTGGACTCAGCCCCTGAAGCCCCCTGTGACCACACTCTTAGCTGATTGGGTATATTAGTCTGTTTTCACACTGCTGATAAAGATATACCAGAGACTGGGCAATTTACAAAATAAAGAGGTTTAATAGACTTACAGTTCCACATGGCTGGGGAAGCCTCACAATGGTGGTGGAAGGAAAGGAGGAGCAAGTCACATCTTACATGGAGGGGAGCAGGCAAAGAGAGCCAAGCAAAAAGGATTTCTCCTTATAAAATCATCAGATCTCGTGAGACTTATTTACTACCACAAGAACAGTATGGGAGAAACCACCCCCATGATTCAATTATCTCCCACTGGGTCCCTCCCACAACACGTGGGAATTATGAGAGTACAATTCAAGATGAGATTTGGGTGGGGATACAGAGCCAAACCATATCATTGGGCCAGGGGAAGTCACCTGACCCCTGAAGAGCCAGTTCATTGGCTAGCTAATGGCCTCTGTGTACCTGCTGTGAAGTAATTCCCTGAGCCAATGAGATGGTCCCTTTTGGGAAATGGAATCAGGAAACAGAAAAGAAGTCATCAATACCATCTGCCAAATCAGGAAAGGCAGCGGAATCAGAGAGAAGCAGAGATTGTGGGGAAAGGAAGGAGGCCGAAGCCCTGACTGGTGGCAAACACCAGTGGAAGGCAGTGGTTCAGTGGCAGCACAGGTAGAGAGGGAAGTAGACAGAGAACAGGGCCCAGCTGTGTGACTGGCAGACTAGGAAAAAAAAAAAAAAAAACACTTCTCCAGTGGTTCCTAACTCCACTGAGGCCCAGTTGTTCAGCTGTGCCTGGGTCCCCACAGAGAGGAAACCTTACAATAACATCCCACCACTTGAGGTAATTTGAATGGGTCTGATTCTTGCAACCCAAAGAGTCTTTTTAAAAATACCTTTGGGCCCAAATGATCCAGCCTCTGTCTTGTTTAATAGCCCTAGTTCTTTCATCAGTGACTTTTTTGACCCCTGTATTTTCCTGCGATAAGGAGCACTTTGAGGGGTAAGAGACAGCGTGGTTTAGCCAAGAGGGCTATGGTTTGAATGTGTCCCCCAGATCTCATGTGTTGAAAACACAATCTCCAAATTCATATGTTGATGGCATCTGGAGGCAGGGTCTTTGGAGGTAATTAGGATTAGATAAAGCCATCAGGGTAAGGCCCCCATGATGGGACTTGTGGCTTTAGAAGAACAGGAAGAGAGACCTTAGCTAGCACATTCTTGCCCTCTCACCATGTGATGCCCTCCACCATATTACAACACAGCAGGAAGGATCTCATCAGATGCCAGTACCATGTTCTTGGACTTCCCAGTCTCCAGAACTGTGAGCTCATGAAACTTGTTTTCTTTATAAGTTACCCACTCTTTGGTATTATGTTATAACAACAGAAAACACACGAAGACAAGGACACTGGGCTGGGCAGCAGTTAAGAGTTCTCAGGGCTATCCCCCAGCTCTGAGCCACAACTCTGGGCAAGTCATGTCCTCTCACGTTCTGCTTTTTCATCTAATACAGGAAGAGTCTGGACTCACTGTCAGCAGCTCCGAAAATCTACAGACTGCCTTTCTTTATATCATCCTCTTACTCCTTAGCCATCACCTCCAGAATCAGAGGATAAAAAGGATCACATGTCAGAACAGGAAGTAGAACCTAATTTTGATTATCCCAATTTCCACGCAGCTGCAAGATACGTATTTCTCTGGTCAGGGACGTTGTACATTCTACTCGTTTCCTTTCAGCTGCCATGACATTTCACAGACTCTTCTGAGGCTCAATTAAAGAATGTGAATCTCAGTTTACTTACAGACTCTCATTCTGGTTTAAAAATACACACACACACACACACACACACACACACACACTATTATACTTTATAAGAAAAAAAAAGTATTTCCCCCAAAACTTTCACACAAACACAAAAAGTTAATTTGAATATCTTACACAGGGAAGATGGTCCATAACTACCTTCTCAGGAGGTTTCCATGAAGTCATCATTTAATTCATTTATTAATTCAGTGAATATGTCCATATTCATTTCACTGTAACACAATTATTTTGCTCATTAAACATTTTGTGCTGCCAGAGACACCTATGAAATCTAATAAGCAGTTTCCAGAACTACACGACACACCAATTAAAAATGTTAATTAGATCTACGTGAACAACACAAGAACTTTAACAAAGTGAATTCCTGGGAGGACAGGAAGAGGAGTATGATCCATAAATAAGCCAACTGCCCTGCCTTGCTGTCTCACCACAGACTCTTTTGGTTCTGAAAAATACCATATTTGAGTCCAAAGGCTTTGGGTTAAAGAGTTGACATAAATAAAACATAGCAATGTTGGGAATAATCTCTGACAAATACAGTTAGAGAATATAAACTATCCAAGTATAATATCTCTGGAGGACCTGCTACAGGAGACCATCTAGAGCTCACAAAACAATAAAAAAAGGAAATTAAAGCATACCACCAATATTCCTCCACCACACTGAGTATATATCATTTCTAGCAGAAGCAGTATTATTCATGGGAGCTCAATGAATTGCAACAGAGAATATTCATAAAAGAGCTCTAAAAATTAAAGCAAAGAGGCAGATAAAAACGTGACAACTAAGTTACCGAAATTTATAGAATACGCCTCTGCAATGTATGAAATACATATGAAAATATTTTGTTTGGCACATTGGTGCCTCATATTTTTTCCTTACCCTAAGAAGGGGTAGGTTTGTTGTATAGCAGCACAGATTGATATGGATATAGAAAGAGAAAGTATTTTTAGTTTTAGGGTAGACTTGTTTGTTTGCTTATACCTTAGCAAAGAAACATACTTGAACAATTGAGGGAAAAGATTTAGGCCCTTTGTTTAGGTCTAATTTTCCGATTATGTTAGATGATTTGGGAGATATGTTGGCAAATCAAATGAGACTCCGGCTAGAAACTTCCAATTTAATGGAGAAATCCTACCTCAAAGGAGAAAAGTGAATTAAACAAACAACTTTACTTGCTCTTGACCTACAAGCCATCTGGCAGTTGGCCAGAATAAATCAAACAAATTGCCTTGTCTAATAGGCTTTAATATTTCTTACATCTGAAATCTACTAGAGGATCAAGTTGAAGGGGGTTCTTAGCATTTTCCTGGGGAGTCTACCTGTCCTAAGTTATTCAGAGTTTTTAGATTACTACACATGCAGGATCTCTGTGTGGTCTAGACACTATCACCTCTCCCCTCACCCTCACCCTCACCTCAACACCCTGTGGCCTTGTTCTTTCTCTGGACCACTGATACGAACTTTGTAGGAATGGTGCCCCCCGCCCCAGAGCAGGTGACGGTCACACTCCCCAGAGAAGTTAAATAGTGGCTTCACACACAGTTCCAAGGAGTCATGGAACTGCCAAGTCCATGCATGAACCCTCTGGCAGATTGCAGGCCCCAAGTCTAAAAAATCTCTGCCCCAGACTATTTCACGTCCAACTTATTCATGCTACAATGGCAGAGCCTGGTTAGTTACAGTCCCTTGTACCACCCTAAGTATCTTTCTTAGCAGATATAAAAGAAAATCACCATGCATTGGGCTCCTTCTCTGCACCAGCCCCAGGCTTGGCATTTAATCTTCCTGCTTCACAATCCTGCACAGGAGCTATCATCGTCCCTGGTTTTGCATCTGAAAACACAGTCCCCCTTATTCTGACTCTGGGCTGAGTGTGTCTGTAAAGAAAAGATAAAGGCAGACGGCTAATCTCAGCACCACACAAGTGACTTTCCCAGTAAACAGAGCTTATTGTCTCAGACTCTGGAACATTTAAATGTAACTTCCACCAGGTCACACAGCAAGTGGCTGACAAAGCTGGGGAGAAGCCTGCTCACCCCAGTGCAGGGCTCTCTTGAGGCCACTGTACCTCACCTAAAATGCCAAATCTCCCAAGTAATCGATCTCCTTTCCACCAGTCTTACCCTGACAAATGCATCCCTATCCTTCAGCTAGTGATCTTTCGCCCCTAAATACATATCATGGGCTGAAAACTGTTCAACAATGCCGTGTCACATAAGATAAGGTTCACGGCTGAGCCTAACTTCTGCCAGTGGAACAGCCTCCATTCCTGTTTCCATGCCCCTATGCCTTCTTTTTTAGAGACAGGGTCTGGCTCTGTGACCCAGGCTAGAGTGCAGTGGCACCATCATAGCTCACTGAAGTCTGAAACTCCCAGGTTCAAGCGATTCTCCTGCCTCAGCCTTCTGGGTTGCTGGGACTACAGGCATGCACCACCATACCTGGCTAATTTTTTATTTTAATTTTTTGTAGGGATAGGGTCTCATTATGTTGCCAAGGCTGATCTTGAACCCCTGGACTGAAGTGATCCTCCCACCTTGGCCTCACAAAGTGTTAGGATTAGAGGCATGAGCCACAATGGCTGGCCCCTGTGCCTTTTGATCAAGAAATTGTGAGCAACTATTGGGCTCCTAAAAACACAGCATTCCATTGCACATGGTGTTCTCTCAGAGTATCTCACTGCTGCTCAGCTGTCTTCTCTCAAAACACCTCCTTCCAGCCCTCAATGAAATAACCTTTCAATTAATTGGCTTCCTCCTCTGTACCCTTTTCTATTTTATGAAACTCTACAATTGCTACTTGACTCAAGAATCACAAAATAATCATTGCACAAGTCTGCTTTTCCCCCACTAGTTGTATGTTGGTTATTACCCTTTGAATTTTCAAGATTTAGCACTGGGCCAAGTAAAGAGCAGACACCTAGGAAATGCAGGTGGACAGAATGAGGCTTTCCAGTGTGCTGACCAAAACCCAAAGGAGCTAGGCCCCCAGTGAAGACAGAGTCTCAAGGATATACCATGCAGAATATCAATTAGACCACGTGGATCTTTTCTGCTTGCTCTCTGATTTGCTTCAGCACAAGTGATCCAGAAAAATAAAGTATTACTATAAAATATTCAAAGAATTCCCTGGAAAAAATTAATTAGTGCCTACCCAATAAATAATTAGGATGCAAAACTAAAAGACATGTTTAAAAAACTATTACTGGCATGGCAGCTTACAGTTGTTTAAAAGATGAATTACTCCTTGCTCTAGACTCTCTTTGAAGCCAATAGATTACACTGTTCAAAGTTACTTACTTCATTTTTATGTACATTCTACCCAGAAAAGTCCCTTAGTTGAGGTAACCCAAAATGTGTCCTATTACTGATTCTGGAGATCCTTAAAAATAAGGTTTCCACTGAGATTGCACTTTTAAGCCAAAGCAATAACCTAAGATTTCAGATTTGCAGCTCCTGCACCTGAGCAGCCACAGTGCTGGTCTCATTCAGGGGAGCCATAAGCTCATCCTTGTTTGCTCTCAGTTAATACTTGTTGAGTAAAGGAACAAACAGATGTGAAACCACCTGCCAACTCGTGAAGCTTCCTGGTTACACAGACGACTGCCAAAAAGTTTGCATTTATTTCCAAGTGTGCCTGAATTCACCAGCGTTTGCTTTTCAATGAGCTAACCTTTGTTTCAGTGCTGCAGGATGAAATACAAACCCCTCAGACATCTCATCAAGATAAAACCATGCAAAGAGTAGCGTGCCAATAGGGGAAAGGATGAAGTACAAGTGCCAGGCAAGGAAAACAGGAAGCACCACAGGCCATGGCACCAAACTGACCTCACCACTGACTCTGAAATGATGGACTCCGATTTCTAGTCTGGACCAGGACTAGGTCCCGGTTTAGTGGGACTGATGATGACCAGGACTACAAGCAGGCATGAATGCACTTCTTAGCAGCATCTCAAAATAATTTAAATATGAGATTTTGCTGTGCGACTCAAATAAAGGCTACTCAAGGAAGCCAAAAGGCAGTTGGGCAATATATTGTTTTGGAAAAAGGTATAAATCACTCTTTAAATATACCCTATTTAAGGCAAATGCAAGGACTCTCCCCATTAGATGACATCAGTGCTAGACAAGCCTAAAAGAGAATCTGAAATATGTTGACAGAGGGACAGAAAGAAACTGCCTGTGCTCCTGCTAGCCTATCCCTGAAACTTGCACGCTAAGCCCCTGCCCTCGTGGGTCTGCCAGCAGGGCTCCAGCGAGTGAGCCACACAAGGCATCATTTCCAACTTTTCCTCCAAAGACACTGGGTTAAAATCTCTCACCTCAATGCATGTGCCCTATCCTGAAAATATCATCTTCCAAATATATTACATTTATTAACCATTTATCTTCCCGTTCCTTATCAAACATAGCAAGGCTTCAGCCACCTAGATATGAACACCACAGCCACAATGGACGGAATTCCAGACACCATGGGTTGTTGTAGAAAGACCACAGGCTTTGATTCCAGGACTGCCTGTTGCCCTGGCTGGGCCTGGCAGCAGCCGAGTGAGTGTGGCCTGGTGCCTACTCTGATCAGGGCACCACTCTGGTCCCTCCCACGCCCCAGCTGTGGAGTATTGGCTGCCAACTGCATGAGGTATGATAAAGAAAAAAAATGAGAAGAAGTCAAAACCCAGCACCCAGTCTGGTACACAGGAAGCATCCCCACATGTCTGTTCCCTCTCCCCTCTTGCGAAAACATAGCAACTTAGTCCTTCTCTCCGCCTGTGTTTCCCAGTCATAGATAACTGTGATGTCCACCTTACTCTTTGAAACAGTAAAATGGCCAGGGACATCCATGGCTACCTTCATGAACTCCACAGCATCCTGGAGCCTCTGGTTGGGAGGCTCTGCCCTATGGCACAGCCCTGCTGTCCTGAGGCCACTGGGGCCACTGCACAGGCAAGGAAGGCTATGGGGACACTGTGGGAGCAGCCACCAGACCGCACTGCTGCGCATTCTCTGAATCAAGGACTTTGAATCAAGGACTGAGCCCAGCGCTTTCCACCACCAATGCCAGTCTCAGGACTCAGTGCCCACAGTCTGAACCCAACATCTGCTTTAAAGGGCATAAGAATTGGCCCACGCTGGATTTCACATTCCTAATGAGAACATTCCAGATGAAGCAACAGCAAAAGAGCTGAGTCTGAACATCCAATTCCAAGGACGACGGCAGTGTTCCAGCCCTATCGCATGCCTTTGGTCGGGGGCCGACACTGAGCTCAGGGCACACACCACAGGCAGGCTACCACAGTCCCTGGTCCCCCTAGACACTGCCCCTCCAGACAGCGGATTTCCCATCTTACATTCACCGTCTTTGCCATGGGTCTCCTGCTCACATCTCACTGTCTAATGAGTCTCAGCAGGGGTCCATGAAAGGGCCAGAGGGTAACCACTGCAGGCTGCGGGGTCTGTGTGGCCTTCCCCGCAGCCACCAGCTCTGCTGTTAGAGCTCTGTTGTTAGGCAGCCACAGACAATACATAGCCTGCAGGCAGTGTGCCAACCCCGGTCTTAAATCTGCCTGTGGGTAAGGCAGAGTTAACTGGAGAGGCAATGAAGAACTGTCATTTATCCAAATTCTTCCAAACCAAGACAACCCGCCTTTATCTGAAACAGTCACACGATAGACAACCCAGGCAAGGACGGCTCAGTTGATAACGGACAGAGCACAGGAAGGAGAGTCTGAGGAGAAAACGCAAGTGCAGGCTCAGACGCCTCTCATCTCAATCTCAGGTTCTGAGCCAGCCAATTCTTAAGGTTCTTTTCAACTTGATAATTACAGAATTCTAAGAACCATGACTCAGTCTGTGTTCGATTTCCATGAAGAAAAAAAGATTCAAAAGCCCTAAAAGTTACAAATTTTTTAAATTTGAGTTAAAAAAGATGTTCATTTATTGAAACTTAAATAGATCAGAAAACATGAAGAAGAAAGTAAAATTTTCCCTTAAATCCCACCACCCAGGGATGACCAACACAGACTTTGGAAGTCTTACTGACATCTGTGTGAAGACAAGCACAAGGTCAAACATGACACTCACTGTGTTCCCACAGCTACCAGTCACACAACAGTTATACCCACAGACAAGCAATTGCTTTGAACATGCACGTTTATTTTGGAAGAGAAATACTGTACTCAGCTAAGGCAGTGCTCTTCTACAATACTCACCAGTCGAGGCTTCGTGCTGGCACTGGGAAACTTAGACCACTTCTGTAACCCACATGCAGTTTGGTTTCTTAGCTAGGACAAAAAGTCCAGCATCCCTGCCAGAGCTCAACATGGGCAGACATGTGTCCCCATTTCCAAGACAAGGAAAATGAGAACCCAGCAGTATCAGATTCCAAACAATTGCTTCCTGCTATGGGCTCCGGAGAGGGGATGCTGCTGATTAAAAACACCGGCCTGGGTGGCCAGGTGCAGCCCAACAATCCACAGTTTGGAATAACAGAGCCAGGATGGGACAAGCCGAGGGAGGTAAGAAAGGAAAATTACACCATTAAGGACTATTTTCACTGCAAACACCAAGAGGATAAAAGTTTGCTATCTCAATAAACGTATTTTAATGTTTTTAGGTTACAGTCACAGAAAAAGGAAGACCTCCAGGAGCAGGGAGAGGACAGCTGAGCTCCGTGCATGGTGAAGAGGGGTTTGACCGCTGGCTCACACATTTCCACGCCGTTTGCAAGGTCCTTGTCAGGAGAGAAACGGCACAGGCCACACGCGGCTGTTGCCCACAGATCCCTGTGGCAGCTGACACCTCAGACGCTGTGCTCAGAGGCCTGGCTGCCAGAGGACCCTGGTCTGAGAGCTAATGCACAGCTCACTCATCAGCATATTCCAGATGGCTCTGGGAGACCCGCTCCCCACCCGCTCTGCCCCGGGTCATTGCCTGGAACTGGGAAATGACGTGCATATCAAGTTTTCCCTCGTGCTTCAAACCAAGCAACCAAATAGGCCCTCATGGAGCCCACAGCGCTGGGCCCCTGCCTTTTATTGGGAAATGGGCGACTCAGCTGAGAATCACGCTGAAAATAAACAAGCTCACCACAGCCAAAGGAGGGAGTCAGGGCTGGGCTCGGCACATGCATGCCCTTTATGGGAACACAGAATGAGAATTTCAAAGTGAATCCATATAAAACACAAATAGAACGTCTTCATTCCTGGATGACAGGCCAGCTTGGGGCAGGCAGCCACTCCCCGCTACAAGTGAGCATGGCCGGGACGCGTGGCAGGGAGCCAGCCAGGGTGGGTACCAGGAGGGCAGCGCCAGGCGCGGGGGCTGGGCCTCTGGAAGGCATTAGCTGCACCGAACTCCCAAAGGCCTAGACTAAACAGCCCTGGAGCCCTGGATTCATTCCCGCACAGGAAATGTCTCAGAGGCAGCTCTGCACAGACCAGGGGCGGCGAGAAGGAAATAGCTCCATGTGCTCCGTGTTCTAATGCACTTCCCTGGCCCACGCGGGCAAAGCCATGGCGCTGACCATGCCCGCGAGCCCAGCAGCAGTGAGGGGTTGGGGTAGGGGAGCAAGCGTGGAGCAGGAGGGGAAGCATTTTTGTTAGGAAGAGTATTTCAAGTCAATATGCAGATAATTTTCTCCGAATATTCATAGTCACTAACAAATTGCCATAATTTTGTATAGAGATGAGAAAAACTTTGAATTCTTAATAGGCTATAGATAAGAAATAGATATGACAAGAAAATAAAAGGACATTCAACTCTACATATATAACCAAAACAACCAAATACATGTAAGCAAATACAACCATAATATGGTTATATTTGGTGATGTATGTATTTTATATACATAAATAAACCAAAAAATGTACATATATATAAAACAAAACAAAACAAAACCTGAATGGTCTAGGTGCTGCAGATTACTAAGGAAGAGATAAGTCACACAGCAAGTGGGCTACATAAAACCAGGATGCCCATGAAACAAACCAGGACACAGACTCCCCCAGCCCCCAGCACCTGGCACGCAGGTGTGCCTCCCGGGCTTGGTTCCTGGGAGGAGCGCCCTGTGTGCCTGTGTGCCTCAGCACCCAGCCCGGTGTGGGCCACCTGCAGGCAACAGCTGCTTAGTGAGGTGATTTATCAGTCCTCTTTGAACAGAGGAAGGTGACGCAAGGTAGCTTACTGAGGGGAGAAAAGTGCCCTCTCTGTTCACAGGTAAACTATGCCCTGTGCACCTGGATGTCAGCTTACTGAGAGAAACCGATGGGTCATCCGCACGCCTTGAGCCCCAGTGCCTGGCACATGGTCAGTGCCCAACAAATATTTGTTTAATTAACAAGTAACAACCTCAGACTGTGGAGCAGGATGAACCCTTAGGAAATATTCTGTATGACCAGGCACAGTGGCTCACGCCTGTAATCCCAGCGCTTTGGGAGGCCGAGGCGGGTGGATCACGAGGTCGAGGTCAGGAGATCGAGACCATCCTGGCCAACATGGTGAAACCCCGTCTCTACTAAAAATACAAAAATTAGCCTGGCATGGCGGCGTG
This sequence comes from Pongo abelii, assembly GCF_028885655.2. Taxonomy (NCBI): domain Eukaryota; kingdom Metazoa; phylum Chordata; class Mammalia; order Primates; family Hominidae; genus Pongo; species Pongo abelii. The sequence goes on along the minus strand of NC_071997.2, from coordinate 39,578,745 downwards.
CGCCTGTAGTCCCACCTACTCAGGAAGCTGAGGCAGGAGAATCACTTGAACCTGGGAGGCAGAGGTTGCAGTGAGCCGAGATTGCGTCATTGCACTTCAACCTGAGCGACACAGCAAGACTCGGTATCAAAAAAAATAAAAGAAAGAAAGAAAACATCCCATTCATCTGCAGATAAGGAAACAACAGCCAACGATGGTATTAGGTGTATGTAAAATTATAATCCTCTAAAACACCTTCATAGCCTAAGGCAACTTGTAGAGATTATAGTTTCTGGCAAAGTGTTTTAGCCAAAATGCCATGATTATCAAAACTATAACACTTATGAGCCATATGAAGATAAAGGGCTATTCAGGAAAATAGGATTTATTTTGTTATCAATTAAAACATTAAAGTCTCTTAGAGATGTAAAACTCATATACTTTTGCACTTAAATGTAAAGCACCTGCCATGCATGCCAGGTGCCAGTGGGAGGGAGCATCTGCGTTCATGGAAGTTCTGGTTTTATATAGCCCACTTGCTATGTGACTTATCTTTTTCTGAGTAATCTACAAAATTTAACAGCTATTTGATTTTGGGGGGTCGAGTGTGTGTGTATGTGTGTGTGTATATATATATATGGTTGTTTTATACATATGTATTTTGGTTATATATATATATATATATATATATATAACCAAACAATGAAAACAATTAAACACATGCTATGTTCAAATACATTGCCCAACCCCATTACACTAATGGAGAACTATCCTACTTGCCAAAGCTAGGTCAGTTTGTTCAGCATAAAGAAATTTTATGCCTTTAGCCTGGACCCCTTAGAAGCTACAGAAATGAAAATGGACCCACGAACAAGAGAGCACAGAGCAGAGATAAGAAGCTCCCTCCAGCTTCCTTCCCGACAATTCAACACCCTCCTCCACCACAGGGAGCTGAGCTGTGTTCTTCATCAGCACAGCATCATCATCCACATCATCACCATCATAGCACAGAGCAAGGGACCCTTCCTGAAACTTTGGTGGGCTCAGAAATTAATTTTATACCACCAATGGATGGTACTATGAACTTGGCAAAAATAATGTACCCGCCTCTCAGCAAGTACAAACACATTCCAAATGATTTTAAATGCTTAGAGACAAACCAGCACTGTTTGTCCCATAGCTGGTTTTCTAACCACAAATAAACTCACAACTCAGTATTATTAAATAGTACATATGCCGAGATGTGGGCCTTACAACTAACAAATCTACTAGCAATCCTGCTCCAAAGAATTCTGGCTCCTCCGAAGGCTGCCTCAGTGGTGGTTCCAAGTGCCACTTCTCAGCCCTCAGTGACCAAGGGAGAATCCTATTAGGCAAACTCATGAGCTGCTTTTCTTCCAGGCCACACACCACAGGTGACAGCTCAATGCATACTGAGCCCTCGAGAAGATGATGAAATCAGGTTTGGCTCAGGAGTCCTGAAGATACAGCAGAGAACAGGCCAGCATGCAGCATTCCATTCATTTGTTTCCAAAGACGACTCTCACTGAGGTCTTAAAAAACACAGTTGCCCACCAGGAAGACAGAGATCTGCTGTTCAGGCCTAATTCCTACTGTGAAGAAGGCAATGAGAAGGGCCAACAGTGCTGATGGCCTCTCAGAAGCCAGTGCCAGAAGGCATCACAACAGACCCAAGAGAAGGGAACTCCTGAACTGAAAGGTTTTCAGTTTGAGCAGCTACCAGTCCATGGCATGGATTTGTAAGATCCTTACCACCTATGGCCAGATCAGTCAGTCTGGGCAACATTACAGTCCGAGGATTAGAAGTAGGAGGAGACTAAGGTCAAGTGTAAGAATCTGTTGCAGAAGGTCCCCCTCTGAACAGGGAAGCCGTCTCCCTCCTGCCGAGAGCCCATCTTGCCCTCTCCCTCCTGCCAAGAGCCCATCTCGCAAGCACAGAAATCTAGCTAGCATTAGCAAGGCTCTTGAAGTCATCATATTTTTCCATTCATCTCACTCCTGATAGCTGGGTTCTAAACGAAGACAGCACTGCACTCTGAGATCACTCACCAAATGACCAGAAATAATGCAAGAACAGGAATGTCATTTCCCAACAGTCAGACCCCAATCAGGTGGTGAAAATGTATAGTTTTGATCTCTCCAGAAAAGCTCTGAATTTGTAACCCAATGATGAAATGTTTGCAAATCACGGTCTTCATTGCTGTTTTGGCTCCCTGAAAGCACACAATTTAAGCCTAACAAGGAGGCACTCAACGCATCATAAAAGCCCTGTCTTAATTGGGTGTGTAGGATGATTTCATTTTAGTAAATGAAAGTCCCACAGAGACTTTGCACAGAACAGGCTTCCCTCCCATGCCACATTTAGAGTGATCACCTTATATCATTATGTTCAACATTTAATAAATGTTTCTCCTACATGTGAAAGATACAAAAATAAACACAACTATAGCTCCTTACCTGATGAAGCTTACAGTCAAGTGGAGAGAATTCAGACACTAGGCTGGGCGCAGTGGCTCACGCCTGTAATCCCAGCACTTTGGGAGGCTGAGGTGGGTGGATCACAAGGTCAGGAGATCAAGACCATCCTGGCTAACACGGCGCAATCCCATCTCTACTAAAAATACAAAAAATTAACCAGGCATGGTGGCAGGTGTCTGTAGTCCCAGCTACTCGGGAGGCTGAAGTAGGAGAATCGCTTGAACCCAGGAAGCTGAGGTTGCAGTGAGCCGAGATCGTGCCACCGCACTCCAGCCTGGGTGACAGAGCTACACTGTCTCAAAAATAAACAAGTAAATAAATAAATGAATTAAATAAAAGAATTCAGACACTAAACAATACCAATGGGGGATGACTGGGGAAATACAATGTAAAACAGGACATAATGAATAAGACACCAGCTCTCCTAGCCTGGGGGTTATTTCTACCGATCATCACCCCTTGCCAGGATATAAACCTTCAACTCTCCCCAATACTTTTATGTCAAATATCGTCCAAGCATCAGAGAGAGCTAATAATTCATGTTCTGCCTGCAAGTGCTGAGAAGTCTTGTTCTAATTGGTTCTACCGCATCTCCTGTACCTATGATTTCTGTCAAGCAGCTACATAAATTGGTAGCTACATTTTGGTCTAAAAATGCCACTTTTCTCCTCCATCATCCTTTTTAAAAATATGGCTATCCTGGTTCTGGAAAAAATGGAAGAATGAAATCCCATACGCCAGGAACCATATCATAACACTTACTAGAACTACTCCTGAACCAGTTCTGCTATTAATTTAACTTCTGGGTTCCCACTGGCCTGACCTCCATGGTATTCCCATGGGACACCGATGAGTGGTGTGTATTGTTCTTTTAGCATTGCTCAAGCTACTTAGCTTGCTGGAGGCAAAGGGGATGGCCCTTTTACAAGAAAGTAGATTTATGGATGCATCATGTTGCATGTATAAACACAGTAATGGCATGTTTTAAAGTAGTAAGCCCTAAATATAATGTATAGCTTAAAAATCTTGTTAAAATCATATACGGAGGATTATAGTTTTATACTTACAGTTTTAAGCTATATAGTTGAAAACTGAAGCTAGATGCCAGAACCTATGGCAATCACCAATAAGATGTGGGAAAAGGAAGAAGACATTGCAAATTGCTTTGAAAAAGAACTTGAGGTCTTCATTTTCTGTTCCCTCGATTCCTTCTGCTCAGGACTTCTCCCCTTCACTCCCTCACTGGAATGTCTCAAAATATTTTCTGTAAATTTTCTCTGAATAATCTTTTCTTACTGACTGTTCCATGACTCAGCATGGCTGACATTAAGCAGAGAGAGCTGTAACACTACCAATGAGCTTGACATAGAAGTGAAGGGCATCTTTCTTTTTTTTTTTTCTGTCACCAGGCTGGAGTGCAGTGGCACAATCTCAGCTCACCGCAACCTCCGCCTCCCACGTTCAAGTGATTCTCCTGCCTCAGCCTCCCAAGTAACTGGGACTACAGGCACACACCACCACACTGGGCTAATTTTTTTATTTTTAGTAGAAACGGGGTTTCACTATGTTGGCCAGGATGGTCTCGATCTCCTGACCTCGTGATCCACCTGCCTCAGCCTCCCAAAGTGCCGGGATGACAGGCATAAGCCACCATGCCTGGCCTGCATCTTTCCTTTTAAACACTGAGCACTGAGGAAAAGAGACAACCATATTAAGAAGTCTGCACCACTTCTTTGTGCCTGACCCATTCCTAAGCTCTGCCCCCACCAGTCTCCACTCTGAAAGGTGCCACAGCTCTCCAGTGAGGCTCACCAAGGTATGTATCTACAGAATGAGCAGCAAATTGGGGGAAAAGGAAAAATGAATAACGCAATAGCAGTGGGAAAAAGAGGAAAGGAAGACAGAGCTAAAGTCAGACACTAAAACATAGAACTAGTGACCATCCATGTCACAAACAACATGGTCTTGCACAGGCACCCAGCCTGGGCACACATGTAGAGCACTGAATGTCTAGGGTGAGTCACAGATGCACTGAAATGTGCTAAAATAAAGTCATTTAACGCACTCATGCTAAATGATGATTCTTAAGCAACTAAAAAAAGAAGGACCTGAGTGGGGAGAGTGGGGGCAGCAGAAAACTCTCCACCCGTCCATACCACCAGGCCACGGGGGACCTGCTATGTGGGCTCCAAGTGTGGCCTTTTCACTCCTGTAGTCAGTGCAGCATGCTGCTCTAAGGCAGAGTTGGCAATGTCTGTCAAGGGCCAAAATGTTCTGGGTTTTGCTGGCCACACAGTCCCCCGCAGACAAGGCATCTGTGAGCAAGTGTAGCTGGGTCCCAACTACTACTGGTCATAGTTTGCCAGCTCCCGTCTTAAGACTTTTCTTTATTCCCCTTCCATCCAAACTTAACTTTCCTTCCAGCAGGGGTGGCGGGGTCTCTGAGCACACCATCCTCATTTCTCCAACCACCCTGTCAATGGACAGCATCTGCCAACATCTCCTGTTTGCAGCAGGAAGGAGGAGGGAGAGAATGAGAAAACGCAAGCAGTGGCCCTGCCAGTAGCACCAGCAGTTACTCTTTCCTCCAAAATGACTCTGAACCTTCTTGATACACCTAGTAAAGACTTCTTTGCAGGATTAGCACAGTCTTCCCTCAGCTTTTGAGGGTGATGATTTAATGTGGCTTAGGCAGCAAGTTGATGACCTAAGTTCATTTGTCCTTACCAAAGGAGGGAGGAAGCCAGGAACAACTAGCCCTGGGAGTAAGAACACAGAATTCTGTCCAGGCCCACTGCCAACAGAGATGGAAAATGATTCCATGAAGGAAACTGGCCTTCCTCATTTATATTCCAAGGAAGACTATGACTAAGAAGAGGCTTTAAAAAGAAAAGCAATTACAACCTCCCCATTGTCGAAATTTTTATTTGCAATGGTCCAGTTGTAGTGTCATGACCATCATTCATAAGTGCCTTTGAAACCCTAAAGGAACTTGCAGCATTGATTAGAAACAGGAAGAAAGGGGAAGTTAGAAACTCACTTCCTGGCTCAATAAGGTGCCAGTGGCAGTTTCTGCCAGCTTGCCAGGGCTGACTATTAAATTGCAGAGGTTCTGCAAGCCAGGTGATATTACATTGGTAGCTTGATTGATCATGATGGGAGTATTTACACCTTGGAAACTGGCAGATGCTACAAGTAAGTGCTCTTTTTTCCCCCTCCCAAAGATCCAATTTTTACACCTTTACCATCACATTGCTGCCTGGCTGAGTTCTAGAAAAGGCGGAAGTTTGAATGGGTAGAAGAGTAAATACTAGCTGTAAACTGGGAAACAGCCAGGCTTGGCCAAAGAGTCTCCAGAAAAATAAAATTAAATAGGGCCAAGTACTGTGGCTCACAGCTGTAGTCCCAGCTACTCAGGAAGCTGAGGCAGGAGAACTGCTTGACGCCAAGAGTTTGGAACCAGCCTGAGCAACACAGCAAGGCCCCATCTCCAACAAAATTTTTAAAAATTAGCCGGGGGTTGCAGCCTGTGCTGTAGTCCTAGCTACTCAGGGAGGCTGAGGTGGGAGGATCACTTGAGCCCAGGAAGTCGAGGCTGCAGTGAGTTGTGATCAGTCATGTTACTGCACTTCAGCCTGGGCAACAGAGCAAGGCCCCAACTCTTTAAAAAAAGTAAAAGAAAAAAAAAAAAAAAAAGAGAGGCATCAGAGTTTTCCTGGACCAAAAATAACTCCTTAAGGATTTAACAGACACAAGAGAAGAGTAGGCCCCCTCCATCCCCCACAGCCAGTGGGGTTCACCTTAGAAGCAAATTTATAAATACAAAAATCATGTAGAATCTCATTGTACCAAACAAACTAAAGCCCTGGAGAGGATGTAGGGGGAAGGGAAGGACATCAAGAAGCAAAAACATATCCAGATCACAAAACTGAAACCAGTCCTAGCCCATCTATCAAACTCTAAGTGCATTCTTTCATTCATACTTGGTCCAACCACAAATAGAGATCATGGAAAACACATTGTTTGGAGGAAAGCAGAGCCATTATTAAGAAGTTTCATTCTTATCCTGAGCTGCCGACTTCACACAGGATGGCGATTCCAGTTACTCACTGTGGAATCGTGAAGTCTCCAAGCTTAAGAATATTTGCTCTTGGTGAATCTATTGAGAACTTCAGTCCACCCTCTGATGGCCCTTAAACTTGCACTTGCAATTTCCTTTCTTTCAACACGGTAATCACCTGTTTCATTAGAGAAAAAACGAATGGCAGAGCCCTTCGGTCAACACACCACACACCAAAAATAGTTCTGGGCTTGTGCCAAAGCTGCCTGCGAGTTTCTATTCCCGCCTCGGGGGTGAGCTCAGTTCTCAGACTCTGTGGGATTTCCTTGCTGGGTCCTGCAATTCCATTGTGGAAAAGCTGCCAAGGTCAACAAGGCTCTATTATTCTCAACTTCAGCCTCCTATTTGGTGGGATCAGTGCCCTAGCTATAACTACATAGACTTTTGGGGGACTTTTCCCTCCAAATCAAAGGAGTCCCTCAGTTAGAGAGGGTGCAAATCCCTTGGAGAGGTGACAATTTCAGCTATCTTGAAAGGCACCAGCCAAGAGGCTCTTACCACCAAGCCATGCTAAGGAAGAGGTGGTTTTTTTGGTAATCATCTGCACCTCTAACCCTGCAATATCAAGGTGAGAAAAGGACCCAGTCAAGGGGCTAAACATTATTCTCATTGTTAAAAGGCAATTCCTCGGGGATCTAGAACTAGAAATACCATTTGACCCAGCCATCCCATTACTGGGTATATACCCAAAGGATTATAAATCATGCAGCTATAAAGACACATGCACACGTATGTTTATTGTGGCACTATTCACAATAGCAAAGACTTGGAACCAACCCAAATGTCCAACAATGATAGACTGGATTAAGAAAATGTGGCACATATACACCATGGAATACTATGCAGCCATAAAAAATGATGAGTGCATGAGTCCCTTTGTAGGGACTCATGTTAAATGACGAGTTAATGGGTGCAGCACACCAACATGGCACATGTATACATATGTAACAAACCTGCACGTTGTGCACATGTACCCTAAAACTTAAAGTATAATACAAAAATAAAAAGTAAATAAATTTTTTTAAAAGACTGAGGAGCCCTAAGAGGGGAAAAATGAGAGAGGCCCGGCTCTCTGAGGGCTTACGTGTCAGAGAAACTTCTCACAGTAGCTGTATTTACACCAGCGCCTTGCAGGTATTTTAAGAGCTCTGCTGAGATGCTTCACCATCACTTGTCTTCAGTGAGACTTTCTAAGGAGATCAAGCCTAGGCACACATAAAGTAAGGTCCATGGTATCTGTCCTGGTATCTTTCCAGGTCGACGTTAGAGCCAAAGCATTTGTAAAGGAAAATAAGCAGGTGTCCATCCTCAGCTCCTGTCTCTGCCAGCCAGCAGAATTCCCAAATCAGCATCCATAAACTCCCTCTAGATCCTGAGGACACATCCCAAGGAGGGGGCTGGAGGAGGGGACGTACTTTCTGACACCATCTACACTTTAGACACCTGCGACATATGAGATACACAGTCCCCAACCCTCCCCTCCCCAGGAGGCACCACTGAGTGATAGGTGATAGGCTATAGTTTGGATATTTGTCCCCCAAACCTTGTATTAAAATGTGATCCCCAATGTTGGAGGGGGCCCAATGGGAGGTATTTGCATCCCCTATGAATAGATTAATGCCCTCCCTGGGGGTGGTGGTGGTGAGTGAGCTCTTGCTCTACTAGTTCCCCTGAGAGCTAGTTGTTACAAAAAGCCTGGCATGTCCTGCTCCCGGCTTCCTCTCTCACTGTATGATCTCTGCACACCAGCTCCCCTTCGCCTTCCACAAGCGGAAGTAGCTTGAGACCCTCACCAGTTGCCCAATCTTCCAGTCAGCAGAATTGTGACCCAAATAAACCTTTTTTTCTTTATAACTTCTACAGACTTAGGTAGGTGCTAGGCTAAGACACCTTCCCCTCCCCAGGAAACATCGCCTTATGATATGTAATGCATGTCACCCAACCATGCTCCAGGGAGGGTGTACAGGGGAAGAACAGACCATCAAGAAGCATCACACTCCCACTGGACAGAAAGGAAACGAAGGCTCAGGAGGCTGCCCCTCTTCCTGGAGTCGCCCAGCTGGTGGGTGGGAGAGAGGAACCCGTGCACACCACACTTAGCCCCACCTTGTCTTCCTACACACTCCTAACTCTGCAGCACCCTGAACTAAACTCAACTCATCACTGCAGACTCGTGCCTGACTTACAAGGTGGGGATTCCCCACCTCTCACCTGCCCCCAGGATTTAACTATTGTTCCAAAAGTACCAGTCTCGTTGGCATTGCTCATGCTTTATGCCTAGTAACAAGGATACATCAGGAAGCCTCAAACCGCTCTTCTAAATGAACAGTCGATTGCCTTGTGATCACAAGCACCCTCACCTACTTCTGCCTCTCCATCTCTAAGTTCACAGCCTTCACATCCAAGCTAGTGCCAGGCTCAGTTCTCCCAGGGATCCCCCACCTCTCTGAGCCCCTGCCCCGCCCTCCTCTCAGCCACACTCCTGGCTGAAGCTCTAATCCTCTAATCCCCAGACACTCAAACAACTCCTGCCACAGTGGCCCACCTGCAGCCTTGCAGCCTCCCCTGGCCCTGTCCATTATAGCTGGATATGACTGTCCCCAAATGCACCTCTTCTAGCATCACGCCTCAGCCCCTGGGGATGTTCACATTTCTCAGCCAGTCCCCAAACCCTTCCAGGCCAGCTCCCAGAGTAGGAGCAGGGACAGGCTGAGAGCACAACCCCTGCAGTCAGAGATCTTGGCTTTGAACCCTAGCCCCACCATTGTTGAGTTCTGGGACCTGGTGGGCCTCATGTAGCTTTTCCATTGGAAAACGGGACTCATAAATGTGCTTACCTCTTGGAGTTACTGCTAGAATCAGATGAGATGAAGCCAGAGAGGCACAACTCAGAATCCATCACAGAGTCCTCACATGTTCTCCCTGCCAGAGGGTCTTCCAGCTGCATCCTCTTGGGACCAAGTGTCCACCCTGTTGCTGGAAAGCACAAGGCTGCATGGCTACCTGCTCCTTCACTTCCATTTCCAACTTTAGCCCTGCCCTGCTTTGGGCACACAAATGTGTTTCTTGCCTTCTTACCCAACAAAGCATGGGCTGCACCCCAAGAAAGCCCTCTCTGGCCTCCTCTGTCTTGGGCAGCAACCTCACGCCTGTCTGTCACTCCATGGGTCACCCTGCTCAGCAGCTACTGACTGACCTGGCTGTTCATCCCACAAGACCCTCAGCTTCCTGAGGGCAGAGATGTGACTTCCTGGTGACACCTGGCCCATGCAGATCCTGGCCCAGGTCTGACACTCTGGGCCCATAAATCGACTGATAATGTCATAAGTCAGCAGTCTCCAACCTATTTGGCATCAAGGACTGGTTTCATGGAAGATGACTTTTCCATGGACCTGGCGGGGAGATGGTTTTGGGATGATTCAAGCACATCACATATATTGTGCACTTTATTTCTATTACTATTACATTGTAATATAGAATGAAATAATTATACAACTCACCATAATGTAGAATCAGTTGGAGCCATGAGTTTGTTTTTCTGCAACTAGACGGTCTCATCTGAGAGTGACGGGAGACAGTGACAGATCATGAGGCATTAGATTCTCATAAGGAGCGTGAAACCTAAATCCCCCACATGTGCAGTTCACAATAGGGTTCGTGCTCCTGTGAGAATCTGATCAGACAAAAGATGGAAATCAAGCGGCAATGGGAGTGATGGGAGCTGCTGTAAATACGGCTATAGCTTTGCTCGCTCTCCCACCACTCACCTCCTGCTGTGCAACCCACTTCCTAACAGGGCACAGACTGGTATCAGTCCATGGCCCAGGGACTGGGTATCCCTGTCATAAATAACAGCGAGATTTCTCAATTGTACTCACTACATGGACAGTAAGCTGTGAGCAACAAGGAAAGCTCGTTAACAAGGAAAGCTGACTTGTAAAACAAGCCAATTCTTCCCCCACTAAAATCCACAGTAATGCAGGAGGCCTCCGTTATAGAAATGCCAACAGCCTCATGCCCGCCATGGTTCCCAAGTCCCTTCTGCATGCATACACCCTCGCCCTGGGGCTGGCAGGGCAGGCAGCACCCTCTCAGCAGGACAAGGAAACCGCAGTACAGCAGCAGTCCTGAGGGAGAGGCAGCTGCGCCGGGATAGAGCCCATGCAGGAAGGCCAGCGGCAGAGCACAGGGAGGGGAAGCTCAAAGCAGAGCCTGGCACCACGGCTCAGACCCTGCTCTGCACCTGAGTCCCCTTCTCATGAGTGAACACTGTGTAGGGGAACCTTTTTGTTTCTTTGAGACCAAATCTCACTCTGTCGCCCAGGCTGGAGTGCAGTGGTGCAATCCCGGTTCACTGCACCCTCTGCCTCCTGGGTTCAACCAATTCTCCTGCCTCATCCTCCCAAGTAGCTGGAATTACAGGTGTGTGCCACCACACCCAGCTAATTTTTTGGTATTTTTAGTAGAAACGGGGTTTCACCATGTTTGCCAAGCTGGTCTCTAACTCCTGACCTCAGGTGATCCATCCACCTTGACTTCACAGCTGGCTGGCTTGTCATAAGGACACAGTGAACTTTTACACATAAAGCATGTAGACCAGGGCTGGTCCAGAGTGCACACTCGGGAATCAGCCATTGCTACTTGCTTTGAAAGAAACACTTAGCAACTTCCAGAATATGTATTAAAACATTCATCCATGATGTGGCATAATTACATCTGATTCTCAGAAATCCTCAAACCTCTGATCAGAAGAAATAGGGATGCTCTCATGACTTAGATCCCTCAAGCCTCAAAGTCCTGAGCCACAAGCCTTATCATCCCAGGCAGCGAGGTGAAGACCCTCTGTCTGCAAGTCAGACAGCCCTGGGCGCCTCTGGACATGACACCATCCAGGTCCCCCAGCCAAGGCATCTTTCAGTGTGAAGGATGAAGTGGCTGAGCCCTGGGAGACTGAACCTGCCCTCAGCTGAAGCTGCCCCCCAGGTTGGTGCCCAATGACCCACGAAGGCAAGCCATGCAGATTCCTGCACTTACAAACTGGATTCTCCCCAGGATGAGAGAAGAGGACGCCTAAGCATTGGGGGAGTCCCCAGAGCCATCATTGATTCACCTGTACCAGAAAGAGACAAGTGGCAACCAGTAGCCTGGAGGTGGCCCTGGACTTCCTGTCAGTCATCCACAGGAGCCTGAGGACAGTGTCCTCCCCAGAGCAACCATTTCCCAGCGCAGTGTGCAGTTGTGTGTTTTGAAGCCTGACATGCCTGGGTCACAGTCCTGTCTTGGCATCTCACTAGCTATGGGACCCTCTTGCCACCTCTGTTTGCTTGTCTGTAAAATGGGAGTCCAGTTCCAGGCTCGGGAGCCAGAGAGGCTCAGATGACACAGTGCAATTGAAGCACGCAGCCCAGAACTAGAACATACCACGGGCTCAAGGAGGGTTACTTACTAGTAAGGCAAGTACTCCCTCGTCACTAAACAGTGGATTTGTATTAGCGGCCTGCAAATCAAACACCAGCAACTGCCACAGAGAAAAGTCATCCTGAGGGTCTCCTAGGAGAGCTGCGTGGCCTCGATCCTGGACGTGCTTTGCAGTGCTCCTCCCATACAATCCTCAATCCTGATAAAGGTGTCCTTTCACCCTCTGGATGATGAGGGCAAAGGCCCTGTTGATGACATCAAGAACTTTGTATGGCACCTCAGGATGATCCTATTAAATTCAATTGTAGGTGATAAAACAGGCAGCTCAGTAACCAACTGAATCATATCTTCGTGTCCCTTTCAGGTGTCTGGGAAGCACACTAGACTGGGATTCAGGAAGCCCAAGTTCCAATCTCCTTCTTTTAACAACCAGACGAGACCAAGGAAGTCTTTTTCCTCGTTTGTTCTTGAAGACCCAATGAGATTATCTCTAAGGCCAGTTTCAGATCCAGAGGCTGTCGAGACAGTATGGAAATGTAGATATTTTACTTTTACAGATTGAAAATATCATTTATATTCAAGGCAACATTATACATATTCGCCTTTTTAAACGATTTTTATGGATGGCACGTAGGAGTCTATAAAGTGAATGCAATATTTGTAATGCAATATTGAATTTTAAGTTTTTAAAAAGGTGCTGTGAAGGGTCATTGTAGGAGATGGGAATGTGGGCTCTCTGCTGGCCTGATTGCAAGTTTAAAACTAGACCTACCAGCAGAGCCGAGGAGTAGAAGAGACGGTGAATATCCCCAGTCAATACTATGATCCCCTCTGATAACATTCTAACACTCTGGGATATCAAATTCAAGTGCTCTCATCCTAAAACCTAAGAAGGTCCTGGGGGGTGCTATGAGCCTGGAGCCACCTGTGTTTACCAAGGAGAGCCCTTCCCAAGGTCAGATGATGCAAATCCTATGATGGAAAAATGACCTGCAGTAATACGTCATTTATGTGTGATTACAGAGGGAAATAAAAACCTTTATTAACCTTATTGGTAGTCTTTAAATAAGAGATAGTATTTGAACTGGAAAGAAAGCATTAACTGCCTCCATTAGCCATTAGCAATAAATCACAAGCTGCCGCCTCTATTCCTCAGCTCTGTGAGTAGGTCTAGTTTTAAACTGGCAATCAGGTCAGCAGAGAGCCTACATTTCTATCTCCTACAACAACCCTTCACATCCTTTTTTTAAAAACTTGAAATTCAGGCCGGCCACGGCTCATGCCTGTAATCCCAGCACTTTGGGGGGCCGAGGCGAGCAGATCACCTGAGGTCAGGAGTTCGTGACCAGCCTGGCCAATATGGTGAAAACCCATCTCTACTAAAAATAAAAAAATTAGCCGGGTGTAGTGGTGGACACCTGTATCTCAGCTACTCAGAAGGCTGAGGCAGAAGAATCGCTTGAACTCAGGAGGTAAAGGCTGCAGTGAGCCAAGATTGCACCACTGCACTCCAGCCTGGACAACAAGAGCAAAACTTCATCTCAAAAAAAAAAAAAACCTTAAAATTCATCCCTTAGTGTATCCTCTCCCCTGAATCACTCAAAAGTTCAGAAACAAACACCCGAGTGGATACTTCCTTCTCCAGCAAGATCATCATCTAGGAGAGAAAGCACAGTCCCAGCAGGGGAAGATGCGAGGGACAGAGAAAATGCTGAAAATAAGATAGGAACTCGATCTCTGGTGGTTGGACTGTGTGTGAGCCAAGGCAGCACTGCCAGCCCCCCGACCCACAACTCAACACCGAGTGCTAATTCACTGAGTTAAGAAGCTGAGCTTCAAACTGCTAAGATGGACTGCAAATCAGACAGTGCAGAAATTGGGAAGATGGCTAGCAAGCAGGCAGCATCCTGAAAAGTGGCAGCCAAAGAGGAGAGGACCCAGCTTCCCAAAGTAAGGGTGATTTCAGGCAGGGCAAAATGACCCCAATGGAAAGTGTGGGGCTCTGGGGCCCCAGAGAATCCCTGCAGAGCTCAGTGACAGCATGTAGAAAGATCCTGAGTTGCCAAGGAAACCTTAGCCCGATCCAATATAGCACTTGTTACAATACGTATGACCATCTTGGAAAGACTGCTACCAAAATAGTTATAACAAAGCTTCAGCAGTTTGAAGGGTGACCACCTAGTTCTGGAACATCTTCCATTCTACGTTATTCACACACACCAGCACATGTGCTATGATCCACATTGGCAGGATGTGGGAACTCCTTTTTGCTCTCAAGTACTGCTAGAAACCCTATCGAAGTTCCCATGGGAACAGTGTTACAATTCAGGATGGAGTTACAGGCCAGGCACTGCTTGAAATAAATCACAAATAGCCAAAATTGTGTCATCAAAACAAAGATCCGGCCGGGCGCAGTGGCTCATGCCTGTAATCCCAGCTTTGGGAGGCCGAGGCAGGCAGATCACGAGGTCAGGAGATCGAGACCATCCTGGCTAACACGGTGAAACCCCATCTCTACTAAAAATACAAAAATTAGCCAGGCGTGGTGGCAGGCGCCTGTAGTCCCAGCTACTCGGGAGGCTGAGGCAGGAGAATGGCAGGTGAACTCAGGAGGCGGAGCTTGCAGTGAGCCGAGATCCCGCCACTGCATTCCAGCCTGGGCGACAGGGCGAGACTCCATCTCTAAAACAAAACAAAACAAAACAAAGATCCAACTTCCAACTCTATAATCACTTAAAATGGGAAAATTATTCCACAAATACTATAAAATAGGCATAGATGCAAGGTGCCCATGGATGAGAACACCACCGAACATCAGCATAGCAAGTTGTAGTTTGCAAAACGCCTTTACGTGGCTCATGGGACCCTTGCCCTGGCCCGGAAGGAGGCCAGAGCCCCAGCTTCCATGAGCACATCAGAACACACTCCGCTCTATTTTATGAACCCAACAGAAAAATGACTCCTATGAAGGCTGGCTATCAATCCAACATGCCCTGAAATCTGGAAAGCCTCTTTTGACAAGTTGTGATTTGGAAAGCCAACGCTCTCCAAAGGCCACCTGAGGAAGCTGGAGCTCGCTCTGCTCCCGAAGAATTTCCTTAGGGCAATCCAAGGCCATAGCAGAAAGTGGGGCTTCAGAAGGCTCTATGCAGCAGGTTGGTGTCACCACAGGTCTCCAAAAACACATATGCTCCGAGACTTCTAAGAGATGGCTCAAAGTCCCTACCATCACCCCCCACAGACCTTGTCCAAACCCTGGTCCCACCTGACCTTGTCCAAACCCTGGCCAGCACTACAGCAAGGCCAAAAGTATTCGTTTGGAGGCCAGAAGCCAGGACAAAGAGAAAGACAGACCCCAGGGTACTGTGACCTTCAGTGGGCTTCTGGCCATGAGCTAGGGCCAATTCAAATTTAGGGAGCCTTGGTTTCTTCACCAGTGAAGAATTCAAGCCAGCTGAGGAAGGCTCGAGGCCTGGCCCCTCAAAAAGGCTGGTGGTCCCTTCCCAGGAGCTGTGTCCATGATGCCGCAGCTTCAACACTGGCAGACAATGGCAGCAGGGCTAGGGGGCCTTCTGTGCATCTGTACTCCCTACCCAGAAGCTTCCCCAAAACCACCTCCTCCACAATAACCCCAATCACCTACCCAAGCTGGGAAACAGGGGCTCCCTCCCTTGGTCTCTCCATTTCCCAGCTTCCATCCAATGTGGTCACCCACGTGAGGCCAGAAATGACAGAAAGTACCACATGGATGCTAAGCCTGATTAGACCCATCTGCTGAGCCCCATGTAGGGATGACATTTTGAACCCTAACCAAGACAAAGCTCTAGAAACCAGTTTTAAACACATGAGATAAAAGTCTGGCAACCACAGCATATTGACAGTGTTCATACTTTGATGCATCAACACAGAAGGTTCTTGTCTGCAGTTCCATGTCCACCAACCAGAATCACTGAACAGGTCACTTGGCTACCGCCCAAATTTGGCTTAATGCTCTGTGGTCACATAATGAAATTCTTAATAATTTTATAATTGCACTTCATTTTGTCCTCGGCCCTGCAACTAGTGTAGCAAGTCCCGACTGCTAATGTCCCAGAGCAGTGGGAGACCAGGAGTCAGCCCTAAGGAAGCAGGTCTGCAGGAAATCCCAGCTCCAGCAAGATGGTGGCATCAGGGGGTGGGGGGGTGGTTAATGTGGCTTGAGCCAAAATGCACCAGAACCCAGCTCAGCACAAAACGCACAGCAGACAAGTGCACACCCTGGAGACTAGATCAAGATTCATTCCCAATGTTTCAGAAATAAAATAACTGGGGTGATCTCATGTTTTACTATGCCACGCTCTTCCACAGCGGCAGCTTCCACACACACAGGGCATCTGTCAGGCCCACCTCCTGGGGCAGGTGACCCGGTGATAAGGCATTGCACACTGAGCCGAGCCCGTGCCTCCTCTGCTTTTGACCTTAATATTTCTCCTGGCAAGTTAGTTATTTTATGCCCTTTCATACCTTCATTACTTCTTTCTCAGCAGAACTAATCTGTCCAAATTTTGGGCAAAATCAGTGTAATTGCCTTTCCAAACCTCAGCAAAAATACAAATTTTTTAAAATCACTAAGAAGAAGAGAGAAAAAAAGACATGCAATTTTAGCTTCTTCTCAGAAACGGGTTTCCAGTGACAGCTTAAACACCTACATTCCCTTCAAGAATAAATGTAATTTCTTTTATTAGAAATGAATGTACTCATTCAGCCTCACCCATAGCAGGGTTTAGCAGAATGCTGCAGTGCGTAAGTTTAGATGCTGGTTCTGTTCCATTGAAATATTTGCCCCACTGATTCTTTCCCCCTCCATTGGGAATGGGTTTTCTGACAAAAGCTTCACAGTGACGGTCTTGTCTTTGCAGATGGTCCCTTGTCTGTAGACTGGGTCCATTTCTGCCCATCAAAACGTGCTTCTAAGACAGGCTCAAACTCAGCTGCATCATAACAGCAATGACTTCACACTAAAGTGCTCCCTTTCCCAGAAGTTTTCATCCCAGAGATTAAAGCTTTCAATTGGATGCCTCCATCGAGAACGAGGAGCAAGTGTTAAGATTTACTCTTAAAGTTTGAAAGACAGGTGATATTCACTGTGAGAGGGCCC
This sequence comes from Pongo abelii, assembly GCF_028885655.2. Classification (NCBI taxonomy): domain Eukaryota; kingdom Metazoa; phylum Chordata; class Mammalia; order Primates; family Hominidae; genus Pongo; species Pongo abelii. The sequence continues at coordinate 39,561,592 of NC_071997.2, read as the reverse complement.
ATGTGGGAGACGACAGTGATAGGCACCCCAACATCAGGCCATCAGGCCTGGGAGGGGACACTGGGTCCCCCCTGCCCCTCTGCCCATGCCTACTCGCTTTGGAACCCGTTAATTGAATTTCCAATGATGAGCTGGGTTCAGCAGTCTTGAAACCATGAAATACTTACTCTTTATTAAATAATGCCGTTTAAAGAGAATGATAATCCCCACAGCTTTAAATATAAATCTGATAATACACAATGTAAATAATAAAAAGGCAAAAATCCAATTTCCATGCAGTGAACTTTCAAACACTTCATTGTTTCCAGTAAGCGAGCTTTCGCTCTGAATGCTGTAATGCCACTGTAGGCCCATCAGGCACCCGGAACAAGGCTATTATGCTCTCGTTCTCAACTTGAGATAGGAGCCCAAAATTATTTATTTTATTTGCTGTACATGTCAGCTAACAAAAGCACTATAAGAGGGATTTGCCAAATGCGCCAGGGAAAGTGCAGGCCACCCACCCACATTCCCCAAAACTATCAAGACACACCACAACAACAAGGGGAACATGCCCACCTCCCGTGATTATAGGTACTGCCTGTCACCTCGGAAAATGAACCACCTGACAGGTGACAGTTTTGTGATAATTTATTTCTAAGACGCTGAGCACTTTTCCTAGGAAGAAATGTAATTCCAGACACCAAATTTCATCCCCTCCAAAAAGAGGCTAGGAGCAAAACAAAATTAGACTCCATGTCCATCAAGACCACTGAAAATAGACTGCTGATGAGACTTGTCAGAGAAGTAATAACTTCCCGTTGGGAAATTTAAATAATCAGCTGGGTATGAAAAATATGCTCAATCTGGGTTTCAGACCAATTTCTCAGCATGCATTTTATAAGCCCTCCAGGCTGTTATTATATTAACTTCAAACCAAAAATTCCTGCAGTCCTCTGCAGATTCTATCATGATGACAATTCGGAAATCATAGGAAATGTCATATTGTTGCCTATAAACCACAATTTGCAGGTGCAAGTCTATTAGAGTCATAAAAAGTGCATTGGTGCCAGAACTTTATTATGATATCTGAAGTGGTCTGATCCGTCAGAGCTGAGCCTTTCCATACAGCAGCCACCTGTGGGCACCACGTGCCTACTGGGCCCTGGAAACCGGGAAGTGTGACCTCAGATGTACTGCAGGGGTGAAATACACATGGGCTTCAGGCTCAGCATGGATGAAAGGATGCAAAGTAGCTCGTTAATAAGTTTTCATAGTAATTACATGCTGACATATTTTGGATACAGTGGGTTAAATATATTCTTAAAATTAATTTCACCAATTTCTTTTTACCATTTGTGATGTGGCTACTAGAAATTTTTAAATTAAATATGTGGCTCAAATTCTATTTGTATTGGACGGTGCTGCTTTGGAGTATAAAATTAGGAATTCGAACCATCAAAGGATGGTTTATTTGAACACCTGTTAAACCATTAGCTTTTCATAAATGTTTTTGAGACGTGTAGGCACAGATTTCCAGGAAGGAAAAAATTCTGTATTCAGTCTGTTTCCATGGCCACAAACATGGAGCCCCACAAACATGAAAAAGCCTCAGACAAAAAGACAGCACAGATACTTCAGTGTCCTGGGCCACTGGACACATATTTTCAATATATTCATTGCACTGTATGAATCAAGAACCCATCAAATACAAGCAAGAACCCAAGGACCACCACCCCTCGCCAAATGCAGGGCAAATACATTGGTGTGGCTGTTGGCTTTTGTGCAATGATGCAATATTATCCATAAAAGCCTCTCCCTTGCATTGCACTCCATAAGCAGTGTCGACCTTCATCAATGTTTCAGCAATGGAAAAGGTACCACCTGACTTCCCCCATCAGCACCTTGAAGTAACTAGCTTCTTTATTTGTATGCTCTTTATGTTCAGCCATGAAGCTCTCTCACTGACTTATATGCCCATATTTTTTTCACATTTATAGTACGGTAAAAGCACAAAACTTTTTTTTAAGTTCTCCCCAAGTCTGAACAGCCTGATAAGGAGGTAATAGTGTGAGATTTGAGGAGATCAGAACAGAATTCTAACCCCAACCCACACCTCCACTTCCTGCTCTGTGAAATGAGGCTCATCGCACCAATCCCACAGAAATGTAGAGCCAGACTGGAACCAGAGGCGGCCTGAGCTCAGATCCCAAATCCACAATTCACCAGCTGTGTGACAAGCTACTCAACTTCTCTGGGCCTCACTTTCCCCATCTGCACAATAGGGGTAATCACAGTACCTATCTATACCTATCCCACTGTGTTGTTAAAAAGACTAAGTGAATTAATAAGTTGAATTCCTTGTTTTTGTAAAAAACTATTTTTCTAAGAAATTGTTTTTTAAGTGAAATAATGAGCAGAGTAGTTCCAGGCTCATAAATAAAATGGCTTCAACTACCATCAGGTTATAGACAAAAATCCCTAGCATGGTCTTGCACCACCTGCCTCGGCCATCCTCTTCAGCCTCATGTCCCCTCCCCCAACCCTTCCTTTCATTTGCTCCAAGCTCCTCAGGACCCTAGGCTTCCATGCTTGCCATTCCCTCCACTGGAACATTCTTCCTCCGTCTTCACCTGGCCATGTCCAACTCATCTTCCAGGTGCAGATCTGGCAGGATTCCTCAGGTGCTGGCTCTCACAACCACTTCCTCTACACCACCTTTTGTTGGCCTTCTGCAGTTTAGATCAGTGCTGCTCACCCCAGCACTGGCATCACCTGGGGATCTTTGAAGCTGATGCCAGGCTGCACCCAGACCCATCACAGGGCCCTGGGCTGAGACAGACATCAGTGTTTGGGGAGGTTCCCCAGGGGACTTCAACATGCACCCCAAGTCAAGAACTACTAGTTTAATAAAAGAACACAGCTGCAATTAAAAAGTGATTTCAGCCTTCCACTGGGACAAAAAATATCCATGAGTAGAAAAAGAACCCCCTGATATTTTAATCTTAATTAAGTCCAACTGGAGTACAAAAATACCTGCACTACAAAGCATCTCCATTGTAGCTAAGGTTTTCCAATTGTCACTTACTCACAACGTCTTGATAGAGCCCCCATGGCACCGACTAGAACGTAAGCACCACGAGGCCAGACTATCTTGCTCTCTGCAATGTTGCTGCTGCCACGGAGAGCCAAAGGACATGTGGGTGCTGAATGGACACGTGCAGGGAGATGCTCAGCCGTCCTCCTGCTGGACCTTGCATGCCAGGTCACAGGCGCAGCACGTCCCACAAGACCCAGGCACGGCTGCCTTAACGCACTTGCTCTGTCAAACAAGCGAATTCCCCCTGGGTCCTCACGGTAGAGAGCCCTGTGCCTTCCTTTGAAGCCATTCATCTGAGGTCCATGAAATGCTGTGGTAACCTCTGAGATGAAAGAGGTTTAGAAGTGCAAATGACTGTCAATATGAATATTAATAGCTACGTTATTAATAACAGAAGTCTCTGCCAGACACTTGACTCTTGATTAAATGGAGTGGAGGAGCTCAAGCCAAGCCAAAGAGACTTTTCTCAGCTCTAAGCCAACGGAGCTCCTAGAGAACCGGTCCCAGGGGAGCCATAGAACGTTCTTAGTGTCTGACTAGAGAAGTCCGAATAAAAGCGGTGGGTGTGGACCAAGGACAGCAGTGTGGCCCTGCCCTGAGCCCTGCCCACTCCATCCAAGTAAGCTCCTAGGCCAGTCTCAGCTTGGCTCCCTGCTCCTTCCTAGAGCCCAGAACAGTGTCTGGCGTGCATAAGGCACTCAATTGAAGCCTCTGAAGGAAGGAAAGAGCAAATGAATACATGAGAAGAGGAAGGCGGATCTGCAGTTGAAAGCAAGAAGTGCAAACAGAGAAACAAAGATTCCCAAAGCTTGACTGGGCTCTGTCTGCTCCACAAAGAATAAAGTCTAGAACTTGATTTTTTGGGGGGTAAAACCACCAATCAGAATTGTTCCACAAGCCATGAATTCACCTAAAATACTTTTTTAAAAAAACACTGCCATGATTGCTGTCCCTACACATTTCTGAGACCTAAAAATAAAAGAACACCAGCTGTCCTGGAAACAAGCATCTGTCTATGACCGAGCCCCAGTAACTTCAGAACTCAATTCACTACACATTACGCCCTGCTTCTTCAGCCATGAATGCACTTTTCAGCATTAGAAATTATCCCTTTCACATTTTTAAACGCTGTGGCTTCTGCCTGACTAATGCCATCTTTAATTATACATAATCGAGTATTTTACTGTGATCTAATGGGGTCTATTACTCATCAAAATGGCACCAGTCAGCAGTAATATTCCCCAGAGCCAATTACTCAACCCTTCTTTCATTCTTCCAAAGTATCAGCCCACACGTGCAGAAATTTGTACACAGTTTGAGCTACAGCATCTAACCAATTTGTCCAAAAAGGAAAAAAAAGAACGCCTTTAAGAAGCCCTCCCTATAATGGCTGGCTCATGAGCTCTGCCATAGTGACATGAAGAACCACGGATGGCGCTCTGGCCTGGGCTGGCTGCTGCGCACCGTCCCAGTGGATTCCCTCACGTGCTCTGCTCATGTGGCATGATTGGGGCCCATCTCACAAGAGGAAACAGATACTGCAGAAGGTACCCAATTTGCCTGAGTCCTAGAGCAGGCAGGTGGGGGAGCCAAGTTTCCACCGTCGGTAAGAACACACTGCATACTGGGTGCATGAGACCAAAAGGCCACACAAAGGGGGCTGTGTAGGACCCAGCTGGCAGCCCATCCAGATGGGCCCTTCCCTGAACTTGAATTCCACAGTACCATGCAACAAACCACCCGACTGACTGACCTTGTCCATGATACCATGGATTTTGAGGGGCCCACAGATCTTAAGCAAACCTGTAAAGATCAGCAGAAATGAGCTAGTCCCCAAAACTTTTCATTCAAAGAGATGAACTGCCAATCAATAACTATAAACGCAGAGTTTATAAAAGGTCTAACTGTATATGTATGTATGGAAATGCATATGCATACTCATCTGCAGGAGTTATTGAATGAAAGATGAATGGGCTAGGCTCCAATTCGGGACATTTTAGTTAAAACAACTGCCTGTTAACTTCGTAAATACTTAGGAGAGAAATTAAAATTACAAAACCAAAGTGCCCTAAGACCCTGAAGCAGGAAACTATACAAGAAATCTCACTTGATGGGCAACTGACAAATAAATCATTTTCAAGAGAACTGGGAATCGATAACACGCTATGAGACCTTGATATGTCCCTCTTGAATAATTGACTAGGCCTCTTTTTGGACCATTTACGGTACTATGTTTAGCATTCCATTTAGTGCTAATTCCCTCAAGTGTGGGCTTCTTATCAGATCTGTTGACCAAGTGGTAGATGGAAAATAATAAATACACACAGATATGATGTTTCTCTAGTATACAAACAGCACACTGAAGCTGCAACTCAACAACTATCTTTCATCTGGCCCCAGCAACAGCAAGGTGCTTATCAGCGCAGAGACAGTCTCCCCCACAAAAGCATTTGAGGTTCCCTGATGTGCTTCTGATAAGAGAGAGCAGCACCACCTCCCCCCACCCCCATATTTACATCTTTCGAGCAAACCTCTCAGCAGCAGCGGACAGCTGTAATTCCAAGAAAGTCCAGGCATCCTGGTCTTTTCTCCCAGGCACCTTGAGGAAGTGCCAGCCAACCTCTGTCTTTTGGACAAAAAGAAACCCATCCTCTGACTCGCTCCAGGGTCACCAAGAGGGGAAAACGAGACAGGGAAGAAGAGAACTTGTTTGGACAGTCGTTGGGAGGAGAGAGCCTCTACTTAGAAGAAAGCCTGAGAGGTCATCAGGTTGGGAGATGAGTCCCAGGAAAGGCCCCAGGAGGAAAGATGGGAACAGTTACTGCCAGAAGTGTTTTCTAACAGGACTCTGAGGACTTCATAGGATATTGGGGGGCAGGGGGCTGGTTGGGGAGGGAAAAAAGAAGAGAAGAGGGGAAGAGAGGGAGGGGAGGGGAGTGGAGGGTAAGGAAGGGGAGGACAGAGGAAAACAGAAGGAACGGAGGGCACTAAAGAAAGGAGAGATCCACAATTTTTCGAAGGAAGGATTGTAAAAAAAAGATACTCAGATGTAGACTCTATGGGGCCCCCCAATCCAGGCCCTTCCTCAGGGTCCCAGCCTGACTTTGGGGACCAAAGCAGTCTCAAGCAGAGGGAGATGGTCAGTCAGCCACCCATGGTGCAGACCCATGGTGGAGGAAGGGCTGGGCCTGAAGGTGGTGCTGGGGAGAGTGTGCATTCAGAGGTAGGCTTCTTGGATCCTAAAGAGAAACAAGAAAGTGCTAGGAAGTGCCCTTCCTCCTGCCATTGAACATTCATGGAACCCATGAGCTTGTCCACCACACTGGAGGCCTCTTGGCACGGAATTGATGCAAGAAGACTCCACAGACTCCACAGAAACGGGCCAGTGATACAGAGGAGTGATTAGTCACTAGTATCCTTTTGCACTTGAGGCCCTGGCCACCTTTGGGAAGCTGGAATGATCCCTTTGGCAATTTGTCCCAGTAACATTTCAGGGACCTTTACTGATGCCCTTTGCCTGGCCCTTAATCTGGCTGTAAGAGCAGCCAGAACTAAGTGACCAACCAGTGTTAGCTCCGATAATAATGGCCATTATTAGTGTACCATGCATTCTAATACGTATTCTAATGAAAACTTAAGACTCAAGAACAGTAACGGTGGTGACACCTCACCTTTACTAAACCTAACTGTTCAGCTGGTACCTCTCTCGGCACTTTTCCTGCATGGACCCCCTCGGCCCACACAGACAAGGACACTGCAGCCTGGAGGTCACACTGCCAAGCCCCTTGACTTGCTCAGGGGTACACAGCAATAATGTGTGGGGAGGGAGATGTGAACCCAGGCATTCGGGCTCCAGGGCTCCATGCACACCCACAGCCCTACGCAGCCTCCCCAGCTCTGCTGCTCCGTCCTGCCTTTCAGCCTGATGATGTGGAAGCATTGCCACTGGCCACTACACTGCTGAGCCCATGCCAACCAACACACCAATACTGCTCCTGGGTTCCCGCCCTTTCACACGGGTGGGGAGGCTCAACGGATGGTGTGGTCCTGACCTGTGAGAACACCTAAGACCTGTAAAACAACAAGAAGATAAATTCCAAAAAAGTGCTCCTTAGGAAGTCCATGAGAATCTAGAAACGCATGGCGAGAGCAGTGCCAAAGGTCGCTCGACCATGCATGGAACAGTGAGGCCCCCAGGACAGCTTAGGGGTGGAGGATGTGTGAGGAAGCAGCCTCTTTCATGAGGGCTTCTCTGCAGCCTCCCGCAGATGAGAAAGGAGGCGGCAGTCCCTCACGGACAGACGGAGGTGAAGGCGACCGGTCTTCCATAAGCAAAGAGCCAAAGGCAGGAATGAACACAGTGCAAGAATAAGAGAGTGGCAGGACGCACAGGGTCATGAGCAGGGCCGTGGGACCGCGAGCCTGGCATGAAGTCCAGACTAAAGGGGGCTGAGTGGGCTTGTAGTCACCAAACAGCATTTTAAGACAATCACCAGGGCCACGGGCACAGATGGACTGGTGAGACCGTGGTCAGGAAGGACCCAGCCAGCACACAGCTCTGTCTCAGAAACAGCAGAAAGGTAGGAGTGAACTGCCCCTTTCAAGAGAAAGAAATGACCAAACCTGGGGACACAGACAGAGTCAGTGAGGGAAGACTCAGAGATGACTCCAGGCCCTGTAAGAGGGCCCTTAACACTGCTTACGAGCTTCTCCAAAGGGCCCTTCCTGACACGGAGCCCTGAGTTTCTTATACCACACCTATTAGAGCCCAGGAGCCGGGTGTGAGCCCGCTGCCCTGAGATCGGCACTGAACGCACTCACCCTACAGTGTGCAGTGTCCACACCGCCCCAGCACCCCAGCTCTGGGAACAAAGCTTGCTGAGCAAGGCCTACTCCCACCATGCTTTCTGCCCCCTGCCTGTCTCTTCGTTCTCAACCCCGGGTCAGTGCTCTGCTGTGGCTCAGGCTCCAGCCTGGTGCCTGACTGATGCAGACAGGTGTGAGGTGGCTCCATGCCGGGCACGCATCACCAGCTGGAGGTGGGCCTGGGAGTGGCCCAACCTGGACCCAGTGCAGTGGCATAAGGACTCGGGGAACACATGTCATGCCCAAAATAAATCCCAAAGGCTGGGTTTCTCATGTTTGCCATTTAGGTTTAAAAATCAAACAAAGCAATTTTCCCAACGCTGCTTGCAAGCATAAAATTGCCCTGTTCCTCATATTCACCTCGTTCAACCTCTCCCCTCATACAAACCCTCAGCACATCCACAGCTGGGCGCGAGGCTTCAGACACACAGGAAACCAGGGCTGAAAGGACAAACCTAGAGACGCTGTGGTGAAAGCTAGGTCTGCTCGTTCTATGACTTGAGGCAGCTTTGTGTCTTTTTTAAAAATACTTTTCATTATCATGTTAAATTTATATTTCCCCTGTTTTATTGAGGTATAATAGACAAATAAAAGTTGTATATATTTAAGGTATACAAGTGATAATTTGATATACACATACATTCCAGTTAACATATATCTATCACCTCACCTGGTTACTTTCGTGGTGTCATGAAAATACTTAAAATCTATTTTTTTAGCAAAGTTCAAGTATATAATCGAGTATTGTTAACTATGGTCACCAGGCTACAGAGTAGAACTCCAGAATTCATTCATCTTATAACTGAAACTGTTACTCTTTGACAAGTATCTCCTCTTCCCACACTTCCGGCGCCTCGTAACCACCTTTCTACTCTCTGCTTCTATGAATTCAGTGTTTTTAGGTTCCAGATATGAATGAGATCGCACAGTATTTGCCTTTCTGTGTCTGTCACTTGTTTCACTTCGCATAACATCCTCTAGGCTCATCCATGCCATCACAAATGGAAGGATTTCCTTCTTTTTTAAGATTGAATAATATTCCATTGTTTGTGCATATGTGTGTGTGTGTGTGTGTGTGTGTGTGTACAGCACAGAACAGGCAGTCTTTTGTTTGTTTGCTTGTTTTGTTTTGTTTGAGACAGGGTGTCACTCTGTTGCCCAGGCTGGAGTGCAGTGGTGCGATCACGGCTCACTGCAGCCTCAATCTCCTGGGCTTAAGAAATCCTCCTACCTCAGCCTCTTAAGTATCTAGGACTACAGGCATGCGCCACCATGCCCAGCTAATTCTTTTGTTTTTTTTTTATTTTTTGTAGAGATGAGGACTTGCTGTGTTGCCCAGGCTGGTCTCAAGCTCCTGGGCTCAAGCGATCTTCCTGTCTTGACCTCCTAAAGTTCTGAGATTACAGGCATGAGCCACTGCACCCAGCCCACTGCAATTTCTTTATCCATTCAACTGGTGATGGACATCTGGGTTGCTTTCAGATCTTGGCCCTGTGAATAATGCTGAAATGAATGTGAGAGTGCACATCTCGCTTTGAGGTTCTGATTTCACTTCAACTTAAGGCATTTTTTATCCAAACTATGGTCTTCCAAGCCTCAGTTTCACAATACTTACTTAATGAGTTCCTTTAAATTGACTCACTTTTTATTTAAATTTGTTTCCAAATGAAATTCCATGCAACTGCCACAATTTTTCTATATGCACCACTTGACAAATAGAATGGACCATTAAATGAAAACTTTAATATAAAACAGGTTTCCCAGGTTCCTCCTGAGGTTACCTTGTGGCCATCATGGCAGGCCCCCACACTGAGTTCCCGGGCACAGGGACACCACCAGGAATACCAGCACCCCAGTGGCACTTTCCCTTTCCTCATCTCTAATGCCAAATTACACTCCAGCAGCCAGGACGCCAGCCCCAGGCCCCCAGCACTCCACTACCACCCACGTGCTGTATCTGTCAGTACAATTGTCACCTTGAAAGCCAACATCCTTGACAATTCCTCAACCTGACAGGAATTTCCCATTTAAGTTTAGAGAGTGAAAACGTCCCACAATGACAGCCACCTTTCCCCACATTTACCGACGAGCCTATAGCACTTCTGTCACTCAACAACAATCCTCGGTGCTTTGGCAGGTGAAGCCAGAGGACACCAACGATCAGAAAATAAACCCGGGCCTGACAGCCCATGCTCCACTCAGTTGACCTCACAGGTGACTCCAGGATGGAGGGCTCCGAGATGCAGCCCAGCAGAGGTGTTCTGCCTCCAGAGAACCCAGAGAGGCTTCTGGTGACAGGACTAGAATCCTCCTCCCTCAGCCACTGGGGAGAGCAGAGTGCCCTGTTGTCCCTGGGGAGACCAGGAGGCAGCCCATCCCTCACTCTCGGCCACTGTGCCTGCAAGCTGGGTGCCTGTGTGGGTGCTGGGGGCCAGGGAATGGGAAGAAGTCACGGGACACATATTTGATTCCAAGTTTGTGCAGCTAACCCCACAGGGTACTTTAGGGGACATATTAAAATCAGAGGAGGCACATTTTAGACTAGAATATAACATGCATGGGAATTTTTAAGAAAAAATAAGACTGTAAACACCTATTCCTGAGAACACCAGTGGAAGGGATGTGGTGGGGAGTTGGAGCAGCTGGCAAAGAACTGGGAACGCACAGCTCACCCAGTCACAAAGGCATGAGAGTCCGCCCAGGGGGCTGGACCACGGGAAGCATTCCCTTGCTGCTCTTCAGGGGCTCAGGGACCCCACCCGGTAGGTGACTTGGGGTGGGGCCCAGGGGACAGGCCAGGGGCTGCAGCAAAAGTCCTAGGCACATACCTGAGACCCCCCCCCCAGGAGACTCAAGGACCCCAGAAGAGGACTTGGCGGGGGCTCTGGGAAATGATGGCCACACACCAGAGGAGGTTTCCTTGAGACTTCTGTGAGTGTAGAAAGGGCCCTGCCGCCTGCAGAGCTTGCAGGAGGTAGGAGAAGCAGGCAGCCGACAGCAGACTGGGCACATCTAGGGGGTCCCATGGGTGAAAGGAGGCGAGGACCTGGCTTTGCTGAGCTGGACACAACCGTCACCCTGACCTCCTTCTCCAACCAGTACCCCCTCCTGTTGATGCTGTCAGGATACTTGTTCCCCGGGGTCTAGAAAATGAGTATTTTGCTTTCTCCTGGGAGATGCTGGCTTTGGGTCCTAACTCTTCTGTCAAGATGCACTGTTATCCCCAGGCGTCATCGCTCTTCCTGGGATCTGCACCCTAAATTCACATCTGATTTCATGATAGAGAAAAGTGCAGTGGGTTGGAGCTTCAGCCTACACCTGTAAAGAATTGGTCAGCCTGGGGACTGGTGATCTCTGCAGCTGTGGGCTCAGCTCTGGGCTGGGCCTGGTCACTGGGAAAGGCAGGCATGTGCCTAGGTGCTGCAGAGGTCTCGATCCCCTCCCATGAGCTTGGCGCGGTGGGGAGGGCAGCCTATGAGTGAGGCTCTGAGCCCCATTCATCACTGAGCAAGTTGGAGGAAGAGGTACCCAGGCAGAGACGACAGGCTGCCTCCAGAAAGCCAGCCGGTGGCAACTGCAAAAGCCGACAGAGCAGTGGTTGCCAGGAATGCGCACAGCCCACAGAAGGGAAGAGTGAGGAAGGGTCACTGAAACAGCCTGAAGAAATAATAATGGAGCCAGAAACTGCACAGAAGGGAGTCAAAAGAGAGGAATCCGCAGAAACCTGGGCTCTGAGGGGTGTGGTTGCATCTTTCCACCTGGATGAAGTCGGCTAAAATGAGGTCATCAAGGATGGGTCCCAGCATAGCACTGATCCCTTCAATACAGCTGATGTAAATGGCTCACACCATTTACCAGATACCGCCCGCCCAACAGGGATCTGGTTGTCAGGATGCTTTAGGGGTGTCCAGTTCACAGCAGCCCCGGATGGAAGGTGGGGGTTATGAAAGCAAGGGCTTCTCAGCCCATGAAGTTGTTTATGGCAGTGATAGCACCGAGTGGAAAACTGATACCCCCAGGGCCAGACTGTGTAGGTGGTGATAGTCAAAGATGGGGCACTGATTAGTTTGGGGACACAGAGGAGATGTTACCTTTAACATCAATCATATTGCATAGACTGGCTATTAACCACGTGTAGAGCACATAGGCCTTTTGCAGAAGGGAAAAAATTCTGTTTCCCATAAATTTAAACAGCAAGAAATTGGCCGGGCATGGTGGCTCACGCCTGTAATCCAAGCACTTTGGGAGGCTGAGGCAGCGCATCATGAGGTCAGGAGATCAAGACCATCCTGGTTAACATGGTGAAACCCCGTCTCTACTAAAAATACAAAAAAATTAGCCAGGCATGGTGGTGGGCGCCTGTAGTCCCAGCTACTTGGGAGGCTGAGGCAGGAGAATGGTGTGAACCTGGGAGGCGGAGCCTGCAGTGAGCCAAGATCGCGCCACTGCACTCCAGCCTAGGGGACAGAGCAAGACTCCGTCTCTAAAAAAAAAAAAAGCAAGAAATTGCTGAAGTCTGGGAAAAGTAGAAAAAGAACATCAGTATGTAAAGGCATTATAAGTAGATTTATGATTCACAAAGAACCGGCAAAAGGGAAGGTCCATGGCTGGATGCAGCTGATCTCAGGAACAGAGACAGAGAAGTCCAAACACGTGCGCCAACCACATGCAACCATGTGCATCAATCGACCACATGCACCAACCATGTGCATCAATGCAGCCTTCAGAAAAGAAGCAACAGTGACGGTGCAGGAGGGGACAGTGGACAGAGGGAAAAGGGGCCTCCCAGGACTAAGTGGAAAGCCTTCCACAGACCTGTCCTCTTCACCCCAGCCTTGTCATGTGAGTTATGTGGGCACAGTTTCAATGTCATGAGTCACTACCTCTGATCAATAAACCATTCTGTTTCTTTAAAGCAGCTAAATTTGAGACAAACAGCCTCCATCAGCCTAGGAACACAAACCTGAACAAATTAAGCCCCAGTGGCGCTGCCCTTTGGATGTAGACCCCTGTCCACATGACTCCAGATGTCAAACTGCCAAGCAATGGACACACTGGTCTTTGGCAAACAGGTGATTGAAAAGCTCAAAAACTGCAAGTCTTGAACTCCATTGTTCAATGGGCTGCTGACCTACAGCAGGTGCCCTTCTGCACTGTGAGGCTCAACCACAGAATCTGACATACGTCACCTCATTTGGTATGATGGGGACAACAACTTTAAATCCAAGAAAACTCTTGTTACTGTACACATGTCAAAGCTTAGTTTGTCAAACCGAGACAGCAGATACACTCCCAATTCCATAAAGACCACATTTTTAAAATTAATTTTTAAAACTCAAATTGCTAGCATTGGAAGTTTTCCCCCTGCTGTAGTCCACAACACAAATTCAGCCACAGAAGGCACAGGAAGGCTGCTGCTCAGGATACAAGAGGGTTGTCTTTCTATTAGGAGTGTGACTGTGTGAGAGCATTCACCTTTCATACTGCACATGTTTAGATTACAAACTTGGTCCAGACAATGACTGCTAGTGACAAAATTAACCCATGGGCATCATGAACTTAGTAAAAAAAAGGTTAGTCTCATTGGCTATCTTTGTTAAGGCGACATTAATTTAGCACAATCTACATTCTTGATGCTCTGCACTCATTATCTCATGCAAACACATCTGGTTTTAATTACCTTTGGCTGTGCTTGGGAAGAGAAAATAGGATGCAATTTTTAAGTTACGCAGATTTGGGATATGATTATAAAGCGTTAAGGAATCCAGTGGCTTATCCATAAAAGTAAAGATGCGGATATATTTTGATAAATAAAATAAGCTGCATAATTAAATCCACAGACACCACCCATGACTCCACGTCCCCTGCCATCACCAGGCTGTGGCCCCTTGTCTTCACGTCTCGTATTACCACATGTCAAGAGATACCTATTGGCTATTTGTTTACAGTGTCCTCTGAATGGTCAGTTGCTGAAAGGCCTGGATCACTTCTAGTTTTGTGACTAATGTACATTCCAGTGCCTAACACAGTGTTTGCAACAGGGTGGGCAGTCAATACATATGTGTGGACTGAATTATTAACATCACTCGTTCTGGGCCAGACTTCAAGAGCAGCACTCACACAGGGCCATGGTGACAGCTCCACAGCCCCAGCACCTGGGCCACTATTCATTCTGTGTGTTCCCTACAGCTGCAGTCTGTAGGCAGGGTGTGCAGACCCAGAGGAAGAGTGACCCACTTCCTCACTGCAGATGAACGGGAAGACTAGAATGAACCACCAGCAGCGGGCTGCCCAAGGGCTGCCCTGACCCCTCTCTAAAACACCCAGTTCAATACAATACATGAAGTCCAGAATATTACTCAAAATTTACTTGCCACTTTGCCAGCAAATGCGGCACCAAGCTAATTTTTACAACAGCCTTGAAGTCCCAGCAACAGCAGCAAGTGTCCATTCTTTTACAGCTAAACTCCCAAGCCTTTGTTTTTCCTGCATGCAAAACTGAAGCCCCACTACTTTCTCCCTACATATTTTTTAGAAATTTCTGAGAGGCCAGGTGAAGTGGCTCACACCTGTAATCCCAGCACTTCGGGAGGCCAGGGCGGGCTGATCACGAGATCAGGAGTTCGAGACCAGCCTGGCCAATATGGTGAAACCCTGTCTCTACTAAAAATATAAAAAAATTAGCCAGGCGTGGTGGCGCTCGCCTGTAGTCCCAGACACTTGGGAGGCTGAGGCAGAAGAATAGCTTGAACCCGGGAGGCGGAGGTAGCAGTGAGTCGAGATCGTGCCACTGCACTCCAGCTAGGGTAACAGAGCGAGACTCTGTCTCAAAAAAAAAGAAAAGAAATTTTGATCTGAGAAAAAAATGCATGTGTCTGCCATTACATTTATGGGTAAAGGCACTCCACACAGGCAACACCTCCAGAAGTTGGCCTGGCCTGAGATTTAGCTGGCCCAGCCCCAGGAGTACTTTCCTCAACCCACATGGGTGAGCACTCCAAGTGTTCAGTAATCATCTGAAGGATTCCTTGACCCTTCAAACAGCCACAGTGGCAGGCAAAGCTTGGAGGATTAACCAATTAGTAGTCTTTGAATGCAAAAACAACGGCTGATCAGGATGGGTGGTGTCTAATGAGATTAGTTAACTGCAACCATTTACTGAAACGTGCCTAAGCCTCCCTCGTCTTTCTTCTTTCTCTCCAGTATCTCTGGGTTCATCCTAGAGCAACAAATGGAATACAGTCACCCATGAATGTATCTTAGATCCTAAATGATAAATCCAAATAATTCTCACCTAAGGTGGTGTGTTTTGATGGCCAACAAAAAATTAAAAGAAGCTTCAGAAAACATGCTGGTCACTCCTGACCTCCATCGTTCTAGCCGCAGCAGCAAGTTCTCTTGTCTCCTGAGCATGTGTTACTTCCAGAGCATCTGCTCCAGAACTAGCAAACAGCAGACACCTTCTCTGAAAGGTGCTGCCCGCAACACCAAGCTGCTCTCAGAAAGCCTCCAGCTGTGGGAAAGACCCGCCTCATCATCTTCATTCCCCACCACAAACTCAGAAAGATTCAGAAAGAAGAAGTGCAAAATCTTCATTTGGCAAATCTAGAAGAATAAACAAAAAGAGGTGAGAACCCACTGCAAATTCACTAAACCCCAAATCACACCGATACCACTTTCCTCATTAGAAATTCCTGCCAGATAAACAGAGAATAAAAATATATAGACACATTTTCCTCTGCAGCATATCTGGTCACCTAACTAAATGGAAAAAAAATTACATTTCATTATAAAGAGAGCAATCGCTGTCCCTGGAGCCCCCAGTGTCCACTGTAGTGTCTGGTACACAGCAGGTACTTAAATATGTGTGCAGTGAAGCCAGAGAGAGAAAAGCATCAGCATCCCATTCCTTGAACCAGGGTAAAGACGGCTCCCTGCAAACTCCCCGATTCTCTGGTGAGGTCTTGCTCTCAGTGAGCCTGGCTGCAGCACATTTACAGGTGCCCCGGTGCAAGCATGCTTCTAAATTCTCTCACATCTCCTGACCCGAATTCCTGTGGTCAATCCTAATTCATTTAAACTCACATAAATTCATGTGAGCCTTATGCACACATTCCATTAAGTGGAAATGCAAATACCGTCATATCTTCGTTTGCATCAGTTAACAATGCAAACACGTGCTACCCAAGAGCGCAGCGACTCTTCTCGGGACCCCTTCAGGTCTCCCAAAGGAGAGCTGCAGCTCTAAATGCCCTCCAAGGATGTGCAGAGCCATCAAGGGCCAGGGGAGCCTAAAGAAAGCAGAATCCAAATCGTGCTGCAACTTTATACACTTTTTCATTCCAACTTCACTCAATGGGAAAAGGGAGGCTCACATTACGGGGTGCCTGCATGATCTGTAAACCATTCACTGTTGCCAATACCTTCAGCTCAACACCCTGTTCTTTTAAAGTTAATTAAAATTCCAATAGGATACCCATCAAGCATGCATTTCACATTCATGAAATCTGAAGATCTCCCAAGCAAGGCAAATCTGATAAAAATTGACCTTGGCCTCTTCAAGTGGTGCTATCAAGAGCATTTCCCCCAGCAAATGCTTGCTGATGTGTGTTGTTTTTTTTAAATGCACCTCAAAAAAGATCATGCTAACTGTAAAAGATAGAGATTAAATACAGATTGAACGGAAATGCACACTAGAAACAATTGCAAAACTGAGCCCCAAATTTGTCATGCTCCAGCAAGCAGGCAGGCTCTCAAAAGCCAGGAGGAAGAAACAATTGGATAGAATTCTGCTCAGCTCCATCACAGCAAGCAGCCTGATTCTAGGCAGCTGTAGACAAGCTATTGTGTCCTACGGATGACAGAGGTGGGCTCGTTTTCAGGATAGCCTGCCAACAGGCTGGATCAGCAACTGAGCAGATTATTCTCCCCTGCTGTTTTTTTAAAGCAGATTATGGCTTAGACATTTTTTCCCTTTTAATGAAGTTTGTAAGAATCAGGAACACTGCCTCTGATAATAAAGATAAACTTGGAGCAAATTTAAAAAGGAAACCAACAGACTCAAGCAACTACTCTGCATAGATGCCCAGTAATGCTTGACGATCCAGCTTCCACAACATGGACTGACTGAATCTAGAGGCAAAGCATGATATCAGACTCACAACACACACACACACCCCCATGCACATCCACATCCACACACGTACACGCACACACCCTTAACTTAGAACGCTAAATACCACAAATCCACCAGCAGCAAAGCAGGCACTCTGAGGTGTGCCTCACGCGTGATAAGAGACTTGAAGATTTTCATATTAGGAATAGGCACTGAAACGACAGCCAGTCATGTGTGCCAGGCACTGCATGTACGTTATCCTATTTATCTAAGAAGCAAATAGCATCCCTAATTCACTGATAAGAAGTCTCAGGAAAGCTAGCCCATTTGCCCCGGGGCAGATGGTGAGGAAGTGTGGAAGCCAAGATTAAAACCACCTTCAGTGGGATTCCCACCACCCCTTCCCCTCCTTCCACGTGTCCTGGGGGAGGTGGCAGGCCACTGCCTCAGGAGAAAAGGCAGTCCTGTGTGTGGGCTTCAGACACCAGCCTGGGAGGCAACACTGTCCCCAGGAGTGCAACAGGAAACATGAGGTTGGGTCTGGGTCACCGTTTGCTCACCGACTTGGAGACCAAGTACAAGGGGAAGAAACCCTACTGTCTCCACTACTGGGTGTCATCATGGGACTATGACACCTGAAACCACGGCCTCTATTTGAGACCTACCGGGTAGGGATGAGAATGAAGCCAACACAGGAGCAGAGCAGAAGGGCAGACCAAGTATGGATCAGTGAGGAGAGGGCAGAGCTGCTGGGTTAGCCAGCTCAGCCACTCAGACTAATGTCCTGTTCATGTCACTTACATATTAATAGAGCTGCCTGTCACCTGCGGCCAAAGCCACAACAGATTTGATGCTGTTTCCTGTGGGCCACACTGCTCTGTGCACTCTGTGGGTTTACAAGACAGCAGCCTTGCATAGAAGAGCATCTGCAGCCGTGAGGCGCGGTGAATGGAAGGGGTGGCCACTGCTTATGTTTAGAATCTTGCTACCAACCAGCTGAGCCTGTGGTAGAGTAAGAGGACTCTTCTAACCAAGGCCAAAGTTAATCTTCCAAAAAACACGCTTATTAACTGCGTGCCGCTCAGCAAGGAAATTCTGGAGCCTTAATTTCCCTACCTATGTAACTAGCAACCTCACCAAGTTGCAGTAAGGACCAGATGAGCCACACTTAAAACACCGCTCAACCCTTAGCCCACAGCAGAGGTTTCATTCACACCTGGTCCCACTGGGTGCTCAATAAATAATAATTTAGATTATTCACTCGCTGGCTACAAACTGCTGTTTCCACACTCAGGGGCCTTCTGAACAGGACTTCACTGTAACTCAGCTGTCATATCAACCACTCGTTTGCTCTCTTGTGAGCTGTCTGGTTTTTGGTGAGGCCCCCAAGTGCTGGCCTTTTCCTCTGGAGTCCTTATTACATCCAAGACCGAACCACGACAACACCCCAACCATCCAGCCAAACTGGACAGAAGAGCGGAGGAACAGAATCCTAACTCAATCACTTCCTAGCTCTCTGACTTGCCCAAATATCAATCTCTCTGGGCCTCAAAATAATAATTATACCAGCCACTTGGCAGGATTATCGTGAACTTTCCATAAGGTGATATATGTCAAAGTGCCCAGCATGCAGCAGGCACTCAGTAAACGTTCAAGAGAAAATCTCAGGTATATAAACAGTTCAACTGTCGAGAACCAAAGAACATGGTAACTAGCTTCCAGATACCACAGACACCCTCTATCCTGGCCTCCACTAGCTGACCAGCTGGACTAACCAACATTCCACGTCCTCTGTAACACAGCCAAAGTCACCCACATCCACCGGAGACTACAGCCTGGCAAGGCTGGGCCAGCCACTCCTGCCTGGGGAAGCCTGTGCTTATCAGGGATCTGTTGTCCTTATTCCCAACTATGCTAATGCAAGTTGTACTCATAATGCTAAATATGCACCATAATTCAATAGTCTGTAACAGGGGAAGAAGTTTGAGTGCAAAAAAAAAAAAAAAAATGCCCCTTGGGAAATCAAGATGACCATGTAGGAAAGACTCAAACACTAATAAAATGGTTAAATCAGGTGTAAATGAGAACATCAAACATTAGTGAAGAGGTCCTATTTAAAATCTAAATGATGCTCTATTCAGAATCCTTTGAAAATCTTAGTCTTCACTCTATTTCAAAGAAACAAATAGAAAATCATAAAAGGTGACTGTGTTCAGCTAAAAAGACAATCTGAAACTCAAAGAAAGGTCCTCAGCTCGGTACTCAAAAAATGGTGGAAGAATCATACATATGTGTGCTTATAAAATATTTAACATATATAATTTTATGATTCTCCAACTTAAATTATTTTCTCCATTAAGTCCCAGTCACATTGTCAAAGAGACACAGAAGAGATTTTCAAACGGATCCAATGTGAACATATACCATTGTACCTCAAGACACAAAATACAGATAAAATTATTAGGCTCTAATGCCTACTTTTATATCATCAAAGGCACTGCCTAAGCTTTCTAGAGTTCTTTAATTTGTGACAATGTCCTTCCTTGTAACCCTCACAGAATTCTGGAGTGACACCAGCCAGTGCCCACAGGTACCTTCTGAGAGCTGGACAGACAGCTTGCATCCACTCACTACCTCTACTGTCAGCTCCATCCAGAAAGCCCAAGCCTGTCTTGTTTACCTATAATAGTGCCTAGCAGACTCTATGTGAACTGCAGAAGATGTTCTGTATAGGCTCAAATATAAGTCAAGGATTTAAAAAATTTTCAAAAAAAAATCGGAATTGTCTGATATTCAAGTCCTTATCAAATCACTTACATTAAAAAGCGTGCTTTGAATTACTCAATGTGGAACCACAAAACTCTTTTATAGCAAGACTCTCACTGCACTGAAACAATTTGATTGATGCTAGCTTGGGATGTTAAAGGGATTTTCTTGCAAAAAAGTGAAAACAAAACAATAAACAAACAAGTTAGCCTGAGAAATTTAGCATACATTAGCAACTGCAAGGGTTAGATAGTACCATTAAAACAGGACTGTTTAAAGGTCACTTCAAGAAGTAACACATATGAACACACTTTAAGAAGCAACACATATATAGTATTTGCCAACAGGCAAATAAAAAGACCAACTCCTGATCTTAGGCTATGGGTACTCGTCACTGTATACGATTTCCAGGGGCAGCATCGTTAACTGACTCCACAAAAGCGCTTTATCTCAAATGGCTCAGGTGAGAGCAGAGCTGAGAGGTTCTGCTAACCACGTCAGGGGACTCCAAGTACTCTGGTGATCACCAAAACCAATGAAAAAGACACAGGTAAAGAGTTCAGGAAAACACTGTTTTGTGCCCTGCCAGTAAAACCAAATAGAAATTAAAACTTTTTTAAAATAATGCTGTCAAAATGTCGAACTGTAACAAAATTAATAAAGTAAACAAGCTATGCAAATATTTACCTATATACCTAAAAAGTATACATACCCTAATTGGCCCAAAAGCAGATGTAAGGAGCTTCTAATTGGGAAATGATGGGACTGTAATATTTATGATTACCTGCTATCATGGCATATTAGTTAAGTAAGTGCCCCTCTATTAAACAACATGCAACAACATCCAGCATTCAACTTCCCTAGCAGGAGTCAAGCAATTCCAATGGACAGTAAAGTACCAAAAGTAATTTTCAGCTGAAATCTTTGTCAACCAAATGTATAGGATTGCTCAATGCCTGATATGCTATTACAATCCTTCCCACTCCCGAAGCATGTGCTGGACCTAATGCTATTATCCCAGCATGTTGGTATAGTCCTAGCGCAGTGTGAATACACCATGCAGGACTCCTGCTTATTAGTTAAATAAGCGCTCGTCTATTAAACAACGTCCAGAAACATCCCAAAAACACAAAAAGTCATAAACATGACTATGCACCCATAAAGAAAGTCAACCAAGGGTCTCAAAATATGGTGAGTAAAACATCAATTTCCTGCTACTAGTAAATGTCACTACTAAAAAGTTCCAAGCTTCAACCCCTTTGACAAGTTCTAAAAGGTACTACAAATGCCACAGAATTCCCGGAGTGGCATCAAAGCTTCAGCCTGTCACATTTCAGAGGTTACCTCCTAACCTCCTGGTCAAACACAAAATCCCCCAAGATAAACTGAGAGGACATCTGTAAACAGATGGTCATCAGAATGTCCCAGCGTTTTACTAGAAGCGGGGCTCCGAATATCATATAATTTATCAGAACAGAAGAAGGTAACCCGCTTATTCTGCAAATAAAGATATTTAATTATAAATACCTTAGATCAAAAACAGCAAGACCAGGAAGGAAAAGTTTGAAAATTTCTAACGCAAGCATTTAGCTGGATTTAATCACAATTGAAACAAAAAAAAAAAAAATCCCCTTCAGCAGTGCCCCCCAAGTGACCCCCAGTGACTATCCTTGACTGTCCCCATTCTTCCTGATCCATAGAAAAAAAAAGCCCATTGCAGCAAAGTATGGCATTTAACTCAA
Source organism: Pongo abelii (assembly GCF_028885655.2). Lineage (NCBI taxonomy): Eukaryota > Metazoa > Chordata > Mammalia > Primates > Hominidae > Pongo > Pongo abelii. The sequence goes on along the minus strand of NC_071997.2, from coordinate 39,540,024 downwards.
GCTCAACATCCAAGGGTTTAAGTTCCTAACCTTAATCTTAGAGATCTGCAATACTGCCTAATCCAGGTGCTAGAATGTTCCCAGCATTTCAGCATTACACATAGTGGAAGGACTAGGCATCACTAACTCCTTAAACGGTCAAAAGTAGAGGAATAAAGTTGTGTTTCTAAAGCAAATGATTATTCCAATAGATGGACGATGTATTTTTTAACATTTAAGTGCTTTTCTCCATTTAAAGAAATTAACAAAACCCGGGTCCTTTTTTTTCTCACTTAAACCAGCACCCCATGCCCTCTTCTCCTGATAACAGTTCACAAGGTGGCAAAAGTGTGTAATAACAAGCTGTAAGAAGCTTTTAAAACCAAATCATTGAAGCCATCCAGAGAAGATCTTTCGTCTAAAACAGAAGCAGTGAAGACCCTAAAATACGGCTGTACCAAAAATAATAATAATAAAAATAAATGACCCCCGTGGGAATGCAACCCTGCCTGGGAGCCCAGGAGAAGACCTTGGCTTCTGGTTAGACACTGCCAGGTCCAAAAGGGCTGGGTCAAAAGGCTCCTGGGGCCTCCAGATTAACTCCTTCCAGACTACTAGAAGCATTCTTCCAAAGCCCAGTCCCACTCTGCCTTCTGCCCTCCCTGCCTCAGCCAGACCGCAGGCAGGAGACCCGCGGGCTTCCCAGTGCAGCCACCAGAGCCCTGTCAGAAACGTTAAGGGCTAACTTTTCTCCAGGCAGGCCCAGGGTGTGCAGAGGGAGTGTCTGGGGACCCAGAGGAAGAAGGTCTCCGTTTCTAGGGAGATGCAAGGGCGATGCTAAGTTTAAGAGGCAGGGTAACAAGTCCGGCCAAGGAATCGGGGGGTGAGCGACGGGACAGGAATGCGTGCCCACTCCACAGGAGGATGGGACATACATGAACAAGCGGCGAGCTGCCCGGGGGCCGGATGCCGCCACCGAACAAGCGAAGTTGGAGGAAGAGCAACAGCTCAGTGGGCCAACGCGGGACCACCCTTGGTCTCCTCCGCACGTCATCATTGCCCCCCACGCCCAAGCACCCACCCACAGACCCCCACGTGCCGTGGCCACTTCCGCGGAGACAGATACCCACCTTTGCCACCGGCGCGCTCCTGCTGGTCGCCAGCTCCCGCAGACTGCTGGCGGTGCTGCCCGCGGCTGCGGAGAGGAAAACCGGGGAACCCGGGGTGCTGCCTGCCGCGCCGCCCCCGCCGCCCGCGAGCGTGGGGGCCGCACTCTGACCTGGGACGGGACGCGCGGGCGGGCTGCCGCCGGGGCTGGTGCCCGCGCGGGGCCGCTGACGGATGCCGTCCAGCAGGCGCACCAGCAAGATGTTGGCGGGCAGCTCGTCCACGCCGCAGCCCACCAGGATGCGGCACTCGGGGCAGCGCAGCTCGTGGCGCGAGCACACAATGCTCTCCAGGCAGCGGCGGCAGAAAGTGTGTTGGCATGGCAGCACCTTGGCCGTGGTGTCCAGGCGCTCCAGACACACGGAGCACTCCAGCAGGTCCAGCAGCGACGACTCGTCCATGTCCTCGCCGGCCCCCGCGGCGGTGGCCGCCGCCCGCCGCCGCCGTCGCTCGCCTGGCCTGTCCTCGTCGCCCTCGCTCTGCGCAGCAGCGGCGGCCGCCTTGGATGCGCACAGCCAGGACGCTCCGAGCAGCATGGGGGAGGCGCCCGCAGCGGTCTCGCGCGGCTGCCTAGGTCCCGGGGCCGGCGTGGAGCCCGCCACCGGCCGCCAGCATCAGGACTGGGGAGCCGGGCTCCGCCGTGACTTTCTTCACCCCGGCTGGTGGCCCGATGCTAGGGCTGTGGCGGTGCGAAGTGGCTCACCGACCGGCCTGCGTGGCGGGGACCGGAGTTCCGCGCGCAGCGAGCTAACTCCCGGCCAGCCGAACCCGCCCAGTCCTGAGCGCAGCGCCTGCGGCTGCCGGCTACACCTGTCCCGCTACGCGTCCGCCCCGCGCGGGGGACCGGGGGTGCTGCCGGGCACGAAGCTCAACGGGTTCTGTGCTGCAAGCGGCGGCTCGCGCCTGGGAGACCAGCGGCAGGAAGTGCGGGCAGCGGCCGGCCAGGTCCCCGGGGAGGCGGGGCGCGGCGTGCACGCTCCCCAGCGCAGCTGGCCAGCCGCACGGCCCCCGCAGCACCTCCATGCGCCCCTGGCCTGCTCGCCGAGTCGCTGTCCTCCAGAGGGGTTCAGCAGGACCTTTCCTCTTCCTCGGCCGCGAGCACGTGCGCGGGGGTGCGCGCGGAGGTCACGGTCACTGCGGGGCGCAGGGAAGGAGGCGCCGCGCCTGCAGGACCTCCCTTCGCCTGGGCGCAAGCCGGCGATTAGCCTGGTCCCCTAGGATATCGCCAGGGCTCCGGGGAACCTCTCCTGCGCAGGCCTGGCCCTGCCTCCTCCAAGCGTCCGAGTCTTTTTCGGCTTTTCGTGAGCCTCAGAGAGGGACGTTTCCTGCCAACGCTGCTGCGAAGGAAAGTTTGGGCGGCGTTATCCCGACTGCCTTCCTCGCCAGCGCCGGCGAGCAGCTTGGGGACACAGCCGACGCCCGGGCATCCTCCCCGACGACTCCCCAGAGCGCTCCCAGTTCAGACTCCTTTCCGAGCAGCGCGCAGAAGTGACAGCCCCGGAGCTTCGTTCTGGTGTGGGTGTGGGGATGCCCCGCAAGGCAGGAGGGGAAGGCGCTCCAGTTAAAGGGGGTACCCCGGGGCCCGCGCCGACTCCTCCCGGCGCAGCCTTGGCTCGCCGGAGTCGCGGGTCGGAGGCTAGCGCCGCTGCCGCACCCTTGGGCGGCGCTGTGTGAGGAGCTCTAGCGCCCGCTGCGGCGCAGTCTCGTGAACCCCGCTCCAATTTTTTCCTACGGAGGCGCAGAGGAGGGTGAATTCGCGCTCTCCTTCCCGACGCCCCGGCTTCTGGGAGCGTCAGAGCAACGGAAGTACGTACAGGAGGATCGAGAGCAGCAGGGAAGTTTGGCGGTGGGCTGGGGTCGGCGGCGAAGATTCCCTACCGTTCGCTGCCCCCTCGTGGCCGCTTTGCGTTCCCGTCAGGAAGAGCTGGGTTCCCGTCCAGGGCCCAGCACAAACCAGGATTGGCTGGACAGCGAGTTCAGCCACGGCTAACATCAGAAGAGTCGTGGAGGGCCGATAGCTTGTGATTTGTGAAGTTGTATGATCTTTCTATTATTATTAATGAAAAAAGTAGTATTTGTTGAGGCTAAAAAGCCAAGAGCCTGCTATGTATTATTTAATCCTCTAAACAGCTCTGCAAGATAATTATTTTATTTATTTATATTTACTTACATAGCTTTAGACAGGATCTCGTTCTGTCAGGCAGGCTAGAGCGCAGGGTGCGATCATGGCTCACTGCAGCCTCAAACTCTTGGGCTCAAGTCATCCTTTCACCTCAGCCTCCTGAATAGTTGAAACTACAGGCGTGCCACCACGCCTGGCTAAATTTTTAATTTAAATTTTTTGTAGCGACGGGGTCTCCTTATGTTGCCTAGGCTAGTCTCAAACTCCTGGGCTCAAGAGATCCTCCAACCTCATCCTCACAAAGTGCTGGGAGTACAGGCGCCAGCCACTGTGCCCAACCTGTGATAATTATTTTAAACTCATTTTACAAATGAGGAAAGTGATATTCATACTTGTAAAGCCATTGGGACTGAATTTTCATTTTTGTATCCCCAGAACTAACACATAAAGTTTACATGCCATTAGAATGTAAGCTCTCTGTAAGCTGCAGATCTTTTCCACTGTAATATCCTTAGTGCCTAGGGCAGTGCCTAGCATATAGTAGGTGCTCAATAAATATTTGTAGAATGAAAGAAAGGATGCCTCTTTCTTTCTCTCTCTCTCTGTCTCATCACGTACTGGTGATTTGAAGGCAGATCTTAGTATCTCAATTACACATATCCTGTGCTTATATCAGGATGCTAGTCCCTGGAAACTTTGCTTCTGATAGCAGCAGGTGGCTTTCATAACCTGGATGTCTCTCAGCAGTGTGGATTTCCATCTGTATGATTTACATCAGCGCCAACAACAGGGTGAGATGGAAAGCATCCCAGAGCTGCCTGGCTTCCCTTGAGGGCCGAAGGAAGGGCACACACCTCGCAGTGCATGGAAACATATTCACATGAGCCACCTTTCACTCTTACCCTTGCTCAGGAACAAGGGGAATTTTTTAGAGGACCCAGGATGCTTGATCCAAGAGCAGATGGTAGACAAGGGGGAGCATAAAGAGGGGACCCATCAGGCACTGGGAGGGCTCACAGAGAGCAAGGACTGCCTGTGATGACATGCCCTGGTGCTTTTGGTTGCAAGCAACAGAAACCAACTCTAGGTAGATTTTAAAGGGAGCAGAATATACACTAATAATAAGAGGAATCTCATAGGATCCCAGGCTAAGAGCTGGGCCAGATTAGCACAGATAGAGCCCACAGTGTGTGTTGCTGTCCCTGTCTCTAGTTGATGACTCAACCCTTCACTTTCTTGCACCAGCTGCCTCTGCTTCCCAACCCACATGACAGAAAATGTCAAATCTCCATGAGCCTTTCTTCCAACAACATCAGCTCACTCCTGGAAGTTCTAAAACTCTATCACTAGCATGGACCAGTGGTCACTCTTTGGACCCGTGTGCCTGGGCCACAGGAGCAGGATCATCTGAAACCTGGAAGCACTCTCTGTAGTCACACGGGAGAAATGAGAATTTCCAGAATTGCTATGCTGGGCAGTCAGAACCACAGATACCCACGCCAGAAGCTCACCACCACATCTCTGCCCTCAGTACATCTTTATCTTGCATGACCCAAGACAGACAAGAGCAAGAGAGGGCCACTGAAGCCCACCTTTCCCAGCTTTCTTCTGCCTCCACTTTACCCCTTTTGCCCCTGCCATAACCAGCACCCACAGGACACACAGACTATGCACCCAGATGTCCACAGTGACTGGGCAGGGCATGAAATTAGTGGGGCAGGGCATGAAATTAATGAAGCAGGGTGAACCCCAGGCAATAGGGCCTGGTGGGGACTGCAGTGAGCTTTGTCTGCACCCTTCAGAGGAAGTAGCTGCTGCCCAGCTCCAGCCCTGGGGGAATGATGACCAAATGTTGCTAGATCTTCATACCTTTCAAGAGAAGTTGGAAGTGCTGCTTTTTACATGACATCTCCTGATGTTCAACAGTTGGCAACTGATTCAGTTCTCAAAAATCACCATATTAGCCAAGCAAAATAAATGTGTGGTCAATTTGGCCCACAGACCGCCAGTTTGCAATTTCTGGTTGAAGTAGCCAAGTACACTATGCTACAGTGTGAGGGAATTTAAGGGTGTGAACTAAATAGTTGAAGTATTACAAATACAGTCTTATGTTACTCGGTTAAATTTGCACATGTTCAATAAGCCAATTATATAAGTAAATAATTGAGAAGACCTGGCTTTACAGCCATTCCTAAAAAGATCTGGGGATTTCAGTTGACCACAAGCATCGTATGAGCCAATATGAGTCATCTATGTAGTATGGCTGACTAGAGAAGTAATGAAATCTTCAGATGCCTTCATGAAAGTTAAGGTGGGGGGCGGTCAGGGTTTGGAAAAAAATAATCCCATTGTACCTCAGATTTGTGACATTACTTCCAATTCTGGGTACCAAAAATTAATGACAATGTGGTAAGGGATCCGGAGGCCTCATCCATGAGTTTCAGTTGAAGGAACACAGGGCGTCTGTCCAAAGGCGAAAAAGCTCAGAGGAAACAGGACTGGACGGCTGTATGTCAGGTTTTTGGCTGCCCAAAATTTGAACTTCTTTTTAGATTTGGAAGATGCTCCACGTGGTGATAGTCAGATAATTCTAACCCCCACCCCACTCTGCTAAGGTGTTGGAATGTGACAGGCTCAGCCAGTCAAAAGCTGCCCCTCCCCCACCACACTCTGAGAGGTGGAGGGACGTGGGCAGAGGAAGCACTGAGAGTTCAGCAGCTATGGGGCAGGTGGCCAGCAGCAGCAGTGCCTGCAGCCTGGTGCCCACCTGGTGGGCAGAGTGGCCTATAGCATCTCAGAGTGGGGGCACGCCTTGGCAACAGGCCAACCCCAGATGTGACTGCCTGGTGAGCCTGGGCTGTAGCCTCCACTGCTTTCCTGGCCTTGCTGTTGATCCTATGGATTTCCCAATTTCATTTCCTTAGTTTCTTTTTTGTTAAATCAACCAGAGTCCATTTTTGTTGTTTGCAACTGGGAACCCAAATTGATACACATTATTTATGATAAACGAAGCCCCTCTATATGAGACAATCATCACTGCACTGAACAGCAGCTATAGTTGCAGAACCCTGGAGGATCTCCACCAGGCATTGCACCGTGTGGGGTTGAGGAAGGTTTAGTCAGGCAACCCTAAATGTGCTCATTTGGGGCAAGAAGAAATCTGTTACAGGGAGGCACAAGATTGGAAGTTACTGGTTAGAAACTAACACAGGACGACAACAAAGCAAATCCACTTAATGCCACTGAACTGTACACTTTAAAATGGATAAAATGGTCACTTTTATGTTATGTATTTTCCCACAATTTTAAAAATAAAACTGCAGCCAGGCACAGTGGCTCATGCCTGTAATCCCAGCACTTTGGGAGGCTGAGGCAGGTGGATCACCTGAGGTCAGGAGTTCGAGACCAGCCTGGCCAACATAGTGAAACCCTGTCTTTACTAAAAATAAAAAAAAATTAGCCCGGGTGCGGTGGCTCACTCCTGTAATCCCAGAACTTTGGGAGGCCGAGGCGGGTGGATCACCTGAGGTCAGGAGTTCGAGACCAGCCTGACTAAGATGGTGAAACCCTGTCTCTACTAAAATACAAAAATTTGCCAGACGTGGTGGTGGGCACCTGTAACCTCAGCTACTTGGGAAGCTGAGGCAGGAGAATCGCTTGAACCCGGGAAGTGGAGGTTGCAATGAGCCGAGATTGTGCCATTGCACTCCAGCCTGGGCAACAAGAGCGAGACTGTCTCAAAAAATAATAATAATAATTAAATAGATGTGGTAGCATGTGCCTTTAATCCCAGCCACTCGGGAGACTGAGGCGTGAGACTCGCTTGAACCCGGGAGGTGGAGGCTGCAGCATGCTGAGATTGCGCCACTGCACTCTAGCCTGGGCTACAGAGCTAGACTGTCTCAGTAAATAAATAAATAAATAAAACTGAAAAGAAAATAACATAGGAGTAGAGAGTCCAGTGCTAAGAACCTTGGTTTCAGTTATGTCCATGGGAGTTCATTCAACAACCTATAAATTGAGCACCAACTGTATACCAGCAAGGTCCTAACCCTTCCCTTGAAGCACTGGCATTCTAGAAGGGCAGGATGGAACTGTCTGAAACAGGTGCAGCCATGGGTGAGAACTGGCAGCCAGCCACAGCACCATGCTCTCTGTCCTGGTGAACTCATTCTTCCACCACCCAGCCCTATGAGGCAAGTATTAATGTGGTACCTCCATTTCACAGGTGAGGAAATTGAGGCAGAGAGGGAATATGTAACCAATCCAATGTCACATTGCTACTGAGTGGAATAGTCAAGACTTGCATCCAAAGTAGGGGACTTGAGTCTATATTTTACATCCACCCAAACCCTGGAGCTCATGAATAAGACCAGAGCTAAAAATACAGACTTGAATTCATCCACATATAGGCAGCAGGAAGACCCAGGGGAGCAAATGCTTTCATCCATGGAGGAGAGAGAAAGGCATGCTTGGGGCAGAGCCCCAGGGAGCACTGTGCTTCAGGGGAAGGGAGGGAGGGAGAGAGGGAGGGAAGGAAGGAAGGAAGGAAAAGCCGCAGTGAGGAAGGCTGAGTTGGGATGACACAAGGCTTGGGAAAGAGCAAAAGAGGGTGGTGAGAGCTCAGGGCACCTGTCTAGTTAGCACCCAGAGGGAGATGGATATGAGGGTGTCACTACCTCTGAGCCACGGCTGATACCTGTGCTCTGAGGATGGCCACATGCATTCACCACTCCTCTCTGATGCCTCCTCCTCCCTGCAGTCTTCCATGATCTCCCAGCTGTGTGATGTCAAGCACAACTGTGGGCTACATAGTCCACCAGGCATGAGTTTAAGCCTGTTTCTCCTGTTACTAGTTCACCGTCACTGTGCAAGTTACCAAGGCTGCCTAAGACACAACTTGAGGTGAGAGGAATTAAACACCACGGTGTTAAATTATCTTGTTTATTGTTTGGTTTGGGCTTTGGGTTTTTGTGTGTGTGTGTGGGTGTGAAAGAAACAGGCTCTCCCTCTTTCACCCAGGTTGGAGTGCAGTGGCACAATCATGGTTCACTGTAGCCTGGAACTCCTGGGCTCAAGGGATCCTCCCACCTCAGCTTATTGAGTAGCTGGGACCACAGGCACATGCCACCATGTCTGGCTAATTTTTTTAATTTTTGTAGAGACTAGGTCTCGCTATGTTGCCCAGGCTGGTTTCAAACTCCTGGGTTCAAGTGGTCCTCCCACCTTGGCCTCTCAAAGTGCTAGGATTATAGGCATGAGCCACCACAGCTGGCCTAAATTACTGTGTTGATGGGGGCTTTAGTAAGACCAAACCCATGCAGTGGAGGCTGTCAAGCAACACTTGACTACTCTTACCCCTGCTACCCAAAACCTCTGGGCTTGTGCCCACATGCACAGGCTCCAAACACCAGGGGCAGTCCTCATCAATGGCAGATGACAGCTCTCCTGCCCCTCGGGAGGGATAGCTTTACACTGTCCCCCAGCAGGGTTAAGCTTCACCCAAGCTAACTTGCCCACAGTGAACCTGTTGATGGGCTGGCGCTTCCTTTCTAAGTCCCTTTCCAATCCCTGTTGATGTTTCCTAGGGTCCCATCCCAAATAAACTACTTGCCTGCAAATCCTTCTCTTAAGATCTGCTTCTGGGAAACCACAGCAGTGTGGAAAACACTAAGCAAACAATGGGCACTCACTACCTGTAAATTTCTTTCAACAAAAGCATGTTCCCTCCTGAATCCCTTCTGAAATCACATCTGTTCTTCTCATCCTGACTTGATCCCTCTCTCCCATGTAGCACAGTTGCTTTGTCTCGCTTTCTTGAACCTGAGCTCCTTGAGTAGCAGACTCAAGCTTGTATCCTCCCCACTAGCAAGCATAGTGCTTTACACCAGCAGGTACTCAGTAGACACCTGCTGAATACACACATTAAAAAGATAGCCTCCTCGGCCACTGATTAGATGCCAGAGGTAGCAGGAGGAGAAGTTCTATTTTAGACACATGACTTAGAGGTGCTGGCAGGCAGGGAGGTACAGATGTCTGGCAGTTAGAGATGTGATTCAAACAGAGCTCCAGAGGGAGGTTAGGGCTGGGGGTGTGAATCTGGGAGTCATTTTCCTGGAGGTGATAGATGAAGCCTCCAGGGAGAAGAGTAACCCCTGGTTTTTACTCTGGAAACTGCAGGAAAGTCTTTCCCACTTGCTAAGCAGAGGACAGAGGATCGGGAGGAACGTTCAGCAGGGGGTCTCATCAGTCACTGAGCTGCTCAGAACACTCTCCATCTGCAGGTTGCAAAATGGTTTACAGATGTGATTTAGTGCTACACAAATGTTGCCATTCCTATGACAGAGAAGGTGACAGAGGAAAGTTCTTAAGTTTGAGAAATAGATGCTGTGCACCTATTTAACCTTTTAAAGCAGTTAATTGCAGGTATTTTTTCTAGGTAATTGCAGTATAAATATCATCAGTGCAAGTGAAGGATTTTTTTATTCCTAGAAAGGAGTTTTACCCCGATCCCTGGTTAGGTAGAACTTCACTTCTTCTTTTTTTTTTTTTTTTTTTTAGAGAGATGGAGTCTCACTCTGTCGCCCAGGCTGGAGTACAATGGCACGATCTCAGCTCACTGCAAGTTCCACCTCCCGGGTGCACGCCATTCTCCTGCCTCAGCCTCCGGGTAGCTGGGACTACATGCGCCTGCCACCTTGCCCGGCTAATTTTTTTTGTATTTTTAGTAGAGATGGGGTTTCACCATGTTAGCTAGGATGGTCTCGATCTCCTGACCTCGTGATCCGCCCACCTCGGCCTCCCAAAGTGCTAGGATTACAGGCGTGAGCCACCGCGCCCAGCCAGAACTTCACTTCTTAACCTGCAACAGCTGCACTGCATGAGTTGCCACCCTCTTTACTGTGTAGACAAAGCTGCCAGTTACCTGGAGCAGGGCTTCTCTGTACCAGGAAGAGGTACTTGAGTGTTCCCCTTGGCTTTGGACATATGAGGGAAGTAGGTATCCGCTGCCTGGGGAAAGTCAACAGGACCCCTCCTCCCTTTACCTCTTGGTATGCAAAGCTGAGCGGTGGTGAGTCAGTTTCCACAGCCTCCTCAGCCCTTCATCTAGAGGCTGCTTTTTTTTTTTTTTTTTTTTTTGAGATGGAGTTTCGCTGTTTTTGCCCAGGCTGGAGTGCAATGGCGCGATCTCGGCTCACCGCATGGAGGCCTTTTTGATGGATGTGAACTGGAAGGAAAGGCCACCTAGAGCACAAGGTGCGCACTCATCCAAGAAGAAGTGCAGGTTGGTCTGATACCCTGGGGGTGGGGGGCGGTCATGGGAAGGCCAACCTGGCTGAGCACTTGGCTGAGGCTGGAAGTCCATCTCTACCTTACATCCTTGGGGACCACAGCTGAGTATGCGAGGCTAATGTGGCATATTCACCTGTGAGGAAGCCCTTGGGCTCCAGGTGGCCTGAGGGGAGGGGCTGACCCCTGGAAGAGTCCCTGGTCATCCACCAAAGCCCTGGTTGTTAAACAGAGTGAACCCAGGCCCCTGGCAGGGTGAGCCAGGCCAGCTGGGCCTGTACTGGGAGGCCCTCCCCCTCCTTTTACAAATGAGTTGGGCAGGGTGACTCCACCCTACAGGTAGCCTGCAGTGAGCAGGGATGCCATGAGGAGCCCAGTGGGTGGTGACATCCTGAAGTTCCCACTCTGCATGGCCTTGGAGCCAGCCCCTTCAGGCTGCATAGTTCTTGGACAATTCAGAGGGAGGACCCAAGACAAATATCTAGACTTCTCTTAATCTGATCAGGTGAAGGGCTGAATGATTACTTGGAACATTAAGAACATTTTGAGTATGAATTTGTTTAAATTCATGGGATACATCATTCAATTACATTGCTTTTGGTCCATAAAAATCTTCATAAACAATGGCAATTTTTTCAACTTAAAGCAATGTACATTTTACTCTGATGAGGTATCTCCTTGTTACCAACTGCAGTTTCCATAGCACTGTGACGAAAATATTTCAAAATCTTTTTCAGTATTAAAAATAATCCTGCAGTTGTCTGTGTTTTCTTTTGCAGTCTTCAAAAGAATTATAATAAATTTTCTTCTCCAATTTGGAGACATAATATACTTTATTTTAATTTGGCTTAAGATCTTAGAAAATACTTAAACTCATATGCATGGTACAGTTATTAAGCTATAGCACTGCATTGATAATACATTTAATGCAATAAAGAAAATCCCTTATTTAAATTACAGTCATAAGCAGAATGAATGAAAATTGAATATAAAAAAAGCTTCCAGCATAATCACAGCATAATTGACATTGAATAATATTTAATATCTGAATTCTTGTCTTGGCAGAAGTATATCCTAAATCATCCAGGGGGAGATTGTCAATTATAAATAATACTCATGTGTATTTTAGAAAAATGTGAAATCCTTTATGAAAGATATAGAGCTAAAGTAGACTAACCAGCCTCGGGGGAAGAGCAATGGGACTGTTTCATGGACAGGATAATGGCGGTCCCCTTCTTGTGAGAGAGATATGGATTGTGAATGTGCCAAGAGTTGTGTCCATTCTGCTCTGTAGTTAAATACATAGGCCTTTCTAGAATAAAATACATATTGAACATTGCACATGCCTCGGTGGCCATTCTATCCAGGAACTCCACGCCTGAGAAAGTGTCTTAGCATTTCCCCAGAGCTCCTACCAAGCTCTCAGATATTTCTTGAAAAGCCAGGTCAGAGCCTCATTGCACCTAGGACGATGCCTTCCAAGAAAAGCCTGGTGGACGCTGCAAAGGCAAGTCAGTTATAGAATCGCCGAGTCAAATTTAAAACTTCCCTCATTCCATCATCCTGGTTTCACACCACCACCCCTGCAGCCAGGTGGTCACCATCTCTGCCTAGACATTGCCAGTGATGGAGAACTGCCAGCCTCACCCCCTCAAATGACAGTCTGGTTTATTATGGGATCCCACGACTTAGAAAGTCCTTCCACATACCAGGCCTGTGTCCATCTTTCAGAAACTTTTATCTATTTTCCCTTCTCTAAGCAACTGGGAATGAAATCTGGTCCCTTGTCCACATGGCTCTCCAAATATTTGAAATCATGACTTATTGAGGTATTGTGTGCCTCAGAGAGGGCACCAGTTGAGGTATTGCTCCTCACAAGAGGGCATTGGCTGCAGGGGTCTGCCCGCAGACCCTGACCCAAACAACAGATGAATAAAACATACACTGACACACAGATATTCTGTTTTGCCAGTCCAGCCAAGTGGCCGGCCACAGTGACAAACCTCTCTTGGCGTGTAGGCGGTCGGACACTCAGCAGGACTGGCAAAACAGTGTATCTGTGTGTCAGTGTACGTTTCATTCATCCGTCGTTTGGGTCAGGGTCTGCAGGCAGACCCCCGCAGCTAATGCCCTCTTTTTGTTTGCTCTTTGCCAGAAAATCATTTGGTGGGCCTGGGATAGCTGTGTTGTTGTGCCTGCTCTTACACACCCAGAACAGGAGCAGCATTTATATGGCTTTGTCACAGGATGTCAGAGCGAAATGTTGCAGCTGTCTTTTGTGGCGTAAAGAACTACCCCAAAAACATGGTAGTTGAAAATGATGGTGCAATTTATTTTGCTCATGCATCTGCCATTTGGGCAGGACTCAGTAGAAACAGCTTATCTCTCCTCCACTCAGCCCAAAGGCTGGATATGGGGGTCCGCAGAAGGCCTGTGTGCCTTGCAGTCGGTGCTGGTTGATCCTCGCCAGATGCCATTATGTGGCCTTTCCATGTTAACTGAGCACCAGGGTGGCGCAACCCTGGAGAGTGAGCCAGGTCTCATTTTTACAATCTTGCCTCAGAGGGCAGGCAGTGGCACTTCCTCAGCATTCTGTTCCTCAAGGCAGTTACAAGAGCACACCCAGAGAAAGGATCAGAGAAATAGACTCCACTTTCTGATGAGTGTGGGCAAGGTTTTAGAAGAATACACAGGATCGAAAATGTTACTGTAGCCTTGCTTTTTGAAAAATGCCATCTCTGAAATGCAGTGACTTCGGAACGCCATTGTAGAGATGGACTTCTGCTGAAATGCTGAAGGAGATGAGTGAGACTCAGAGTGATTGTGGCAGGGTGTAGACAGAGTTCAGATCGAAGCCTGTGCATTTCATCCTTAGAGGCTATGATTCATTCCCTACAGTTTTACCCATTAGCTTGATCTAGTCACATCCTGATATTCAAATGCTCAGTGGTGCAATGGGTGTATAACACCATTCCCAGTCCTTCAGTATTCCCATAATAAAGCTATATTTCAACTATCAGTAAATATAAACCTTTGAAAATACAAGTTCTACTTCTAAAAGGGGATTTGAATTATTGTATGTGGCAGAGTTGAGGCCAGTGCATGGTAGGTAGAGGGAAGGGGAATTTTGATTCATGGTAAAGAACGCTGGTCCATTAATCCAGAAATAGAGTGGGCTACCTTGTAAAGCAGTAAGTTTTTCAGCATGAGATATTCAAGAAGTAACTGGACGATCATCTGTGCACTAGCTAGGGTACTGCTAGTAACTGTAACACACCCAACCCCAAAATGTCTATGCCTTAACACTATGAAAGTTGGTTTCCGATCACGTCCAGCATGGTATCATAGTAAGTAGGTGTCTACCCTGCAAATAGTGATGCAGAACCCACAGCCCCGTTCTGCTGCTCTGCCACACTGTGGGGTCTTAGAGTCCTCTGCTTCTAGCCAGAGGACTGTGCACAGCAACAAGTCAGGCCTGAGTGACACATGTCACTTCCACTCCATCCACTAGTGTGAAGTAGCCACCTGATCTCACCTGCATCCAAGAAGGCATGGACAGCTGTCTCCCAGACAGCTCCACACCAGAGAAACAGAAACATGAACGTTTTTAGTGACTGGCCTGCCACCTCTGTCCCAGACAGAGTGCAGATGAAACTCTTGCATTGGCCTGGAGATTGGGCCAATTATCTTTAAGGTTTCTACAACTCTAAGATTCTACACTTATAGCAATAGTATATTTAAATTTTAAACCTTGCCAAGACAGTGGGTGGGAAGGATGTCTCCCTCAGTTCCAGGTGTTATTTTTATGGGTGATGTTACTGATCTACCTTATGGCTTGAAAGGGAGCTCGCAAATATTCCAGCCCTTTCTAAATGCCATGCCTAAGTGATCGCAAGATTAAGGACATAGATATGTTGGAAATCTGCCAAGTTCCAGTGATGGTAGATGCCATCTGCCTGGGTTAGTGGTTCAGAGACGATCAGGCCTCTTGGTAATTTCCAGCGTCCTAACTCCGCTGCCCCCAAAGCAGTCTCACCCACTCATAGCACAAGTGCTGCTTGCCGGGAAGGCAAACAATGACTCCTATTTACTAAAGACCCCAGCAGGATAGACACCGGGGCATTATTGGGCAACTAGGATTTCATTTACAATTTACTACATGCCATTGCACAAAAATGCCTGTGTGTGCTAGACTCCAGCCTCCCTGCTCTATATTCCAGCATTTTGTCTCAAGCAAGGCCTGGAGATTAAGTGAACAAGTGAAGGGGTCTCAGATCTCCAGGATCTGAGAGGAGAGGTTCTGTGTGGCTCTACCAAAAGTGATTGTCTCTTATTTTCAGGGTCTGTTCTAAACAACTTTCAGCACAGAACCAAGGGAAAGGAGGGCTGTGGGGGGTTCGTGCTCAATTTCCCATATTGGGGGTGGCAGAATTTAAAATCAAGCCTTCTTTTTATAGAGATAAGAACATAAGGGCCATAGAAAAGTGTGAGAATCATTCCAAGACTACTATCTTCATGAAAATAAAATTGATTCAAAGTCCTTTTAAATTCACCTAATTGCATCAGGATTAGTGTAGTTGAATCTATAATCTATTGGTACAAGTTAAATATAATTTGCATCCACATTTATGAATTCTTATTTTGCCTGTAAAGTATGATGGGATAATAAGTATTCATGTCACATAAATAGAAAACATATTTTTATTAATCAGCACTGTGTTGCATTTGAAGGAAGCAATTTAATTAAACTTGCAATACAATAAATAACTGATCATTAAAAACCTATTAGTGTTCTTGGATTTCCTGTGTCTGCATGCCTTTAAGTAATCACTTGTCTATACTTACCTATGTTATCTATAATTAAATACAAAAGCCATTTTAAAATGCCATTAAGGTCCTGAATGAAATTCACAGCTAGAACTCCCACTGTGTCCGAGTCTCCCCAGGTCGGCTGTGCTCTGCATTCCATGTGTGCCTGGATCGCAAGTGATATAGGCCCGAATCATGTGCCCGGGGGCAAGAGTTTCGGAACAGTTCTCCCCACTTTCCATTGACAAAACAATGAACCTCCTCGGAAAGGTGCCCTGCTTTTCAAGAGCTCTCCATTGTGTTTATTGGTTCATTCATTCACTCACTGATTCATTCAGAAGACATACTGAACACAGCCAAGCACAGTGCTAAGGACACAGCTTCCACTGAGACAGAATCCTTCCTGTCTAGTGCAGAAAGCAGACAGTGCCCAGCACAGAGCATATGTATTAGGTAAATGGACCAAGTAATAGAGGGGGAGTTGGAAAAGTGAAAGCATACAGTAAGAATTAGGCAGCACTTATGCCCAGCAGCAGCCTGAATTGTCCAATCACATCCTGACACAGAGGGACTGAACTTGCTGACGCCTGAGCCTCCCAGAGTTCCAAGTCTGCCCCTCAGCACCCTCACAGACGAGGTTTTTCGGGCCAGTTCTTTGGGCTTTGTAAGCCAGACAGGGAGGCGGCAAAGACTGAGAGAGGAATTCCTAGGAGGGCACCCCAGGGGCTTTGGGGGACCGGTGGGTGCAGCCATCCAGCTTGCCTGGGCACTCTCGCCCTATGTGCTCTGTTCTGGTGACTTTACATCCTTTCGATTTTGCTAAGTGGGAGCTTTATTTCCCAGAATTCTTTTTCCTGTATGTTTCCAGGTTAGGGTTGGCAAAAGAGAAACGTGAGCACACTTTGGAAGGCAGAAGTGTGTCAGCTGCAGGCCCCAGTCCATGTGTGTAACAGCCTTGTGAGGACTTGGTCATCAGCTCCCACAACTGCAGAAGTTGGCTCTACAATAAATTCCTTCCTCTGTATCATTCATGGTGGGCTTGCTTCTCCAATAGAGCCCTGAATGATATTATTACTAGTGCTTCCTCCTGTTTTAAATGATGAACTATGTGTTCACCTAAATATAAATTGATAAGAAAAGGAGAGTTTTAAAAACGGTTGCTGGCCAGGCGTGGTGGCTTACACCTGTAATCCCAGCACTTTGGGAGTCTGAGGCGGGCGGATCATGAGGTCAGGAGATCGAGACCATCCTGGCTAACATGGTGAAACCCCGTCTCTACTAAAAATACAAAAAATTAGCCGGGCATGGTGGCGGGTGCCTGCAGTCCCAGCTACTCAGAAGGCTGAGGCAGGAGAATGGCATGAACCTGTGAGGTGGAGCTTGCAGTGAGCAGAGATCATGCCACTGCACTCCAGCCTGGGCAACAGAGCAAGACTCCATCTAAAAAAAAAGAAAAAAAATACAAAAATTAGCTGGGCATGGTGGCGGGCGCCTATAATCCCAGCTACTCAGGAGGCTGAGGCAGGAGAATTGCTTGAACCCGGGAGGTGGAGGTTGCAGTGAGCTGAGATTGCGCCTCTGCACTCCAGCTTGGGCGACAGAGACTCTCTCTCAAAAAAAAAAAAAAGTTGCTGCAGATGAAATATCCTGTTTACAGAGCTAAAAACACAATATTTTATGTTGAACTTTCTTTTCTGTTGCTGAGGCTGAGTTTCTTTGATCCAGTCTCCCTGAGACTGAGCCATTAGGACCATGGCTTCAAAAGCAAACCCTATAAAGAAGTAAGAACCATGGCCAGTAATATCTGAATGAAGGTAGAGAGGAAAGTAGACTTGATTCATCCCAGCTGAAGCTAACCATATGGCAGAGACATGTCATCACTTCCAGAGATGCCGGAAGTAACAAGACCAGAGACTGGGTACTGCTCCTGGTCCTGTTTGGAAGCCCCCCAGGGGTTACTCGGCCAGCATACTGGCTGGCTCTTCTTTGCTCTCTTTCCATCCCCTCTGTCAACTCTCCTCAGTTTCAGACTCTACATCTGGACCTGTACTTATCCCTGAGGGTGTGGGTCATCCTCTTCCCTGGATGGTCTGCAGCGTCCTTTTAAACTCCGGAAGTCTTTGGCAGCTGCAAAAAAAAAAACAACAACAACAACAACAAAAAAAAGGCTGGGCGCGGTGGCTCACGCCTATAATCCCAGCACTTTGGATCACCTGAGGTCAGGAGTTCAAGTCCAGCCTCACCAACACATGGTGAAACCCCATCTCCACTAAAAAAATACAAAAACTAGCCGGGCATGGTGGCAGGTGCCTGTAATCCCAGCTACTTGGGAGGCTGACACAGAAGAATCGCTTGAACCCAGGAGGCAGAGGTTGCAGTGAGCTGAGATTGCAGCATTGCACTCTAGCCTGGGTGACAGAACGAGACTCTATCTTTAAAAAAAAAAAAAAAAAGGAGAAGGCCCACAAAACTTTAGTTATAAGCAGGAGCAGTGTGGAAAAAACACTAAGGGATTAAGATTACTTTTTTCTTTTCTTTTCTTTTCTTTTTTTTTTTTTTTTGAGGTGGAGTCTTGCTCTGTCGCCCAGAATGGAGTGCAGTGGTGCGACCTTGGCTCACTGCAAGCTCCGCCTCCCGGGTTCACACCATTCTCCTGCCTCAGCCTCCTGAGTAGCTGGGACTACAGGCGCCCGCCACCATGCCCGGCTAATTTTTTGTATTTTTTGGTAGAGACGGGGTTTCACCGTGTTAGCCAGGATGGTCTCGATCTCCTGACCTCATGATCCGCCCACCTCAGCCTCCCAAAGTGCTGAGATCACAGGTGTGAGCCACCGCACCCGGCCAGGATTACTTTTTTCTTACAAAGTGGCTAGTTTTGCAGGGTGTGTTGACACATGAGAAAAGATGCTCCCCATATAGGTAGTTATGAATTCCCAGGTGGGCCACTCACTGGAGAACACTTGGGAAGATTAGATTAGATGCATCCTGATACACAGTTTTATCTTGTACAAAATCTGATCTCATACAAAGGCACAAGACATTTCTTGAACGAAATGAGGTGGCTTGCTTATATTCATGGCTAGTAGTGTTGGTAGTAGCAAATCCATATGGGTCTGCAGCAACTTGATTCTTGCCTCCTGAAGGAAAGAATTTCTCTGAGGGGCATAAGGCAGAGTGAGAGAAATTGAAGCAAGTTTTAGAGCAGTAGAGAAAGTTTATTAAAAAGTTTTAGAGCAGGGCCGGGCGTGGTGGCTCACACCTGTAATCCCAGCACTTTGGGAAGCTGGGGCAGGCAGACCACGAGGTCAGGAGATCGAGACCATCTTGGCTAACACGGTGAAACCCCGTCTCTACTACAAATACAAAAAAAAAATTAGCCAAGCATGGTGGCACGTGCTTGTAGTCTCAGCTACTCGGGAGGCTGAGGCAGGAGAACTGCTTGAACCTGGGAGGCAGAGGCTGCAGTGAGCCAAGACTGCACCACTGCACTCCAGCCTGGGCGACAGAGCATGATTCCATTTAAAAAAAAAAAAAAGACCAGGCGCGGTGGCTCACGCCTGTAATCCCAGCACTTTGGGAGGCCGAGATGGGTGGATCATCAGGTCAGGAGTTCGAGACCAGCCTGACCAACATGATGACACCCCGACTCTATTAAAAATACAAAAAAATTAGCTGGGCGTGGTGGCGCATGCCTGTAATCCCAGCTACTCAGGAGGCTGAAGCAGGAGAATCACTTGAACCTGGGAGGCAGAGGTTGCAGTGAGCTGAAATTGCGCCACTGTACTCCAGCCTGAGCAACAGAGCGAGACTTCGTCTTAAAAATAAAAGGAAAAAAAAAAGAGGTTTACAGCAGGAATGAAAAGAAGTAAAGTATACCTGGAAGCTGGTCAAACAGGTGACCTAAGAGATCCAAAGTATGCTATTCGGCCCTCAACTTGGGGTTATCTACATTGCATGATTCCAGGGTTTGCATTGCTTCTCCCCTGATTCTTCCCTTGAGGTAGGTTGGTCCACATGCACAGCGGCCTGCCAGCACTTGGGAAGGGCCGTATGTGCAATGTGTTTACTGAAGTTGTGTGCATGCTCATTTGAGGCACTTTTCCTTTCCCAGTCAAGTGTTCCTATCAGTTAAATTCCACCATTTTGCCTCTTAATGCACATGCTTGAGTCCACTTGCCCAACTGTTGAAATCTTATTGGGAAGCGGCTGATCACAGCTTCAGGTGTTTTCTATCCATTGGGAGAGTGCCTTTCCCTGGTGCCAGCTGCGACCAATTGTTGTTTTAGAGAGACAGTTTAACAACTTCCTGACCATCACCTTATGGTCACCCACCAACATTCCTTGGCAGGGTTGGGGGGACCCTCTCCTGCCCTGCTCATGTCTACCTAGCTACCTACTCTAACAGTAGTTTACAGGTCCTTCATCTGCAAACCGGGGTCATGACAGTGCCTCCCTCATGCAGTTGTGAAGCCTAGATGAGTTCATGTACACAAAGCACTTTTAACTGTATCTAGTCAACAGCAAGCTTTCCATATGCATAACCATGATGTTTGCTGTTACCATTGTAAACCAAAAATAAAAACCTAATCCTGGCCAGGCGCAGTAGCTCATGCCTGTAATCCCAGCACTTTGGGAGGCCAAGGCGGGCGGATCACGAGGTCAGGAGATCAAGACCATCCTGGCTAACAGGGTGAAACCCCGTCTCTACTAAAAATACAAAAATTAGCCTGGCATGGTGGCGGGCGCCTGTAGTCCCAGCTACTCAGGAGGCTGAGGCAGGAGAATGGCGTGAACCCAGGAGGTGGAGCTTGCAGTGAGCCGAGATTGCGCCACTGCACACCAGCCTGGGCGACAGAGCGAGACTCTGTCTCAAAAAAAAAACAAAAAACAAACAAACAAAAAAACCTAATCCCTCCCCTCAACCAGCTGAATGGACCCCTCTCTTG
Organism: Pongo abelii; assembly: GCF_028885655.2. Classification (NCBI taxonomy): domain Eukaryota; kingdom Metazoa; phylum Chordata; class Mammalia; order Primates; family Hominidae; genus Pongo; species Pongo abelii. The sequence goes on along the minus strand of NC_071997.2, from coordinate 39,519,711 downwards.
GCCAAAAAGACCCAAAGAAACCTGAAAAACTGTTCATTCCCTGATGGGAAGGGAGATTAGACATGCCTCCTTATATGCCCCCTTCCCTTTGGAGCATACATATGACCAGCATTAACATACAGATGACCAGCATTAACATTAAACTAGAGATCCTAAGACTGACAAAATAGATTTTGTAGCAATAAGATACTGAATTCCAGCATGACTGTGGTATAACATCACATGACAGATAGCAGGCCCTGAAGGAAATCAAAGCATTTTACCCCCAAATATATTTCTTTGACATATTTTGAAATGACCCTCAAAGCTGTCTCTTGTGGGGAAAATTTTCATCTGTAAAGAACCTTGGCCGGCGTGGTGGCTCATGCCTGTAATCTCAGCACTTCGGGAGGCCGAGGCGGGCGGATCATGAGGTCAGGAGATCGAGACCATCCTGGCTAACACGGTGAAACCCTGTCTCTACTAAAAAATACAAAAAAATAGCTGGGTGTGGTGGTGGGCGCCTGTAGTCCCAGATACTTGGGAGGCTGAGGCAGGAGAATGGCGTGAACCCGGGAGGCAGAGCTTGAAGTGAGCTGAGATTGTGCCACTGCACTCCAGCCTGGGTGACAGAGCAAGACTCCATCTCAAAAAAAAAAAAAGAATCTCTATTCACATAACTAGATCTTTCCCCTTCCAGGCCCTCCCAATCCTGAAGAGATTAGCTGAGAGTCTAGCACCTTTTAAAGGTCTGAACAGGAAACATTTGCTATTTATTGCCTCTAAAGGAATTCACCTAGAGATTTCACCTATGTAACAAGAACCTTGGCTTCCATAACCACCCCCTTATGTTAACCCCAAGCATTTCTTTCTGCTGACTTCAACTCTTTAGATAATAACTCTTTCAACCAACTGCTGATCAGAAAATCTTTGAATCCACCTGTGAGCCCCCACCCCACCCGCCTTCCAGTTGTCCCACCTTTCAGGACTGAATGTATACCTCACACGGATTGATTGAAGTCTTATGTCTCCATGGGTTATAGCTTGGTTTTATATATTTTAGGGAGACATAAGGCATCAATCAATACATGTGAGGTATACACTGGGCACATGTTCTCAGGACCTCCTTAGGCTGTGTCAGAAGTCATGGTCCTCATGTTTGGCTCAGAATAAATCTCCTTAAATATTTTACAGAGTTCGACTGTTTTCAACACCATCATGGTAGTTATAACGTTAGGGCAGAGCTGAGGCTGAACTCAAGGTGCCTGCCTTTCTTTCCACTTTGATGTTTTTTCCTCCCACCAGGGGACTCGTCAGCCAGGGAGCAGACAGCTGAGAGCCACTTGCCTAAGCCAAGCACAGTGCTGCACACACGTGGTGCTCAGTAAATGTTACTTTCCTTCTTCTTTAGTTATGCAGCTCACTGTTTTCTGCCACCTGCTTGCTCCTTCCCTTTACTAAAACGACTGGAGTGTTTTATGAGACTCTCAGCTGCTTTGCAATCAGCTCCTCTCACCCATCAGCAGCGCCCCACTTCCCAAAGCCGTTTCTTAGAACAAAGCAATTCATTAAATAATTTACAGCAATACATTTGTTCTCTCAGCAGGTACTTAGTAGCTCCCATTATTCTCTGCTACTTGCCACCTCTTCTGAAGTTTAAAGTTCTTAAACAGGAGAGAGTAGAACACCCTGCACTTAGGCTGCTGAGGGGCTGGGGCTCTCCTTCCTCTCCCTTCCTCATCCTCTCTCTCCCCCAAGGCTCTGCCAGATGCGTTTTGACAGATGATAGGCTTTTGAGAAAAATAGCTCTAGATCATTGAGATTATTATTCCTAACTACCGAAGAGTTATGTCAAGGGAGAAAAATATCTAAGTGCTATTCTCGCCTCATTAAATTATCTGAGTATTTTGAGATTAAAGGTTAAAGAGAACTTGGCAGAATTTTTCCTTTTAAGACACATTCTGCGATGCTTTTATTTTAGTTTTTTTCTTTTCTTTTTTTTTTTTTTTTGAAGGTGAATTCTTTTAAAACCATACATGGGCAGCCGGGTGCAGTGGCTCACACCTGTAATCCCAGCACTTTGGGAGGCCAAGGCGGGCGGATCACGAGGTCAGGAGATCAAGACCATCCTGGCTAACACGGTGAAACCCCGTCTCTACTAAAAATACAAAAAATTGGCCAGGCATGGTGGCGGGCGCCTGTAGTCCCAGCTACTCAGGATGTTGAGGCAGGAGAATGGTGTGAACCCAGGAAGCGGAGCTTGCAGTGAGCCAAGATTGTGCCACTGCAGTCCAGCCTGGGTGACAGAGCAAGACTCTGTCTCAAAAAAATAAATAAATAAATAAAATAATAAAATAAAAATATACATTGTGCCACTCCTACAGTTTTGCAGGAGTGGGGGCAGGCTACTTTATACACCTTTTGGATTTTTGTTATGATCGTTAGAAACTGAGGGTGGAGATTTCACCCTGATCCACCTGAGAGCTATTAAGCAACCAGCTAGAGGATGGCTGGGCATCCAGGTTGCTCAGGCTTCCAGCCTCTGAAAGCACTTATCGAATCCACTTTCAGATATAAAACTGGGCTCACCAGCACCTAAAACACTCAAGCAACCAAGTGTTTCCCTGAATTTGAGGCAACTCCATTCTCTGCATCACTCCCTGCTTGGCTCTCTCCGGCAGTCTCCAGTAGGGCTTGTCTTTCCTCCTGTTGCTCTGTCCTTTTATCTTCTCAACCCTACTTCCACAGCAAATCTCTCCTTCCTTCTCTTGTTTTCACTATTTCTGCTTCTGTATCTTTATCTTTGTAACATTGTGTTACACACAGTAACTATGGGAATACTATTGATGGATTGCACAGTGTGAGGTTTTTGCTGTTGTTGTTTTTGGGTTTTTTTGTTTTGTTTTTTTTGAGAGGGAGTCTCGCTCTGTAGCCCAGGCTGGAGTGCAGTGGTGCGATCTCGGCTCAACTACAAGCTCCGCCTCCTGGGTTCATGCCATTCTCCTGCCTCAGCCTCCTGAGTAGCTGGGACTACAGGTGCCCGCCACCACGTCTGTCTGATTTTTTGTATTTTCAGTAGAGACGGGGGTTTCACCGTCTTAGCCAGGATGGTCTCGATCTCCTGACCTCGTGATCTGCCTGCCTCGGCCTCTCAAAGTGCTGGGATTACAGGCGGGAGCCACCGCGCCCGGCCCACTATGGGGTTTTTCTACATTTTTATTTTTATGAAAGTAATATACGTCCAAGGCAGTGCATGAACTACAAGAGGGCGCCTAGTATGGAAGTGGCAGCCTGCACTTGCCTGCAGCCTCCCACCCCAGGCCACTCCCACTGTGTCTGTTTCCCTTCCTACTCACCTCTAGTTCTTGACTCTGAACCCAGGCAGTTATCTGAAATTATAACAAGGATTTAGTACCCACCCCTTGACCCCTGCCACTCCTCGCCTCCTCTTCTCCCATCGTGATATTGCACCATTGGATTTTAGTTCTTCTATTGGTTAGCTGGATAACATTGCACAATTGACTTAAATCTCTGCTTGCATTCCTAACCACACTCGCAACAGGGTTAAGCTCTGGGCTTGTGAGCTGGATGTCAGCAGCCTTACTTTGTGCTTACCTTTTCTTTAAACCATGAATTTCTGGACTTCTTTTTTTTCTCTGGAAGTCCTTATTGTCTCCCTTTTTCTTGCATTATTTGCCTTTATTATAACTTCAATTCTTTTTCAAGCACTATATCATAAAATTTATTTGTGAGGTCCTTCCTCTCCCCTAGAGACCTCCCTGGGGAGACCATCCATTCCTACTTCAGATTGCCCCTGACTTTCTCTCCAGGCGGGTCCTCTACTGTCACCTTTGGACTTCTTAATGCTCTTCTGGGGTAGAGCCCCTGTTTCCTTCCTCTTTCTTGGTTTATTCCCTCATCTGGTTAGAGCAGTGGCCCCTAACCTTTTTGGCGTCAGGGACCAGTTTTGTGGAAGATAATTTTTCCATGGACTAAGATGGGGGTTGGGGGATTGTTTCAGGATGAAACTGTTCCACCTCAGATCATCAGGCATTAGATTCTTATAAGGAGATCGCAACCTAGATCCCTCGCATGCACAGCTCATAATAGGGTTCACACTCCTATGAGAGTCTAATGCCCTGCTGATCTAACAGGAGGCAGACCTCAGGCAGTAATGCTCACTTGCCTGCCATTTACCTCCTGCTGTGTGGCCCGGTTCCTAACAGGCCACAGACTGGTACTGGTCCATGTCTCAGGAGTTGGGGACCCCTGCGTTAGAGAATATCCTCAAGAATTCCTAAGAAAGAATGCATGAGATGTAAACTATCTATTAATTATCTATTAATCTCCCCTCACATTTGATAGGTTGAACACTATTTTCTGGGACTTCTGGGTTCTGCAATACAATAATCTATTTTACTGAAATACTGTCTCACTATAAATTCTAGAAAATCTGGATACAATATCACAAACATTATCAGATTTGAAAAATAAAGTGGAAACTAAAAACCAAAGTGGTTATAGATGACCCGCCATGAACACCAAGAGTTTTAGTGATCACATGGAGACGGCAGGTTTAGAACCCCCAATACTTAAGAGGATGACAAACTGAAAAAGAATATAAAATAAGCATGATTAGAAAAACAAAAATGATAGTTAAAACTCAAAGAAAAGAAAAAGTATGCAAAAAGGATGTGGACTCCTGGTTCCACTAGGGATATAGGAGGCTGGAAAGAGCAGTTTCCCCACTCCCCACCCTCTCACCTCCACCCCTTATAAGAGCCACAGCAACAACAGTGAGAAATAAAAATAAAATCCCAAGCCTCTCAGCTAACTGAATGGACCCTCGCTTGTCAAGGGGACCTCAGAGAAACCTTAAAAACTGAGTTCTGGGCCAGGACAGGAAGGGAGGTCAGCACGCCTTGCTATACCCCACCTTGCTAACCACCATTAGACTTCCCTTCCTAAGGGTTAAACCAAACCCAGCCCTTTGGAGAGACTTGCTCCACTGTTGATTTACACACCAACTGACCAGCATTCCCTCTGCTAAGAGACCACCGACCTGAAGTGGACTGGATCTGGCTGGTTTACAGAGACTGAGCACAAGATGCCTCTGTCCTCTGTTTTACCTGTTGACATATAGAGCCTAATTTTACTGCATTTAAACGTTAAGTTAATGTTTACTGCATCAAGTGTTAAGTCTCCGCCCAAAGTGAACATGGGGTGTATGTAACACGCATGTGTGCTTACTATGCACACACCCCACCTTGTGAATATTCATAGCCCCTCCTGTAACCTGTTAAATAAATACACTTAGCCAACCCATTGGGTATACATTCCTGTTCCACTCGTTCCTTTCTCAAAGGGCCTGCTTATTATGGTCTCTGCCAGAGGCCACGCTTCCAAACATACTGCGTGGCTAGCCTGCAGGCTACAACCCTTTGTGAGAAATAAAGCTCTCCTTTCCAAATGTATGAACCTCATGATTCTTCGGTTGACAACAACAAAACAAACACAGAGAAATCTACAACTTCACAACTTTTCCTGAACCCATCCGAGATTTGAGATTGGAGGGCAGGCAAATAACCTGGTATCACAAGAAAGACAGACACTTCCCAGGAGAGACAGACACAGGTACTTGCTTACCTGCGGCAGAGGCCCCAGGATACCGGTAAGGATTCTGCTAAAATCCATAATGCATTGCTAACAGTGGGCAAAGGACAAAATTACAGTACATTTAACTTCAAGGTCTCAGTTGGCTTTATTGTGACTATAGGATTGGGCAACACTCCATTCCATGAAATAGGATGTGTTCCAATGAGCTGAGTTTGGTCTTATAAACAGACAAAGGTTGAAGAAAGCAGAAACAAAGAACAAAGAGTGTATCAGTCATCTTAAAGCTACTTTTCTTGTAAGAGGAGAACAGGGAGACAGGACAATAGGAAAATAACTAATCAGTGACCATCAGGTTCTACTTCTTTTGTGTGAGGATTAATGCAAACGAAACCTCATTGTCACACCCACTGGAGACTGAGACTGGCCTATTCAGAAAACTGGCTGTTATCTCTCTCTCCGATTTCTTGGAGGGTCAGATAACAACTTAGTTTGGGTTTGGTGATATGGAGCTTTAGCATGAGTGATTCCATGTTGATTTTCAGCGTGGACTGCTGGGGCCTTGTACATGAGTTTAGTTCAAAACAATGGCCTTCTAAAATTTTTGCCCAACAAGGCTGAGTGTGGGTTAGCCAGAGCAGGCAGGTTTAGGAAGGATTTGGACCTACTTTGCAGGCTCTCTCCACCTCCTTCTACTTGGGTGCTCACACAACTGTGAGAGAGTCCTGAGGAAGGGATCCTGGTGATGCGGCCACCAAGGGAAATGCCCAGAACCTGCCCTGCTCCCTCACCCTGTTCCTGCCACAGAGCAAAAGCTTTGCCTTCCAGGGGAAGGGCAACACAGTCTGTGGCCTTTATGGTACTGGTGAAGCCCTATTGCAGCCTGGTCAAGGGAATGGAAAAAGTCCTCCATCCATGGTGAGACAAGAAGACATGCTGGACCCAGAACCAAGGCAGGCAGGATCCCCAAGATCTCAATCAGAACAATGGAATGTGCCTGTCCCCCGACCACCTTGAGGCAAGCAGGCCTACAGGGACAGGGTGGGAGTGTGAAGACAAACTATCTTTGGGACTCAGCTGAGGAAAGGCCTAAAGCTGAGGGAGTAGCCAACACTGAGAAAAACCCTCTGGGGAACCAGGCCTACCCTGAACATAAGGTAACCCTAGAGGAATTTAAAGCTTCAGTGCACTGAGTGTAACCACAGAACAACAAACCCCAGGCCCAGCTCAGTTCCTGCCTAGATTGACTCCCACTCCCACACAAAGGCTCAGCAGAAGGAAAGATGGGCCCATTTCCAGGCATAAAAACTGTTTACCTGCATCTCTTCTGGCTCACACAAGATGTCAGGCTTTCAAGGGCATACTCCAAGGCATACATACAAAAAAGCAAGAGAAAAGATCCACATTGCCAAGAGACAAAGCCATCAACATATATGACATAGATTTTGGAACTACCAGACAAATAATTATAATAACTATGATTAATATATTAAAGAATCTAATGGAAAAGTTGGAATATGCAAAATCAAGTAGGTAATTTCAGCAGAGAGCTGGAAACTATTAGAAAGAATCAAATGGAAATGACAGAAATAAAAAGCCTTGGTAACAGATATATACTGTTAACAGGTTCATCAACCAACTCAACTCAGCCAAGACAGGAATCGGTGAGCCTGGAGATGGACCAATAGAAACTACCCCAACTAAAGCACAACGTGAAAAAAGTAGGGGGAAAAAACTAAAAGAGAGCATGTAAGAGCTGTGGAACAATATCAAATGGTCTAACAGACATATAACTGAAATTCTAGAAAAAGAGGAGAGAGAGAATGGAGATGAATTATTTAGGAGAAAAGAAAAGGCTAAGCATCTTCCAAAATGAATGGCAGATACCAAACCACAAATCCAACAAGCTCAGAAACACCAAGTGGATAAATACCTTTTTGCATGCACACTTACACACACACACACACACACACACCCTAAGCACATCATATTTAAACATATATTAAAATCAAAGACAAAGAGAAAATCTCCAAGGCAGCCAGAGTAAAAAAACACATTACACATAGGAAAAAAAAGAGATTATAATGGACTTCTTGTCAAGAAACTATGGTAGCCAAAAGACAACACAGTGACATATTTTCAACTGTCACACTATACACAAAATAAATTTCAGATGGATTGTAATTCTAAATATGAAAGGCAAGCAATACAGCTTCTGAAAGACTATCTTCTTGACCTTAAAATAAGCACACTATTTTTTTTTTTGGTCTTATTTGTTTGTTTGTTTGTTTGCAGGAAACTGGAGTTTTATTATTACTCAAGTTAGTCTCCCTGAACATTCAGGGATCAGAGGTTTTGTTTTGTTTTGTTTTGTTTTGTTTCATTTTGTTTTTGAGATGGAGTCTCACTCTGTCAGCAGGCTGGAGTGCAGTGGCACGATATCAGCTCACTGCAACCTCCACCTCCCGGGTTCAAGTGATTCTCCTGCCTCAGCCTCCCAAGTAGCTGGGACTACAGGCGCGTGCCACCACGCCCAGCTAATTTTTGTATTTTTAGTAGAGACGGGGTTTCACCATGTTGGCCAGGATGGTCTCGATCTCTTGACCCCATGATCCGCCCACCTCAGCTTCTCAAAGTGCTCGGATTACAGGCATGAGCCACCGTGCCTGGCCCAGAGTTTTTATGTATAATTTGGTGGGTAGGGGGAAGCCAGTGAGCTAGGAGTGCTGATTGGTTAGAGACAGAATCATAGGGAGTCAAAGCTGTCTTCTTGTGCTGAGTCAGTTTCTGGATGGGGGCCACAAGATCATATGAGCAAGTTTATCAATCTGGGTGGTGCCAGCTGATCCGTCAACTGTAGGGTCTGCAAAATATCTCAAGCACTGATCTTAGGAGCAGTTTAGAGGGGGTCAGAATCTTGTAGCCTCAAGTTGCATGACTCCTAAACCATAATTTCTAATCTTACAGCTAATTTGTTAGTCTTACAAAGGCAGTCTAGTCTCCAGGCAAGAAGAAGGTTTGTTTTGGGAAAGGGCTGTTATCATCATAGTTTTCAACTATAAACTAAATTCTTCCCAAAGTTAGTTCAGTCTGTGCCCAGGAATGAACAAGGACAGTTTGGAGGTTAGAAGCAAGATGGAGTTGGTTAGCTCAAATTTGTTTCACTGTCTCAGTTACAATTTTGCGATGGCAGTACCAATCCCTCCCTTTGGGTTTTATAACAACTTACTCTTAAGATTTTGGCTAATGACGATGGAAAAAGGGCAAAGATCACTCTAACTTCTTCCTGCTGATCAGGGGCATAGTGGGGGTAGGTGTTGACCCCCGGGTAAGAGGAGTGGACCCGCTTTGCAACTGTCTGAATATACTCATGCAGGGCTGGCTGAGGTTCCAAGGCTTGCATGGAAAAGGCATTAGTATTGTCATCTATAGTTTTAGTACCTCATTTAAGGGACAGCATACTATAAGGTAAATAATGACTAGGGTAAGGAGTGCAATTCCCAGTTTTAAAAGTAAAGATTTGAAAGCATTAACTAACAAGAGGTGTACTACAGTTTTTCTTTTGAAGCATATTTTTCTCTCTCCAGTCCCCATTTTTATTAAAAACAAATCATGATAGAACTGATCTGTTTACAAAATAAACTTTAGTCTTATTGTATTTGGCATGATTATTTGCATAGTGTAGCAGAAATAAATATTTTTTCACATAGGCTTTTTAAATTGGCTTTGATGGATCCCTGTTCCATAAAGAATCTCAGATAAGGCCGGGCGCAGTGGCGCACACCTGTAATCCCAGCACCTTGGGAGGCCAAAGCTGGCGGATCATGAAGTCAGGAGATTGAGACCATCCTGGCTAACATGGAGAAACCCCATGTCTACTAAAAATACAAAAAAAATTAACCGGGCATGGTGGCGGGTGCCTGTAGTCCCAGCTACTTGGGAGGCTGAGGCAGGAGAAAGGCATGAACCTGGGAGGCAGAGCTTACAGTGAGCCAAGATCACGCCACTGCACTCCAGCCTGGGTGACAGAGCAAGACTCCGTCTCAAAAAAAAAAAAAGAATCTCGATAAGACTTTTTTAAAGTTGAGCCCAGCCATGAGTTTTTGTCTCAAATACCTATGAGTTGGGTAAATTCCCCTCCTATTGAGGTCCCAAGATAACCTGGGGCTCCTGGGCCTGTTAGAAAGTGACATTCTTTATTTACCAGAGGTCAAGAACCTTGTACAGGGACTGTGTAAACAAGGTATGAGGGCAGGTTTCCCCAGGGGTTTTTATTGGCTCTATAAGTCAAGTTTGATTCCTTAAAAGAAAGCATGCCATTCCAGCCTTGGTAAAATAACCCATTTCTCCAATTGTGCCTATTAAAAAAGAAAACAGTTTCTTATTGCATTTATGCAAATAACTATACTACCATAAGTTGAGAATACTCACAAATAGTTTCCAAATTCCAAAGAAATCAGGTAGAAAGAAACAAATATACTCCAAATTTTGTTCACAGGAGTCTACCTTACTCAATTGTTAAAAGCTGCAAATAGAAAAGTTTTCTTGGCTCTAGAAAACAAAAAAGGATCAGCAACATTTTGAGCAAAAAAAGTAAAAAAATATTAGTTCAGTTTTCTATTAGTTCAGTCCATTCATTTAACTCCTATTCTACTTGATATTCATGAACATTTCAGCTCTCCATGAGAGTCCTGACAGGTTTTTTTCCTTTATTCTAATGTCATAATCTCCAAAGTTAACAGAAACTTGCATTCAAGAGTATCTGTCAAAAGTTTTATAACTGATTATAAAACCATCTTCTCAAGAGGACCAAAATGGGACAACAATTGTCTGTGGATGACAAAAACATTTTAGGGCAGCCACAGTCAAAGACACAATTGACAAGGAAATTTGTTACTTCTGTGGCACACAATAATTTAACATAACAATTATAATTCTTACTGATAACATATACTGAACCATATTAGAATTATAGGAATCTTATACAATTTTGTAACACATACTAATAACATATTTATATGAATATAACCCAAAGAAAGTTAAACACCATTTTATATTCAGTAATATTTCCTGTATGGTTTTGATACATTAAATAAGCCTAATGTCTTTTTGGACTTTAGGGAACCTAATCAATTATTTTTTAAATTTAGAATTTGATCCTGTAAGGTTTATCAAATATCAGAGGTGTAAAACACTAGATATCACAAAATAGAATCTCACATCACCGCAAGTCATTCATTTAGTTAAAATGGTACCTCAAAAATTTTTAAAAAAGGAAAACCTTTACTCTGATAGGAGACTCAGCTTTCCAAACAACAAGACCCAATGAGGGCAGCATGAAGCCAACAAAGTCTGTCTCTTCTCTCACCTCCCCTTTTTTCCCTGCCATTTACCCAAAGGAGCAAACAAAAACCTTTCATTATCTTTTAATATTACATTAAAATATTTTTCAAAATATTTCAAAAGAGAAAACCAAATTTTATTTTTGCATTAGTGCCTTTTTAATGCTAAGGCTAGTTTTTAAATAAAATTTTATAAATCTATACAGTTTCAATTAGTGTGACCATAAAGTAAAATTTTCATAAACCTTATAGAACCCTTTACAATTTTCTGTTAAACAGCAGATCAATTTTCTAAGAAACCCTGTTGTTTGGACACATGGGCCCTAATTATGGCCCCCTATGTTAGTGCTTTCATTTTAATGTTCAAAATTAAATAATCCCCTTCAAATCTTAGCCAACTTGCTCAACCATTGCTCAAGTTGGTCTTGAACTTTCTTTACAAGACCAACCCTTCACAAACCCCTTTCATCTTGCTTAAATCTTCAGTTTTGTCCCACTACTCTTTTAGGTTAAGACGATTTTTAAAACCCTCTGAATTAGACAAAATTACATTCCCTTTAACAAAAGTCATATTCCCATGCCTTCTTGTAACCTTTTACCAAAAACACATTCTATTTTCCCAACACATTGTATGTAAAACTGTCCAGTAGTCTCGATTATATGTTACAATGTAACTCTTAGCAGCTTTTATTTTTGGTGAAAAACCTGATAAGTAAGCCATTTTAATTATGTACTAGGGGTGGAGCCCAGGCTATCAGACGAAGTGAAGATAAGGTCTGACTCTTTCCAGCATAACTAGCGGGGGGATGGCTAACTCCACATGTTCCCAGACCTTATCTAGAGTCTAATGCTCCAAAGTAGGTAAATTGAACAATTTTCAAAAGTCAAGGAAGCAGTTTATGACCTTAAAGCATTTAGCAAATCTGATATCTGACTTTAATTTAGAACATTTCTAAATTTCTACATTTTGAAGACATTTTATTTTACCAATAATCTTTAAAACTGTATTTTTAAAAGATTACTAAAGTCATGTGAACAAAATACATTAAATTTCTATTTTTCTGACAAAATATTTGATTTAAGCGCTTATTTTTCCAAGCCAATTAATCAGAGTTTTGGTTTTTTTTTGTTTTTTTTTTGAGATGGAGCCTTGCTCTTGTCACTCAGGCTGGAGTGCAATGACATGATCTCGGCTCACTGCAACCTCCGCCTCTCGAGTTGAAGTGATTCTCCTGCCTCAGCCTCCTGAATAGCTGGGATTACAGGCACCCACCACTATGCCTAGCTAATTTTTGTACTTTTAGTAGAGACAGAGTTTTGTCATGTTGGCCAGGCTACTTTTGAACTCCTGACCTCAAGTGATCTGCCCACCTCAGCCTCCCAAAGTGCTGAGATTACAGGTGTGAGCCACTGAGCCTGGCCCAGCTTTTTTTATATAAACATCACACACACAACACATATAAATACTCAGAAGATCCACTAGTTGTTAAGATTTCTCATTTGCCAGTTTCTTAATTGGATTACTGGCTTCAGGGTGGAGCCCTTGGAGGAACAGGTCCAGGAAAGCATGCAGTTTCTAGGGCCTAAGAAGTAGGCACAGCTGGAAGAAAGATCCCCAAAATTAAGGGTGCCCCTTTATACTGAATACTGGATCCCCAAAAAGGAAGGAAATACTACGGGAGAAGATAGTGCAGTACTTCTATCATGCATTTTGTTTCAAGGCAACCCAAAGCCAATCAGCCCATTATGTAATCAGCCCATCCCCCATGATAGTCTCATCTCTCATTGGGGGCTGGGGATGTTTCCATATCTTTTAGGTGGCCAAGAGCTTGCTTCTCTAACTGAAATACCAAAGAGCTGAGTATCCCCCCATAACTGCCATTAACCACCCCCAAAAGTATATTTCCTAACTAGTTATTACACACTAAGTTTCTCTCATAATGCGGAGTAATTTTTGATACCCACAAAAGTCAAAACTGTCAGCTAATACAATGCAAAACAGAACAGAGCCTTAGATTTTGAGAGGGATATGTTCTTTTTCAATTCCTGGGCTTCCGTGAGAATAACAGAGGTTTTCCCAGAATGGGGTTTGTGGTGCCGCCTCTGATTTTCCCCAGGAATTCCAGGCTGTTATTAATTATCTTAGGTTTGCTCATATGGGCATCAAGATTGGCAAGAAGACAAAATAGAGAAGAACAATTCAGTGTACTGAGAAGAAAAAATATTTTCAGAAAAACGCAATTCAAGAAGAGGAAAAATATAAAGGCCTCTTAAATACATATAGCTTGTATATCAGTTTTTAACTAAACTGATTTTAACCATAGAGCTCTTTTTTCTTAAAAAAAATATTTTTAAATCTCTTATTACCAGACTCTAGCCAGGACAGCCAATATTTCTGGCTTTTAAATTCTACCACAGATAACTTCCCACATGAAATTAATAAGTTTTAACTAAGGTGTATAATAACTTACCCATGGACACATAAGGTGTCTCAAAGTGATGGTAAGCAGTTTATTTCTTTTCTTTTTTCTTTTTTTTCTTTTTCTTTTTTTTTTTTTTTTTTTTTTTTTTTTTTTTTACAAATCTCCACAAGGGTGGTTTAGAGAAAGGAAAATCTATCCAAGACAAGAAATCAGAAGTTATTTCTTGGTTGTGGAGGTGGGGAACCTTAATAAATGACAAAGTTACATAAATAACAAACCAGAAAGTATTCATTCCAGAAGCCAAGAATTGAACCTGGGCCACCATTGTCAAAAGACAAACCCTTAGCTACTGAGCTACACAGCATTGAGCCATTTCTATTGCTCTTCCCAGAAGAAGTCTAGAGCAGCCAATTTCACGCCTGCAAATGTTCGTAACTGCTCAAGATAACTTTTAGGGCTAACTATGACGTGAACCCCAAAATTCCTGTCCTCTGGATGGCAGAAACCAAGAAGTATCCCCACATGGTCACAAGGTTAAGGATACAAAACAAGACAGAAATCTCATCTGGTATTGGTTTCAGGGATCCATAGCAAAGTTTGTAACTGACCAGCCTGCCAGGCTGGCTTGAAAAGCAGGCTAATAGGGGTCCTAAATCCACGTTCTATCCTGTGATACTCATCTCTCCATTACAGAACAACACAGAAAGACAAATTCTTAGCACAAAGTACAGCAGATTTGCTACAGCCTAAGACTAGTCACACAAATCCTTTTTTCTATTAATCAAACCCTTGCAGAGGAAACAAATCATAATGTTTAACATTTACACAGACAGAGAGAAACCAGAAACTTGGCTGGCAAGAATTTCCTACCCTTTTTGTTGACATACCAGGTTTCCAGTTTCCCTTTCTCTGTAGATTCCAGAAGAACAGACTGGGTTTTGATGACTCTGCTCCCTGTGCCATAGCTGTGGGGTTCAAGCCACTTTACAAAAGAAAATCACCCTTTTCTGTTTTGTGGAACCATAGGCAAAAGATTCTCAATTTTGCAAGGCGTTGACCAATGGGCTGCATGGGAAACCGAATGAACATTTTCTATCCCAGCAAAATGTACATAACAAAACAGACACAGTCACCTCATTCAGCACCCAATATCAACCTGGCAAAGCTTAAACTTCTTCTGATTGGTCTCTGTTGTCTTTGATCCACTCCAGGTGGGGAGGGATGACCTCTGGATGGTAATTCACAATGGGGTCTCTGGGCAAAGCAAAGAGCAGATAGTCACCCTGAGACAGGCCTGTTGCACTTACCAACAGACAGGCCTGTTCCTCAGAGCTTACTAATTGTGACCAGGCAAATTAGGAGGGTCTTCTGAGTTAGGCCTGCTAGATTTCCATCAGCAGTTGCTTCTGAGATCCCCTCCACATACACAGACACACACAAAAATGAGACGGACAGAAGGCCTTCCAAATCAGATCCCTAACCAAGAACTCCAAGATTATCCCTTCCAAACTATCCTCCTATATTGCATCTGAGAAATCTCCTCAGATCTTCCTGATTAAGGAGAAGTCTCCTGAACCAAGACTTTTCCTACTAGTTAGGGAGGGCCAACTGAGACCTCCCCAGGAGCCAAACTGAGACAGACAACACTCCGTGGTGGAGCTACAAACAGACACTCCACAATGGGGCTACAGACACCCCACCATGAGGCTACAGACAGATACCCTATGATAGGGCTACAGTTAAGGGACATCTTTCCAGGACTATTTCTCTATTGCAATTAAATCCATGCACATTGGGTCAGCAGTGCCCCACCAGTAGACAGTACCAGAGCCAGCCCCTAGTCCAAGAGAACTAGGAGGCCTCTTGGGCTGGTGTCCGGATCCATTGCTGGAGGGGGCTACCAAACCATGGGCAGGTAGCCACAGGGGCAATCCTGGACAAGCCCCCAAATTTGTTAACTGCCCAATGGGTTCACCTTGCCCACTGCCTAGACAGAGCCAATTTTATCAAGACAGGGGAATTGCAATAGAGAAAGAGTAATTCACACAGAGCTGGCTGTGCAGAAGACTGGAGTTTTATTATTACTCAAATCAGTCTCCAGGATGTTTTTAACATGATAGGAAAACTACAAAAGAAAAATACATAAAATCCATTAAAATTAGAAGCTTCTAATCAGGGGCAGGACTAAAACAGGGGGAGCAGTGATGAGGCACAAAATGTAAAAAGGAGAGGACACCAAAAATATTCAGAGGATTCCTATTTTAATACAAGATTAATTTATTTTTATTTTTAAATTTTATTTTATTTTATTTATTAAGAGACAGGATCTTGCTCTGTTGCCCAGGCTGGAGTGCAGTGGTGCCATCACAGCTCACTGTAGCCTCAAACTCCCAGGCTCAAGCAATCCTCCCGCCTCATCTCTGGAGTAGCAGGGACTGCAGGCATGTACCACCATGCCTGACTATTTTACTTTTTTATTTTTTGTAGAGATCAGGGTCTCACAATATTTATTTTAAAGCTCAGAATTAATGCAAAAGATCCATGATGAACAAAATATCAAAGCTTTAAATAAAAATGATCAGCTTTCTCAAAATCAGAGTGAGGTGGCATGGAGGAAGGAACATCTGATGGCAGGTTGTGGGAAAATTATATGAAAAAATAGTGTGCTGTATTGAGTAGAGGATGGAAATCAATGATATATATAAGTTTGACTGGAAATTTAAGAAGTGAGCTCTTATTACTGTTATCTAAAAAAATTATTATTTGAAAAATGTTTTTAATAGTTCTATGCTTAGCTAAGTATTAGGGCCCTGAAGAAATTCACTGAAGAAAACAACTTTAACAAGTCTAATAAACAAAAATAAAGCCCCAATATATTAAAAATTAAAGCAACTAATTAAATAAATGAAACCAAGATTAGACAGGACTGGGATTAAAATGAGGCCACCGTCGTGCCTGTCAGATCCTGTAAGGAAAAAACAGTGATTTTTCTCCAGAAGCTGGAGAGTCTCCTAGGGTCTCGATGCTCATCATGAGGAGGTGGATGCCAGCCTGATTCTCATTCCCTTGTAAAGGACTTATTTTTGTTGTTTCAACTTTATTTAATTTCTGACTTTTGCTTTTTATCTTGCTAGGGACTTTTCATAGGCTCTTCACACTTAATATTCTGAAAATTCCATAGACGTGGTGTGTGTGTGTGTGTGTGTGTGTGTGTGTGTGTGTGTGTGTGTGTGAGGGGAGGTGTCCTACAACCCCACAATTCTGATTTTAGGAACCAACCCTGGAACACTCCCTGCCCCCACATGCACCAAGATGAGCCTAAGGACAGAGTACCATTGGCAGCAGGTGGACACCCTGTTACCCTTCAGGACAAAACCCAGGTCTGAAAGTTCTAAGTTTTCACTCCACTGCGCATTTCCTCTTCTGTGTGGTCTCTGTTGTCGCTTTCTGGGACACCTATCAGTCACCTGCCAGGTGGCGTAGGCTGCTCCTTTTTCTCTTATTATGAGAGCACAACAGTTTGGAGAAGGCATAGACCTATTAAAAATATTTTTCAAATAATAATTTGAACGGCCAGTTTGCATCAGCTGGGAGGAGCCTTTGGTCTAGCAGCAGAACATGAATTGAATGCTTTGCCTGCCATGTGATGATGCCCTTCTGAATCAGACCCAGTAGTCCCATAGACAGTTCTTTTGGATAAACATAGAAATTGACCCATCTGGTCTTGAAGCTTGAAACTTACATTTGTTTTATCTGAGTTCCTTCCTCAGGAAATGACCCCCCCAGGCCTCTCAAAAACTATCAAAGAACTGAAACAACCAAATCACCACATCCAGACAATGAGATATCCAACCCCTCATTTTGTTTCCTTATCCCTCCTGAGTTCCTGCTTTCCAACACATGTCCCCACCGGGTTTTTTGTTCTGTTTCTCTTTTAGAGACAAGGTCTTGCTCTGTCGCCCAGGCTGGAGTGCGGTAGTGCCATCACAGCTCACTGAAGCTTTGAACTGCTGGGCTCAAGCAATCCTCGCATCTCAGCCTCCCAAGTAGCTGAGACCACAGTTGTGTACCAACATGCCTGGCTAATTTTATTATTACTTTTTAAAATAGAGATGGGGGTCTCACTGTGTTGCTTAGGCTGGTGTGAAATTCCTAGGCTCAAACTATCCTCCCACTTCAGCCTCTCAAAGTGCTGGGATTACAGGCATGAGCCACTGCACCCAGCCAACCCCTGTGTTTTTAACACTGACATATTTTCACACATTCCATCCTCTCCTCCTCTCAGAAAAAAATCCCAGTTGGTTTTACCTTGAATGTTTTTCTCATGCTTTATTTCCTCCTGCCCTCACTGGAATTGCTGGTTCCCTCCCCATCCCACCCATCTGGCTCTCCCAAAGGAAGCGTTCTTGTTTGCCTCTCTCTCGCTTTTCCTCCTGTGGGGCTTCCTGTTCACCTTCATTGCTTCCCCGTTCTCTACTTTTCCCCACTGTTCCCTGACAGAATTCCAGTTTGCTCCCTACTCTTCTCCCGAAGCCCCTCTTGCTTATGCAGACCTGCTTCATAAATGTAAAGGGATGCCATCAATTCAGTGATCGCTTTTCATCTTTTGTTTGGGGCTCAACTCTCCCTTCCTTTTATTATAACATCCTCTTGGAACCTGGCGTAGATATACCCTTTTCTATTTTTTTAATCACAAGAATTACTTTTTTCTTTTATTAAAGACAGCTCTGGCCGGGCATGGTGGCTCACACCTGTAATCCGAGCACTTTGGGAGGCCGAGGCTGGTGGATCACCTGAGGTCAGGAGTTTGAGACCAGCCTGGCCAACATGGTGAAACCCCATCTCTT
Organism: Pongo abelii; assembly: GCF_028885655.2. Lineage (NCBI taxonomy): Eukaryota > Metazoa > Chordata > Mammalia > Primates > Hominidae > Pongo > Pongo abelii. The sequence continues at coordinate 39,501,507 of NC_071997.2, read as the reverse complement.
CTAAAAATACAAAAATTAGCCAGGCATGGTGGTGCACGCCTATTGTCACAGCTACTTGGGAGGCTGAGGTGTGAGAACCTCACGCTTTGAACCCAGGAGGTTGCAGTGAGCCAAGATTGCACCACTGCACTCCAGCCTGGGAGACAAAGTGAAACTTTGTCTCAAAAAATATATAATAATAATAAAGACAGCATTGTTTCCTGGCTCCCTACCCTAAAACATCCTAGGTGATTTAACTACCTCTATACCATGTTTTTGTCTCTTTTACTGCTCATTTTTTTTTTTCAAGATGGAGTCTTGCTCTGTCACCCAGGCTGGAGTGCAGTGGATCAATCTCGGCTCACTGCAGTCTCCTCCTCCCGGGTTCAAGCGATTCTCCTGCCTCAGCCTCCTGAGTAGCTGGGACTACAGGTGCACGCCACCACGCCTGGCTACTTTTTGTATTTTTAGTAGAGATGAGGTTTCACCATGTTGGCCAGGATGGTCTTGATCTCTTGACCTCGTGATTCGCCCACCTCAGCCTCCCAAAGTTCTGGGATTACAGGCATGAGCCACCACACCCGGCCTCATTTTTGGACTTTAACTTAGAGTTGGTTAATTCTTCCCTCCCCAAGACATAGTTCTAATCCATCTGTTTAATCCTTTAGTCTATACTCCTAAACTGATTTGTTCAATTTAATTACTTGCAGTCATTTCAAAATTGTTTCCTAATTGCACTATTGCACACTTAAAAAGGATTTATAAGGCTTGAGCCACGATCTGTGTTGGAGTGGGGATGTTTATTCCTAGGTGTGTCCCTGGGGAGGAATTTTCCCTAAACACTTTTGGTCTCTTGTCCTGTCCCTTATCACTCCCCACAGAGAAGTGTGTGCTCTGGCCTGGCGTTGGGGTGGCACACTGCTGGTACAGATTCTCTGTCTCTACAGTAGCCCCAACCAGAGGGCCATCGCTCCTCCCTGCACCATGAGGAGGTGGCAAGGTGGTGGTTGGGGGTGGGGGGCAGGCCACGCCACTAAGAGCACTTTATTAGAGGATACTCTTGTCTCCATCTTCCTGCTTGTATGACTATATCTCAACTAGTTCTGAGCTTGGATTCCAAGCCCAACAATCTGCTGAGCATTTCTCACATCCCTGATCCTTTTCTTCCTGATATAATCTCCAAAATGAATCCACTTTCTCTGTTCTTCTTATGGCCATATCAGACTCCTTCATTCCAGGCAGGTGACCAAGGTTTCCACCTTCCCCAGAAGCTTCCACCTTTGACGCTTTAGAAGATAATACGGCTGGGCGCGGTGGCTCACACCTGTAATCCCAGGACTTTGGGAGGCTGAGGCAGGCGGATCACGAGGTCAGGAGATCGAGACCATCCTGGCTAACACAGTGAAACCCCGTCTCTACTAAAAATACAAAAAATTAGCTAGGCGTGGTGGCGGGCGCCTGTAGTCCCAGCTACTCAGGAGGCTGAGGCAGGAGAATAGTGTGAACCCAGGGGGCGGAGCTTGCAGTGAGCCGAGATCATGCCACTGCACTCCAGCCTGGGCACTGCACTCCAGCCTGGGCAACAGAGCAAGACTCTGTCTCAAAAAAAAAAAAAAAAAAAAAAAGATAGTACAATTACATTAATAATAACAACAACAATAATAATGCTTATTGAGTACTAACCATGCCATGTGATTTGCTTTAAGTGTATTATTCCATTTCCATTCTTTTTTCTTTCCTTTACTATTTTTTTTTTTTTTTTGAGAAGGAGTCTCGCTCTGTCGCCCAGGCTAGAATGCAGTGGTGCGATCTCAGCTCACTGCAACCTCCGCCTCCTGGTTTCAAGCAATTCTCCTGCCTCAGCCTCCCCAGTTGCTGGGACTACAGGCACACGCTACCTCACCCAGCTAACTTTTTTGTATTTTTAGTAGAGAGGGGTTTTCATCATATTGTTCAGGCTGGTCTCGAACTCCTGATCTCAGGTGATCCACCTGCCTTGGCCTCCCAAAGTGCTGGGATTACAGGCTTAAGCCACTGTGCCCGGCCTTCTTTTGTCTTTTCTTTTTGAAATCGGGTCTTACTGTCACCCAGGCTGGAGTGTGGCACAATTATAGCTCACTCCCTGCACTCAAGCAATCCTCCTGCCTCAGCCTCTCAAGTAGCTAGGACTACAGGCGCATGCCACCATGCCTGACTATTTATTTATTTATTTATTTATTTAGAGACGGAGTCTTGCTCTGTCACCCAGGCTAGAGTGCAGTGGCGTGATCTCAGCTCACTGCAACCTCTGCCTCCTGGGTTCAAGTGATTCTCCTGCCTCAGCCTCCCGAGTAGCTGAGATTACAGGTGCCTGCCACCGCACCTGGCTAATTTTTGTATTTTAGTAGAGACGGGTTTTCATCATGTTGGCCAGGATGGTCTCGAACTCCTGACCTCGTGATCCACCCACTTTGGCCTCCCAAAGTGCTGGGATTACAGGCGTGAACCACCGTGCCCCGCCTTATTTTTTTATTGTAGAGATAGGGTCTCACTATGCTGCCCATGCTGGTCTCGAACTCCTGGCCTCAAATGAGCCTCCCACCTTTGACATTCGAAAGTTCTGGGATTACAGGTGTGATCCACCACGTCCAGCCCATTTATCTTCAACAACCCTAAAAACAAGATCTATTTTAAGTACCCTCACCTCAACAATGAGGAAACTAATTTTTTTTTGGGGGGGAGACGAAGTTTCACTCTTGTTGCCCAGGCTGGAGTGCAATGGCGCAATCTCAGCTCACTGCAATCTTTGCCTCCCCAGTTCAAGTGATTCTCCTGCCTCAGCCTCCCAAGTAGTTGGGATTACAGGCACCTGCACCACACCAGGCTAATTTTTTTTTTTTTTTTTTTTGAGATGAAGTCTTGCTCTGTCACCCAGGCTGGAGTGCAGTGGCGCAATCTCGGCTCACTGCAACCTCTACTTCCCAGGTTCACACCATTCTCCTGCCTCAGCCTCCCAAGTAGCTGGGACTACAGGTGCCCACCACCATGCCCCGCTAATTTTTTTTGTATTTTTAGTAGAGACGGGGTTTCACCATGTTAGCCAAGATGGTCTCAATCTCCTGACCTTGTGATCTGCCCGCCTCGGCCTCCCAAAGTGCTGGGATTACAGGTGTGATTACACCCGGCCTAATTTTTGTATTTTTAGTAGAGACGAGGTTTCACCATGTTGACCAGGCTAGTCTCGAACTCCTGACTTGATGATCCGCCCGCCTTGGCCTCCCAAAGTTCTGGGATTACAGGCATGAGCCACTGCGCCCAGCCTAATTTTTGTATTTTTAGTTGAGAAGGGGTTTCACCATGTTGACCAAGCTAGTCTTGAACTCCTGACTTGATGATCCGCCCACCTTGGCCTCCCAAAGTGCTTGGATTACAGGCGTGAGCCACCGTGCCTGGCCAAGGAAACTAAATTTTAATGGCATTAGACAAGTTGCTCAAGGCCACACAATGAGGGAGCCGGAATTCACAGTCTGGTCTGCCTGGCACCAAGCTAGTGCTAGAACCACCATGCTCTGATTTTTAAGAAGCTGAACCATGAAATCAACCTCCCACTCTCCTCATGGAGGCTGCCCTGTTCCTGCTCTCCCATCCCTCCAGGGCCCCACCTGCAGCATCTGCTTCCTCCTACTACCTGACCACATCCTTCCAAGCTCCCTGTTGCAGCTCACAGCTTCCACCCACTGTTTCCCACGCTAGGTGTCATTGTTCCCATTTTAAACATCAATAAGCTGAGGCCCAGAGAGGTTCAATAACTTGCCTTAGATAACATAGTGTTAGCAGGAGGACATGAACCTGAAACTGTCTGACTCCAAGTCACCTGGCCTTGACCTTATGCTGTGCTGCCTGACAGTTTAGACGTAGTTGACCCTCCAAAGCCCCTTGGTTATGGAGTGGAGAGAGCGCTGCGCTCAGAGTCAGGAACAAGTCCAAGTCTGGTCTGTTTTGCCGGATAGGTGATCTCACCCTCAGGAACCTCCGTTGCTACATCTGTGAGAATGAGAGCAGGGGCCAGGAGATCCCCAAAGACCCCCTGCAGCAGCATTCTGTGAGGCAATACAAGGAAAAGAAGGGGAAAACACAGCAGAGAGAGGCCACCTCCCTTGCCAAGAGTCATCCAAAGTCTCTGCAGCATATGCCAGCAGGCCTAGTGCCCAGCCTGGTCATCCTGTTGAGTGTTCTGCATGGCCACATCCAGCTCCCATGGCCCTGACCAGAGCCTTCTGAGCATCTCCAAGGACCCCAAAGGGAACAGAGGGCTCTTTCTGGCCCAGGGACAATTTGCGGTTTTTCAGTTCATTCGCCTTGTCTTCAGGGGGTCCCCTGTCCCAAATTGCTACCTAAAAATCCTGGTGCTTTCAAAAGACTTCTTAACAACCCTTCAATCAAGCACATGTGAGTTCATCCTTTATCTGATAGAACTGATGTGCTGTGGGCCCGGGAGCTTAGCATTACCCCTTGTGAAGAGCTCATTTGTAGGGCCAAGGGCAAGCCTCTCCATGTGGCCTTGGCAGTTGCAGGTAAAGATGATGTAGGCTTGGGGAGGCACTGTTTTCAGCCACACAAAGGACTCCTTTCCTGGGTCTCTCTGTTGCTTGGAAAGCTGTGGCTGCACCCCAGCAAGTCTGAGTGAACATGGAAGACGGTCCCAAGAGCAGTGGTGACAGGACCTTGCTGCTCGTGGTGTTGTCCCATAGCAGAGTCAGTGTCACCTGGCAGGGGCCTTATGAAATGCAGTCTCAGGCCCTGGAACTGCTGAGACAGAGCCTGCACTTTACAAAGGTTGCAGAAGACTCGTCCGATGGGCAGGGGAGTCTGACACACCCAAGACTGGTCTTGGCTCAGCCCAGCTCGGTTGCCATGAGGGTCTGTCCCTTCCCGCCAGAGAGCCTTGGCAAGTTTCCAACCTGAGCCTTATTTGTAAAGTAAAATGAGACCCCCACCAATCCTTGGGGTTGTTTGGAGAATTACATGAGATCATATATAGAAAAGGACTTCACACAGCATTTGGTGCATGGCAATAGAGAAATATTAGGGCCCTGCATCCAAAAGTTCCAGGAGCTCCTTCAATGGTAGGAATGAACAAGTGCCTTTACAATGACCGCCCCCCTCCCCCAGCAACCCCAGACGCTAACAGGTACCTGCACCCGAGTGCTCAGCAGCACTGTTGACAACAGCCAGAAGTGGAAGCAGCCCAAGTGTCCATTGATGGATGACTGGATAAGCAAAATGTGCTACATCCATGCAATGGAATATTACTCAGCCATGAAAAGGAAGAAAACCCTGACACATGCTACAACATGGATGAACCTTGAGGACGTTATGCTTTGTGAAATAAGCCCATCACCAAGGGACAAATATGGTATGATTCCACTAATATGAACTCCCTAGAACGTTAAGAGATGGGTGGTGGTGATGGCAGTACATGGCGTGAATGTACTTAATGCCACGGAACTGTGCACTTAAAAATGGTTTTGATGGGCCAGGTGCGGTGGCTCACACCTGTAATCCCAGCACTTTGGGTGGCCGAGGCAGGTGGATCGCCTGAGGCCAGGAGTTCAGAACCAGCCTGGTCAACATGGTGAAACTCTGTCTCTACTAAAAAAAATAAAATAATTAGCCAGGTGTGGTGGCAGGTGCCTGTAATCCCAGCTACTTGGGAGGCTGAGGCAGGAGAATCACTTGAACCTGAGAGGCGGAGGTTGCAGTGAGCCAAGATTGTGCCATTACACTCCAGCATGGGCAACAAGAGTGAAACTCCATCTCAAAAAAAAAAAAAAAAAAAAAAGGCCGTGTGTGGTGGTTCACGCCTGTAATCCCAGCTCTTTGGGAGGCTGAGGCAGGCGGATCACGAGGTCAGGAGATTGAGACCATCCTGGCTAACATGGTGAAACCCCGTCTCTACTAAAAATACAAAAAATTAGTGGGGTGTGGTGGCGGGCGCCTGCAGTCCCAGCTACTCGGGAGGCTGAGGCAGGAGAATGGCATGAACTCGGGAGGCAGAGGTTGCAGTGAGCCGAGATTGCGCCACTGCACTCCAGCCTGAGCGACAGAGCAAGACTCCATCTAAAAAAAAAAAAAAATGGTTTTGATGGTGAACTTTGTTATGCATATTTTACCACAATACAAAAAATGGATTAACTGATCACTGACGTGCCCCCTGCTATGGAGTGGTGGAGCTCAAAGAAGTACTCAGCCTCTCAAACGGGAATGGGCTCAGCTCATAACCAAGCAGGAAGAGCTCAAACCCGGTCCTCCTCGGTTTCCTGGAGTCTCTTATTCCTTTGGAGGTCTTACCTGGCAGCCAAGAGGTGGACCCGTGTTGTTCAGCAACACAGGCAGATGATTCTGTGTCCCCTGCAGTGAGAGCAACTGCTCTGTCATTGCCCATGGTTCACCAGCTCAGGCTCAGTCGTTATCAACAGAGATTCACTCAAAACGCTGGACTGCAATTTGCCAAGGCCTGCAGAGGTAAATTCCCTCTACAACTAACTTCCCTCCCTCCATAGGCATCAGTTTCCTCTTGGCAGTGCCCTGCACCATTTGAAGTTCATGCTCCTTGATGGAGAAAATGAACAAAATATGAGTGGCGTCCGCAGTGTTCATGCTGTCATTACTGCTGACAAGTGGTGGGTCCTACGCGCCTCTCCTCCTGGCCCTCAGGATAAGGAACGCCCTTTGTGTTGTTCTGAACAGCCTCACAGGTCTCAGCTCCTTCCAACCTGGACCCCAGCTGGCACAACCTGGCAGTCTGAGTCACTCCACTCCCCTCACCTCTGAGGAGCAGAGACAAGAGGCTACGCTCTAGAATCCTACAGAGATGGCAATGTCACTGCCAACATCAACCTGGTCTTGGGCCAGCTCCTGTTGTAGAGACTTCCGGGAATCTGAATGACTAGGGGAGGGCTCCTCAGGCCTGTCATTTCGCTCCAGTATCATCCAGTGCTTACAGCAACAGCCTCTGTCCTGAAAGAGTCACAGCTGCTATCAGTCAATGTAGATGCCTTTCTCACTTGAAAATCAGTCTTCTTGGTTCTCTGTCTCCAAATATCCAACGCCCTTCTCACCACTGTGAAGATTTTCCTAGATGTTTTTCAGTCTCGACATCCCAGATGAGTTTGGTTGACGTTAACTTGAAGTTGGAGAAATAGGCCATGCTGGTACCTAGTTAGTTCAATTTCTATTGGAGATCTTGAATTGTAGGTTTTCCTCCAGAAAAAGAAGGAGGAGCTTTGAGAGGCAGCAGAAGGTGCCATGGATGGAGCTACTTGGGGGAGGCGAAGCTGTGCCAGGAACCCAACTCCTAAAGTTCCACACCAATTGGCTTTGCAATCGGCTGGTGATGGTTTTAGGACATCTGGAGGGGAAGGGTGACACAAAGCATTAAGATCAGGGTAAATCATGATCTCGCTGGAGACCACTCATGCTGGCAGGCCTCCTGCTACTCAGCTGATTGGCTACTGGACCGGGTGGGGTTTGGAGCGGGGGAGGGGAGAGTATGCAGATAAGAGAGAAGCTTAGAGAAACTGAAAAATGTTTTGGAAAAACTGCCAAGGCAAATGAGAAAGGGAGGTGATGACACTGGGTAAAGAGGAGTGCCGTGTTGTGCACTGTGGGTAGGAATGTAAGAGGGTGCAGCCACTGCGGAAAACAGGATGACGGTTCTGCAGCAAATTAAATATAGAATCACCATATGATCCAGCAGTCCCACTTCTGAGTATATCCAGAAGAACTGAAAGCAGAGTCTCCGAGAGATATTTGCACACCCATGTTCACAGCAACATTATTCACGACAGCAAAGAGGCAGAAGCAAGCCGAGTGTGCATCCCAAGTGTCCATTGGAGGGTGAATGAACAAAGAAAGTGTGCTACATCCATACAACGGATATGATTCAGTCTTAAAAAGAAAGGAAATTCTGACACATGCTGCAGCGTGGCTGAAGCTGGAGGCCGTGATGCTCCGTGAAATAAGCCGGTCACTAAATGACAAATACTGTGTGGTTTCATTAATATGAGGTACTCAGGGAAGTCAAGTTCACAGAGACAGAAAGTAGAATAGTGGATGCCAGGGGCTGTGGTGGGTGGAGAGAATGAGGAGTTAGCGCTTGATGGGTACAGAGTTTCAGTCTGGGAAGGTACAAAGAGTTATAGAGATGGATGGTGGTGATGGTTGCACAACAATGTGAATGTACTTAATGCCACTGACCTGTATGCTTAAAATGGTTTAAATGGTAATTTTCTTTAAGAGATGGGGTCTTGGCCGGGCATGGTGGCTCACGCCTGTAATTCTAGCACTTTGGGAGGCCAAGGCAGGTGGATCACGAGGTCAGGAGATTGAGACCATCCTGGCTAACATAGTGAAACCCCGTCTCTACTAAAAATACAAAAAAAATTAGCCGGGTGTGGTGGCAGGCGCCTGTAGTCCCAGCTACTCAGGAGGCTGAGGCAGAAGAACGGTGTGAACCCGGGAGGCGGAGCTTGCAGTGAGCTGAGATCGCGCCACTGCACTCCAGCCTGGGAGACAGAGTGAGACTCTGTCTCAAAAAAAAAAAAAAAAAAAAGACATGGGGTCTTGATATGTTGCCCAGGCTGGAGTGCAGTGATTATTTACAGGTGCCATCATAGTGCACTGCAGCCTCCAACTCCTGACCTCACAGAATTTTCCTGCCTCTGCCTCTGAAGTACCTGGAACCATAGGCATAGGCCACTGTGCCCGCTCAAAATGGTAAATTTTATGTTTTGTATATTTTACCACGATAAAAACTTTTTGTTTTAAAAAGGGATGCTAGGTTGTGTGTGGTGGCTCACACCTGTAATCCCAGTACTTTGGGAGGAAAAGGCAGGTGGATCACGAGGTCAGGAGATTGAGACTAGCCTGTCCAGCATGGTGAAACCCCATCTCTACTAAAAATACAAAAATTGGCCAGATGTGGTGGCATGCACCTGTAGTCCCAGCTACTCGGGAGGCTAAGGCAGGAGAATGGCGTGAACCCGGGAGGCGGAGGTTGCAGTGAGCCAAGATAGCACCACTGCACTCTAGCCTGGGCCACAGAGAGAGACTCTGTCTCAAAAAAATAAATAAAATAAAATAAAATAAAAAAGGGGTGCTAAGGAATACCAGGAGCTGACTGAGTCCTGGAATCCTAACCTTGGATCAGAGCTGCTACCTGAGGAGAGGTCTGAAGTCTGGAAGCAGAAGTCCTTACTATCCAAAGACAGAAATGCTAACTATTGATTAGCTACACACATCTGGTTAGCCCATATGGGAACGGATTCTGGAAGCAGCTGAAGCATGGGTAGAGCACTTCATTGTGGCAGTTCCTGCAGCTGAGGTGGGCTCCGCCTTTGCATTTGGGTTGACAGATGCTGGAGTCCACAGCAGCGTGCCCCACACAAAGCCAGGATGCAGAAATGCAGTGAGTAGTGTGGAGGACAAATACGGAGATGAAGAACCAGACAGACTTTTCCTATGAAAACAGCTGGCCATCCCCCAATGATCTCCCCGACAAGACCCCAGAAGATGCCTTGTTGGCAAGTGCAACTGAATAGCAAGGATGCGTTTCTGCAGGCCATGTCACTGCTGCCAGGCACTGTGGTTGCAAAGGGCTCCCTGGCGGCGGCAGGATGTGAAGTCCTGGGATGGTGGGGCGAGGGGGTGCTCAAGTGCCAGAGCAGGGAATGAGGTACCACAGCAGGTGTCAGGATGGGCAAGGTTACCAGGATGCTCTGGCCCCTTGCAGGAGAGGTTCAGAGGAGGAGTTGACCATGGGGTTGGTTCCCCAGGACCACAAGTGACAGGCAGTCCCCAGAGGCCCTTGTGATCTGTCTCATAAACGCTGAGCACGATGGAGGCTTGACCTAATCTGTCATGTGACAGTCATCCCCACCCCAAGCCCAGCATTGAGTCAGCCACAGACGCAGAGCCCCATGTGAAAAAACAGGCCAGATGCACCGTTGTTGGGGACCACAGATGTCTCCAAAAACAGCCTAGGGCAGTTCCCCATCTCTGCATGGGGGCTGCCCCCATCTGGAGTGATGTATATTTCCTTTCCCCCAAATATCAGATGTGGCCTTAGGACTCAATTCGATCAATAGAAAACAGAGGAAATGATGTGGAGCTAATTTCCCAAAGGTAATGTAAAATTTTCTAGTAACTACATTTAAAAAGCAAAAAGAAACAAGTGAAATTAATTTCAATGTATTTTACTCAATACCCAGTGTGTGCAAATATCATTTTAACCTGAATGAGATTTTATGTCCTTTCTTCATGTTTAGTCTTTGAAGTCCAGTGAGTATTTTGCACCTGCAGCACATCTCAGTCCGGCCAGGCACACATCGAGTGCTGCATGGCCATGCATGGCTGGTAGCTAGTACAATGGATGGCAGCAGAAGAATCTGCGAGTTTTAAATGTTGTGTCAGTGGCACAGCACCCAGCCTGGCTCTCCAGCCCTCCTGGAGATTTTGTGAACTATCCAATATCCTCTTAATACATTTCTGTTCCTTTTAAATCATCCAGAGTGTCTGTTGTTTGCAACAAAGAGTTCTGATTAATACAACCCCCTACTAGTTTAATGATTTCCTGGATGTAGGAACGAGGTTACACACATACATAATTTTACTTGCTAGAGTACTGGTTTTTAATATTGGATGTTTCTCCAGTGTTAACATGGCTTCTATAATGTTCCCTTCATAGATACTAAAAGAAAGAAATGATAAAATATACCCAAAAATAGTTATTGAAAGGTTGGTCACTATCTCCAGGGGAAAAAAATACACCTTATAGCAAATACACATGCACATTTGTAGATGTCCTGTCCAATCCTGGGTGACAGTGAGACAGATGAGAGCTGTCAGAGAGTGCAGCATCTGGAGACCAGCTGCAGCCTGGTTCCCACTCTCCAGTTTCTTCAGTTGCTCCCCACTTCTTGGTCTAGGAACAGGCATCAATTTATTCCATCCCTCCGACCCTCTCCCGAAGCTCCACATCACCTCCAGCACCTTCCAGTCCTTCTGCATCCCACGCTCACGGCAGGCTCCTGATGGGGCAGTTCCCCCTGCTGCCGCCACTTCCCAGCCTCAACCCCAGCCTCTGCTGCCCAGCCACTCAAACTGCTGCCCTCTCAGCTACAACACGCCCTGGAAACCAGAATTGTGGGAGTGGTTGTCAGCTCCTCTTTCTCCCATTCGCCTACCATTTTTGATTAACCATTAAAATCTTGCTGCGTTTTGCCAAGTTTCAAATATTGATGGACTCCATCTCCTTTTCCCTCCTCTGTCAGTGGTCTAGTTCGAAGCCTCCACATTTCCTGCATTGAGTCCACAATCATCGGAGGAGGTGCTTAGAGCCCTATTCCGGGTATTCCATAGTCTGAAGCCCTTTGCTGTCTTTCTGTCATCCCAGAGATGCGTCCTCATGCCTCAGCAGGCACAGGGTCCTTGGTGACTCACTCCCGTGGCCCTGTAGCCCCTTCCTGCCTCCCAACAGTCTAGGGACAGGGTGGCCTGCGATGTGTTTCAGTCCTCCCCTCTGCCTGGAGTTCCCACCTGCCTGTGTAGAGAATTCCTACCCATCCTGGAAGGCTCACATCAGGAATCCCCTTCCCAGGGAGCCTCCCTAACCCAGGCTGAGCTGGGTGGGCTCCAACAGGCCTTGAGTGTTATATGTGTGTGCACTGTCTCCCCACCACGCGTATCTTCATATTCCAGCGTTTAGCACTGGAGTGTCTCAACTGACACTAACAAACAATGAAATTATAAACCGGTGAAAATCCTCAATGACTCCTTTGCATTTCTCCCTTTCCTTCACAGCGTCTTAAGCCTGCCAGAGCCCCCAGCTATGACCTCCCACCCATGTCTGGCATCCCTGACGTCATCTCCTTCTCCCATCTCCCCATATCCTCCTCTTTTCCACATTTTACTTAACAATATCACAGTCACAGACTCTGAAGTTACTCAGCCAAAGATGAGGCTGAGCACCGACACTGCCCCCAGGTTGCCAGAAGAGCAGGATGCATGGACGGCTCTCAGATGGCTTTGCCATGTGCCCCAATGGTCATGAGTGCTTTCCGTGAGCTCCGCTCATGCTCACAGCCCCACTGAAGTCATGCTACTGTCATCCCCATTCCTCAGCTAACAGCTAAGCAGGGAAGGAACCTGCACATGGTGACTGGCTCCAGGGCCAGGCTTCCTCCTGCCGGGGGATCGAGCTTCGGCTGGCAGCCCCTCCTGACATGGCTCCTTTCTGAGTCTATGTGTGGTCTCCTGGTCAGAACCTACTCACACCACTGCCCCACGGCTGCAGGGGGCTGCAGCTGCAAGGTTTCCAGCTTCCTCCTTAGGAAGGCAGGATTCAGAATATGGAGAATTTATCAAAACGAGGTGAGAATGTTCAACGACGTTGGTAAGTGATGAACTTTCAATACTGATGCCACTTCCATGATTCCTCCCCCAGGTCTCCATTGCAGTTGGCACTGCCCTTGGACCAGGACGAGCATAGCCCCTACTCCAGACTCCACACTTTGGAGCACCTTCCTTGAAATTCTCCAGGTCCTTTCTGCTGGCTGGGACCAGACAGGACCAGCTGTGCCATCTGGTGGTTCACCCTGGGCCAGAAGCAGGGCCTTTTTATTGGTTTGTTTTTAAAACATTTTAATTGAAATTATATATATTTAAGGTATACAGCACGATGTTTTGATATACAGTTGACACTTTAACAATGAAGGGGTTGGGGCACCAACTCCCCGAACAGTAAAAAATTCACAAATAACTTTTGACTCCCCCAAAACTTAACTATTAATAGCCTAGTGTTGACAGGAAGCCTTGCAGGTAACACAAGCAGTCAACTCACACAAATTTTGTATCTTACGTGTATTGTGTACTATATTCTTACAATAAAGTAAGCTAGGGAAAAGAAAATATTAAGAAAATCATAAGGAAGAGAAACCGTATTTACCATTCATTAAGTGGAAGTCGATCACCCTAAAGGTCCTCATCCTCCTCGTCTTTAGTTGAGGGGGAGGAGGAAGAGGAGGGGTTGGCCTTGCTGGCAAAGGCAGAAGAAAATCCCCATATAAGTGGACTCTTGTAGTTTAAACCCATGTTGTTCAAGGGTCAACTGTACATATACATTGTGAACTGATTACCAGTCAAGCTACTTAACATATCCATCCCTTCACATGGTCACCTTTTTTTTTTCTTTTTTCTTTTGTTTTTTTTGAGACGGAGTCTCACTCTGTCGCCCAGGCTGGAGAGCAGTGGTGCAATCTCAGCTCACTGCAAGCTCCGCCTCCCGGGTTCACGCCATTCTCCTGCCTCAGCCTCCTGAGTAGCTGGGACTACAGGCGTGCACCACCACACCAGGCTAATTTTTTTTTTTTTTAATTTTTAGTAGAGACGGGGTTTCACCATGTTAGCCAGGGTGGTCTCGATCTCCTGACCTTGTGATCTGCCTGCCTCAGCCTCCCAAAGTGCTGGGATTACAGGCATGAGCCACCAAGCCCGGCCCACATCGTCATCTTTTTGTGTGTGGTGAGAATACTTAGGATCTGCTCTCTTAGCAAATTTCAAATATGCCATAGGTATTGTTAACCATAGTCCTCATGCTTTACCTTTGACCCCTAGAACTTATCCATCCTACATAACTGAAACTTCATATCCTTTGACCAACATCACCACAATTACCCCACCCCACCTCACCTCACCCCTGTCCCTGGTAACCATTATTCTACTCTCTGCTTCTGTGTATTCATCTTTTATTGACTCTACAAACAAGTGAGATCATGTGATATTTGCTTTTTGTATCTGGTTTATTCACTTAGTATAATGTCCCACGTTGTTGCAAATGGCATAATTTCCTTCTTTTTTAAGGCTGAATAATACTCCATTGTATATATATATATATATGCAATATATATATATTCATCTGTCAATGGACAATTAGGTTGTTTCCATATCTTGGCTGTTACGAGTAATGCTGCAATAAACATGAGAGTGCAAATATCTCTTCGAGATACTGAGTTCATTTCCTTTGGATATATACCCAGAAGAGACATTGCTGAATCATATGATAGTATTATTTTTTATTTTTTGAGCAATCTCTATACTGTTTTCCATAATAGCTACACCAATTTACATTCCCATGAACAGTGTATAAGAGTTCTCTTTTCTCCACATCCTCACCAACACTTGTTATCTCATGTTTTTGATAATAGCCACCCTAACAGATGTGAGACGAAATCTCATTCTAGTTTTGATTTGCATTTCCCTGATGATAGTGATGTTGGATACCTTTTCATATACCTATTGGACATTTGTATGTATGTCCTCTTTTGAAAACTGTCTATTCAAGTCCTTTGCCCATTTTTTATCAGGTTATTCATCTTTTGCTATAGAGTTACATGTGTTCCTTATATATTTTGCATACTAACACCCTTATCAGATACATGGGTTGTATTTTCTACCATTCTGTTGGTTGCTTTTTCATTTCATTAATTCATTCCTTTCCTGTGCAGAAGCTTCTAGTTTAATCTAGTCCCACTTGTTTATTTTTGCATTTGTTGCTTGTGCATTTGGTGTTATATCCAAAAAAATCATTGCCAAGACATTAAGTGGACTTTATTCATTAAGTGGAAGCAGATCATCACAAAAATCTTTATCAAAAAAATTCATCCTTGAATCTTCTTCAAGGAGATTTTTCTCTATGTTTCCTTGTAGGAGTTTTATGGTTTAAGGTCTTACATTTAACTCTTTAATCCATTTTGAGTTGATTTTTGTATATGGTGTAAGATAAAGGCCTAATTTTATTCTTTTGCATGTGGATATCCAGTTTTTCCAAAACCATTTATTTAGACCATCTTTCCCCATTGTGTATTCTTGGGATCCTTGTTGAAAATTGGTTAGCCATACTTTCGTGAGGTTATTTTGGGGCTATTTTGTTCCATTGGTTTATGTGTCTGTTTTTATGCCAATACCATCGAGTTTTGATTAGTATGGCTTTGCAGTATCATTTGAAATCAGGGAGTGCAATGTCTCCAACTTTCTTCCTCTTTCTCCAGATTGCCTTAGCTATTCAGGATCTTTTGTGGTACCATATAAATTTCAGAATTGTTTTCCTATTTCTGAGAAAAATGCCATTAGAATTTTGATAGGGATTGCATTCAACATGCAGGTAACTTTGGACAGTATAAGTGTTTACACAATATTAATTCTTCCAATTAATTAAGATGAGATATCATTCCATTTCTTTGTGTCTTCTTCAATTTTTTTCATTAGTGTTTTATAATTTTCAGTGTACAGATTTTTTTTACCTCCTTGGTTAAATTTATTTCTAAATATCTTTTATGCTATTGTAAATGAGATTGTTCCTTGATTTCCTTTTTAGATATTTCATTGTTGGTATAAAAAATGCTATTAATTTTTGTATATTGATTTTGTATCCTACAAATTTACTAAATTTATCAGTTCTGACTTTTTAATGGAATTATTAGGATTTTCTACATGTAGGACCATGTCACCCAGAAACAGACAATTTTCCTTGTTTCTTTTTAAGTTGGATATTTTTTATTTCTTTTTCCTATCTAATTTGTCTGGCTAGGACTTCTAGTACTGTGTTGAATAGACATGGTGAGACCAAGAAAAGAAAAGCTTTTAATTTTTCTTGAATTACTTTGATGTTAGTTATAGACTTTTCCTAATTGGTCTTTATTGGATTAAGGGAAGTTCCTTCCATACATATTTTGTTTAGAGTTTTTGTCATAAATGGATATTGATTTTTTTCAAATATTTTCTGCATCTATTAAGATGGTCATTTTTTTTATCTTTCATTCTGTTAATGTGGTGTATTACATTGACTTATTTGCATATATTGAACCAAACCTGCATCCCAGGGATAAATCCCACTTTAATCACAATGTATAAACTTGTTAGTGTGCTATTGAATTCACTTTGCTAATATTTTATTGAGGATTTTTGCATCTATGTTCATCAGAGATATTGGTATGTGGTTTTCGTTTCTTGTGGTTTCTTTGGTTCTGGTATCAGGGTAATGCTGACCTCATAAAATGAGCTTGGAAGTGTTTCCTCTTTTTCTATTTTTAAAAGAGTTTAAGAAGTATTAATAATTCTTTGAATCGATGAAAGCCATCAATTTTTCTTTTTTGGGAGGTCTTTGATTAATGCCTTGATCTCCTTATTTGCAACTCATCTGTTAAGGTTTTCTATTGCTTCTTGATTAAGTCTTGGTAGGTTGCATGCTTCTAGGAATTTATCCATTTCTTCTACTTTATCCAATATGTTGGCATATAATTGTTCATAATGGTCTTTTATGATCCTTTTTATTTCTCAGGTATCCATTGTAATGTCTTCTCTCATTTTTTATTTCATTTATTTGAATCCATTCTTCCTCTTTTTTTTTTTTGTTTTTTTGTTTTTTTGTTTGTTTGTCTAAGGGCATGTTGATTTTATTTAGCTTTTAAAAAAAAAAAACTCTGGACCAGGCACGGTGGCTCATGCCTGTAATCTCAGCACTTTGGGAGGCCAAGGCGGGCAGTTCATCTGAGGTCAGGAGTTCGAGACCAGCCTGGCCAACATGGTGAAACCCCGTCTCTACTTAAAAATACAAAAATTAGCTGGGCGTGCTGGCAGGTGCCTGTAATCCTAGCTACTCGGGAGGCTAAGGCAGGAGAATTGCTTGAACCCGGGAGGCAGAGGTTGCAGTGAGCCAAGATTGTGCCATTGCACTCCAGCCTGTGGGACAAGAATGAGACTCCATCTCAAACAAACAAACAAACAACCTCTGATTTTGCTGGGGTTTTTCTATTGCTTTTCTATTCCCTACTTATTTCTGCTCTGATATTTGCAATTTCCTTTCTTCTGCTAACTTTGGGCTTAGTTTGTTCTTTTTCTAGTTCCTTAAGGTATGACATTAGCTCATTTACTTGAGATCTTTCTTTCTTCTTCTTTTTCTTCTTTTTTTTTTTTTGAGACAGAGTCTTGCCCTGTTGCCCAGGCTGGAGTGCAGTGGTGTGATCTCGGCTCACTGCAACCTCCACCTCCCGGATCCAGGTTAAGCAATTCTCCTGCCTCAGCCTCCCTAGTAGCTGGGACTACAGGTGCCCGCCACCACGCCTAGCTAATTTTTGTATTTTTAGTAGAGATGACCACCTTGTTGGCCAGACTGGTCTTGAATTCCTGACCTCGTGATCCTCCTGACTCAGCCTCCCAAAGTGCTGAGATTACAGGCATGAACCCGGCCAATCCATTTACATTTTAAGTAATTATTACTATTATTATTATTATTATTATTATTATTATTATTTGAGATACAGTCTTGCTCTGTTGCCCAGGCTGGAGTGCAGCGGTGTGATCTTGGCTCACTGCAGCCTCCACTTCCCAGGTTCAAGCTATTCTCTGCCTCAGCCTCCCAAGTAGCTAGGATTACAGGCACATGCCACTACACCCGGCTAACTTTTGTATTTTTAGTAGAGATAGGGTTTCATCATGTTGGCCAGGCTGGTCTTGAACTCCTGGTCTCAAGTGATCTACCTGCCTTGGCCTCCCAAAGTGCTGGGATTACAGGCATAAGCTGTCACACTCTGCCATTTTAAGTAATTATTGATACAGCAAGATTTACTATTGCCTTTTTTTTTTCTTTTTTTTTGAGACAGCCTCGCTCTGTTGTCCAGGCTGGAGTGCAGTGGCACAATCTCAGCTCACTGCAACCTCTGCCTCCCAGGTTCAAGCAATTCTTGTGCTTCAGCCTCCCGAGTAGCTGGATTACAAGCTCCTGCCACTACACCTGGCTAAATTTTATGTATTTCTAGTACAGACCAGGTTTCACCATATCGGCCAGGTTGGTCTCAAACTCCTGACCTCAAGTGATCTGCTCGTCTCGGCCTTCCTAAGTGTTGGGATTACAGGCATGAACCACCATATTGCCATTTTTTTTAAAACTGTTTTCTGTTTGTCTTGTAGTTCTTTTGTCCCTCTTTTTCTCTCTTGCTCTCTTCCTTTGTGTTTCATTGTTGGGTTTTGTTTGCTTGTTTTTGTTGTGTTGTTTTGCATTGATAGGCTTTGTAACTTTTTTTCTTTTCTTTTTTTTTTTTTTTGAGACGGAGTCTCACTCTGTCGCCCAGGCTGGAGTGCAGTGGCGCGATCTCAGCTCACTGCAAGCTCTGCCTCCCGGGTTCACGCCATTCTCCTGCCTCAGCCTCCTGAGTAACTGGGACTACAGGCGCCCGCCACCACGCCCGGCTAATTTTTTGTATTTTTAGTAGAGATGGGGTTTCACTGTGTTAGCTAGGATGGTCTCGATCTCCCGACCTTGTGATCCGCCCGCCTCAGCCTCCCAAAGTGCTGGGATTACAGGCGTGAGCCACCGCGCCCAGCCTACTTTTTTTCTTTTGTGTAATTTCTATAGGTAGTTTCTTTGTGGTTACCAGGGGCTTACATAACATATGTTTATAATAGGTTAAACTGATAAGGCTTCTATAGAAGTACTCTACAATTTTACCTCTCCTCCTTCCACATTCTGTGTTACTGATATCATAACGTCTGAGTGTCTGATAATGCATATATAGGTCTGCTGGATGGTGTTCAAGAGTTTTTTAAGGTATCTTCACTCTTTTTCATTCTTTTTTCTTTTCTTCTCTCTCTCTCTTTTTTTTTTCTTTTGAGACAGAGTCTCGCTCTGTTGCCCAGGCTTGAGGGCAGTGGTGCAATCTCAGCTCACTGCAACCTCAGCCTCCCAGGTTCAAGCAATTCTCCTGCCTCAGCCTCCTGAGTAGCTAGGATTTCAGACAGGCACCTGCCACCACGCCCAGCTAATTTTTGTATTTTTAAGTAGAGACGGGGTTTCACCATGTTGGCCAGGATGGTCTCGATCTCCTGACCTCGTGATCCACCCACCTCAGCCTCCCAAAGTGTTGGGATTATAGGTGTAAGCCACTGCACCTGGCCCTTCATTCTTTTTTCTTTTTAATGCTGTGACTGAATGATTGCCAGTGACCAGTCCTTGAGTTCACTAATCCTTTCTTTCAGTTGACCTAATCTGCTATTGAACCCCTCTATTAAATTTTTCTGTTCTTTTATTATATTCTTCAGCTCCGTGATTTCTGTTTGGCACTTTTTAATATTTTCTACCTTTTTGGTTGAAATTCTCACTTTATTCATGCATTGCTCTCCTGACCTCACTGAGCATCTTTGTGACAGGTCATTTGAATTTTTGTCTGGTAAATCACATATCTCCATTCTGTTTGGGTCAGTTTCTGAAGATTTATCTTGTTCTTTTATTTATGACATTATTTCCTGTTTGTTCATTGTCTTTGACTCTCTGTGTTGGTTTCTGCACATTTGATAAAACAGCCACCTCCCTCAATCTCCACAGATGAGCCTCCTCACAGCCCAGTCAGAGATTCTGGGTGCCTCTCAAACCAGTGTGTTTGTCCAAAATGCTGTTCTTGTTCTTGGTGGCCCCAGGAGACTAGAGTGTGCCAAGTACCATCAGTGCCCTGAGACAGGTGAGTCAGGAGTCAGTTCTTCTAAGTAGTTGTCAGAAAAGTTGGGGTGCTAGATGTGTGGTCCATTTCTTCTCTCCTCACAGAGAAGCTAAGGGCAGAAGTTTATCTCCTACTTGCTCTGCACTGAGCTGGGAAGGGGAGCTGTGGCAAAGGCCTGCATGCTCATTCAGACTGCATACTCTTTCAAACTTTTGCTTTGCTCTCTGTCACCCCTAGGGTCCCAATGAATGTCAGGCCCTGTCAGCTCTTTGACACAGATGGTTTAGAGGTCAGACCCTCTGGTAGCAGCCAGAAAAGTTGGAGCCTAGACAGGTAGTCAACTCTTTCTAAGGAGAAGCTGGAGGCTTGAGAACCAGGACCTTCTTTGGTGCTCTCCCAAGCATGTGGTCAACCAGATGCCCCAAGTATCCAGGACCCCATGGTGAGGGCCCATGTAGGAAAGCCTGGAGAGTGAGTGTGTCTTCTGGCCAGCACAGAGTTTCTTTCACAGAATCATGTGTGATTTGGGCCTCCACAATAGCACTGATGCATTGATTCAGGAAAACACACTCACATTAGACATAGGATACAGAATTCTCAGATACACTAACTGGCTCATAAACAAATCCAAAAGCATCTCTTCCTACCCAGTATTCTAAGTCTTCATCAATAAATCACTACATCCCACATAAGCCCAAGAATATGTAGTATATTTTTAAATAATATTGCATATGTAGACAGGGGCCCCACAACAAGTGTTTGGCCAGGGTTTCACACACACTAGAGGCAGCTCATCCTCAGTATTCCCATAGGACTTTGTGTTTACTTCTATAGCCTGTGATAACAGCATTTGACACATTCAAACATATTCCTCTTTGTGACATATTCTGTTGTCACCTTCTATGATAACACCCTTTTGCTTTTCCTTCTATTGACATCTCTGCCATCTCCTCCTTCTCCATCGTCCTCTAAATGCTGGCATGTTCCTGTGTTTGCTCTTGGCCCCTCTTCTCTAACTCTCTTCCTCAGTTATTTCATCTATTATTGTGGCTCTGAATATGATCTACATGCAAATGAATCCCAAACCTTCATTTCTGGTCCTGACCTCGCCCCAAAACTCAAGACTGTTATCCAACTGCCAACCTAACATCTCTACACAAATGTCTTTTTTTTTTTTTTTTTTTGAGATGGAGTCTTGCTTTGTCACCCTGGCTAGAGTGCAGTGGTGTGATCTTGGCTCGCTGCAACCTCTACCTCCCAGGTTCAAGTGACTCTGGTGTCTCAGCCCCCTGAGTAGCTGGGATTACAGGTGCACACCATCACACCCAGCTAATTTTTGTATTTTTAGTAGAGACAGAGTTTCACCATGTTGGCCAGGCTGGTCTCGAACTCCTAACCTCAAGTGATCTGCCCACCTCGGCCTCCCAAAGTGTTGGGATTACAGGCGTGAACCACTGTGCCTGGCCCTCTATGCAGATGTCTAATGGGTATCTAAATTTCACACATGCAAGACAGAACTGTTGATTGCATGCATATATACTCCAAACCCATTTCCCTCCCAGTCTTCCATATCTCTGTATCCAGATGCTTAAGCCAAAAACCCAAGAGACATCCTTGAATTTACCTTTTCCATTACAGTTTGTGACTATTCTATCAGCAAAGCCTACTTTTCTTCTTCAGAGTGTATCTCAAAGCCATGATCCTGTCTCCTCAGCCACCACCCTGGTCCAAGATGCTGCTCTATTGCTGTACTAGTGTGAAAGCACCACTGATCTCCCTGCTCTCCCTTTCCCCCTTGTAGTAGGTATAAAGAAATACCTAAATATGGGTAATTTATAAAGAAAAGAGGTTTAATTTGCTCACATCTGCCCCGGTGAGGCCTCAGGAAGCTCACAATCATGGTGGAAGATGAAGGAGCAGCCCATGCCTCACATGGCAAGAGAGGGAGCAACAGTGGGAGGGGAGGGGTGCTGCACTCTATTTTTTTTTTTTTTTTTTTGAGATAGGGTCTGGCTTTGTTGCCCAGGCTGGAGTGCAGTGGCACAATCTTGGCTCACTGCAACCTCCGCCTCCCGGGTTCAAGTGATCCTCCCACCTTAGCCTCCCAGGTAGCTGGGACTATAGGCAGCACGCCATCACACCCAGCTAATATTTCTATTTTTAGTAGAGATGGGTTTCACCCTGTTTCCCAGGCTAGTGTTGAACTCCTGAGCTCAAGTGATCCTCCTGCCTTTACCTCCCAAAGTGCTGGGATCACAGGCGTGAGCCACTGCACTTGGCCACCACACTCTTTTAAACAGGCAGATCTCATGTGAACTACCAGACTGAGAACTCACTCACCACCAAGGTGATGTCAGTAGCCATTCATGAAGGATCTGCTCCACGACCCAATCACCTCCCACCAGACCCCACCTTCAACACTGAGCATCACATTTCAACACGAGATTTGGAGAGGACAAACGTCCAAACTGTATCACCCCACTATAATCCATTCTCTCAAGGCAGCTAGAGAACTCTTTTCATAAGGTAAATCAGTGCATCCCATTTCTCTACTTAAAATATTTCAATGACTTCCCATTCCCCTTAAACATCCAAATTCATTCCACAGCATAGTCATCAATGCTCCAGAGGGTCCAGCCCCTCCTGGCCCTTTAACACCTCCCTGTCTTTGTTCCCCCTCACTCACTCTGCTCCAGGCCCTTGGCACACTTTCTGCAAACTCATGGCTGCCTCACACCCTTTGAACGTATAGTCTCTCTGCCTGTCTTCCCAGCACGTCGCAGGCTGGCTCCCTTCCTGCCAGCATCACCTGTCCTGACTGGCCCTTCTTAATGGCCCGCCTTTGAGATGAAAAGAAGCTCTGTTACATCATAAGCTCCTCCCTTGAGAACACTGATTACATTCTGAAAGTACACTGCTTATTCCTGTGCTCACAGTTCGATGTCTCTAGATTATAGGCGTTATGAGGACAGAGTACTGGTTTAACACAAAATTCCTGGGACTTAGAACACTGCCCAGCACAAATAATGATTGGTCAATAATTGTCGAAGGAATAGACTAAATGAAGGAACTGACAACTCAAGGGAAAGAGTAATGACTCCATGAAAGAGCCAAAAAAGAAGAAAAAAAGTGTTATGTTGCTAGGTAAACAATATTTACATTCATCTGTTATCAGCATTTCCAAAGCCTCTTTCAGCCTTAATCCCCACTGAGCCAGCAAGGTGAAACTCTGAACCACGTTCTGGAACAAAGTACGTTGTCTCAGGTGGCTGGCCAGGCCATGCCACTCACTCTTTGATGTTGCAAATCTTTAGCCAAAGGCCCTTAGGATATCTGTCAGGAGAGGCCATTCATTGCCAGCAGGGCGGAAGGCACTCCCTGGAGCTTTGCTCCTGATGGCTTCACGAGTGAGGAAGGAAGCATTCAGTTGGCCATTTCTGCTCTCCAAGACACATGTTTGCCAACATGATTGCATCTACTACCATATGCCTTTTGATGTTTCATTCATAAGAAGTACACTATCCTATTGCAAGATTCCATGTGTCCAAATCAAACATCTGGGATCCTTGCACTCAAAGGCTGTATTGAGAATGGCTAGAAGTCTACTCTCTTGATTTATAAGCCCCCCTTTTTATGATCTCTATTTTATTGAGTTTTTCTTTAATTATTTTCCCTTGGTATATATCTGAGATACATTACTCAAGATAGAAAATTTATTAGTACTATTTTGAGCATATTGTCTGCATTTTAAATGCAAAAAGCTGTTCAGTGAAATGCGTGTGTTATGTGCAATGTATTTTAAAGGCCACCTGCTCCTTTTCTTGTCTCAAGATACCTGTCTAAGGGAGGAGTGCCATATGGGCAGAAATGGAAACACACTGAAATTATGAATAATAAACTCCTCACAACCGATATAAGATTGTCAGCCATGGTAAAATCAATTGGTTTTTCCATTTTGCAGGAGGGACCACATAATGATAATAACTGAAAGGTATTTAGTACTTACAAGCATTTTGACATATCATCATATTTGCTCATCTCACCAGCATGCCAGATGAGGAGGAAAACAAATTGTATTCCAACTCAACGAATGAGGAAACAAAACCTCAGAGAGGTTAAGTGAGTTTCCCAGAGCTACAAAGATCATAATGGCCAACCTGGGGCTCAGACAGGGGTCTCTGACTCCAAGTCCAACACTCTTCCCCTCTGTTGCACTGCCCAGGGGAAAAGCAGAGACTTTCCTGAAAACCTGAGGCACAGAAACAATACAAACCCATGAGAAATAACAATAATAACGACCAACATTTCCCCAGTGCTGTGTATGTGCCAGTCTCTGTTCGTTCCGCACTTACTGGGCATCCGTGATGTCAAGCCCTGTTCTGGGTGCTGGAGATGTTGCAGTGATCAAAACAGGGGACGGGGCCCTTGCCCTCAGAGGGCTTACAGTCTGGATGAGGGTTTCTCAACCTCTTCTCTGTTGCCATCTGGGGTGGGGGTTCTTTGGGTGGGTGTTCTTAATCCTGTGCACTCCTGCCTGTGCCCACTGGGTGCCTAGAACACCCCACCCCCAGTTATGATCACTCCAAATGTCTGTAGACACTGAGAGATGGCCCATGGTTGAGAACTGCCATTCTAGAGGGAAGAACAGTTCAGCGAAAAGATGAAAAAGTAAATGACATGGTGTGTCACAGGGGAATACACACTATGGATAAAAATGATCCAGGGAAGTGGGATAGCCCCATGAGGGGGTGGTGTGGGTGGCAGTAGTCAGGGCAGCTTCACTGAGAAGGTGCCCTTGGAGCGAGGCTTACAGGAGAGCATGTGAGCAGGCAGGTGTGCGGGGATGTGCATTCCAGGAGAAGGAACAGCAAAGAGCAAAGTCCCCAGAGCAGCAGCAAGCCCAGCCTCCACCCAGCAGCTGGAGCTGGAGCCCTGTGGCTGAGGGAGGAAGGGGCTGGGACTGTCAGGGTCAGAACAGGGTGGTCGTGATGGAGGAGGGGGCAGGGCGGCTTGCAGGTGCACTTTGAAGCTGGAGCCCACAGCATTAGCTAGTGGACTAAACGTGAGGTGTGAGAGGGAGAAATGAATCCAAGATGACTCCAGGAATCAGCCTGAGCATCTGAAGGATTGCGCGGCCAGGAGAGCGTGGTTTGGGGAGCAGGGGCAGAGTCCGGGTTGATTCCAGTCAGCTGGCAACATCTACTAAATATTCTTCTTAGTGACTACATATAGATCTAGACCTGTGTGACCTTCCCAACACCCAGGAGAGACAGACACAGTCACATCCCCACTTACAGATGAAGACTTCAAGACGCAGAGCGGTGGAGGGACTTGCCCGAGTCCTGGAGCTGGGAGACATCCCGAGACCCTGGGATGGTCGCATGGCCCCTGCACCTCTGCTGCCTCCCCCATGGTGAAAGTACAGCACAGGCGGGGCTGCGAGAGAGCAGCGGAGAGATTATGCAGTAGCTATCTTTGGAGGCGTCACTGCCCACGGTGTTTTTAGGATGAATAATTGCTTGAATTCCTCAAGGCTTTATAAATAGATGGAGAGGTAATTATACACAGCAGGACAAAATTGGCTGACTTTTTCTAATCCTTATCGCAGTGGCCTTCCCCTAGGAAAGCACAACAGGGCCCTCAAGTCACCAGGCCTCACTAGGCCTGCGTCTTCACTGTGCGTCCTTCGCTGAACAAGCCGACCCAGGCTGGCCTCACCCCTGACCTTTGTGTTCTTTCTTTGCAACACCAGGTTGTTTTTTTTTTCTTTCTTTCTTTCTGTATTCCTTTTTATTTTGCCTCTCTGCTATATGTTGTGTTCTGCTGAGAAATTCAAAGGCTATGCCCTGGGATAAAACATTAGGTTTTTTGTCTGCATCTTGTGTGCTTTAGAGAAAATGGAGTATCAACGTGTTGAAAGGAAATAATATTGTTGTCAGAGCACCCTGGACATCTCTCAGCCTCAGAGAAGTCTTATTCTTGGGGGGTTCTTGGAACCTTTGGAGCTGCTCTTCTCCCTTTGTCCCTGGGGCCCCTCCTTCCTTTACTGCTCGGCTCTGACATAATCTCCTCCTATAACTCAGGCAATCCTGGGCACAGCCTCCCATCGCCCCTGCCCCACCATCCCGCAATGAAGCCATCTGCCACATGCAACATGATTACTTCCCCAGGGGACTGAGTGACAATGCAGGAGGGGACAGACACAAGGGACCTGGGTCTAGAAAGGCAGCTGGGGCCAGTTGCAAATGGAATCAGAATTGACCTGTGGGCAGCAGAAACCAACTGCATTTCTTTCAGTAGGAGGGAGCCTCACTCCTCTTTGAGTTTAGAGGGCATCCCTCACAAAACTGCTGAGTGTGGTGAGGGACAAGTTGGTGGGGGAACAGTTAGCGCTGTTTGCATGGCGAGGTGTGGATGGAGAGGGCATGCCTTTATGAAAAAAGAATCCACGGCCAGCACGGTGGCTCACGCCTATAATCCCAGCACTTTGGGAGGCCGAGGAGGGCAGATCACGAGGTCAGGAGTTCAAGACCAGCCTGGCCAACATGGTGAAACCCTGTCTCTACTAAAAATACAAAAATTAGCCAGGTGTGGTGGCAAACACCTGTAATCCTAGCTACTCAGTAGGCTGAGGTGGGAGAATCGCTTGAACCCAGGAGACGGAGGTTGCAGTGAGCTAAGATTTCGCCACTGCACTCCAGCCTGGGGGACAGAGCGATACTATGTCTCAGAAAAAAAATAAATAAATACAGAATTAGCTGGGCATGGTGGCACATGCCTGTAATCCCAGCTACTCGGGAGGCCAAGGCAGGAGAATTGCTTGAATCCGGGAGGCAGAGGTTACCGTGAGCCAAGATCATGCCATTGCACTCCAGCCTGGGCAACAAGAGTGAAACTCTGCCAAAAAAAAATCCACAAGAACTGGCGACAGAAGCTGAAGACTAGAGTGGAAAAAAATGATAGTATCTTAGGATGGAAAGGGCCTACATCACCACACTTTCCTGCCTCCACCTGCAGGAATTGCTGGGCAGCATTTGAGGCAGATGACAGGAAGCTCAAGTAGCTCGTAAGACGCGGAGGCCAGCACTCCACTGACAGGCTCTTCCCTCTTTGCACAAGGTTTCCTAACATTGAGTCCAAATTCGAATCTCTGAGACTTCCTACGTGCGTCCTTAACTTTTCTCTCTGGAGCTCTCAGGTGTCAGAGCATCACGATCTTTAAATAGCCACTACATCTCTCCACTGGACCTCCTCCTTTCCAGGCTGAGTGCCACCAGTGTCTGACCCTTTGCCAGCTTGCTCTCCTCCAGTTAGTCCCTGACACTTGGGGCTGCGTGTGATCCAGCAGAAATGTCCTGGCTGGGCTGAACGAGGGCTGATTCCTCCATTCTACACAGGATGCTGCGAGGTCGGGAGTGACGCCCAGCAAGAACTGCAGAGTCGGCAGCCCCAAGGACCTGTCCTCCACAGAAACACACACACAAAGATGAGCAAAAGCCGTCAGAATCAACTTTGTGGAACTCTGGGAAATAATCAAAGATTTACAGCAAGCAAGCAAAAAAAAAAAAAAAATGCACTAATGACTTATGACTTAAATACAGCATTTGTGGAAATCTCAGTCAAACTTCTAGCTGACCACAAGCTACAGGACCAGGGACTTCAGAGAACACACACTGATGAAGAATATAGTCTTCAACTAGAGTGCCTCCTAATGTTGGCTTTGTTGGAAGCTGGGCCAACAGTATTTGCTAGTTTGCTTTGTGGTCAGCTTTGCCTTTTCATTGGCTTAATGAGAAGCCAGGACTCCTGAACCTAAGTCTCAAGTTCATTTTTCAAGTCTAAGTGTTAGACATTAAATGAATCCCTATGATATTCCATTTTGTTTATTTAAACCCCAAGGCTCCTGCCTGCCAAAATCTTGTGAAATTTTTATTTCATTATCCAGCTCATGGGCTATCCCTCTCAGATTTGTGCTTTCCATAATTTCTAAAGCATCTTGTCTATGTCTTTCTTAAAATTATTGATTAAAAAATGTCAAACAGGACTGGATCAATACAGAGCCCCAGGCACATCGACAGAGGCCCCCATTTCAATAACCTTAGTTCTGTGGGTGCATTTGTCCATCAAATACAACCCACAGGGATGTCTAACACACCAGAAGGTTGTACTCAGAAAAGAATATTAGTTTCATTTGGTTCGATGTATCTGTTTAAAAATCCACTTTTTAAACAGAAGAAATCTTTCACTTTTTAAAGAATTTCCATAGCACTTTCTCTGCATTTCCATTACAGCACATTTAACACCCTACTGTGTGAAGGTTCAGGTCACATCTAAAGGTAAAGACTTTGCATTGAGAGAACTGGGTGCAAATCAAAGCTCTGCCATTTACCAGTTCTTTTTTTTTTTTTTTTTGAGACGGAGTCTCGCTCTGTCACCCAGGCTGGAGTGCAGTGGCGCGATTTCGGCTCCCTGCAAACTCCGCCTCCCGGGATCACACCATTCTCCTGCCTCAGCCTCCCGAGTAGGTGGGACTACAGGCACCCGCCACCGTGCCCGGCTAGTTTTTTGTACTTTTAGTAGAGACGGGGTTTCACCGTGGTCTCGATCTCCTTACCTTGTGATCCGCCCACCTCTGCCTCCCAAAGTGCTGGGATTACAGGGGTGAGACACCGCGCCCGGCCGGCCATTTACCAGTTCTAAGACTCAGTCTCTTCATGTCTAAAATGGGAATAACATTAGTACATACCTTACAGAGTTATCATAGGATTAAAAAAGATACAGACAATAAACACAGTGCTTGGCACTTCAGAACTCATAGTATCTCTTCTCGTGTAAGCTCAGTGCAGCACGCCTAGAATCCAACCCACTCACATGAAACGGACATGATGGCTGGACCTGTGGCAGCCATTTTATAGCCATGAAGCAACAATCATGAGAATAAGCCCAAAAGAATTACACCTACCAATTATTGCCGAATCCCCAAACCAAAGCCACAATTTAGTATTATGGGAAGGGGAAAAAAATCTCTTTGCAAAAGACACTATGTTTTTTTTTTTTTTTTCTATTACTTGCAGTTGCCCCTTTTGGCCAGGCTGCCCTAACTCAAGCCACTAACTAGATAACGGTTTGTCAGAAATTAAACTTCCATTTAAGGAAGAAAATCACTTGGGAATTTGTAGTGCACATGCATGGGTATCTGTGTCTCTTGTATGTGCCTGTGTGTGTGTACCCTGGTGCCTGCAGGGAAGTTCGAGCTGTTTGTTCCAATGCCAGTTCTATAGCCATTGAGCAAGAAACCCCGGAACTGTTCCCCGTCGCGCATGCGGAGCAGCAGACGGCAGGTGTTTCTGGCCGACTTGCTGCCAGGCGGGGGCCTCTGCTGCATTCATCCTCCATGCGCTCGTTTCTGAAGCTGCATGTCTGCTGAAGGAAAGGCCACAGCAAAGCCGGGCGCTGCTGGTGTGGACCCACTGTGTCGAGATCTCCTAGGGCTCCTGAAGGAGAGAAAAGAAAACCCAGGCACAGGGCATTTTGTGAGGGAGGGAGCAGGAAATGCTCAAAGGTTCCACCGTAATTTGAAGCAAGATCAAAAGCCCCAGGAGTGGGTGGCTCTCCAGCGTCTTCCCGGCCCCCGGGATATACAAGCATAGTTGGAAGACTTCCAGGTCTCACTCAGAGCCCAGGGACCCAACAGGCACAAGCCAGAGGGGAAGGATGTGTCTGCACAACCCTAGGGGAACGGCATGGGAGGGTCTCAGGTTGGCATGGGGGTGGAGGGCGCACACTCCAGCAGGTGGACAAGGGGAGGAAGGCGCTGCCAAGAAAGGAGAAAGGGGACATCAAGGAGGTGGCTCCTGTCCTGAGGCCGTAGGCCCTGGCTCTTCTGGCACAGGGGCAGTGTGGGTGGGTGGGCTGCCTGCAGTTGGCACCAGCTCCGTCTGCACAGGTGGTCACCCTGAGGCAGGCAGAGGCAACAGCCTGCCAGCCGCCTTCACCTCCACCCGCTCCCAGGGCCCCCAACACATCCCTCCACCCCCCTCACCATCCCAGCACCCCCACCCCATCCTAGCATCCCTGGGATCAAAAGCAAATGGATTTTTCTTCCCCTGGACTCTAGAGCAGTCTTGCACTGTGCTCTGTCTCACAGGAGAGGGCACTGTCCATGAGGATTCGCTGTTCGGAAGGAGGTGTAAGGCCTGCTGTCCTGCCTTCTCCAAGCTTTGGGCCCCTCATCTGTAAATGGGAAAAATGCATCCACCTGAATAGAGGCTTTGGGGACAGGAGGGGGCATCAGGGGACTTTCCCGGGTGTGGAAATCTGTCTTGATCTGAGTGGTGATGACTCAGGTGCATGCACACAGAAAAATCCACCCGGCTATATACACAAGATCATGCACTTTACCAGGAGTGCAAGCAAGGGACTGGCTTAGACACTAGTGGAAGAGGCCCCTCCAATGCGGTCTGGTTGAAGGGGCCCAGGGTGTGTCTCTTCCTCAGACACATCCATTCCAGCCTTACTCCCTCTGTTGCTGACGCAGGAAATTCAACTATTACAAATGACTGCCCTTGGCTTAAAGCTGTGTCTCCAACTGGTAGGAAGAGTAACATGTTTTCTTATCTCACCTGCACTTTAGAGTCTCAGAGGAGGGAAGTCAGGCGTGGAGAACGAGATCTGAAAATATATTTTCCTTGCCTGATAACTTTTGTCCAAAGCAAGCTCTGTGAGTGAAAGGCTTTGCTTGTCCCTCTGGGAGAGGGAGAGAAACAGATTGAGAAGGGACAAGCATGCCTGCCCAGCCCTGCCCAGCCATTCTGCCTCCCTCCCCTACAAGCCAGGAAACCAGACTCTCGGGGCTGGAGGGTCTGTGAGGATGACAGGAGGGCTGGACATCTGGGACCCTAATGAGGGAGGAGTAGGCTCAGGGACAAGACATCCACCCTGACAGCCACACGGTCAGCTGACCCCCACTGTTGGGAATGCATGCATGGCTCCAGTCGGATCCCACACTGGATGGGCATCACTTCTGCTTGAATCAACCAAAGGGAAACAAGTCCACGGGCCCACCAGACCTTAAATGCAAGGCTTGAAAGTGAGGTCAGTGCCCCACATTTTGATAATATGGATTGACTACTTTTTAATGTCCAAAATTGTACACTCTCCCGTAATCTTTTGTAGAAAATTCACAACATCCAAAGCTACTATGAACTGAGGAATATTTTTCAATTATTGCACATATGATTGCATTTATTAGCCATGACAATATCAACTAGTGTTTGAAATATAGTGAGTGTGCATGATGAATGGTTTCAATGGGTAGGCTAGTAGGAAACCTCAGTGCCTCCCTGTTCTTTCCCTGAAGTCTTCCAAGTCCAGGGGCCCTGAGGGCTTGCCATGCACACAGGCTGCTTGCAAACCCACCAAACAAGCACACACTGACCCAAAGGGATGAGCAAGATGACTCCAAAGGAAGGAAAATCAGGAATGACAAATGATGTCAAGGAAACCATCCCTGTGCTGAATGAGCCTCTTGGCTTTCCCTTAACATATATTTTTACAAACTTACCTAAAATTTCCCAGAAATGTCGCTTCAAGAGGGCATTCAGCCTAAGCTTGGAAATCTGTGTGCATAGGTGTTTATGTGCATAAGTACACACACTCTCACCAAGAATCAACTTACATTGCACAGCTCCCAGCATTGTCCTTGGACAACAGCAAGTGGCTGAGAAGGACAGGCTTCTCTGACCTACAAACTTTACATCCTATAGAACTTCTATTAACAGAGGACACTATGAAACCACTATTATTCAAGCAGAGGACAAATAGGTTTCTTCATACCTAGTTCTTCATAGAAATGGAGCAAGTTTGAAGTGCTTACTAGAAGGATGTCCTGTCACCTAAAAATATTAATACCTGCTTCCTTAGGGTGCTGGACTATGAGTAATCACCTAATTTTTTTTTACTTTTTCTAAATTTTCTATGATGAGCATGTAAATTAACTATGAAGACATATATATGTTATATATATGACACATACAACATTTATAAATAAATTATAATCTCAGAGAAAATCACAAAATGTGAGAAGGTAGTTAAAGACCCAACAGGAAAACCATAATCTACAGACACATGGGAAACTGAGGCCCAGGGTGGCAAATGGATCATCCTGGAGCTGGTGTCCGGCCCTTGGCCTCCGCACACCTACTCAGTGAAGCTGCCTCGGGAGAGCCATCTTGACTCAAGAGAGGAGTTTAACTGCAGTGAGTTTCAGCACCAAAGCTAACTTTACTAGATCTTCATAATTTAGAAAATTGAGTATTATCTATTCACAAGGTTCTTAAAAGGCTATAGAGAGACAAAGCAAGGGTGGTAAGTGGAGAGAAAAGGCATGTATGATGGTCCTGATTCTCTCCCCTCCCCAGTTTAGTAAAATGGGGGGACCTGGGTGTGGCCATGGAAGTTCTATCAACATTCAGCTCTGTTTTTTGCTCGTTCCAAAGGCACATTCATGCAACATGTAACCAGCCCAACCTGGAGCAGACAAAGGACTCCAGGATATCGAGTCCAGGAGATACCTGTATTCAGTTACCAACAGCTCACTTCCTTATGTTACTGCACTTTCAGTTTCTAAGTATGTGCATTATTAAATTCAACATTTTCTTTCTTTCTTTTTTTTTTTTGAGACAGAGTCTTGCTCTGTCGCCCAGGCTGGAGTGCAGTGGCGCGATCTTGGCTCACTGCAAAATTCTCCATTTTCAATCAGCTGTAACTGCAAAGTATCCTAAGGATTTACTCCACATGCCTCAAAAAGACACATTGTCAAAATGTCTAAGTCCAGGTTGGAAGTCAGGTTCTTGTGAGCTGAGGGTACTCTAGAAGTCAAGGAGCAGGTCTGGGAAGGAGAATCTGGGAGCTCAAGGGGCCCTGGCCAGTCCTAACAGCCAGGGCTAGGATACGACAACCACACTCAGGCATGTGAGGCAGCAGAATGCTACCCACCCCATTATCCTCTTGGGCATAGTGGCTCTTGTCTGCCACATTCCCCCCACCCACCAAAACCCCTTCCCTACACTGCAGGGCATGGGGCCTGACTGCATCCCAGGATCTGTTGTGTTTAGCGCTCTAAGTGCAGCTCAGGTCAGCCTACCTTCTGCAGGAGTGGTGGCTCTGTGGACAGAGGCCCCTGTCCCAGGGCTGGCACAGTGCCACAGTGCCAGAGGAGAGGCAGTGGTGGCTGGAGTTGGCAGGAGTGCAGTTGCTCCCTGCGCTGGACAATGGCCATGTTGTGTGACCTTTTTTTTTTTTTTTGAGACGGAGTCTTGCTCTGTTGCCCAGGCTGGAGTGCAGTGGTGTGATCTCAGCTCAATGCAAGCTCCGCCTCCTGGGTTCACACCATTCTCCTGCCTCAGCCTCCCGAGTAGCTGGGACTACAGGCACCCACCACCACACCCGGCTAATTTTTTGTATTTTTAGTAGAGACGGGGTTTCACCATGTTAGCCAGGATGGTCTCAATCTCCTGACCTCGTGATCCACCCGCCTCGGCCTCCCAAAGTGCTGGGATTACAGGTGTGAGCCACCGCGCCCAGCCCCATGCTGTGTGACCTTGACACTGATAGGTTAGGTGGATGCCTAGATTGACATTCTCTAGGCCACCCCATGATGTTGTGGACTCCTGGTTCCCTGGCACAGTAGAGGGGCCTCTGTTTCCTGAACTACACCCTGACTGGACCCGCCAGCAGGTCCAAGCTGTGGAGGAGGGTCCTCTAACTCCCCTTCCCCACCCCCGCTTTGGAACGATAAGGCCCAGAGGTGGCAGGTCAGTCTATCCCAGCTGTCCGTCTCCTCTCGGTCTTCTCTCCATGGCCACTATGCCCCATATCTCTGGCTGTGCACAGGCCACTGTGTCCTGTCTCCCCTCCACTTCACCTGTGTCAGTGGCTTCTGCCTCCCCACTGTCCATGTGAACTGTGCTATCAGCAGAGGCAAAAGGGACCCCACACAAGATCCTGCTTTCCCAGGCCCCCTCCCCAACTCACTGCCCCCATTAGTCTCCTGTGGGGTTCCCCTTCTAGCTCCCAGAGCCCTGCCTTGGAGACCAACTCTACTCTCTGCCCGTCTCCTCTCAGCACCCCAATCAATTCCACTCTTCTGACTCTTCAGACGCCTGTTTATCATAATTCCCAGTCTATAAAAATGGCTGCTCCCAACTCCTTACAGGACGTTTCCTTACTGACAAGTCAGCTGCACAGTGGCAGCAGAACTGTCATTGTTTAATGAATTGCATCACAAAAATGGGGAGGTGAGGCTTTGGATGAGCTTGGGACTAAATCTTTAAGCAGGCGCCACATTTATGCAAATCCCTCAGGCCACTGCATAATCTCCTCTTTGCAGTCAAGGAGCCTATAAATAGGAAGGAGAGTGGAGAGACTTTTCCTAAGGGCTGCCCGCATCGTTTTAGGGCTAAGCTCACGGCACTGCGACAGGGCCTGGCAGCCAGGGACCTTGGCAGAAGCTATAATAAGAATGTGGGGCTTTTAAGACCCTAGTCCCATTGGATGCCTCCAGTCCAGGCGTAGCTGGCTGGGAAGTCAGTGCCCTCTCCACACTGCAGCTAAATGACTGACCTGAAGATAATTGGGGTCATTTGTCGCACAGAGAGAGAAGGGGCTGGGGCAGAAAGCTGCTCAACCTGCATGCAGATGGGGTTTTCTGTGACCGTTCCCACCTGCCAGGGACAGTACGAGCCCATGGGCATCACTGGCAGGATGGACCTCGTGGCTTCCACCGCCAGCACACAGGTGAGCTGTGGCAACCCCCAGTGACCCCTGTTCCTGTGAGACCTGAAAACTGTAAATGTGGGCAGGATAGATTTTTCTCCCGCCCCTCCGCAGCTGCAAAGGCCCTTCCTTGCCACATAAGCGCTTAATCAGCATAATGAGCGACTACTGAGCTGATCGTTATCATCTCCCTCCTGGTTAGAAGTGGAACCATGCTGGGGCCAAACCAGGAGCCAGCCAGGCAGACCCAGGCAGGAGAAAACACACAGAGATGAGTAACCACCACAAGCTGGCACTCAGTGAGGCAGGTGTCTCTTCTTTGGCCCAGGGCGGGGCGAAGGAGGAGGTGGGGTGCTTTGCTCATCCTGCAGAGCCAGGCCCCTCAGCTTCACCTCTCCCCACTGTCAGATGCATTCTACTTAGAAAGGGAACACAGCTAATCGGAGGCTCAGAAAGACCAAGGTTTGATGTTATCTCTACTCCTTCCACAGTTTACTGGCCACGAATGGCCCAAGCTCCACCACTGTAAGTGACTCTCCACAGAGTTCCATGAGAAAGACAGAGAGACACTATAGAAATCTGAAGATGGCTTTGCCTTTCAACTCTGCAATCTGTTCGCTGCTCTCAGGTACATCATATTTATTAGACGGCAATTATCCTACCTGCCGTAAACGTCAGAGTCAAGGACAGAGCTGTCATCCGTCACTAAGACCCATTGGAAATAATTTGAGATATCACATTGTCATTTACATCACTGGAAATATGAAAATCCAGTTTCTCTTTACGTAATTCATACAGACCGTAGATCAACTTAATAAACACTCTGACCCCTTTCTTGAAAAATAAATGGCTTCAGTTTAAAGTATGAAAGCTGTGGATTTATGGGGGACACTGAAGATTGATTTAAGAGGACTAATTAGATCTTATTATGCATAATGACATTCTCAAGTGAATATTGCAGGATCAGAAATGAACATCTGCAAATTTCTTGCCTAAAACCCCAGAAACCCTAGGTATTCAAAAACTCATTTCAAAAGATAACTGGGTAATATCAAAGACATATGAGGAAATGCTTGATTTCTAATCAAAGATGAGAGATACATTAAACCCAAGAGACTGAAAAACAGGAACACAGCAATTTTCTGTCTCTCCCAGGCACTTCCCTCCTACCAGCAACTTCAGGAATAATATTGGACTCTGTTAACCATGTTACAGCTTGACTGTGAGCCTTCACTTTGGTCTTGGGAGGACCATGTACAACTGTTTCTACAGCATATTCACTCAGTGCATCCAAGGGCTATCTAACAGGTACCTACTGTGTGTCAGGCACTGTGCTCAGCACAGAGTGCAGGAGACCAGTGTTGAACCACACCTTCACTCTTATGGGGCTTACATCAAAGAACTTACGTCAACTTCTGAGAACCAATTATCTTTAGAAGACTGTACTTAATCCTAAATCCTCGAAAAGCCAGCTTATAATCCAATAGGAAACAGAGGAAAGATCAGTTAATTTGGCTGCAGAGGTAGTAGAAGAGCCAATCCATCAATCAACAAATGCTGTCAATCAGGAGGATGCTTTGAGTTCTGCCCATAGGGTGGGAAGAAGAGATCTAAAGACTATAAGCTGGCCAGGTGTGGTGGTTCATACCTGTAATCCCAGCACTTTGGGAGGCCGAGACGGGAGGATCACTTAATGCCAGGACTTCAAATCTAGCCTAAGCAGCATAATGAGACTCCCGTCTCTACAAAAAAATTTAAAAGTTAGTGAGGCATGGTGGCCTGCATCTCTAGACCTAGTTACTCCACAGGCTGAGGCAAGAGGACCACTTCGGCCCAGGAGTTCAAGATCACATGAGCCATGACATGCATCACTGCACTCCAGCCTGAGTGAAGAGAACAAGACCCAGAGCAAGACCCTGTCTTCCCCCACCCCCAAAAACAGAATAGAACCCAAAGCCCCTGTTTTAAGGAGCCACCATTGAGTAAATTCTGAGCAACACCAAAATAATCATAACAGATAATACTAGAGCTGTTGGCTGGGCTCAGTGGCTCACGCATGTAATCCCAGCACTTTGGGAGGCTGAGGCGGGTGGATCACGAGATCAGGAGTTCAAGACCAGCCTGGCCAAGATGGTGAAACCCTGTCTGTACTAAAAATATGAAAATTAGCTGGGCGTGCTGGTGAGTACCTGTAATCCCAGCTACTCAGGAGGCTGAGGCAGAGAATTGCTTGAACCCAGCAGGCAGAGGTTGCGGTGAGCCAAGATCGCGCCACTGCACTGCAGCCTGGGTGACAGAGTGAGACTCCATCTCAAAAAAAAAAAAAAAAAAAAAAAAAAAAGGTGCTAGAGCTGTCACAAGGATTCCTGAAAGACATTACGACAGATAGCAGGAAGACTTGTAAGAAAATGAAAAGGCTGCTGGGCATGGTGGCTCACGCCTGTAATCCCAGCACTTTGGGAGGCCGAGGCAGACGGATGACTAGGTCAGCAGTTCGAGACCAGCCTGGCCAATATGGTGAAACCCTGTCTCTACTAAAATACAAAAAGAAAAGAAAAGAAAATTAGCCGGACATGGTGGCGTGCACTTGTAGTCCCGCTACTCAAGAGACTGAGGCAGAAGAATCGCTTGAATCCTGGAGGCGGAAGTTGCAATGAGCCGAGATTGTGCCACTTCACTCCAGCCTGGGTGACAGAGTGAGACTCCATCTCAAAAAAAAAAAAAAAAAAAAGAAAAGAAAGAAAGAAAAAGAAAAGAAAAAAAAGAAAAGGCAAGACATATACACATATACTGGAACATACTGGAAGAGACTATTAACGATACATGTAGCTGACCAAGAAGTGCCTTCATTTTAATAATAGTAAAACAAGCAACCCAATTCTTTAAAAGGGGCACAAGATTTGAACAGACACTTCAGAAAAGAATATATATGAATGGCTAATAAGCACATGAAAAGGTGCTAATATCATTAGTCATCGTGAAAATGCAAGTTAAAACTATCAAGAAATGCTACCACATGCCTACACAGAGGAGACTGCAAGAATGCTCATAGCAGCTTTATTCACAAGGGCAAAAAACTGGAAAGAGTCCAGATCTTCATCAATGGATGAACGGAAAAAAAAAATCAGGACGTGTACATGCCAGCAAATCCTACTTAGCAATAAAAAGGACTGCTGAGACACAGAGCAACATGGTGAATCTTGAGAGAACCTATTGCCTGTCCCAAGTGCATGACTTCTACAATAGGCTAAACTAAGCTATGGTGATAGAAACTGGAGAGGGGGCCAGGGCAGGGAAGGGACAAGGGAACATACTAGTGACGGGAACACTCCACGTCTTGACTGGCGTGGAGGTGACACAGGTGTATGTATTTGTCCAAACTTGGCTCACCAAACTCTTTTTTTTTTTTTTTTTTGAGACGGAGTCTCACTGTTGCCAGGCTGCAGTGCAATGGCTCGATCTTGGCTCACTGCAACCTCTGCCTCCCTGGTTCAAGCAATTCCCCTGCCTCAGCCTCCCAAGGAGCTGGGACTACAGGTGCACGCCACCATGCCCAGCTAATATTTGTATTTTTAGAAGGGATTTCACCATGTTGGCTAGGATGGTCTCAATCTCTTGACCTTGTGATCTGCCTGCCTCGGCCTCCCAAAGTGCTGGGATTACAGGTGTGAGCCACCGCACCCAGCCAACTCACCAAACTCTTAAGATCTGTGTGTCTTATTTTATGTAAATTATACTCCAATTTAAAAAAACAAAGATGTTATCAAAGAGCAGGCAAATCTGTATAGGAGCCCAGGATGCCCTGGGGAGAGCAGGGATGGGCACCTCTTTCCTTTTGAAGCTCCACTTGCATAGACCATGTCTGATGCCAGATTGTCTCTGTGAAAAGCAGGGGCTCCAGGGAGGTCTGTTAACGAGGGAAGGGGTTTTTATCCCAGCAACCCTGCCTCTTGCCCCAGACTGTGATGGGAGCAGGGACTGACTTGGAGCATGGCATATAGATGGATGTGCCAGGCTGGGCATGCTGAGACCCCACACCATGAACACGCCTTGCAGAGCTGCCCAGGTAGTACAGTGGCCTCCGCCTCGGCCCCATAACCCTGAAAGATGCAGCACCTGGTCTCTGGATGATGGCAGGATTCCCTTGAACTGGCCCCAGAACCTGGAAAGACAATGCCCCTGGTGCCCTCTGGACTGTGCTGGCAGTGGGGTGGTGGGGCCTGTGAGCCAGTGCCAGGCAGATGGATGATGCTCAGAAAGGGGACTTGATGGGGGAGGGGGTGGGAGAGGGACATGTTTTTCAGACTTCAAGCCGGAGAAATGGCTCACACCCCTGACGAATGGAATCCTTACCCCTGTTTATAGAGCAGCAGCCTAGGAAGCAGGTTCGCTGAGCACTGGTTTCCAACCTGTCTGATTCTGGTGAGACAGAGCATACTCACATGCAGCAAGTGACATGAAGCAGGTTTATTACTTACAGACAGGCAGTCAGGGACAACAAAGCCTAGGACTCATCACCAGCCAGTCTCCAGTCTCCCAAGTCTCGAGAAAGCTGCTGGAGCAGAGAAAGTCTGGTCTGAAGGGCTCCACTTGCGCTCCAGCTGAGGATCCCTGAAAAGCAGTCTGCCCTGCCTTTATAACCTGAGAGGAATATGATATGCTGGACGTCCTGTTTCTATGGGGGACTGGGGCAGAACCCCAGCTGTCCAGGCCATTCCTCTCTCTCAGGATGCTGCAGGCCTGGCACATTCCAGTTATTTGTGAGAACTACAAGCAAGAAAAAGGGAGAACCATCCTGCATGCTCCTGCTTTGGCAAAATGTCATTTTCATCTCTCTTGCCCGAGTGTTTCCCCCTTTCACACCCTCTCTTGGGCAGGGGAGTCTGAACATAACAAACCTGGGAAGTGCAGATGATGCTGGCAGGGATTTGTGTGGACAGATGAGGTGCACCAGCCTGAGGCCTGGAGATCCAGTACCTGGAGGGTACTGGGGTCCACTCACAGCAAAGATGGACCACAGCACCCTCACCCTCCAGAGAAAGGCCTTACCCTGGCGGGGTTCTGCTGGAGTGAGGTTTGGACCAGGAGAAGAGGTAGGTGAGGAGACTCAACAGGGGAAGGGACGCCCCATGCCCATCTGAGGCGAGCTCTGACATGGAATGATGGTTGGCTTAAGGACGAACGTAGAGAAATGTCTTAGGGAATGTAGGGGTTAATATGAGAGTTTCCTCTAGTAATAGCCTTGACTAATACATCCCTGCTTTCCCAAGGATTCTCCCATTCCACTGTTGTTATTTAATTATAATTAAGACAGGCTGGGCCGGGTGGCTCACACCTGTAATCCCAGCAATTAGGGAGGCCAAGGCCAGAGGATCATTTGAGGTCAGGAGTTTGAGACTAGGCTGGCCAACATGGTGAAACCCCGTCTCTACTAAAAATACAAAAATTAGCTGGGCTTAGTGGCAGGCGCCTGTAATCCCAGTTACTCGGGACGCTGAGGCAGGAGAATCACTTGAACCTGGGAGGCAGAGATTGCAGTGAGCCAAGATAGCGCCACTGCACTATAGCCTGGGCGACAGATGGGGACTCTGTATCGAAAAATAAATTTTAAAAAATGTAATTAAGACAGACTTAGCATCTATTATGTGCCAGGCACTGTGCAGTGCGCTGGGATCCAGCAGGACACATGACAAAATCCCCGCACTCCTGGATCTTACACATGAAGATGGGAGATGAACAAATAAACACCAGGTGGGGATAAGGGGCATGGGAGAAAATAAAGCCAGGCAAAAGCAGGGAGAATGGTGGATTTCAGGGTTGGTAGGGACCGTCTATTTTACAGAGGTGGCCAGGGACATCCTCCTGAGATGATGTTTGTGCAGACACTGAGGAGGCTCCGTGGTGCCCTGGGGATTCATGTCCCAGGCAGGGGTTGCAGAGCGCACCAGCCTGGAGAGCGCACCCTGGCTGGGTGTGGGGCGGAAAGGACAAGGTGAGAAAACGCAGCCTGGAAGTCTGTGGAGGGAGCAGGTTATTAGGGCCTGTAGTCCAAGATGGATGCTGAATGCGATGGGGAACCCTGGAAGGCTCTGAGCCAAGGCTGGACGAGCTCGGGGTTCTAAGCCGCGCTGGACCTGCGGTTCGGAGCCGGACTGTAGGAGGGCACCGCGCCTTCCGTCTGCCCCGCCTGCGTTCCCTGCTAGGAGGCCCCAACACCTGCGCCCTCCCACGCTCCAGCCGAGGTCTGCAGCCGCCGCTGGACGAAGAAGAGCGGGGCCGGGACTGTCCTCACAGCCCAGCTCCAGGCTGAGTTCCGACCGGCCCCTCGGAAGCCCCGAGCGGGCCTGTCCTGATCATGCGGCATAGGAGGACGAGCCGTGGAACTCCCATCGCTTCCGCACAGCCTCTCTCACTCCATCCAGCCACTAACGCGAGGATGGCAGCGTCTGAGCATCTGCGTGGGATGCGCCCCGAGAACGCGGTCAGCCCTGCTATGTGGCACCCAGGCTCCATCCCGGAGCAACCAGGCGTGTCCCCAGAGCCCCAAGGCCAGCGGGGCCCGGGCTGCAGAGGAGGAGCGCAGAGTGCTCTCCACCAGCACTTCTGACTGAGAAACTCAAAACGAGTTTCTGTTCCCTTTCCAGGACTTAGAATGAACAGAAAACCAAACATTTCACCAGAGCCATTTGCTTCTTCCCCAGGAAAACATCTGGCAGGGCCTATCTCCAGGGCCGCTAGCTGACTGCACAACGAACGCACAAAGGCGAGTCTTTCCAGGTAGCCTCACACGTGGGGCTGGCAACCAGGGACTCCCTGCCACCCACCTCCTGCTAGGACAGACTCTCCTGTGGAAGCGCTGGGCTTCCTCAGCTTTGTTGCTCGTGTGCAACAGAAACTACGAGGACGCTAGGCATTTCGTATTTTGAAATGCCTCTAAAATAAATATTTGTGATGTTTGCCTTTTACCATATTTGCCCCAGAAGACATTTAGAATTAAGAATTGGTTTGTTTGCTGCTTTCGAAAATCAGACGATGTTGAGGCAAAGCTTACGCCAAGAAATATAAATTGTGATTTCCCAAAAGTATAAATGCAATATGCTGAGCCCAGGCTTAAGAAAACGATATAGCCACCTATACTATTAATATATAGGCATAATGTTGCAATATGCCCCTTTTCTATAAATTGTACCATCTGCGTTTATTTTTATTGAAATGAATGAAGCTTAAATTTGAAGGACTTTCTGACATTTCTTAGGATGACTGGAGAATTCTTGGAGCATCAGAAAACCAGTGCTAGAGATGCCTGTTCAAAACTGGAATTACTGTTAGTGAATACAGTTGAACAGTGAAACAATGAAGAAGTGGATATACATGCCTTCTTTCATTCTGTTATTTACCTATTGGATACGTTTGTTAAACACTAATTATTTGCAAGGGGCTGCATAATCTGTTAGAAGGTAGTATGGGCTAGGCCGGGCGCGGTGGCTCAAGCCTGTAGTCCCAGCGCTTTGGGAGGCCGAGGCGGGCAGATCATGAGGTCAGGAGATCAAGACCATCGTGGCTAACACGGTGAAACCTGGTCTCTACTAAAAATACAAAAAATTAGCTGGGCAAGGTGGCAGGCGCCTGTAGTCCCCTACTCGGGATGCTGAGGTAGGAGAATGGTGTGAACCTGGGAGGCAGATATTGCAGTGAGCCAAGATCGTGCCACTGCACTCCAGCCTGGGCGACAGAGCGAGACTCTGTCTCAACAAAAAAAAAAAAAAAAAAAAAAAAAAAAAGAACTTAGAAAAATCTAAACATTTTCTTGAGCAATTATAACAAAAGCAGAGAGACATTGCTGTCTTAGCCAGCCAAATGCCCTTTTTCCTTTTTTTCTTTCTTTTTTTGAAATTTGAAAAAAAGAAACAAAACACTCTTTAATATAACTACCCCTCTCCCTCTTGGTTTATTATTTCTAAGGCTCACATATGCCAACTATTGGTTTGACCCAAGAAACTTTGAAAATACACATTCTGCATACTTCTGCACATTGTGGACGACTCTATACCGCTTGCATGTGAGT
Organism: Pongo abelii; assembly: GCF_028885655.2. Taxonomy (NCBI): domain Eukaryota; kingdom Metazoa; phylum Chordata; class Mammalia; order Primates; family Hominidae; genus Pongo; species Pongo abelii. The sequence continues at coordinate 39,459,162 of NC_071997.2, read as the reverse complement.
ATGGGGTTTGAAGCCCCTTAAATGGGTATAAGGAGATGGAGAAATTCCCTTCCAGGAAAATAACTGTTTTTATTGGGTAAACATTTTGATCAACTGTTTGGGACCACGGGGCAGGGGGTGAAAGCTTCACAGTGAAGCACAGACAAAAAAGCCAGGATGAGCTGTGAGACTTCTTGTGACACAGCAACTCAGAACAGACAAGAAAGGTCCAAAAGCCTTCTGCGGACAGCAGGGTAGGCAAAGTTAACCACCTTAGAGCCTATGCTGTTGCAAGCATAGTTACAGAAATTTGTTGAAGATGTTCTATTTTGAATCCTTCAACTGAGTAAGACAGATAGACTGAGAGCTATCTCTGTGATTGGTGTCCAAAATTCTGATATAAGGAAGCATGCATTTCAGAGCAGAATGGTATGGGTTAAAAACACTGTGGGCACTGGAGAGACCAATGACAGGAAAACTGGGGCAGAGGAAGCTGTGTTTACTCCTACCTGGCTAAATCATCAGATGTTTAGTGAAGAGGGATGGGAAGTTGATACTAAAACTAAGCCCATCTCCTCTGTAATTATACGTTTACATATATTACACATCTCCTAAATACATAGTACACTATACATGGTCCCCTTTTGTAGTGTGGATGCAATTATTTAATAATTATATAATAATCCTTTTGTTGTCTCTTTAAAAACATTTAAGAACATCTAAATAACATTTTCTAGTATTGTAAGACACCATACTGGATTCATCTGGACCCAAAATGATATTTACAGTTAAGTGTTAGGTGCCTGGAGAGAAAGTACAGATGCACAGACTCTTAAAATTGAGGTTTTAGGCAGTGGGTGTGCCAGCTGTCCAGTAGAAATATGAACCACATGTGTAATTTTAAACTTTCTAGTAATCACATTAAAAAGCAAAAAAGGCTGGACATGGTGGCTCATACCTGTAATCCCAGCATTATGGGAGGCCGAGACAGGAGGATTACTTGAGGCCAAGAGTTTGAAACCAGCCTGGGCAACCTCATGAGACCCCCATCTCTACAAAAATTAAAAAATTCGCCTGGTGTGGTGGCTTGTGCCTGTGATCCCAGCTATTTGGGAGGCTGAGGTGGGAGGATTACTTGAGCCCAGGAGTTTGAGGCTGCAGTGAGCTATGATTGCACCACTGTACTCCAGCCTAGGTGACACAGAAAGACCCTGTTTAAAAAAAAAAAGTAAAAAGAAACAGGTAAAATTAATTCAAAGAATATGTTTTATTTAGGCCATTATATCCAAAGTGACATTATTCCAATATGCAATCAATTATACAAACAATTGAGATATTATACAGTTTTCTCATACTTAATCTTTGAAATCCAGTGTGTATTTTATATTTACAGCACATCTCAATTTAGACTTACCATATCTTAAGGGGGCCCAAGAGACACAGTGGCAACCTAGTGGCAACCAGTAGGACTGCTCAAACGTGTAACATGCACTTCCACACACAAATACACACACATAGTGGTGTGGACACAGCCAGCAGCTGACAGAACCCAGAGGAGACAAGCATTTACTCTGACCAGATGTGTTGGTTAGCCCTATGATCTTGGTTTGGTTGTTTATTCTGAGCAAATGAAGAATAGCCCCAAACGGGAAAACCTGAAGTTCTGATGATGTTTTTCTGGCAACATTTTTGCACTAGTGTGATCCAAAGATTTTATTGAAACACTCCATAAATCCCCATGTTTCATAAAAGCTTGACAGATAAGGGAGGCAATTTTTCAAAGTGAGGGCCTCGATAATGAAAGTCCAACGACATTGATAGAAATAAACGTGAAAAGCAATTTAATCAGATCCCATAGTGCTTATTAAATCAGAAGAAAGAGGGCCTCAGGCCTACCTCTGTCCTTGGATACCAAGAGAAGCATCCTCTGAAATAAGCCTGGCCATGCCTGCTCCTCAGTGCAATTACACCCAAGGGGAGCTTCTTCAGAGGGGCAAGGGGGCATCTCTTTGAAAGGTTTCTCTGAACAGGACAAGCAGAGAAGTGCTCGCCCTAAATGCCTCTGAGCTGAGACAATTGGCTGCTATAAAGAAAATATACAGTAAAAATACACCTAACACACGCCTCCCAGGGGCATGTTTAGCAAAACAGTGCTAGGGAGAGAAGAGGCGAGTGTAGGAAGGAACACAAGACGGAGAGAAAGAGGGCATCTCCCTTGGTCTTCTCTTAATTCAACGTGCTGCCCTCTCTGCAGCCTGCATCTGCAGGACCCAGCGGAGGATGAAGTGTAAACTCCCTGTTCCAACAACTCCAGGACCTTCCTGTAATTAGCTCAGCAAGAAAATACAGCCTCCTCCTCACCATGGTCTCCTAGGATAGCGCTACTGAAAAATATCATTGTTTGAAATTCTTGCCTTCCGGATACTTTAAAACTGTTTTCTTTCTTCCCCATCTTATTCACAAAGAGCACATTTAATAGTTGTAAACATAAAGACTCTTTAAAAAGGAGACAGAGAGAAGACTGTGAACTGTTCAGAAATGAGAAACATCATACCAATCTAGAGGTGGGATTTCTTCTAAGATTGAGAAAACACAATGCTTATTTTTCAGGTTCATTAACTCTCTTCAGCTGTGTTTTCATGGTCTAGGTACAGAAGTATATAATTTATGAGATGGACCTCTTGCTCCTGCTCTAAAAATGTCAACCTCTTTATTCCATCTCCAACCCACGTGAAAAGTGAAGGCATGGGCTTATTTTAGGAGGAGGTTGTCAGGGGCCATAGGGATGTCTATGGAATATAGAACAGTAGCCTCAAGAGGTTCCCATTCCAAAAAAAAGATTGATTTTACTTTTTATAATAATTAAAAGAGAAATATGAATGGTCTCAAAAGAGCAGACACTGAAGCATAGATGTTGGAGGCTTCATGTGCACTCCCTGCAATTCACTTACTATGATGGAGACTCAGTACAGGAGATATTGTTATGGTGCCCCAGGGAAGGTCAATAGGTTGCATGGTGGGGTCTCAGCTCCTGTTTTATCATGAATATAATGTAGATAAAGATTCAAGACTCCACATGTTTGTAGCTACCCTAAGCTAATTTTCCAGGATAGCATCAAATAATTGCCAAAGATGATTAAATTTAATGTCCCCATGGTATTATAAGTTATGTCTTTTGGGAGAGAGTCTGAGCCTAATATTTAATGCCAAAGATATGATTAAACCCTAAAAAGTAAGTAAATAAATCATGTAGCAAGAAAGAGAAAAACATTCAGCTGCAGCAATTACATTTACAGACAAAAGTAATGGCCTGAGTGCTTAGAAAAATTAGATCACACAGAATTTCTCAGTATTTTATCAAATTAGTTTTTCTCCATGCAAATTATCTGACGTTTAGAAAGCTATAAAGTTCTGTCACCCTTCAGTGGCTATTAACAGCTGATTGGGATGATGCGTGTCCTCAGAAGTAACGATAGGAGGAGGGGTACATTTAGCTTTGTCTCCACTCCCACCCACTAGAGTCAAGGTGGGCAGCCTAGTTTGCTTGCAAGGGAACAGCTGTGGAGAAGCGCCTAAAAAGCTGGAATCCAGTTCCAGCCCTGCCACGTCCTCACTATGTGATTAGAGGTAAAGGTTTTGTTTTCAGTTTGGTTTTTGTTTTTTGTTTTTGAGATGGAGTCTCGCTCTGTTGCCCAGGCTGGAGCGCAATGGCGTGATCTCAGCTCACTACACCTCCGCCTCCCAGGTTCAAGCAATTCTTCTGCCTCAGCCTCCCAAGTAGCTGGGATTACAGGTGCCTGCCACCACGCTCGGCTAATTTTTTTATGTTTTAGTAGAGATGAGGTTTCACCATGTTTGCCAGGCTGGTCTCAAATTCCTGACTTCAAGCGATCCACCCACCTTTGCCTCCCAAAGTGCTGGGATTACAGGCATGAGCCAGCGTGCCCGGTCCACTTTGTTTGTTTGTTTGTTTTTCTTTGAGCCCTCAGTTTCTCTGCTTGTAATCTGGGGGCAATAAGCCCATCCTATGAGGCTGTGGCGGCAGATCCCCATGCATGGGAACTGAGTGCAGAGTGCACAGAGGCTTAAGATGTGTTAGTTTATTGTACCTCACTGAGTCATCAAGAGTGCCCTGCTAACATGAAACAAAAGTCCCCCGTGACCTCTAGGAAGAGTGGCTGTGCATTACCTAATCACTAGCTGTTGCACAGCAGTGGGAGACGAAGACTTCTGCCAAAAATTGGGGAAGCAATGGGAGCAGGGCTGTGTTGAGGCCCAGGGTAGCAGGGCTGGGCTGAGTGGCATAGGGCAAGAAGCAAGGATTTTGCTGCCAGAGGAGCACCAGGGAGAGCTGAAGGAGGAGCTGGGTTCTCAGTGGGAGGACTTCCCACTGGCAGTGCATAAGGCTGCCACCCACGTCCAGTCTCTGGCACTGCAGGGCAGGGCAGGGCAGGCCGGGTGCAGCCAGGAGGATGAGCAGGGTTGCTGACAGAACCAAGAGGACTGGTGAGGACTGTGGGGCAGGCTTCCTTCTCCCCAGCCAGCAGGAGTTGGGGGCACTGCCTTACTTTTCCTGCTCCCCTCTCCACCGTCAGCTGTGCAGTCCACTCAGGACCTTGGCTCCTAAGAGGTCCTATGGTCCAGACATAACACCACAGGAGCCCAGAGGAGACAGGAAGGGACCAAGGGCATGGTGCTGTGTCTGTCTCCAGTCTGTTCAAGTGGACAGCCTTATAGTTAGTTTTGTTTTGAACAATAAAATGCTACACATGGCCGGGCAGGTGGCTCATGCCTGTAATCCCAGCACTTTGGGAGGCCAAGGCAGGTAGATCACTTGAGGTCAGGAGTTTGAGACCAGCCTGGCCAAAATACAAAAATTAGCCGGGTGTGGTGGCAGGCACCTCTAATCCCAGCTACCTGGGAGGCTGAGGCAGGAGAATCGCTTGAACCTGGGAGGTGGAGGTTGCAGTGAGCCGAGACCGCGCCATTGCACTCCAGCCTGGGCAACAAGAGCGAAACTCCATCTCAAAAAAAAAAAAAAGAAAAGAAAAGAAAAAAACTAAGTTTTTAAAAAAAAGCAATTACCCAGATCTCACCACCAAAACCAAAATCCTTTCGGATTTTTTTTTCTTTTTTTTTTTTAGACAGAGTCTTGCACTGTCGCCTAGACAGAGTCTCGCACTGTCACCCAGGCTGGAGTGCAGTGGCGCAATCTTGGCTCACTGCAACATTCGCCTCCCGGGTTCAAGCAATTCTTCTGCCTCAGCCTCCCGAGTAGCTGGGACTACAGGCGCCTGCCACCATGCCCGGCTAATTTTTTGTATTTTTAGTAGAGACGGGGTTTCACCCTGTTAGCCAGAATGGTCTCGATCTCCTGACCTCGTGATCTGCCCACCTCGGTCTCCCAAAGTGTTGGGATTACAGGTGTGAGCCACCGCACCCAGCCTTGGCTTTTTTAAAATATAAATTAATATACACACATTTAAGGACTGAGGCCTGCAAGATGTGTGGATGTTTTATTTCCTAAAACTGTGCTCATCTTGTCCAGAGCCCCACACCCCTGTCACAGGCAGGAGGAGGATGCTTAAAGCTGCCACTGGAGATGGATACAGCACATGGTTATTCTGGAAAACTCCCTTTCAGTTGAGCACTCTCTCTTTGGAGGTAATTGTGTGTTCAGGAGTGTTTCTTCCTCCTCCCTTCTTTCTTCCTCCTCCCCTCTTTCCGCCGAGGTAATAAAAAGTTAAAAGTAAATACACACAGGAACCCCAATCCTGGGAAGTGTCAGCACTGGGTCCCCAGGCCAAGCGCCACCCTTATGTTCGGGAAGGACACCTGGCAGATGAGCTGAGTCTTGAGTCCCCTTACACGTGGTCCTGGGGTTTCTATCAGGGTCTCTGTCTGCTTGCACCTCCTTTATATCAGATTGTTGTTAGCCCCTTTCCCCATGAGGGAGCCGTCATTGTCCTAACCCTCCAGTCTCTTCACTGTGGCTTGTGGAAAACCAAACTTTGATTCTGTGACATTAAAGCCCTTCCTCGCTGGGCTAACAGTCCTCTGGGCCCAGCTCTTACGGGAAAAGGGTTACAGTGAAACACTGAACAAACAATAAATGTATTATTTTCAAGATATAATCCCTGTTGAATATGAAATGGTGTTTTGTGACCTATCTGTATTTCAACAGCATACCTTGAACATCACCAAGAGGCAGCCCTCCACCTACCTCCTCCGGCCTCCCCCTCCCCCTCTTCTAGAATACCCTCTTTGTCCTTCTTCAACACCTTCAACTCTTTCCAGGCGGGTATCAATGTGCCCTCCCTGGATCCTCCTCAGATGTCCCTGCACTTAGAACAAGACTATAAATCAGAGGTTCATGCAAAAGATTTCTCCAACTCCCTCTGCCCTCAGATCTTCTGAGAGTATTAAGGTGGTCACAGGGCAGAGAAACTTTTGGAATAAAAACTCCTGCTGGAACTATTCCCATGGTTTTCTCAGGCCTATTACAGTAAATCCTTTTCCTGTAATAATCCTTATGAAGACTTTAGTAGAATCACTTATTTGTACATAAGAAATCACCTCTTTTACATGACAAAAATATTCTGGGGATGCTCGTCATTAAAACATTAAAGGTCTGCTTTTCAGATAAAGAATGTGCCTTCACTGCACTAAAAATGCCCAACACGAGTTGAACAGACTTGGAGTCAAACACACTTATTTTCTCCTGCCTATCTCCTTCCCCTAGCTCCACACAGATACTTAAAAGCTAGAGTGGGGATGGAGAAAGACAGCACAGTAAACCCTATTAGTTTAGATTCTACCACTGTGTAGCTTTGTGGTGATGTAAAATTTTAACAGAATGAGTCAGAGAAGGACAATTCCATAAATATTTTTTATTGAAATTGGTGTTTATCTCATTATTTTTATTTATTTATTTATTTATTTTTTGAGACAGAGTCTCGCTCTATCGTCCAGGCTGCAGTGCAGTGGCGCGATCTCGGCTTGCTGCAAGCTCCGCCTCCCAGGTTCAAGCCATTCTCCTGCCTGAGCCTCCCAAGCAGCTGGGAATACAGGCGTCCGCCACCATGCCCAGCTAATTTTTTGTATTTTTTTTAGTAGAGACGGGGTTTCACCGTGTTAGCCAGGATGGTCTCGATCTCTGGACCTCATGATCCACCTGCCTCGGCCTCCCAAAGTGCTGGGATTACAGGCGTGAGCCACCGTGCCCGGCCATTACTTTTATTTTTTAAAATTTCTGTTCCAATTAAACAATAATGAGATATAATGTCATGGGGTTTCTCCCCTTCATTATTTCTTTAGGGATAGAATAATTCTGTTTTTAATTATATAAAGGTCTTCTAAGCACAGTTGGAAAACAGCTAAAAACCACTTTTGATTTCTTCCTTTTGATTACGCCTTTTATTAATCAGGCAACCTGCTGTGTGGGGATCCTGCCCAAAAACGCCTCTCCATCATCCACACCAGCCTGGCCTCACCATCCCTGCTGCCCTGCCCTCCCAGGCCTCCACTACCATTGGACCCCACAACCAGAGCAGCTTCCTAACCAGGGGGCCAGCTTGAGGCTGTTCCCCCAAATTATTTCCATCTTTCCAACCACCTTTCTAAAGCATTCCTTAGCTTATACACAGGTAGATATTAACTAGAAGATAAAATCCAACTTCTTCAACATGATGTTCCAGTCTCTTGACAGTCTTCCAACTGGATCAAGGACCCATTCATTTTTGTCTCCTGATGTGTGTCTTCTCTACCAGGCTTCAGGTAACATTTAAATAACTATGCTTGTGATTGCTTAAAAATACATTCAGGCCAGGCACGGTGGCTCACGCCTGTAATTCCAGCACTCTGGGAGGCTGAGACAGGCAGATCACCTGAGGTCAGGAGTTCGAGATCAGCCTGGCCAACATAGTAAAACCCTGAAAAATACAAAAATTAGCCCGGCATGATGGCGTGCGCCTGTAGTCCCAGCTACCCGGGAGGCTGAGACAGGAGAATCGCTTGATCCTGGGAGGCAGAGGTTGCAGTGAGCTGAGATGGTGCCACTGCACTCCAGCCTGGGGGACAGAACAAGACTCCGTCTCAAAAAAAAAAAATAAATGTTATAAAATCATCTTCCCTACTAAAGAGCTCTTAGGCAAACATGGGATTTTACTGTAAGTAAACATGGGATTTGACTGTAAGTCAGAGGTAATTTCATAAAGTAATGAAGAAATCAAAATTTACATACAAATGACACACTAATGACAAGTTGTTTCTGGCTATTCCTTAATTCAGAAGGCTTCTCACCCTATCCCCTTCTGGTTACATAATCCGTTTCAGGCCTCCTGTAGATGCTTGTGGGCAAAACTTCACCTCATTTACTTTTGTAGTGGCCGCTCCTGCTGGGGCTTCATAAATGTTGGTTGAATTGTAATAAAATGATGGTCCTTTCATTTCTTTACTCAGAAATATTTACTTATTATGTGGACCACAGAATTCGGGACAGTTATTACTAGTAGTTCCTGATTCTCTTTGTGTCTCAAGCACTTGCATAGAAACTATTTTTCAAATATGTGTGTAGTTATTACATACAAATAATACATTAGAAATTCATTTTTAACATTCATAAAATTCAGTAGAATAAAACCATTGGATAGTTTCACAGTCAATGAATTCTAAAGGTAATGTAAACTTACGATCGCAATGGTTATTAGCATTTCCGTTTATGTGGACTAGATGATTAGAACCAATCTTCCCTTCCGGGGCATCCAGAAAATTTAATAAACTATTTTTTAAATCTGCTTGAGGGACTTGGAGAGCTAACAACATAGACAAGAATTATAAGGCTAAGATCCAGGAGAATACCAAAGTCAGGGAGTTTGGTCTTTAGAACTGCTCTTGCTCTGGCTAAAATGAAAAGGATGGATGATAGGCTAATGGTGTTTTTGACAGCCTCTCGGGGTTAGAGAGAAAAGCACTGGGACTCAGTACCTTACAAGGATTGGACCTGGCAAACCCCCTGAGTTTGGGATGAGACCTAGTGATAAGGGAGAACTGATCAAAGATGTCAATCCACACATTCAAATCTGAAACAAGATAAATACAAATACATACATCAATAATAAAACTGCAGGAAAAAAAAGTCAAACATAAATATCTTAAAACAGCCAGAGATAGAACATAGATTGCATTCAGTTACTTAAAATAAAACTGCTCAACAGAATTATGAAATCTGGAATATAGTAAAATGCTATCTTCAGTGTGCTGGAACAAAGTGACTGACTTCCTGAGTGCAATGCTCTGAGACTAGGAAAATAAGGGACTTATTTAATGAAGAAAGCTTAAACTTGATACCAAAACTAGACCAGGACCTTATGAGAAAGTAAGATAAGTAGTTAATTTCTCTCATGAATATAGATGTGGAAACCCCAAACTACCTATAATCAAACTGAATCCAGCCATAGATAAAAACGTATCATAAGTAATTTAGGTTTATTCTAACAATGCAAAATTTGTTTAACATTACAAAACAAACATTGTAATTCACCACATTAACAGAATAAAGGAGAACATATAATATAAATGACTGAATACATGCAGAAAAAACTTTTGATAAAATTTAACATCCATCAGGCTGGGCAGGGTGGCTCACACCTGTAAACCCAGCACTTTGGGAGGCCGAGGTGGGCAGATCATTTGAGGTCTGGAGTTCGAGACCAACCTGACCAACATGGTGAAACCCTGTCTCTAGTAAAAATACCAAAAAAAAAAAAAAAAATAGCCGGGCATGATGGCGGGCACCTGTAGTCCCAGCTCCTCGGGAGGCTGAGGCAGGAGAATTGCTTGAAACCAGAGGCAAAGGTTGCAGTGAGCCAAGATCCAGCCATTGCACTCCAGCCTGGGCTACAGAGTGAGACTCCGTCTCGAAAAAAAAAAAAAAATTAACATCCGTTAATTATATATTTTTAAAACTCTTAGCAACCTAGAAATAGAAAGAACATGCTAATCAAATAAAGGGTAACTACAAGAAGATCGCTAGTGAATATCACACTTAAGAGTGAAATGTGGAAAGTTTTCCTTTTGAAATAGGGATCATGACAAAGATGTTGTCTATCAGTGTCCCTATTCAACATTGTCCTGGAAGTCTTAGGCTGTGCAGTAAAGCAACAATAAATAAGAGAGCAGGGGGAAGAAACTACCATTATCTATGAATGCTATACTCGTATAAGTAGAAAATACAAAAGAATATACAGATAAACTATTAAGATGAATAACTGTGTTTAGCAACGTTGCTGGATATATAGAAGTCAATATTTTAAAAACCAATTGCATTTGTATATACCAGTAAACAACCAAAAAAAGAAATTTGAGATTAAAAGTATATTAATCTTTTTTTTATTATTTTTATTTTATTTTTGAGACAGAGTCTGGCTCTGTCGCCCAGGCTGGAGTGCAGTGGCGCGATCTCCCATCACTGCAAGCTCCGCCTCCCAGGTTCACCCCATTCTCCTGCCTCAGCCCCCCAAGTAGCTGGGACTACAGGTGCCCGCCACCACGCCCGGCTAATTTTTTTGTATTTTTAGTAGAGATGGGGTTTCACTGTGTTAGCCAGGATGGTCTTGATCTCCTGACCTTGTGATCCACCCGCCTCGGCCTCCCAAAGTGCTGGGATTACAGGCATGAGCCACTATGCCCGGCCTATCTTTTAGAAGAATTAAATTTAATTAAAATTTGAGATCAAGAGGTATAATAGGAAAGGTTTTGACATAGCATCAAGAAAATAGGAATGAATCTAACAAGAAATGTGTGAGACTTCCAGACAGAAAGTTAAGTCACTAGTGAGAAAATTAAAGACCTAAACAAATGCAAAGAGATATCACATCTGTGGATTGGAAATTTTAATATTACACAGATGTCAATTCTCCTTAAATTAATCTAGATTTAATGCAATTCCAACAAAAAATTCCAATAGATTTTCTGTGTGTGTGTACTTTTCCAAAGTATTCTAAAATTTATATAAAAGTACAAATTGTCTAGCAGAGTCAAGCACTCTTCAAAAAAGAAAAATGAACAAGGTGGGAGAGTTTATTCTATTGGATATCAAGGCTTCATATAAAGCTGAAAGTAATAAGTCAGTGTGTTATTAGTTCAAGAATAGAAAAATAAAACCAGTGGAACAGAATGGAGACCCCAGAAACACATCATGAATATACAGACACTTGATTTATGAAAAAGATGTAGAATAAGGGGGGCAAGAATGCTCTTTTCAATAAATTGTACTGGAACAATTAGATATCCATATGAGGAAAAAGGTGAAACGTGACCCCCACTTCATGCCATATAGAAAAATTAATTCCAGGTGCATTATAGAGCTAGCTATGATAGAAAAAAATAGTAAAGCCTTTAAAAAGCGATATAGATAGAAAAATAACTTTATGTTTCTGGGTTAGGAATACAAAAAGCACTAACTTAAGGAAAGATTGACAAATTAGACCACATTAAAATTATGAACTTTAATTTATTAAATGATACCATTGGGAGAGTGAAAAGGCAAGCTGCAAGGGAATACATTTGTAAAGTGTATCACTGCATAGAGATCATACACAGAATATATTTTAAATGCCTACAAATTATTACAAAAAAGATACATATAACAAATAGAAAAAAAAGCTCAAAGCATATTGTGGCTTGAGGTTAAAAATAATTAATTAAAAATAAATAAGTTCATAAATAAGATAAATTTTAAAAGAAAAAGAAAAAAAGGAGAAAATGGAATAGGTGCTTAACAAAAGAGGAAATCCGTATGGCCAAAAAACATCTGAGGGCCGGGTGCAGTGGGTCATGCCTGTAATCCCAACACTTTGGGAGGCCAAGGGGGGCAGATCACGAGGTCAAGAGATCGAGACCATCCTGGCCAACACGGTGAAACCCCGTCTCTACTAAAAATACAAAAATTAGCTGTGCGTGGTGGCATGTGCCTGTAGTCCCAGCTACTCGGGAGGCTGAGGCAGGAGAATTGCTTGAACCCAGGAGGTGGAGGTTGCAGTGAGCTGAGATCGCGCCACTGCACTCCAGCCTGGGCAACAGAGCAAGACTCCGTCTCAAAAAAAAAAAAAAAAAAAAAATCTGAAAAGACATTGAAGTATTAGGGCTTGCTAGAGAAACAGAACCAATAGGATGTGTGTAAGGGAGAGAGAGAGTTATTTTAGAATTGGCTCATACGTTTGTGGAAACTGACAAGTCTGAAATCCACAATAAAGACCAGCAGGCTGGAGACCCAGGGGAGGGTTGATGTTTCAGGCCTGAGTCCAAAGGCTGTCTAGAGGCTGAATTCCTTCTCCTTCAGTGATCTCAGTCTTTGCTTTTAAAGTCTTCCATTGATTGGATTGGATTCTGCTTGCCTAATGGAGGGTAAGTTGCTTTACTCAAAGTCTACTGATTTAGATGTTAATCACATCTGAAAAACACCTTCACAGCAACATCTGGACTAGTGTTTGACCAAACAACTGGATACCATACCTAGCCAATTGGACACATAGTTTACCATCACATTCAACCTCTTTAATAATGGAAAAATGCAAATTAAAACTACAAAGAGATACCACTACACTTACACCAGAATGTCTAAAATTAAAAAGACAAATCATGTAAACTACTAGAATGTGGAGACACAGGAGCTTTCGTATGCTGCTAGTTAATATGAAAGTTACTGCAGCTACTTTGGAAATCAGTTAAGGATTGTCTTAAGCTATAACCCAGTAATCCCACTCCTTAGTATTTACCCAAAAGAAATACATGTACATGTTCTTGAATTTTGAAAGTTCTTTATTCTAGATTCCAGTCTTTTGTCAGCTATGTGGTTTGCAAATATTTTCTCTCAGTCTGTAGCTTGCCTTTAGGTCTTCTTCATAAGCTCTTTCATGGGGCAAAATTTTGGGGTTTTTAATTTATTTTTAATTTTAATATATTTATTTATTTAGAGACCGGGTTATGACACTGGCTAGTTTTTGTATTTTTGACAGGATGGGGTTTCATCATGTTGCTAAGGCTGGTCTTGCACTCCTGGGCTTAAGCAATCTACCCTCCTCGGCCTCCCAAAGTGCTGGGATTACAGGGTGAGCCACCACACTTGGCCAGGGCAAAAGTTTTTTATTTTGCTGAGGTTCAATTCATATATCTTTTACGTTTAAGTCTGTGATCCATTTTGAGCTAATATTTGTATATGGTTTGAGACAGGTCAAGGTTCATTTTTGCCTATGGATGTCCAATTTCTCCAGAACTGTTTATTGAAAAGGCTATCCTTCCTCTATTGAATTGTTTTTCACCTTTGATAAAAATCAGTTGAGCATATTTGTGTGGGTCTGTTTCTGGGTTTTCTGTTCTGCCACATTTGTCTACATGTCTATCTCTCTGCCCATACCACACTCCCTTGATTACTGTAGCTACACAGTGAGATAGACTGGCTCCTCCTACTTTATTCTTTATCCAGTTTGGTTAAGCTATTCCAGGACTTGTGCCTTTCCACGTAAATTTGGGATAAGATTGTCTATGTCTACAAAGCACCTTGCTGGGATTTTAAGAGTAATTGTATTAAACTTATTAATCAATCTGGAGAGAATTGACATCCTTACGAAGTTCAGTCATCCAACTTATGAACCTGGTTGGATTTACTTAGTTAAATCCTCTTTTATTTCTTTCAAGAGCATTTTATAATTTTAGTGTGCAAATGTTGTACATATTTTGTTATATTCATGCCCAAGTATATAATTTTCTTTGGAACTGTCATAAATGGTATTGTGTTATTAATGCTAGTTTTGAAATGTTCATTGTTAATATATAGAAATGCCATTTATTTTTCTGTATTGCTATTGTACCCTGCTACCTTACTAACTTTACATTAATTCTAGGAGTTATTTGTAAATTCCTTGGGATTTTCTACGTAGACAACCAGGTCTTTGACAAATAAGGGCAGTTTTACTTCTTTCCTTCTAATCTTTGCGCTTTTTATTTCTCTTTCTTGTCTTATTTCAGTGGTCAGAATTTCTAGCACTATGTTGAATTAGAGTGGTGAGAACAGATTGCTTGTCTCTTTCCCAATCTTAGGGAGAAAGCATTCCATCTTTCTCCATTAAGTATTTGGTTCTTTTTTTTTTTTTGAGACATGGTCTTGCTCTGTCACCCAGACTGGAGTGCAGTGGCACAATTATGGCTCACTGCAGCCCTGAACTCCCGGGATCAGGTGATCCTCCTGCCTCAGTCTCCCGAGTAGCTGGGACCACAGGCACACCACCCTTTCCAGCTAATTTTTGTTTTTTTGTTTTGTTTTGTTTTGTTTTGAGACAGGGTCTCACTCTGTCACACAGGCTGGAGTGCAGTGGCGTGATCTCGGCTCACCGCAACCTCCACCTCCCGGGTTCAAGCAATTCTCCCACCCACCTCAGCCTCCCAAGTAGCTGAGACTACAGGTGCACACCACCATGCCCAGCTAATTTTTGTATTGTTTGTTAGAGACAAGGTCTCACCATGTTGGCCAGGCTGGTCTGAAACTCCTGACCTCAAGTGATCTGCCCACCTCGGCATCCCAAACTGTTGGGATTACAAGTGTGAACCACCATGCCCAGCCCAATTTTTGTATTTTTTGAAGAGACGGGGTTTTGCCATGTTTCCCAGGCTAGTTTTGAACTTCTGGGCTCAAGCAATCTGCCCATCTCAGACTCTCAAAGTGTTGGGACTACAGGCATGAGCTACTGTGCCCAGCCTAGGTTTTTAAATAGATGCTCTTTCTCAACTTAAGGATTCTCCCCACCACTCCCCGCCATTCCTAGTCTGCTGAGACTTTTTACTGTGAATGGGCATAAGATTGTGTTAATCTTTTTTTCTGCATCAAATGATATAATCATTTTTATTTTTTAGCAGGTTAACATAGTAAATTACATTGATTGATTCTGGAATATTGAACCAACCTTGCATATCTGGAATAAATCACACTTCATCATGGTGTATGTAATTTTTTATATATGATGCTATGTATATATAACACCATATATATAATTTTTTATATATAGTATTAGGTTTACAAAATTTCGTTGAGAAATTTTGTGTCTAAATTTATAGAGATAGTGGTCTATAACTTTCTTTTTTTGTACTGCATTTTCCTGATTTTGGTATCAGGGTAATACTAGCCTTATACAATGAGCCAGGAAATGTTTTTTCTTTTACTTTCTGAGATAGAGTGTGTAAAATTGGTATTAATACTCCTTAAAGTATTTTCATCTGAAGATTTCTTTTTTGCGAGCCGTTTACTTATAACTTTAATTTCTGTAGCGGCTATGGAACTACTCAGGTTGTCTCTATCATCCTAGTTGAGTTTGGTAGTTTGTAGTTTTCTTGACATTAGCACATTTCTTCTAGGTTGGCAATAAGTTCTCTTAAGTTTTCTTTCATCTGAGAATGTCTGATTTCTCCTTCATTCCTGAAGGGCATTTTCAGTGGCTATTGGATTTGTGATTCTAAATTCTATCTTCAACTTGAAAAATGTTGTGCCTCTTCCTTTTGGCCTCCATGGCTTCAAGATGAGAAATCCACTGTCATTCAGACAAATATTCCCCATGAATAATGCCTCATTTCTCTCTGGTTCTTTCAATATTTTCTCCTTTGTTTGTAGTTTTGGGTGTTTAATTATGATGTTAAGAAGTTTAATTGTGTTTTTTTGTATTTACCCATTTGGGCTTGCTCTGCCAAGGGGACAGAGGATTAGCTCCCAGCTCGAGTGCTCACCCCACTAGGCCAGAGAGTTCAAGCACTTCAGCTTCTGCAGAGCAGAGGCTACAGGTGGGGCTGGAAGGTCCTGTTCAGCCTGACAGAGTTTTGCTGGGATAGGGTGGGTATTGCCAAAAAGGTTTCCTTTTGTTGTCAGGCCAGCCTTTCCCCTGTGCTTTGACCATGAGGGACCAGGCCTTTCTTAGAGCTTTCTTGTCTGTGCCTGTTGGTGGTTTCTGGTTGGAGGCTTCTGCAGTGCCTCATCCAGGGTATGTGGGGGTGACAAGGAAATCCAAGGACTCACACCTGTCATTCTTAAAGGTCTGAGGTCCCTAGGCTTTTTTTCTTCCTTCCTCCAGCTTTCAGAATCTTCTGCTGTCTGTTGTGTTATGTCCAGATATTTTACCTGTAAGAGGGAGTGTCTGGGAGGAATGGGACTCTCCATCTTGGGGGAACCAGCAGTCAACACTCAGGTTTTAAGGTACTTTCCTCTGTTTGTCATATTTCACTATTAAAAAGAGTTAACAGGCAAGAGATAAGATGGCCATCACACTTGAGAAGGTTGGGAGCCCTGACTTGGTACAAACTACTTTTTGATTTGACACATAACAAATGATGTCTTACAATATCTTACAAAAAACATATGTGTACCATGCTGATCCTTCTGGATAGTCCAATCTAGGGAGGTTATTTAACCAGTAACTCCTCACAAACCAGGGATAGCTCTCCAGCACTGGGTCCTCTGGCTGATAGCCCCCACCAAGTGTCAGACCTACCTAAGCCCCATTCTTGTCTCCTTTTCTTTTTTCTTTAAATGTGCCCCCTCACTCCTCTGTAATATTTCCCATGCCCTTTTCATACCCTCTCCTCCTGCTTGGGCTTTTGGATAATCTTTTGGATAATCTAACCATGACTGGTTATTGAACACTCACAGTGTGTTCTGTACAGGAGAGGGGTTTTACCTAAGCCCCCATGGTTTTTGAGAAGGCCTTCTCAGCTGCTTATGGTGGGCAAAGAATGGGGTACCACCCCATCATTCATCCCAGAAGGCCCTAAAACTCAGAACAAACTATTTGCAATGAATCTAGGAGTACAGGATGATGAAGATGGGGCACCCGGCCCCACCTTAGCTACATGAAGTGTCCTGAGCCAGGTATAAAAGGAGCTGAATTTGCTTACATCGTGGCTCCAGAACCAGCTTTTGCCTCACTGTGCCTCCCTCTGCCTGCTGGCTTGCTGCTTTGTCTTTCTTCTTTGCCTCTCTTGCCATAGCCCCTCAGCTTAGCCCTGCAATACTCCACATTCCTCACTTCCCTGTGCTTTCATTCCCTAAACGCCAGTCTCTTCCTCCTCTGGGGCATGGCCCTGGGGCTTCCCACTGAAATTGACCCAATAGTCCCATAAATAGTTTTTTGGATAAACGTAGAAATTGACCCTTCTGGTCCTAAAGTTTGAACCTTACTTTTTTTTTTTTTTTTTTTTTTGAGATGGAGTCTCACTCTGTTGCCAGGCCAGAGTGCAGTGGCACACTCTTGGCTCACTGCAACCTCTGCCTCCCAGGTTCAAGCGATATTCTTCTGCCTCAGCCTCCCGAGTAGCTGGGACTATAGGCACCCACCACCACACCTGGTGGGCCACTGTGCCTGGGCTGAACCTTACTTTTTTTTTTTTTTTTTGAGACAGAGTTTCGTTCTTGTTGCCCAGGCTGGAGTGCAGTGGCACAATCTTGGCTCACTGCAACCTCCGCCTCCCGGGTTCAAGTGATATTCTCCTGCCTCAGCCTCCCGAGTAGCTGGGACTATAGGCGCCCGCCACCACACCTGGCTAATTTTTTGTATTTTTAGTAGAGACAGGGTTTCACCATGTTTGCCAGGATGGTCTCCATCTCTTGACCTCATGATCCACCCACCTGGCCTCCCAAAATGCTGGAATTACAGGCGTCAGCCAACACACCTGGCTGAACATTACCTTTTTTTTCTTTTTTTTTTTTTGACAGGGTCTCCCTCTGTCGCCAGGCTGAAGTGCAGTGGTGCGATCGCGGCTCACTGCAACCTCTGCCGCCTGGGTTCAAGCGATTCTCGTGCCTCAGCCTCCCGAATTGCTGGGACTACAGGAGCCCGCCACCATGCCTGGCTCATTTTTTTGTATTTTTAGTAGAGACGGGGTTTCACCATGTTGGCCAGGCTGGTCTCGAACTCCTGCCTCCAGTGATCCGCCCACCTCTGCTTCCCAAAGTGCTGGGATTACAGGCATGAGCCACCGCCTCTAAAAAAAAAAAAGTATCAAAGAAGGGAAACTCACCAGATCAACACATCCAGACAATGAGATACCCTACATCGTGACGGCTTCCTTGCCCCTCCGTAGTTCCTGTTTTCTTACACACTGTTACCTTTCTTCCCTGGTGTATAAACCCCTAGTTTTAGGTGGATAGGGAGATGGATTTGAGACTGGGCTCCCATCTTCTCAGCTACAGCACCTGATTAAAGCCTTCTTCCTTGGCAATACTTGTCATCTCTGTGATTAGGTTTCTGTGCAGGGAGTGGCAGGACCTAGACAGAACCTGGGTGTTTCGGCAGCACCACCTGCCTCTGCTTCCGAGGGCACACTCAAAAAGGAGGGGACTGGACCCGTGCATTCACCTCAGTGTCTCTGTTTCACAAAAGGAGTCGTGGAAATCAGAATAATCAAAATCTCAGCTCACAGAAATGAGCGAGGCTGAGTGCAAAATTAAAGTGGACAGGGCCCATCCACAGCCTGAAAGGGGCTTTGTTATTCCTTCCTAGGGAAGTCATCATCTCTCAGAGAAGCATCTGGCTGAGTAATGACCAAACATGAAAGGTCTCTGTCCACTCAAGGCATGGATCATACTAAGGCCTGGTGATCAGTTTACAGGAAATGTATTTCCCATGGCTGATGTCCACAACGTTCAGCTTCCAAGAGTTCAGAAAGGACTTATATTTCACCCTGCCATGACATGGGTCAAATAGGAAGCCTCTTTGAAAATCCAGGGAAAATTAGCTCCTGGTGACATAGGATGCGTTTCTTAGCTCCTAGTTGCCCATCTGGAGTTCTCTGTTAGGCCCACAGAATCAGCAAACTCTGTGTGGAATTAGGCGATTGCACCTCAGTAGTGGCAGTGCAACCGGAGGGAAATTATTGTTCCATTCTGACCTGTGAGTTCCTATCAATCTTAGCTTTAATCAAATGCTCTGTGAGTTGCTACAGGAGTTTCATTTAAGCCACCAGCCTGTGCAAGAGGTGAGAGGTGGCCCGACTGTGAAATCCCAGAAGACACATCTAGTTGGCCAAGGCCTCTGCTCTCAGCTGGAGGAAAGACCCCCCCCCCCACCCCAAGGGGAGGGGAGAAAGGGCATGGATGGAGTGGGATGAAGAATGGAGAGTGAGGAGAAAGCCCTTCCGTGGTGTAAAAGTCAGGGCATCCGCGGAAGCCTCTCACACATTCCACTGATGTCACCCCAAGGAGCAGTTTCACCAGACAGGGTGCTGAGTCCAGCACAGCATCTGTTTGCAGACGGTGCTTCAAAGGACTGAGGTTGGGTCCTGGAGTTCTAAAGTTCTAATCCTTTTCTTCCGTCTTATTTCACCTTCCTGCAAAAGAAAGGCGGGGTGGGGAAGGACAAAAAAAATCGCTATGCAGAAGTTCACTCCGGAAAATGCCTTGAAATAAAATCAACAAGATTGATGTGCAGGCAGACAGGTAATAACTTTAGAAGTGAAAGAAATCTCCGAAGATCTATGACATTTTTAACAAAACGGGGAAGGTGGGCAGCGCTCAAAACTGCAGAGCGGTAATTACACCCACAGGAAGTCTCTAATGAACTTGAAAACAAAGCTCCGAAGAAAGGGAAAGAAGATAAATGCAGAGTTCTGTTTACGTAACCGTAGGGGGTTTGAACACCGAGAACTTACAGTGCCTGAAACGCGGTGAGGAAATGGGAGGGAGGGCAGCGAGTGTTCAGTTTTGGCAAAAGGTCAAAGAGAGTGAACGGATGTGGGGGAGGGGAAGAAGGTTGTGGGGGGGGGTGGGTGGTAGCGCTTATGGTACAAGAAATTTAGCAAACATAAAAGCTTAGTTGCTGAAGAAAATACTTAGAGGAAGGAGGGTTCTCTTCGCTGGGGGCAAAGTGGGGCGGCTTTATCCAGCCTGTGGCCCGGAGGTGGGCGTTGGCGCAGGTCTCCCGGGCGCCCGCAGCGCGTCCAGGTTGCCACAGGCAGAGCCCGGCCCACGTGGCTGACGCTGAAGCGGCGCTCTCCGTTCCTCCAGCGGGCGCTTTCCGGCCGAGCTGCAGGGGGTGCACACCGCAGAACTTGACTGCGCCCTCCTCGCCGCACGTGGGGCCAGGCCGTGCGCTAGAGACCCGCGGATTCGGTGCAGCCCAGCGAGGCAGACAGCCGACTGCTGGGTCTGAGCGCGCATCCCCTGCTGCTACTGATTGAAGCCCAGTCCCCAGTGCAACAGTAGTAAGAGGGGGCCTCCAGGGAAGTGATTCCGTAGTAAGGGGAACGGGGCTGATAACCTTATAAGAAGGTTGGAGGGAGCTGTTTCCTCCCTTCCGCTCCTTCTGCAGAGCGTTCCCCTCTCTACCCCACCCCTACCATATCAGAGCCCCCATCTGTGCTGAGTCAGCCAGCACCCAGCAAGAAGCCCCCATCTGTGAGGAACAGGCCCCCCTCACTGCTAACACCTTGATGGTGGACTTCCAGCCTCCAGCACGGTGAAAAGGAAACGACTATTTATAAATTACTCTCTAAGGTGTTTTGTTATAGCAGCAGGAATGGACTTAGGGACCCGGAGTTCTTACCATTGCCCAATCACAATACCCTTAGACTCCAGCATCTCCACAAATGGCTTCCCCTCGTGGGAGCGCTCCATGTCTTACCGTGAGTCAGTGAGACAAAAGGTGCAGATGACACTGGTGGTGGTATACATGCACATTGTGTTAGTCTGTGTACTAGTTATGAGTATATATACCAATTATTAAACCATTTTACAAAGCAAATAAAGACTTGGGAGGTTTAAAAAACTGCCAAAGTCGGGTGTGGTGCACCTGTGGTTCCAGCTACTCTGGAGGCCGAGGCAGAAGGACTGCTTTGAGTCCAGGAGTTCAAGACCAGCCTGGGCAACATAGTGAGACCTGGAAAACAAACAAACAACAACAAAAAAAAAACTGTCAAGAGGCAGAACCTGGATAAGAAGTGGGTTATATAAACCAAAGTGGTCCAAAAATTCAGATGCCTGAGGGGCCCCAAGCTGGTCCTAGGTACTCATGAAAGTACAATTCTAGAAGGAGCCTTCTGCTCAACAGCCTGCGAGGCCCATTCTTTCATTCATTCAGGTCATATTTACTGTCTATCCAGAATGCACCAAGCACTGTGCTAGGTGCTACTATACACATTATCACACTTGGCAGGGTATGACACATCTCTTAATTTAAAAATAACCTTTCCAATGACATTAACAATGGGCTTTACTTGCGTGAAATTCACTTAAAATAGAATTCTAATGAATTTTAAGTAGCATATCATAATTTGGCTAGAGGAGAAGGCTGGGTCTTCAGTGGGAAAATGTTGACGGTAAAGCACTTGAGCGCATGGCCTGCTGGGGAGAGTGCTGAGCCAGCTGGCTGTGCAGGGGAGGATTGAGGAAAAGGCTGAAAATGAAGACTGAGGATCAGTTTCATGAGCTCTTGAATCCGGGTTGATTTGAAACTGTTCTTTGCATAGGCAGAACATTCTGAGGTAGCAAACAAAAGTTAGAGTCAAAGAGTTCTTTCTAAAGAATGATGTCAAGGAGGCAGTAAATCTAAGACTCACCCACACACTCGAACGGGCACTCAGTAAATGCTTACTGAATGAATGAATGAATCAATCCATCAATACAGAGATAGCAACCAGGATCCTTGTCAAGTCAAGAGGGTTGTTAGTATAGTATTTCTTTAAAAGAAACAGCTTTATCTGTGAGCAAAATAAGAGGCTGCCCCTGAAGGCTAAGGATGTCTGCATCCATTTGAGAGAAACAGCCTTTCATTGTGCAATGATTAGGCTTAAGTTGCTGGCAAGGCTGGAGACAAGGATAGAGATGAAAGGCTGGATGATGGCTGCCGGGGGGCCCTGTCCTGCAGCTGTTCCAGCCAGGAAAGGAGAGGGGAACAGAGGAGACAGCACAGGCAGCAGGCAGGCATCCCAGGCCGAGGAAGGAGGGAGGGCTCCCCAGGGTCATCCTGCTCTACTTTTGGAGCCTGATGCTGTAAAGTCTGCCCGGCAGGGACACACATGCTGCAGAATCTCCTCTTTCCCCTCATTGAGAGGACCAGGTTTTCCCTTGGAAACAGATAGACACACACTGAGCTGCTGCTTCCCAGGAGGGCTGAGGCACCCTTCAATAACTTCAGGCATCAGTGTCAGCCACGTCATGGTTTCCCACCTCTAGATTCCCATGCCTTCCTCACCCTGATGAAGTTTCTCCCATTTACACATGGTCCCTCATCATCCCTCTCCTGGATGCTTTACTAGCTTTATGGAAGGAACTTGGAGGAGTGGCCAAGGCAGAACCCAGCAGCTGCAGCCATGGGGGTGAATGGGGGCTGGGATGGGGAGGGACTCCATAGACTCAGTGTTGACGTGAAGGAGGAACGGGCCCAGGTGTCCTATTAACAGTAATAACAATAATCTTGCCTTAAACCTTATTTATTTATTTATTTATTTATTTATTTTTGTAGTTTAGAATGAGGTGAGGGCTAAAGAAAGAAACAATCACATAGGCCGGGCACAGTGCCTCACGCCTGTAATCCTAGCACTTTAGGAGGTTGAGGTGGGAAGATTGCTTGAGCCCAGGAGTTTGAGACCAGCCTGGGCAATATGGCAAAATCCAGTCTCTACTAAATAAATAAATAAACAAATAAATAAATAAACAATCACAACTAAAGTCGTGACAGCCAAATTCACACATGCATTCTCAGTTGGCCCTCACAATCCCTGATAGCCACACAGATCCTGAGAGTGTGAGGCTGCTCTGGAAGACAGGAGTGGGGCTTAGACCCGATGACCTCTAAGGTCTGTTCTGCTGCTTTAGGTCCGGGGTCAAGATGTAGGAGGGGCCAGATATGTGTGGGGGAAGGGCAAGAACCGGGCCTACTTAACTCAAGCTACTCATTTGGGTGCATGTCTGCCACCCTCGGAGGGCCTGTGGAATAGGTCAGAGCACTCCTCTAAATGAGGGCCGTTGGGATCGGATGCTTGGGGCACAGCAGAGGAGATTGAAACGGGATTCAGCACTGTCCAGATGTTGATGCAAAGACTGTCACCCTCAAATACAGTGTGTCAGCCACCGTGAGCCACTGTGCAGGAGGGCCTGAGAGTGGCGTGTGGAGACAGGCCTCCCAGCAATGGGGAAGTCAGGGTGCAGCAGCAGGGCCCACCTTCTTCGTGTAAGGCTCTTCCTTCAGTGGAGGTAAGGGCCGTGGCCCAGCATGCACTTCGTACTTTCCATTAGCCCTGAGGCTCAGGTGTCAATTATGATTTATCATTTAAAATCGAACAATATGTTTTTATTTTATTTATTTCTTTTGAGACAGGGTCTCACTCTGTCACCCAGAGTGGAGTGCAGTGGTATGATCATGGCTCACTGCAGCCTCAACCTCCTGGGTTCAGGTGATCCACCCACCTCAGCCTTCTGAGTAGCAGAGACTACAGGTGTATGCCACCTGGCCCAGGTAATTTTTTGCATTTTTTGTAGAGACAGAGTTTCACCATGTTGCCCAGGCTGGTTTCAAACTCCTGGGCTCAAGATGTCTGCCTGTCTTGGCCCCCCAATGTGCTGGAATTACAGGCATGAGCCACCTCACCCTGCCAGTATGTTTTTAAACAGTACCGGGAAAGCCTTGAGCTCTTCCCTGCCTCAGCAGGACACATGCATTAACTGGTAGAGCCCAGTGCTCCCTCTGAGGATGGATCTGTGAGTAGCAGCTCTGGGAGAGACAGAAGTCAGGGACTGGCAGGGACTCAGAGCCTGCAGGGAGAAGGAAGATGCATGGCGGGGAGGCCAGCATGCCAGGCCGCAGAGCTGCCGCCCACCCACCCCGCCAACTCCTGGAGCCCAGGCCCTCGTCAACTCTAGGTCTTGCTCCTGGCCTAGGTCCTGCTGAGTCCCCATAGTCATAACGACGCTTACACAGCACTGCTTCCTTCCAGATACTTTGTCCACGTCAGTGCCCAATAACCCTGTGAGGTTTGTCACCACTTACAGGAGGGGAGCTGAGGCCCAGAAGGGTTTAGGCCCTGCCCAGGGTATCATAAGCAGAGGGTGGATGGACATCAGGCTCAGAGCCTGTGCCTTCACGTCAGGCTCCACAGGCTTCCTTGGCTCCATGCTGCCTTCAAAAGAGGAAAGCTACTTTTGTCTTGAAAATCCAGTCTTTCCTTATGGCTTCGAAAGCTCTTCCCTTGAAGCCTCCACAAAGGAACAAGATGCCTGGGGTCTGGCTGGGCCGGGGAGAGCTCTGCAATGCCTCCAAGATGAGGCTAGTCCCCCAGGGGACCCACCCTCCTTCAAGATGTCTTCAGAGGTTCTTTTCTTTTTTGTGTTTTTTTTGAGACAGAGCCTCACTCTGTTGCCCAGGCTGGAGTGCAGTGGTGCAAATCTTGGCTCACTGCAACCTCCGCCTCCAGGATTCTAGTGATTCTCCTGCCTCAGCCTCCCAAGTAGCTGCTATTACAGGTGCGAACCACCATGCTCAACTAATTTTTGTAATTTCTAGTAGAGATGGGATTTCACCACGCACCAAGCTGGTTTTGAAATCCTGACCTCAAGTGATCTGCCTGCTTCGGCTTCCCAAAGTGCTGCAATTACAGGTGTGAGCCACCACACCTGGCCAATGTCTTCAGAGGTTCTTTTTTTTTTTTTTTTTGAGACACCCACCACCACGCCTGGCTAATGTTTTGTATTTTTAGTAGAGACGGGGTTTCACCGTGTTAGCCAGAATGGTCTCGATCTCCTGACCTCATGATCCACCCACCTTGGCCTCCCAAAGTGCTGGGATTACAGGCATGAGCCACTGCGCCAGGCCGCTTTTAATGATTTTTAAAAAGTATTTGGCAGCTCTGAATTGGCAACTGTGGAAATAAGACTGAGAGGAGCAGCTGTTTCTAAAAGATCATTTTGAGCTTTTTCCCCACCTAGAGGGTGCTGAGCAATCAGGATGTGACGGGCACAGTCTGGGCTGCTCCTTTCCCCACTTGAATACATGACACATCCAGCGTATCCTACACTAATGGTGCTTCCTCACCTTAGAGCCGGGAGCTCATGACTGCATAGCCAGCCTTTGGTCCCCTTGCTCCAGAGGGAAGAGGGGCCCAAGGGACAGGCAATACCTCAGACACACTCTTCTAAAAGCAAAAACAATGGCCATTAAAATAATGCGCTGTCCAGGTGTGATGGCTCTTATCTATTGTCCCAGCATTTTGGGAGGCAGAAGCAGGAAGATCGCTTGAGCCTAGGAGTTCAGGACCAGCCTGAGCAACATAGCAAGACTCCATCTCTTAAAAAAAAAAAAAAAAAAGGCTAGGCATGGTGCTATGAGCCTACAGTCCCAGCTACTCAGGAGGCTGAAGCAGGAAGATCGTTGAGCCCAGGAGCTCAGGTGACCTACAGTCACGCCACTGCACTCCAGCCTGGGTGACAGAGTGAGACCCTTTCTCTAGAATAAACAAAATTAAAATTTGAAATATAAAATGTGCTGTCTTCCATGCACTGGATCTTTCTGAGCTGCTTTTCTGTGGTGGTGCTGAGCTGATTCCTCTTGCTGTATCTTCCCACCTGCTCTTAACTGCACGCGTTTCTGCTCCCCCAGGGAGGGCAGGCCTTGGTGAGGGTGAAGGGGACTACTAACAATTACACCAGGATGAGGATGTCAGCTGGGACTGTCCCAGGTCAAATGGGACACGTCGTCCCCCATCTCTATGAAAAGCTAGAAATCTGGGAATTAACGTGTGGCTGCCAGAATCTCTACGTGAAGCTCTAACCTATTGATGTAATTTTTTTTTTTTTTTTTTTTTGAGACGGAGTCTCTGTCTGTCGCCAAGGCTGGAGTGCAGTGGCGTGATCTCGGCTCACTGCAAGCTCTGCCTCCCGGGTTCACGCCATTCTCCTGCCTCAGCCTCCCGAGTAGCTGGGACTACAGGCGCCCACCACCACAATCGGCTAATTTTTAGTAGAGACGGGGTTTCACCGTGTTAGCCAGGATGGTCTCGATCTCCTGACCTCGTGATCCACCAGCCTCAGCCTCCCAAAGTGCTGGGATGACAGGCGTGAGCCACCGCACCCGCCCTATGTCCTTGTTTTTTATAATGGACTTTTTCCAGAAAATATTTTTGGCTCCCCAAAATATGTATGTCAAGTTGTAAATCATATCTTTACTACTCTGCTAACCTATTGTATATAAACACAAAAACAGATCTTTTTAAACATAAAAAAGAATAGAAACTCCACTCCTTAATATATACCCAAAAGAATTGAAAACAAATGCTCAAAACAGATACCCCAGTGATTAGAGCAGCATTATTCACAAAGCTGGAATCAACTGAAAGTCTATCAATAGTTTAACAGTTAAACAAAGTGCAGTATGTCCACACAATGGAATATTATTCAGCTTTAAAAAGGAAGGAAATTCTGATACACACTACATACAACATGTGCAAGCCTTGAAAACCCAAGTGAGACAAGCCAGTCACAAAAGGACAAATATTGTATGATTCTATGTATATAAATTATCTAGAATGGTCAAATACATAAAGATCAATTCATAGAGGGAACGGTTACCAGCAGCTGGGAAGAGGGGGCATAAGGAGTCTCCGCTTAATGGGCAGAAGTTCCATCTGGGGTGATGAAATATTTTGGAAGGAGTGGTGATGGCTGCACAGCATTGTGAATGTAATTAATCCCAATGAATTCTATACTTAACAGTGGCTAATATGGTCAAGTTAAAAAAAATCAATTTAAAATACTTTTAGATAAACAATGTAAGTTGAAGTTCTAATATTTTCTTCCCCTCTTCCAGTGAAGGTGTGCCCCTGAGTGCACACGTCCAAGACTGGGGCCCACAGTCCTAACCAGCCGGGCCAAGCCTCCCACTACCTGTCACCTGGAAGGACGTAGGATGAACTGGATACCCTGAGGTGCCTCTTTGCTGGTGGACATGCCTGTCTTCAGCCACATCATCTCCAGGTTCAGGCATCAGTCTTCAGAGGTGAAGCTTGAAGGCTAAAGGCAAGAGGGGAGTTGGCTAGACCAGAACCCCCTCACTGCTGTAATTTTCTCACTGTTAGAATTTTTGCAAAGGTGATTTCAACCCCAACATCTTCTGTTCAGGAATCTACCTGCAAAGTTTTGAAATTTTCGAGAGTAGCCATGAAAAGATTCAAAGAGACTGGTAATTCTTTGCAAACTTACACCAGCTTCTTATAGACTTGAACTGATATTTTGTCTTTTTATAGAATAAGGGTATATAGGAAGTTTTTGTACACTCATGATAACATCTAGCTTATCTTCTTGAAACCAACAACACCATTTTACCCAGAAATAAAAGCAGGGGGGCCAGACGCAGTGGCTTACGCCTGTAATCCCAGCACTTTGGGAGGCTGAGGTGGGCGGATCACCTGAGATTGGGAGTTCGAGACCAGCCTGAGCAACATGGAGAAACCCCGTCTCTACTAAAAATACAAAATTAGCGGGGTGTGGTGACGCATGCCTCTAATCCGAGCTACTCAGGAGGCTGAGGCAGGAGAATCGCTTCAACCCGGGAGGCGGAGGTTGTGGTGAGCTGAGATCGTGCCATTGCACTCCAGCCTGAGCAACAAGAGTGAAACTCCGTCTCAAAATAAATAAATAAATAAATAAAAATATAAGCAGTGATCACAAAATGCAGGTACATTACCTTGAAGGAGAGAAGAGACTGTTAGGTAGAAATTAAGAGAGTTTTTTGTTTGTTTTTGTTTATTTGTTTTGAGATAGGATCTCACTTTGTTGCCCAAGCTGGAGAGCGATAGTGCAAACAAGGCTCACTGCAGCCCCAAACTCCTGGGCTCAAACAATTCTCCTGCCTCAGCCTCCTGAGTAGCTAGGACTATAGGTATACACACTGCACCCAGCTAGAGATTTTTATTTGATGTTTTTGTAGAGACAGGGTCTCACTTCGTTGTCTAGGCTGGTCTCAAATTCCTAGCCTCAAGAGATCCTCCCACCTAGGCCTCCCAAAGCTCTGGGATTGCAAGTATAAGCCATTGTGCCCAGGCTGAGACTTTTAATGGTTGTACCTACTGATGTCAACAACGTAATGACAGGGCTGGCAGCAAAAAGCTATTTTAAACCTCATCTCAGTGATTTTAATTTTTCTTTTATTATTTTGTGCATACAAATTTTCTACAATGAACATATATTACTGTTGTAATTAGAAAAAGAGCAATTTTTAAAACTGCTTAGTTCTTCTGTTTCCTAGGTTGTATTTGTATTTTGGGCACTGAAGTTTGGGATTGTTTACTGCAGGAGACAGCAGTTCTGTATGTCCTGTGCGTCCACAGGGCACCTCTGTTAACGCAGCCTGCGCTGTTGCAGGCATTCATGATGACGGTGCTCAGTCATCACAAGGTGACCCATGCTATATGTGTTTTGCCTAAGAGCGCAGAAGCATTCTGTACATATTATCAAGGTTTCATCAAAACAGTGATTATCTTAATCGTAGGATAATTTTTTTTTTTTTTTTTTTTTTTTGAGATGGTGTCTCACTCTGTCACCTAGGCTGGAGTGCAGTGGCATAATCTCGGCTCACTGCAACCTCCACCTCCCAGGTTCAAGCGATTCTCCTGCCTTAGCCTGCTGAGTAGCTAAGATTACAGGCGCTCGCCATCACGCCCGGCTAATTTTTATATTTTTTGTAGAGACTGAGTTTCACTATATTGGTCAGGCTGGTCTCGAACTCCTGACCTCAGGTGATCCACCCGCCTTGGCCTCCCAAAGTGCTGGGATTACAGGCGTGAGCCACCATGCCCAGCCAATAATTCTTTTTTAAAAAATAGATTTAGTGGGTACAAGTGCAGTTTTGTTACCTGGATCTATTGTGTAGTGACGAAGGCTAGGCTTTTAGTGTGACCATCACCCGAATAGCGTGTGTGATACCCTTTAGGTTATTTCTCATCCCTCTTCCCTTCCCCCTCCCACCTTTTGGAGTCTCCAGTATCTATTATTCCACTCTCCATGTCCATGTGTACACATTGTTTAACTCCCACTTACAACTGAGAAATGCAGCATTTGACTTTCTGAAAAACAGTAATTTTTAAAGATTTTACACTGCAAAAGGGAACTGTCCATGATCTGGAAAATCCACCTTTCTGAGCACCTGGCTCCCCAAGAACACTGGACAAATGAGCAACGCTGTCCACATAATTGCCACGATGCCTGAGGACAGTTACACTGCTCTCCCTGGGGAAGGTAGACGGAGTGCTGTGGCAGCGGCACATGCGTGAGTTGGGGCGGGGTAACCACAGTTGCTGGTTATTGAGGCGTTTACTATCGGCGTTCCCAGCCCAACCCCTAACTGCAGGCACCCCACTTCGCATGCCTGGGCCTCTGCTCCTCTGCCTGAGTTCCAGCCACTGCCCCCGGATACAGGCTAAAGGGCAGTAGGGGACGGTGTGGCGCACCCTAGACGCGGAACCCACAGCACCCAGTGCCTGCCAGATACAACAAGCAAGCCGGGGCACACGGCTCTGGGGCACGTTTTCCAGAAAGCCTTCGAATTGTGTAAACTCTGTGCAGGCCAAAGGGCCTCTTGTGTAAGAGCCACATGCCAAGGCCCATCTAAAAGTTCCACTCCTGCTTGGCTCCCGGGTTCCTCTCAACCCTGCAAGGCACTTCTCAATCCCTGGTGGAGGGTGAAAAATCATGCCTCACAGATTCTCTTCTCAGGAAAGACAATCCTGAAAGCGATTTTGTTCGGATTTCTTAACTCGCATTTGTCTGCTTCTGCTGTCTCCTTTTTAAGGACCTCGGGGGATGCCGAGGTGAGTTCACAGCTGCCTCCACACCCTGTGGCCCTGGGGACCTGGTAATGGACACACACTGCCTGCGAGGCCAGTGTCCTTTTCTCTGCTCTCTTTACCTCGCTTCCAACGTCTGTCGATGCCCATACCTGCCAGCCATCTTCTCCCCAGACTCCTCAGCTCTGGAGGAGAACTATCGAATGTCAGAACTCATTCTGAGGGAAAGTCCCTCTTTGTCAGCACTTTTTTTTCTTTCTTTCTTTTTTTGAGATGGAGTCTCTCTCTCTCGCCCAGGCTGGAGTGCAGTGGTGCGATCTCGGTTCACTGCAAGCTCCGCCTCCCGGGTTCACGCCATTCTCCTGCCTCAGCCACCAGAGTAGCTGGGACTGCAGGCGCCCGCCACCACGCCCGGCTAATTTTTTGTATTTTTAGAAGAGACGGGGTTTCACCGTGTTAGCCAGGATGGTCTCCATCTCCTGACCTCGTGATCTGCCCGCCTCAGCCTCCCAAAGTGCTGGGATTACAAGCGTTAGCCACCGCGCCCGGTGGCTTTGCCAGCACTTTTCACACAGACCCCTTGCTGATCGGTGTTGCTTATCACTTGGTGAGCACTAACCAATGTGCCACAGCCCAGGCAGCTGCCTTATTCTGTCCCCCAGGAACTCTCAGCCTCTGCACAGCTCCAGCCCAAGAAGCATTCCCACCAGCCCCCAGTTCTGCCCCTTTTGCTGGAAAACGAGTTTGAAAGAGTTTCTGCTTCAGAGGCAGCCCCTGTGGCCCATTTGGCACCCTAGGAACCCTCCTGAAGCTGGGCAGTCGCCTGGGTGTGCCTGCCCTGCCTGGATTCCTTGCCTGTGATGGGTCATGGTGGTCTTTCAGCCTTGGTCTGAGCATTTCTGCCACCAGGTGCCCCCTACAAACAATCTGCCCTTGGAATGTCCAAGCTAACCCTTTGCAAAATGCTATAGCTTTTCACAGAGCTATACTGGCTATGGCTTTTGGACTAATACTTTGACTGGTAAAACTAAAAATGCTCCCTGATGAGGCTATTATAAACCACAGTCACCTCATGGAAAATCACATGCCTTTGGCCTGCACTCAGGCAGGCTCTCTGACCGCCTGGTGTTGTCACACCTCCATCTACCAAGTCCTCATTGTTAGATTATTGTTAATATCATTGTGGGGTTTCTTCTTCCCATCTGGATCCAATAAAGTTGTCAGATTGTGGTATTCTCTCTCTTCCATCTGGGGCAGAGGTCACCTGCCAAGTAACCATTGTTCACGTTGGAGTCTGCAACTCCAAAGGGTTTTCTTCTTTGCTTTCACTAAAAATAGCTCTAATCCCTCTAACCATCACTTGACTTCCTGTACTGGAACCTGAATGGAGAGGGTGTTATATGTAATTCTAACCATGACCTCCGTCTTTTGATCTCTGTTTTTTAAACCGGGGGAAGGGTTATCATGAGGTGCCTGTGGTGGCTTGTCTTTGAGCTCCTTTTAATGGCCAGTCTTTTAACAGAGCTGGAAACTGTCTCTGCTGTTTACTTTGCCTGTGTGCGCTGCTCCCGGGCTTCTCTGTTATTTTTGCAAATGGTGTTTTATATGTTTCCATGTCTTTCTAACATGTCATGCCTCCCATCAGAGCACCCATTCCAGTATTAACAGTGATGTTATAAAAGACAGCGAACAATCAGAAGAAAAATAGTGCAAAACACGTCCCAAATGGCTACCTGTTCAAAGAGAGTTGTTCCCTTCAACACACTGCCCCGAAACTTCACCCCCACTTTTTCACCCCGTTTTCCCTGGGCTCTGTAACTCTGCTCACGGAGAGCTCTGTTCCTGGGAATGCAGACACTGGCTGTGCTGATTTAGGTGATTTCAGAACTATCTCCACTATAGAAAACCCCTTGAAACAGGAGCCAAAACTCAGTAACAAATCCCCGGACCCCAGAGTGGGCAAATCCTTTTATTGTACTGTGGACAGGAGAAGCCAAAGGCATTTCGTTTATTTTCCAGATGGTTAGGAAGATGGATGGATAGACAGATGGACAGAATGATAGGTTTTCTTTATAAGTGAGTATGAACTGAGTAGGAATTACATATTGGCAAAAATCAGTGAGCCAAAAATCAAACCAGCACATCAAATTGCTCTCCAAACTGAACTAAACCAAAGGGTATGTGGCTTGAGTCTGACCACAGAGAATGACCGCTTAAGATCACCCGCATCGGGTGTTCGTCCTTTGGAGAAGGAGGCACTGGCAGTGTCAGGCATCCTGGAGAAGCCACCCCATAGACTGTGGGGTGATGGTGCAGCCCTACTTATCACCTTCCTAAGACCAGCAATGTCGGAATGTTCAGTGACACTTTACTCATCTCAAGGGTCTAGACATAGGCTCTGGGCAAAAACAATTCCCCATACCTCTTTGCTGTGTAACGACAAAGCTGATCTATTTCATTTAAAACTTGGTGACTCCTTGGAGCTCAGCACACCACACCCGAGACACACAACAACAGCACCAGCACCACACACAGATGAGCACTGGGCTGAGCATCTGATGTGGGTATCTAATGTAAACCAAGCCTGAGTCAGGCACTACTGTTCCCATTTTCAAATGGGGAAACTGAGGCACAGAGCGGTTGTGCAGTTTGCCGCAGGGCGTGCAGCCAGAGCATTACTGAGAAGGAATTTGAACCTGGGCTTCCACTGTGGCTATAAACCATTACACTAAACACTCTCCTGCCATAACTAGTGACTGATCTGATCTGATCTAGAACATACATCTCTGTGACTACAATCACCTAAATGCATTTTTGGCTATACTCCCTTTTCCATTTATTCTGCAGATGTTTACTGAGGGCATGCTACGTGTCACCACTGTCCTGGTGCTAGGGACACGATCAGTGGTGAGCAAACACTTACTCTCCTCATAGAACTTTACTGGGAAAGAAATGTAATCCAACCAGCAAATGTGTAATTCATGTAGGACAAGTGGTGCTGTACGTGCTCTCAGCAGGGAACCTGGCCTGAGGGTCTGAGCGGCTTCTCTAAGTAACATCAGAACTGAGCCAGTGCCTGAAGGATAAGTTACAGTGCCAGTGGAAAGGGGATGGAGATGTGTAATCCAGACACAGGGAAAGGGCATGCTAAGGGCCTGTGGCCGTGTGAGCATAGCTAGAGCTTATGGCTCAACAGGAGGTTAGGAGAAGCATGCAGAGTGAAGGGGAGTGGAGAGCCCGGGGCAGCGCACACTGCATGTTACAGGCAGAGGGAAGACTTTGGTTCAGGCAACAGGAAGCCTCTGAAGGGGTTTAATCAGGAGGATGGTGGGGGACAGAAGGATAACAGGATCTTGTTTGTATTGGGAAAAGACACCCTGGCTGCAGGATAAGGTGTGGGTTGGGGGCCACAGTGCACGCTGGAGCCTGGTTAGCAGACAGTGGCTGACAGCCTACTGGACAAGGCAGTGAGACCTCACTTTTGTGATTCTGCAGACAGCTTTGCTCCTGCTTCCTCCATCCTGCTTTGAGGATCTTAAGTGCTGGGTCTGTTTGCCAGTGAAAGTTACCTTCTCCTTATCATGTCCGTCATAGAAACCCCCACACTGGGCTTACATGTGGCTCCATTTCACTGAAGTCGTCATAGATAGGATGGCCTGATCTGCCTGACTCTGTCTTTGTAATTCTAATTCTGAGGTTAACAGTCTGATTTTAAGAAAATGCTTCCTAGTGCAAACGCCCTTTTCTGAGCAGGCATCATTACTGTCAATTAATGAAACATCTGTGAGACTGCAAAGTCAAGGCTGCATCTCTCTGTCATTTAACTAGAATTCTCTCCATCTCCACCACCATTTCCACCATCTCAGGTAAAACACCAGTGCATTATTTCAAAGGCAAAGACAGTAGGATACATAACAGTGAGGACTGCCGTGCTCAGCCTAACAACAGGGGATTTAGAAGGTGTCTTCACCCCTTGCAGCCTACGTGGTCTGTTTCCCCTAAGAACTGATTAGTGCAGGTGTGGATACCCAGAGACTGAATGCATCATCAATATGCTGTTATTAAGATTGCAAGGGTCTTATATCCTCACAAGTGTACAACAATATGCTAAAATATCCACTGACCTCACACACGAGCTCTGCCCATCAAAATAAATAAATTGTTACAAAAAAGAGATTGGAAAAAGGAGCAATTTTTAAAAAATAGCTTCAACGAAACTTGGCAAGGTAACACTTCTGAGGTCTTCCTGCATTTCAAACAAGTCTTTCTTGAGGTCTGCCCAGGAGCTGCTGAGGAAAGAGGCTGGAAGTGGACGAGGCCAGGCCAGCCAAGAGCAGGAGCGACCCCATGCCATCCTGCGATTCCCAAGGTCTCTTGTTGCTTCCACCACTCGCTCTCTCTCTCTCTCTCTCTCATTCAGAAGCTGATGGACAGCAGGGACGAGCTGCCCAGGCGCCAAGCCCGTGACTGCAGAGAGCCTCAGGATCATATCAAAGAGGTTCAATCATTCAGCTGCCCCCACAGCTTTGGAAAAGTTGTGACATATTCATGGCATGAACAAAGAAACACACCACTTCCAGGATCTGAACTCTGACCGGTTGTTTGTGGTATGAGCCTTTGGCAAGCAGAGAATGGCAAAGGTTTCTACAGGGTGTGACTCAAGGGAGAGAGCCCTTTCTGTGCTGCTAAGAGAAATGATGGGAGAATAAGTCAAGATAGAAAAACATTGAGGAAACTATGCTTAGCACATTCAGAACAACTATATATTCCCTGGTGCCATGCTTTGCATGGGAGGCAGGGAGCAAACCTTCTGAAGTCAGCTTCCTATCTCCAAATCACAGACCTCAGACTAGTCATCCTACCTTTCACACCCGAGTTTCCATGGGGGGCAGCGGGAATTGTATCCCGTTCTTTCCCCTCCTGTATCCCTCCATAGCAGTTCATGAACTTCCACCCCATTAACTCTGCTGTTGTATCTGCCAGCGACTGCCACAATTATGCCAAATAAAACGCCACCCCAAACTCACTGCTTCACACAATCATTTATTCTCACTCACATACATGTGCTTGCCTGGGCATCGCCTGGCTAGGAGCCCACTGGCCAGCAGGGCTTGGCTCTGGGCAGCAGGTTGGGCCAACCCTGCCTCCCTGCCTCAATGTCTCTCCTGCTCCCTGCACCAGCCAGGTCCCAGGCTTGCTCTCGTGGGTGAGGTTTGAAGCTCATGAGCACATGTGGAAACATGCTAACCTTGGGAGGCCTAGGATCAGGACTGACATGTGTCCTTTAAACACACACGACGGGCCAAAGCAAGTCACATGGTCAAACCTCAAATCAAATGGTGAGGAAGCACATTCTGCCTCTGGTAGAAGAACTTCAAAGTCTCATGGGAAGGAAAGGGGGAAGGTTGGTAACAATAATGCCATCTACCACAATTGTGAAGAAAATAACAGGGATACGAATGCTAATGCTGTTTAAGATGCCCAATGTGTGCTATACACACTTCATATATCCATTGACCCTTGAACAGCATGAAGTGGGGGCACCGACCCCTGTACAGCTGAAAATCCGTGTCTAACTTTCAACTCCTCAAAAACTTAATGACTAATAAGCTGCTGTTGACCAGAAGCCTTACGGATAACATAAACAGTTTATTAGCACATATTTTATATGTTATGTGTATTATATATTGTATTCTTTTTTTTTTTTTTTTTTTTGAGACAGAGTCTTGCTCTGTCACCCAAGCTGGAGAACAGTGACATGATCTCGGCTCACTGCAACCTCTACCTCCGGAGTTTAAGCAATTCTCCTGCCTCAGCCTCCCAAGTAGCTGGGACTGCAGGCACTCCCCATCATGCCCAGCTAATTTTTGTATTTTTAGTAAAGACAGGGTTTCACCAAGTTGGCCAGGCTGGTCTCGAACTCCTGGCCTCAAATTATCCACCCACCTCGGCCTCCCAAAGTGCTGGGATTACAGGCATGAGCCACTGTGCCTGGCCTATATACTGTATTTACAATAAAGCAAGCTAGAGAAAAGAACATGTTACTGAGAAAAGCATAAGGGAGAGAAAATATAATTACAATTCATTAAGGGGAAGTGGATCATCACAAAGGACTTCATCCTCACCATCTTCACCTTGAGTGGGCTGAGGAGGAAGAGGACGAGGGGTTGGTCTTGCTGTCTGTGTCTTGGGTCGCAGAGAAGAAAATCCACTTGTTAGTGGACCCAGTAGTTCAAACCCAGGTTGTTCAAGGGTCAACTGTATTAACACATTTGTTCCCACCACAACTCTCTGAGTTCTATTACTATCTTTTTTTTTTTTTTTTTGAGCTGGAGTCTCGCTCTGTCGCCAGGCTGGAGTGCAGTGGCACGATCTCGGCTCACTGCAACTTCTGACTTCCTAGCTCAAGTGATTCTCCTGCCTCAGCCTCCCAAGTAGCTGGGATTACAGGCATGTTCCACCAGGCCTGGCTAATTTTCGTATTTTTAGTAGAGATAAGGTTTCACCATATTGGCCACGATGGTCTTGATCTCCTGACCTCATGATCCGCCCACCTGGGCCTCCCAAAGTGCTGGGATTACAGGCGTGAGCCACCGCGCCCAGCCTATTACTATCTTTATTTGTAGATGAGGAGAATGAGGAGGAAAGACATTAAGTCACTTGCCTGCACCACACCCATGCTGGGGCTGGGATCTAGAGCCGTGTCTGGCTCTGCGCCCTGCACGCCTCTCACACGTGCATCCTGCAACACTACAGCAGGGTATCTTCCAGTGAGCTGGAGAAGGCCCACGCAGGCTCCAGGCGCGGAAAAACCTGGTCAGAAATGTGTGGCTTGTGACTGTAGGTTCTGAGGACTTGGAACTGGCCAGAGGAACAAAGGTTACTTCTGTTTCGTTCAAGGTCACCAGTGAGACCTTGGTTGTACTTAACATAGAAACTGGCTCAAGAACATGGTTGTGTTTTTGAACATCACCCAGACAACAAATGTCTTCCCCCTTGTTCAATGGATATGAACCACAGGTGCTGAGGAAAGAGGTTCAAGCTGAGAGAGAAGAAGAATGCAAACTACAGGGAGGTCCTGCTCCAGGAGAACAGGCCCAGGACACATCCGCATCAGGGTTTTCAAATTGGGTTTTGGCCACCTGGTCTTCACCACAGCGTGGGTGTCTCGCTTCATCCCCATCCAGGATCCTTGTGTCTCTCAACTCCATTTTCCTAAAGTAATGGCTGTTGGGCAGCCCTGCTGAAAGAAAGCCTGTCGCTTCACATGGGGGAGACCATTATTATCTAGCAGGAGAGAATCTGATGGATTTCAATGACTTACTAAAAAATCAATTTATTGTAGAGCTGAAAGGCTTGCTGGTTGGTAAACAATGCATATCAAATTTTGTCCTTAAGATATTCAACTTCCAGCTGGCTTGTTGCACTATCCAGCAAGCTCAGAACTGGAATGTCTCCATTGTTGCTCAAGAATGAGGAGCAAAATAACTGTAATTTACTTTCAAAACTCCAACTTTAGTAACAAGCCAGAAATGGTGATAGGCAAAAGCCATTAAGAATGATTGGAAAGGGCCGGGTGTGGTGGTTCATGCCTGTAATCCCAGCACTTTGGGAGGCTGAGGTGGGCGGATCACGAGGTCAAGAGCTCCAGACCAGCCTGGCTAACATGGTGAAATCCTGTCTCTACTAAAAATACAAAAATTAGCCAGGCGTGGTGGCGCGTGCCTATAATCCTAGCTACTCAGGAGGTTAAGGCAGGAGAATTGCTTGAGCCCAGGAGGCAGAGGTTCCAGTGAACCGAGATCACCCCACTGCACCCCAGAGTGAGACTCCATCTAAAAAAAAAAAAAGATTGAAAAGAGATTGCCTTACACTTTGCAATATAAACACATACCATGTGTATGCCAAAGAATTGTTTTATTGCATCGTCACCAGAGCACACGCCCTCTGCTTTTCTAATGATGTATTTGTACATTATTCAGCTGCCTGTAACCCAAGTGCACTGATGCCTCCCACAAACTCTCACAGTGGTCAGATGTGCCTCTAAAGTGAACCATCCATTGCATGTGTAAGAAAATACTTCCTATGCTGACAATAAAAACATAGTTTTGTAAAAACCTGCTGTGAACTTGACCTCACTTTGGTGAGGCAGTAACTGATGACTAACAAGTCACCTCTGCACAGGTTAATCCCCTGGCTGATATCAAGCGCGGAAAGAAGCAGATGTCCTTATTGAGAAGTTGCTCGCCAAAGGAAGGCACTACTGGCATGAGAGAAATTGATGTCATTAGAAGTAGAGAAACCATGTGAAGCAGCCACTGGGCTGAGCCAGTGTTGTCAATTACAGGCTCCTTGGCTGGAATTCTGCAAAATCTTAAATAAGGTGTTAGGTGTTAAACTCACCTGTGGTGAGCATGGAGTTTCGCCCTACTCAGCCTTTTAAAGAGTCCTGGCAGGTTGTAGCCACTTTTCCTCCCAAATATACAAAGTTCCTCTCTCTGAATGAAGTTCTTTTTTTTTTTTTTTTTTTTGAGACGGAGTCTCGCTCTGTCGCCCAGGCTGGAGTGCAGTGGCGTGGTCTCTGCTCACTGCAAGCTCCGCCTCCCGGGTCCACACCATTCTCCTGCCTCAGCCTCCCGAGTAGCTGGGACTGCAGGCGCCCGCCACCACGCCCAGCTAATTTTTTGTATCTTTAGTAGAGATGGGGTTTCACTGTGTTAGCCAGGATGGTCTCGATCTCCTGACCTCGTGATCCACCCACCTCGGCCTCCCAAAGTGCTGGGATTACAGGCGTGAGCCACCGCGCCCGGCCGAATGAAGTTTAAAAATTTTTTTTTCTAAGGAAAAGAGGAGAAAGCAGGGTGGAGGAGGGGCTAAAAACAGAAGCTTGGGCTTCATTGTCATTCTGTGAAGTGCCGGAGGGGCCACTGAAGAAGCAGAGTCCCTGACCCTCTCCACCGTTCCTTCTGCTTTGCAATCCCAGGGCTGGGGGGAAAGGGAGCATGGGAGGAGATTCAAGGTAGATTCTGTGGGGGCTCTCAAGACTGAAGGATGCCAGGTACGGCAGAAGACAGAGCCACCGCTGGGAATCAGGGGCGGTAGGAATGTTGGCACCCCAAGTGGGGAGACCCCCAGCCTTTCCTCCCAGGCAGCTCTTGGCTCACTAGCAGTCAAGCTCATACCCTCCAGGGGAGCAAACTGGCCAGCCCAGGAGGAAAATCCTCAGGACACCAATGATGTGAGTTCCCAAAAATGTGGCTCTGCTGTGTCACCCTAAAATAGAGCTTGAAGTCAGCAAACCTCAGAGCTGCCAAAGAGATTTTTAATATTCCGCTCTTAAATATAAGAAGATGATAAGAGATAACCCAATACCTGGGTAGACATTCAAATGTGAAACACAGAAACAAAAACAGACGAATCAAAAAACAGAAGAAAGTGACTTGCAATCACACTGGCATTGGTGTCCTCAGAAAGGTAAGGGAAGGTGTTGCATCTAAGAGAAAAGAGTAAAACCACACACACACATACGCACATACACATGGCAAACACACATACACATGCACACATACACACACGCACACACATATACATGCACACTCACTATTTTTAAGGAATCACTAGAGAATAAAAAGAACTTTGGGAAATTAAGAAATTATAGCAGAAATTAAAGATTCAGTAGATGGGAAATTAAGAAATTACAGCAGAAATTAAACATTCAATAGATGGGTTTTGAATTCAAGTAAAGCTGAGAGAGGAAGTTTCCCAGAAAGCAGAGGAGGGAAAAAGACTAACAAACAAAAACAGAAAATAGCAGAGGAAAAAATGAGAAGCTCCAGAGCTCCAATATCCTCATAACAGCAGTTCCATAGAGAGAGGACACAGAAAATGAAGGTGGGGATCTCGTCAATAAAATTTGGGCCCACTGAGCGCCCAACACAGTGGGTGAAAGTTGAACCACACTGTGCTACATCATCATAAAATTTCAGAAATTTGAGAACAAAGACCCTATTAGCTTATGGAGAAAAGAACAAACAAACAGAAAACAGATTACATACAAAGACCAGGAATCAGGATGGCTTGGCACTTCCCAAGGGCAAAAATGAAGGCTAGAAATCTTAAAGAACATGATCGCTAACCTAGAATTTTATGCCCATCCAGACTATGAATAAAGAAGGGTATGGAATGGAGACATTTTCAGACATTCGAGACCTCAAAACATTCACAGCCTATGAATTCCAGTTGTTCTGTAATTGTTCCTGAAGATGTGCTCAACAGAAACAAGAATATAAGCCAATAAAAAGGAAAACATGGGCTTCCCAGAAAATGGGATCTAACGCAAAAGAAAAAAGGCAAAAGAACTCATCTGGGTGATGAAAGGTGACCCTAAGATGACACAGTGCACTGGGTACAGAGTATGACTAGTCCCCCAGAACTTCCTCCCTTAATGGTTCCAGATTAGCCTTGGCCAAAGAGACACCTTGCATGAGACTGAGAAGGTGAAGGTGGAGCAGCAGCCATGTACAGTGGAAAGGTGGGTGCAGGGAACCGGGAGTGGTTGCAGCTCACACACATCGTCAGCAACCTGTAGGCTCACCTGTGGCAGCCGGGCCTCTGCCATCCAGCTGCTGCTGGGCCTCCTCCTTAGGCTCCTTGGAATCCTGAGCAATTTTTAACTCTATGGAAACAAAAAGATGGGCAAGAAGAGAAATGCCATCACAATATATCATGTGTCTTAGCAGTGAATAGAATTTACATGGTAAATGTTTGTATCTCCCTGCAAATTCATATGTTGAAGCACTCACCTCCAGTGTGATGGTATTAGGAGGTGGGGTCTTTGGGAGGTGATTAGGTTTGGATGAGGTCATTAGAGAAGAGACCCCAGAGCTCCCTCTCGCCACCACGTGAAGACACAGCAAGAAGACAGCCATCTGCAAGCCTCACCGGGAACTGAATCGGCCAGCACCTTGATCTCAGACTTCTAGACTCCAGAACTGTGAGTAATAAGCCACTCTGTCCGTGGTATTTTATCATAGCAGCCCAAGCTGACTAAGATGCATGCACATGATAATGTAAATGCTGAATGCTGGTTGCGTCAAAGTTACTAGACAGCTGAACTGGGGAGAAAGCAGGATGGGAAGAGTGTGTGGGTGTTGAAGGCTGGGGGGGTGGGGGTGGGGCAGTGAAACAGCTAAATGCTTACCTTCCGTAGAGGATGCCAATAGTAGCTAAAACTGAAGCTTTGAGATACAGCAATATAAGCATGTTATTAAAAGACATGATTCATAATCATCGGCTAAAAAGTGGTTGCCTCAAAGGTTCAAAAGGAAGAGGGAAGGAATTGCCACCCTCCTAAGAAACCATAAAGAACACAATGCCCACTATGTAAATATATACATAAATTTTTTTAAATGGAAGTATCCATTTACAATGTACAAACTTAGAAGAATTGTTAAATACTTTACAGTACACATCCAGTGATAGAACATTAGCTAACCGTTAGAATTATGTTTCCAAGGACTATCATGGCATGGGAAATGCTGAAAATACAGAGCAGGTAAATAAAGAGGGCAGCACACAAAGTTGCATGTATAGTGTGATCCCAATTATGAAACCAAACAGTGTAGAGACGAAAGACTGAAATCCATGTTATCAAGATGTTAAGCTGCTGTGGTAGCTCATGCCTGTAATCCTTGGGAGGCCGAGGTGGGAGAATGGCTTGAGCCCAAGAGTTTGAGGCCAGCCTGGGTAAACATAGAGCGATCCTTGTCCCTGCAAAAAAAAAAGGTTAAAAATGTCAGCCAGGCTTAGTGGTACATGCCTGCAGTGGAGGCTATTCAGGAGGCTCAGGTGGAAGGATAGCTTGAGCCCTGGAGTTGGAGGCTGTGGTGAGCTATGATGGCAGCACTGCACTCTACCCTGGGTGAGAGTGACACAGCCTGTCTCAAAAAACAAAACAAACAAACACAACAAAAAAAGATGTATGTTAACCGTGGTAATCTTGGGTGGTAAGATGATGAACTTTGATTTCTTTTTTATATTATTCCATATTGGCCAAATTTTCTTCACAAGTCCAGACTGCTCTTATAAGTGGAAGGAAAAAATGTTATTATTGCTATTATTTATTTATTTTTTTGAGACAGAGTCTCACTCTGTCGCCCAGGCTGGAGTGCAGTGGCGCCATCTCGGCTCACTATAAGCTCCGCCTCCTGGGTTGACGCCATTCTCCTGCCTCAGCCTCCAGAGTAACTGGGACTACAGGCACCTGCCACCATGCCTGGCTAATTTTTTTGTATTTTTAGTAGAGACGGGGTTTCACCATGTTAGGCAGGATGGTCTTGATCTCCTGACCTCATGATCCACCCACCTTGGCCTCCCAAAGTGCTGGGATTACAGGCGTGAGCCACCACGCCCAGCCTATGTTATTATTTTTAAGGTCTCCTATAACAAAAATTCCCCACTGAAATTAATTAGGTATCTTTTTATCTAAGTATATAAAATATAAATAGTATTAGATATAAAGGGGAGGTAACTATCCATGGAATTTTTCTTTTTTTTTTTTTTTTGAGACGGAGTCTTGCTCTGTTAGCCAGGCTGGAGTGCAGTGGTGTGATCTCGGCTCACTGCAAGCTCCGCCTCCTGGGTTCATACTATTCTGCGTCAGCCTCCCGAGTAGCTGGGACTACAGGCGCCCACCACCACACCCAGCTAATTTTTTGTATTTTTAGTAAAGATGGGGTTTCACCGTGTTAGCCAGGATGGTCTCGATCTCCTGACCTTGTGATACGCCCATCTCGGCCTCTCAAAATGCTGGGATTACAGATGTGAGCCACCTTACCCAGCCTATCCATGGATTTTTTTTTTTTTTTACCCTTTTCTTAGCAGCTGCTCAACCATTCATTAGCACCACATTCTGACTTGGGAAATAGGGCATGGACCAAGTGCCCAGGTCTCTGTCCCTGCCCGGGTGTCAGCCATGAGTCACAGGAAAGGGCAAAATTGTTTCTGTTAAAATATTGAGCTTGTTTTTGCGGTGCAGTGTTTGCTGGTTGTGATTTGGAAGTTGGCTACAGTCCAGTCTCCTTCATCTATGGTATCTCCTTACCACTTCCATCTCATTCATTCATTCATCCATTCATTCCACAAACACGAATTGTGCATCTACCATGCACTTACATTCTCTGCTACACAGTCTGGGGACTCAGATCTATCCTGACCTCAAGGAGCTTACTCTCTAGCAGTGAAAATACAGAAGCACATAGGTAACTATAACACAGAATCAAATTTGGCAAGGGCATGAACAAGGTACACGAGGTTTCCAAAGGAATGGAGGGAAATACAAACTCTCAACTCTTCGTGTGTCAGTGTGGGGCCAGTTCTGTAAAATGCTCTCATGTTGAAGGGTTGCTCATTCCCTGCATAATTTACCATTTCACAAAAATTGACTCTTTAAAAGCATGGTGTTTAAACATAGAAGAAGAAGTCATCCTGCTATGGTCGGCTTACTCTGAAATGTATTAATAACTCTGGCCCCAACGCAGTTCTCCCAGCAAGCTGCTAACAGGTTTAGATTTCTTCTTGTGGTTTCTTGATTATGTGAGCATGCAAGAAGGCTGTTTTTTGTTTTGTTTTGTTTTTGCTATTTCCAACAGATAAGAGTACCGATCTTTATCTCTAAGAAAGCACAGAAAAGATGTCCATTTCTACCCATATTCATTCCAGTAAAATATCTGTTACTAACAGGGATTTATCTTTCTACCCACAAAGTAGTGGGTGAAGGGCCCATGCTTCTGAAGATTACTCTCCTTCTTCCCTGCCTCTCCTGTCCCCCACACCAAGGCTGTGCTATGTGAGAGGGAGTCAGAGGGGAGCTCTACCATCTGCTCCTGATATCTGTGGAACAGCCCCAGGCAGGCTAGTCTCGGACCTCCTGGGCGGCAGTATGCCTTTAC
The DNA here is from genome assembly GCF_028885655.2 of Pongo abelii. Classification (NCBI taxonomy): domain Eukaryota; kingdom Metazoa; phylum Chordata; class Mammalia; order Primates; family Hominidae; genus Pongo; species Pongo abelii. The sequence continues at coordinate 39,415,432 of NC_071997.2, read as the reverse complement.
TAAATTAGAGATGGCAGTAAATATGGGATGAGTTAGTTTGCAAGTGGTCACAACCTCACCCTGAAAGTACTAAAAGCTATAGGTACATGTTGTTTAGCCAGGAGGAGTGTTCACAGAAATTGCAGAGCTAAGTCAAACAGCCATACACCCAGCAACTTTAGCACACTACTGATGGAGCTGTGTTCCCAATATGGTATGTGTCTATCTGATCTGCTAGAAAGATAGCTAGCTGGTGATTTGATCGAAATAGTGAAAGTGGGGAATCATTCTAAAAAAATACATACATAACCCTTTTAACTTAAAACACATATTTGCCAATCTTTTGAACTTGGGCCAAGGCCCTTTCCTGAGTCTCTGCGGTTCCTTCTGCAAAATCCACATATGCAATGCATCAAAGCTGATTTCCAGGTCAGGCTTCTTTATAGTGCAGTTAGACTTTAAGACACCTTGAAGCAATCAGAGTACAGAGTCTTCTATATTTTTGTAACTCCCCAGCCCTTTCCCCTACAATTGTCTCACAACCAACCAATTTAACAATCATTTTTAATCAATTCACCCTAGCCAAGTTTTCCAAAGTAATCAAATTTATTTTATTATTTAAAAACGTATTTTTCACTCATAACCCATCTTACTCATGTTTGTGTAACATCAATTAAATTTAAAGTTTCAAATAATTGCAATAGCTGCCCTAAGAAGGTTTAGGAGCAAATCCACCCAATGCTTGGAGGACGGGCAGTGCCTGGGATGCGCTAGAAAATACCTTCCAGCCAGGGCTGTTGGGCCTCTGCGCAGCCCGAGGGGCCTCCGCTCTCACTTAGCCGCCCACCAAAAGCTCTGTGGACTTTGGGGATTTAGTCTTTGTTCCCAGGGTACACACAGCTAGGCCAAAAGCAGAACCCCACATCCCACTGAGGTCACTCCCTTGGGCTGCCACGACTTGCAAGTGTATTTTAACCTGAAAATACACGTGAAATTATCCTGTGTGTGTTTGGCCTTAAGAAAATTACCCCCAAATAGGCCCGGCGTGGTGGCTCATGCCTGTAATCTCAGCACTTTAGGAAGCTGAGGCGGGCGAATCACGAGCTCAGGAGTTCGAGACCAGCCTGGCCAACATAGTGAAACCCCGTCTCTAATAAAAATACAAAAAATTAGCCGGGCGTGGTGGCAGGTGCCTGTAATCCCAGCTACCTGGGAGGCTGAGGCAGGAGAATTGCTTGAACCCAGGAGGCGGAGGTTGCAGTGAGCCGAGATCTCGCCATTGCGAGATTATTACCCCTAAATATAATATTACCCCCAAATATAATAATCTCACCATTGCGAGATTATTACTTCCAAATAATTGCTAAGTGGTTCAGCCAGTAGCGTCACTCCACACGCGTTCACATTGTTCCCCCCCAACCCCACCCACGTTTCCGCTATGGACAGCCACGTGACTGCCGGTGGGCCAATGGAACCCACGGAAGCAACGCCTGCCACTTCCGGGCTGGCCGTGGAACCGCTCACGTGACCCAGTGGCTCATGTGACCTCTGTGCTTCCTTTCCTCTTTTCGGCTGAACACATGGGCAGCTCCACGACTCCGAAGTCCTGGTAATTGTATAGAGGCAGTGGGCACCATCCCCCAGGCTGAATTGGGCTGTGGTTGAGCACGAGGTCAGCTGTTGAAATGTGAAGTGGTTAAAGCTGATTTCCAGGAAAATACAGGGATAATGGCCAAAAGCCAGAGCATGGAAGGGTAAGCAAAGTTTTGTGGCCCAGTGCCCCATGCTCCAGCTGACATTGCCAGATAGAAGCTGGGCTCCTCGAGGTAGAACAAAACGCTGGTTATAAGAGCTGTGCGCCCGCAGTTTAATTTGGGGAACATGAATACATATTAAAAGGCAACTAATAGCAAAGACCAGTATGTACTACGTGCCAAACGACGGGGAAGAGAGTGTCGCAGACTGTGACTGCCCAGGAAGGCTTCAGAGAGGTAGGAAAAGGCAAACTGCTTCTGCAGACCGGGTGGAAGGGAAGATGGCATACCAGGCAGAAGGATGGGAGGTCAAAGAACCAGAGGCAGGAATGACCCTGAGACTTGGAAAGCAGTTTGGGGAGTTCTGGAAAGTCAGCTTGGAGAGGGAGATCCAGGCTGTGGAAGGTCTACTTGTGGAGATCAGGAATTTGGACTTGACCCTCCGTGCAACATGGAGATGCATTATAGAAAACTTAGGACAGGGGAATGAATTCTCAGTATTTTAGGAAGATTAGTCTGGAGGAAGGTTAATTAATAGATTGCGGCAGTGATTCAGGAACCAGATTCCTCCTGAGCAAGGCCCATGTTAATCCTCTGTTTTGTTACCGTGGGGCCTGGCACACAGGGTATTCTAGGTTCTAGGTACCAAACAGGTATGTCTTAAGTTGGATTAGGATGAAGAGGGTCTTGACTAGTGTAGAGGCCAGGGATCTGGAAAACAGAGCAGATGCGAGAGATTATATGAAAACCCATCAGACTGGGCCTGTGGAAGAGGGAGAAGAGAAAATAACCACTGGGCTCTGAACATATGTGAGTGAGAATTAGTGATAGCATGGACAATAGAGACTCTCCCAACACAGAGCATGGCTGTAGGAGCCCTTGTTCAATAATTAGGAGAGGGAGGGAATCATGAAAACAGGGAGTCAGATGAATAAAACTGGGAGAAGATGGTGAGTTTTGTTTTAGATACTTCTGATTTGAAGCAGTGATAGGCTCCGCAGATTTAAATGACTTAGTGGGGAATGAAGAAAGCTCAAGGAAGAAATAAGGGCAGAAATCAGAGATGAGAGATTCTTTCCAGGAGGTAAGAGCTAGAACCAAGGGCGTGAATTAACCTGAGAGAGTGGAGAGAGAAAAGGCCCAGGAAAGACCCTTTGCTCCACTCTCTCCTCGCTTCTCACCGTGCCTTTGCAGTGGTGGAACCCACTCCTGTGTCCCCAACTCTGTTCCCAAAGATGATTGCCCAATGGTTGGACTCTGGCAGCGCTTTCTGAACCTGAATGGGCACAAGAACACCTGAAGCATGCTTTAAAACACAACTTGCTGGGCCCCATCCCAGAGTGTCTGCTTCAGGAGGTGGCATAGAGTCTGAGGATGTGCATTTCTAAGACACTTTTGAGTGTTGCTGATGCTTTTAGTCTGAGACCATTCTGAGAACCTCTGGACTGTGAGGAACAAGCTGCCTTGGCTCCTGTTGGGAGCAGCCTCCCTGAGTTCAGGCTCCCCTACTCCCTCACACCCACAGCACGTGAGGGTGGGCCATCAGGGGTCCTAAGGTCATCCCTTCAGTTCAGGAAACTTGGTTTACAAAGTTGCCATGAGCTCCTGAGATACAAGACCAAGTCTCTTGGGCTTACACCCTTATTGCCAAAATGATTTTATGTTCTTTTACAAAAATATGCAGATGTCGACATTCTTTCAGAATACACAAAATAAAGAAAGCTTGTCTCCCATTCACTCTTTGTCCTTAAAGTGCTTCACTTCCCTCAATGCCTGTCATCCCTCTTTGATGTCAGCTAGAAGAGCCTAGAATGTCTGCACGTCGGGGAACCTGGGAGACCTCACCACTCCGTGAGGCAGTAAGGGAAGACCATTCCAGTGCAGGCAAACCAAGACCTAAACAAACAACTCTGCTAGTGTCTCTTCATATAATATCTCACACCCCGAGAGCTGCCTGCCGATGTCCCTTGCTAGCACATTTTATTCCCACCTGCAGAATAGAGCTGCTGGAGTTGCACCTTAAGGCGACATGGGTATTTGATGTAAGCCCTAGTTCAAAATGAGAGAATTGGCTTGGCGCAGTGGCTCATTCCTGTAATCCCAGCACTTTGGGAGGCCGAGGTGGGCAGATCACTTGAAGTCAGGAGTTCAAGACCAGCCTGAGCAACGTTATGAAACCCCGTCTCTACTAAAAATACAAAAATTAGCCAGACCTAGTGGTGCACACCTGTAATCCCAGCTACTTGGGAGGCTGAGGCAGGAGAATCACGTGAACCCAGGAGATGGAGGTTGCAGTGGGCCCAGATCATGCCATTGCACTCCAGTCTGGGCAACAAGAGAGAAACTCCTTATCAAAAAAAAAAAAGAAAGAAAAAAAAAAGAATTAAAAGGGATGGCCACAACCGTCCATCATTCACTCATGCATCGTTTCAGAAATGTATTGAGGGCCTACTATATGCCAAGTGCTGTGCTAAGCTCATAAAGTCTTGTTCTTTGCCTGAAAGGAGCTGACAGCTGGTGAAGAAGACAGAAAAGTGCACGTGTACTTTGCTGGCATCTTTTTTTTTTTTTTTTTTTTTGAGAAGGAGACTCACTCTGTCACCCAGGCTGGAGTGCAGTGGCATGATCTCAGCTCACTGCAACCTCCACCTCCCGAGTTCAAGCGATTCTTCTGCCTCAGCCTCCGGAGTAGCTGGGACTACAGGCAAGCATCACCATGCCCGGCTAATTTTTGTATTTTTCGTAGAGACGGGTTTTCGCCATATTGGCCAGGATGGTCTCGAACTCCTGACCTCGTGATCTGCCCACCTCTGCCTCCCAAAGTGCTGGGATTACAGACGTGAGCCACCACGCCCAGCCACTTTGCTGGAATCTTAAAAGCCTTTAGTAAAGGGGTATTATGAGGCACGAACTTCATAGGTAAAAATGGATAAGGGTGTTCTGATCAGAGGAGGCCAGAAGTGGAAAACAGCATGACACTGCCTTCTGCAAACTGTGAGTGTCTTGGTATAACTGAAATGAAGGATTGTTATCTATCCCACCAAAACAAACAAACAAACAAAAACACCCAAAACCCCAATGGCAGGTCTGGCTTTAGAACCTGATCAGTACGTGGTGCTTGAGGGACTCTCCCACCTGCTGGAGGGTGGCAGGGAGCAGATGGAACCTAGCTCCATGTGAGGTTAGAGAGATGGCTGGGCCAGGTTGTGAAGGGCTCAGTGCACTGAGGTGTGGTAATTAAGGCAGTGACCCTTGGACTTTATTCCAAGGGCAGTGGGGAGCCAAGTCTTAAATGTGGAGGTGACCTGATAGGAAAAACATCATAGAAAGGCCACTCCAGCTGAGAGTGGAGGATGGAAGCAAGGAGACATTGGGAGAAGCCAAAGCAGTGGTTCAAGGGAGACATGGTGAGTGAGAAGGAGGCAAGTGTGGTGCCCTTTGCATTAAATGTAAGAGTCTAGCAAGCTGGGAAGTGGAATCCCAGCTCACAAGTGTGAGGAACCCAGGGGTGGACAGCTAGCCCCAGGCACTATTCCAGGAGCAAGCACAGGGCCAGGGCCAGAAACCTGGGTCCTCCTCTGGGGGCCTCCTGCATTGGTCGGCCTCTTGGAAGCATCGCCTGGAGACAGGAGCAGAAAGAGTTGGGGGACAGCAAGGGTGTAGTGCAGCCACGGGACACAAGGGGCAGCAAATGACAGCCACCACCTCCCTGCTCTTGGATGGAAAATAGCTTTTTGGGCTCCGTTAAAGGCTTCAATGGGCTGGGCGCGGTGGCTCACGCCTGTAATCCCAGCACTTTGGGAGGCCCAGGTGGGTGGATCATGAGGTCAGGAGATCGAGACCATCCTGGCTAACACAGTGAAACCCCCTCTCTACTAAAAATACAAAAAAAATTAGCCAGGCGTGGTGGCGGGCGCCTATAGTCCCAGCTACTCGGGGGCTGAGGCAGAAGAATGGCGTGAACCCAGGAGGCGGAGCTTGCAGTGAGCTGAGATTGCGCCTCTGCACTCTAGTCTGGGCGACAGAGCGAGGCTCCGTCTCAAAAAAAATTAAAAAAAAAAAAAAACTTCAATGGCAAATTATAAAAATAAGCCCTCCTAAAGACAGTAGCATGGAGAATTTAGGGCCGATTCTGTGTGTCTCCTTTCCAAAAGGGAGGCCAGGGGACATGGGGGATCTTCATGCAGCAGGACCACAACGTGGCAGTCAGTAGCTGCTGTGCTCTTTGGTATGCCCACTTTTACAGGCACAGCGGGAGGGTCCCCCTCTCCCTCCTTGTCCAGCTCCTCTCTCTTGCCCATCACTTTGCCACCAGCCAGCCATGGGGCTGGCCCAGCTCCTGCAGTTACTGCCTGCCACCCATCTGAGAGACAGGCCTGGACTTGCCTGTTCTTGTGTGAAAGCTGCCCTGCCTCTACTGTGACCCCACGTGTCCTGGACGAGCCATTTCCTTGGCCTCAGCATTGGCCACATAGCTGATTGGGAGGAGTTTTCTCAGCTGAGGGTCCTGATTCTTTCTGTGATTGGCCCATGGTGCCAAAGACTGTGTGAAGTGGAGCTCAGCCTCAGGAGTGAATGGTTCCTGGGCTTGCTGTGAGTGCCTTTACTTTTACGCCCGCAGCACAGTTGATTCCTTTAGGATTTTCTTATATGAGCCACTCATGTGGCAATGAAACTCTGAGCTCCCTTGCTGATAAGGAGAGAGTTATCAGAACCAAACAGGAAACCTACAATGGGGTGAGAGTTCTCTGATCTGCTCTTTACTTCCCCCTGGAAGGATGCTAAACTCAGAGGCTCACAGCACATGGAACCCAGTCCCTTGCCTGGGCCTCAGAGAAGGGCACTGAAGGAGTTCAGTGCTCTGACCCAACAGTCTGGTGGTCAGCTTGAGTCCTGGTTCTGCTCCTGACTAGGCACGTGACCCGGGACATATTCCTCATCCTGTGTGCCTCCATTTTCTCAATGAGGTGATAGATAAGACTATCTCATAAGGTTGCAGTAAGGGTTATATGAGATAAGTCACATAAAATGCTTAGTGCCTGGCTCATGGGAAATGCCCAGTAATGCTGGACATTATTATTTTTTATTATATGTTAGTATTATCTCTCCAAGGCCTAACTCCTGTGCTCCTTTCCCAAGAAGCCGTCCCGTTTCCAACTGGAAGAAACTTGACCTGTTACATACTTTAAGGTTTTACTTTTTATTTATGTTTTGTTTATTTTGGGCTTTTGTTTGTTTGTTTTTGAGACAGAGTCTTGCTCTGTCACCCACGCTGGAGTGCATTGGCGTGACCATAGCTCACTGCAGCCTGCAGCCTCTGTCTCCCAGGTTCAAGCAGTCCTCCCACCTCAGCCTCCCGATAGCTGGGACTACAGGTGCACACCATTACGCCTGGCTAATTTTTAAATTTTTTGTAGAGAGGGGGTCTTGCTATGTTGCCCAGGCTGAGCTCAAACTCCTGGGCTCAAGTGATCCTCCCACCTCGGCCGCCTAAAGTCCTGGGATTACAGACATGAGCCACCGTGCCCAGCCTAGGACTTTATTTGCATTTCTCCTGTGGCTCTTGAGCCATCTACATCCAAATGTATTATTTGCCTCCTCATCTGGAACACCGTTATGGCCTTGACTCTAATTCCTAATAGGTCGAACTTTTCCCCAGGATACATACTCTGGATTCAGGTGCTTGCCCTGCAGATACGTTGCTGCATTTCTGCACTGTAGCTGTTCCCAGACCCAGTTTTGATAAAGGAAGCACAGATTTGTCTAAAACCTAAAGACGGCCTTTGAGGGCAGGTCATTATTTACCAGGCAGCAAGCAGCCTGGGCAAAGGCACATAAAAGATGGGACTGAACTAAACATTGCTGTGATGGACCCCAGGGCTGTGGAGCCACCTCTTACAGTCTTTGAGAGCAGGTCATTATTTACCAGGCAGCAAGCAGCCTGGGCAAAGGCACATAAGATGGGACTGAACTAAACATAGCTGTGATGGACCCCAGGGCTGTGGAACCACCTCTTACAGCCCTGGGTTCAAGCCCTTGACCTCTGCCACTGACAGAAAGTCAGAAATCCAGTCTTACTTCATTTCTCCCCATGCCTCCCCCCGCCATGTTTTTGTAATAATAAAAAGAGAAATTTTGTAATTTTTAAAAAAAACTGTTTAATCTTTGCCTTCTAGGAAGCCTAAAATCCTTAATTTCAGGGATTTCACACATATTTAGGAAATGTGGAAACCGAAAAGTGTACATAACACAGCCTGTGCTTTTCGCCCTCAGCCTACCAAGAATCTCCATGTGGCGTCGCCATATCCAAGACCGTGGCAAGCTTTTGTGCTGAAAGATTTAAAAGCCCCATTTAGCAGCCTGGTCTCTCAATAAAGCAAGTACTTAATCTCTGATCAAGACCAGGGTCACCTTGCTCAGTTAGATGTGTGGGAAAGTCATCTGGGTAATTACCAAAAATGGAGCAGATCATTTAGTTCTGAGCTGCTGTGTAGCTGTTGAATACACAAGTCACTTCACTCATAGCCAAAGGTAATGTTAAGGAATGAAAGAGATAGTGTAATTGCTAATTATAGGAATTGGAGCTAACATTACTTAACACGCAAAGCTCCAGCCTAAGCCCCGTGTTTATGTTACCTCATTTAATGCTCACATCAATCCTATGAAGTAGGTACTGTTATTTTCCCCACTTTTCAGATGAGGAAGGGCTTCTGAAGGTTAAGCAAGTTAGAAGCCAAGCCAGGAGAATGCAGCTTGTCAGCACCCGGGCATCTCCAATTAACCACATATATCACATACTTAAAATAATAAGAATTGTAAACTCTATAGTCAGCTCGACAATAAGCACTAAAATGGATAAATTTATTTGCAAAATCACATCTCGGAAAAACAGAATGGCTTGAGACCATAAACCTTTTGCTGCCATTAGAGTCTGAAGATCAAAGCAAGCTTGGGGACGGTGAGGCTAGCAGGGAACCAGGCTCTGGTGGAGGAGGCACAGGCCCAGCTTTCAGCCTTCAGGCTAGAGGACACCAACTGGCCACCTGGGGACCTGAGCCAGGCTGGAGCCATTTTTTGTGTTTATTTGGGCCACACAGTCAGATAAGTTGCCAGTATTTAAAAATGGGAAGACATTACTTAAAAAAAAAAAATCCAGATCTTTGAATTTCTTGTGGAGCTCTGTGGTCTGCATTCCAGGAACACTTGGCAGGGGCCAGTGAGAAGATGCCTTCATTATTAAGGTCAGTGGCTGGGGCTCGGAGTTTGCATTTTAGATAAATCACTGTAGAGGCTGGGTTGAGGAAGAGAAAGTCAGAAGCAGGATAAACAGTGAGAGAGAAGACACTGAAAATGATTCTGTGACCTCTCCTTAGGAGGATTGGTGGTGGTCCTGGCTGATTCAGGAAACAAGGAGGAGGATTGGATGTGTTGAGGGTGTGGCGTTTCCAGCATCTCTGAGACTTCCCAGTGAGATGTTTTCCACTCCATTGAATGCAAGATCAAAGCTTAAAAGATGAAGCCTAGGCTCAAAATTAAGTGCAGGAGCCGCCAGGCTGCTAAAACAGTGAGCTGGGAGAATATGGAGACCCTAGCAGTGGGACCCTGGAAACAGCATTATCCAAGGGGCAGGTGAAGATGAATTGCCCACAGGAGACCAAGAATAAACCAGGAGTCAGGTTTCACAGAGGAAGAAGAGATCATGGTCTTGTTGCATGGCAGTAAAAAGCTCCAGGAGCATAAAGACTGAAAGGTATCTACTGGCTTTAGCAATTAGGAGGTCCCTGGTGACCTAGGCAAGAACAATCCCAGAGTGTAGGGAGAACAACAGTTCCGGCAGACTGAAGAATGGATACGACCATCTCACTGCAATTCAGCATGACCCCATAGAAGACAATCACCATCATTCAGAGATGCACACTGAGACTTGCCGAGGCTGAGGACTTAGCCAGCTTGCTCATGCCAGGAAGTTCAGAGCAGTGTCTTGTTTTTTTGTTTATTGTTGTTGTTGCTTTTTGAGACAGAATCTAACTCTGTGGCCCAGGCTGGAGTGCAGTGGCGCGATCTCGGCTTACTGCAACCTCCACCCTCCCGAGTTCAAGTGATTGTCCTGCCTCAGCCTCCCAAGTAGCTGGGATTACAGGGGCCTGCCACCATGCCCGGCTAATTTTTTGTATTTTTAGTAGAGACGGGGCTTCACCATCTTGGCCAGGCAGGTCTTGAACTCCTGACCTTGTTATCCACCCACCTCGGCCTCCCAAAGTGCTGGGATTACAGGCGTGAGCCACTGTGCCTGGCCACAGAGCACTGTCTTAACACCAGGTCTTTAGGCTCCAGGGCCAGATATCCAGCCAGCCATCCTGCCTCTTTCTATCTGTTAGACAGATACGCCAAAGGTTGGAAATGCAGGTGTTCTCTGGACATTTCTAAACCCTTAGTGACCATCATCTTTTATGCTCATCTTTTTTTTTTTTTTTTTTTTGAGATGGAGTCTCGCTCTGTCTCCCAGGCTGGAGTGCAGTGGCACAATCTCGGCTCACTGCAGGCTCTGCCTCCCGGGTTCACACCATTCTCCTGCCTCAGCCTCCCTAGTAGCTGGGACTACAGGCACACGCTGCCACGTCTGGCTAATTTTTTGTATTTTTAGTAGAGACGGGGTTTCACCGTGTTAGCCAGGATGGTCTCGATCTCCTGACCTCGTGATTTGCCCTCCCAAAGTGCTGGGATTACAGGCGCGAGCCACCACGCCTGGCCATACTAGGACATCTTATGCTTCAGACCCGCTGGCTAGAGGTTTTCTTTAAACAGAATGAGAAGTTTAGGAAAGTTTCTGGCAACAGAGACTAGTTACACACTTGAATCCCACTTTCTGCTCCTGGACACACAAGAACACTGCACTCCCCACCCTTACAGCAGTCAGCCTGGAGGTATATGAGTAGATGCTAGCCAACTGAAGTGGTGTGCCACTGCTGGGCCTGGTCCTGAACATCCCATGTGCTCATCCAAGCCTTTGCTCCTGTCTGCCCTGAGAAGAGGCAGATGGTGGGGCCACAGGCTGGAAGGAGTTTGGGTTTCTGAGTCACTGCTGGCAGCAGAACCATCTGGAAAAGCCACCTAGCCTGCATCAGATGTGACATGAGCAAGAAACGAGCTATGATTGTATTATGCCACCGAGACTTCAGGGTTCCTGTGTTACTGCCACACTGTTGGCCTGCGCAGATGGGTGTGGCTGGTAAGATCACTGATTCAGAGGCACAGGACAACAGCACAGCAGGCTTGGGCTCCATGCTCATGGGCGGGGGGAATGGAAGTAGAAGTTTCCACATACTCTCTCCCAGTCAGTGAATCCCCTAGATCCCGTCTGGGGTATGTATTTCATTGTTGAAGCCCATGGTGCATACCGTTAATGGGCCTGCTTAATGAGGCCAGTGTCCTGGTGGCCGCTCACCTATCTGGAGCCTTTCTTATATACTTTGAGCTGCTCCCAAGGAGTGTGGTTGGAAATTACCAGCCCCCTTGAAGGCATGAGTAGAGGAGAGCTCTCTAGTGTCCAGCCCAATTTGGGATCATGAGAAACTGTGCTGGACTTAAACCTACATCCCTGCACCTGGGGTGTAAAGATCCCTAAACTTTGTGGCTTAGGGTGGAACCAAGACCCAGACTCAGACCTTCCTGGGGTTCAAACCTGGTCAACACCAGGAGCCTGGCACCTATCCCCACTGCTAGGCAGCAGGGAACTCTCACTCCTCACTCCCTCTTCCCAAATCAGAATCTTTCCAGTTAATCAGCACTTCGGTTCCTTGGGGAATCATTTTATACTATGAATGATACCCCAGTGGAACTGATATGAAAGCTAAGATTGCCATAAAGCAGACTTTCTTAAACCTTGCTTATCTAGAAAAAAATAAATTGCATATCCCAATTTTTCATAATGAGAAACTGCAAATTAATTTGTCTTTATTAATAAGGCCTGGCTACAGTGGCTGAAAGACATGAGGGTTTATTCTTTCCCATGAATGAGGCAGGTAATTTGCGCCTGGTGGGGAAGCTCCACAAGGGGTTGGAGCTCCTTCCGCCCTACTCTGATGTCTACCCAGCTGTCACATTCACACTCCAGGCAGCAGCAAAGGGGACACATGGAAAGGGGCAGAATAGCTTCCTCCCAGATGAGTTGGCAGCCTTTTAGGAAGTCTCTGACACCTGCCGTAGCTCACTGGACAGTTCCGAAGCATGTGGCAACATCTAACTGCAAGGGAAGCTAAGAAATGCAGCCATTTAGCCAGGCGTATTGCCCTGAGCAGAGCTGGGAGATTCCTGCTGGAGAAGGGAGGCTGGGAACAGGTGGCAGGCAGCAGCTCTGCCAGCCAGGGTGAATTCCTGTTAAAATGCCTGTTTATTCCCATTTTGGCTTTCTTTTGCTGACCACAGCTTTGGGGATCTTTGGACAATGGGTTCATATCCATAGTAGATGAAGAGTAAGGGAGAATTAACATGCTCCCCGCAAGAACACATTAGCCCTTGTAAATCGATCGTTCCTCTGCCTTACAGATTACCTGCAAAATGTTCTAATAGGTGTGATTTTTAATTCTATTAATTTGGCCAGGCACACCTGTAATCCCAGCAACTTGGGAAGCTAAGGTGGGAGGATCACTTGAGCATAGGGGTTTGAGGCTGCAGTGAGCCACAATCTCACCACTGCACTCCAGTGCAGGTGACGGAACGAGACCCTGTCTCTAGAAAAAAATCCATTGATTAATAAATATTAATAAATAAAACCCAATGTGGCCGGGCACGGTGGCTCATGCCTGTAATCCCAGCACTCTAGGAGGCCGAGGCGGGCGGATCACGAGGTCAGGAGATCAAGACCATCCTGGCTAACACGGTGAAACCTCACCTCTACTAAAAATACAAAAAAATTAGCCAGGCGTGGTGGTGGGCACCTGTAGTCCCTGCTACTCGGGAGACTGAGGCAGGAGAATGACGCGAACCTGGGAGGTGGAGCTTGCAGTGAGCCAAGATTGCACCACTGCACTCCAGCCTGGGCGACAGAGCGAGACTCTGTCAAAAAAATATATATATATATGTATATATATATAAAGTATGTATATATATGTGTATATATATAAAGTATGTATATATGTATTATATATAAAGTATGTATATATGTATATATATAAAGTATGTATATATGTATATATATATAAAGTATGTATATATATGTATATATATAAAGTATGTGTATATATATAATATGTGTATATATATATAATATGTGTATATATATATAATATGTATATATATATAACCCAATGCACAGATAATTTTTTATGTTTATACTATGGACTCATACTTCCCTGCTTTTAGATATCCACTGGTTAATAGCATGATAATCCCATAACCCCATAATCCCCTTCTCCCGGAGCCATGATTTATGATAGAAATATGTACTAGCATATTGGAAGGATGAATTTGTTGATTTTCAAATGAAGACATCAATATTTCATATTTCTAAACTCAGTTTTCTGCCTCTTAATTTTTCTGGTATAGTGCAAATAGGTTTTATAATACTCTTGTGGTTCCCTTTATTAGAAAAACATAGTGATGTGTACTGTTGAGCTAAACGACAATATTACAGGTCATAAAAAAGATTTAGTATTTGAACCTTTGCACTATTCAAGCTTGTAAAGCCATTCTCAGCGAGGATCAATTTCAATTATGTTTTCACTGCTTACATAATGGAGGTGGTGGGGGCCGTCTCAAACCCTGGCTGGGGAGCAGAGAGAGGTTAGGCTACGGGAGAGTGCACATGTTCGCCCTGCACGCAGCTCCCGACCTAGAGCTTTCCTTCATCCATGGAGGTGGTTAATTATGGTCCTTCCTTTATGTGACCAGAGTCATTATTGACAGCTGTAGTCCAAGTCCAACTTGCATTTTTAATAAGGTGTCCATGGGGGGAATCCTGGGCAAATGGGAAGTGCTGTGGTCTGGGGGTCTGTGTCTCCCGTAAAATTCATATATTGAAATCCTAAGCTCCCAGGTGATGGTATTTGGAGGTGGGGTCTTTGGGAGGTGATTAGGTCATGGAGGCTAGAGATGGAGCCTCATGAATGGGATTAGTGCCCTTGTAAATGACACCCCAGACAGTGGCCTCACCCCGTCTGCTGTGGGAGATGACCAGACACTGGGTCTGCTGGGCACCTTGATCTCGGACTTCCCAGTCTCCAGAACTGGGAGAAACAAATGTCTGTTGTTGAGGCCTTCCAGCCTACAGTATTTTTGTTATAGCAGCCCAAGCTAAGGCAGGTAGCCAAAGGAAAGCCAGGCTTTTGTTTAATCAGTAGCAGGGGATCAGTGTTCAAAGTTTAGTTAATAACTAAATGCAGAATCTCATTCTCCAATAGGGTACAATCAGCACAAAGCCCAGCTCTTTCCTCTGCCTTTGACCTGGAGCCGTCCCATCTGAATTTATGCTGGGGGAGGACAGATCACCCAAGCTTGACAATGGTTCACTTAGCATTTCATCTCCCGGTGTCTAGGTGACACCCTAAAGGCCCTCCATCTGTGCAAATACTCCCCCAGACTTAATCTTTCCCTTTCCTCATTTTGTTAAGGATAGTGGCCCATTTTACTTCTAAAACAAGTTTCCATCATTTTCAAATCATGATATACTTGGAATAGAATCCATACCCTTTTGCCCAGCCCCCACGTGGAAAGTGGTCTCCACCGCCCTTCCTGGGCTGGGTTCAGCTGCCTCCCAGGCCAGCTCCCTGCTTTGTGGCCACAGTTTCCTCTCAGTTTCCTCAGCACACCTGGCTCTTGGCCCCACAGGACCTTTGTACAGGACCTTTGGTCCATCTGAAACACCTTCTGCCCAACTCTGCAGGACTGCCTCCTTCCTTCACGAGTCTCGGTGTGAGTCAGCTTTCCTTCTCAACAACCAAAGCACCGCCCCTCACACCCCCACCCCCACATCGGCTTGCTGGTGTCCTCCGTATCGCCCAATTCCATTCTCATATTTTAGGCACATTTGCAAGCCTAGGAATGTGTGGTTCCTAAGAGAGACTTTAAATCACAAATATTTATATTCCTGTTTTTTCTGCCTACGGAACTGTGACCATGTGAGTAGCAGGGGCTCTGAGATGATACTTTAAAAACTAGCTGGCCAGTGCTGAGGAGGGCAGAGCCCTATGAGGCTACCATTGACAGAGCTGGGGACAAACGCATCTTAGGAAAGCAAAGAAGCCAGGCCAGGTCAGTCCTGGGAGCCACTGTGCAATGAGGCAGGGGCAACGTTCTTTCAGAAAACAATTCCAGTTCTGGGACAAATTTGAAACTGCAAATTCTACACTATAAGAACTGTGATCATTTTATTCTGAATAACTTAGTGGGTGTCACCATGAGCATAAAAACATTTCATCAAATATACACACACTGTCTTAGTATTTGAGCAATGTCATTTCCTGGAAGGTTTTCTGAGAGAAACTTCACCTGTAGGTAACCAGAAGTTTACTTGCTGTGGTGAGTTGTTAGGTGAAACCAATTATATGTCAGGGCCCAGCTGCCAGACAGGAGCATCTTGCTTTTGGAGTGTTTGATCCCCTGCCACTTTTTGAGACAGTAATTAGTAGCAGGAAACTGTCACCGGCCAACTGATAATCCCCTCACATACAAACACAAATAATCCAGGCATCCTGTGCACCCTTGCTTATCACGGCCGAGAAGTACTTTTCATCTCCATTTCATAACTTGATTACTCTGTGCCTCCCCAAACAGAGCATAAGCTTCTTGAGGCCAGCGATTTTGACTGTTGTTCTCATTGTGGTCTACTCAGCAACTGGAACAGTGCCGGCACATAGAAGACGTGACGTGCATTTGCTGCATGAATAAACACGTAAACATGATGGCATAGGAGAATGCTACTTTGATGGGGTACATGGGTATCAAGAATTTTCTTTCTGCTCACACAACATGAGATTTGTAATTAAGACACAGATTTAAGGCAGGTGCAGTGGCTCACACCTGTAGTCCCAGCACTTTGGGAGGGTGAGGCAGGAGGATCACTTGAAGTCAGGAGTTCAAGACCAGCCTGGCCAACATGGTGAAACTCTGTCTCTACTAAAAATACAAAAATTAGATGGGCGCAGTGGCACATGTCTGTAATCCCAGCTCCTCGGGAGGCTGAGAATCGCTTAAACCTGGGAGGCAGAGGTTCCAGTGGGCCAAGATCACGCTACTGCATGCCAGTCTGGGCGACAGAGCAAGACTCTGTCTCACCAAAAAAAAAAAGACACAAATTTAAAATCACGATGACCAGAATATGGCTCTGTTTCACTCACTGGAAATTATCTGATCTGCAAGATAATTCTTACCAACACCTGAGTGTTTTTTACAGGCATGGGAGTCCACTGACTCTCTAAAATCACTTGCAAAGTTTTGTTGCTGTGGAGCTGAGAGCTGGGGCCAGCCTGCCTGTTGTGCCCCTCGATGAGACTCCTGGCCATGCATTTGAGTACACCCCATGAAAGGGGCAGGTGGCTGGCCGGGCTGTTATGTGTAGCAAGCATGTGTTCTAAATTACAATTCATTTGTTCTAAATTACATTCATCATTTCTACATTTGTTCTAAATTTAGAACACAGCCCCAGGAGACCCCCTTCACCCAACCATGTTCTGCAGTCTTGATTCATGTTCTTACTTAAAAAATGCTATTGATAACCTGTTGCTATTTCTGCCTCAGACTCTGAGGAGATGTATAAAACAGAAAGTCACATATCTTCAAAGCTCTGGAGCTTTACATGATGAAGATAAGCAATGATTTCTCATTTCATTCTTTCTCTTAATCAACTGAATTAATTATATACTCATTTTAATTTGGATATGATGACTAGGCAGACTTCAAGTATAACCATCCATAACCTTGCTTAATGCCATGATGTTTGGATTTTTTTCAAAGAGAGGAAAAAACTCCCTTGGCTTCTATTACAGCATCCATATTTTGTGCCATTTTAATTTTTTCTTGTGTCTTTTTTCTCTCTCTTTGGGCAATATCAGTATCATTCCTTTTGGTAAATTTTAAATCACCACTTAATTTCTAATAGAAAAAATGTTTTAGTTACACCTAAAGTAATCCCGAACCTCAAACACACTGTGAGCACACCAGAAAGTAAAAATTATATGGAGTAGAACAGATTAGCCCAGAATACCTCCCATTCATTTTCCCAGGTTCCTAATTTAATAATTTCAGTGACTTTAATTTATCACAGACCCTCAGTCTGAACTCGGCGTGAGCAGGGCAGACAACCAAACCTGAAAATTCAAGTTAAAATTCTTGTTTGGGAGCTTATATTATCTAGATTAATCATCCACAAGGGTCAAGTCAGCTAAGTAACTGGTTCAGCTTAATCTCTGTGGAGGCAGAATTAGTCCTTTACAGTCTAGGTCCTTGCCCCAGCCCCATACATTTCTGTCTGTTTTTTTCTTTTCTTTTTTTTTTTTTTTTTTTTTTGAGACAGAGTCTCACTCTGTTGCCCAGGCTGGAGTGCAGTGGCACAATCTCGGCTCACTGCAACTTCCATCTCCTGGGTTCGAACAATTCTCCTGCTTTAGCCTCCCGAATAACTGGGTTTACAGACACATGCCACCACCAGCTAATTTTTGTATTTTTAGTAGGGACGGAGTTTCACCATGTTGGCCAGGCTGATCCCGAACTCCTGACCTCAAGTGATCTGCCCGCCTCAGCCTCCCAAAGTGCTGGGGTTACAGGTGTGAGCCACGGAGCCCAGACTGTTTCTTTCTTAAACTCTTACTTTCTCATGTGTGAGTTACCTTGTAGGTTTCCAAGGCAGAGGGGACAAGATGGAAAAGGAGAACACAGAAATCTAGCCTGGAGGAGCTGCTCTGTTCCTGTATTTATCTGTGTAGGTGTGAATGAGGGAGAAAATGACAAGAGAATTACATTATTTTAAGGCTGTTTTTCCCCCTGAACATTTACTTTTTGAGAAATAATTGCCCAGTACTGAAAGGTATGTGCTTTCAAAATGTTGATGTTTCAAATGGCTTCCTAATTACCTAGTTATACAGGGGGCGTGTATGGTTATCTGAAGTTACATGGGTATACACTGGTGGTGTGAGGTGTCCAGAGAGAGGAAACGAAGAGCAGTCCTGGTGGCTCAAACCCTGAGGGATGTGCGGGGGATGGGTGAGAATGTGAACAGACATGTTGGAAGCTGAATCCGTGCAGTGGCACCCATGCCTGTAGCCATCTCAGTGGGGGGTCCTTCTACGAACAAGCTTTGATTAATGATATTTTAATGCTAGTTTAGCTTTTTAGCACTCCCACGCCTAAAGGCTCTGATAGAAGCAAGGCCCCCACTCCTGCAAAAAAAAAAAATCCATGATTTTTATGCATTCCAACAGATCTCTTAAGGGGCAGACGGCCGGAGAGCCAGGTGTGCCAGGGACCTATGGCAGTAGGGCTGAACGTGCCCGCTGCAGCCTCTCCAGTGCTGGGAGAGACCTCTAGATGGTGCAGGTGAGTTTGCAATGAGGGAAAGCCCCTCGGCAAGGACTGAGTTTCCAAACTTGCAGACAGGACAGGGAGCAGTCAAGGAAGACTTCCCGGGAAGCCCTTTAAACGGAAAGGAAAGGAAGCGGGGCTGGTATCAGAGAGGTGTGCCAGGTCCCAGGCAGCCCTGCTGGCCCCTAAGGACATAGAGTACCTGCTTCTGAGAGGGCTGCCACAGTGGCCACCTGTGAAGCCTGTCACCCAGAACTGGATGGTACCTGGCTTTCTTCATAGACCCATATTCTGCTGGGACTGAAGCTGACCTCCAACAGAAGCCAGGTAAGCCTTGGTCCTTTCCTCTGGTTTTCTAAACTCTTCAGCTGTGGCCGAGATGGAGGTGTCATGGGCTGGGAGAGAGACTGGGTGCATTTTTGAAATGTATGTCATTTTTTGGTTGCGTTTGAACAAGCTTTACCGATTGCAGTATGTCTGCGCTACCAGTTCTAAGACCTGAGATTGTTCCTTTGTTTTAGAAAAACATCAGAAACCCTGTTTTGCTGTTGGTTGCACATTTGGTTAGGGAGACAAATTCTGTGTGTGCTTCACAGGCTTTAAGATTTGGGCTACTGAAGCAATGGGTTCCTCCGGGGAGCATGAAAAGTATGTTTCTCAGGTTTGCCCCTGTGCCCGGCTCACTGGGGAAGACAGGCGTGGCAGGGACTCTAGCTGGGCTCTGTACCTGCCTCCAACTCTGCGTACCCGCTGTGCCCTAAGAGACCTTCCAAGTGGGGTTTCCAGTCGTGTCGGAGACCCCCCATATCCTGGCCTCTGTGTTGGTGGTGGGGGGGGCGGGGAGAGGGAGAGAAGGAGGGGAGTGGGTACCTATTTGTGATGATTGAGGTTTTCATTTCCAGCCAAGAGGTTCCTCTCAACACTCTTGACAGACCGTGGGGCGGTTTGGGCTCCTAGACAAGAGTCGGCTCTGATTCCCAGCCTCCTGCAGCAGCCAAGCTTTGAGATGTCAGCTCAGGGAGAAGCGGGTGGCTGGGCAGGGAGGTCAGCACGCGAGGTTCCCACTGGGTTTCCCTGCGCATGTTGTGTTGGGTCAGCAACAAGAGGGACAGTTAAAATCTACAAGCAGGGCAGATGCCGGTCAGTGGGGAATCCCACACAGCCAGGGGCACACGCACATGAGGAGACTTACGGAGAGACAGGAGCACCACCGTCCTCTTCCCTGGTCCCCAGGCCACTGCTCTGTGGCTCTCAAGTGGCATTTTTGAGACACTTTCTAAGCAAGAGTGAAAGTGTAACAAAGAAGTGAAGAGCCATAATAGACTGAAGGAGAAAAGGGATCCAGGCATCTAAAATAGAGAATGTTTCTTGCCTGGCTTAATACTCTGAGATTTCTATGTCATAGCCACTTAAAACCTTTCAAGATACATTTTGACAGAGGCTACCAAAAAGAGAGTGACTCTGGTCAAGGTTGGGAAATAAGCGTTCGTTCCGATGACAGTCCACGTGTACCCTTCACGGCTGGGAAAGTTTGGCGATCCTGGTGGCGATTGGCGGGGATCTCCGCTGTACCCCTCCCCGTCCCTAAGTGGGCCAGGCTATGCTGTGGGAGGATTAATTTGTGACAGCACAGTTGGAGGATAATCTTGGAAGGACCAGTCTTTGGGAGGAAAAAGTAAATGCAATTTCCCTGAAATGCTTGATTTTCACTCCCTGGCCACTACCTGGTTTCTTGCTTTTGTGAGCTGGACTTTCATTTTGTTGGGGATACACATTTGTGAAGCACAGAAGTGTCAGGGGCTCATTTTTGTTTCTCAGGCGTCATGGTACCCTCTTGCCTAGCCCAGTGCCTGCCATTGGGCGGCAGCCCAGCATTGCTCGGGAGTGCAGACAGACCTGGTCTTAACCCATCTCACGGAACGCAAAACCGACTTGCCTCTATTAAATGGGGAGCCTCTTCTAGTCAAAGTTCCTCAGGTCTCATAGGCCCACAGACGGAAGCTGGGTTACCTGACGCTCCTTTCTGGGTCCAGGTGAGTGCGTTTTGTGGTTTCCAAAGAATAGAATTTATTCTCAAGGAAATGCCCAGGAACCCAGCTTCAAAGACTCAAGCAAATCTGAAATTCAAATACAGGAGCCGTAAACAGGATGGTGTTTGGCAGACAGCCTTGCTGCTTAAGTGGCTCAGCCCCTCAGCTGGGCTCAGTTTCCCCTCACCCTCCTCTTAGCCTGCCTAGTGACTGCCTGCATGCCTCAATTATCCTGGATGACACCTGCCTGCTCGTTCCTTTGATGCCGTTTGAGGCTCTGCCTAGGTATTCCACCCACCAATAGTATCATTAATTAACTTACATTAAGCCCACTTAGCACATTAGATCAATTAAGAGAGAAAAGCCCCAGCCAGCCTTTCCTGTGAGCATGCCACCTCCATCTCAATGCCTATGATTCTGTCCTTACTGAATTCGTATATTGCAGGAAGGAATTTTTTTTAAGTCCCAAAGATTACTATTTTCCTAAAAAATAAAGCAAGGAAACATAAGCTGATGCCTAGTCATTTAAACTCTGCTGTACATTTCTATGGCACTTTACAAAGCATTGTCATGAATGTCTTCTCTATTTTCCCAATAAGGAAATTGAGGCTCAGAGAGGTTCACTGACTTGCCCGAAGTCCCACAGCTCATAATGATTATGGGAACACCAAGAACTGATCTAGGTTAGCACTCAGTATGCCCAGGCCTCGTGTGGAGCCTGTCACTCATAATTGGAGGGGCTGAGACTAGAACCTGTGTCCTCTGCCTCCAACACTGACACATTTGCCCCCACAAGGAGATGGTGCAATGACAGCCACCAGGGATTATAAAAATAAGAGTGGAGTAAGCAAACACTCCCTGTCCTGTATCTTAGTTTCCCAGGGTCGTGTCAGCCCCAGACACACTCATATCCTGTCCTCAGAGGCGAGGGATCAAGAGGAAACAGTCTCAGTTTTGTTCTTTTTGAAGCCTCCTGATAAAAGTTAGAGTGTTTGTAGTTTTTATATAGTGAAAAAAACTGTCAGATATAGGCCATTGTAGGTGGTTCAGTCTAAGATAGTCTAGTAACTAGAAAAAAACTCAAAATGGCATTTGGGGCTCAGGCATCCCAACAGCCCATTGGCCCCTGAGACAAATGAGCTTGACCATATTTAATTTTTCATCATTGCCCTTAGAGTGTCACAAAGCATTACCCAAGGATAGCTAACCCTGTACAGTCAAAGCTATGGAAAAAGCTCTGCCCTGGGTCTTGGCAGGGATCAGCCATTCATTAGGTCACGTATTAAGGGATCCTACAACCTGAAGTGTCTTCAGTCATAGCACACACCCCAAGCACATCATGCACTCCCTGAAAATATGTCCAATGAATGAATGAATGAATGAATGGGCTCCTTCATCCTTCTTGTCAGAGAAAGGTCACCAATTGTTCCAATGACACAGCTAGGGACAAGGGGGCTGCTCGAACATCAGCATCCCCTAAGTCAATAAGCAAACAAATCCTAGTTAGCAAAGCTACCCTCTCTGGGGGCAGAGACACCTGTTGTTTCTCAAATGCTGGATGCCCAAGGGTGGCAAACACACTGTTTGGACCCCAGGAAGGAGCAGACACATGTGGGTGAAGCTGGAGGCCCTGCTCCCTTGCCCAGATCCTCTTGCCCAGACACACTCTGGAAATGCCCATCATTTTATACACCTACGTACACATGTAACCAACCAGGATGCCTTTGTTTTCCATTTCCGACAAAACAGAGGACTATGGAAAACAGGTGGGCTGTAAGGAGCCCCACAGAGGAAGATGCACCTGTGGCGGTAGCCCTGGCTGCACCACCCTGCGAGCTCATGCCAGCTTAACTCACTTCATGGTAAATCAGACCTACTGCGCCAAACACAGTAGGAAGGCGCACCTTCACTTGTGAGTCAGATAAAATCAGCAAGAGGGCAATAACAACCACAGTCATGTTACTCTTACTAACAGCCCTGAGGCCCGCAGTGTAGCACAGAAGCCAAGCTTAGCGGTGGGCTTAAGGCTGATATTGTTAACTGATACCATTCAATAGCTAGATACAGGCAACTAAAAGGTGAGCCCAAATACTGAAATAAGATACAGTATTAGTCTCCTGAAAATAAAAAAGAGTTGATTCTGCCAACAACACCTTAATCCTGAGAGAAAGCACTTTCTTAGGATAGAAGAAAGACGTGCAAAACCAGACTGCAAGCAAAAAATGAGAGGGCATGCACTGTTTTGACGACTCTCAGATCGTTAGCAAATCTCTAAAACTTCCATTTGCCATATTTCCAATCCCATGTTTGCACAGAATCCTGCATGCACAGGAGGAAGCAGGCAGGATTTTAAGTTGGTTTTAGCACACATTCATTCATTCAGCAAATGTTTTCTGGGCATCTGCTACATGCCAGGCACCATGCTGGGATGTAGTGAGTAACACAGTGGTCCCATGGGTGAGGAGAGGGAACATCCCTGCACTCACAGAGCTTAGATTCTGCTGCAGGGAGAGAAGCTATAATGCATAAATCCAGCGCCATGGAAAAAAAAAGAAAACAAACTGGCAGGGCAGGTAGAAAGAAGGTGCCCAGGGTAGTAGTGGGGGCCTCTTGGGAAATGAAATAGTTGAGTAAAGACCTGGATGAAGTGAGGGAGTGAACCAGGACACCTGCAAGAAAGGAGGCCCTGGGGTGGGGTGAGCTGGAGATGTCCCGGCACCAGCAGGAAGGCCATGCTGCTGGAGCAGAGGGGAAGGAGGGTTGAACAGAAAGAGAGGAGAGGAGAGGAGAGGAGAACCAGGAGCCTGAGCGGGCCATGGCAAGGGGGCTGGGCTGTCATTGAGGGTGATGGAAAGGCAAATAGAAGTCAAGTCAGGGCGGAAGTTCAGCCATGGTGGCTCATGCCCTGTGTTGTTCTGGGACAGTCAGTGCCCACACCACCCCATCCCATGCCACGCCGGTTGCTGTATTCTGAGTATCAGCTCCTAAGGAGCTGGGTCTCCAAGTAGCCTCTTCCTGGGAGAGCTGGCTTGGCTGGGGTGCAGGGCAGGAAGGGCAGGCAGCAGGACGGGTGGCAGGAGAGGAATGATCCATTTTCACCAACACCTGCTCCCTTGGCCATTAACACATGCCAAAGGGATCCATTCTGAGAAAAATTATGAAGACCCTAACTTGAAACACATGATTACACTTCCAAAAATCTGAAAGTAGATTATCAAGACTCAATAAGTTGTGCAGAGAAAGAACACTTAGCAACAGACATCGCCGTCGCCCCCCTTGCAGCCCTGCTGGGACACTCCCACAATCGCAGAGCCACTGGCCAGCTGCACTCGCTTCCTCCTCACTTGGAGAGAGGGACACCTTCCAGCATCGGATGTGAGATGGAGTGGGGACGCAGTGGCTCCCTGATGGCTCAGTTGGCAAAACTGTTGGAGAACGGGTTCAGAGATCACTGATGCCCTGGGCCAGTATGCCAGACCTGTTCCTGTTGACTCCATATGGCCTTTGGAGTTGGAGGGAAGCTGGCTTCCCTGCCCCGTCCTGCACGGAGCCACCAGCACCTGGAAAGTTTGATTTCCTTCCTCGTAACTGGAAGATGGAGGTCGATTAGGAAGGAAGTCAGCCTGGAGGAAGACACCTGTCTCTGGGAAGTCCAGGGCAGTCAAGGCGGACAGATCCATCACGAGGGAGGAGCCTGAAGGACGGGATTGTTGACTTGATGTCTGGTTGGGGTCTGATGAATACAGGAAAGTGCAAGGCCACGGGGAATGCTCCAGTGGGATGCGGATGTCTATTAAGTTGGCTGATTTTATTTACCCAGTTAGATGTGGTTTTATGGTTTACTGTTTGGATTGAGGCTCTATGTCCTTGCATAATAAACATTACCTCTGGCCCAAAAAAATCCTAATCCTTAAAAATACGGAAATGCACTGAGCATCCCTAAAAGGTACTTTAGAGGAGTCTCAAAGTTCATTTTCTTTAAGATTTAGTCCTTAATAAAGACTCAAAATGGCTGTTCCTAAAGGCTCCTGTCCATAATGAAGAAGACAAATCAGAGTGTACACTTTGGGGATGTGTTTGTTGACATGCAGCATCCTCTGCAGAAAGCCTGTATCTCCAAGAAGCGTGGCCAAGGGAGGGCACTGACAGCTGAGTTTAGAGTGGGATTTGTAAGCAGCACAAACTAATTGTGCATCGGTAGATTTGCAGAGTGTGGTTTTCTGTTGATGGATTTCTTTATGGGCAATAAAATCTCCAATAAGTATCATTCACATTCAGCAGAACTGTTTTTGAATTTTAGCTCATTCTTAGAGAGATTTGGAGAGAGAGAGACCATCCCTGCACATGCAGCAGGCACCTGGCCTGTCTGGGTGGCCAGTCCTTGTTCTGTGGCCACTGTGATCCCCGCCAATGTCTTAGCTTCCCGCCAGCACTCACTAAGCAATTTTGCTTCTCATTTTATGGGCAGATGTAACCAAAACAAGGAGACTTAGGTGACTCGGGACACTCGGTTTTCAGTCAACTCTAAAAACCAGGAGACCAAACTTTCTCTAGAATTACTGCCAGTTGGTTTCCAAATTGAGGTTTCCAGATGAAAATTATTATCCAAACAGACCACACACAGCACTCTGACTTGCCTTCTGTGCCTGGCATGTGCGAGGGAAATGGCGCTGGAGAATATTATCCTGATGATTATCACAGTTGTTGCTTTTGAAGGCAAATATTTATTTTGTGAAGACTGCAAAATGAAGTACAACAGAATGTTGAACTCCTCCTTATGTTTACAGAATAAACAGAACTGAGACACTGGCAAACGCCAATGTCCCTAGTTCTTAAAGGACTGGCTGCATGCCTCCCGTGGCATCAGTTAACGCAGGAGCCTCTGGAGATACAGGCCTTCAGGGGCAGGACAGCCTCCCACCGGGGAGGGTCTGAGGCTTCCACCCACCTCCCTGGGTGCATCTCTGTAAACAGCTCTCCCAGTGTGGGCTGGATGGGGTTTGAGGTGGCTGCTTTCCTGTTTACCCTGGAACATTTCTTTGTTAGAGAGGCCACTGCATTTGCCGTAAGACAACGGGCTCTAGATCTTACTCAAGGCTTTGTGAGATCTAATAGAAATAGAAGACCTGGCCCCTATTTTCATGGCCTAAAGCATTGAAAGGAGGAAATAGGAGAGATAGCCAAATTGCACGGTGCTGTGATTGAGCTGTTAAACATCTGTCCCTGACGTTGCACTGACTGTGCCCTCTTTGAGGACGGGGAGCATCTATCTGTTCATTCTCTGGCACCTAGCACAGTGGCTGCACATAGTAGGTATTCCATAAATGTTGAAGAAACCCACATTTATTAGGCATTTGTTGCTTTCTTAGCGTTTCCGTCTTAATCTGCACAGCAGTCCTGTGAAATAGAGACAATCATCACTGCTTCACGCATGTGCAGAGTAAGGCTTGGAGAGGTGAGGTGGCTTGCCTGAGACCTCCCTCCTGGTAAGTTCATGGACTTCGCTTTGCTGTCGTTTCCATGGGTTCGTTCAGAAATGAGAGCTGGGATGATGTGGGCTGTTTCAAATTAGCTTGAAGTCTAACCTTATATCATAACTATCTCGGGTGTGGGGACAGTATATATCAAGCAGAGGTCTAGGTATAGACAGATGTGTAAAATGCTAAACATGGCTGAGCTCCCCAGAGACACCTCAGCAGACAGCCCTGCTGGCTAGCCCCGGACCCTGGATAGGTGTTGTTTGGGCTGCAGGATGCTGGGAGCTAGAGCGGAAAATGGAAGCTTCTCTTTCTATCCCCAAGGCCAAGAGCAGACCTGGCCAGCCATTCTTCTCACAACAGCAGTCATACCAGACCTAAGACGCGCCAGACAACTTCAACCTCAAGAGCCTTTCTTCTTCCCTGAAGTTGGGCTGGACTGGTCCTGGTGGGGTTGGGCTGGCATGGGCTAGCCACCTGGGGCGGGTGCGGCTCTGGAAAGAATGCCGGCGGCAGGGTGGGGAGGAGCCCAGCCTCAGGTGGACACAGGCCCAGAGCCAACCCCTTCCCATGCTGGTGGTGGAACTTCAGATCATCATTGCTGGGTAACTTCTGTCCCTTCAGTTCCCTGAGGGAAGGTCACATACTTGCCTCATGGGAATATTGTGTGGATTTCTGAGAGCCAAGGCAGGCAGAGTGCTTAGAGCGGGCCGTGAGCATGCTGGAAGTCCTGCCCATGCTCCGTATGCACTCATGGGCTGAGTTTAACAGGTCAGCTCAGCCTCTGCCTGGCAGTCATTCCCCACGGTCTAGTCCATCAGAGGTCCCTGACTTTCCCTGGAGCAATCTGTCAATTTGGCCAGGTTTCAAAACACCATCAGGACCCTGCAGTTAAGGGGCAGCTACGCGGGGGTTGGTGTGGGGACACAGCAGGCTCTGCCAGCCCCCATGGAGTATGGTGCCAGGTTAGCCACCTCCCCACCAGTGACACCCTGACCCCACTCTGGCCACGCTGATTCAAGCTCAGGGCTGCCGCATTTGCTCCCTCTGCCCAAAACGCGCTGGCCCAAGATGTCTGTGTGTCTTGCTCATTCCCTTCAGGTCTGTGCTAACATGTCGTCCTATCAGAGAAACCCTCCCTGGCCCCACACTGTATAAAACAGCAGCTCCCATCCCCAGACTCCTGTTTTACCTTTATCCATAACAGTGCCCACTAAACGACTTATACATACGCATGTAATATCACATAAATATTATATATATGTAAATATATATATACACACACATAATATCACGTATTATATATATGTAAATATATATATATGTTTGAACCTAGAACTTGGTGAGTAATAAGTATTAGTTTAAAATCATGACTTGCTGCTGAGGTGAGCGGCAGGGCGTGCCCACCAGAGCAGGAGCGGCAGTTTCCTTCTTGCTCTCCAGAGCCTCCCAAGGGGGCTTTTGCTCTCCTCACCTTCGCAGGGGTTTCGGGATGTGACTCACCTGGGCCTCCCTGGGATTCTCTCACTGCAGAACTGTCCGGAATCAGTGAAGCAAATAGGGAAGAGAATGAAATGAGCCGGGGTTAAAGAACAACCAGGAGACCTTGAAATAGTAAAGTATCAGGTTGAGAGCAGAGAAAGTGGTGAGTGACTTGCCCACTCCCACCCCGGCCCCACCCCACCCCACGCCATTCAGTTGAACTTGACGATGGCGATCTGTTAAGTGTGAGTGTGTCCATGATCACTGATACAGCAAGCTTAAGAGGTGAGTGCATCACACTGATTTTCAAGTGAAGAAGCAGAGGCCAGGAGAGTCACTTGCACACCTCATCTCAGCCAGGATAACAGAGCCACAGCACCCTGCTTCCCACCCCCCAGCAGTGATGCCAGGTGTCCCCCCACCCATGTGCTGCCCATCAGAGCCAGGCTGGCTGTCAGGGCCTAGCAGGAAGCATGTCATGTCAGATGGTCAAAGTGAAGGAACTCTATTCAAGGGATCCATTTGGCTGGTGACATGTGCCTCAGTGGCTCCTCCTCTGTTGGCTACTGCTGCCTGGACCTGCTCAAGCCCTCCTCTCCTCTGCAGTTCCTGCCGTCTGCATCCTTCATGATTAATCTGACCCTGGGTAGGGAGGCAGGAGGGGCTTCTCTTCTCCACAGCCCTGCACCTCAGCAGCATGGCTCAGGGTCTCCAAGCCCCCAACTGCCACCTGACATGCCCTAGCTTACTAGCTTGCTTTCTCCAGCCCCACTTCAGCTCCTGGGGTATGCCATGCGTGTGTGTGTGTGAGAGAGAGAGAGAGAAAGAGAGAGAGAGAGAAAGAGAAAGAGAGAGAGACAGCAATCAAAGCTTGAGATGGGGCTTGGACCAGGCTGGGGGAAGTGGTGGGGCAGGGGGCAGCCCAGGGTCAGCCCCAGCAAACAAGAGTGTTGGAGGAGTGAGGTTCACCAAATGGAAGAGGCAAATCTGACTAAACTTCCCCAACCAGATGACACCTTTAACTCTGCATGTCTGGGCTCTAAGGTGCAGATTCTCCTTTTACCCAACAGCAAGAAGATCTGTTCCTTAGGTAAGGGTCAAGTACTTGGGCAGTGGATGGAGAAACACAGTGAGAGGAGGGGCAGCCTTGGCATCCTCAGATGTTTCCACATTTCCGAGTTTTCAGTGAATCTGGTTTTCCACAACACTGAATGTTTTTGAAGCTGGCACCTCTCTGCTTACTGAGTAGATGCCTAATTGGAAATGGAATGTCTGTATTTCACACAGCACACCCCCTCCTGCCCCTGCTGAGAACTTTCCCGGGTTAATAGTTTCCTTTTGGAAAGCTTTCAAATGGTCTTCGTTGGAGTTTACATTATCTGCTTCCCTCTGCTCTATATGTGGATTATTTGCCTGTTGGGTTTAATTTAACCAGATTTGCAGCTGTGCTAACAACTTCATTGGTGCCCTCCTGCTTTCAGAATGGATTTTCCCATCTTTTCTCCAGCTTACCGATAGACTGTCTCCATACCAAAACCCGCATGGGATTGGGCATTGTCTGCTGGTGTTCTGCCTCGCTACAGAACCTGTTTCCTCTGACCAAACTTCACTGCATCTCAGGTTCTAACTAGGTCGCTCTAATATTTTAATATGAATAGTTAAAATGAATTATTTATTAAAAATCACTGTTAAACAAGAAAAAAAAAACTTTCCCTCAGTGCTCTGAACCTCAGCCTCCTTGGGAGGATCTGCGTGTTCCCTAAGCCCGTGGCTCCCTCAGAGCTCTACCCTCTAGAAATACATTGTGAAACTCTTGAGGCATCTAACAAATATGACAAGCCCACAGATTAGCAAAGACACACAGAGTCGACCAAGTTTGATATTTTTGTTTTTTTAATGAGCTTTTTGTACTTAATAGGAGACCTGGCCACCTAATAAGATGGTGATTATTGGAAACCACAGAGATGTAATCAGATGTTCTAGACATGGATGGTGTATCTAACCCCTTAAACCACTTCCACGCCCTGCCTGGATCCTTTTCTGCTTCATAGACCAATGATGAGTTCCTAAAAGATATCCACGTCTATTCCCAGTGAAGGCCGTAGCTCAGCAGGCCCTGTACTTGGCATTACAGGGGCGGGACCTGTGTAGCCTTGCCCTCTGGGGCCCTTTGCTGGTCTTCCTACCCTGGGCTCTTCCCTATGTCAGTGCCATTTGTCGGGAGAAGGAAGAACGACTTTGAACCGCAGCCCTGTTCTATGGATGAAGTTGGCTGGAGTTCCTCTACGGGAATAGAAGCTCCCTGAGGAGTTTCATCTGCATCCACAGAGGCCATAGATCCTGCCTGTTGATAAGAGAATAAGCAAATGGCCGTCATTTCTTTACTGTGTCATTTAATATGATGTCTTGTGGTTGATGAAGGCTTAAAAAGTGTGTGAACTGGAAGTAGAACAAGAAAAGAGGGCGCGGCTCTCAGCAGGAACTATCTTGAGGTCGCTGTGGGTCCTTCAGACACTGAGGCTTGTTTCCACCCTCAGCTCTGAGGCCTTCTGTTCACTGGGGAGTCTCCGGGGCTTTGTCAGCATTTGAAACAACAGTGACTCCTAGTGAGAGCCGGATCCCAGGAGGGAGGACGTCCAGATGCCCCCAGTCCCTCCTCACACCCAGGAACAGTCTTCCACTTCAGGAACACTCAAAAAAGGGGAGCTCCTGGCTTGGGCTCGGTGGCTCACGCCTGTAATCCCAGCACTTTGGGAGGCCGAGGCAGGTGGATCACGAGGTCAGGAGATCGAGACAATCCTGGCTAACACAGTGAAACCCTGTCTCCACTAAAAATACAAAAAATTAGCCAGGCGTGGTGGCGGGCGCCCGTAGTCCCAGCTACTCGGGAGGCTGAGGCAGGAGAATGGCGTGAACCCGGGAGGCAGAGCTTGCAGTGAGTGGAGATCGCACCACTGCATTCCAGCCTGGGCGACAGAACGATACTCCGTCTCAAAAAAAAAAAAGAAAAGGTGAGCTTCTCAGGAGCCAAGCTGAGAGACCACCAGATCTCTGTGAGGCACGGGCAGTGCTGATGGGCCATGGGGTGGTCAGCCCTCCTGGCCAGGGGTGCAGGGTGCGTTGGCACCCATTAGCCTTATCCATCTAGGAAAACCCAGGACCGGGCCAGTGGGGGCCACCAGAATCATCAGTGCCTCCTTATTGGCGTCCTGATCACCCCACAGGTGTCTTTCTAAATGGGAGCTTGTTCTTTCCAAACTGGGAAGTCAGAGGTATTTGGGGCACCCTCAGACACCTTTTCATCTTAGCATTTGTCAGTCCTCACTGTGCACCCAGATCTGGGATTCTAATGCCAATCTCCAGTGAAAGGAAGCAGGACTCCTTGGAGAAGCGGCTGACTCCAGAGCTGGGGCAGGGAAAATACA
Organism: Pongo abelii; assembly: GCF_028885655.2. Classification (NCBI taxonomy): domain Eukaryota; kingdom Metazoa; phylum Chordata; class Mammalia; order Primates; family Hominidae; genus Pongo; species Pongo abelii. The sequence continues at coordinate 39,384,773 of NC_071997.2, read as the reverse complement.
AGAAGAGCCTGGAGTACCTTGTAGTGCCAGAAAGTAAAGAGGTCCTAAGAAAAGAAAAAGAAGAAAAAGAAAAAAAATGGTAGTATGTCTAAGGGACACACAAACCAACTAAAAGAGCTTCCAGTCACCATAGCTGGGACAATTTGAGCAAGAAAATAAATAATGTAATATTGGATTATAACGCAGAGCTTAAAATAAATACCCATGTGTTCACACTGACAAATAAACGACGGATGGATGGACAAATACATAACAGAGAAGAGGCAGGTCTCCCGTGCAGAGGAACTCCAGGTAATTCATGTAGATGCTGTGCCCTTGAAGAGGTGGAACAGATAACTCCCTCCCTTAAGTGTGTGCTCCGCCTGGAGACTTCTTTCCAAGGAGCACCGGAAAGAGTCACTTCACAGTGGGGAATCCTGCCAGTCACTGCTTCATCCCAGTGATCAAGGCCAGCATCAGCAATCCTGAGCCATGCTGGTAGCATGGACCCTTCACGTGATGAGAATGGCACATTGCCTCTGTGGTCTTCCTCTCAAACCCATAGCCCCAGTCTGTCACGAGAAAAACATCTGATAACTCTCAATTGAGAAGGATTCTACAAAACACCTGGCCAGTGCTCCTCAAAACTTCTGAGTCATCAAAAACAAGGCAAGTCAGAAATTGTCTTGTTAGCCAAGAAGAGCCTAAGGATGCGTGATGACTAAACGTAAAGTGGGATCCTGGATGGGATCCTGGAACAGAAAGAGAACGTTAGGAGAAAACTAAGGACATCTGAAGGTGTATGAACTTCAGTTAACAATAATGCACCAGTATTTGTTCGTCAGGGATGACCATTGTATTGCATCATGTAAGATCCTAAAAGGAAAACTGGTGTGGGGTCCCCGGGAACACTCTGTATTGTATTTACAACTTTTCTATAAATCTAAAACTATCCTAAAGCAGAATAAATCCCTTGTCTAGATTCAGTCACCCTCCTCTTTGCCCTGCCCTTTCCACCATCCACAGAACGCTGTCCAGCAGTTGAGGGGTGGCCTTGACTTCTCAAGCTCGTTCAGGAGTGACCACAAGACATCCTGATGCCCCGCGGAGCCTGGCCGACAGTGCCACCCTTCTCTTGCTGGACCAATGAATTCGTGTCCTCATGTCATTTCCTCCGACCACCACAGGGCTCTGGCCAGGGGCTTCTCAAGCTCCTTAGCTCCCAGACCGCACCCCTGTTCCCCCAGCTCTATTTTAGGCTTGTTGGTGCTGGCTGCCTCCCCAAAGCTGCTGCCCTGCTTCCAGTGTTGGGGTAGGAATGAGCTGAGCCTACAGTCCACCCACCCACCTCTTCTCACTTTGGCATCCATCTGATCATCAGGCTACTGCGAGTTGACCCAGGCTGGGGTCCCAGGATAAAGTAGACGCAGGTCTTGCTCTCATGTGCTGGCGCTATCCATGTCTCACCGGCCCACGCTCCAGCCCTCTCCCTGGTGCTGTGCCCAGGGCTGACCTGCACCCACAAGCTCCCTTGCCCCCGGCCTCCAGCTGGATTTGACCCATAGAAGCCACGGGTGGGAGCCCAGGCAGGAGCATGGTGGCCGGCAGGGGATTTACTCTGCACCTTTCTGCTTGAGGCCGCAGCTGCTATCCCTGTGTTCAGATCCTCTCTCTCCTTTGCCCCTTCCCACACAGGCTGGACTGCAGCTCCTGGAGTGCTGCACCATCATTTGCTCCCCTTTGGACCCTGCCCACCACCCTCAGACAGGGTCCCTGCTGCACTCGCCCCAGGTGGCACTTGGGGCTAGGCTCAGTGGAAAAGCAGATTCCACAATGGGGCCGTGGTCTCCCAGGCCAGGTAGAAAGGCGGTGCTCGCTGAGGGGACTTGCAGAATGGCTGCCTGGGTGACTCAGGGGGTGATGGGCTCTTCCTTCTGACTCCTGAATCTCCACCAGAACCCTGCACACCTCAGAAAGGCTAGAGCTCCAGCATGCAGACTGCAAGTGTTGTGGGGGCAGGCCTGGTGAGGCAGCTCGGGGTGGTGGGAAGAGCTAGACCCCAGCTCTGCCATTTGCTGGCTAGTTCAAGTTCCCTCTACCCTCTCAGTTCCGTTTCTTTATCTGTAAAATGGGAATAGTATCTTTTTTTTTAGATGGAGTCTTGCTCTGTCACCCAGGCTGGAGTGCAGTGGCACTATCTCGGCTCACTGAAACATTTGCCTCCCGGGTTCAAGCGATTCTCCTGCCTCAGCCTCCCGAGTAGCTGGGATTACAGGCACGCACCACCACGCCCAGCTAATTTCTCTGTTTTTAGTAGAGATGGGGTTTCATCATGTTGGTCAGGCTGGTCTCCAACTCCTGACCTCGTGATCCACCCCCCTTGGCCTCCCAAAGTGCTGGGATTACAGGCGTGAGCCACCATGCCCAGCCATGTCTACTTTTCATGGTGTAATCATTAAGATAATGTTCATAAACAGGGTACCATCGTGTCTAACACAAAATACACAGTCAATATGTGGCATTTCTTTTTTTTTTTTTTTTTTTTTTTTTTGAGACAGTCTTGCTCTGTCTCCCAGGCTAGAGTGCAGTGGTGTGATCTCAGCTCACTGCAAGCTCCGCCTCCCGGGTTCATGCCACTCTCCTACCTCAGCCTCCCAACTAGCTGGGACTACAGGCGCCTGCCACCACACCCAGCTAATTTTTTGTATTTTTTAGTAGAGACAGCGTTTAACTGTGTTAGCCAGGATGGTCTCGATCTCCTGACCTCATGATCCACCCGCCTCAGCCTCCCAAAGTGCTGGGATTACAGGCGTGAGCCACCGCACCTTACCAATATGTGGCATTTCTATTTTTCTTATTATTTCTATTTGGAGAATGCATGGACAGGATGGTCTTACTCTCCTGGAAGTGGATTGTTGAGCCTTTTGTGAACAAAGATGATGCTTACAGCTCCGTAGTTAGTTTAAAATGGGTAAGAGCCTTGTGCTGAAAACCCTGTGAGCCTCATCTTGAATCCCAAGAAAAGTTGTTATTTACATAAAACCAAAAGCCTGTGGGGCGTTCAAAAGTTGAAGGGCCTTAGAGAACTCTGATGATGTTTTCGTTATTGTGAGATGGAAGCCAAGCTTGTGGCTCCAACCAAAAAATTTCCAGGTTTTGTAGTCAGTGTGGAGGTCGGAACAGGCAGTGGTCACCATGTGTGGCATGGGTTCTAGGACACATGACCCCTGGAAAGTGCATTTCTCCTTCTGTTCTTCCGGAGGCAGCCAGCACCCTGCAGGTGAGGGAAGAAGTCATTGAGGGTTCCAGGAGCCACACTCACAGGCTGGAAATGTCCATGGCAGTCAAGAAAGATTCTGCCAGGGTTCAGGCCCGTGGCATCATCAGGCGCCGGAAAGCAGAAGAAATGAAGGCAGGAGGCAGCCAGCACTGCACTGAGCCCAGACCTCCCAGGTCTCAGGGGCTGATGGCGGACACTCTCAGCACCGCCCTCCTGTCCTAGCCAGCCCCCTGAGTCAGCTTCTAATGGTCTGTCTCACAACTTGCAGGGAGGTGGCACTATACACGCTTGCTGAGACCAGGTGCGGTGGCTCATGCCTGTAATCCCAGAACTTTGGGAGGCTGAGGCAGGCAGAACACCTGATGTCAGGAGTTCAACACCAGCCTGGCCAACATGGTGAAACCCCATCTCTACTAAAAATACAAAAAATTAGTGGGGCATGGTAGCGGGTGCCATTAATCCCAGCTACTGGGGAAGCTGACGCATGAGAATTGCTTGAACTTGGGAGGCAGAGGTTACAGTGAGCTGAAATTGTGCCACTGCAGTCTAGCCTGGGTGACAAGAGCGAAACTCCATCTCAAAAAAAAAAAAAAATTAAAATTAAAATAAAAAAATAAACACCTGCTGAGACCTCTTCCTAAGAAATTCTTTGGACTTGGAGCACAGGTTGCCTTGTTCTGGGCATGCCCAGCTCAGAGAGCTCTGGAAGAAAGTTCAAGAAGGCAAAGAGGAGAATCCAGCTAGCCAAGGTTGGGGAGGTTGGAGGAAGGGTGAATGCCCCTGCCAGAGGCCCCCCGGTTCTCACCCCCTTCTGAGCCTCAGCGTCTGCGTGGGCTGTGAGCCATTGTTTTGTGACTGGCAAATCAGATGAGGGCTGCTTATTTTTCAAATGATCCCGTCAAGTTCTCCGATCACAGCCGTAGCTACAAGGCAAGCAGAGTGGGGAAGACACCCATCACCCTTGTGCAGACATTTGTTTTACCAACACTTGGCGTGCAGGGCAAGGCACCAGATTCTGAACCCAGGTCACCTACAGTCTCTTTTTTCCTAGGCTGCCTCGGCCCATTGCAGCCTGACCTGGCCCTGCCCCGGCACTCCCATAGCGGGCAGGATTGGAAAGGGCAGTGGCTGGCACGTTGGCACGAAAGCCAGCCAAGAGGGTTGGGCAAGGGCTCCAGGGCCCGTGACAAAGGAGTGGAGACCACACCATGCACTGCCCTGCCCCTGTTTTGATTTGGTTGTCATTGTCTGTGTTCAATCCTAAGCTTGTCGAGAACTGGGCCGGCATGGCTATTGAAGTTCTGTGGAACAGAAGTTGGTCTCTTACAGGGGTGTGGCTGAAACAGCAAAGGACTGGAAGGCGTATTAGTCATCTGTGCTGTGTAATAAATGAACCCAAATGTAGCTGCTTAAAACAACAAATGTGACTGTCCCACAGCTTTTGAGGGTCAGGAATCAGGGAGCGGCTCTGCTGGGTGGTTCTGGCTCAGTGTCCGTCCTGAGGCTGCAGTCGGCTGGGCTGCAACATCTGCGGGCCAGGCCAGGCTGGAGGAACCACATCCAGAGGCCTCGCAAGTGGCTATGGGCAGGAGGCCTCAGCTCCGGGCCACAGGAGCTCCCCACGGCTGCTCCTGTGTTGCCCCTACGTGACTGAGCAGCATCCTGGGCAGAGCAGGAAGCTCAGTGCCTTTGGTGACCTGGTCTCTGTAATTGCACCATCTCTTCTGCCCTTTCTTCTGTTGGCTAAAAACGAGTTACTAAAATCCAGCCCGTTCACACAGGGAGAGGAATTAGGCTCCACCTTTTGAAGGTGGTATCAAAGAGTTTGTGTACGTGTTATAAACCACAACACCTGACTTCTAATGCCAACTCCTCTTTAACTTCTGTGTAACCTTGGGCAAATTGCTCTAAATCTCTCAGCCTCAGTTTCTTCTTCCATAAAATGAGAGAGCTGATCCTATCTCTAATAAGATCTCTAGGATCCTTCCTCTTAGCCCTCACACCCTCACACCTTCATTCATTCTGGGTATTTATTTACTAAACATTTACTCAGCTCTCTGCTAGAATGCCTGGGGAGTTTCAAAAAGACTGATGCCTGGTTTTAAGTCTCCCCTGGTGATGCTAGTGTGTGGGCAGGGTTGAGAGTCCTCATTCCGGAGTCATAATCTGAAAATGTGATTTGCACGCAAATCACCTCGGGGTCTTGTTACAATGAAGATTTTGATACTGGAGGTCTCGGGTGCGGCCTGAAATTTGGCATTTCTAACGAGCTCCTGGGTGATGCAGTGCATCCAAGGGACCACTCTTTGAACTCCTTGGAGCAAGTTTCTAGACCCTGGAAGAAAGGCGCAGAAATAATATAAAGATGATTCCCACCCTCACGGAACAAGAAATCCAGTTGGAGATGGAAAACATGTAGCCAGCACCATCAGGGCCTGACCGGCTGCCCAGGATGTGGCCCAGGCACCAGGACTGAGTCGGAGTGGGTGAAGAATCCCCCAGCGAGCACAGTCTCGCTGGACCCTGTGATTTCCCCACCACCAGCATCATCCCCCGTCCCCTCATGTCCACAGCAGGACACAGCATCAATCCAGATCCTTCTGTGATCTTTGGAAATCTTCCACAAATTAGGTTGTTTTGCTGAACGGTAGTTATTTCCACAGGGAAAGAAAAGAATTAGCAAATCTATCACTTGTATTTGTTCAGTCCTGTAGACTATTCCCCAGGTTAAACATTTGTTTAGTGAGCTTGCTTTTATTGGCACCACAAACAAATTAAAGTGTATTTTCTGAACTTATCTTCAGGGTGTGAAATTCTAGGCCTATGGAAATTCTAGTAAAATACCTTTTAAAAAGCTGCAAGTAACCATCATCATAGCTTTTATTCTTTCTACCTCATGGTTTTTCTGTCTTCTCCAAAGGGCCCTCTTCCCATCCCCTGAGCAGGACAGAAGTGAAGTATTTCCACAACCTTAGGCCTTGGTCCCCTGCCCCTCCCTGGTTATTCTCTCTCCCTGGGCCCAGTGCTGTGTGGCCTGCCTGCAATCCTGTCCACCTCCCTGCCCAGTCAGGCTCCCTGGGCACCGTCCAGGGGCCCCAGCTCCCAGACCATCTCCACTCGGTGTCCTGCCCTCCTTGTGCCTCAGTATAACCAGGGCGATGTCAGGATCCTCCTCACTTCATATCTCAGCCTCTGAAACAGACTCCTAGGTGAACTCTGGGATCCCAGGTTCTCTTCTCGCTAACCTTTACACACCATTTGCAGATTAATAGTCCTGAAATATTTCCTGCATCCTGTCGCTGACTCCAAACATCTCATGTCTCCTGGTGTCATAAAGAAGCTTCTTTAACTCAAATGCGTACCACCTGGGGTTCTGCTAAAAATGCAGATTCTGACCCACTGGGCCTTGGGTAGGGCCTGAGATTTTCCAGCTCTGAGGAGCTCCCAGGCGATGCTCCTCTCTCAGTGCAAAGCTCAAGCAGCAAGATTCTGCAGGATGAGGCCACACTACCCATCCGTCATTTTCCACAGGGGAAAGTGTCTTCTTAGCCAGACTCATCACGTCATCCCGATAGCCAAGGCTCAGACGTCACCAAGCCTGTGCTGGGCTGGCTAGCCCCTCCATTAGCAATTTCCCCACTTTTAACTGTGTTTAAAGAAATCTGAGTTGTATGTTCTTATGACCCAGATTGAACTCTGGATTCTCCTTGAAGCCTTCTCTAACTCAGTGATTCTTTCACCCCTTTTTGGATCCCTGCACAAGTTAGCTCTTCATTGCACACTGCCTTGCGTTGTTATTAATATTTTGGGTTTTCTTTTTTTACATGTTTCTGTCTTTCCAGCTAGCTGCTGAAGCCCCCGGGACTGCAGCTCACACATCTTTCACTTCTTTTATATTTCTTTCAGCACTGAGATGGTGCTGTGCCTTTAGTAAGCATTTAATAAATATCTTTTCTTTAAATTACCCAAAGCAAAATTCCTGTACTTAATGAAAAATTAGTTTGAGAAATAAAGGGAATAAAAATGAAATTGAAACAGAATGACCCCCATTTTACAGCCCTCCCTGAATAGCATATAAAGGTCTGCTTCATGCCAACATCTTCACTGAGTCCTCGGGGCCAGGACCTGTATGCCTTTGGAGGCCTGGCATGGTGTCTGGCCCCATAAACATTTGAAAAATTCATGATCCGTGAGTTCATTAATCGTTCTCCTCTCACCGGAGATACAACCGTCCGAACTTAGCCAGCACATACAGATCAATAGCAGCAAGAACAAGACCAAGAAAGTGGGTAATTTCAAATGAGGTCTTGGAAAGACAGAATCAAAGTGCATATCTAAAAATAGGTGAGGTGGAGGTTGGAGCTGAGGGCAGAGAGAAGAGCAGAAAAAAAAAAAAAGGTTGTCAAAGCCAGGGTTCAGCTGCTAGAGATCAAGACCAGCCATAGAGCAGAGGTGCCTTCTTTCTTCATCAGCCTTGTTGAATCCAATTCTCAAGGAGCTAAAACCATGACTGTCACACAATGTAAACTGACTGTGCGTCAGGGACTCATTCAGCTCCTTAATGAGGGATCCCTTGAGGTGGCCTCGCTGATTCCCGGAGCATCTGAGGAACGGAATAAGTCAGGATAACAAAATTGCTTAAGGTCCCACAGAGCAGTGAAGTCTTACAACCTTTGTGGTTGTCTTTTTTATCAGGCTAAAATCTGCAAGCTAACGTGTAACCCTACCATGACTGGGCTTTGGCCAAATAGTGCATAGCAGAGTGAAGCTCAGGTACACGCCCCTGGAGATGACATCATCTCAGGCAGCCCTGGGTCCCTGGAAAGCTAGTTTCCTTCCACATGACCTTATTTCCTAGTGTTCGATGACTTTTTGTATCAGCATCAAGCTTTAACCCAGGCTACCCAGAGTAAAGGGGGCAAATTCTGTGCACAGCAGTGCAGAAGAAGGTGCCAACTCACTTCTTCCCTGGTAGCTAGGAAGAAAAGAGAACACCATGCCTGGGATCAGGAGGCGCCACAGACAGACTGGTCACCCATGCAGCCTTGGCTTGCCCTCTGAGCATGCCTACCACCCTCTGCTCCAATTCTCAACAAGCCAGAATGTTTCTGTGGGATCTGTGTTACCTCATCCTGGTTAGAACTGCTGGGGACAAACCTCCCCATAATGAATAGAAAACGCTACATCCCTTGTTTGCAAAGCTTTAACAGTCAAAAGGATGCATGCACAATTATTTTTCTATTAGGGATGCATAAGCCAAAAAAAAAAAAAGGCTTAGAGACCTATGAGCTAAACCGTTCCATCTTAAATGTTGAAGTATGTCTGGGTCAGCTCTGATTGAGTAGATCTAGGGGGCTCCAGGTTCTTCATTTCCAACAGGCTCTCTGGCGACGCTAATGCAGCTGGTATGTGGACCCCACTTTGAGAAGAGACAGTTTCCACTAAAGTGAGAACAATGACAGTGCCTTCCCCAGGTGGTTGCTGTGAAAATCAGGTGATATTATCCCTATGCAGCACTTAGCTCCATCCCAGGGCCTGGGACTGAGGCATTCTTGGGACAGTGGGCGCATGTCCTATGCTCAATAACACATCTCTGTATGATCTCTCCACGCGTCCTGTTCTGTTCTGTGTGCACGAGCTGTTCTGTGTGCACGAGCTGTTCTGTGTGCACGAGCTGTTTTCTACCCTTGTGGCTGGGGCCCTCCGGCTCTGCAAAGCCAGATTTGACAGGTCTTAGACTCACTAATCTTGAGGGTTTTCCATCTTTTGTTTCTGTGAAGTCACTGCTCTCAATAACATTGTTACATGAAGAGAAATTTATCTTGGTGGGTTCTTACTTTCCTTTTAAAAAATATCCACATATGAAGCTCTCAAACAAGCAGAAATCCACTGTCTAGATTTTCCCAATAGATTGTGTTATTGGAAGCTTTGAGGGATAAGGGGAAAAGAAATTGGTTTATGAAGTAAAATTGAAGCAATTAAAGGATCAAAATCACCTCACATTTTCCTACAAAGACACACTGTGTCAGGCATGGACAGCCCCCTGCTCTTTCAAGTTTTACAGCCACCTCGCTTTGGCAGAAAAATTAGGAAGTCACTGGTTGTGCACAGGACTGTTGTAAACCTCTTTGATAATTAAAAAAGGATAAAAAGACAAGTAGGAGACCCGTAAACACGAACTTTAAAGGCCTGGAGAACAGCAGGCTTCCTCTTCCTCTGCTCCTGCTCTTAGCCCACAAGCCCTCAAACCATTTTCTACAGCACATTTGCTGCAGCCTCAGGGAGAACATGAACTACTGAAGTAAAAAAAAATTCTAGCCTTTGATATTCTTCATTTTTTTTTTCTGTTTTTCCCTGTGAAATATGAACCTACAACTGATTATCCCAGGGACTCGATCTCAAAAACATAATTTGGCCGGGTGCAGTGGCTCATGCCTGTAATCCGAGCACTTTGGGAGGCCAAGGCAGGTGGATCAGTTGAGGGCAGGAGTTCAAAACCAGCCTAGCCAACATGACAAAACTCCGTCTCTACTAAAAATACAAAAATTAGCCTGGCATGGTGGCGGGTGCCTGTAATCCCAGCTACTTGGGAGGCTGAGGCAGGAGAATTGCTTGAACCTGGGAAGCAGAGGTTTCAGTGAGCCAAGACTGTGCCACAGCACTCCAGCCTGGGCAACGGAGTGAGACTCCATCTCAAACAAACAAACAAACCCACACACAATTGGCTGGTCTTTGGGACAAACTCCAGTAAAGAGGGTCCCTCTCTATCTCCCTTTCACTTCATTATGTTTGTGGAGTTGTTTGTCCTACTCAGCAGTTTAGCCAAGGATAGTGGGCCCCAGGCAGTCAATCCTTCCTCCACTGTGCTCCCTTCCAGGGCTGACACTTGGCCTCTGCCAGCAGGGAGCCCTGCATGTGGGCTCAGTAGCTTGGGAAGCCCTTCTCCACAGGCAGAGCCAACACAGCTGAAGCTCATTTTCTCAGAACCCCTATAGCCAAACACAGTAGTGTTCCTGAAGACAGTAGGGTTTCCTTACTGTTTGAATGCACTTGGGCACCGTAGAACTCTCTGATGACTGTTGTCCAGACAGAAGATGACCTCTTCCTCATAGTCTTCAGGTTGAAAGAGCACAAGGTATGGCTGAGACCACAGGCTCTGACCCCGCATAACTGCACCAGGGCCCATGAGATGAGGCATAGGACTTCCTGTGCTCTGTGAGGAGTCACTCCAAAGGAGCTCTGCCTGCGACTGGCCTCCAATGCCACTGCATTTCTTAAGGCTTTGAAGGGACTTAATGCCAGTCTCAGCATAGTAAATCTAAACCCTTCACCCAAAGTTCATGTGTTAATTGCAAAGATCATCTGACTTTAAAATATTGATAATAGAAATAACAAAGACAGAACTTGAGTAGGCAACAACATGCTAGGCAGATAGGTCTTTGCATTCTTGAAATTTGATACATAAGATGACAGGGGCGATAAAAGACCAGGAGGAGAGGCTTGCTTCAAAGTTGGTCTTATCAAAACACCTTGATGTGTTAATGACTTTCTTAACAGAACTTCAAGGCTATAAACTGCTTTAGATCCAAGGAGATGGTGATATTGAATGTTTTAATTGTGGTATTAACAGCCCCAGTTGTAAAAGGGAAGGTGTCACTCAAAGATGAGGGACAAGGCCTGAATTTTATAACTGAATTTAATTGGCACTGATTTGAGGTTGATAGTACCTGGTTTTTCCAGTTTTCAGGAAATACTTCTTTGCCTGGGGGGAGGGGGGGGAGCACAGAAGGGAAAGGTGGAGGGAGAGTACATGATGCAGGAGGGGAGGGGAGGGTGCTGCACATCAAAAGGCCCATCTTGAATTTTCTGTGATGTGCTAAAACCCCAGCCCCCCACCAGCACATCAATGCACAGAGCAGTCACACCTCTCCTACATCAAATCCCAATTACTACACACCCAGGGAAGGTGCCCAGCTCTCCCACTGCAGCAGTCACCCAAATGAGAAGGAAGGAGGCACACAGACACCCAAAGGTAAGAGGAAAAGACCCAAAGCCAGTAGAGCCCAGGAGGAGAAAATCCTGATGGGGTAAAAACCTTCTAAGGAGCTTCCTGTCTATAATGTTTTTCTCTCCCCAAAAGACCTGTATGTGGGAACAACTGGGTCATTTATTATCTTTTTTTTTTTTTTTTGGTGACGAAATCTCGCTCTGTCTCCCAGGCGTGACCTCGGCCTCCTGGGTTCATGCCATTCTCCTGCCTCAGCCTCCCGAGTAGCTGGGACTACAGGCACCCGCCACCACGCCCAGCTAATTTTGTTTTTGTATTTTTAGTAGAGATGCGGTTTCACCATGTTAGCCAGGATGGTCTCGATATCCTGACCTCATGATCTGCCTGCCTTGGCCTCCCAAAGTGCTGGGATTACAGGCATGAGCCACCGCGCTTGGCCCATTTGTTGTCATTAAAAGATATAATCATGACACTTTGGACACTCAAAAAATAAATACCACTACCCTTCACACACATACACACACACACACACACACACACAGACACACACGTGCTTGCGTGCACACACACTTTTCTAAGTGGGTGACATAATTAAAAAATGTTTGGAGGAATATTAAAGTAAGTTTTTAGAATGTTCATGTAAAAGAGGCAGGTTGTGCTATTGAAGAGAGTCTTAGATCATTTAAAAAAAATTAAATGTTAAGCTGAACTTTATAGGATTTAATTAGAATGAATGAATTGTTCCTTATTCCAGACGTGCTGTTAAGTATGTTTTTGTCATGCTACACGGTTTGTGGAATTATTTCCAAACATTTGGGGTTTGTGGCTCTCTGGAAGGTCTTCTGATTAGGAACCTCAGCTCTCTGGGTAGAAGCAAGCCAAGGGCTGCTGCCTGCTGTCACTTAGTGAGCACCGAGTGTGGCGTAACGGAGAATGTGGATTCCAGCACTGGGATGCTCTCCTGTGGACATGCCTTCAGCACTTCTTCTTTCTGGAATTGGAGTGCTATTTGCTGCTCCATTTGCTCAGAGAAACCTAGTTCTTTAAACAGCTGTCCCTTTGTTGTTAAAAGATTATCCTCATTTCAGTCACTGGTGACTGTGGTTTGGTTGGGTTTTTGGATTTTGTTGGGGTTTTTTCCCCCAAAGTACCTGATTTCCTCTTAGAGTAGGGACTTTTATTTCTCATATTTTGGGTTTCCTCTTCAGTTTAGGGAAAGATGAACACCTCCATAACCTGATCCCTTTTCGTCACAGTTCCCTGTTGGTGGGACTGCTTTGGGGCCGTGGCATCATGTGGCAGAGACTGAGACTTGAACTGGAGTCCAGATGACATGGCAGGGGCTTCTGGCTGTAGCACAGGTCACCAGTGGGACCTCAGAGAAGTCCTGGATCTCTCAGAGTCTCAGTTTTCCCAGGAGTAAATAAAAAACATGCCCCATCTATACAAGCCTGGATGTTTTTAATTAGAACATTTCAGGAGGTGGGAGGGATCTGAAAGACTATCTTCTGTACTGCCCAGTGGGGTAGCCACAGCCATACATGTCTGTTTAAATTTAAATTAAGTAGAATTCATTAACATGAGAAACTCAGTGCTTCAGGGGCACTGGCCACAGTTCAGGCTCGGCAGCCAGAGAGGCCATAGTCCTGGACAGTGCCAGGCTCAGCTGCCTCAGCTGATGGTTGAGGAAAACGGTCCAAGAAGTGAGTCCAGGATTGGCCCATGCTCCAGCCAGAGCCGACCCTACTGGCTCCTCAGTCTATGGTCATCTTCTTCTGAGTGTGTGGGTGTCTCTCCAGCGAGCTCGCACTTTCCTCTTTCTGCCTCATCTTCCCATGAGAAGGCAGAGTCTACAGATGGAAGGGTCCCTCTTTGCGGGTTGCAGGCCCCAGGCCAGGCAGTCCTGTGGTACCCACAGCCTGGGAATTGCCCAGAAATGGCCGCAACATTCTGCAGAGCTCTCAGGTTCATTCTTCTGTTGAAAGGGCTCCTGGCTCTTGCAGATCATGGAGTTTTATAAAACGGAGTCTCTAAAACCCCTCTTGTAATTGTCTTCTATCTTGACTATATTGCTGTCCACACCTGACTACTGTGCTGGTGCCATCATCCTGTAATTTTACAAGACGAAACCATTGGGGTACATTGGGTAACGGGGACATGGGATCTCTCTGTATTATCTCTTACAAGTGCACGTGAATCCACTTTCAAATAGAAAGCTTAATTTTTCTTAAATGTCCTTGTGCAATTTTTACAACTCGAATCTTCTTAAATTTTAGAACGTTAGCTCTAGGCATCCTAGAAACAGATTTTGAAGGGCTCTTGAAAGCAAATTGAATTCTTTTCTCATAGTTGCTATGAACAGTTTAACAGTGTGTGGTGCATGATCATTTTTACTTACGCAGCCGTTTTACATTGGCCACAGAGTTTCAGATAAGAATACATCATGTAAAACTTCAGATGTATTTTCCCAAAACTGGAATGTGTCTCTGCTGTTGAACTCGTGCACACACTCAAGTGGTTGAAGTTAGGGGTGTACAGCAGTTTGCGGCCTCTGCCGGGCTGGACTGGGGACTTACAAGTGACAGTGAGTGACCTTCACTGACGCAGAGCCACCGGATTTTGTTCAGTTCAATTGATCGCTGGTGCAGATGTCCCTGGCAAGGGTAAGACAAGTGCACAGTCAGCCCTCCTGTCCTTGGCATCTCTGTAGCTCTCTCCTTATCCTAGAACAACACTGGGATTGTCTGCAGATCTCTTGTTTGTAGATCTTTGACAAAACCATTGAAGAGTGAGGATCTTTGGATTTGTGCTTTTAATTCAGCGTCACTCTGCTCAGTCTCTTGGACAGAATGGTACTGCAGTTGGTTTTGAAAAGGGTGTGTGTGCCATGGTGTCATGCCAGGAAGAGTTGGCCTTAGCATGGGAGGCCCTTGAATTGCGCTCCTTTTCCTTTCTCTTTTTCTTTTTTTTTTTTTGAGACGGAGTCTCGCTCTGTCGCCCAGGCTAGAGGGCAGTGGTGCGATCTCGGCTCTCCGCAAGCTCCGCCTCCCGGGGTTCATGCCATTCTCCTGCCCCAGCCTCCTGAGTAGCTGGGACCACAGGCGCCCGCCACCATGCCCGGCTAATTTTTTTTGTATTTTTAGTAGAGACGGGGTTTCACTGTGTTCGCCAGGATGGTCTCGATCTCCTGACCTTGTGATCCGCCAGCCTCAGCCCCCCCCAAAGTGCTGGGATTGCAGGCGTGAGCCACCGCGCCTGGCCGATTGTGTTCCTTTTTCATCACTTATTGGTTATTAGAGCTTTGACAATTATCCCAAACTCTTTAACCCTCCATTTCATTATCTGTAAGACACGGACAACACAACCTACCTATTTCATAAGATTTTCCTGCGAATGAACTTTGGTTCACATGTGTGAAAGGCTGTGAGAGTGTCCTAGCATCTCAGCGCAATCTGCAATGCACCATCTGCCATCAGGCAACCCTAAGGAAAGGCTGGGGGGCTGCCTAGACAAGGCGCCACATGCTACCTTACCAGAGTTCACAGTCTCACTTGGACATCTTTGTGGATTTCCTTCTGTGATTTACACAGGGAAAAAAGCCTCTCCAGGATTTTATCCAAACTGTTAGATTCTGGGAGAGGTGTTGGGAGAAACAGCTCATGACTTATCTTACAGCTGCGCTTCCCCTCTTTGATTTCCCTGAACACAACTAGAGTTTTGCTTACAAATATTAACTTGGAAAAATGAGAGCTGGCCCAGCTATGCTTGCTATGGACTCACTGCTTCCATTCATTTCCAGCAGGGGCCATTAGTGTGAAGCAAGGGTCTCTCTCCCCAGGCTCAAGCCATGAGACAGCAACAGCAGGTTAAAAGACCCAACACCTGGGCCTGATCACTTCTCACCTCTTCCAGGAAGCCTCCCCCAGGCTTTTCCGCACCCACCCAAGGCTGAGCTGAGCCCAAGGCCCCTTGCATTAGAATGAATGTGTTCTGACCACGGAGTTTCAGAAAAGAAAACGTAACAATAACACCATCTGCCAATGAGTGTTTTTTTAATGTAAATGTCTGTTTTTGCAGAACGTCTATAACCAAAAGAGCAGTTCAACCTTCAGCACGTAAATCTGATGTAGGCAGCGGGAACCAGGAGCTCTACCTCCCTCTGAAGAGGGCCTGGCTGTGAGCAGGGCAGGGCAGCCAAGGAGGGTGGCTGGTCCCAGAGAAGCTGTGCTCCAATGCTGGCTCCTTCCTGCCTGCCTCCACTGGTGGTGGGTGCGCCAGATGCTCCTGAGTGAGTGAGGGGAGGCCAGCCTAGACTGGTGGGTCCTGGGGGGCAGAGGCCCCCAGGCTGCAGTGTGTCTCCCCCTCTTAATTATTTAGGAGGGAAAGGGCTGGCAACTGTTCCCTTTCTTGAATCTGTTTCTTTACCCTTTCATTAAAAATTATGGTCATTCTTCTTTTTCTGTCTGGGCCTCCAAAACCCAGTCAAGTCCAGGCCCAAAGGCTCTGCAGCAGGGGCCACTCTGCAGGGTCTGCTCCAGTGCTGGTGGGGAGGTGGCCGAGCATTTCTGCATCCATGCGTGCTCACCTACCACTCATTTATACGCCTGGCCTCTGACCCAACAGTTCTACCACTGGGACTCTATACTAAGGAAATAATTAGAAGTCTATCCACTGTGTCTTTTATGTACGTTGTGGCATTCATTATAATAGTGAAAAACTTTGAAATAAAGTTGAATGTCCAGCCTTAGGTACATCCACATTGTGGAATACTATACAGCCATGTGCTGTATAGTATTTGAAGAGTATTTCAAATCAAGAGGCTCATTAAATCATTAAGCAAACAGGATACAAAACTCAATATACGATATGACTCCTAATGATGTATCTGTATATCTATACATAATAAAAGGAAATATATCAAAATCTCGATAATGTTTCCATATGGTAGGACCAGCAGTGATTTTTAGTTTTCTTCTTTATACTTTTACATTATTTGAAAACTTCTTTACAATTATTACTGTTTTTACAATCAGGAAAATATGAAAAAAATGTAAAAACCTATCAGTGACTGAGCCAGCGTGGTGGAAATTGTTGTCCACTTTTCTGCTGGCTGACGGGGCAGCAGAGACAGGTGTGCACCCTGCCCTGGCTCTTCATGCCGCCACCTTCCAAACATTCCAGATTATACTCATCCTTTGCCTGCTCTGAGAAATTCTGGTATCCTGTATTTTGGGGGAGCACCACAGGTGAACCCACAGAAGCATTCATCAGCAAGAGCGTCTTAAGAACATAAACCACCCTCCACTAAACATTCTGAGGCAGTGATCACTTTTTTTGTTCAGACAATCTCCTAGGAAAGTGTCAAACCAGCTCCTAAAAACACAGAGTTAAAACCCTGGGAGATCCTCAGTTTGAGGCTCTTGTGGACAAATAGAGAAACTGCAGCCCCGGGAGAACTGGTGGTTGCCAGGACGCCCAGGCCAGACTGAGCCAGGGCTGGGATCCCCACCCCGCTCCTCTTAGCACCCTGTCCTATCAGTGGACCCAGCCACAGGGTGTGCAGGGTGGACAGGCCAGCACCCAGCCTCCCTCTTCGGAGGGCACTGCTTTCTCAGAGCCACCGTGGCCACGTTAGTGCATCGTGACGTTGACTGAGTGGCTGCAGACTAGCATGTTTTAAGTGGAAAGGGACCATGTAGTATAGCACTGTGTAACATGGTCTAGGATGGAGAATGTCGTGTAGGGCAGGTGTTGGTTTCGCTTGGATATGTGTGTGCTTGTATGTATGTGTGAGTATTTTTAGAGAAGGCTTGAGTTTCTTGAGAGACCTGTGGAAAAGCTGGTGTCTCAGAAGACACATCTTTCTCATTTTCAGCCAGCGCTCCTCATCAAGCTCCTGAATCCCCTGCAGACATCTGGCTCTCATACGCTGGGGAAAGGCGAAATCCCCACTGCCCACGGCCCCAGCAGCCATTCACCTGGCATCCAGAGCTGAGTCCCAGGGCACACGCCACATCCAGCGCTGGCCTGGCTGGAGCCCCAAGGGTGTGTGAGGCCCCAGCTCCCCTCAGCCCCATGACTGCTGTGAGAACCAGGTCCCTTGGAAAGCTGACAACCTGAGTCATCTTGGCACAGGTTTTAAGTATCACAGAGAAACAAAGCACTGAAAGATGCAATATTCTCCTCATGAAAGACCCAGGAGGACCTGAACTGGCTTGGATCAGGGAGAACCCCAAGTCACAGCACAGCGTTCCCTGCATTACAGACACTGGGGAGCTCTGATTTCTCTGTTGCATGTCTTGCTCTTTGGGAAAACAAATCTCCAACACCAGGTCATCTCTCCATCCACCAGGCTGTAAGAGTTCCCAGATCCCGGACCATAGGGCTCCATAGGCCATCATCAATCAGCCCCTCTGCACAAACTTGGCCTTGCAATGGCCCCATCAGCTTTACTGAAGCCTTGGCTTCCCTCGGGCCACCTGCCACCAGCATGCCCCATGTACGCTCCATTAGTCACGATTCTAGCTGTTCCAGAGTCAGGAATTCATGGGAAGCCACAGAGAGCTGGTGTTGATACACATGTTTTTCTGGCTCTAACCCACTCTCTAAGCATGATTTTGGGAGCACAGTGTCCTGTTCTTCATGGGTGTCAATTCCAATGGCCTCAGCCACTAGCCATGGAGGCCACTTCTTGAGGACTTGCAGGGAAGTGGCATTCCATGATGTGGATGTGGCTCCCAGGTTCTCTCATGAACTATGTTGTCACCTGCCCCAAACTTGGTGCCTTTTCCCAGCCAGCCATGAGCCTGGAGAGCCCACTATCTCTGGCTGACACTTCCAAGTGGCTGTAAGGTCACAACATTCAACAAAATCAGAAGACTTGCTCTTGAGCTTTAGGTCTCCTGGGCCAGGTATCTTGGGGTATTCCAACAGAAGTCACCTGCAAAGGCCTGAGAGCTGGACTTGGGCCTCTTAACTACAGAGACTGACTCCTGGCTCTGCCATTGCTAAGGGAGCTGGCTGTCCCGAGCAATGGGGCGGCCATGGGGTGCCCTCCCACCGTCCTTCTGCCCTCTGTACTGTGCGTTCTGGGTCCAGGGTCCTGCCGTGCCCCACGGTTCTGCCCCCTGCCTAAGCAAACCCACCCTTGTGAGCCTTCTGCCTCAGCCCATGGAAGGCACTGCCCTGGGGTTTTTTTGTTTTTTATTTTTTGTTTTTTTTTCCTGCTGAAGGAATGACTATTTCATGGTTATTAATGAAAGTGATAGCAATTCCCTGTGTATTTATCTTAGATTATGTGGTCGTTACGAGCTGAAGTACCTCAAGCAGCCAGTCTGCGGTTGATTTGAAACCAGGCGAGTCTCAACAGTGAGCTTAAGGAAAGGTGTCAGGTATAAATCTTGTCTTCAAACAGCCAGGGTGCATTCCAGACTTCAGAGACACTTCTTTGTATAAAGGCCCTTTTTTTCTCTCCCGCCTTTCTTTCTCTTGGGCCTGGAGGAGGATGAAAGTGCAGGGGTGTGTGCGTTCGTTTAGTCTGATAATGAGGGTGAGGCTCACGGGCATGGTAATTTGGCAGCTTTGGCACTTCCTGTAACAGTTTTGATTTTTTTTTAATCCAAAGGGCTGCTTAAAGACAAACATTTTTTGTTAAACTGCTGGTAGTTCATTTTCTGCAGGAACTGTGCAATTAATCTTGTTTATATTAAAGAGACAGGTTGCTTTTGTCAGCTTTCCTGCGCTATAATTAATGAAGATCAAAAACATTACAAAAACATAATATTTAGCTTAATGCAGATGAGGCTAGGCAACAGCTGCATCAATTAGAGGAGCAAAAGGGGAAAGAAATACCCTTTGCTTTGGAATAACTCGGATGCATTAAAAAACATGGATTGTGAGGCTTCTCACCTCCACTAGCCTCACCTGGTAGGCCCGGTGAAGGATGGGGTTTGGACATCAAATAGTTTGTAAGGCCACATCAATTATGTTGTAGATGCAGTTGGAGGCACCTACACTTAACCCACGTTTATCCAGGTGTGTGGCTGTGGATCAGAAGCATGGAGCCTGAGGATCTCTGCACTGGAGGAGGGTGAAGAAATCGGATGGCAGGCAGAACCTGATAGAACCATCCAGCCCCCTGGGGGGCCTCCATGAGCCCGGGGCGACTTGATTTATAGCCCTCTATTTGAAGGACTGTCATTAGAAACCAAAACAGTGATTAGATATGCCCAAACAGATGTCATTACCTGCCCGTGACTTCCTAAACCAGTGACTAAGACCTTTGGCTTCCACATGAGAGTTCAAACAGGGTCATCTCGTTTCCAGGCTTTCATATGTCTCATGAAGCGAAGGTGAACAGCCACCTGGGAGCCCACCAGAAATTTGGTGGAGATGCAGTGTGAGGGCTGGAACTGGCTGTCAGTGGCACCCAGGCCAGTTGCCTCACTTAGATTTCAAGGAATTGAGGCCTGGGGAAAGT
Source organism: Pongo abelii (assembly GCF_028885655.2). Taxonomy (NCBI): domain Eukaryota; kingdom Metazoa; phylum Chordata; class Mammalia; order Primates; family Hominidae; genus Pongo; species Pongo abelii. The sequence continues at coordinate 39,365,027 of NC_071997.2, read as the reverse complement.
GTAGAAATGCAAGTCCCATAGTTAGAGAGCCTTCGCCTTGGCTGGGCACGGTGGCTCACGCCTGTAATTCCAGCACTTTGGGAGGCCGAGGCAGGCAGATCACCTGAGGTCGGGAGTTTGACACCAGTCTGACCAACATGGAGAAACCCCGTCTCTACTAAAAATACAAAAAATTAGCTGGGCGTGGTGGTAGGTGCCTGTAGTCCCAGCTACTCGGGAGGCTGAGGCAGGAGAATCGCTTGAACCTGGGAGGCAGAGGTTGCGGTGTGCTGAGATCGTGCCATTGCACTCTAGCCTGGGCAACAAGAATGAAACTCCATCTCAAACAAACAAAAAAAAAGAGACTTCGCCTTTCCTGCTGAGCTTCAAAACTTGGGATCCTAATCATAAAAGTCCAGGACAAGGAGGGATATGCAAAATGAATCATAACCCAAATATTTTCAGCAAATTCTGGTGGCATAAGAAGGTGGCTGAGCAGATGGAAGAAACTGCCCATAATCAAGCATCTATGAGGGAAATTTCACTGTCAGTCAACCATCTAACCAGAAAAGCACCCAAGGGAGCCTTATGCCTTGCCAGATTTCAATGCCATGTGTAGTTTCTTGGCTACCCAGAATGGACTGGTAAACATCAGAACCTGCTGATGTGAGAGACTCTTGGTGCAGTGCTAGTGGAGGACATGGAGGGATTTGAGTGGCATCAGGAATGCCAGTATTCTAAACCAAATGGAGTTCCTACCTGAAACCAAACCAAAGTCATCTCCAAGTTTTAGATGACACCTCTACAGGCATCATAACACTCTCGTGCCCTTTAACTTCTATTCTTCAGAATGTATAAAAAGGGTATCTCCAGCCAGGCACAAAGATGTTCATTGCAACTGTATTTATGATAGTGAAAACTGGGAACCAGCCTGAAGGGCAAATATTAGGGGATTGGTTGATTTAATTATGGCTTGTTCATTTGATGGGATACTTTCAATCCGTTAAAAAGGCTGTTGTTAAGAATAATTAAGACAATAGGGAATGAAACAGTCAAACCACAAGTAGCCCGAACAGTGTTTTAATCTAATTTTATTTTATTTTATTTATTTATTTTTTTGAGACGGAGTCTCGCCCTGTTGCCCAGGCTGGAGTACAGTGGCACGATCTCGGCTCACTGCAAGCTCCACCTCCTGGGTTCACGCCATTCTTCTGCCTCAGCCTCCCAAGTAGCTGAGACTACAGGCGCCTGCCACCACGCCCGGCTAATTTTTTGTATTTTTTTGGTACAGACAGTGTTTCGCCGTGTTAGCCAGGATGGTCTCAATCTCCTGACCTCGTGGTCTGCCCACCTTGGCCTCCCAAAGTGCTGGGATTACACGCATGAGCCACCACGCCCTACCTCTAATTTTATTTTATGTTATTGTATTTATTTATTTTTTGAGACAGAGTCTCACTCTGTCACCCAGGCTATAGTGCAGTGGTGTGATCTCGGCTCACTGCAACCTCCGCCTCCTGGGCTCAAGACTCTCCTGCTTCAGTCTCCCAGGTAGCTGGGATTACAGGCATGCACCACCACGCCATGTTGGCCAGGCAGGTCTCAAACCCCTGACCTCAGGTGATCTGCCCACCACAGCCTCCCAAAGTGCTAGGATTACAGGTGTGAGCCACTGCACCTGGCCTAATTTCATTTTAGAAGATATATATGTCTCTACAAATAAGGGACTGAAAGAAAATGCCAAAACCCAAAATTGATGGGTTATGATTTTATTTCTTTATATTTTTCTTTTATTTTACAATTCTTCCATAATTGGAGAATAATTATATTACCTTGCATTCATTAGCATTTACTATTGTAAATACTTTATACACATCATCTCATTTAATTTATCTCATTAATCCTCACATTCTGACCTAGGTTCTATTAATACCATAATTTTACTGATGAGACAACCAAGGCACAGAGACATTTAGATTACTTGCCCAAAGTTGCATAGCTAGTAAATTAAGCCCAAATTTGAACCCAGGAAATCAGACATCAGAGTCCTGTTCTTATAATCACTACCCTTTAATGCTATTATTAAAATTAGTTGTGAGCGCTTCCCTGGGGGAGAAGTGCCAGTCACTCACAGCCTGGTGGGAGTTCCTGTGTAAGATTATCTTCCTGGCCAGGTCCGGTGGCTCATGCATGTAATCCCAGCACTTTGGGAGGCTGAGGCAGACGGATCACCTGAGGTCAGGAGTTCAAGGCCAGCCTGGCCAACGTGGTGAAACCCAGTCTCAATTAAAAATATATATATATACAAAAATTAGCCAGCCATGGTGGTGGGTGCCTATAATACCAGCTACTCAGGAGGCTGAGACAGGAGAATCGCTTGAACCTGGGAGGTGGAGGTTGCAGTGAGCCGAGATCACACCATTGCACTCCAGCCTGGGCAATAGAGCGAGACTCTGTCTCAAAAAAAAAAAAAATTATCTTCCCAGTGACAGATGCTTGAATAAAGGTCACTGAGGGAATGGGACAGAGGAAAGCAGACAGAGACATAGAATTCAGGGACCATACATACCAGGCACAGGGCTGGGTGGGATGAGCATTGACTAAGATGAAAAGAGCAAAGCATGTGGCTCACAATTTTCACAAGGGAGCCTTTTCCAAGGATAGTTTCAGGACTGGTGGCCACATAATGGGATAACCACACCTATCCAAAGTTAGCAGGGCGAGAGAGGGCAGGTTGGCTGCAGAATGTCTGTGAAATTCCTTTAAGTAATGAGCTATTCAAATGATAAACATATACATTAAGATGGGAAAATGGCAGCCCATATATCTTGGGGTATAGGTCTTGATGTGTAGCTATCTGCCCACACACCACAATCTGCTGCTGGTCTCTGGAACAGGATCTCCTGTTCTGAAGAGAAAATGATCTAGGACACAGCATGGAAATGCCATCTATGCTATCTAGGTTGCCATAACTGCAGGATTTTATAAGAAGGTGGTGAGGGAATTGGTGGATAAGGTGCGTTACTTTTCCTCACTGGATTATCTGAGAGACCATAGCAAGAAATCGTAGAGGGGATAGGCTTATACAGAGAGAGGGGCTCCTTTAATTCTCTTTGTCTGACCCTAGAAGACTTACCATGCTTTTCAGGAACAACCTAAGAAGTTTTAGAATCTTGGTAATCTTCAGTGTCTCACTCATAATATGTAGAAAAACATTATTTCAAAGGATATCCATATTCTTGATCCCTCTTACCTGTCTGGTTCAACTTCACTTGACTCTTGGGCACACAAATGGTGTTAAAGAGCAGAGGAAAGCCTCAAAGCCTCAGAACCATTTTCTTCTGCCTAACGGGCCTCTCCACCTGCCAGTTTTCTGGTGCTTCTTTTTTGTTTCCCTCACCACCAGCCTACCTTAGGTCCTTGTTCACATAGCTACCTCCAGTGTCTCATCAGTCACATCCATCCGACAATGACACCACCAAATTAGTCTTCCTAGAAAATCATCTGGTTGTGTCCTGGTCCACCAAAAACAACTATAGAGCCAGACAAGTATGGGAGGTAACTGCAACTGTCATCAGGCATTGGACAACAAACAGCACAGGACCATGAGCCTTAAGAAAAGTAAAATATACCCATTCACCCCGGCTTCCTAGCCAGAGGGAATTTGTAGACTGTAGTGAGGCCAAGCAGGGAGGATGTCTTCATGAGATGAAGAGGCAGAGTTTAGAGATAAAGTATCTACAATTTGTGGAACAGGATACCAGAGAAGAGAGTGCTGCATAGAAGAAAGTCCCAGAAATCAGCATGAAGTTTACCTGTGGGTCTTGGCCAAGACTCGGCACAAGCTAGCAGACAACAGAGAGCAGCTGTTGTGGACAGCAGAGTTCAGATGCCTCACAGGGATAGGCAATTCTGAAGCATCGGCTTAGCCAGAATGCAGAAAGCTCAGCCACCACTTTGAGCTTTCAGTAGAGACTCCAAGAACACAGATGGAATTATTTGTAACACAAAGGATAAATGCTTGAGGGGATGGATACCCCACTTTTCATGATGTGGTTATTACGCATTGCATGCTTATATCAAAATATCTCATGTACCCCATAAATATATACACCTACTACATACACACAAAAATTAAACATTTTTTAAAAAAGACCTCAGAAAGTCTATACTTCAGGAATCAGGAACTAAAAGCAGAAACATAAATAGACCAACCCTAATAAAGAAAAAAGTTAAGCCTGACAGGTTTGGGAGGATCTTCCAGTAATTTGACACTTGCCCAGAGTAAAACTCAGTGCTATTTAAAGTAGATTTCACATATCATTACGATGTCTGGCATATGATAAAACATTACCACACATACGAAGAAATAGGAAAATGTGACCCATAATCCAAAAATAATGAATTCAATAGAAACAGACCCCAGGATAATCCAGATGTTGGAATTAACTAATACTTTAGAATAACTCATATTAATATGTTCAAGGATTTAAAGAAAAAGTTGGATTTAATGAGTGAACAGATGGAGAATCTCAGCAGAGCAAGTGAAAGTATTTTTTAAAAAGGAAATCCTAGAAGTGAAAAGTATATCTGAAATGAAAAATTCATCAGAAGGGCTTAACAATGTATTGGAGGCTGTAGAAGAGAGAAGCAGTGAATTAAAGTCAGATCAATTGAACCTTCCTAATCTGCATAATAGAGTATTTTAAAAATTTCATCGTGTCCTCATTATTCAGAAACCCTCCTCTCCTATCTTGTGTACTTAAAGGAAACAAAATCCTGATATTTAAAGTATTTTGCAATTAGTCACCAAACTACCTTCTACCCAATCTCCCAGTCCCCTTCACATGAACCCATTGTTTCAACCAAATCAATCAACAAGCTGCCCCAGCACCTGTACCTCCCCACCTTGGCCCTTCCACACATGCTCACACCTGAAATTCTCTCCCCTCTTTCAGGTCCTTGAGATGATATCAAATGCCACCATTTCAACCTTCTTCAATGTGCCTAACTAGCAATGTGATTTCTCCCTTTTGACCTTCCATCAAACAAACAAATGAAAAAACAAAGCAGTAACAAGAGAAAAAAACATGCTTTTGCTTCTTTGTGAAAATATTCTTGGTCCTGCCTGCATGGTCCTTTGTCTTGGATCTAAGCCCTCTTATTAGACTCTAAGAGTGTCAAGGGAAAGTCTATGTCTTACTCATCATTGTACACCATTCAGTACCTCAGGAGACCTTGGGAAGATCATAATGTCTGCCGAATTAATTGGAATATAACTGTGATTTGAGAAGATAGTCCATAACACAGGCATTGGTTCTGACATGGTGTTGCCAAGAGCTTTCACTGCATATCCTAGATCTAAGAGAACCTCATGGACTCGCAGAAATGGAAGAACCTTTAGAATGATCTAGTATAAGACCCTCATTTTACAGTTAAAGAAATTGCAGGCTTTAGTGAAGTGTCTTACCCAAGGCCCCATCCTGATCCAGTGCCCTTCCCTGAAACCATATCACCTTTATCCCTGTGCCAATATCTATACAGGATTGCATATAGGATTTGGAACAATAAATTTAAACACACATCTAAATTTTGACAAGAATAAGCCCCTCCCATCAAGCTGTGCTTTATATTAAATTCATTTCAATTTTCCTGGAGTTCAGTACCTACTAGTACAATAATCACATAAGACATCCTGGCCTTTCTGGTCGAATTCTTGTACGACCTTGGACACAATGCTGCCCAGCTAACAGAAATAACTGACGGTTCAGTTCTTTGTGACCATTTGCTAAGTTCAGAGTTTCTTCAATACCTTTACAGTAGTGTGGTCATTGGAATTACATGGCATTGGCCTGGACAAATGCAGGAGACCGATATAGAGACCCTTCAAGACACAGCTGCTATAGGAGAAATTGAGCTCATATAACCAGGAGAAGGGGAAAGATGGGTTTCTGAAAAAAGGCTTCAAGCTACATAGAACCCTCTCAGGATGCTGAGAAACTCCCAGGGCAGGTAGTTATCAGCCTGGTGAGCAAGTGCAAGAAATAACTGGATTATGAGAGGCATGCCTCACAAGTGGCCCCTTCAATACAGAAGCATCAGTGCTCCCAGATGCTGGACAATGGACGGCAGACAAAGGCTGCAGCCGAGTCCCCTACCTGGCAGTTGCCCTTGGGTGAAGAAGCCTGCCTCATGCAAGGTCACACCCCTTCCTGGGGGCCTGGTCAATGTGGATGTGTGAAGGCCTGGATCCCTTGCTCCAGTTCAGGACAGCTCTGTAGGGCCATCACTGTGCTGAGAATGTATTGCCCCTTCTGCCAACAGTGTTGATTTCAAAGCTTTCTGATAAATATCTTGCACTTACATCTCCAGCCCAAGGTCTGTTTCCTGGAGAACTGGACTCATGAAGGGAGCAAGGGCAGGGATGTGGAGAAGGCTGAGGGCAGCTCCAACAGAGCAGAGGGGACAGCATATGGCTGTGTGTCACATCCAGAATGCAGACTTGGAGCCTTGTGGTGTTCAGGATGAGGTCACACACTGTCCAGCTTTCAGCTACATCATGTCAGAATATGAACGAATAAACAATCTCTTGTGCTTCCCTGGTTGATCTGGCCCTGTCTGGCTCATGTGCTGTTAAACACCATCAGCCCTTATAAACAGAAATACAACATGCTCTACATAAAGATATCACATCTAAATTAGCCAGAGACAGTGGCATGCACCTGTAGTCACAGCTACTCTTGAGGCTGGCAGGATCATTCGAGCCCAAAAATTTGATGCTGCAGTGAGCTATGCTTGATTGAGACCCACCTGTCAAAAAAAGAAAAAAAAGAAAGAAAGAAAAATAAAGAAAGAAAAGGGATGGAGGGAGGGAGGGAGGAGGGAGGGAGGAAGGAAGGCAGGGAGGAAGGGAGGGAGGGAAAGAAAGAGAAAAAAGACATGACATCTTAGATGGCTGTCATCTCTTCTGCCTTGTAGGGCTGAACATGTCCCTATGTGTGCTGCATTCACTCTTCAGCCAGCAGGCCCCTCCTGGGGTCATAAGTGCCCCTCCCCATGGCACCATGCCCAGGCCGCACTCAGTGAATAAACCATCTGACGATTGATTTGTCCAGTTTGCTGCACCCAATCTCCACAGTTCCCCCTACTCCTATATACATTTGTTACTTCAAAAACCTCAGAAAGTGAGGGCATTGGCCTCCATGAGCTCATAGAATCTTTGATTTGGAAGGGACATATTACTCAGAGGTTATTTTCCAGTCACATCTGCTTCTAGGGCACCATGAAGACCTAGCCCATGATAAATCACTGGCTACATACATCATCATCTTAACTGAGTCACTCTTTCTCTTTGGAGTTTGAGAAGAAATAAGGACATGCATGTTCCATATGGCACACAGGACTGGGGTTCAGTGGCCTCTCTGGTTGGGTGATTAGTTCCTGCAGCCCCAAACCAATCCTCCAACCTCAGATGATTATCTTTTATGAGCAAGAGGGAGACATCTCATCACATTTTTAGGAAAAAAAAGATTTTATGATGCAATTAATTGCAAGTCATGCACTGGTTTGGATGCTGTTTTCTAAGGCTTGATGGCAGCAGGAAGTGGATGTCCCCATAGAGTTGTGGGATGCAGTAGGCAACATCATTCAGAGCCAACTGGAGGCTCAGGCCAAACAACTGTTTGTCAGCACAAGGTGCCCAAGCCGTATCTTCCCACTGACTGAAAAGCAAAATTATCAGATATTGTGCATGTGACTATTAATGCATTGCTTTTCTCTTTAGAATAATTAATATTTGTATTATTGCTTTTATTAAAAATAGCCTGTTAGCCAGGCTTGGTAGATCACACCTGTAATCCTAGCACTTTGGGAGGGCAAGGCAGGTGGAACACTTGAGCCCAGGAGTACACCACCAGCGTGGGCAACATGGGGAAACCCCATCTCTACAAAAAACTACAAAAAAAATTAGCCAGGCATGGTGTTTCAAGCCTGTAAATCCAGCTACTCAGGAGGCTGAGGTGAGAGAATCACTTGAGCTCTGGAGATTGACACTGCAGTGAAGCCATGATTGTACCACTGCATTCCAGCCTGGGTGACAGAGTGAGACTCTGCCTAAAAACATATATGTGTTTTTAACTAATTTTGTTTAGTTTTTTAGTGATGGAGGTCTCACTATCTTGTCCAGACTGGTCTTGAACTCCTGGCCTCAAGTGATCATCCTGCCTCGGCATCCCAAAGTGCTGGGATTATAGGCATGAGCCACCATGCCCGGCCAACTCTACTTTTTAGCAGATGATGATTTGTCTCTGTGTCCCCAGCCAAATCTCATCTCAAACTGTAATCCCCACATGTCCAGGGAGAGACCTGGTGGGAGGTGGTTGGATCATGGGAGCAGTTTTCCCCATGTTCTTCTCATGATATTGAGTTAGTTCTCACGATATATGGTTGTTTGATAAGTGTCTGGCACTCCCCACTTCACTCTCTCTCTCTCTTCTGCCACCAAGTAAGATGTGCCTTGCTTCCCCTTTGCCTTCTGTGATGACTGTGAGTTTCCTGAGGCCTCCCAACCATTCAGAACTGTGAATCAATTAAATCTCTTTTCTTTATAAATTACCCAGTCTCAGGTAGTATCTTTATAGCAGTGTGAGAATGGACTAATACAGAGATTTGGTACTGGCAGAGTAGGGTACTGCTATAAAGACAACCTGAAAATGTGGAAGCAACTTTGGAACTGAGTAACAGACTGAGGTTGAAACAGTTTGGAAAGCTCAGAAGAAGACAGGAAGATATGGGAACATTTGGAACTTCCTACAGACTTGTTGAATGATTTTGACCAAAATGCCAATAGTGATATGGACAATGAAGTCCAGGCTTAGGTGGTCTCAGATGGAGATGAGGGACTTATTGGGAACTGAAGCAAAGGTCACTCTTGCTATGCTTTAGCAAAGAGACGGGTGGTATTTTGCCCCTGCTCTAGAGATCCGTGGAACTTTGAAATTGAGAGAGATGATTTAGGGCATCTGGCAGAAGAAATTTCTATAGCAAAGCTTTCAAGATGTGACCTGGCTTTTTCTGAAAGCATTCAGTCACGTGCATTCACAAAAAGATGGTTTGAAATTGGAACTTATGTTGAAAAAGGAAGCAGAGCATAAAGGTTTGGAAAATTTGCAGCCTAACCATATGGTAGAAAAGAAAAACCCATTTTCTGGTGAGGCATTCAAGCTGGCTACAGAAATTTGCATAAGTAACAAGGAGCTGAATGTTAATAGTCAAGACAATGGAGGAAATGTCTCCACGGCATGTCGGTGATCTTCACACCAGCCCCTCCCACCACAGACCCAGAGGCCTGGGAGGGAAAAATGGTTTCATGGGCCCTGTGCAGCCCCAGGACTTGGCATCCTGCATCCCAGCCACTCCAGCTCCAGCTGCAGCTAAAAGGGGCCAAGGTACAGCTCAGGCCGTTGCTTCAGAGGGTGCAAGTCCCAAGCCTTGGCAACTTCCACTTGGTGTTGGGACTGCGGGGGTGCAGAAGACAAGATTGAGCTTTGGGAGTCTCCACCTAGATTTCAGAGTATGTATGAAAATGCCTGGATGTCCAGGCAGAAGTCTGCGGCAGGGGTGAAGCTCTCATGGAGAACCTCTACCAAGGCAATGCAGTTGGAGCCCCAACACAGAGTCCCCACTGGGGCACTGCCTAGTGGAGCTGTGAGAAGAGCACCACCATTTTCCAGACCCAAGAATGGTAGATCCACCGACAGCTTGTACCATGCACTTGGAAAATCCACAGGCACTCAACGTCAGCCCATGAAAGCAGTTACAGGAGCTGTACCCTGCAGAGCCACAGAGGCAGAGCTGTCCAAAGCCATGGGAGCCCATCCCTTGCATCAGCATGCCCTGGATGTGAGACATGGAGTCAAGGAAGATTTGGGAGCTTTAAGATTTAATGACTGCCCGACCAGGTTTCAGACTTTTGCATGGTGCCTATGGCCCCTTTGTTTTGGCCAATTTTTCCCATTTTGAATGGAAACTCAATGGCTGTACCTCCATTGTATGTTGGAAGTAACTAACTTGCTTTTGATTTTACAAGCTTATAGGCAGAAGGGATTTGCCTTGTCTCAGATGAGACTTTGGACTTTTGGGTTAATGCTGGAGTCAGTTAAGACTTTGGGAGACTGTTGGGAAGGCATGATTCGTTTTGAAATGTGAAAAAAAAAAAACATGAGATTTGGGAGGGACCAGGGGTGGAATAAGATTTGGCTCTGTGTCCCCACCCAAATCTCATCTCAAATTGTAATTCCCACATGTCAAGGGAGAAACATGGTGAGAGGTGATTGGATCATGGGGCACTTCCCCCATGATGTTCTCATGATAGTGAGTGAGTTCTCATGAGATCTGGTTGTTTGATATGTATCTAGCACTTCCCTCTTCACTCTCTCTCTCTTGCCACTATGTAAGATGTTTTGCTTCCCCTTTGCCTTCTGCTATGACTGTAAGTTTCCTGAGGCCTGCCAGCCATGTGGAACTGTGAGTCAATTAAACCTTCTTTCTTTATAAGTTACCCAGTCTTTATAGCAGTGTGAGAATGGGAGAATGGACTAATATAAGTCCACTTTTTAGTATGTAAAATATGTGTTTGGCCAGAGAGCCAACTTTTTAAGAATTGTTTGGTGCTGTCTATATTCCTGACACCAGTCCCCAAGGGGTTGTCTTTGTGCATAATTCAGCTCTGCAAGTCTTTACCAAGCCCCATGGTGTGCAGGCACAGGGCAATGCTGAACACATTCAGGTATGTGTTGTCCCAGGTCCTACTCTTGTCACTGTCACCCGTAGGTACTGACATGAGTTTGGGGTGTATCTGAAGAGCCTGTGATAAAGTCGGGGGAAGCTGAGTATACCCAGTCATGCCCTGGTGCATTTTGTACCTGACAGCTCCTCACAGCTGCTGGGACACATTCCGAGCACATCTCACAGGGTGTGGAGGACTGCCAGGAGGAGGGGCTGGTGTGTCCTCGGAGTCACTAGAAACTTGGCAGCACTCCCTAATGTCAGATTCCTTCATGTCTGAGGACTAATGCTGCCAGTACTAGTGCAGAGAATGGAGTCAGAAAATGCAATCAAGTCATTAGTTTGCTTGAACTGTCTTTTACTTTGAGGAAGGGTCAGATGGAAGCATAGGATAAAATAGGCATCTTCGTGACAAAGTAACATGTGCCCCTGGCAACCCACATTCTACTTTCCGTCTCTGTGAATCTGACTACTCTGGGGACTTCATACAAGTGGGATCACATGATATTTGTCCTTTTATGACTGGCTTATCTTACTTAGCAAAATGTCCTCAAGGTTCATGCATACTGTAGCATGTGTCAGAAAGTCTTTCCTTTTTAAGGCTAAGTAATATTCCATTGTGTGCATATGCAATACTTTGTTTATCCGTTTGGGATCCATGACATTTAGAAATAAATAGATCTCAAATTTTTAGAAAGTTAGCCGCATTTTTATTTTCCATTCATTTCCAGTCCTTTTTCCTGGCATTCTTGGTGGCTGGCAATTAAAATGCAGGCAGTGCCAACAAGCCCAGCTTATCCATCCTGTCCAGTCCTCTGCTGGCTCCTGTTAAGACCCAGAGACATTGCCCCTTTTAGTAATTTAATAAATTAGTAAGTCTCAAGGCTTTAAAGCAGGTTTTAATTTTATTTTAGTACCAGCATACTCTAGTTCCAAATGCCTTGGCGTTGCTTGGGGGCTCTTGGCATGGGGATAAATAAATAAATGGCCTTGGAACTGCTGGAGTCGTGAAATGTGTAATGAAACACCTAATAAAAGATGTCTTTAAAGATTACATGCTTGGACTCAGTGGCATAGCATCCCATTGGCCCCTGGAATATACAGTGCCCCAGGACGGGGAGCTCGCCCCCACCCAAGCTGGGCTTGGCTGAGTGCCCTATAGCTGTTGCTCCCCACACAGGATCGAGCTTCCTGAGCTGCCTCACGGACAGGCAGCGCCCACATGCATAGTCACAACTGCTTTGCACATTCAAGGGCAGAAAGCACCAGACTGTACAAAGCAAGCCAGACAGCAGGGGGCAACTTTTTCAAATCACCAGGCTGGTATAATATGGTGATCATTGAAACCTTGCCCTTTGCACCACGGGAAACATCCAAGCAGGGACACCCTAGGCCTTCTGCTCATGTCAAAGGGCTCAAAGCACCTCCCCGGCGTCAGTTCCTCTGGGACCTGCAGGTGGCGGCGACCACAGCTCCTGGCCTGGGATTCGAAGCTTGGCCTCTGCGGTCAGCTCTCTGGCTCAGCCTTCTCCCTTGACTGTGACCTCAGGAAGGTCTGAGACCGACTCTGTGCCACAGCTCCCTCCTCTGCACGGTGGGAGTGCTGCAGCCCCTCCCTCCCAAGCCCAGACACCGGGACCCAGGGCCTCTCCTTGTTTTGCTGCCTTTGCCCACCCTATCCCCCACCCCGGCACTTAGCCCAGCAGGGCTTCGTAAGGTCTGCTGAGGGCAGGAATGTGGGCCAGGTCTGCTTGTGAAGGAGGCCATTATCAATCCAGGAGAGCCTGCTTCACCCACAGCCAGATTAACAGCCCCATGTGGTTAGAGGGAACAGCATCAGCTGCATGGCCGTTGTTGCTGCAGCCACAGTCAAACTATTTTAAATTATCTGAAAGAATATACCATTCCTGGGCCGGGCACGGTGATTCATGCCTGTAATCCCAGCACTTTGGGAGGCCGAGGCGGGTGGATTACCTGAGGTCAGGAGTTCAGGACCAGCCCCGCCAACATGGTGAAACCCTGTCTCTACTAAAAATACAAAAATTTGCCGGGCATGTTGGTACAGCCCTGTAATCCCAGCTACTTGGGAGACTGAGGCAGGAGAATTGCCTGAGCCCAGGAGGCAGAGGTTGCAGTGAGCTGAGATCGTGCCACTGCACTCCAGCCTGGCTGACAGAGCGAGACTCTGTCTCAAAAAAAAAAAAAAAAAAAAAAAAAAAGAATATACTGTTCCTGCCGAACAGAGACAGAGGAGACAGGAACAGAGTGTTTGCTCCTACGTGGCTGGATAGCAATTGCCTGTGTACATTCCTGAGAAACCACAATCTACATCAAGGCTTTTACATTCAAAACACTTCCACATGCATTCACCTCAGTTTACCCTCTGAGAAATGAGTGAGCAGGAAAACCTGTCTCCCTGTTTTGGAAGCAAGGTAACTGAGGTGCAGTGGGTGGAAATGGTATGCAAGGTTATAGGCTCAGAGCAATTCTAGTCTCTGCTCAGCCCCCGGCTGGCATCCAGCCCTCTGCCCCAGCCTGGGGTGTGCTGCGGAGCAACACAGAGCATCCTGGAGAAAGGAGGGGTGCTCAGCCCCATGGATTCATCTCCCCCAAACTGGAGAGCAGACACCAGCCACCAACAAAGAGCCAAGAAAGAATGGCTGCCGTTACTCAACACACCAGGCCACAGAAAATACGCAGAGTCTTCACTCTGGACATTTTGCTGTGCTCGGAAGTCAGTCCTCCCAAGCCCGTGGTGACTGCCCCATGTCACACTGGTTCTGGATCATTTGGACTAGTCACCACCTGCCCCAGCAATCTCTTTTCCAAAAAGTTTGTCCAGGGCTTCAGTAGTAACATCAGCTCTTTCACCTTGGAAAAAAAGGCACAGGGTAGAGAGATGAATACGGTGTGACTGCAGTTTAATCTGTATGCCATTAATACATAATTTAACTATATAAAGAATGAGGTGAGCCAGAAATGAAAGGTTTTACTCTGATCCCCAAGCTCTGAGAGACAGAAAGCCTCCCCTCTGTTTCTCCCAGGGTGCAGCAGAGCCCTTTGGAGTCGGAGCAGATCCGTCTCAGGTGCTCCAGCTAGGTGCCTTTGCTAAGCTTGCCCTTCTCAAGGCCTTCCCGTTACTGTACTTGAAAAGGGAATGACGAAAAAACGAATTCTCTTTCAAACCGGTAGAACAAGACCCTGAGTTTGACAGGAAGGATCCAAATTTATGAGTTATTTGCTTCATGCTGGGACTCGAATGTAAGGGAGGGAAAAAAAAGCCCACTCTGAAAGGGACATTTAATGGTTATTTTTAGCCCTGCACCATCCGAGTCACCTGCCTGGTGAAACGCCATCTGTGCCAGTTTACCTCCACGTCAGCGAAGGGACCGGGAAGGCATGGTCTAATCCCAGGATTAGGAGCAGGCAGAAAATCCATCTATTAAATAGTTCAAAACAAACAAACAAACAAAAGTCCTACCCGCTCAAACTTAAAAGACCGGGAGGCTGAAAATGTTTTTGTTGCTGCTGTTGAGTTTTCTTAGCACACCTCCTCCTGAAGTTCTCAGGGCATGAACCTTCATGAGAGTCCAGATGGCCAGGGTTGTGCCTGGGAGCTAAGCTGGCTTCATGGTAAAAGGAGAGGCGGGAACAGGAACGCGCTGGAACCGCAGGGCTCCCGACATCTTGAAAGGCCTCTGGCGTGGAAAGCAGGTGGCGGAATCGCCCGCCCCATGGCCTCACTCAGCGCAGACTCACAAAATGAAGACACCATTTATGTCTTCTAGAACGGGAGGGAGACGGGGACGCTGGCCCCTGCCGTCCCCATGGTTCATCGTGGTTCACCTGGCCTCGCCAGGAACTTTCCAACTGCCACAGGTCCACAGGGGTGGGATGAAACCAAGTCCATGGATCCACGCCCAGGCCCCTTGACTCACTTGGAACCCTTCCTCCCCTCAGCCCCAGCCATCGCCAGCCTTTCTCTTGGCTCCCAGACCTCTGTTCCCAAAGCTGTGTGGAAGTGTCGAAAGTTGAGTAGATCCGGCATTGTGCTCGGCTCTCCCACCTCTGTCTGTGTGACCTTAGCAAGTCGCTCACCCTCTCTGAGCCGCCATTGACTCCATGTGTTAAGTGGGGAGTAGTGAGTGCCTCCCTTGCAATGCTGGGGAGGTTTAGTGACAAGTCTGGTGCTGGATTGGCCCTTCACAAATAGGCTCAGCAGGCTGAGAGATGGGTCCTCTGCCCCCAGCACACACACCTGCAGCTCCACTTCCAAACACAGGCTCTGGAAGAAGCCCGGCAAACTTTCTCTTAGGCATCTGTGGAGTTTCCATCACATAAGGGGCACCTGAAAGGCAGCCGCCTTCCCCAGCCAGCAGGGAACCGTGGCACAGACAGGCCTCTCTGTGCAGCAGAGCTTTGTCGGCTGTGACCTGATAAGCTCCCACCTGCTGTCGGGCACTGGCCTCCTTGGGCATACACGTTCACTGAGGCTGGAAAGAGGCTGCTGGGACCAGGGCAGAAGAGCCCTTGGGCAGTGAGGGCTTCACACATGGCCTGTTTGCTTCTGCTCTGAGCCAATTCTGTGTGCGAGCATAACACACATCCTAGGAGAGAAGGCTTGGGTTGAGGGTGATTATTTATAATGGCAGTCAGGTAAGACACCATCTTTTGGAAGTGACTTTTTGAGAACTAGTCCCTGGGTGCCTCTGGGCCAAGGAGATCGTTTTCCTTCTCCTTCTACCCTTCCCTATTAGCCATGCCCACAGCTGGAGCAGAGGACCCTCAGAGCTGAGTGTAAGTTACCCATGGCAGCTGCCAGCTGGCCAGGAAGGGTCACCAGGAAGCCCCTCAAAGGGAACAGCTCAGGGTAAGCTGTTAGGAAGCTCAGTGCCTCCGCCTTGCCCTGGTGACTGAGAGGAAGGCTGTGAGCTACCAGGACTCTCCTCTAGCCAGAGCAGATTTAGACAAAAGCCAGGGGCAGCCCCTTTGGGAACCTGCCTCATGTTTGAGTCACCGACATCAAAAGCAAGGTCAGGACTGCCCAGGTCCAGAAAACAACCGAAAACAATTTTGCAAATATAGTCTTAGCAAAAACAAATGGAATGGGCAAATGGAGAAACATTGTGGTTTACAAATGCAGTGGAAAACGATTCGGCAATAAAAAGGACTAAAGTCCTAATTCCCACAACACAGATGCATCACAGGTATTATATTCAGTGAAAGAAGCCAGCTGCCCGATTCCATGTATATGAAGATCTAGAACAGGCAAAATCGGTTTAAATTTACAGTGATGACTGGTGACAGCCCAGGTGGGGCAGATTGATGATCAAGGGCACAAGAGATGCTCTGGAAGAGATGGGCTCTGTATCAAGCCACATGGGGTGTATATACGTTATCAAAGTCTCCCACCTGTAACTGGAAAATGTAAAGCTTATTGCAAGTTAATTGCAACTCAGTAAACGTGATTATTTTAAAAACTATCATCTTAGCAATAAGAATACAAAAATCTGTGCCACTAATCAGGACATCAACTTGTAGGTTCTTGGGGAACATGCAGAGTCTGAGAACGCCGCTCTCATGATTTTGCACTGTTGACCCTGGAAGTCTGCCCCATTCAGACCCACATCATCGTGTGGTGTGACGTGTTGTAATTGCGCTTAGTCTTTGCTCAGAAGCTGCTTCTTTGTTATTCTGCACGTGACTCCACGTTCACATTGTGTGATGACTGCACAGGATACTTGATACAGAGGAGGAGCAGAGAGCCTGGCTGCCCTCACCTCTGCCCCATCTGGGGCTCAGGCACGGCCCAGGGGAGCCCAGAGTACACGGGCCACGCACTGAGATTCCCGCTACTCCCTGGGCTCGTAGTGGCTTCAAAGGGGCAGCTGAGGTGAGGAGTGGAGGCAAGGGCTGCAGAGTAGGAGGCACGTGGGCAGGCTCGGCCATGGAGGAGCCACACGTGCTTTGCCAACCCCCATATGTCCTCCCTCCCTGCACCTTCCCCTTCAGACCATCCGAGCCATCCTGGGAGGCTCAGCCTCCACCACCCATGTGGGCGCCTTCTGCATTACCTACAATAGCCAGCCTGAGAGGGGCAGCAAGCCCTCCGCAGGCCCTCGGGACAGGTAATAACGGCAGTCATCTTTACCACCTGTTCACGTCATTGCCTGCGGCAGCTCTGTACTATTTTAGACTCTATTGATTCTGGTGCCAATAGATGGTTCACCTTCTTCAACTTCCTTAACTTAGAGGCTATCATCTCTGTCAAATTGATGTCTTCTTATCTGGCTGACATAGCTTGGGATTCTAGTAGCATGTCTTTCAATGATTAAGGATTACTTTCTTGTTTTGCTTTTGTTGTGAAGCAGAATCAGTGTCACTGAGACACGTTCATGCAGGAGGCCTTGTCTCCATCACACCACAAATATTTTAAGGTGCCAACTTTCTGTTCTCTAGTGGAGTCCAGATCCAACAGGAATGGCTGGGTCTGGGGGAGGCAGGGCGGGCTGAAAGTATTGCTTTCCAAATATCTCTGAGCTGATGAGAGCAAAGAAATGAAGACAAGAGCTGAGGGAGGACCCAGCACAGTAGCCCATTGGCAGAAAACAAGAAAGAGTTCTTGGTTTTATCAGAATGCAGTTCAGGAAATAACTCATTCATCTATTGCTGAGAGAAGAGGGTATAGCAATGGCCTTACAGGGGATACACTGTGACTGCATTTCCTAATGGGACATGTTCTCCTTCTCCCAGCCTTCACTCACGCTGTTCCCTCTTTCTCTCTACTTTTCCATTGTGATTCCTGGCTAACTCCTAGCCATCATCTCTTCTTGGGACTTGGGACAGTCCTCCTGACCTCCCCACCTGGTAATCTGTCATTAGCACCCATTTTCACATACACATACTCTGCACTAGACACTTGAAGTCAGGAGTTCAAGACCAGCCTTGCCAACATGGTGAAACCCCATCTCTACTAAAAATACAAAAATTAGCCAAGTGTGGTAGCGCACGCCTGTAGTCCCAGCTACTACGGAAGCTGAGGCAGGAGAATCACTTGAACCTGGGAGGCGGAGGTTGCGGAGGTTGCAATGAGCTGAGATCGCGCCACTTTACTCTAGCCTGGGTGACAGAGCAAGACTCCATCTCAAAAACAACAACAACAACAACAACAAATGGAAGGATGAGTGGCATGTGTATTAAAGTGCTGAAGAGTGGCTCCTATCATGTTTCAAGAAAACTTCATGTTACTGTGCTTATATAAGAGTCCTAGAGTGGCCAGGCACGGTGGCTCATGCCTGTAATCCCAGCACTTTGGGAGGCTGAGGTGGGCAGATCATGAGGTCAGGAGTTCGAGACAAGCCTGACCAACATGGTGAAACCCCGTCTCTACTAAAAATACAAAAATTAGCTGGGTGTGGTGGCGGGCGCCTGTAGTCGCAGCTACTCGAGAGGCTGAGGCAGGAGAATTGCTTGAACCCAGGAGGTGGAGGTTGCAGTGAGCCAAGATCGTGCCACTGCCAGCCTGGGCTACAGAGCAAGACTCGGCGGGGGGGGGGGTGGTGCGGGGGAAGAAGAAGTCCTAGAAAAACTTGCATTTTGTAATTTAAAGCAATGCGTCAGTTATGATAACTTTTCTGATTTCACCCTGAAAATGCTTTCCCTCAATTTTGATAAGGCAAAAAAGTAGGGATTTTTTTTTCAAAACTTCTCCAAGCTTGTCAGTTCAACAAGATCCTTTCAGCTCTGAGGCATTCAATGAAACAGAAATGAAATTGTGAACACATATCTTTACAGCAGGACATTGGGATGAGGATAAGTGCTCTCCCTCTGAACTTCTGCATGGATATTTGCAAGCCACGTTATTTTCGTGAGCAACCCTCCAAGAGTGCAGAGCACCCGAGCACCGCAAACTGCGGGAAATGCAGAGAGAGCTTCCTTCCTCTTTGGGATGCCAGCCCCAGTTCTGTGTACAAGTGCACACACACCTGCTTCATAATATAATTAGCATTCTGAGAAGCCCAAACCTAGTCTGATAAGCAGCAATAACCATGTTGGTGTTCAGAAATGTTTTTAGGCCACGACTGTTTACCGCACTTCAGAAATTATCATCGTCACTGGTTTATATGTAGGAAAATAAAGACTAGTGGAAAAAGTTGAGTCAAATAGAAAGATGAGATGTGAACAGATGTGTCCAAAATACTGATTTTCCATGCTTCTTCCTGCCTCTGTGGGTTCTGCTGAAGAGTCAGTGATGCACAGAGAGTTCTGAAGAATTGGACATGCTTATTTGTATTAGTAGTGATCCTTCAGAAGAAAATCTAGAAGTAAATAAGTGTTTCATGCATTATATTTATTATTCTATGTGTGCAAGAATATCTGTTTTCTGAGTATAATCTCAATTCAAATTAACAAAGGAAACTTGGGAACTTGGATTTTAAACTTTCAACTCAAACCAACCTCTGTCCACGTCTTTTGGGAAGGCCCCAGCCGAGGGCTCAGGGCCACTTGGTTTGCCCTCATCTGTGCCTCTCCCCACAGGTCCACTGTGCATGGGGCCTGTCTGGGTTTGCCACATACACACACATACATTCACACACATACATTCATATGCATACACTCATACACAGATACACACACACGTACACACACACTCACACACATACACATCGCATACACATATACTCACACATATAAACACACACACATACACACACACTCACACACACACATCGCATACACATATACTCACACATATAAACATACACATATACACACACACAAACATACACATACACATACAGACACCCACACACATATACACACACACTCATATACAAATACACTTACACACACACATAAGCATACTCACACACACATAACATTCACACACTCACACATATACACTCACCTACACTTACACATGCATACATTCATACACACACATACACATACTCTTATGCACACATACACTCACATATACACATGCATACACACATCCTCACATATACACATACACTCACACATATGTGCTCACAGATACACATACACTCACGTGTATGCACACACTCATACCCACATGTTTGGGGTGGGCAACACCCTTGAGAGACTTAGGGCTTGAGAGAATGCAGGGACACAGCCCACCGCCTTTGAGGGGCTGCCAAAGGTCAGTTTGCCCCTCATAGCCCTGAAATCTTCACCAGGGAGTTTGCGAATGAAAGGTTTTCAGTGCAGTGATAAAGAAGAGTGGCTGCTTGTAAACCCCCGTGTGATGCTGTTTGAAACTCTGGGGCCTGCCAGTGTGCTCTGTTGCCAGTCACTTCTGTTTCAACGTCACCCTCCGCTCCAGCCTTGGGAAGGACGGTGCTTGTGGTCTTGACAAGACGTTTGGCCTGTGCTCTGCAGGTCTGTTCCCTGGCACAGCACTAGGGGGCCTCCCCTGCCTGGCCAGAGAGGCTGGGAACAGGACCAGCTATTTAATTTGTGGGGCCCAGTGCAAAATGGAAATGGGTCAGAAATCACTGAGGACTTCAGGGTGGCAAGGCCAGCAGGACACTAAGTGCGGCATGGGGCAGGAGGGACTCTCAGGCTACCTTCTCTGTCTTCCTCCTGCTCCAGTGAAACTGATCCGACTAAAGCAGAAGTGGAAAGAGAATGCATCCCTCTCCTCCCAATCTAATATTAATTAGCACTACTCAGCTGAGACAGGGAAGATTCAGAGCCGTAAATCACATCAAATGGAAGTGTTTTCAGCTGCTCTGATGGTGACCATGTGGGCTCCCCACAGCGAAGGGAGGTCTGTGTGGGTTGATGGGAAGCGGGGGCCTCAGGGAGGCTGAGGAGCACTGAATCCTGCTGGGTGTGGGGAGGAGGCCACCAGCAGCCTCCCCTCGGGTCTTCCTGGAGGAAGGAGAGCGTGGGAGGCCCGGGAAGGAGAGTAGCGCTGGTGGGCAGGGAGCCGCAGCCAGCACTGTGGCCGCCTCCCAGACACAGGCAGCTGCCAGTACCTTGCCTCCCGCCGTGGAAGAGCTTGTGCCCATGGAGCTGAGTGGGCCGGCCACAGCCTCTCCCCTCCCTGTCCGTGATGCGGTCAACCCAGGCGTGGCAAGCCCTGCTGGGCCAGGCCAGGTGAGCACGCTGGAGGGATGGAAAGGGGCCACAGACAAAAGGGATATCCGCCCTACAGACTTTAAAAGGTAACTCCGAACCATCAGGCCTGCCAAGGCTTCCCACAGCTACCTGGCCTCAGCTGCTTCCCATAGATATGAGGTGTGGCCCTTTCAGGGAGAAGCTTTTGGAAGAGGTAGCACCATCACCGTCAAGGGGGGCCCACCTGGGTGAAAGAACGGGAAGTCCCGGAGGCTGGACCATCTGCCAGCTGAGGCAGTGACTCTGCGTCTCCTAAAGGTGGTGACCAGTAGGGAGGATGGCCACCTTCTTCCTGCTGTGGACACTGTCTGTGCTCTGGAGGCAGCCGTGATGACAAGTGTAGACAGTCAAAGCCACACCTCCAAGGGTGAAGGCCATTCCAAGAGGCGAGCAGCTCAGAGAGGAGACTGAGTCTAGGGGAGGGCAGCTAGGAAAGGGGGCCAAACTTGTATATAATGACGTCTTCCATGTCTGGCTCCCTAGACAGATAAAGGCCCAATAGAGCAGGGACCCTATCTGTCTGGCATCGTCCGTAAGGCCTATAAGATTGCCACATAGTAGCAGCTCCACAGCTCTTTGTTGAATAAATGAATGAACTCTAACAAGATTAAGGGAATCAGTGTCTAGTGCAGAGTCTGTGTGTGTGTGTGTGTGTGTGTGTGAGAAAAGGGGTGCTAATGACGGCATTTGTTCTTTGGAAGAAGGCCAGAACTTAAAGAGGGAGAGACCCAGCCAAGGCTTTCTTCCTGGGCTCCCAGAGGGAATTAAACATTAATTAAACATTAAACGTTCTCTCCCCACCTCAGCAAGATGTTGCTAGGAGATCGCCTAGACCAGTGCTTCTCAAACTCTAATGTGCACACAGACCACCTGCAGATCTGGTGGTCTGCAGATCCCAGACAGCAGGTCTGGGCGGGGCTGAGATTCTGCATTTCTAATGAGCTCCCAGCTGATGCTAGTGCTGCTGGTCCAGGGGCCCCACTTTGAGCAACAAAGTGGCAATGGTGAGGATTAAGCCATGCTAGTGCCTGGCTGGGGTCTGAGCTCAGCAGTCATAAGCTGATGTGATTACAGCTATGTCATCATTCTAGATGGGAATTGAGGAAGGAAGGGCCAAAGGCAGAGAAAGAGCGAGCAGGTCAGGGAAGAGAAGCTGTCAATTCAGGCAGGAGTGGGCAGACCTTTTCCATAAAGGGCCAGATTTGAGATATTCTAGACTTACCTGGTCATGGGGTCTCTTATATCATGAAATGCCTACAGGCACTAGGTAACCAACAGGTGAGGCTTGACTCCAAAAGAGTGTGTTTACAGAACCTGCTGGGTGGCTACTGGCTTCACAACCCCTGAACTAGATCACTAGCCAATTAACTGGTTAGTTCCACAAGTTAAGCAGCAGCCTTGTCTGCCTCGGATGGGAAGAGACATTTCCACGCTGCTTTGGTTTGAATGTTTTCCCCACAGTTTATGTATTAAAAACTTAATCCCTTAATCCTCAGTGAACAGGTTTGAAAGGTGGGGAGGTGATGAGGTCATGAGGCTCTGCCCTCATGAATGACTTAATGTCATCATCGTGGGAGTGGGTTCGTTATCTCGAGAGTGGGCTGTTTATAACAGTGAGTTGGCCCTGCTTGCACTCTCTCACCATGTGATGCCCTCTGCCATATTATGACATGGAAAGAAGGCTCTCACCAGATGCAGCCACTCGCTCTTGGACTTCCCAGCCCCAGAACCCCAAATAAACTTCAGTTCATTAGCCAGTCTGTGGTATTCTGTTCTAGCAGCACAAAACAGACTAAGACAGGTGCTCCCTCTCCCCATCACTGTCACAAATATGGGAGCTCAGTGTGCACGAGGCTGGAGCCCCACCTCAGTTAGCTCCTTGGTCTTATACCCCAGCAGCATTGCCAGGCACTGATGGAGATTGGGGATCCCCAAAGTAAAACAAACAGGAGATCACGACTGGGAGCAGTCGGCCCCCCAGTGCCCAGTGGCCCACCTCCTGCCTGCATCTGCAGTCTGAGAAGTGGGATCCAAACCACAGGCTGCCCTGTGCTCCCCTCCCCCAGACCCCACTCACCCTCTCAGAGAATTGGTAACAATAATGAAACACATCTAAGGCCACAGACTTTTAGCTCTGCTTTGTTTATCTATTTATTTGTTTTTCTTTTCTCTCTGCTTGGGTTTACCTGGGAACGTTTTAATTGTGCCTTTCGATAAGTGCTCCTGGTTGACACTAAGGTGCGGCAGGCCCAGCCCTTCTCAGTTATTCAGGGAAGCCCTCCGAGGCTCAGCTATAATTAGAAGTCAATTAAATTAGAAACCATTCATATGGTTCTTGGAAGGCCTCCAGCCCTGCTGAGAGCCTCTGGCCCTATCCACAGACTCAGTGGAAACCTATTTCTGCTAACCCCACCATCCTGAAGCCAAGTCCAGGGCTGCTGGGAGGAGGAACAGGCTCCTATCAGTTCCCCTTCAGGCCTTTGCTTGCACCCAACCCTCCCCCACCTGGCGGGCTGCAGGTCGCCCTTGCCTCCCTGCCACCCCGAACTCCCGTCGCTGCCTGCCCCAGCTTGCTCTGTTGCTAGAAGGAAAACACCCAGCGAGTTCACCACTGGGGTGGCTGGCTCCTCAATCTTGCCTCAGTCCATTTAGTGTTTTCCAAATGGTAAATGCAGCACTGAAGTGCAGGCAGTGTGTGGGAAAACGCAGTTTTTGAACCTCATCAAGAGGGTCTGGAGACAGAACCCTTCCTTCCCCAAAGCCACCTGGAGGTCTCCACCAAGTGAGACACCTCCAAGGTGACTGGGCCAACAGCTGAGACCCAAGGAAAGACCCAGGACCACTGCTGTGCTTTGCCAGTGACCCTAGTCAGGTCTGTCCTCTGGGATCTCCCCTGGGACCCCCTTCCCCCGCCTATTCTTAGAGCAGCCAGGGACACATGCTTTTTCCTTTATCACAGAATTCATACTCTCTCTTCTAGACCACTCAGACAATACAGACCTGCATAAAATAAAAAGTGAATGTTCCCCGGAATACTCCCTCAGTCTTTGGTCACCCCCACCCGATTGCAGTTACTGCCAAAAAAATCTTTGCTGGAAGTTCAGCAGGCATTGCTCCAGACCTGCTTTCATGCATTTAGAAACTTTACAAATACACCCGGAGGCATTCTTCTATATCACTTCTTTCTCACCCAACAACAGGTGTTACAGCCCTGCTTGGTGTTCCAGGAAACTGAAGTTCCTTTGGATTTTTTGTGGGTGTTTATTTGTTGCAATGATAAACAAGCATACTATCTTAAGGCCCTGCCAAGATTCTGCCCACCCCCTTCGTATGGGAGCAAGGGCATGTGCTGTTGTACTCGGGAGGCAGGACAGGCATGCTCCTCAGGGATCTCTGGAAGGCCAGCAGACTGGAAGCTCCCTAGCAGCCAATTAACTGATTAGTTCCACAAGTTAAGCAGCAGCCTTGTCTGCCTCGGATGGGAAGAGACACTTCCACGCTGCTATGGTTTGAATGTTTTCCCCACAGTTTATGTGTTAAAAACACATACGTACTTGGCATTGGGTGCATCCCCTAAAGGACCATTCTCTTTCCAGAAATCTCAATGAACAAGCCCTTAAGTCCTGGGGGATTTGGAAAAGAAGATTGTGCATGTCGGTCCCCACTGACAGGGCCCCTGGTCTTTTACTCTTCTCCACCGTTCCCTGACTCCTGACTTACACAGCTCCCACCTCCTTCTCCAACTTAATTTCTTTTTTTTTTTGAGATGGAGTCTCGCTCTGTCACCCAGCCTGGAGTGCAGTGGCACAATCTCGGCTCACTGTAAGCTCCGCCTCCCGGGTTCACGCCATTCTCCTGCCTCAGCCTCCCGAGTAGCTGGGACTGCAGGCGCCCACTAATTTTTTTGTATTTTTAGTAGAGACGGGGTTTCACCGTGTTAGCCAGGATGGTCTTGATCTCCTGACCTCGTGATCCACCCGTCTTGGCCTCCCAAAGTGTTGGGATTACAGGCGTGAGCCACCACGCCCAGCCTCTCCAATTTAATTTCTTTATTTCCAATAAATAATCTTTGGCTACTTTTCTCCCTAATGCCTTTAGGATGTTGCAGGACTTTTCCAAAAGAAAGAAAGAAAAGGAGGAAGGGAGGGAAGGTTCCTATGCATCATGGCATATGTTCATCACGGTATTTTTGTGTGTGGTATTGGGAATTAATTGGTTTTCATGACCAATGATGGCTTGCTAAGGACAAGAGAATTCTGAGGGTGAAAGGTCTTGGGGAGTTTGGGTTCCATGGCCCAGCTGGTCTTCTGGTCTGAGTCAGTGGTTGATTCTGGAAGGTTCCTCACACAACCCAGCATCTAGAAGAGTACTTGCTGTTTTGTCGTGGCAAGAGGACAGCGAACCAGAGTGTGGCCACTGGGAAACTTAGGCGACCACAAGAGCACATTATCTCTCTTTGTAGAGCCAGGCTAATTAATACCCAGACTATCAAGTAAAATTGCTTTGAGTCAGAAACACAGGTCTCCATTCAGAAAGTGAAAAAACAAGCAAAAACAAACAAACAAACAAAACAAAAAAAACCCACCTCCTCCTTCAAGGGAGTGCATCCATGTAATATTAATAGTTGGTGAAAAGTATCTGAACACCTCAGCTGCAGCCACGCTCAGTCCCTTAAGTAGCTGTGTGACCTGGGGCAAGTCACTTAACCTTTCTGGGCTCCCACTATCTCAACTGTAAAGTTAGGTTATTGGACTTGTCCACTTTGATGGACAACCTGTTCTTAACAGAGAGAGGGAAGAACATTAAGGTGGGGCTGGGAGAGCATCCAGAGGGGCAAAGACCAGAATCTAATTCCTGGCAGTCTCTCCAGGGGTCCTCCTGTGTCCTGGAGCCCAAAGGCCAGGACTGGCCTGGAGGACTCCAGACTTAAAGCTCATGTAAGGCTAGGTTTCTCCAAACCCTCTGAGCACAAGAAACACAGTCACTAACCTCGGGTTTAACCATGGGCCCTCCATGTGCTCCCAGCTTCCTCTCAGGCTCCCTCCCAGGCATGGCTGCGAGGCTGGGAAGGCCCCAGCGTCAGCCCAAGTGGCATGGGTACAGCTTCAGCTTCATGTCTGCCTTTTCTTTTAAGATGTATAGTTTGCTGGAAGGCACCTTATATCCAGTGGAGTTGGATCCCCGGTTGGGGGGCTACTGCCAGTGCCCAGCTAATGATGCGTGTCTTTCAGGTGAGCCCTTGGGAGAGGATGGCCCATGTGGGGGACTGCACGCAGACGCCCTGGCTTCCCATCCTGGTGGTAAGTGGTCTGAGCCCCTCACCCCCACAGAGCCCTCATCCTGGTGATGATTGGACCGTTTCTTAGCCTCTTCAGCTGTAAAATGGGAAAGCTGATCATAGTCTCTCCTTCACAGGGTTCTTCTGAGGGTGAAATGAAACCAGGCCTGCAAAGCACAGAACTCTGCCCCAGGCTGAAGTTAGATTTCGTTGGTAGCTCCCTTCATAGGGTCTCGTGGATATAAACGTTCTTGAGTGCTTGTTTGTGGTGTGATACACACAGCCCCGTGTCTATGTGATGAGCTCATGCTTGGGGGCCGCACAGCTAAGAAAGACTTGGAAGACTCAGACCCCACCCCCATCCTCCTGGACGCGCCGACATTCTGAGGAGCCGCTGTATTAGAGGCTTAGTGGGGGACGGGGGGGCCTCCTCCGTGACCTTGGCAAGTGCGTTGATGAGAATTCAGAGCAGGCCTTGATGGTGGGATGGGGCTTGGCCAGCAGGGGTGAGGCAGGGTGGTTCTGGTGGGGGCTGGCTGTGCCCAGGGGATCAACCAGGAGCCACTGGAGACTTAGCAGCAGTGAGCACTCACAAGCGGGCACCTTCCCAGACAGAGCCCCCAGCAGAGCCCCCACCGCAGGGCACCCGCTTCGTACGTCAACCTTGGGGTCTTGGGGGAGTCACACGTGTTTCTAAGGAGGTACGGAGGCCACAACACCCCTCTTTGTTGGCAGGTGTCTCTGATGTGCTCGGCCCAAGCGGAATACTCAAACTGCGGCGAGAACGAGTACTACAACCAGACTACGGGGCTGTGCCAGGAGTGCCCCCCGTGCGGGCCGGGAGAGGAGCCCTACCTGGTAAGGACCCAGCCCTCCTGGGGCCTGCTGCGCTCTCAGGGGAGGCCTCCTGCTTATGGCATTGTTGCCCTGAGCCTGCATTGCTGTGTGAGGGGACGCCAGGGTATATCAAACCAGCCGGTCACACTCCCTGGACGTTGAGATTGATGGTGAGAGCGGCCGTGAGCCCAGGAATGGCACTCACCAGCTGAGCATTCGTAAACAGATTTTTCAGGAGTTCTGAAATGTTTTTAATGGATCACTTTCCCACTCTACCCTGATTAAATGAGCGTCAGATCATCTGATTGGAAGCAGGATTGAAACGTTCTCCAGTACTAGCACATTTTTCCTGAGTGCTGCATCTCCCTCCGCCTCTGGGCAAGCTAAGCCTGGCTGTTCTGTTAAGCACTAAGGGAAACCTCCAGGGTTTCAGTGTCCGGTTTTTGTAGCGAGCTGAGGAAAGTCAGACGCCAAGTGCTACCTGCACTGCCCAGGCATTCCAGCAGCTCGCTGAATTCATCTCAGGGAGGCTCAGAAAAGGGGCAGCATCTGGAGCCCGAGAGTGGCGAGGAGAGGGGCAAGCCCAGAGCATGAGCTGGTTCCTGGGGGGCTTTGCAGTTAGGACAAGTCAGGAAACCAAGGCCCGGCAAGAGTAGCTTCTGGAGACAGCTGGCACGTCACTGCCCAAGGACCGTGGGCCGAGCCCGTATGGTTTGGCTGCTGCACTCACCTGTGTCCCCTGTCCTCTTTCCCTGGACAGTCCTGTGGCTACGGCACCAAAGACGAGGACTACGGCTGCGTCCCCTGCCCGGCGGAGAAATTTTCCAAAGGAGGCTACCAGATATGCAGGCGCCACAAAGACTGTGAGGGCTTCTTCCGGGCCACCGTGCTGACACCGGGGGACATGGAGAACGACGCTGAGTGTGGCCCTTGCCTCCCTGGGTAAGCACAGGCCCTTCTGGCAAACCCTGGGATGCTTTCTGCAGAAAACCCCGAGGGGCGACGGGCAAGGACCTTGGGAACCGGGGGTCATGGATACTGCAGGCCTCGGTGCAGCCGCACACCTGGCCTTGGTCCCGTCCCACAAGGAGCAGCCTCCAGGACGGAGAGTCCTGGCCCCTCTGGTGGACAGGCAGCCCATCAGGCTCTGCCTCTGTGTCTCCTAAGTGGCCATTAACCATCATAATATCTTCTGACCACCAAAAGGAAACAAATTGCTTGAATACTTACAGTGCAGTAACACATGTGAAACACTTTGGGAAAAAGAAAACTAAAATTTCATACAAAAGCAGTATTTTTAGTATTCTAGGAACACTGTGGGGAAGCTACTAATAAAAATATTTGAGTCATATGATACCTATAATCCCACCAAAATGATTATGCATCAGAAGTCTTCAAAAAGCTGAAAATGCAATTAGCCTGAAAGAGAGAAAGATAAAATCTTCCTTTTTCCAGGCATGACACCTCAGCAAGTTCTGCCAGGGACCAGGAAAATACAGACTCTCAATCCCCAGAAAATCCTGAGCCATGATCATTGCTGCTTCCTCCCCCTAGTGGCCACAACACATAATGCTTTGCAAGGGCTACAAATAGAGACTAAAAATAAAAGCAGTGGTTGTGTCCCTGGTACAGCTGGTACAGGTGGGAGAGGTGACGGCAGTGATGAGGCTGGTGGGGACGGGGGAGGTGACCACAGCTTAGTGCATAAGGCACACTCAGAGTGTCCTAGGAGTTGCAGAAGGACCTCTCACCTCATGGCTGGGGAGGTAGTGTCAGCAGAGGTCTTGGGGGATTTGTGGAGGTGATGCCTGGATGAGTTAGGCTAAGAAGTAGGACTAGGACGGAGGCCTGCAAGTGGAGATGCCGACGCCAGAGCTCAGAGGGCTGAGCAGCTGAGCAGTGCCTGGGGCTCTGATTGGGTCCCTGTGGCCAGAGCAAGAGTTGTACACCTGGAGGTGTGGACAAGCTGGGCAGGAGGACAGGGAGCAGATGGAACCAGGCTCTGGAAACCACTGCTGAAGGTGGAACCACCGCTGAAGGCAGGGAGCAGATGGAACCAGGCTCTGGAAACCACCGGAAGGCTTGAGCCTTCCGCTTGAAGCTGATGCAGGTCAACACGCAGACTGCTGAGCCAGATAGGACACAGCAGGACGTCCTTCCGGCAGCAGCAAGGGACATGGTTGAGCACGGAAAGCCTGGAGCCCCGGGACCAGGGATGCTGTGGGCAGGGAGAGAGGGCTGGAGCAGAGGCACCGGGGGTGGAGGAGAGGAAGAATCTGAGAGCCCCCTGAAAGACAGCACTGACCAGGGGTGCAGATGGCACTCAGAAGGGGAAAGAGATTCAGAAGAGGATACTCAGGTGTCTCCATGACTGGCCATGTGGAAATAGTGCCATTTGTCAGTTGCAGAAGACAGGAGCAAAAGGGTGCTTGGTGGGGAGGTGGAGGGAGGATAGAGGCTGTGTATGTGGAATTTGAGGGGACTATGGGACATCCAGACCTAGATAGCTAACCCAGAGATGGCCTGAAGCTCCAGGCAGAGATCCAGGGCTGGGAAGTCAGCTGTGCACTCAGGGTGCTGGGAGCTGCTGTAGTAGAAGGGTTCCCCATGAGGCAAATTCCTACTGCAGGGAGAGGGTGGGTACACCACAGAACCTCGCCGACCTATGCTGCTGGCTCTGGCCTGGCTATGGTTCAGACCCGAGAAGGTGTCCATCAGTACTCGAAGGCCAGGACTGACTCTGTGGCCTGAAGACAACGTGTTTGGTTCTGATACATTTACCAGAAAGTGTGTAATTGCTAAAGAAGTTGGACACTGGAAGGGTAGTGAGCTCCCTGCCTCTAGAAGGATTCAGGCGAATGTGGACGGCCATCTGCAGAATTAGTGGGCAGGCTGCTCTCTGGGCTTTTGAACATTCTTTCCAGTGCTGGAATCTTGATGCCTCCCGCCCTGTTCCATGGGACAGTGATGTGCTCAGTCCACACCACTCTCAGCACCCAGGACATAGCAAGGCCCAGCACACCTGCTGGGCAGGCAAGGGACCCTGTGCAAAGATACCCTCAGCACACGCCTCAGAGTGCCTTCGCACTGCTCCACAGGGGTGCAGACGATGGGGACAGTTTCCAGGTTGGCTCCACGATGTGCTGTGTCTGCTCAAAGCATCACTGCCAGTCCCAACGCCACCAAAATTGAAGGCCCCCACCTCACCTCTGAATCCCAGCCCCTCTCAGGGGCTCATGCCACCCCCTCTACTGCAGACAAGGCTTCCCCAGGGTAGGACCCTGGAGGCCCCACTTCCTCTTACGAGGCTGTCACGCTGTGTCACAGAGGAGGATCACAGGAGTCTTGGCAGGCCAGTGAGACTAGCTCTATGAAAGGCTGCGTTCATTCCTGAATCCGAGTGGCTGTCAGGCTACGGAGGCAGACTGCCTCGTCCCAGTCTCTCCTGGGCCCTGGCCCCTGCCTGCGGTTTGGCAGGTGCTCCTCCTGATGCTCCGCCCTCCCCACTGTGTGGCCAGGACACTTGCTGAACAATGAGCAGCACCCGAGGCTTTCCTGTTGGGAGAGGTTGTGTGGGAGGACCTGGGAACCAAAACAGGAGGAAAGGGGGAGAGAGAGGTTACGCTTCCCCACCTCTCCAGGGCACCGGCTCACCCCGGAGGAGCTCCGCCACCCCACGATTCTGGATGGCGGGGACAGGGGGCAGGACACAGCGGCTCTGCACTGGTTCTGCACACCAACACGGTTGGAGGAAAATGAACATCTGGGAATCTGCGGCGTCCCTTACAGGCATGAGAGTCCTGAAGAAAGGAACTTTCTGGGAAAATCTACACCTATTGACTGAGAGAAAGTCAGTCCTTCAACAACAGATCCCAGGGGACCCATTTAAACTGACTCTTGTCCTGGGCTATACACCTTAGTCAACCCATGTAGAACAGGGGTTGGGGGACCTAGGGAGAAAGTCAAATATAGATCAAAAAGTAGGAAATTAGACCTTTCCAGAAAGACGAAGGGACCGGACACTCTGTAGCTGGGCCAGAGATCCCTAAATGAACACCTGATTTCGGGTTGGTGACAAGCCCAGGCAGAAAAAGACAGGCACATGTTCTTTGTTGCTGTGCAGCCCAGGATGAGAGACCCAGGTGTAAGCCAGGCCGTGAGGAGTTTAGCCTAGTCCTACAGAGAGAACCTAACATTTAGAAATGTTGTGTGCAGCAATACGTGCTAGAAAACGGTGGCTTCTCCTTGTCAGGAGGCTCTGAACACTTACAAGGTGAGGAAGGACAGTTTCATAACAGCCTCTTGGAGCCAATGTGTTTTTAAAAGTTTATCACCGGCCAGGCACGGTGGCTCAGGCCTGTAATCCCAACACTTTGGGAGGCCAAGGCAGGTGGATCACTTGAGGTCAGGAGTTCGAGACCAGCCTGGCCAACTGGTGAAACCCCATCTCTATTAAAATACAAAAATTAGCCAGGGGTCGTGGTGCATTCCTGTAATCCCAGCTACTTGGGAGGCTGAGGCAGGAGAATTGTTTGCACCTGGGAGGCGGAAGTTGCAGTGAGCCAAGATTGCTCCTCTGTACTCCAGCGTGGGCAACAGAAGGAAACTCTGTTTCAGGGAAAAAAAAAAAAAAAAAAGTGTATCACCTTTCAATATTCCTTAACTGAGTGACTTGATAGGTTGCATAGGTTGACCCATACACATGACCCCCACAGATGAGGGTGGCCAGCCTGTGACAGAAGGTGCCTCGTGCCCAGGACAAGTCAAAGACAGAGTCGTGGGACACAGCCACCACCCTGCCCATGCTCAGAATGTAGTGGCCCCTTTGGGCACCCATCATAAAGCCAGGTGTTCCGCATCCACCGTGTAGCCTTGGAGCTTTATCCATGACAGAGACCAAGCCCGGCACCTGGGGTGTGAACCAGGATGGACAGAGAGGCCTTTTGGGGCCTCTGTCCACCTCAGCATCAAAGTTCCACGGAGAAGAACTTGGTGTCATTCATTCATTCAACCAATGTTTACAGACAACCATCCTTCCTCAGTACGTAGCACAAGATCCAAGGAATATAGACGTGAACAAGGCTTGCCCTGGAGGGCCTCCCAGTCTAGGAGTGGGACCAGTCCCCCTAGGCGGGAGAGAGAATGCGTGGAGGTAGAGTGAGAAAAGGTGGAGGAGGCAAGGGATGAGAAGTTGAGGCATGGAGGAGGTGAGATGGGGAGCAGGTGGCCACCTAGGAGCCTGAGATGTTTCTCAGAAGTGTCAGCGTGGGCCAGGGACGTTAGAAAGCTGCAGGTTGACCTGGTCTGGCCCACATGCCCGTGAGCTCACAAGGCCACGTGGCAGACACGTGCCTTGGCCTGCCTCATAGAAAGAAGTGGCTTCTGGAGGGCAGAAGGTAGATTTGCGAGAGGCTTAGCTGTAAAACTGGCTGTCATGGCTTCTCTGGGAGGTGTTTTGAGATTGGTTAATTAATGTTTACAAGATACACAGGGATCTGAGGATAAAGGGCTTTGAGGGAGAGCAGGCAATTATGGTCCTAACATTACTGGTAACAGTCCAGGCTCAGGAAGGCAGGAGCCCACAGACCCCCGCGCCAGGCTGCTGCTTAGCACTACCGTCAGCAGGGCCCTCCATGGGGCCTGGCTAATAAAAAAGAGATTAGAAAACAGCCATGGAAATACTCCTTCTCATCCCAGTTCTTGAATCGCAATAGGGAAAGCATTGGCACCGTTCACGTTATTTAATCGACTTCTCACAGTGTGACAAATGGCTCCATGCTCTCCGCTGAGCATTTGTTTATGGAAAATGGGCCCAGACTAGGGTAGAAGCCAGAGCCTGAAGAGGAAAGGCGCCCGAGCTGGGAGCCCCAAGGAGAGGGTGGTGCCAGCAGGGGTTGTGCCTGGGAGCGGGACAGCTGCAGGGAGCACAGCCACAGGGCAGACCCCTGAGAGCAGGACCTGAGCAGTCATATAGCCACGGGGCTGGCACTGTGACACTGGGGAGCTGAAAGACATAATGGAACATCACTGGGAGCTGAAGGACTTCAAACGGAGCTACTGTGAATGATTTGTCCCCTGCACTGTTTGTGCAACCCCGGCATAAAGGCTTGCACTTCCAAGGGTGTCTTCTGTCAAGTGCTTCCTGAGAAGGAGGCACTTACAACCTGGGTGTGTTGCCAACTATCATGAGGGCCACCTGCATTGACCTCTCTGGACAGCACAACCGTCTGTCTCCTGCAGCTGCACTCTGGTGGCATTCAGCAGCAGTAAAGACAGCCTGGGAGTTCCAAGTGCCCCAGAGGCACACTGATGCCTATAATCCCACCAGGCTTCAGGCTCTGGGGAGGGTGCTCACGGAGGGCATGTTCCTCCTCCAGGAGGGTCTGGCCTTGGTTGGTGTGACCCCTTGGGGGCTAAGCAGGGCCTACGTGTGGGGGCACAGGGATATTTCTGGTGGATGATGGTGATGGCACACACACTAAACACAGCCACCAGAGAGAGGAACCAGAAAGGGGCTGAGATTAAAAGAAAGGCCCACATTGGCAGCTCAATATTGTTAAAAGAATGCTCCATTTCAAGACAGGCTGAAACCCCAAGGAAACTGAGTGGACAGAGCAGGTGGCTGACTGGGCGTGGCCTCATGCCTGGACTTGGATTGTGGGCCTGCAGACTGGCCTCCATGCTCTCTGCTCCAGTCCCTGCCTGTGTGCTGTCCAGCTCACCTGTCTCTGTTTTGTCTTGTCTCTCCCCCGTAGCTACTACATGCTGGAGAACAGACCGAGGAACATCTATGGCATGGTCTGCTACTCCTGCCTCCTGGCGCCCCCCAACACCAAGGAATGTGAGTGTCTTTGTCCTTCCACCAGCACGGTATTTGTTCAGCACGGATCTCTTTCACTACAGAGGGTGTAGGAAAGAGCCGATCCTGGCACCTGGACAAGGTGAATCACAGTAACAGCATTAGTGAAAGTGCCCCTGTGGCCTGTCCAGGCAGGTCTATGAAGGGAGGGAGGTTTGCCACAGCTGAGCCTTGAGTCAGAGGCTGAGGTTCTAGTTCAGGTCGGCCATCAGCTACCTGACAAGTCACTTAACCTCTATGAGCCTCGGTTTTCTCATCGGTAATATGGGGGTACTAACATCTGACCTTCCCATCTCTCATGGTTATTGTAAAAACAAAGGAGATCACAGAGGCAAAGTACTACTATTTTGCAAAGTACTACAAAGTGCTAGGTGATAGTGAGGCCAAGGAAAACATAAATGTGATCACAATTAATGAAACAGATTCCACAAAGCACATGTAAACAGTCTCAGGAGTTTATAATCTTGCCTTGGGGTGTTTCTTTCCTGTTATCCTTTCTGGCTTTCATGGGCATCTGTTTATGAGGAAGGGCCAGGTACCTCTGCCTCAGAGGAATGTGCTGTGTAGACTCCTGGATGTGTGGTCTGGGGAGAGACGAAGGCAGGTAGGACAGGCAGCTGGGAGGAAGCTGGGAGGAAGCTGGGTGTCTGGTCCTGGGCTGCAGGAGCACTTGCCACCCTGTGGCTCCTTCAAGGGTGGAGGAGGAGCTGACCCTGGGACCCTGCCTCTCTTTGCTCTCCATAAGACCCCACTACCCCCATGTCTCATAATAATGTTGTCCAGGAGAAGAAGGAGGGCCTGCACCTTATCACGCTGGAAGGAAGGGGAGGAGCAGGAATGGGGCGCAGCATCTCCTCTCTCCTTTTGGTCAAGCCAGGAGGAGGGTTCTGTGCTGTGGGCTGTGCTGCAGGAGGAGCCATTCTCTCCCTTCCAAATCACTCAAGTGCATGAGCCCTGCACCAGTGGGTTTGCTCATCTTCCAAGCCATTTTCCTGGCCAGCCATATGCTAATTAATTCACAAATTAGAGGAGGCCGCAGCTCGGCTGCCAGCCTGACTCATGGTGAAGCCAGCTGCCATGGCCCACATGTCCTCTAGGATCTAGGCTGATTCAAGGCCAGATCATTCTGGGATGAAGAACCAGTCTGGAAAGATGTCAGACAATCCCCACCTATTCAGAAAAGCGTCTTTGCCTGTGGAACCTGGGAGAGGAGCAGCCCTCCTCAGGGGCTTTTCTGTTCGAGAATTCTCACGTGGCACAGCCTTCAATGTTCAATGTCTGGCAGCCAGAACAGACTTGAGTCACGGCAGGGGTGCCACTCTAAGTCCAGCAATGAGGTCTATCACATGTGGAAAGCAAGCAAAGTCCCCTGAGTCCTCAAGATTTTAAAGATGAGCGCACCCTACTCCCACCCCCAGCCCTTGCCTGCTTTACTGAAAGCCGGCTCCCAGGAAGGCCTTGGGGTAGGGCCTTAGAATCCAGCCCTGAAGGAGGTCAGCAGAGAGATAGACAGTCCTGCTGTGTTCTTATTAGAGGCCCCTTGGGCAAGGCCCCAGGCCTCGGCTTGCCCATCTGGGAAATGGGGAGATGCGGCCAGATAGGCCTTGGAGTAGATGGAGCCCTCTGGGTCAGGGCCTCAGTGTGAATGCCAAACAGAGTGATGCCCTCCACCCCTGGGCCTGCAGTGGTCTCAATCCAGAGATCTTTTTACACAGAGCACCTGCCCAGCCGTCAGCAAAAATGTCAGAGCTAGAAAGCCCCGTGGAGTCACTAAGACCCACACACACAGGACTGCCATCAGCAGCCCCACCCTGGACAGCAAACATTTCATCAGGAGCCCGAAGTTGCCAACTGGCTGCCCAGGTCCAGCAGGCCCTGTCTTTGCCAAACCCACAGTTGTGGTCAAGAGCACCTCTTCCTCCCCTCTGTTTTCTTGATTTACCTGAGCCCTCGCCAAATGAAATTCACATCCTTGGTACTCTGCAGCAGCAAATGGTAAATTACACAAACCACCGTCAGACTTGCCGAGGGCCCCTGGCCAAGGATGACACCCACCTAGGAGAGCTGCAGCAGACAATGGGTCGCAGCTGCAGGGGAGACACCAGCCAGGAGTGGGCCCAGGTCAGTGCCAGGGTCTCCCCAGCCTAGGAGTGCCCACAGCTCTGCCCCACACCTCCCGGGCTCGAACCCCATGCTCAGGCACCTGTGCAGTACAATCACCTCCTATCCTTAAAGAGAAGGCAGCTTCTCTGCACCTCTGTGAAGCAGAGGGTTTCAGGGAGGTGATTCTCAGGGGAGCACCCTGGGGGTTTCTTATGACTTGAATTGCTGGACCCACCCCTGATTCATCAGGTCTGAATGAGCCAGAGAATGTGCATTTTTAACAACTTTGGGAACCACTAGGGTAGGTTATGAGCCTGCTCTGGAACTTCACTGCCTGAGTTAGACGAGTTATTTCACCTTCCAGAGCCTCATGTCCTCTCCTGCCCAGGGCAGCTCCCAGTGGTACCCACTGCCCAGGCTCCTATGTGGCTCAGGCACAATTTTGCCCACCAAATCCTCCCAGAAGCACATCGTGAGTGCCCCAGGGTGTTAATTAATGTGATGCAGCCCCTCAAATAACCCTGAGGAGAAATGAAAAAGCAACATATATTTTCCTTTAAAATGGAATAAAATCATTCCGGTTTTCTGGGGTTGCCAAGTAATGAGAGGGAAACCAAAGAGGACAGGCGTCAGATTGCAGATCAGTCCTGGCTGTGGATTGGTTGTCACCTTGGATTAGAACATACTCACCCCCAGCTCTGAGCCTGTACTCAGTGACTGCAATACTGTGGAGCCCTGTAGCCTGGTGAAAAGAGATGAAAAGGCCTTCGGTTATTTTTCAGTTAAATTAAAGAGCAAGAGGTACTTGGGGTGACCAGAGCTTTCTGGTTTTCTTTTTTCCCTGCACCATCCTGCATAAAGGGATCTGTGATTTAATGACAGTGGTAGCAGGGAGGTCAGCGTTGCCCTGGTGTAATAGAGAGGAAGATAGGGTCCAGCCTTAGGCTTGGCTTTCATTACAAGTTATCACCCCTGGGAAAGTTTCCTCATCTGCAAAATGGGGACATGATTGTTGGGAGGAAGGATGTGATGACGTGCGCGATGCATGTGGAGTGCTCCCTCCAGTGCCAGGCGCCAGGCACTGACCAGAGATGAAGCATCCCAGCCCAGCAGGCGGCATGGCTCCACGCCACGTGAGCTGGCCTGCGCTTCCCTCACTGACCGGGGGTGCGGACGGCACACAGAAGGGGAAAGAGATTCAGAAGAGGACACTCAGGTGTCTCTGTGACTGGCCATGTGGACATGGTGCCACTTGCTCAGTTGCAGAAGGCAGAGGCAAGAGGGTGCTTGGTGGGGAGGTAGACGGAGGATAGAGGCTGTGTGTGTGGAATTTGAGGGGACTGTGGGACATCCAGACCAAGATAGCTAACCCAGAGATGGCCTGAAGCTCCAGGCAGAGATTCAGGGCTGGGAAGTCAGCTACGCACTCAGGGTGCCGGGAGCCGCTGAGCAGAAGGGCTCCCCATGAGGCAGCTTCGTAGTTCAGGGAGAGGGCGGGTGCACCACGGAGCCTCGCTGACCTACACTGCCGGCTCTGGTCCGGTTACGGTTCAGACCCGAGAAGGCACCCCAGGGCCTGGGACACTGGGCAGCAGAAATCCCTCCCTAGAAAGAGCGGTCAGGGCCGGGTGCAGTAGCTCACACCTGAAATCTCAGCACTTTGGGAGGCCTAAGTGGGCGGATCACGTAAGGTTGGAAGTTCAAGATCAGCCTGGCCAACATGGAGAAAACCCGTCTCTACTAAAAATACAAAATTAGCTGGGCGTGGTGGCGCATGCCTGTAATCCCAGCTACTCGGGAGGCTGAGGCAGGAGAATCGCTTGAACCTGGGAGGTGGAGGTTGCGGTGAACTGAGATTGCGCCATTGCACTCCAGCCTGGGCAACAAGAGCAAAACTCCATTTCTAAATAAATAAATAAAAAGCGATCAGAGGGTTAATGAAAGAATGCAATAGCCTGGCAGCTGTTTTCTTATCATCAGTGATGAAGTCCCCTCAGGCAAATCCAGAGCAGGCTGGCCTTTTGGAGAAATCTCTGCTACTCTGCGTACTCCCGTGGTTTCCGTCTCTTGTGCCTGGATGCTCTTCTGTGATGCTAAACAGCAAGCACTGCCCCTCAGGTGTGAAGCGGGCCTCCCAGCCTCCCAGACACCGGCATTCAGCTGCTCCTGGCTCAGAGCCTCTCAGACCTGACTGCACACACATCTCCAGGGACCCGCTGAGCAATGGATTCTGACACAGCAGGTCCCAGCGGGCCCGAGACTCAGCATTTCTAGCAGGTTCCCAGGGGACCCCACTTTGAGCAGCTAGGGAGTCTCTTCTGAGTCTGCCCACAGTTCAGAATCTGCCACTAGGGGGTACACAGCCAGTGCCACAGTCTGGGATCCCTTGTTGACAGCTCTAAGAATCAATAAACAGATCATTCCTAAAAATCCAATCTTTTACCCTCTGCAGAGAATCCCAGCCAGCCTCTAATGCATACTGGTGAGATTCTAAATTGTGTGGATTAACAGACCTCAAAGACTCCCATATGAGCTATTGTGGCTGTGAATGGAGGCGTAGCTCCCTCCAGCTGTGTGCTTCTGTCTCACTGAGCATTCCTGGGGAAGGGGAACACAGTGCCCGGCAGGACCCTCCCTGGAGTCACCGCTGCCTCGAACTCCACGCGAGCTAGGCAGAACAAGTCCCCACTCATTTTCACTTTAATATAGGCCTTGTGAGGACATTTTTGCCTGTTTTCTGGGACTGCAGTTCATACCAGCTTTTATCAAACACCCCAGCCTTGCTTATTTGAAACTCGGGTGCACACGGAAGTGTACAAGGGGAGATGGACCCGCAGCTGGCCACCCAACAGAAACCCACCTGGAGCACCTTGCACTTAACAAGCATCCCAAGAGGCAGATGAGCCGAAACACACAGCACACAGTGGACCGGGGGGAAACCTCCAGACACTGTATATTTGGTTAGTGCGGAGTTAATCCTCAGTAGACAGGCATAGACCCTGGCCCAGGAGAACTTGGGTGCAGGTACAGGGGGTGCCGGTGCCTGTCCTGGGGGCTGCACCAGGGCTGCATCTCCACCAGGGCTCACGCCCCACCCTGGTTTGTCTGTGGACCCCCAGCTGGTGACAGTGGAAGGAGTGGACATGGTGGGACGAGGATCAGCCCAGACCGCTCTCTTTTCCTTTTAATATGCTGGGTTTTGCCCAAACCTCTTTTAGACATCACGTGCATTCAACATGATGCTGGTGCGCTAATAATATAAAAATGCATACTTGTATGATTCTGGGATGGATTTTTTCAAGCATTTAGGGGTAATGCAGAGTAGGTGCTTGTTTCCCATGGCGATTTTTCTGACTCACCTGAAAAACAGCAGAACCACCCAGGGTTGATTATCCAACCCCTGCTTCAGGCTCTGCAGTTGCCTTCATTAGCAGCCCTCAAACCACACCCATTGCTGCCCAAGGTTGGCACTTTGGGACCAGATCTGCCCACCTGTTCTTGTGGGTTATATGTGTAGTGACAGTGGCAGCAAGCAGAGGTGAGAGACTTGTGCTGCGGGGGGCTGACCTCACCCTCATGAGATCAGCCCTGCAGCCAGGGATGGCAAGGCCCACCACCTCCCGTTTGATCCCCCCTCTAGTCTTAGCACACCTTCTGTCTTGCCCAGGGGCAGAGGCACTGAATTGTGGACAAAACAGACGAAGTAAGCTAGATGTTGGTTCTTCTTTCAATTGGCACATAATAATTGTGCATGTTTACGGGGTACAGAGTGAGATTTCCATACACGTATACGGTGTCATGATCTGATCAGGGTAATTATGATATCCATGACCTCAAACATTTATCACTTCTTTGTGTTGGGAACATTCCAAATCTTCTCTTGTAGCTGTGAGAAATATACAATGCATTATTGTCCGCTGTAGTCACCCTGCAGTGTGCCAGAGCTCAGAACAACTCCTCCTGCCCAGCTGGACTTTTGTATTTGTTAACCAGCCTCTCCTTCCCCACTTCTGTTCTGCTCCACTTCTATGAGATCCACTTGGCTTCCACACAATCCACGCATTGCGTTTATGAAACAGCTGTGCTTGGGGCAGATCCATTTCCTTTTTTGCCACAAGCACACTCCCTCGCCTGTCGGCCACGGAGCTGTGACTGGAAATTCTGGCGCACCCTTGCCTTTATTTGTGGTTTGAGGGTCTTTGCTCCTCTCCCTTCTGCTGAAAGGGCAGCTCCATTCCTTGTTGCCGAGCTCCGAGCGCAGGGAAGAGGCCCATTCAGGAAGTGAGCTGCTGCCCTTTGGTGGCCTGGGTGGCCTGTGGGCAAGTCTGAATCCCCATGTCCTCCTGCTCCTTGGGCAATGATCTAGTGACTGTGATTCTCCTGACCAGTCTTGTGAGAAGTGTCTCCCTGCAGATGCTCTAGTGGCCCTGGGAACTTTGGAACGTGAGGAGGCTTGTGGGGTCTGGCTGATTGGGTGCTGGCTTTCAGCTCCAGTCCTGACATGAGAGGCTGAGCTCTAGAGAAATGTCAGGGTCCACCATCCCATCCACCTTGCCCCCACCTCCTCAGCTGCGCACACGTGCTCAGAGCAAGCATTTCTCTCACCAACTCAGGGATCCCTGCACACCAGGGAGCACCCAGCCTACACCTGCAGCCTGGCACAGTCAGGGACTGTTTAGTTGGTGCCAGCTGGAGGTGTTTGGAGGGAACCATCCGGTGATCAGGATAGAGGCACAGCTGGCCGAGGGCAGGTGGGCGCCTGTGGGTGCAGGAAGATGTCACATCTGCAGGCATTGTTTGGGGACGTCATTGTGTAACCAGCGCTGCAGGGCTGCAGAGGCATCCCACAAGTCTGTGTGCTCGCTAGGCTGCATTTATTGCCCCACTCTAGACCACAGGCCTGGGCATATTTGTGTCCCCATCCCCAACCCTGTCACCTGAAGCAGCCTGCGAGCCCCGACAGGAAGGGACAAGAAGAGACGAAGATGACAAACATTCACAGACAGCCCACGGCTGTTCTTTTGCTCTGACAGTGTATCTTAAGCTCCCTTGAGCGCCTTACTGAACAGATAGATCAGCTTCTTTTCAATGTCCTGTTTGCTCTTATAAAGGAAATTAGGTCATGCTGGAAACTATGCCATGATGCCCCTATGCTCACTCACCTGATGAAGTGTGGGAGGCTACCCCCCAGCAAACAGAAATGGGCACACAATCTGAAGCCTCCTTATCACGCTGGAGACTTCCAGAGCAACTTCAGTAAGGTCTGTGAGGGGGAACACTCTGTTGTTTGACATGGGTTTGTGGCTTTCAGCCAAGGGCACGCAACTCTCCACCAGCTCTTTTTTTATTTTTATTTATTTTTTATTTTTTTGAGATGGAATTTCACTCTTGTTGCTCAGCCTGGAGTGCAATGGTGTGGTCTCGACTCACTGCAACCTCCGCCTCCCGGGTTCCAGCGATTCTCTTGCCTCAGCCTCCCCAGTAGCTGGGATTACAGGCACCTGCCACCAGGCCCAGCTAATTTTTGTACTTTTAGTAGAGATGGGGTTTCACCATGTTGGCCAGGGTGGTCTCAAACTCCTCTTAGGTGATCCTCCCGCCTCGGCCTCCCAAAGTGCTGGGATTATAGGCATGAGCCACCGTGCCTGGCCAGCTCTTTCCCTAATAAGAACACTGGTTCTGAGGCCAAGTAAGAGGCTAAATTAAGAAAGCAAAGATTTATTGTAAGTTTGAGGCCCAGGAGGAAAAAAGCCTCCATTCATCATCAAGAAACACAAGGAAACATCATTTGCCCCTCAGTGGGCAGGTGATGTTTCTTACATACCCTATGACAGTCCCAGGCACTCTTAGCTGCCCTGGGCCCTCCCAAGCCCAATGTTTCATGGGCCAAGCTGCCAATTTGCTTTACAAGGTGTGAGGACAGAGAAGCATCCAGCCCGTTCTCCTGTGGCCCCGCTCCATTTAGGGCAGACACGAGTGGATAGCTCAGCTGGTCACTAAGCTCCTGGGCTGCCCCCACTCACAGAACAAGAGTGTGCGTTTCTCCTGAGAACTTCCTACTAAAGAAAACAGCCAGCCCAGGTATGGATTACTGGCTCACACCTGTAATCCCAGCACTTTGGGAGGCCAAGGCAGGTGGATCACTTGAGGTCAGGAGTTCAAGACCAGCCTGGCCAACGTGTATTTTTCTCTATTAAAAATACAAAAATTAGGTGTGGTGGCACACACCTGTACTCCCAGCATCTCAGGAGGCTGAGGTGGGAGGATCACTTGAGCCCAGGAGGCAGAGGTTGCAGTGAGCCAAGATCATGCCACCGTACTCCAGCCTGGGTGACAGAGTGAGACCTTGTCTCAAACAAAACAGAAAAACAGTCCAACTAGGAAGCTTGCTTCTCCCGGAAGCCTTGCTGCATGGGCTGACCAGGCACAGTGCTGGGCCATTCCTCTGGGCTGGGCCAGGCTGGGGAGGTACCTTGATTTGGGGATGGCAGCTGGCCTTGTCCTTGACCCAGGGGCTGCTTTTCTGTAGACCAAGTGCACTTCACGGATTTCTTCAGAACTGGTAGAGACAAAAGCGAGAGAGTGGGAGATGCATTTGAAGCATGTTGGCTTTATTATTTGCAAAACTGAAGTCTGGCCTAAAAGAAGGTTGATCTTCTTTTAGGAGGTCTGGAACAGGACGTGGTCTCTTCTGTGGTGGAATGTTTCTGTTTTGGCTGAATGGTTGTTTCTTAGTGACTTGACTGAGAGCAAAATCAGCTTACATTTTATCCCCGCTAAGTGACACTTTTTCCATAGAAGGGGAGTTTTAGGAAGCATAGCTTTAAGGGAAGGCAAAGCACAACTTGCTTTGAAACTCTTTGGTCACAACTATGTAAAAACATGTCTGAGGAAAAATCCTAGGGAGAAATACAGCAAAAGTCCACTTAGCCAAGGAGGCCATGGGTAGTTCTTTTCCTCCTTTTTTGTGTTCTTATTTTTCCAGATTTTTATTTTTATTTTATTTTATTTTATTTTTATTTTTATTTTTTTGAGATGGAGTTTCACGCTTGTTGCCCAGGCTAGAGTGCAGTGGTGTGATCTCGGCTCACTGCAACCCCCACCTCCTGGGTTCAAGCGATTCACCTACCTCAGCCTCCTAAGTAGCTGGGATTACAGGCATGCACCACCATGCCCGGCTAATTTTTTGTATTTAGTAGAGACGCGGTTTCACCATGTTGGCCAGGCTAGTCTCGAACTCCTGACCTCAAGTGATCCACCCACCTTGGCCTCCCAAAGTGCTGGGATTACAGGCGTGAGCTACCGCACCGGCCCCTTTTCTAGATTTTTTTTCTTTTTTCTTTTTTTTGAGACAGAGTCACTGTGTCGCCCAGGCTGGAGTGCAATGGCGCAATCTCGGCTCACTGCAAGCTCCGTCTCCCGGATTCACGCCATTCTCCTGCCTCAGCCTCCTGAGTAGCTGGGACTACAGGCACCCGACACCATGCCCGGCTAATTTTTTGTATTTTTGGTGGAGACAGGGTTTCACTATGTTAGCCAGGATGATCTTGATCTCCTGACCTCGTGATCCGCCACCTCTTGTTCTTCTAACAAGAAGAACTCATACCCATACTACGTAAAGATAGCTATCGCATACACTTTTTCACCAGCCTCCTTCCCACAACAATATTTATATATATAAATCAAGAAGCTGTTATTTCAAACTGATGCTGAACAACAGTCCAAACCCAAAGTGCTGGGATTACAGGCGTGAGCCACCATGCCCGGCCCCCTTTTCTAGATTTTTAATAGTAAGCATGTATTACTTTTATGACTGGAGAAAGTATTAACACATTCCTACTCTATGTAATTGAAGGAATTAGTCAAGTATTATATCACCCTAATAGTACTTCCATATACGCGCTCTATGTTGCTTATTTGACGGATTTCATATACTTTGTCTCCATGCATAGGAAAATTGAGTTGGTGAGGCTTGCAAAACTCCCCAACCCATACTGTTTAGTTTTAGCAGACTTATCACATGAGTGTTTTTATTTAAAGAACAATAACCGGCCAGGCGTGGTGGCTGACGCCTGTAATCCCAGCACTTTGGGAAGCCAAGGTGGGCAGATCACAAGGTCAGGAGATCGAGACCATCCTGGCTAACATGGTGAAACCCCGTCTCTACTAAAAATACAAAAAAATTAGCTGGGCGTGGTGGCGGGCGCCTGTAGTCCCAGTTACTTGGGAGGCTGAGACAGGAGAATGGCGTCAACCCGGGAGGCGGAGCTTGCAGTGAGCAGAGATCTCGGCACTGCACTCCAGCCTGGGCAACAGAGCAAGACTCCGTCTCACCAAAAAAAAAAAAAAAAAAAAAAAAAGAACAATAACGATGACTCTTTAGGGTTCATTAAACACTCTAAGAAATACAAATATTTAGCTCCCCTCGGCCATCACTGCCTCAAGCCCATTCATGATCGTGAATCCAGATCCATGAGCTCTGTGGCAGTGTCTTTGAAGGTGGAGCTTCTCTGGATCATCTGAGGGACTCTATTTTCCTTGCAGGTGTGGGAGCCACTTCAGGAGCTTCTGCCAACTTCCCTGGCACCTCGGGC
This sequence comes from Pongo abelii, assembly GCF_028885655.2. NCBI lineage: Eukaryota > Metazoa > Chordata > Mammalia > Primates > Hominidae > Pongo > Pongo abelii. The sequence continues at coordinate 39,320,449 of NC_071997.2, read as the reverse complement.
AGCAGCACCCTGTCTCCCTTCCAGCACGCCCACAAAGGTGAGGAGGGTGCTCAGGTATCGATCACCTGGATTTAGGTGGTGCTCGGATGAAAGCTCAGAAGAAGAGAGGAAATGATTATGAGTAATGATTATGGTGCGCTTCCCCACCTGTCCTCACCTCCTTAATGTAATTGAATGACATGTTGCCCCCCGTGCAGGAAGTCATTATCTCTGCAATGAGCGGAGCTGATCCCTCCATGGGTGCCCTGGGCCTGCTGGGAGGTGCTGGTGATGAAGGCGGGGGCAGAGCGGCAGGTGGGCAGCACAGGCAGCTGCAAGCCTGGCCAGGAGGAGAGACCAGGCGTCCCGGGCTTTGGTTTGGCCGGGAGTCAACAGCAATTCTATCACTGGTTTTCATATAAACCTGCTGACCATAGCACTTTAATATTAACTTGCAGAATGTACATTTCATTCTCCCTAACCAGGGAAGAAGGGATTGAGGAAGACCCCAAAGTTTAACATGTCTCTCAAGAGTCAGCCCTCCAGCTGGCTTGGCCTTTCTCTCTCACTGGTTTAGTGCCAGCCCGTTATTGAAGCACGTTTCGGGCCCAGGTCTCAGTGAGCCGTGAGGTACCTTCCAGAGCCCTCAGAGCGCCCAGCTTGTCAGCCTCATCACTGGGCCTCCCACGCGCTAATGCAGAGCAAAAGGCAGGACTGCTGGGCGAGGATATATGAATCTCATTTGCACAGGCGCCGGGGGGGAGTAGCCCAAAACACGGAGAATATTAAAACACTTATGTCATCCAGACCTGGCATGCTAACGCTATTACAGGTATTCCCCAGATGATGCTGGGAGGCTGGTTTTCCTGCAGATGCACCCACAGGGGAGGCTCAGCGCCCACATGCGGGGTTCTCAGCTCTGGCACTACCTCCCCCGAGATGATTTGGGAGCTTCAGATGCTTGTCTCCTGTCTATTTGGGTGGTGGCAAATCTGGATCTTAGTTCAAGAGAATCAGAGTCCTGTTTGGTTATTTTAGAGAATGAGAACGAGCTTCAGGGCATTTTATGCATCCAGGGTCGACATTAACCTGGGAACTGAGCAAAATCCCCTGGGGTGACTGAGGGACTGCCTGGTGGAGGCAGCAGAGCAGTTGGAATAGGTGGCCCAGCCCAGGCACCCCCTGTGCCCTGGAGCTCTTACAATGACACTTAGGTTGAAATTGCATGAGGTGCAAGATGGAGCCAAACCCGGAATCCAGAGCTGACTTTTGCATCCTGACTTTTGTTTGGAAATGCCCAAACTTGAATTGTGCTGCCTTCCAGACACTCTTGTTCACTGGCCTTTCTTCCTCTCCACACCAAACCCTGCCCTCAGGTTGCCAAAGTAGTAGAAGCAAGAGCAAACTCCCTAGGAACAATCAGGTGACCCCAGAGAAGTCTGGAGAGGCCAGTCTGAGGGCAGCAAGCAGGGCTGTGGGCAGTCCTGGTCTGGCAGCCAAAACCAACGCGGAGGACTTGGTTCTCAGTCTAAGTAAGCACCTCAGATTTCAGGGTTCCCTGAAAGCATCCCAGGGGCAGGGCCATTGCTTCCAGGGGCCGTAGTCCTGGAGGGAAGACCAGCAGGGATCCTGAGCTCTGGGTCACTCATGCCTTCTCTCCACCCACAGAACTCTCAGGCCAAGGACACCTGGCCACTGCCCTGATCATTGCAATGTCCACTATCTTCATCATGGCCATCGCCATCGTCCTCATCATCATGTTCTACATCCTGAAGACAAAGCCCTCTGCCCCAGGTGACGGCCCCCATGCGCCGGTGCCCTGCCTCCTGGACTCTCCGTCAACTCCCCCTGTCGGAGAGCCTGGCTGCTCACTCCCTCCTCTCTCCCCAGCCTGTTGCACCAGCCACCCGGGGAAGAGCGTGGAGGCCCAAGTGAGCAAGGACGAGGAGAAGAAAGAGGCCCCAGGTCTGTGAACTAGGGCTTCCACACCCCATGTGCATGGTGCCCATCTCTGGGTGGAGGGCGTTCCTGGAAGCAGCCTACTCGCTGCTTCTGCTCTCACATGCTGAACCATACTGTGCTTACCGTGGGGTGGTGCCACACAGACACAGGGCAGCTCTGCCCAACAGGAAGAGCAGGGTTAGGCTGAGCGCAGAGCCATGAGCCAATTCTAACTCCTGTCTCCCCAACCTCCCCATTTCCCTGCAGACAACGTGGTGATGTTCTCTGAGAAGGATGAATTTGAGAAGCTGACAGCAACTCCAGCAAAGCCCACCAAGAGGTATGTGGAAGCCCCCAGCGCCAAACTGAAGCTGGGGTCCTGTGGATCCTGAGCAGGGAGGGGAACCAGGGTGCAGCTGAGTGAACTGACAAGCTAGCCTGGGACACCATGGGGACGTTTGGCGACAGACAGTCCCCACCACCTCTTTGCTGACTGGCAGGGGTCAGGTGGTGTGAGGAGCCTGTGGGAATAGCTGCCTGCTGCTCTCGGGTCAGGCCCCTGTCCCTGCATCCTGCCAAATTCCCTGGGCCTTCCCCCTTAACATCCAACTTCCTCATGCCCCTTCTCCAGACTGGGAGGGCAGAACATAAAGCCAAGGATGCATGCAGCAGCCCCTATGACTGCTGCTGCGGCCAACACACCAGTACCACTCATGCTGGTGCCAGTACTGCTGCCACCGTAATGCTAGTAACAACCGTGGTGACGATGGCTAACAGCATTTGGTGCCTACTGCCCACCAGGTGCTGAGCTAGGGCTGTGAACACATCCTTCCTCCACAGCCCAGGAGCAAGGTGCTTGTATCATCCCAGTTTATAGGATACCACACTGAGGTGTGGAAGTTGTCACTCGCCCAAGGTCACACACTAGTGAACAGCAGGGCTGGGGTCCGAGTCCAGGCTCTCAAGGAGCTACGTGGTGTAAAGAGGCCTCTGGAGGAGGAGATTTGGCAGGTGAAGACCTTCCCGTTTTTACCACACATGAAGGTGCGGAACCAGCCCCTGCTCCAAAATCGAGGGTAGAGGGAAGTCAATATTTTATTCATCCAGTGGGATGGTCATTTGGACTTGGTCCTGCGTAGCTTCCAAAAATCAACCCCACAGCATCAGCTCCCCGCCAGGCAATGTGCTTGGACCCCCCTGCCAGGCTTCTGCCCGACAGCCATTGCAGGCTGTGCCTAGAAGGACACCCCCGCAACAGTGCCTCCCTTGGTAGACGGGGCACAGAGGTCACCAGAAGGTCACCAAACTGGCTACAGGAAGAGCAGAGGTTAAGCCCTCCTCTCCTGCCCCCACCCCATGATCTTCCTATGATTCACCTTGCAAAGCTATTCCAATCGATCCAGCATCTGTGTGGAGATCCTGTGTGCCAGATCCAAGCTGCTGCTCCCAGGACCAAGGGCAGGACCTGGTCACCCTGCATGGAACTCTTAAATAGGGCCTCCCTAGAGACTGAATTTGCTCCTCAGCCTCCAGCCCAGCCTTAGCTCATTCTGTCTCAGCCTCTCCCTTCTGATATTCAGGCTTTACTTAGTCCCAGAAATCAAAAGGGCAGAGACATGCCCCATGACTTGAGTTGCAGTTGAAGACGGAAAATTTGGAGGCCCTATTGGGAAAAAATATATACTTCTTTCATACACGAGTATTAAATACAAATTGAACCCTGACACTTGCATGTTAAAAGACAGCAAGGCACTGAGCTTTTGTCCCTGCTGTTTGTCCTTGGGTCTCAGAGACAGGACCTGGGGTGCCACCTCACCTGCTCCACCTCACCTTCTCTCAAGTGGGGACAGGGATGGGTCCTACCACCTCCTTGTGAGGCCCTGAAGCCTGATGAGGAAGTGGGTCCCACTTGGGCTTCATGATGGTTCTCATTGTCTTTGTATTACCCCGTCTCTAGGGTTGTGTTTGCATATGGGCTTCACTGCTGTAGCCTAGTTACTAACAAATATAATCCTTTTTTTAAGAAAAAAAGGTCTTCAGCCAAACCACAGGAAGCAAGCAGGATGCCTCTAAAAAAGAATATTGTTTTTCATATACTTGGAATGGTTTTAAGAGAGTTTAAGCTCCAACCCACATGTGCCTAGGGCAGACCCTGGGTTCTTTGTGGGCTGTGAGCCACAGGGCGGCATGAACCTGGGCTTGGTGCGTCCGACCGCCCACCCAGCTCACCCGCTGGGGCTTGCTGTGCCACCCGCTGCAATGCACACAGGTCAGCCAGGTCACCCCCCTAGTCAAGAGGGGGCTTTCCAGGCACAAGGCTCCATTCAGCTCCCTTTTCAATGACTCCAGAGAGCCAGCATGGATTCAGTGCCAGCCACATCAATCTATTTGCTTAACATGAAGATACCAGTTGAACTTGGGGCTTACTGGGATTAAATACAGAGATCTAGGACATGTTCAATGAACCTTCATGGAGCATCCACTGTGTGTCAGATAGCAGGGAAGGAGAGGCCCGTGGATGCCTCCCACCCGCAGTGGCGGCCCCAGCCCCTTAGACGCCTGCAGGTCACCCACCACGGACTTGTTTGTTTGGAAAGAAGCAGGAAGCCAGCGGTGTATCTGTCTCATCTCATGTCCCCTGGTCCCGTGCCCACAAGGTGCCCAGTAAACACTTGAAAAACAAGTCATTGCCCCCCACTGTGCACAGCTGGGCAATGGACAAGTTCACTACAGAACTTGTCAGGGCTGCAGCCCCCCAGGCACTGCTAATGACCATCGCTCTTGTTTTTGCAGTGAGAACGATGCCTCGTCCGAGAATGAGCAGCTGCTGAGCCGGAGCGTGGACAGTGACGAGGAGCCCGCCCCTGACAAGCAGGGCTCCCCGGAGCTGTGCCTGCTGTCACTGGTTCACCTGGCCAGGGAGAAGTCTGCCACCAGCAACAAGTCAGCCGGGGTGAGGCTCCTGCAGATGCCATGATGAGCTGTGAGATGTGGCTCCCTCACAGTCGGAAGACTAAAACTTTCTTATTGAATCAGCTCTCCTGATTCAAGACGGGGTGTTTCTCCCAAAAGTCCAAGATAGGAGACCTGGACAGTGACAGGTTCACAGCAAGATAGTCAAAAGGGAAAAAAAAAACCTTTCTTTTTTGGGTTTCTTTTTTTTTTTTTGGAGATGGGAGTCTCGCTCTGTCACCCAGCCTGGAGTGCAGTGGTGCAATCTCGGCTCACTGCAGCCTCCGCCTCCTGGGTTCAAGCAATTCTCCTGTCTCAGCCTCCCAATTAGCTAGGACTACAGGCGCACGCTGCCACACCCAGCTGATTTTTTTTGTATTTTAGTAGAAACAAGTTTTCACTGTGTTGCCCAGGCTGGTCTCAAACTCCTGAGTTCAGGCAATCCACCCGCCTCGGCCTCCCAAAGCACTAGGATTACAGGTGTGAGCTACCACACGCAGCCACTTTGTTTTTATTATATAGCTTCATACACAAAAATGAAAAATAATAAGCAAAGAGAAAAAAGGTAAAATCACTTGGAATGCCAGAGGGCAGAAAAAGACCCTTGTAAATATACTGGGTTTTATCCAACCAGACAGTTTTCTAGACACACACACACAACATTTTTCTTCTATGCATTTTTAAAAATATAAAAACAGGCTCACATGTAGAAGCTGTCCCCAGGGTTTTATCACCTACCGCCCTGTAATGTGCTGTGGCCAGGAGCAGGGCAAGGGTAAGGGCAAAGGTGGCCAGAGCCCTCTTGGGCTCCCTGAGGACCTGGCCTGTGGTCATCCCTCTAGCCTGTGCCCCTGGCTGCAGGCCCCAGCCGCAGGACAGCTGTGTTGCTAGGCAACATCACTGATGGCAAAAATGCCCAGTTGGGATCCTGGCTTCGGCCTGGTCCTGATAGGATGCCAAGCTCTGCCTGCCCCGAGTTCAGTGACCTCTGTAATGGGGCTGCCACTTGCAGAGACCCTGGAAGCCTGTGGGGTTGTTACAAGAGAGATAGGTGGCCGTGACCCCAGGACTCCAGCCAGGGCCACTGAGCACCTGTGCACCCTGGGCCTGGTCTCCTGGCACTAGCCACATGATCCTGGATGGGAGCCCCGCATGGCTCTTCCGCAGCACAGGTGTCCTGAGGGCAAGTGGGGGTCCCCATAGTCATCTTTTCAAACAGACTGATGCCAGGGGTGTCCCCAAGTATTTTACGAGTCTGACCACCCAGCTGAGCCTAAGAAGCACCCATGGTGGACCCCAAAGATGTCTGAGTAGGAAAACCTGAAGAAGGCCCTCCTCCCTGTGTGTCAGGGCTGGGCTGCTGACACGGGGGCTGTGTGCAGCATCTCTGGTGTTGGGCATAGCTGCTGCCTGCCCCTGCTGACATGGAGGATTTGCCTCCTTACTATTGTTGCCCCTTTCTGGAGATGAAAATTCTCGACTCTTTTTCACAGATTCAAAGCCGGAGGAAAAAGATCCTGGATGTGTATGCCAACGTGTGTGGAGTCGTGGAAGGTAAGCTGAAAAAAAGCCTGGGAGAGGTGGTGCCCACCCTACCGACATGAAAGGCTGGGCCCGGAGCCCTGAGGCTCCTGTGAGGGAAACTGAGGGAAGCCGCCCATCGAGTTGCCGCGCTCTGGTCAGAATGGCCGCTGGAACCGACTTCAGGTGTGGGGAAACGGAATCTTGCTCCCAGATATGAGAAGGCATCTCCGAGTGCTTCCAAGGGCCTTCCCCTCATGGGGCAGGAGACAGCCTGGTGCAGGCACCCACTGCAGGGAAACGCAGGGTCGGTGAGCAGCAGCCATGGAGCCCCAGACCTCCTGTGTCCCCAGTGCCCGTCTCCACACTGGCATCATCATCTGGGAAACATGATCAGTCATTTATCCTAGACTTAGCCACCCTCTCCCTGCCCTCGAGCATCCCCGATGTCTGATAGTCCTGGGAGTCTCCAGCCTCCCCTCCCAGCGGCCTTCTGAGCTAAGTCAGGCTGTCTCCCCATAACCTGGGCTTGAGTGTGAGCAAGTAAGAGGCAACAGGATAGGATCATCAGTGCTGCAATCTGAAATCATAATCCTCAGCTTCCAGTTCCTGCAAGATCCACTTTCTAAATTACCTTCTTATTAACCCCAAAGATAAACCCCTCATGGCTGAGGTCAGGGGTTTTCCTGCTGCTGGCCTCGCTGGCCTCCCTCCTCGGACTCCTTTATCTGGCTGGGCAGCGGGAGTGGAGCCTGGTGCACGCTGGGCAGCTCACCAATGCCCCCATTACCCCTCCTCCCACCCCCACACCCCACCATAGGCCAAATGCAGCCCCTTGTGCCCTGGAAGGCTTTCTGATCCAGTGCTTTGTTGGCCAGAAATAACTATACTGTGGGTGAGTTCCAGGGCCAAGAATTCTTGGCTGCCGCTGAAATGTGGCATCTCTCCATAAACACATGCCCCAGGTCAGCCTGCCTGATCTCACCTGGCATGGCCTGGGGCTGTCAGCTGCCCAGGGGAGGATGGTCTAGGACTCACCTTCCATCCACCAGGAAGCTCTTCTCTGTTCCAAAAAATGTTGAGTTCACATCCCTGGGACAGGGTTTTCAAACCTCAGCCAGGGCTGAGAACCTGTGCTCTGTGCCCAGCTCTGATGAACATTAGAGTCACCTGCAGGTCTTAACACCATCTCTGCCCATCCAGCCTACCCAATCTGCCCCAACACCCTGATGTAATTAGTCAGGGGTGAATCCCAGGCATCTGTGTCTCTTTGTTTTTTGTTTTGTTTTGTTTTTAATTAAACTTTTTATTTTGAGATACATCTTACCATGCAGTGGTAAGAGATAATACAGAGAGCTCCTACATGCCCTTTACCCAGTTTCTCCTAATGATAACATCTTGCAAAACTATACACAGAAGTCACAACCAGGACACTGATATTGACACAGTGATATCGACTCAGCTCCCATACAAAAACTCCTCCTGTTGCCCTTTTATAGCCACAGCCAATTTCCACCCATCCCACCCTCACCTAGGCCCCTGGAAACCAGTAATCTGTTCTCCATTCCTATAATTTTGTCATTTCAAGAGCGTTATAAAAGTGGAATCACAAGGTATGTACCCGTTGGTGAATGGCTTTTTTCACTCAGCATAATTCACTGGCGGTCCATCCAGGTTGTTGCATCATCAATAGTCCATTCCTCTCTCTTGCTGAGTAGTAGTCTGTGGCATAAATGGACCACAGTTGGTTTAACCATTCACTTGTTGAAGGACATCAGGGTTATTTCCACTTAAGGGCTATTTTGAATAAAGGTGCTATAAATATTTGTGTATAGGTTTTTGTGTGGACATCAGTCGTGATTTATCTGGGATAAAGACCCAGGAGTACATTTGTTGGGTTGTATGATAGTTGCATGGTTGATTATTTTTAAAAACTGCCAAACTGTTTTCCAAAGTTATTGTACCATTTTACATTCCTACTAGCAGTGTGGGAACGGTCTAGTTTCTCCACATCCTTGCCAGCATTTGGTGGTGTTACTATGTTTTGTTTTAGCTATTCTGAGAAGTGTGTTATGATATCTTATTGTGGTCTTAATTTGCATGTTCCCATTGTTTAAATATCTTTTCTTGTGTTTATTTTTCATCTGTATGTCCTCTTCAGTAAAATGAATGTTTCTTCATGTCTTTTGCCCATTTTTCAATGGTATTGTATGATTTTTTTTTGCGTCGAGTTTTGAGGGTTTTTAAAAATATATTCTAGACACTAGTCCTATGATGGATATGTGGTTTCATAAATGTTTTCTCCATTCTATAGTTTAGCTTATCTTTTCAGTCTCTTAACAGGGTCTTTCATAGAATGATGTTTTAAATTTTTATGAGTCAAATTTATGAAACTAATTATAAAGTTTTCCTTTTATGGATGATGCTTTTTGTGTCAAATCTAAGATCTCTCTTGCCTAGTCCTAGATCCCAGAGATTTGCTCCCACAATTTTTTCTAGAAGCTTTATAGCTTTAATGTTTTACATTTAAGTTCACATAGTTTTATATTTTGCATTTAAGTTTGAGTTGATTTTTATAGAAGATATGAAACTTGGGTCAAAGTTCATTTTTTTGTCTATGGATGTCCAATTGCTCCAGCACTGTTTTTTTGAAAAAGTGTCTTTCCTCCATTGAATTGCTTTTCAAACTTTGTCAAAAATCAGTTTGGCATATTTGTATAGGTCTATTTTCTGGGGTTGCTGTTCTGTTGCATTTATCTGCATGTCTGTCCCTCTGATAATGCCTTGATTCTTGTATAAATTATATAATAACATAAAAGTCTTGAAATCAAATGGACTGCTCCCATTTTATTTTTTTTCAAAAATCTTTTAGCTATTCTAGTTCCTTTGCCTTTCCATATAAGTTTTATAATAATCTTCCCTATAAGTACAAAATGCCTCGCTGGGATTTTAATGACAGTTTCTTGCAACAAAACTGTATATCAATCTGGGAAGATTTGGCATCTTTATTATGTCGAGTCTTCTGAGCCATGGGCATGGTATATCTCTTCATTTATTTAGCACAACTTTAATTTGTTTTCATCTGCATTGTGTAGTTTCCAAAATACAAGTTCTGTGCATATTTTGCTAGATTTACACCATAAGTATATCATTTATTTTTTGAGCAATTGTAAATGACAATTTAAATTCAGTAGCCATACATTCATTGTTAGTTATATAGAAATACAATTGATTTTTGTATGTTTATCCTGTATCCTGTGACCTTGCTGAATTCACTTATAAGATCTGGGAGTTTTCTTGTAGATGCCTTGGGATTTTCTACATAGATAATCACATCTGCAAATGGGACCGTTTTATTTCTTCCTTTCTAATCTGTGTACCTTTTCTTTCCTTTTCTCATTTTATTGCACTGGCTATACCTTCCAGCACTACAGTGAATATAAGTTATGAAGCAGAAGCAGAAATCCTTGCCTTATTTCTGATCTTAAAAGCATTCCATTTTTCACCATTAAGTATAATATTAGCTCTAGGCTTTTTATAAATTGTTGACATTAATTTTTTGAGTGGATTATAATAATTTTTAAATATTGAACCAGCCTTGCCTCCCTGGAATAAGCCATACCTGATGTGGTACAATTCTTTTTTATGGTTGCATTCTATTTGCTAATATTTTGTTAAGGATTTTGCATTTATATTCATGAGAGATATTGGTCTGTGGTTTGTGGTTTGTTTTTTGTCTTTGTCTGGTTTTGGTATCCAGTTTATACTACCCTCATAGAATAAGTTAGGATGTGTTTCTTCCTTTTCTATGTCTAGAAAAGATCTTGTGGAATTGCTATTAATTCTTAAACATTTTGTAGAATTCTTCAGTGAAATCATGTGGACCTAGAGATTTCTTCTGGGGAGTTTTTTTTTTTTTTTTTGAGACAGGGTCTCACTATGGCACCCAGGCTGGAGTGCAGTGGCACGATCCTGGCTCACTGCAACCTCTGCCTCTCAAGTTCAAGTGATTCTCCTGCCTCAGCCTCCCAAGTAGCTGGGATTACAGGCACATGCCACCATGGCCCAGCTAATTTTTTCTTTCTCTTTTTTTTTTTTTTTGAGACAGAGTCTCACTCTGTCCCAGGCTGGCAACCTCCACCTCCCAGGTTTAAGTGATTCTCCTTCCTCAGCCTCCTGGGTAGCTGGGATTACATGTGTGTGCCACCATGCCCAGCTAATTTTTGTATTTTTAGTACAGACAGGGTTTCACCATGTTGGCCAGGCTGGTCTTGAACTCCTGACCTCGTGATCCACCTGCTTTGGCCTGCCAAAGTGCTGGGATTACAGGCTTGAGCCACCGTGCCCAGCCCTAATTTTTGTATTTTAGTAGAAATGAGGTTTCACCATCTTGGCCAGACTGGTCTTGTACTCCTGACCTCAAGCAATATACCCACCCCAGCCTCCCAAAGTGCTGGGATTACAGGCGTGAGCCACCGTGTTTGGCTGGAGATTTTTACAGTTACAAATTCACCTTCCTTAATAGTTATAAGTCTGTTCAAATGATCTATTTTATATTGGGTAAGTTGTGATAGTTTATGTTTTTTGAGGAATTGTTTATTTTCATCTAAGTTATCAAATTTACATGTGCAGAGTTAAAGTTGCATAGTTTTCTCTTATTATCTGTTTGATATCTATGGTGTCTGTAGTGATATCTCCTGCTTCATTCTTGATATTGGTAATTTGTGTCTTCTCTATTTTTTCCTTGTCAGTTATATTGATCTTTTCAAATAACTGTCTCTTTTCATATTGATCTCTTTTACTTTACTGTTTTCAATTTCATTGATTACTGCTCTTATTTCTAAATTACTTATTTCCTTCTGTGTATATTTGGTTTATTTTGTTAATCTTTTTCTAAGTGCTTGAGATGGGAGCTTAGATTACTAACTTAAGAGATTTCCTCCTTTGCATGTATCTGTCCTATAAATTTCCCTCTCAGTACTACTTTAGCTGTGTCTCACAAATATTGACATCTTGTATTTTTATTTTCATTCATTTTTAAATTTTATTTGAGACTTCCTCTTTGACCTGTGGATTATTTAGAAGACTGTTATCTAGTTTTCAAATGTGTGAAGATTTTTCTGTTACAGATTTATATTCTAATTCTATTGTGGTAGGAGAATATACTTTGTATAATTTCAATTCTTTTCATTTGTTGAGGTTTAAGGCCAATAATTATAAAGAATGTGTATTCTGCTGTTGTTGAATGGAGTGTTCTATAAATGTTGATTAGATCGTGTTGGTTGATGATGTTGGTAAGTTCTATATTCTTGCTGATTTTTTTTCTAATTGTTCTATCATTTACTGAGGGAGGAATGTTAAAGTCTTCAACTATAATTGTGGACTTATCTCTTCTTTCGGGTCTACCAGTTTTTGTTTCACATATTTTGGAGCTCTGTTGTTTGGTGCATATTCGTTTAGGATTGCTATGTCTTCTTGGATTGACCTTTTAATCATTATTAAATGTCACTTTCTGGAAATTTTTTCCTCTGAAGTCTACTTTAACTGTTGTCATAGCCACTCTGCCTTCTTGTTATTGAAGTTTGCATGATATGTATTTTTCCATCCTTTCACTTCCAACGCCTCTCTTATTATATTGAAGTGAGTTTCTTGTAGACAGCATATAACTGGGTAAATTTTTAAGTCCACTCTACCAAGCTCTACCTTTTAGTTTTTTTGTTTTGTTTTGGTTTGGTTTGGGATTTTTTTTTTTTTTTTTTTTTTTTGGAGTTTCCACTCCTGTTGCCCCAGCTGGAGTGCAATGGCGTGATCTTGGCTCACTGCAACCTCCGCCTCCCGGGTTCAAGTGGTTCTCCTGCCTCAGCCTCCCAAGTAGTTGGGATCACAGGCATGTGCCACCACACCGGCTAATTTTGCATATTTAGTAGAAACAGGGTTTCACCATGTTGGCCAGGCTGGTCTAGAACTCCTGACCTCAGCTGATCCACCTGCCTTGGCCTCCCAAAGTGCTGGGATTACAGGCATGAGCCACCGCGCCCAGTCTTTAGTTGGTATTTAAACCATTTACATTAAATGTAGTCATTGTTAGGGCTTAAGTCTGCTATTTTATATTTTGTTTACTGTTTGTTGTCTCTGTTTTTCATTTCTGTGTTTTTTTATTCCTGCTTTACTGTGGGTCACTTGAACATATTTCAGAATTCGATTTTGGTGTTTTTTGAGCGATATGTTTTGATTTTATCTTTTTCCATAGTTATTTTAGTAGTTTCTCTAGACATTGCATTTACACATATAACTTATCAGTCTACTGGTGTTATTATTATTATTATTATTATTTTTGACATGGAGTCTTACTCTGTCGCCCAGGTTGGAGAGCAGTGGCACAATGTCGGCTCACTGCAACCTCCACCTCCCAGGTTCAAGCTATTCTCCTGCCTCAGCCACCCGAGTAGCTGGGATTACAGGTGTGCACTACCACGCCAATGTATTTTTTGTGTTTTTAGTAGAGCTGGGGTTTCACCATGTTGGCCAGGCTAGCCTTGAACTCCTGACCTCAGGTGAACTGCCCACCTTGGCTTCCCAAAGTGCTTGGATTACAGGTGTGAGCCACCATGCCCAGCCTTACTGGTGTTATTATTTTGCCAGTTTGAATGAAGTATAAAAACCTTACCTTTCTCTATGTCCCTTTACCTTCTCTGTTTATAGTAGTTGTAAATATTTCCTCTACATATATTTAGAACCACATAAATTGCTTCAACTGCCTAATGTAATTCAGAAAACTTAAAAAGAGAAGGAAAGTCTATTGTATGTGCCCGTATTTTTGCTCACTATGTTCTTTTCTGTCTTTTCTGATGTCTCAAGTTTCATTCTTTTACTATTTCCTTTCTGTTTATAGAATTTCCTTTTGCTTCTTTTAGGGTAGGTCTCCTGGTGAAAAATTCTTAATTTTTCTTTGGCTTGGAATGTCTTGATATTCTCATGCATTCCTGAAGGATATTTTCACTCGGCTCACTGCAACCTGGTATGCCACTCTGGGCTGAAAGTTCTCTTCTTTCAGTACTTGGAAATACTGTGCTACTTCTCTCTGGTCTCCAGGTTTCTGATTATAAGTCTACTGTCATTCTAATTCTTTTCCTTCTCTAGGTCAGGCGTTGTTTTTCTTTGGCTGTTTCTAAGACTTTGTCTTTAGTTTTCAGAAGTTCATTTATGATTTATCTTGACATGAATATATTTAGGTTTATCCTGTTTGGGATTTGCTTATCTTCTTGAATCTGTAGACTTATGTCTCTTTACAAATTTGGGGAGTTCTAAACCATCATTTATTTAAGTACTTATTTAGTCCCACTCTCTTCTCCTCTCCTTCTGAAACTTCTTGACACAAATGTTAGCTCTTTTGTTATAACTCCACAGTTCCCTAAGGCTCTGTGTTTTTCAGTTTATTTTCTCTGATTGAGTAATTTCCACTTCTAGTTTCCATTATCCATTCTCACTGATTCTTTCCTCTGTCTTACTCTGTCATTGAGCACATCTACTGAGCTTTTTATTGTGGTTATTGTACTTTTTTAGTTCTAATATTTTCATTTCTTTTTTACATTTTCTATTATTTTTGCTGAGGATTTCTATTTTTGCATTTAAGCATGTTCATAATTGCTTGTTGAAGCACTTTTATTATGAATTCTTTAAAACCTTTTTCAGATTACCTAACATCTGTCATCTCATTGTTAGCATCTATTGATTTTCTTTTTTTACTCATTTGACATCTTCTTGGTTCTTGGTATGATGAGTGAATTCACTTTGAAACCTGTGTAGTTTTACGTCCTGATATGAAACTCTGGGTCTTATTTAAGCCTTCTATTTTAGCTGGCTCCTTTTGATAGCCCTGTGGCAGGAGAATGAGGGTGCTGTCTTGCTACTGTTAGGTGAAGGTAGACATCCAAATTCCCCACTCAACCTTCACTAACATTCAAGGGGGATTCCTTTTTTACTGCTACTTGGGGTTTGGGAGTATGCCTCCCGACATGGTCACCACAGGGGCAGGGGAGTTGTTACCAGCTGGTTGATGAGAAAGCCCCAGCTCCCTACATGGCCTTTCCTGACACCACCTGGCACAGTGTTACAGCCTGGTGAGGGTGGAAGTCTAGGCTCCCCACTCAGCCTTTGCTACCCTGGATAGAGTGGGGACACAGTTTTTCTGTGGTGTTTGGCTGGAATACAGCAATTATTGTCTAAATGTTTTATGCTTGCTAGGCTGCTCTTTTCCTAGTGCTCTGACTAGAGACAGAAGACTTTTGTTGGGGCTGTTTTTGTCTGTGGTTGCTATTATTTCTGGATTTTTGGACTTTTCTGCCCCATGTCTGGAATTTATGAGGCAAAAGAAAACCCAGGGAACTTACCACCATCACCATCCTAAGGTATCGAGGTCCCTAGTTGGTCTGTCTTCTTTTCTCCACTTTTCAGAGACTTCTTGTATTTGTTTTATACAGAATGTCCAGGGCTTTTAGCTGTACTTAGTGGGAGGATTAGGGAAAATTCTATCTACTCTTATCTTCCAGAAGCAGCAATATCAAGTTTTTAAATGCGCCTAGGTGAGTCTAATGTACAGTAAAGCCCAAGAACCATCAGACCACTGAGTTGGCAGTGACTTGGTTCAGATAACCCCAATCTGGGGCTATCATTGAGAGCACTCATCACAAAGTTGACTACTATTCCCTAAAGAGACATGATACCGTCCCTCTGACCCCTTCCTCAGCCCAGCCCCATGGGAGACAGGGTTACCCAACTAAGGATAACTTGTCTTGAAGTCTTTGAGAACTGCTAAAAATGGTCATGAGGGAATTATTATCATAGTCAATATAGCAGTCATTTTCCTAGTGGGGAAGGGGCTATTAACCAGGGTTAGGGTGCATGAACAGCCCTCTCTTGTGGCTGACAGTGTTCTAGGTGTCATTTGCCTTAAGTTATGCATTTGTTTTAGGTGGCTTTCTGCATGTTTTGTTTTATAATATTTTTTATTTTTTTCAAATAATTTTTATTTCATTAAATAATTTTTCGTAGTGTTGACCTTCTATTGACTGTGACTTGCAACATCTAACTGTGGCCATTGGTGTCTGTAGGTCTTAGCCCCACAGAGCTGCCATTTGATTGCCTTGAGAAGACTAGCCGAATGCTCAGCTCCACGTACAACTCTGAGAAAGCTGTTGTGAAAACGTGGCGCCACCTCGCTGAGAGCTTCGGCCTGAAGAGGGATGAGATTGGGGGCATGACAGACGGCATGCAGCTCTTTGACCGCATCAGCACGGCAGGCTACAGCATCCCTGAGCTGCTCACAAAACTGGTGCAGATTGAGCGGCTGGATGCTGTGGAGTCCTTGTGTGCAGACATACTGGAGTGGGCGGGGGTTGTGCCACCTGCCTCCCAGCCACATGCTGCATCCTGAAAAGCATGCCTGTGGGCTGTCCTCCCAGGACAAGCCAAGGATCCAACGAGGGCTCTGAAGCTGTGAGTGGTGCCAAAAGACTGCCAAGAATCAAGGCTTTTGTGATATGTCACTGTATGCCTTAGGATGTTCAAGGAGCCAGACGAAATAAGGCCTGTCTTCCAATTTAACCAAAGATAAAGGACTAGAGCCGGGATACTTTCAGATGCTCACCTATACCTCACCAGGCAGAGTAAATATCTACTCACTCATACAGCCAGCCCACCAGCCCACCATTAACTCATTGAACAGTGAGATAATGTTGAGGACTCAAGTGAACCAAACCCCGTGGGAATGACAGAAGTGAAGAATCTGGTCCCTGTCTTTAAGGAGTTTGCACTCCAGTAGAAGACAGAAGGAACGTATGTTTACAAACCACTTCACTGGAAGACATCAAACAAGCTGAATGAAGGGGCGCTTAGAAAACGTTAATAGAAGTTCTAAGCGGGAGATGACTCCCTACTGGGATGATGAAGGATGGCATCCTAGTGAAGAAGCAGCTCAAACATTTTGATAAAATGGCGACAAAATGCAGATACCCTGCTCCAGGTATTATTTCAGGTTTAGTACAAGTCTGTTAATACCCTATGTGGTTTCATTAGGATAACTTTACTTATCCTTGAGGTCATCCATATTCTTACAGGCCTTCCAGTCAATAATGGAAGAGCTCACTCTATACAAAACCAATATGCAAGGCATGTGTTTGTCCAAGCAATTGGATGTGTGCAGTAGCCAATTTCATTTACTGCATTAATCTTTGGCCTGAGAACCCTGTGGTTTGCATTACATGTGAATGGCCTTCCACTCTCAGTCTTAGGCAGATTTGACCTTTTAGGGGCAGCAATGCTCAAGGACACAACAATTTAAATTATAATGTGTCAGGTTGTTTTCGCTTCAAACATATATGAGTAGTCAACTGTAATTAGAAAGAGAAATGATGACTTCCTAAGAGTTCAGCCACGCGTAATTCTAGATTTCAAGAGCATCTGAGACTTGTGGATTAGCCTCATGGCATGAGAGTTTCAGACTCAGCCTTCTGAGCCAGTCAGGGAAAGTGAAGTTCTGCAGTGCAAATGAGAGCCTGGGCTTGGAGTCCAGGGAGCTGGCTTCTAGTTGTGCCACCTTGGGCCTTGTCTTTTCCTCTCTCAGCCTCAGTTTCTCATCTGCAAATGAGATGTTAGTTAATGATTCTATAATTGGGGCAGGTAGGGTTCAGGTGAGCAAAAAGAAAGTGGAGCTATAGGAAATGCCAGGCCTTTGAGGTGCTCTATGGAAGTGAACACAGTGTAGTTTGTCCATTTAAATGGGAATAAAAACAGAAAAACTCAGACTTGGCATTTCCACAGTAACTGCAATGGTTTGACATAACATTTATAGGCAGAAAGTTAATAAACTGGCATTGCTCTTGGCAGATTATCATACTATCCCTGTAACTGCCAAGAGCTCAGGAGCCAGGCTAGTGATCACACCAGGGGTTAGAGTTCACTGCTGAGCTCCCTGATGGCAGGTCTGACTGTGTTTATTACTAAATTAAAACAAAGTCTCTGACTTAAAAAGCGAGGTTGTAAAAATTACAAGTTGCATGACTGAAAAAATGCTTTAGGGGGAAAATCAGTCATATCTTTAACATCAACAAGCAATCTCCCACCAACGAATGTAGTACATACTGTGAGAGGATCATAATGAGGTCCTGAATATTTAATATCATCATTTACTGTCTGTTTGCTGCTGTTTTTCAGAACCTATTTGGTTTATCCTGCAAGCTAAATACTCCACGGCAGAGCTTAATTATCCTTTTAATTCCTCTTTGAAATCCTGTGGTGCCCCCTTCCCCCGCCTTGTGATGATGATGAGAGTCTCCCCTTAATTAGATGCAAATGTCACTTGTGATGAGTATCCCGTTCCAGGATAACAGCTTGTACCCTCCTCAGAATGTTTTCAGTGAAGGAGTGGGGTGGCTGTTCTCTGCTCCTGGTGCTTTGGCCTCATTTCACACTATTAGAATTCTGGGGCTGTAAGGCCAGCCAGTGTCAGCTCATGTTCCATTGGCTCTCCACCTGCCATTTTTAGGAAGCTATTCCTTATATAGTTACACATTCCCTTGTCATTTACTTATTTGGAAACATGGGATTTACTCTGACAAGATTTAGCCTATGTTATGGGATTCAGAACAATGAGATCATAATAATTCTCACTGACCAAAGCTGGGACTCCATCCTGCCATTTTTGTGTGGAGATATTCATAATTTTGCAATACTTTAAAACATTTAGAAAACACCCCAGGGTAGGTCTGTGGCCCTTAGACAGTGAAGTCTTAATTGTCAATATTTTTGTCTAATTCTGTATATATATAACTTATTATATTTTGTAATCTCAATAAACACATTAATAAGATTTATAGACTACTGTAATGTGAGCTCTCTTTGTATTTGGGGTGGTGGGTCAGGGGGTGAGTGGAGAAGGTTCTGATTGCTCTGTTCCTAGTTATTGCCCTATGTATGATGAGACTGTAGGATTGCAACCAGCTATAAATAAAGTGCCTAAAATGTTATGGCCTGGGACATTCACTAGGCAGAAGCAAACATTACAAGGAGATCATGTAAAAACCACCTGCAGCATTGCTTTCCAAGTTGCCATCATTAGCTCATAAGGCATTGTATCACTTATCTATTTATGTGTAACAAACTGTCTTAAAATTCAATGGCTTAAAGCAACAGTCATTTATTATCATAGCTCGGGGGTTAGTAGGGGGTCAGTCAGCTGACTTAGGTTGGGCTCAGTTGAATGTGGGTCAACTGGGGCCTCTGCCTGTTGGAAAACCTTAACTGGGGCAGCTCTACTCCATCATTTCTGTCAATCTAGATAACAGAGAGAGGCTCTCTAAAAGAAAATGATGATACGTATTGGGGAATAGGGCATTGCAATGGGAATACATGTGCCATAGTAAACTATGTGTGTTTTTGAAGAGGTAAAGGAAGACAATGGTTCTTAGAGGAAAATAAGGAGGATTACATAATTATTTTGAGACAATTATCCTTGGCTACAAGGATCAATAATAAGGGTGGTGCCAGTCCAGGGTTGGACAGGGAGTTGCTGGGCAGAGGTCCTTGCAGGAGTCTTTGTGTGTGTTTAAGATTGTAATGGCCTTTGTGCAAGGTTTTCATTTTTTCAGTCTTGTGCTGGCTCTTGTTATCAGTGATTTATGCAGAAGAACCCTTCTTTCATGGCCTTCCATGGCTCTATTTGTCAGGTTTTTTTTTTTGTTTTTTGTTTTTAATTTTTTATTTAGCACAAGTGACTCCTTTATAATTCTGACAACTTCCACATTTCCCCCACTTGATCAAGATCTTTATCAGAAAGCATCCCCAATGAGTCATCCCACAGTTAGGTTTTGATTATTCCTTCGTGCCAGGATAGACCTGTCCTAGGTGGCTGGTCTGGTCTCACATTGGAGGGATTTGATGGTGACTAGGAGTCAGTGTCAAAACCCTTTAGCCATGTTTGAGCAAAAGGGAAGTTTGGAGAGAGTGGCTCTCAGGCTAGGTCTACTTGAAGTCTATTGTTAAGTTTGATTTTGTCTGTTCTGTAAACATTTGCTATCATCTCAAAATGCAGGGCCAGTATTATTGTTAGAAGGTGTACTTCTACTGACATTTAACAAGTAAGAGGACGTTTAAAAAAGGAAAATATAAAGGAAAATTAAAATCAATAGTAATATGAGAATCCCAGTTTGCATAATGGTTTTAAGCCATGAATGTAGGTTTAAAGGCAAACAAATGAATAAATGAAATAACCATGAGGAATTAGGTGACCCTTCTTGTATCCTTGTGGCCTTTTTCTTTATTTTGTGAACATGGGTCTCAACTTTCCCAGAGGAATTTACCTAGGTACTGCATATAGTATTAGAAATAGCACAGACAAAGATGGCTACTAGAAGCATTTCATGCCAGCCTCTTCCACTTAGAACAAAAATAGTGTGTAGACAGTCACACTTTGAATACATTATCCAAGAGAGAACACTGGAATTCAACAGAGAAGTGGCAGGAAACACCAAAAGCAGGGAAGGAGAAGGGAGACAAGCAGCCTGCCTGGCCAGTATTAGCTAGGAGCTGGGAGTGACTTCCCAATTCAGGGAAAGGGTGAATGAGAGACTTCCAGTGGCCCAGATCCCCACCATGAAATCATGTAATCCTGGCCATGAGAGACCCCTCAACCCTCCCAACCACTGAAGCTAACGTACGGAGCTGCTGGAAGACCATGGGATGGAACTGCTCCAGAGATGGAGCTTGCACTGGATCCCACACCTTTCTGAGACCTAAGCAAGACACCATTTTCAAACCTAGCCTTGGGTAGACTGCATGCTGTCCTGGGGCCCAGAGGCACTGGGACTGAGGTGTTACGGAAACCCAGATTGTTGCTGCTGGGAATGGGGAGTGAGCTGTGAGCACTCCCACAGCCAGGGCTAAGAAACAAACAAGGAAAGGGTTGCAGTTGCTGATGCCAGGAAGTGAGTGCTGCTGGGACAGAAATGAGGATGCTGAAAGGGTGTAAGTTGCCACTGGGACTTGCTTACCAGCTGAAATGGGGCCTCCTGCAGCCAGGGTGGGAGCATGAGACAGGCATGGGCAACACTGTCAAGGCTGGAAAGCAAGCCCCACTGGGATTGTGGGAAGGACATGCATTCCCACCTACCAGCCCAAGCTGTGGCCACAGAGCACAGCCACACTCTGTCCAGTGGTAGTACTTCAGCACAGCTGCTATCATCCCTCACCTGAGCACTCTGCCTGGGGCCTGAGGATCACCCTACCCTGGCCACCAATGGTGGTGCCTGCTCTCACCAAGAGGCCTGAGCACAAACCTGCACAGACCAGCTTTGCCCCCTCTTTGAGACAGGGCACATATTCTGGGGTCCTGGGGACTGTGCAATTCAATCCACCACCTTGGGTACCTGAGCAGTCTTTCTGGGGCCTATGGTTGGGCCTAAACTCCCAGCCACCATCACATCACCTGGTACCTCCTTGCAAGTGTCACCTGAAGGCCAAGAGGTTGTCTTACCTAGTCCATCACAGCAACCACCAACATCAATCCACACCACTTGGGACCCAAAGAATCGTCCTGCTACTGCTACTGCTACTGCTACTGCCATTGCTCATGCTATGCCAGATGCCCAAAGGCCCAAAAACCCACCTACACACCCAGTCCGTTGCTGCCACTACCAGCAACTGAACAAGCCACCTGGAGGCCCAGAAATCAGCCTGCCAAATAACTGCCAACAGAGATGCCAGCTATGCAGCCCTGGGCACAAGTAGGCACACTTAGCCCACTGCTGTCATCACTAGGGCGTGAAGACTGGCCCATTTGGCATCTCAATCCCTCGTACAACTTCACCACAGCCTCCACTAATAACTTCACCCTAACCCAGTGGGGAAATCATGGATGCCACCAACACTATTTACAGCCTAAAAAATCATATGGAGACTACATTACTACATGCACCCAGAATCAAAGCCAAAGTACCCTACTCAACCAAAACCACAGATACATCTTTAGGAAAAAGTCTTCTTCTATGAAAGAAATTTCAAAAACAGGAAGAAGCAGCAGTTACACCAAATGTGCAGAGATCCACTTAAGGACAAATGAAACATGAAAAATTAAGGAAATGTGATGCCTCTAAAGGAACATCAGAATTCTCAAGCAATAGATCTTAATCAAAAATAAATTCCTGAAATCCTAGATAAAAAATCTGAAATACTGATTTTAAAGGAGCTCAGTGATATACAAGAGAACTCTGAAAAACAATACAAAGAAATCAGAAAAACAATATGGGATATGAATGAAAAATTTACCAAAGAGATAGATTTTTTTTAAAGAACCAAATAGAAATTCCAGAACTGAAGAATTCATTGAAGGAAGTATAAAATACATTTGAAAGCTTCAAAAATAGACTGCATAAGGGAGAATAAAGAATCTCAGAACTTGAAGACAGGATTTTTGAAATAATCCAGTCAGACAAAAAGAAAAAGAATAAAACAGAATGAGTAAAGCCTTCATGGCACTTGGGAAAACACAAAGTGATCAAATATTCGAGTTATTAGTATCCCTGAGAGAAAAGAGACAGAGAAAAGGTTAGAAAATTTAATTAATAAAATAATAGATGAAAACTTCCTAAGTCTAGAGATTTAGACATTCAAATACAGGAGACTCAGTGATCTCCAGGAAGATACATTCTGCAAGCGTTTTCTCCATGACACATTATAGTCCAGCTGTCTAAAGTCAAAGATAAAGGGTGAATCCTAAAAAGAGCAAGAGAAAAGCAGACACTTACCTATAAAGAAAACCCCTGACCGGTGCAGTGGCTCATGCCTGTAATCCTGGCACTTTGGGAGGCTGAGATGGGTAGATCACTCATACTCAGGAGTACAAGACCAACCTAGGCAACATGGCAAAACCCCGTCTCTACCAAAAACACAAAACTTAGCCAGGCATGGGGATTGTGCCTGTGGTCCCAGCTACTAAGGAGGCTGAGGTGGGAGGATTGCTTAAGCCTGGGAGGCAGAGGCTGCAGCAAGCCCATATCATGCCACTGCACTGCACTCTGGCCTAGGTGACAGAGCGAGACCCCATCTCAAAAAAAAAAAAAAAAAAAAAAGAAAAGAAAGAAAGAAAACCCCATCAGCCTGAGTGAGTTTCTCAGCAGAAACTTTATAGGACAGAAGAGAATGGTATGATATACTCAAAGTGCTGAGAGAAAAAAAAAAATGTCAGCCAAGAATACTATATCCAGCAAAATTATCCTTCATAAATGAAAGAGAACTAGTCTTTCCTAGACAAGCAAATGCTGAGGGAATTCATTACCACTAGCCCACTCCTACAAGAAATGCTCAAGGGAATTTTAAGCCTGGAAGTAAAATAACATTTATCATCATGGAAACAAATGAAAGTATAAAACTCACTGGTAAAGCAATCACATAAAATAGGAAGAGAAATGGTACCACTATAGAAACCCACCAACCACAACAACAATCAATAAGAGAAAAAGAAAGGAACAAAGAATATATGAAACAACCAGAAAAGACAACAAAACCTCACATATCAATAACCGTGAACACAAACAGATTTAATTCTCCACTTAAAAGATATAGAATAGCTGAATGGATTAAGAAACATGATCTAACTATATGCTTCTTATAAGAAACTCACCTTACCAGTAAAGACACATCTGAAAGTAAAGTGATGTACATATTCCATACAAATGAAAACCAAAATTGAGCAGGTGTACCTGTACTTATGAGATAAAATAGACTTGAAGTCAAAAACAGTAAAAAAAAAAAAAAAAAAAAAAAAGAAAAAAAGGTTATTATATAATGATAAAGGGATCAATTCAGCAAGAGGATATAATTATTCTAAATATATATGTCTAGAACATTGGAGAACTCATATTAATAAAGCAAATATTATTAGATCTAAGGAGAGACAGATGCAATACAATAACAGTCAGAGACTTCATCTCTCTCACTCAGCATTAGATAGATCACCTCGACAGAAAATCAAAAAGCATTGGATTTAAACTAAACTTTAGAGCAACTGGCCCTAACAGATCTTTACAGAACATTCTATCTGACTACAGAATATACATTCTCTCATCAGCACATGGAACATTCTCCAGGATAGACCATATGTTAGGCCACAAAACAAGTCTCAACAAAACTTAACAAACCAAAATCATATCAAGTCTTTTCTCAGACTACAATGGATAAAACTAGAAATCAATACCACGAGGAACTTTGGAAACTATACAAAAACATGGAAATTAAACAGCATGCTTCTGAATAACCGCTGGATAAAAAAGAAATTAATATGAAAGTTAAAAAAAACTGAAAGAAATAAAAATGGAGAAACAATAAACCAAAACTGATGGGATACAACAAAAGCAGTGCAAAGGGGGAAGTTTACAGCAATAAACGCCTACATCAAAAAAAAGTAGAAAGAGTACAAATTAACAATCAAACAATATACCTCAAGTAAATAGAAAAGCAAGAACAAACCAAGCCCAAAAATAGACAAAAAGAAATAATAAAGATCAGAGCAGGACTAAATAAAGTAGGGACTTAAAAAAATACAAAGACTCAACAAAATGAAAAATTGATTCTCCCAAAAGATAAAAAAATTGATAAACTGTTAGCTAAATTAATCAAGGAAAGAAGACCCAAATAAAATCAGAAATGAAAAAGAAGATATTACAAGTGATACCACAGAATTACAAAAATATCATCAGACACTATTATGGACAACTATTTGCTCACAAATTAGAAAACAGAGAGGAAATGGATAAATTCCCAGAAACATAGAACCCCCCAAGATTGAATCAGGAAGAAATAGAAAACACGAAAAGATCAATAAGAAGACTGAATCAGTAACAAAAAAATCACCCAACAAAAAAAGCCCAGGACTAAATGGATTCAAACTGAATTCTACCAAACATACAAAGAAATAACACCAACCCTCCTGAAACTATTCCAAAAAATTGAAGAGAAGGGAATTCTCCTTAACTTATTCTATGAGGCCAGCATTACCCTAATACCAAAACCAGACAAAGACATAACAAGAAAAGAAAACTACAGGCCAATATCCCTGGTGAATGAACATATATGCAAAAATCCTCCACAAAATACAAGCAAACCAAATCCAACAGCACATCAAAAACATAATAACACCATTATCAAATGGGATTTATGCCAAGGATGCAAGGATAGTTCAACATATGCAAATCAATAAATGTGACACATCACATCAACAAAATGAAGGAAAAAAACCATACGATTATCTCAACAGATGCAGAAAAAGCATTTGAAAAAATTCAACATCACTCCAGGATAAAAACTCTCAAGAAACTAGGCATGGAAGAAACTCACCTCAAAATAAGAAAGGCTATGACAAGCCCACAGCTAACATCATACTGAATGGAGAAAAGCTAAAAGCCTTTCCTCTAAGAACTGGAATAAGACAAGGCTGCCCCAGTTTACCACTGCTATTCAACGTAGTACTGGAAATCCTAGCCAGAGCACTCAGGAAAGAGAAAGAAATAAAAAGCATCCAGAATGGAAAAGAGGAAATTAAATTGGCCCTCCTTGCTGATGCTATGGCCTTATATCTACCTGAATACTCCATCAAAATCTCTTATATCTAATAAATAAATTGAGTAAAGTTGCAGGATACAAAACCAACATACAAAAGTCAGTAGCATTTCTACACCAATAATGATCTAGTTGAGAAATAAATCAAGAAGGCAATCCCATTTACAATAGCTACAAAAATAAAATAAAATACCTAGTAATAAATTTAACCAAGGAAGTGGAAAATCTCTATAAGGAAAACTATAAAACACTGATGAAATAAATTGAAGAAGACACAAATAAAATGGAAAAAGGTCCCATGCTCATGGATAAGAGAAATTAATATCATTAAAATAACCACATTGCCCAAAGCAATCTACAGATTCAATGCAATCCCCATCAAAATACCAACATCACTTTTCACAGAATTAAAAAAGCAATCCTAAAATTCATATGGAACCAAACAAAAAAGAGCTCAAAGTCATCCTTTTTTGTCAAAAAAGACAAAAGCTGAAGGCAACACAATGACTCACTTCAAAACATATTACAAGGATATAGCAACCAAAACAGCATGGTACTGTTACAAAAACAGACACGTAGACCAATGGAACAAAATAAAGAAACCAGACATAAAGGCACATATTTATGGCCAAGTGATCTTCGACAAAGCCAAAAAGAACTTACACTGGGGAAAGTTCACCCTCTTCAATAAACGGTACTCAGAAAATTGGTTAACCAGATGCAGAAGAATGAAAATGGACCCCTATCTCTCATCATATACAAAAATAAACTAAAAATAGATTAGAGATTTACACATAAGATATGAAACTATAAAAAACAGCATAAGAAAGCCTAGGGAAAACTCTCCGGACGTTGGTCTAGAAAAAGAATTTATGATTGAGACTTCAAAAGCACAGGCAACAAAACAAAAATAGACAAATAGGATTATAATAAACTAAAAATATTTGACACAGAAAAGGAAATGATCAACAGAGTGAAGAGACAACCTATTGAACAGTAGAAAATATTTGCAAACTATTCATCCAACAGGGGACTAATATTCTGAATACACAAGGAACTCAAACAGCTCAACAGTTAAAAAAAATTTTTTTAATCCCATTAAAAAGTGGGCAAAGGGGGCTGGGCGTGGTGGCTCACACCTGTAATACCAGCACTTTGGGAGGCCGAGGCGGGTGGATCATGAGGTCAGGAGATAGAGACCATCCTGGCTAATGCAGTGAAAGCCATCTCTATTAAAAATACAAAAATTAGCTGGGTGTGGTGGCGGGCGCCTGTAGTTCCAGCTACTTGGGAGGCTGAGGCAGGAGAATGGCGTGAACCCAGGAGGCAGAGCGTGCAGTGAGACGAGACTGCACCACTGCACTCCAGCCTGGGTGACAGAGAGAGACTCCGTCTCAAAAATAAATAAATAAATAAATAAATAAATAAAGCGGGCAAAGGACATGCATGAATAGACATTGTTCAAAAGAAGACATACAGGTAACCAACAGATAGATGAAAAAAATGCCCAACATCAGAATGAAAATCAAAATCACAATTAGATATCATCTTACCCCAGTCAGAAGAGCTATTATTAAAAAGACAAAAAATAACAGATGTTGGCAAGGATGTAGATAAAAATAATTCTTACCCACTGTTGGTGAGAATTTAAACAGCCACTATGGAAAAGTAAGATTTCTCAAAAAACTAAAATTAGAATTACCACTGGATCCAACAATCCCTCTACTGGGTATCTACCCAAAGGGAAAGAAATCAATATGATATATTGATATCTATCACCCCCATGTTTATTGCAGCACTATTCACAATAGCAAAGATATGGAATCAACCTAAGTGCCCATCAGCGGACAAATGGATAAAGGAAATGTGGTACATATACACAATGAAATACTATTCAGCCACAAAAAGAATGAAGTCATGTCATTTGCAGCAACATGGATAAAACCAGAGGTCATTATTTTAAGTGAAAACAGCCAAGCAAAAAAGACAAATGTCACATGTTTCCACTTATATGTGGAAGCTAAAAAATTTGATCACATAGAGATAGAGGGGGAAAGACAGATACCAGAGACTGGGAATCATGAGTGGTGGGAGGAAGAGGACAAGGAGAACTGGGTTAAAGTGTACAAACATACAGTAAGTTAGAAGGAAAAAATTCAATGTTCAACAGCTGACTGGGGTGACTACACTTAACAAACATGTATTGTATTCGGGTGGACACCCCAAATACCCTGACTTGATCACCACATATTATACACATGTAACAAAATTTCTCATGTATCCCGCAGATTTGTACAAATAAAAAATAAAATAAAAAATAAAGCCTGGTTCCATTAATTCTTCATATTTAAAAAGGAATTAATTTTTACAGATACAGTACTTACTTTTCAATTTTATTGCATAACTTTTCATTAAAGTGAGAAAGCCATTACATTCATAAGACAAACACAGTATCAAAGAAGTTAAAAGTCATCAGGTAATGAAATAACAATCATCTCAAATTTGGATGCACATGCTCAATAACTTTTTCTCTCTGCCTAAATGCCTTATTGGCAGGGAAAAATTATATGAGAGGAAAACAAAGTGCCAAGCAAACTGCACCGGCCCCTCAGGACAAAAACTCATCAGGGAAAGATTCAAATGTTTTAAAGTTCTGCAAAAGCAACATGAAAAACCAAAGTCCAGCATTGGGGGCGGATGAAGGTGGGTTTGTGAACAGGAAGAAAGGCTGGAAGTTTCAGCTCCCTTACAGAGTACCTGGAAAAGAGATACCTATTAGTAATTATATGAGCTAAATTCTCCTTTAGCATCTCTCAGTATTGATTCTCTGCAAAGATTTGTATTACAATATTCCAATTAGCTCCTTGGGAAGAAATTTTGATGTAACTATTTTCATTCTACAGACAGGGAAATTCCAGAAGCCACTGCTGATGGGGAGTGGGGAGGGGCTGAAAAACCTGGCCACAGAGCAGAGGTGTTTCAAACGAGGGTGTGTGGCTTGGCAGACCCATCTTCAATTCCTGAGCCTGCACCCAGGAGTGACAAGCCTGGACTCACAGCTGCCTGGCTTTCGAAAGAGAAAAAGAGGTCAAGTGGCCTTTCCCAGCTGGAAGATGCCTGTTGCAGCTGCTTGAGAGTCCTATCCGGGAGGACACAATCTAGAAAAGGAGACCTGCCAGGAAAGCTGTGGCATGTGTCATTTGCTCCTTGGCCAAAACCATCATCCTTGACTTTCTGATGTTTATTATGTGGAGCTTTGTCACAGGTTCCTACATGAAATACGCTGTCACTACCAAAAAGAAACAAGCAAAAACAAAACAACGATCTCTTCACTTATTCTCTTCAGCGGTGCTCTTTCTTCTATTTTGATTGCATCAAGCTTTTCGGAATGGAAACATATTCACTGTCTCAGAGGTTTCCTTTTCTCACAAAGGAAGCTCCACTTCCAGTAAGGCTATGCACTGAGTGCCCATTCTGTGCCTTGTGGAATTACACTGCTAGCTCCCATTCTGAGGAGTGTTTATCTTCCGAAGTGCCTCTCTACCTGTTTTGACATTCACAATCTGGGAGACCAGGCACCATGGTCCCTGCTTGACAGGTAAAGCAAGTTGGGCCCAGAGAACTGAAGTAACTTACTAAAAGTTCACATCATTGGGCAGGTGCAGTTGCTCATACCTGTAATCCCAACACTTTAGGAAGCCGAGGCAGAAGGATCACTTGAGCCCTGGAGTTCAAGACCAGCCTGGCAACATAGCGAGACCCCATCTCTACAAATATTTTAAAAATTAGCCGAGCATGGTGGTGCATGCCTATAGTCCCAGCTACTGGGATGGCTAAGGTGAAAGGATTGCTTGAGCCCAGAATGAGCCAAGACCATGCCACTGCACTCCAGCCTAGGAAACAGAGTGAGACTCTGCCTCAAACAAAAAATCAAAACAAGTTCACATTATTTAGGAGTGATGCTAGTGAGTCAGTGCTGCTCCTGACAGAAAGCAGATGACACCCTCAAGGTGGATAATTTATAAAGGGGCTGTTTACAAAGAGAGGAGTGAGGTTTAGGGAAACTATGAGGGGCAGACCCTTGAGTCACAGAGCACTGTGCCCTGGGGGATGCCCTGGAGAAGCAGATGCCCTGTTGTCTCCTGATGGCAACCCCCACTGGCCAAGCCCAGCAAGAAGCCCACTCGAGTGAGCCTCCCAGGCCAGGAAGGAATGTAGAGTGGAAGGGTCAATGGAAGATTCCAGCCCAGCCAGTGAGGCTGAAACTGGACATCCTGAATCCTCTCTTCATTAAGGCAAACCGTTCTGGAGAGAACACTGCAAACATGTGAACCCTGGGAACCAGGCACACATGGATCGCATCCCAGCCCTGCCCTTGCTGGTTATGTCTGGATCTTCATCTCATCTGTATGTCAGGGGATGGCACAACTGGCATTGTGCTCAAGACTGAAAGAGGCAATGTCTGAAAAGCACATGGCCCCGTGCAGGTGAGTGCTCAGTAAATAGTGCACATTCTTGTCACTGGTCCCATCTTCATCTTACAGAACTGACAATAACCACAGCCACAGAGATTTTTCCAGTTTGGTTTCATCTCAACTGGGTGCTACAGATTTGCCATGAAACATTTTCAGGGATTTGTATAAATAACTGCAGACCTCATGATACAAAGTATTTCTTGGGCAAATTTCAAGAATTTGAAAGCTGTATCACACCTTCCTCTACACATATCTAAAGGCTTTGGGCTCGTAAAATATAGAGGATAGGTTGAAATGAAATACAGTGGAAAATAAGAAATGAACTGCACACTGCTGAATTCAGTACCAAGTTTAATCTCGATGCTCCTATATAAAGAAGACAAGGTCTTTTTTAGCCCCACCCTACTTGCGCCATCCTTAAACTCCTACCTCACACCCTTCCAGCAGTCCCAGATCTGTGCACAGTTCCATTTATCTAGGGAAGACTGACACTCTCAGGTGCTTACCTCTCAGTGCCAGGCCAGCTTAGGATTTCAAGAATTTCAATAACTTAGATGGCAAGAGAGAAAGAGGAGGCCTGAGAAGAAAATGAAGAGCCATGTGGACATCGGAAGGACATGGAGGATGACCTGAAAAGGAAAAGGGATGGTAAGTGAACAGAAGAGGCGAGAGAAAAGGGTCTCGGGGGCTTAACCTGCAATAACACAGCAAGTGGGTCTACAATGGGTAGGAAGTTTGAACAGGCAAACAAGAGAATGAGATAAAGCACTGCTTTGCCCAGTAACGCCCTCCTAAGAGCTTTACACTTTGAGAGAATTCCAAACCCTTAAAATCCTTTGCTAGCACAGAAAAGGATCCGACACTTGTCTGTTCATCAGAAGGGTGTGAGCTCTGCGTTTCCATACAGGCATACCATAATTTTGTTGCACTTCACCTTTACTGTGGTTCACAGATACTTCGTTTTTTACAAATCGAAGATTTGTGGCACCCTGCATCTGGTGAGTCTATTGGAACCATTTTTTCCAAAAGCGTGAGCTCACATTTTGGTAATTTGCATTTTTCAACTTTTCTGTTACTATTATGTTATTATATCTGTCATGGTGATCTGTGATCAGTAATCTATTTTTTTTTTTTTTTGAGACGGGGTCTCACTCTGTTGCCCAGACTGGAGTGCAGTGGTGTGATCATAGCTCACTGCAGCCTCCAACTCCTGGGCTCATGTGATCCTCCTGCCTCAGCTTCTCAAGTTGCTAGGACTACAAGTGCCTGCCACTACAACTGGCTGGTTTATTTTTATTTTTACTCTTTTTGTAGAAACAGGGTCTTGCTATGTTGCCCAGGCTGGTCTCAAACTCCTGGCCTCAAGCAATCCTCTAGCCTCAGCTTCCCAAAGTGCTGGGGTTACAAGAGTGAGCCATCGTGCCTGGCCAATAATCTCTGATGTTACTATTGTAATTGTTTTAGGATGCCAAGAACCACACCCATGTAAGACAGCAAACTTAACTGATAAATGTGTGTTATGACTGCTCCACTGACTGGCTGATCCCCCATCTCTCCCTCCCCTTGGATCTCTCTTCATTTCCTGAGACATAATAATACTGAAATTAGGCCAATTAATAACCTTAAAATTCCCTCTAAGTGTCCAAGTGAAAGGAAGAGTCTCACATCTCTCACTTTAAATGAAAAGCTAGAAATGGTTGGGTTTAGCATGTCCAAAGCCAGGAAAAGCTGAAGGCTAGGCCTCTTGTGCCAAACTACGAAGTTGTGAAAGCAAAGGAAACGTTCTTAAAGGAAATTAAAAGCACTACTCTAGAGAACACACAAATGATAAGAAAACACAGCAGCCTTATTGCTGATAAGGAGAAAGTTTTAGTGGTCTTGATACAAATCGGCCACAATATTCCTTTAAGCCAAAGCCTAATCCAAAGCAAGGCCCTAACTCTCTTCAATTCTATGAAGGCTGAGGAAGCTGCAGAAGGAAAGGTTGAAGCTAGCAGAGGTTGGTTCATGAGGTTTTAGGAAAGAAATCATCTCCATAACATAAAAGTGCAAGTTGAAGCAGCAAGTGCTGGTGAAGAAGCTGCAGCAAGTTCTCCACAAGACTGAGGTAAGACCACTGATGAAGTGGCTACACTACACAACAGATTTTCACTGTAGATGAAACAGCCTTCTATTGGAAGACCATGCCATCTTAGGCTCCACATCTGATTCTAGTTCATTTGCAATTTCCACCACATCAGCAGTTACTTCCTCCATTGAAGTCTTAAACCCCTCAGAGTCATTCGTGAGGATTGGAATCAACTTTTTCCAAACTCCTGTTAATGTTGACATTTTGACTTTCTCCCATGAATTATAAAGTATATATGGAGAAGCAAATTGACTTGAAAGTTGAAATTACATTTTGGTTCACAGGCTGCAGAATGGATGTTATGTTATCAGGCATGGAAACAGTAATCTTGTACATGTCCATGGTAGAGCTCTTTGGTCACTGGGTGCACTGTTAATAAGTGGTAATGTTTTCAGAGGAGTCTTTTTTTATCTGAGCAGTAGGTCTCAACAGCAGGCTTAAAGTATTCAGGAAATGATGCTGTAAACAGATGTGCTGTCATCCAGGCTTTATTCTTCCATTTATAGAGTACAGGCAGGGGAGATTTAGCATAATTCTTAAGGGCCCTAGGATTTTCAGAATGGTAAATGAGCATTGCCTTCAAGTTAAAGTCACCAGCTCCATTAAACTCTAACAAGAGAGTCAGCCTGTCCTTTGAAGCTTTGAAGCCAGGCCTTGATGTCTCCTCCCTAGCTCCTCTCTAGCTATGAAAACCTAGAAAGTTTAGCCTTCTAGATGTCATTAGGAAAGTTCATAATTCATGGGAGAAAGTCAGTTGGTACTCACAAAATAACTTGTTAGGATTTTGAATAGGATTTCCGTTGTATCTATAGATCAAGTTGGGAAGAACAGACATCTTAACAATATTGAGTCTTCCTATCTATGAACATGGAATCTACAGTACTGTCCCCTCTTTCATTTTTGGTATTAGCAATCTGTGCCTTCTCTTGTTTTTTGTTTGTTTTTGTTTTTTTTTTAAGTTAGCCTGGCTGGAATTTTATTAATTTTATTATCTTTTCAAAGAGATAGCTTTTGGTTGTGTTGACTTCCTGTTTTCAATTTCATTGATCTCTGTTTTTTTAAATTTTTTCTTTTGCTTTGGATTTGTTTATCATGTCTGGCCTCCAAGGAACTGTTTTACTTTGCCACCAGCTCAACCACATGCTTATGTACTCTTAACATTTTTAGTTGCACTGCACCTGGAGAATAGATATAGTCCACCACCCTGCTGAAAATAAAAATTTTCTATTTTACATTGTTTACTCTAGAAACATTTCTTTTGTTATTCCAATAAATTTGAAGGTTGGAAGAGAGGAGGTAAACTCAAGGACTCTAGTCACAACTCTAATATGGGTAAAAATCTAGTATTGCAAATTTCTTCTCACTCCCCTTCAACTAAGAGAGCTCTAGTCACAACAATGATACTGGCTTAGTCACTCAGATCTCCCTAACCTCATTTCTTTTTTGATCTATAAAATGGTAACAATTAAAAGACCCATCTCACAAAGTTATTATGAGGATTAAATAATAATAATATACTAAAAACTTAGCCTGGCCAAAATATATTTTTCTATTAGAAAGCTAATCTTGTATTTCTGGAATGTATGTTATCCTACTTAATCATGGATTAATGTTTCTGTCATATGCAGTTGGTATTAATTTCTCCATAATTCTTTGAGATTTTTAAATCTTATTCTTTCTCATTTTGCCAACTGTTTGATACCAGATTCATGCTAACTGCATAAAATGAATTTGGATGATTTTTCTACATTCTGAGACAGTTTAAATAACTTTAAATATTTCATGTTGAAATTTTAAAACAATCCACTTGTAAAACACCTGGACTTGCAGCCATTTTAAAAAAGAATTCTTTGATAATTTTATAAAAGACTGTAGGCTAGGCACACTGGTTCATGCTTGTAATCCCAGCATTCTGGAAGGCTGAGGCAGGCAGACTGCTCGAGCTCAGGAGTTCAAGACCAGTCCGGGCAACATGGCAAAACCCTGTCTCTACAAAAAATAAATAAATAAATAAATAAATAAATAAATAAATAAATAAATAAATGACTGCAACGGTTTGCTAGTGCAGATTTCTTAAGCCAGTTTTGATCTTTTCCTAGAGAATAGTCCATTTCATTCAGATTTTCAAATTTATTAGCACATGACCATAAAGAACTTATAATTTTTAAAACTTCTTTATCCTAAATATTTTTGTTCACATTCCTGTCATTCTATTTTTTGCTATATCTATATATTTCATTTTTCTTTTTCAGTGTTTTGAGAATATTTATGCTATTTTTAATAGTTTCCTTGATATTTTCCAAAAGGATTCTGTGTCTTACATTTTTCTAACAGTGAAATTAACACTTCAACTCTTTCTGATGATAATGTAGAACACTGTAGTTAACAGCTCCTCTTTCATCTCTACCTCAATCTCAAGGCCCCATCAATTCTTAGTTTTTGTTAACAAAGGCTAAGATAGTCTTACCCAGATACTTACTAACATATTGCTTTTCCCATTATTTAAAAACAATTTTTTTCTAATAAAAGGTTTCACATATTTGTTACTAAACCACCCTACTAGTGCAGAGCATATACACAAAGAGAAAAAACATTTTCCCAATAAAACATATCAGACTGTCCAGATGGTGGTGACATTTTCAGTCTGATATGGTAAGATGACAGTGACCTTGATACAGCATAAATATGTGTGCCATCTCATTTGCAATTCCTTACAGACCCAGCGTGGTTCCTCTCCAGTGTCTCCTCTTGGAACTGTACCTGATTTTATTATCAGTTTTCATCTGAATGCACTGGGGAATGAGACAATTTTGCTTTTTGTTTCTTGGCCTGAAATCACTTGACCCTGAAAGACTTGTGAGAAGACAGGGTGAGAAATGGAGTCAACCGTACACATCATGATGATGGAGGAAGGAAGGGCGAGGGGGCTGCTTTTTCCATTATTTATCCTTTTGAGGAATTTAACATCTCACTCCATCTTATAAACAGTTACAATTATTTAATGTTTAAGTTGTTTCAGTGTTCAGTGCTTTTGATATGAGGTTGATTTAATAAACTGTTTTCTTTCATCTCTAAGTTGATTAATCTTTAAGTCGTTTCTTTCTCCAGAATAGTACATAAGTGGTATAATTTCTCAAAGCTTGAATGTCTGAAGCTGTCTTTCCAT
Organism: Pongo abelii; assembly: GCF_028885655.2. Classification (NCBI taxonomy): domain Eukaryota; kingdom Metazoa; phylum Chordata; class Mammalia; order Primates; family Hominidae; genus Pongo; species Pongo abelii. The sequence continues at coordinate 39,285,681 of NC_071997.2, read as the reverse complement.
TGTCTTCACTTATGAAAGGCATCTTCACTAGGGATAAATTCTTGGATTAAAAATCTTCTCCTCTAGAGCTCCCTATTACCTTCCAGCATTCTATAAGGCTAGCCTGGTTTTTCCTTTCTTGTAAATAACTGGCTTTTGTTTGTGCTTTTATCCTTATAACTTACCATTTGGCCAGGATGCATCTAATTATAGAACCCTTTTCTCATAGGTTTTTCTGGAACATGATGAGCCCTTTCTATCTGTACATGCAGCTCTTTCTATGGCCACCAGAATCTTTATTCAACTATATTTCTGAATATTGCTTCCACTCCACTTGTTCTGTTCTTTTCTTCAGAGACACCAAATGCTGCCATGCAGAAGTGCCAGGCTCTGTCCTAGTATCTGCCATCCACTCTCATGAGTACCATCTCTATGTACTCTGAGTTCCGAGAGAACTTTTTGTTTGTTCTTGTCATGCTAATCCTATTTTATGAAGTTATTTTTTGTTTCTAATGTGCACTTTGGCGTCTGCATTTTTATTTTATTTATTTTTATTTTTTTGAGACAGAATCTCACTTTGTTGCCCAGGCTGGAGTGCAATGGCGTGATCTCGGCTCACTGGAACCTCTGCCTCCCAGGTTCAAGTGATTCTCCTGCCTAGCCTCCCGAGTAGCTAGGATCACAGGCGCCCACCACCGCCTGGCTAATTCTGTATTTTTTGTAGAGACGGGGTTTCACCATGTTGGCAAGGCTGGTCTTGAACTCCTGACCTTAGGTGATCCGCCCACCTCAGCCTCCTAGAGTGCTGGGATTACCGGCGTAAGCTACCGTGCCTGGCCTTCTGCATTTTTAAGTTTCTATGGTTCCACCATTCTCACCCTGGCCTGTTCTTTCATTATGGCTTTCTGTTTCTACTTCAAAAATGGCACATTTTCTGGTATTTTTTTGAAGAAGCCCAATAGTTTCTTGAAAATTTCTTCTAACTCCTGAAACTGGGATTATACACTGATCATATATGATTTTATGACTCTTTAAAACAATGTTTCTCAGTATCCTGTCCTAAGTCCCAAGTTTTACCACCTTTACTTCACCCAGACCTCTGGCCACTTTACTCATCTTTGGCTATACCAAGAGATATTTCTGGTAACAGGACTATTATTTTTAACTTTCAATGTTTAAAAAATGTCTTGCCTTGTATATACATGCTCCAGTAATAATTATTTTGAAAACAAAAAAGTTTTTAAAACTGTGAACAGCACAATAAAAAACTTTTTCTATCCCACAAAGAGCACAATAAAAAAAAAATCAACATCTGTTAATCTAGGACACAGTATATAGAAAAGTTATGGTATCAAGATGATAGTTTGAAGATATATATTTTTGCTTTCAAAAGCAAGGATTCTAATATATTAAGAAAATAGACAGTATTATTTAACCCTGTTCTCACATAAGAACCAATTTTATTCCAAATAATCACATAATTTTAAGAAATAATTTTCCTAATATATTTTTACAAAAAGTCACTTCAATGTCATACATTCTAGAAACGCCATCTTGTACATTAGTACTACCTTACCTGAACTGAAACATTCCAGAAGTTCCAATACCTTCTACAGATTTCATTTTTACAGTTCAAAAAAATTATTTATTTTTCATGATAAATGATGCTACTGATAACTTTACTTGGTAGAATTGTAGTTACTTTGGTAATTTCTACATGTTTATAAATAAGCACCACATATACTATATTAAAAAATTAGCCAGTCTAATGGCTTGCACTGGAGACCAGGGAGTTACATTTTGTTAAACCCAAATTGAACAGAGTTGAATTTAGATTAATACAGAGAAATGCATGCTCTGGGTTTGTTGTCCTTTGTATTTCTTGAAGCATCAGATGAATCGTAAAAAGTTCAAAGAGCTTCTTATTACTCCTGTAAAAAAAAAAATGAATACATTATTTAATTACACATACTTAGAGAGTTTATCTGCAATGACACTGAAAGATAATTTATGTGTAAACATGAGGAAATGGCATCTGTTTTTAAAAACAGTGGAGAAAATAGGCGACTAAAAGATTAGGATGCTGAAACAAACAAAATAGGTTTTATGAGATAAACCTGAAGCAGAAAACCACTGGGGAAAAAAGAAAACCTTTTTTTCTTTTGAGACAAGGTCTTATTCTGGCACCCAGGTGGAGTGCAGTGGCATGAACACAGCTTACTGCAGCCTCAACCTCCCCAGCTCAAGCAATCCTCCCATCTCAGCCTCCCAAGTAGCTAGAACTACAGGCGCACATCACCAAACCTGGCTAATTTTGTTTATTTTTTGTAGGGACAGGGTGTCACTATGTTGCCAAGGCTGGTCTTGAACTTCTGGGCTCAGGCGATCCTCCTTCCTTCGCCTCCCAAAGTGCTGAGACTACAGATGTGAACCACTGTGCCCAGCCTGGAACCATTTTACAACCGTGAAAATTGCACCCTATTCACTATTAGAGAGCGTGAGAATTTTTTTTTCACAGCTGGCAAAACAGACAAACATTTGATCATCCTATTTTGAGTAAGCAGGCCTTTTTAAAGTGGCAGAATATTGGTTTATCTTTTGACTTGGCTATAGAATACTTGTTCAACCATCCTCTTTCTAATAACTCGTCAGTAATTTCATTTCAATCATTAAGAATCTGTTTCTTATTTCCTTGTCTAGCTATGTTTCTTATTTCCTTGTCTAGTTATTTGACAAACTCTTTCAAGAGAGTTTGTCAAGTAACCTTATGTACTATCCTAATACAAAAGGATTTACATATTTTGTGGTCTTAAAGATTTATTTTAAGATTTGCTTGAGCATCAACTATTCCCAGTCCTCTTGTTCAAGCTTTGTTTTTTTAATCTAAGTCTAAAATGAACCTAAGCTACAAACATATCACGAATAGTAAAACATTTTGGCCCAAGGTTATACTTGCACTTTGGGACTACTTTAAAAAAAAAAAAATCCCATGAATTAAGAAGTAAAAAAGAATTAAATCTAAGTAATGTTATTGCAGCTTCATGGCACCATAGGGTAACTGCAATAGGCCTTACTAGGAATTTACTGAAATCAAGAGAATCACGGTATAGTATGCAAGAAAAGGAAGACAGTAAATTGATAAATTCAGCGCTAGTAATTTGGTCAGTCAAATTACAAGGTTATAATTTGACAATAATTTATTACAATCCTCTACTAGGCATGTTACCAAATAGAACACATGGATCTCTTAATCTCTATCTACAAATAATTTCAAGATGCATTGCATTTACTACTCAAGCATATGGAAGCCTGGTAAAATCTAAATTCTCTACCATGGGAATCATGGATGAGGGGATGACGCCAGGAGGAGAAGAGATGAACCTAAATCAAAATAAAAATGTTACTGTTATACAAATGAGTTGAGATAGAAGGTGTCCAGATTTGCCTCAAAGGAAACACTAGAGTATACCAATACAACTTAAAATCGATGTCCTTATTTATAGTTTAGTAACTGGTTATACAAGTTTCTGAGTCAGGAGAAAGATGAGGAAACAGAAAGCCCTTGATTCTTATAAAAAAATCCAAATTAGTGGCAGTAGGCAGTCCATAAGAGTTCACTAAAATAAACCCTGTTACCAAAGTAATTTAAAATCTCTTCTGCTTGCTTCATTCTCATTCCCTAAGTTCACTTTAGTACATCAATAAGAATTTGCAAAATACACTTTTATCTTTTTATTTTCACCTGTGGTATTACAGAATACCAGTATGCAAGAATTTATCCTGATATTACTTGGTTGCTAAAAACTGCTCTTACTTTTATATGAAGCATTTAAAGTTCATTTATCTGAAATGAGCTATAGAAACAACTAGATGTTCTGAGATCAGAACTCTAATTCTAGTCTGTCACTAAATATGTGGTCTTAGATCAGCATTAGTATTCATGAATCTTAATTTTCTACATCTGTATAATGGAAATTTTTTTTAATAATCAAAGCTTAAGTAGCATGGGATTCAGAAAGGTCTAAATCAAACTTGTCCAATCTGCAGCCCATGGGCTGGGCTGCATGCAGCCCATGGGCTGGGCTGCATGCAGCCCAGGATGGCTTTGAATGTGGCCCAACACAAATCTGTAAGCTTTCTAAAAACACTATGAGGTTTTGTTTTGTTTTTAGCACATCAGCTATCATTAGTGTTAGTGTATTTTATGCGTGGCACAAGGCAATTCTTCTTCATCCAGTGTGGCCCAGGGAAGCCAAAAGATTAAACACCCCTGGTCTAAATGATCACAGTAAGGTATTTTTCAATAAAAAATGTTAGAAATAAGAAATTCTTACTTGATTTTGGAAAGTTTCTGTAAAATAATACTGAGTTTTTCTAGTATTTGAAGATCAAGCCTAGGGGCTCGAAGCAGCACAGAGCAAGTACGAAAAAATGAAGAGTTGCTACAAGCTTCCAGGAAAGGCTGCAAGGATTCTGCAAAACAAATCAACAGTGCTTTACCATTAGGGAGTAGCTAAAAAGGAAATTAAAAACAAATTAAAATCAGAACTATGTGAGGCATTTATAAATATTCATTTAGATTTTCATTCTTTTCATACTTAAATTTTTGAGTGAAAATATCATCATTTGAAAAATTAAAACATCCACTGGCTCTTATTCAACAAAGCAAACAAAAGATAAGATTATTTACCCTAATATTAAATTCCTATTAGGCAAAATCTAGAAGAAATCCCATGTTTGAAAGAAAGGAGGAAAGCTATTTCTTCAGTAAGTTCATAACAATAAGTTCAGTTTAAATACTATAATTAGCAACAAGAAATTCTGCTTAAGTAGTAAATTAAAAAAACAAAAAACAAATCAAAGAGCCTCCAAATTTGTGAATTTCACTTGACTATTAATGACAGTTTACATAGTCACTAGATAAGGAAGAACCTTTGGAGCATAAAAGCAAAAAGGGAAAAGATTCATTTAAAAAAAGACTAGTCTCACATTTAATTTAGATGAGACTCTGGACTTCTACGTTGAAGCTGTTACAAGTTAAGGCTTGTGGGGCTATTTAGATGAAATGAATTATTTTGTTTATGAGGAGGACATGAGATGTGGGGGGCCTGCAGGCAGAATGCTGTAGTTTGAATGCTTGTCCCCTGTAAAACTGATGTTGAAATTTAACTGCCACTGTAATAGTATTAAGAGTGGGGACCTTTAAGAAGAGGTGATAAGGCCATGAGGCTCCACCGCCATGTGTGAGTGCAGCCCCCTCTTGCTCTCTCTTGCCCTCTTGTCTTCTGCCAGGTGAGGATGCAACAAGAAGCCCTCACAAGATGCCGGGACCTTGATACTGGATTTCCCAGCCTCTAGAATATAAGCCATTAAACTTCTGTTCATTTTAACTTACCCAGTCTCAGGTATTCTGCTATAGTAGGATAAAACAGACTAAGTGGTATATGCTAGGAATGGAGCACTGGAGACAATGGTTATGTGTCTTTTGCATATAACTATGTAGTAAAAGTAGGGTAACCAAACTCATTACTTTCACAGTAATAGTCCAACAAAAGCATGGTCTAAACACAGTTTACCGAGGTATGTGTATGTGCGTGTGTGTGTGTGAGAGAGAGAGCACAACAGAGAGAGCACGAGCCCATGTGAGAGAGTGTCACACAGAATCTTCTTAAAGACTAAAAACTTAGGTTACAGATACAGCACACATAATCTACAAATAGAGCTAAAAACAAATCAATTGAAATTTCAAGCAGCCTCATTAAACAACTGTACACAGTTTTAGTTCAGGTCCTGAGACATGATTCCTATAAACTGTAAACAAGGAAGTTAACTGTTGTCTAGCTAACAGAATTCAAACTAGTGCGTAAAGAACAACCTAAATCGGCTGGGCATGGTGGCTCACACCTGTAATTCCAGCACTCTGGGAGGCCGAGGCAGGCGGATCACCTGAGGTCAGGAGTTCGAGACCAGCCTGCTCAAAACGGCAAAACCCATCTCTACTAAAAATACAAAAAATCAGCCCGACATGGTGGCGAGGACCTATAATCCCAGTCACTCAGGAGGCTGAGGCAGGAGAATTGCTTGAACCCGCGAGGCGGAGGTTGCAGTGAGCCCAGATCGCGCCACTGCACTCCAGCCTGGGTGACACGAGCAAAACTCCATCCCCCACCCCAAAAAAAAGAACAATGTAAATCATTACCAGAAAGGTAACTGAGGGGTTCTTAACATACCTACAATCTACAGTATCAATGTTTTCAATCAAAAAGCCCAGAAAGCACACAAGAAAATTATAATCATTTTTCTGCATACGGCAAAAGCATGACAGAGAATACATCTTACTTTATTTTACTATACTTTATATCTAAATCAAGTCTTTGGCACACATTTAAGGGTTATTACATGAAGCTCCAAATAGAATACCAAGCCAAATAAAAGTAAACTTCCTTATATGACCTCTGCAATGGGAAAAAAAAAGCCAACACCCCCCAAACATTTTAACGTATCAGCGTATTTTAAAAGTGAAGCCTGTACAGGTCTTTTAGAAGTAAAAGAGGTTCAGCTGGGCGCAGTGGCTCACGCCTGTAATCCTAGCACTTTGAGAGGCCAAGGTGGGCGGATCACGAGGTCAGGAGATCAAGACCATCCTGGCTAACACAGTGAAACCCCGTCTTTACTAAAAATACAAGAAATTAGCCAGGCGTGGTGGCGGACGCCTGTAGTCCCAGCTACTCGGGAGGCTGAGACTGGAGAATGGTGTGAACCCAGAAGGCGGAGCTTGCAGTGAGCTGAGATCTCACCACTGCACTCCAGCCTGGGAGACACAGTGAGACTCCATCTCAAAAAAAAAAAAAAAAAAGAAGTAAAAGAGGTTCACTGGTTTGAGTTCCAATTTCTCTTTTAAAGCTGTGAGGCACATGTAAAATACAGGAAAGAAAAAGTTCTGGGATTCTCTAGATGAGACAGGCTAACTATAAAATAAAAACATTGTGGTTTTAACATTTTTTCAATACTACATTGTTCAAATTCATTACATCCTTTCAAGTTTAGAATTTCAACCTGAATACACTTGGTATTATACAGACTGACCGTTTGTGTCCCCCTCTAAATTCCTATGTTGAAATCCTCACCCCAAGGTGATAGTTATGGGGGGAGGGGGCCTATGGCAGGTAATTACAGCACTAAGAGTAGAACCCTCATGAATAAGTTTAGTGCTCGCTCCAATCTAAATGTCTTCCTCAAACTTCCTATGTTAAAACTCCCAAGGTGATGGTTTTTGGAGGAGGGGCCTTTGGGAGGTAATAAGGTCATGAAGGCTCTGCCCTCATGGATAAGATTAGTACCATTATAAGAGAGGTTTGAGGAAGCTGTTTGCCCCTTCTGTGATGCTACAGCTAGAAGGTACCATCTATGAGAAAAGGCCCTTACCAGACTTTGAATCTGCCGGTGTCTTGGTTTTAGACTTCCCAGTCTCTAGAAATGTGAGCGATAAATTTGTTTATAAATTATCCAGTTTGAGAATTTTGTTATAGGAGCCTGAACATACTAAGGCAGAAGTTGGCACCAGTAGCGGGAGGCTGACGTAACAAATACCTAAACATGTGGAAGTAACTTTGGAACTGGGTCATGGGTAGAGGCTGGAGGAGTATGGATGTGCATGCTAGAAAAAATCTACGTTGCTGTGGAAGGAGCATTAAGAGTGGTGAGGGCTCAAAAGAAAAGCAGAACGGTTGAGAAAGCTTTAATCTTCTTCGAGATTACCTTAGTGGTCACAGTCAAAATGTTGGATGGTAAAGGCCATTCTAATGAGGGCTCAGAAAAAAATGAGAAACATGTTACTGGAAACAGAAGAAAAGGTAATCTTGTAATAAAGTGGCAAAGAACCTGGTAGGATTGTGCCTGTGTCCTAGTGTTCTGTGGAAGAAATCTGAGAGTGATGAAACAGGATATTTAGTGGAAAAAATATCCAAGCAGTCTTGAGGGTGTTTGTGGCTTCTCTTGGCTTACGGTAAAATGTGAGAAGATAGAAACAAATAAAAGATGAACTCTATAATCACAAGGGAAGCAAAATTTAAAGATTTGGAAAATTCTCAGCCTAGCCATGTTGTAAAGAATGATACAGCTTGTTGAGGAGAAACCAAAGGTGCGGTGCAAGCATCTGTTAAGGGAATTCGTGTGGATGGAAGTAAGCCAGATGCTATTTACCAAGACAATGGGAGAATGACCAGTAAGGTATTTCAGAGATGTTCAGAGTTGCCCTATCCATCACAGGCCCTGAACTCCGGGGCCTGTGGCAGAACAATGTTAAGGCTCTGCTCCCTAAATTCTGGTGCAGTGCTCCTTGGTTACGCCAGCTGTTGCTCAAGTAGGCTCAGGTGCAGCTCAGATCACCCTTCTAGAAGGCACAGGTGATAAACCTTGGCATGGTGTTTGCACAGTGCCATCTCCATGGGTGTGCAAGTGCATGAGCTGTGATGGTGTGGCTGCCTCCAACCATATTTCAAAGGATGCCAGAAAAGCGTTGAGTGCCCAGGCTGAGAGCTGTCATGGGGCACGGCCACTGCAGAAACCCCCCAATAGAGTGATACGAAGTAGAGGTGTGAGGGCAAAGCCACCATAGGAAGCCTCCACTAGGGCAATGCTCAGACATGCCATGGGATTGGGGCTGTCTCTGAAACCCTGGAAGGGTAGGGCCTACCAGTGTGCAACTCCAGCCTAGGAGAGACACGAGACTCCAATCTGTGAGAGCTGCAGCATGGTCTGTGCCCTGCAAAAATACAGAGGCAGGGTTGCCCAGAACCTTGAGGCTGGATATGGTCTGGATATCTGTGCCCTCCAAATCTCACACTGAAATGGAATTCCCAGTGTTGGAGGTGGGGCCTGGTGGGAGGTGTTTGGATCACTAGGGTGGATCCCTCAATGAATAGCTCAGCATCATGCCCTTGGTGATAAGTGAGTTCACATGCAATCTGCTTGTTAAAGAGGATGTGGCACCTCCCTCCTCTTTCCTGCTCCTGCTCTTCCATGTAACTTGCTGGCTCCTTGCTGACTTCTACCATGATTGTGAGCTTCCTGAGACCCTCACCAGAAGCAGATGGCAGCACCATGCTTCCTGTACAGCCTGCAGTACCATGAGACAAAATAAAACCTCTTTTCTTTATAAATTACCCAGTCTCAGGTATCCCTTTATAGCAACGCAAGTCCTACCCCAATGTGTCCAGAGGCAGGACATGGAATCAAAGATTATTCTTGAGCCTTAAGATTTAATGCTGTTTGCCTTGCTGGTTTTAAGACTTGCTTGGGATTTTTCTATCATTCCTTTCTTCCTATTTTTCCCTTTTGGAATGGAAATGTCTGTGCTATGCCTGTCCCACCACTGTGTTTCGAATGCACATAACCTGTTTCATTTCACAGGCTCACAGCTTAAGAAAAACTGGCCTCATCCACATCTGATTTAAATGATATTAGGTTAAACTCTGGACTTTAGACTTCTTAGTTGGTGGTGGAACGAGTTAAGAATTTTGGGGTACTGGGATGGAATGAATGTATTCTGCGTATGAGAAGGACATAAATTTTGGGCGCCAATGGCAGAATGCTATGGTGGGGGGACGAGGAGGAGGAGGGAAGAAGAGGAAATGATCAGACTCTTCTCTGAATTCTCTGAGGCAACAATGAATGCCTGAAGACAACAGAGCAATGTTTATTTACTAAGTTCTGAACAAAAGCAAAAGAGATTAAAAACCACTCAGCCAAGATCTGGTTAAGTATAAAAGCCTCAGGCATTCTCAAACATGAAGTACCTCTTTAAATTGGTGGAGGGAAGTAGGGCAAAGTATGTGTGAGAGGGGAATTAAAAGATCATTCAAAATTAAGAACAAAGACATGGAGAAGCCACAGTAAAAGGACTAGTCTTGATCACTGAATATAATTAATCGTAAAACTAGAGAAAATAAAGCTAGTTATGTAGCAAATGTGGAAATTGTGGTCACAAAACAAAAGGTAAAACTATATACTATGACTATAAAAATAGCAATATCACTTTTAAAAATTAGAAAGTGGAGGCAGGGAAGATGAAAAGTGCAATACATTAGCAGTATGTATTTCATCTTTCAGGCTGGAAGTCAATCAATTCTGTGTAGAACACAGTATTTAAATAGGGTATGCAATTAAAAAATGGTTAAAATGGTAAATTTTATGTTATGAATATTTTACCAACATAAACAATGTACAAAAAATGGGACAATGTTTTTTATCTTGCTTTTTTAACAGAAGGAACTTTTTATTTTTTTTGGAGCTGAAGTCTTGCTTTGTTGCCCAGGCTGGAGTGCAGTGGCACAATCTCGGCTCACTGAAGCCTCCTCCCTCTGGGTTCAAGGGATTCTCCTGCCTCGCCTCCTGAGTAACTGGGATCACAGGCACACACCATCATGCCCAGTTAATTTTTCTATTTTTTTTTTTTTTAAGTAGAGTCGGGGTTTCATCATGTTGGCCAGGCTGGGCTTGAACTCCTGACCTCAAGAGATCTGCCCACCTCAGCCTCCCAAAGTGCTGGGATTACAAGCATGAGACACCATGCCTGGCCAGGAACTTATATTTTTAAAAATTTATGACTCTAACCATTTTATTTTTCCTGTTGAATACTATTTCATTAAATAACATGTATAACGCATGCCATTTCTGTAAAAGTATTTCCTTCTATTTATCCATTTATCCATCTTTTCATGTGAACACAACCATAGGAACGTGTCTAAAATAATGTTCACCTAACATTAATGATGGCTATTTCTAAATAATGAGGTTCATTTCAATTTTTTGAGTTCTAAAAGTTTATTTATATTCGTTCTTTAAATTGGTGTTAAACATGCATAACACATCATTTTAACCATTTTTAAGTTTTCAGTTCTGTGGTATTAAGTAAATTCACATTACTGTGCAACCATCCATCTCCAGAGCTTTTTCCATCTTCTTCTGAAACTGCACACATTAAACAATAACTTTAATTTTCCCATTTCCCTCTTCTCCAACACCTGACAATCACCAATCTACTTATTTCTCTACTCCAGGCACCTCATATAAGAGGAATCATACAAGATATATCCTTTTGTGCCTGGCTTATTTCATTTAGCATAATGTCTTCCAGGTTCATCCATTCTGTAGCATGTATCAGAATTTCATTTCTTAGACTGAATAATATTCTACTGTATGTACATACCACATTTACTTTTGTTGCTTTGCAGACACTCTTTGTCTTTTACTTTTGACAGTTTCATGATAATGTGTCTTGATGTCGGACTCTGGGTTTATCAAACGTGGATTCCTTGAGTTTCTTTGATTTGTTGAGCCAAACTTCCTCAAATTTGATAAGTTTTCAGCTATTATTTCTCTAAATTATCTTTCCACCCTTTCTCTTTTTTCTCCTTCTGGACTCCAGTAATGCATCAATTGGTCTGCCTGATGGTATTGCATAAGTCCTTCAGACTCTGTTCACTTTTCTTTTTTCTTTGATTTTGCTCCTCAGACTTGATCATTTCAAATAACTTGCCTTCAAGTTCACTGATTCTTTCTTTTGCCTGTTCAAGTCTGCTGTTGAACCCTTCTAGTAAATTTTTCAATTCAGCTACTGTATTTTCCAGTTCCAGAATTTGGTTCTTTTAAATAATTTGTTTCTTTGTTGACAGAAATTTTGTTCATGGATCATTTCCCTGATTTCATTATTTCTCATTAGCTCATTGAGCATATTTAAGATAGTTGTTTTAAAGTCTTTTCTGAGCAAATCCAATTAATTTGTGTGTCTTTACAGAATAGTTTCTGAAGATTTATTTTGTTCCTTTGGATGAGCCAGGTTTCTTCCTTTCTTTGCGTGTTCTATGATTTTTTTGCTGAAAATTTGACATTTGAAAAAACCACCCCTTCCAGTCTTTGAAGACTGACATGAAAGACCTTCACTACTTATCAAGCACCTGAGCCTTGGGAACGGTGTAGGGAGTGTGCTTAAGGTCATCTCAGGTCTTTTCTGGGCATGCATCCTGTCTGGGCCTGTGTATGCTGTTTTTTTTTTTTTTTTTCTTGTTTCCTCTGGCTGCCTGTAAATGTCTTAATTTCCCAGAATCTCACCCAAGCTTCTTCTGAAGGCCTTAGATATTGTATGGTATTCCTCTGTGCATAACCTCTTCCTCCTACACATCCAGAGGTCTGTAGTCTCCCTGTAGTTTTCATGTGCTATGGTGCCCACCACTGCCTTCCTTGGCCCTCAGCCTGAGATTCAAACCATGCCGCATTCCCTGTATGTGCTCTGAACGAGGCGAGTCTGAAACCAGTCTCTTGGGCAACCCACTGATAGGCAAGAATGCCTCAAACTAGTCCTGCTCGAATCCTTCTCTCCTGAGGAAGGGAATGGAGAACTGGGCCATTTACTTCTCTTTGTGCTGCACTGTGCCAGAGATAGAGTAGGGTAAGGGTGAGTAAAATTATCACAGAATGTCCTATCATTTTGCAAGTGGCTTTTTCTTGATTGGGCATTTGCTGGGTTGCCACAGATCTCTGACTGGTTTCCATAGTTCCTACAAAGTTATTTTAGTCAGTCTGTAGCTATTTATTTGATGTTTCTGTGGGGAAACAAGCATCTGCAACATCCTAGTCAGCCATTTTGCTAATGTTTGAATTTTGCTCTGCTTGAGCATGTACAATATTATGAAAAAAAAAATTTCTTTAAGGAAACAAAACAAAATTTTTATAAAGTAAAATAAAACCCACTCCAAGTATGAAGTATAGTCTGTGTTAATTCAGCTGGGAATGTAGAGAAAATCCAACTTATAGCTTAATCAAATAGAAAAAAATTTCATTTTTTTCTTTCACAAAAGGTAGGCACTTCATGAAACCAATTCAGGTGCAAGACAACATCATCAGAAACCCAGATTCTTTGTTTCTGCCCCAAAATCCTTAGCTTTTTTTTCTTCAAGTTTTCTCATGAAAATGTCCTTAGTATTTATTTTTATGTGTCATGGTCAAAGGCTCTACATAACAAAGCAAAAAAGGAGGACAGTATGGGAACGAGTGCCAATTATATCTGTTCTTCTTCAGAAGAAAAGCAAAAGGTTTCCCAGAAACTCTCAGCAGACTTCTAGTTTCCATCTTACTGGCCTCATGTGTGTCAAGCATGTAGCTACCCTGCCAGCAATGAAAGGCTGGAGGAGAAAGTTTTTAGGTGTTATAGTCTCTAGAAGAGAGGCAGGTGAGGTAGAAAGAGGTGAGAATGATGATGGGGGAGCCAATCCACAGTCTCTGCTGCAAGGGTCTAAGTTATTTCTTGAAACAAATTTTTCAGTGCTTTTGTTGAGTCACAATATTTTACATAAATTTATAGTTAATAAGCTTGGTGGAAAGTATTTAAATCTTCAATTTGAGAAAGATTACCTGAAGACATAACCAACCTCAGCTACAAGTTACTTTCAGTAATAAGGAAAAAGGGGCACCACGGACTCCCTGCACCAATACTATACTAATATGATATCTGACAAAAATCTATTGCGGGTAACGTAAGAAAATAAATGTAATTTTTATTAATTTAAAAGTCAATACCGAAATCTCCCAAGAGAATTATTTATCTGCCAACATCTCCTACAGCGGTTATACATTTTTTAAAAGTACACGCTGTCAACAAGTCAGCACACTCTTTGGTAATGATTATGTCCATATATGTTAGTCATCAGCCTGTCGATAACTGACTAGAACATTTTTCCAGTTTAAATGCTCAGAATCCAGGTTCCTCAGATAAGAGCTATTTTAATCTTTTCAGAATTCTAAGGCAAGGGTAATCAGAATAAAATCATTTTTTAAAGAAAACTCACCTCAGCTCCCAGATAGTAACATGCTATTTATTACACGGGACAAAAATGTATGATGTCTAGTTAGTAAGGCTTTCATTCCAGTTCTGATGACTCAAAAGCTGGAACATAACACAGCAACATTCAATACCAACCAAAATCCTTCAGTTGCCCATCCCTCAAACTGGATAAGGGTAAAGAAATATTTAAAAAGAAAAAAAAAAGCAATAGTATGAACAGACTTAGGTAGTCTTTGAAAAACACCCAAACGAATTTTCCTCTTCGGTATTCTTTTTCAAGTCCACCCTCATTCCTTTTTGGAAGGAGGAATGGTGTGAAATGCACTCAAGATGAGCTATTTCTTGAAAGATGAGTAGGAACTTGCCAAAGGCTTGGGGAGGGGAGTGCTAGTCCAGGGACAAAGGCGCTCTTGGAGCAGGGTAATCCATATTCATAACTAACAACTCCCCAAGTAAACTTCCTAGTCTGCCATTTTCCCAGTTTTGAACCATGTTGTTCCTTCTACTTCTCATTCCTGAGAGAATTTCAAGACTTTTATTTTTTTCTTTCTTGCTTGCTTTTTCAATTCCTAAAGACACATTAGTGCTGCCAGTAATTCCCACTCTGGAATCTCTCAGTTCTGGAGTTCTAGCTTCCAGCGGGGAGCTTCTCTCTTGTGTCCACCTCTTCTTCTTCTAAAAGACTTAGTTATTCCTCTCATCACTGCCCTGGCCCTAGCCCTGTGACATTAAATAAGTCACTTAATTTCTCAGAGCCCCAGGTTTCCTGTCTATTTATATAAATTATACATATATATAAAAACATAGCTGAGCTAGTGCAACAGTTCTCAACCCAGTGACTCAGTAGAATCTTTTCATAATAAATATTTTATAATTCCCCTTTTTATTATCCTAAAAATAACCATAAACAATATAACAATATAATCTATTTACATGTGTCTTTTTAATCAATATAATGCACTATTTATAATACAGGGGAGGAAAAGGGAATTTATAATGTAATATTTTAATCATTTCTTTCCTTTTTTTTTTTTTTTTTTTTTTTTTTTTTTCCAGACAGTCTTACTCTGTCGCCCAGGATGGAGTGCAGTGGCGTGATCTCGGCTCACTGCAACCTCCGCCTCCCGGGTTCAAGCAATTCTCCTGCCTCAGTCTCCCGAGTAACTGGGATTATAAGCGCCCGTCACCGCATCCAGCTAATGTTTGTATTTTTAGTAGAGACGGGGTTTCACCATCTTGGCCAGGCTGGTCTCAAACTCCTGACCTCGTGATCCACCTGCCTTGGCCTCCCAAAGTGCTGGGATTACAGGCGTGAGCCACCACGCCTGGCCTATTTTAATCATTTCAATGTGTCAATACTTGAGGATAACTGCGCTGTAAGACATAAGGAAGTGGTCAAATGCTTGTACCATTTGACCACTAATGGTACAAGCATACCATAATGGAATACCCTAAATGCAGCAGATACACATGTAAACTAGTACCAAGAGAATTCTCAAATTGATGAGGAGAGAAAAATGAAAGACTAGTGTGGTAGGCTGAATGATGGTTCCCCCAAAAGATGTCCACATCCCCATCATGGGAACCTGTGAATGTTAGCTTACAAGACAAATGCTTTGCAGATGTGATTAAATAAGAGATACTGAGATGGAGGTGATAATCCTGGATCACTTAACTGGGTCTAACTACAATCACAAGTATTCTTATAAAAGGGAGGCAGAAGGGATGACATCATCAAGATGGCAGAAGAGGACTCCTGGACCTTCCTTCTTCCAGCAAGCAAACTGATTCCACAACAATCCCCATCGCCGAATTCCCTTTCTGTGAAATCCAGAAACTTTAAGAGGCTCCTGCATCCCAGTAAGTGTGAAACCAGTCACATCAAAGCCAGTAAGTCAATTCAGATACCCTGCTACCATAATCCTCTGGCATAGCTCCATAAGACAGGAACAAAATCCCCCAGCTCCTAGCTTCTCCCCAGGAAGAGAAAGAGGTACCCTATGTGTCTAATGTCCAAAGTTTTCTAGGAACTACCCAGAAAACTGGTTTATGTCTACCCTGTCTTGGAGCACTGACAGAACCCAACAAACTCTGGCCACTCATGGCAATTTGGGGTGTTGATCACTATAGCCACCCCACCCTCTACCTCTGGCTCATCACAGAGTAAGCAGGCAAAAACCCCAGCTCTTTAGCTTCTAGCTGGGAATGGATAGGAGAGTACCATGTGTCCAACCACTCACCTTAAATGGGGACTGCCTGAGGAAAATGGCTTCAGTCTCCATGGTCTCAGAAGCTGAAGGGACCTGAAATATTCTAGATGCCTAGGGACTATTAAGAACAAAGAAAGTGGATAGGACTGGCATGAAGGTTTGAAAGATCCCAGAATTTCTGTCAGGGCTGATTGATGAGGGTCTTCTCCAGAATGAGTCCAGACCATGAAGACTAAGAGAGGTAATTATTTTGTCTATGGCACAAAAACATCAACAGAGAATGTCAAGGAAAAAGAAGAAACAAGGAAATATTTTCCCCAAAAGACAAAGAGATGAATCCCTAGAAACTAATCCTAATAAAATGGAGATATATCAATTAACTGACAGAGAATTCGAAATCACTACTACCAAATAAGTTCCCACATGTACACACTTAAGTTTTGTATACGGTTATTCACAGAAGCACTGTTTATATTAGCCAAAGACTAGAGACAGCCAAAATGTCCATCAATCGTGGTCTGCTTAAATGAATGAATTTTAATTGAAGAAATTATGCATTTACATAAGAAGATCTTCAAGATATAATGCTGACTATAATATATATTATATATATATAAAATATATATAAAACTTAGTAGCATTCCTGTGATAAAAAGGAAAAAGTAAAAATGCGTATGTATTTGTGTGTGTGTGTGTGTGTGTGTGTGTCTGCAGTTGTTCCCTCCAGGGAGGGAAACAGTAAATGAAGGCAGACTTTTCACTTTTGTACTTTTGAAATTATGACATATGTGAATGTGTTACTATTTATTTATTTTCTTAAAACAGGGCCTCACTCTTGCCCAGGCTGGTGTGCAGTGGCATGTTAATAGCTCAGTACAACGTTGAACTCCAGGCTAATTTTTTTTTTTTTTTTGAGATGGAGTCTCGCTCTGTCGCCCAGGCTGGAGTGCAGAGGCACGCTCTCAACTCACTGCAACCTCCGCCTCCTGGGTGCAAGTGATTCTCCTCCCTCAGCCTCCCGAGTAGCTGGGACTACAGGCGTGTGCCACCACGCCTGGCTTTTTGTATTTTTAGTAGAGACAGAGTTTCACCATGTTAGCCAGGCTGGTCTCGATCTCCTGACCTCGTGATCTGCCCGCCTTGGCCTCCCAAAGTGCTGGGATTACAGGCGTGAGCCACCGTGCCTGGCTAATTTTTTAATTTTTTTGTAGAGATGGGCCTTACTATGTTGCCCAGGATGGTCTTAAACTCCTGGGATCAAGCAGTCCTCCCTCCTAAGCCTTCCAAAGTGCTGGGATTACAGGCATAGGCCACCACACCTGGCCTTGAATGTGTTACCTTTTAAACAATAAATACAATTTTGTTAAAAATAATTCCTTAAGTTAAATAGCTAGAGAACTTTAATCTTTTTTTAATAAATAAATAAAAATAGCGTGTTCATCATCTGGATATTTAATTATTTGCTTTCTTAGCTTTTTCTACCACACTAATTGGTGGGTTAGATTTTATCCCCCATCATATGCAATGTTTTTTTCCACAAAATATGAGAATGGGTTTCCTCAAAATATGCTATATAACACAAACTTAAAAGTTGACCAAGAAGGGCTCACTAGTGTTACACACTAGCGTAACGCATCATCTATTATTGTCCAGTGTTACACATGAGAAAGACCAGCCTTTCATCTTAGAAACAGAGATTCTGTTAACAGTGTCAAACAAGGGGATGCAAACCAATCATTTAAGTGCTTATGTAGCTTTTAATAGAGCTGTAAATCTGGCAGCATTCAGAGACCAGTAGCAAATATATGGCTAAAAGTGCTCATTAATTGACTATTAAGTAGACTTCAGAAGTTACAGAAGGAACTGTTAGTTCATTAGGTCCCTGTGCCACATATCCCTGAAGTGGCTGACCAAGAACAACTTCAAAGCTCTTTTGTGCTGGGAAAGAATGCCAATGAATCAATTTTCTTATCCAATTTCATAAAACTCAATTGCCTTAATAAATAATGATGATAAACGTAATGAAATATTAAGCAATAATTAAAAACAAAGGTTATGTAGAAATATATTTAAAAGCTCCTAACATTAAAGTCAACAAACCAGAATAGAAAGAAAAATATCTAGGAGTTTTACTACATAAAAATTCCCAAGTCTTGATGATGCCCAACAAAGCTCTTCCCAATGAGCACCCCAGCTTGTTTCCTGATTCTTCTACTTCTCTGCCCTCACTAACTCTGCTTCAGCTACACTGGCTTCTCTGATGTTTTTTGAAAACACCACACATCTAAAATACAGCACACCCTTTGCTATAGTTGTATATTCTTCAGTTATTAAAAATAAACCTTCCCATTGTATTTCCTAAAGGGAATTTTTCCATGTGAAAGCTTGTAACTGAGAAAACAGATGATATGTATGTAGGATTAGGTTGGTGCTTTGTTAGAAATATTGCACCTATAATTTCATTGAAATTATCCTTCCTTTAATCTCCTAAATAATAAAAAACATAATAGAATGATTGAATACATTTAAAACAGCGAAAAGGGAAGAAATTATGTTGCTCAAATCAAGAAAAACTTGTCAATGAAAAACAGTACCTGCATCAGATAGAAAGATATCAAATTAACAACCTAATATTGCAACTAAACAATATGGATATGTTCAGAAGTAAGTTCTAGATGTGCAGAACAAGTTTAATGCCTGGAGTATAGTCCAAAGTTTTTGATGATTCTTTGTTATCTTTATTATTTTTTACCCAAATTGACACACAGAATTTAAACAGAACAACTCAAGTACGTCCTTGTAATATTTCCTAGGATTTTCTTGCATTTTAAACAGATAAACATAGCCTACTTGCAAATATGCAACTGTATATGCACTAGTATCTAGCCACATAAAAAAAACAAAAGATGGCCAACATCAAGAAAACCGTTTGTAGAAAAAAAATACAAAATAGTTATGTATCTTTTGATAGCAAAGATATATTTTTCTGGGATATTTGTTGGTTTTTTAATTAAATGAAAATTATATATCTTTACCATGTACAATATATTTCAATATCATGTAGTATGTAAACATTGTGGAATGGCTAAATCAAGCTAAATAACACATCCATTACCTCACATATTTGCTTTGTTGTGGTGATAACATTTAAAATGTACTCTGTTAGCAATTTTCAAGTATGTAATATACTTGTTATTAACTGTAATCACCACATTATACAGGTTGAACATCCCTAATCTGAAAATCCAAAATCCTCCATCATATGCAATGGGAACCAGTCACAGGCACTTGGAGTTAGGCCCACTGACACCACCTCCCAGCCTGTGAAGACCTCTGAGGAAGCTCTGCATTCCCTAGAGCACTGTAAACACAACGCTTTGAAACATGGCACCTCACACGGCTGGTCACCAATGCCCATATAGTAAGGTAAGATAACCCATTTGCAAATAAATTCCATCGAGATTTCTTTTGCAGCAACTTTTTCCTGTTTTTTTTTTTTTTTAAGTGGCATGGGTCATTCCCACAACCACAGAATATATATTCTTCTCATCTGCATGTGAAACATACTCTATGACTGACCACATGCTCAGGAAAGTCTCAACAAATCAAAAAAAAACAAATCAAAACTGAAATCATACCAAGAATCCTCTTGGGCTATAGTGGAATAAAAATAGAAATCAATACAAAGAAGAAATCTCAAAAACATACAAACACATGAAAACTAAAGAATTTACTCCCGAATGACTTTTGGGTAAACAACAAAATTAAGGCAGAATAAAAAAAATTCTTTCAAACAGTGAAAATCAAGATATAACACACCAAATCTGTAGGATACAGTAAAAACAGTGTTAAGAAGAAAGTTTAGGCTGGGCGCGGTGGCATATGCCTGTAATCCCAGCACTTTGGGAGGCCGAGGTGGGCGGATCACTGGAGGTCAGGAGTTCGAGACCAGCCTGGACAATATGGTGAAACCCTGTCTCTACTAAAAATGCAAAAATTAGCTGGGTGTGGCGGTGTGTACCTGTAGTCCCAGCTACTCAGGAGGCTGAGGCAGAAGAATCGCTTGAACCTAGGAGGCGGAGGTTGCAGTGAGCCAAGATCGTGCCACTGCACTCCAGCCTGGGTGACAGAGCGAGACTCCATCTCAAAAAAAAAAAAAAGGAAGAAAGTTTATAGTGCTAAATGTCTACATAAAAAAGAAAAATCTCAAATTAACCTAATGTCACACCTACAGGAACTAGAAAAACAAGAACAAATTAAATCCAAAGCTAGCTGAAGAAATAATAAAAACAGAGCAGAACTAAATGAAGTTGAGACTAAAAGAACTATATAACGATTGACGAAATGAAAAAGTGTTTTTTTGGAAGGATAAACAAGATCAATAAACCACTAACTAGATCAACAAAGAAAAAAAGAGAGATGATCCCAATAAACACAATCAGAAATGACAAAGGTGACATTGTAACTAACCCCACAGAAATAAATTCAAAAAAAAAAAATCCTCGGAGACTACTATGAACATCTCTATGCACATAAACTAGAAAATCTAGAGGAAATGGATAATTACCCAGAAATATACAACCTCTCAACATTGAATCAGGAAGAAATTGAAACCCTGAACAGACCAGTATTGAGCTCCAAAATTGAATCAAAATTGAATCCTTACCTTACCAACCAAAAAAAAAAAAAAAAGTCCTGGACCAGATGGATTCACAGCCAAATTCTACCGGATGAACAAAGAAGAGCTGATACCAATTCTATTGAAACTATTCCAAAATATCGAGGAGGAGGGACTCCTCCCTAACTCATGCCAAAACCCAGTATCATCCTGATGCCAAAATCTGGCAAAGACACAACAAAAGTAGAAAACTATAGGCCAACATCCCTGATCAACACAGAAGCAAAAATCCTCAACAAAATACTGGCAAACGGAACCTGGTAGCACATCAAAAAGGTAATCCACCACGATCAAGTGGACTTTATTCCTCAGATGCAAGGATGATTCAATGTACGCAAATCAGTAAATGTAAAAAGAGAATTAAAAACAAAAACCCCTAGATGCAGAAAAAACATGAGATAAAATCCAACATCTCTTTAGGATAAAAAAAAAAAAAAAACCTCAACAAACTAGGCATTGAAATAATAAGAGTCATTTATGACAAAACTACAGTCAATATCATATTTAATGGGGAAAAGTTGAAAGGGTTTCCCCCAAAATCTGGAACAAAACAGGTATGTCCACTTTCACCACTCCTTCAACAAAGTACTAAAGTCCTAGCAAGAGCAATTGGCCAAGAGAAAGAAATAAAAGGCATCCAAAGAGGAAGACAAGTTATCTCTGTTCACTGACAATAGGATTCTATACCTAGAAAACCCTGAAGATCTTGCCAAAAGACTCCCAGACCTGAAACATGACTTCAGTGAAGTTTGAAGATACAAATTCAATGTACAAAAATCAGTAGCTTACATCAAAACAACATATTTAAGAAAAAAAAAATCAGAAGCATTTCTATACACCAATAACATTCAAGCTGAAAACCAAATCAAGGGCACAATCCTATTTACAACAACCACACACACACAAGATACTTAGGAATACATCTAACCAGGAAGGTGAAATATCTCTACAAGGAGAACTATAAAACACTACTAAAGGAAATCACAGATGACATAAACAGATGGAAAAACATTCCATGCTCAAGGATTGGGAAGAATTAAGATCATTTAAATGGTTATATTGCCCAAATTACCAACATTATTCTTCACAGAATTAGAAAAAAAAAATTTGAAAATTCATATGGAACCAAGAAAGAGCCCAAATAGCCAAAACAAACTTAAGCAAAAAGAACAAAGCTGGAAGCATCATGTTATCTGACTTCAAACTATACTACAAGGCTATAGTAACCAAACACCATGGTACTGGTATATAAAGAGACACATAGACCAATGGAACAGAACAGAGAAACCAGAAATAAAACCACATACCTACAACCAACTGATTTTCAACAAAGAAAATCACAATACACAAAAATTAACTCAAGATGGAACAAAGATTTAAATGAAAGATGTCAAATTATAAAAATCCTAGAAGAAAATCTAGGAAATACTCTTCCGGACATTGGCCTAGGCAAAAAATTTATGACAAACTCCTCAAAAGCAAATGCAATAAAAATAAAAATTGACAAGTGGGACCTACTTAAACTAAAGAGCTTTGGCATAGCAAAAGAAACTATTAACGGAGTAAACAGATAACCTATAGAATGGGAGAAAATATTTGCAAATTCTGCATCCAACAAAGGACTAATATCCAGAATCTACAAGGAACTCAAACAAATCAATGAGAAAAAGCAACCCCGTTAAAAAGTGGGCAAAGGACATGAACAGATACTTCTCAAAAGAAGACATACAAGTAGCCAACAAATACATTAAAAAATGCTCAACATCACTAATCATCAGAGAAATGCAAACCAAAACCACAATGAGATGCCATCTCACACTAGTCAGAATGGCTATTATTAAAGTCAAACAGAACTGCCATTCGATTCAGCAATCCTATTACTGGGTATATACACAAAGGAAATGAAATTGTTCTACCAAAAAGATACCTGCACTCTCATGCTTATTGCAGCAGCTGTATTCAAAATAGCAAAGATGTGGAATCAACCTAGGTGCCCATCAATGGTGGATCAGATAATGAAAATGTGGTACATATACACCATGGAATACGACGCAACCATAAAAAAATAATGAAATAATGTTCTTTGCAGCAACATGGATGCAGCTGGATGCCATTATCCTAAGTGACGAGTTCAGTTGAAGCCCAAACCTCAGCATCACACAATAAATCCATGTAACACACCTGCACAGGTACTCCCTAAATCTAAAATTTAAAAAAAAAGAAAAAAATAGCACGAGAAAATTAAATATATGGTAAAACGGGTTTCTAATCTCAAACCTAGAAAAATGAAAAACCAACAGCTAAAGAAGTATTTGCTACACTTTGATCAATCTTTCCTCGCTCTAATAAATTGTACTGGCTGACCAACAGGTACTGAATTTACATTAAAATTCAAGCAAGTAAATGCTCTTCAGTCAGACATCATCAAAGATTCACCCATTTCCAAACTTCCAAAATTTTCGCATCACTAAAAACAATACAGCTTTAGTAGTGATCACCATTAGATGCTGCTTATTTACTTGATTTGAACAACAAGGGCACAGCGTTGGTGTTTTGTTTTTTTTGTTTGTTTGTTTTTGAGATGGAGACTTACTCTGTCACCCAGGCTGGAGTACAGTGGCACGATCTTGGCTCACTGCAACTTTCACCTCCTGGGTTCCAGTGATTCTCCTGCCTCAGCATCCTGAGTAGCTGGCATTACAGGCGCACACCACCATGCCCGGCTAATTTTTATATTTTTAGTACAGATGGGGTTTCACCGTGTTGGCCAGGCTGGCCTTGAACTCCTGATCTCCAGTGATCTGCCCGCCTTGGCCTCCCAAAGTGCTGGGATTACAGGCATGAGCCACTGCACCTGGCTGAATTTGAGAGTAACCTGAACAATGGTAAACAAATGTGACTGACTGTTGACTATCTCATCTAATAGACTTTTTTTCAAATTTGCATTTGCAGTACCACGATGTCATTTCACCCAAGCAGGTCAATTATTTCATAAAATTTTGTTTTCCTTTGACAACGAGAAAGATGTCATCTCTGTCATATTCAGAAAGATTTCTTTCTAATGAATACACATTTGCATCTGGTATGATTTTTGTTTTTCTCATTAAAAGAAAAATCCCTGTGAAACAAGTTGGGCATCTAGGCACTTAATACTGGATCCCTCAGTTCACTAACTTTTCACTTTTCATTCTACTCCTTACATTAGTAAACTGAAATACACAACTCCAAGATTACTAATCTAGGTAGCTAGTCATCAACTATAAGTCCAATATTTTAACAGTTACAAATAGCTAAAAACGTTGAAAAAATATATCAGACAATATAGGACATTTTGGGACAGGAGAAGAAATAAACCTGGAAAACCTAGTTACAGTGCTGTGGTAGAACAAGCCTTATGTCTAGAGTCAGAGATGTGGCTTTAAGTCTCAGTTCTACTTGTGTTTAGCTGGCGAATCCCTGAAGAAGTTACTTAATTTTTTAGTGATGTTATTAATGACTCAATTAAATAGCATCAAAAATATTTTTAAGCATTTAAAAATGCAATAGTCCGGGCGCAGTAGCTCACGCCTGTAATCCCAGTGCTTTGGGAGGCCGAGGCTGCCCGATCACGAGGTCAGGAGATAGAGACCATCCTGGCCAACACGGTGAAACCTCGTCTCTACTAAAAATACAAAAATTAGCTGGGTATGGTGGCATGTGCCTGTAATCCCAGCTACTCGGGAGGCTGAGGCAGAATTGCTTGAACCAGGGAGTCAGACGTTGCAGTGAGCTGAGATCGTGCCACTGCACTCCAGCTTGGAGACAAAGCGAGACTCCATCTCAAAAAAAAAAAAGCAATAGTATCTGATATGTGGAGTTATACATGCAGACAAGATAAAGACAGAAAAATCATCCTGCTTTCTTTACACGTATAGAACTTAAAAACTTACTAGATTCCACCGTCATCTGGAGCAAACTATCAATAACATTAGACAGGAGTCCTTTACTGGATATTCTTAGATGACTTAATATTACTGGAACAGCCTGATACTCCAAAAACAAGGTTTTTCCTTCTTCTGTCTTCAAGTCCAAACAAAGAGAATCAAATGCCTGAGCCAGGTAATCAGCTGGAAAATAGTTATGTACAATCAACTGCAGTTTTGCTAGTCTAGGTGTCAATCAGAAACAGAAGGTAAAAAAGCAATGTCATTAACAAACTCAAAAGACAAAAATTAAATAAGAGATCACAGTCTAAATTTAGATTCTAACTAATTTGTCAGAACTCAAATGGGGAGGGAGAGAGGAGACATTATGATGTGGTAAATTTCATTTAGAATTTTCATGTTTTATCATCAAAATAACAAATAAGCCCCATTTGTTAATACTAAGGAAGAAAAACAATGCTTATTAGTATCACAAATGTTTTTTTCCATATTTGATAACTACTACATGCTTCCAAAAACTTAGTATTTCTATCTCTATAATAGCTTTCTAAGATTATGTTTTTTTTGTTGCTGCTTCCTAGAAGTTTACCTACTTCAAAATGTAATTTATACAAACATGCTAAATGGATTTTAAATAAGGATTTGTTTCCTAGTAAAGCTGAAACAAAAGATAATTTCAGAAGATTGAATATGCTCTGGTGTGTCAGTTTTCATGATACATCTGCCATTAAGAATGGCAGCAAGATTTTACACAGGCCAGCGCTGTGACGACTCCTGAATCAGAATCCCTGAAACTTTCTTAAAGATGTCCCACAGATGACTGAGAAACCTGCAAGGCCAGGACTGGGAAGCACTAATTTAAGCAGAATCAATGCAAATGAAGTAAGATACTTGCATCATTACACTTCAGTACACTACACAACCCAAGTCCCTACTCTTACAGCAGTCTTACCTTGTGCTTTTAATGTACAATAATCAAGTTTTCTAAAACTCTCCTTTCAAAATGCTATTCAGAGGAAAAAAAAAAACCGTTCATGCTATCCAAGTAATAATTTTTATACTGAGATTTCTGTTTAAAGGAGAAGACTCAAGAGCACCATGAAATACTGAAAGTACAACAGAATCACTGTATTAAAATTTACTCTTTTGTAGCTTCATGTTGCATTTCTTCTTTGCTGTTTCAGCTTACATAATAAGTAATTTAAAACCCTGGTTATTAAGAATGAAAAGTTTAGAATAACTTGTGTGAAGTGAAAATACATATGCAACTATTTTGAGAAAGTAAGATCTGTGCCTCTGAATCAATTATAGTACACTCCATTTTTACCACTGGTAGAATTTAGTTCAAGGAACACCAACATTACTGTACTTAATTTTGTGGTTTAAAAAAACATTGTACCTCTCCCTCTCCCTCTCCCTCTCCCTCTCCCTCTCCCTCTCCCTCTCCCTCTCCCTCTCCCTCTCCCTCTCCCTCTCCCTCTCCCTCTCCCTCTCCCTCTCCCTCTCCCTCTCCCTCTCCCTCTCCCTCTCCCTCTCCCTCTCCCTCTCCCTCTCCCTCTCCCTCTCCCTCTCCCTCTCCCTCTCCCTCTCCCTCTCCCTCTCCCTCTCCCTCTCCCTCTCCCTCTCCCTCTCCCTCTCCCTCTCCCCTCTTTTTTCAGTCTCCCTCTCCTTCTTTTTTCGGTCTCCCTCTGTTGCCGAAGCTGGACTGTACTGCCGGGATCTCGGCTTGCTGCAACCTCCCTGCCTCGGGCTCCTGTGACTCTCCTGCCTTGGCCTGCCGAGTGCCTGGGATTGCAGGCGCGCGCCGCCACGCCTGAATGGTTTTTGTATTTTTGGTGGAGACGGGGTTTCGCCGTGTTGACCGGGCTGGTCTCCAGCTCCTGGCCTCGAGTGATCTGCCTGCCTCGGCCTCCCGAGGTGCTGGGATTGCAGACGGAGTCTCGCTAACTCAATGCTCAATGGTGCTCAGGCTGGAGTGCAGTGGTGTGATCTCGGCTCTCTGCAACCTCCACCTACCAGCCTCCTGCCTTGGCCTCTTAAAGTGCTAAGATTACAGCCTCTGCCCCACCGCCACCCCGTCTAGGAAGTGAGGAGCGTCTCTGCCTGGCCGCCCATCGTCTGGGATGTGAGGAGCCCCTCTGCCCGGCCGCCCTATCTGGGAAGTGAGGAGCGCCTCTGCCCGGCCGCCCATCATCTGGGATGTGAGGAGCGCCTCTGCCCGGCTGCCACCCCGTCTGGGAGGAAGTGAGGAGCGCCTCTGCCCGGCTGCCCCGTCTGGGAGATGAGGAGCACCTCTGCCCGGCCGCCCCGTCTGGGAGGAAGTGAGGAGCGCCTCTGCCCTGTTGCCCTATCTGGGAAGTGAGGAGCGCCTCTGCCTGGCCGCCACCCCGTCTGGGAGGTGAGGAGCGCCTCTGCCCGGCTGCCACCCCATATGGGAAGTGAGGAGCGCCTCTGCCCAGCCGCCCCTTCTGGGAGGTGAGGAGCGCCTCTGCCCAGCCGCCCCGTCTGGGAGGTGAGGAGTGCCTCTGCCCGGCCGCCCCGTCTGGGAGGTGAGGAGCGCCTCTGCCTGGCCGCCACCCCGTCTGGGAGGAAGTGAGGAGCACCTCTGCCCAGCTGCCCCATCTGGGAAGTGAGGAGCGCCTCTGCCCGGCTGCCACCCCCTATGGGAAGTGAGGAGCGCCTCTGCCCGGCCGCCCACTCTGGGAAGTGAGGAGCGCCTCTGCCCGGCCGCCCACTCTGGGAAGTGAGGAGCGCCTCTGCCCGGCCGCCCACTCTGGGAGGTGAGGAGTGCCTCTGCCCGGCCGCCCCATCTGGGAGGTGAGGAGCGCCTCTGCCTGGCCGCCACCCCGTCTGGGAGGAAGTGAGGAGCGCCTCTGCCTGGCCGCCACCCCGTCTGGGAGGAAGTGAGGAGCACCTCTGCCCAGCTGCCCCATCTGGGAAGTGAGGAGCGCCTCTGCCCGGCTGCCACCCCCTATGGGAAGTGAGGAGCGCCTCTGCCCGGCCGCCCACTCTGGGAAGTGAGGAGCGCCTCTGCCCGGCCGCCCACTCTGGGAAGTGAGGAGCGCCTCTGCCCGGCCGCCCACTCTGGGAGGTGAGGAGCGCCTCTGCCCGGCCGCCCCGTCTGGGAGGTGAGGAGCGCCTCTGCCTGGCCGCCACCCCGTCTGGGAGGAAGTGAGGAGCGCCTCTGCCTGGCCGCCACCCCGTCTGGGAGGAAGTGAGGAGCACCTCTGCCCAGCTGCCCCATCTGGGAAGTGAGGAGCGCCTCTGCCCGGCTGCCACCCCCTATGGGAAGTGAGGAGCGCCTCTGCCCGGCCGCCCACTCTGGGAAGTGAGGAGCGCCTCTGCCCGGCCGCTCACTCTGGGAAGTGAGGAGCGCCTCTGCCCGGCCGCCCACTCTGGGAGGTGAGGAGCGCCTCTGCCCGGCCGCCCCGTCTGGGAGGTGAGGAGCGCCTCTGCCTGGCCGCCACCCCGTCTGGGAGGAAGTGAGGAGCGCCTCTGCCTGGCCGCCACCCCGTCTGGGAGGAAGTGAGGAGCACCTCTGCCCAGCTGCCCCATCTGGGAAGTGAGGAGCGCCTCTGCCCGGCTGCCACCCCCTATGGGAAGTGAGGAGCGCCTCTGCCCGGCCGCCCACTCTGGGAAGTGAGGAGCGCCTCTGCCCGGCTGCCACCCCCTATGGGAAGTGAGGAGCGCCTCTGCCCGGCCGCCCACTCTGGGAAGTGAGGAGCGCCTCTGCCCGGCCGCCCACTCTGGGAAGTGAGGAGCGCCTCTGCCCGGCCGCCCACTCTGGGAGGTGAGGAGTGCCTCTGCCCGGCCGCCCCGTCTGGGAGGTGAGGAGCGCCTCTGCCTGGCCGCCACCCCGTCTGGGAGGAAGTGAGGAGCACCTCTGCCCGGCCGCCCACTCTGGGAGATGAGGAGCGCCTCTGCCTGGCCACTCCGTCTGGGAGATGAGGAGCACCTCTGCCCGGCCGCCCCGTCTGGGAGGTGAGGAGTGCCTCTGCCCGGCTGCCACCCCGTCTGGGAGGAAGTGAGGAGCACCTCTGCCCGGCCGCCCCCTCTGGGAAGTGAGGAGCGCCTCTGCCTGGCCGCCACCCCGTCTGGGAGGAAGTGAGGAGCGCCTCTGCCTGGCTGCCCCATCTGGGAAGGGAGGAGCACCTCTGCCCGGCCGCCACACCGTCTGGGAAGTGAGGAGCGCCTCTGCCTGGCTGCCCCATCTGGGAAGGGAGGAGCACCTCTGCCCGGCCGCCACACCGTCTGGGAAGTGAGGAGCGCCTCTGCCTGGTCGCCCCGTCTAGGAGGTGAGGAGCGCCTCTGCCCGGCCGCCCAGTCTGGGAAGTGAGGAGCGCCTCTGCCCGGCCGCCCTGTCTGGGAGGTGAGGAGCGCCTCTGCCTGGCCGCCACCCCATCTGGGAGGAAGTGAGGAGCGTCTCTGCCCGGCCGCCCCGTCTGGGAAGTGAGGAGCGCCTCTGCCCGGCTGCCCCCTCTGGGAAGTGAGGAGCGCCTCTGCTCGGCCGCCCCCTCTGGGAAGTGAGGAGCGCCTCTGCTCGGCCGCCCCGTCGGGGAAGTGAGGAGCGCCTCTGCCCGGCCGCCCCGTCTGGGAGGTGAGGAGCGCCTCTGCCCGGCTGCCACCCGGTCTGGGAGGAACTGAGGAGCGCCTCTGCCCGGGCGGCCCCGTCTGGGAAGCGAGGAGCGCCTCTGCCCGGGCGGCCCCGTCGGGGAAGTGAGGAGCGCCTCTGCCCGGCCGCCCCGTCTGGGAGGAGAGGAGCGCCTCTGCCCGGGCGGCCCCGTCTGGGAAGCGAGGGGCGCCTCTGCCCAGCCGCCCTGTCTGGGAGGTGAGGAGTGCCTCTGCCCGGCTGCCCTGTCTGGGAGGTGTACCCAACAGCTCCGAAGAGACAGCGACCATCGGGAGCGGGCCATGAGGACGATGGCGGTTTTGTTGAAGAGAAGGGGAGGAAGTGTGGGGAAAGGAAGGAGAGATCAGATTGTTGCTGTGTCTGTGTAGAAAGGGGTGGGCATAGGAGACTCCATTTTGTTCTGACTAGGAGAAATTCTTCTGCCTTGGGATGCTGTTGATCTATGGCCTTTCCCCCAGCCCCCTGCTTTCTGAAACATGTGCTGTGTCAACTCAGGGTTGAATGGATTAAGGGTGGTGCAAGATGTGCTTTGTTAAACAGATGCTTGAAGGCAGCATGCTCTTTAAGAGTCATCACCACTCCCTAATCTCAAGTACTCAGGGGCACAAACACTGCAGAAGGCCGCAGGGTCCTCTGCCTAGGAGAACCAGAGACCTTTGTTCATGTGTTTATCTCCTGACCTTCTCTCCACTATTATCCTATGACCCTGCCATATCCCCCTCTCCGAGAAACACCCAAGAATGATCAATAAATACTTCAGAAATTAAAAAAAAAAAAAAAAAAAAAAAAAAAAAAAAAAAAAAAAAAAAACATTGTAAATAAATGTATATTAAGTTAAACAAAGTTGCTAGATTCTGTGATTCTGTTCAGACTTGCCTCATTTAGAAACATCCTTTTTTTTTTTTTTTAACAACACCACAGGCAGAAGAGTATACACAGATGAAGCCTGAATGCAACTCTTTATAGGAACAAAAGTTTTATCACAGTGCCACCTACTGTATTTGACACACATTATTCTTAGTATATAATTTGACAAGATTAAACAGGTTGAATACTATACAGTTTTTAAAAATAGGCTGACTACTATATGGTATTCTTTTAAGTTTGCAAACTTTAAAAAATTGTCCTTGAGGATTAGAAAAACTGTATTTGGTTACTTTTTCACAAGTGACCTTATCTTTTAGGGATAAATCAAAATTATGTCCTCATTTTAATTCTGTCTTCATTTTAATTTACTGAATATTTCAGATTTTCTAAATCCAAGAGTAATTTAACTTCTAAAAGAGTATTTTTAAAATTTTAGTTATCAATTATATCAAAGTTGATTTCTTTTTATAAATGCTATATTATTGAGTCTTTTAACAATGTCCTAGCAATCAAATGTAACCTTTTTATTCCCTAACAAAAGTCAAACTTCAAACTATTGATCTTAATCAGTATGATATACGGTTTTCCATTATTTTGTTTATATGATAAATTTAAAAATGATTAGAAAGTCTTTTGCAGAAACTCCCATCAAAAGGTGAACTCTACTGCCCACCCTTTCAATCTGGGCTAACCTTGTAACTTAACCAATAAAATGTAGCAGAAATGATGCTGTGTGAATTAGGAGCCTGAGGCTCAGCTAGATACTCTTCACCTATAAACAGGCCCCTGGAGAGAGGCCAAGAAAGAACAGCAGAACCAAGCCCAGCCGAGCCCAGCCAAATATCCAGCTGAGCTGAGCCCAAATTACCAACCCAAAGAATTGTGAACTGGTAAATAAAATGCTGGTTGAGCTAAGCCACTAAGTGTCTGGAAGTTTATTAGGCAGGAATAAACAGCTAATGTAGTCTAACAGACCTCAATTCTGATCTCAAGTAAAACCAACTCTTAAAAGTTTTATAATAAGTAATAATGTCTATTGATAACAATAGTAGCTAAAGACTTTATGCCAGACTTGCTAAACCTTTACATCAATTCTCTCATTAAAAAATAATTGTAGTGGAAACAGTAAAACAAACGAAAAAGACCTTCCAAATACCACATAGCTAGTAGTGAAGCTAAGATTCAAACCTTAGTTGTCTAACTATAGAGTTGAAGTAACTATTACATTATACTGGCTTCCTACCAAATCAAACCTTCCTGTTAACTGAGAACAGCAACAATTCCCTACATTTCTCTAGACCTAAAGTATAAGCTCACAATTTAAAAATACATAAATCTGCTTTGAGAGCCAAGTGCCAAGTAGGACAGGACAAATGTCCTAGTTCTAATGTACACATTTTCTACACACACACACACACACACACACACACACACATATATATAATATATTGCATATAGAAGACAGTTGGCTGGGGATGGCTGGTGCCTGTAACTCCACTGCTTTGAGGGGCCAAGGTGGGAAGACAGCTTCAGCCCAGGAGTTTGAGACCAGCTTGGGCAACATGGCAAGAGCTCATCTCTACAAAAAATAAAAAATTAGATGGGCATCGTAGTGCATGCCCGTAGTCCCAGCTACTTGGAAGCCTGAGGCAAGAGGGCTGCTTGAGCCCAGGAGTTCAAGGTTGTGGTGAGCTATGCTTGCACCACTGCGTTCCAGCCTGAGTGACAGCGTGAGATCCCATCTCTCAAAAAAAAAAAAACAGAAAGAAAGCTATCAGTAAACCAAATAATTCTATCAGATAAAATTCCTATAACTTCTTTTAACAATTTCTAGATTAAATTGGTACACATATATTGAAGGTTTTATTAATTAAAATACACATAGATTTCTATATCTCCATACTTATTGTTAATGACATATAATATTGTACTATGCTCATGATATGGTTAAGGGCCCAATATTTCTAGAAAAATCTGGGTCAATTATATTAGACTGACCCTCAGTTTGCTCTTCTGTAAAAATGACACTACCACCTACCTCATAGTTATTGCAGGAAATAAATTTGAAACAATCAAGTACAATGACTAAAACAATGCCAGCAAAGTCCAAGAACTCGGTTGATGTTCATTTTCTTCACTATTCCGACTGTGGGTCTATCAGCTATTTATCTTTTCTCATTATTACAAACAGCATATTAACACCTTGGAACATTTTTACTTTTGCAATTATTTCTTGCAATAGATCTCACGAAAGATTATGATGTATTTTGGTGATGTTTGTGAGCAGAATGCACTTCAAAAATATTAACTTTGATACAAACAAAATTGTGCCTATATCCTCAGTGACACATTATATTTGATCATTTTACTTCTGTAATGGTTATTTTATTTTATTTTATTTTATTTTAGTTCAGGGGTACATGCGCAGGTTTGTTACATAGGTACACTTGTGTCATAGGAGTTTGTTGTACAGATTATTTCATCACCCAGGTATTAAGCCTAGTACCCATTAGTTATTTTTCCTGATCCTGTCCCACCTCCCACCCGCTGATAGGCACCAGTGTGTGTTGTTCCCCTTATATATCCATGTGTTCTCATCATTTAGCTCCCACTTATAAATGAGAACATGTGCTATTTGATTTTCTGTTCCTGCATTAGTCTGTTAAGGATAATGGCCTCCAGCTCCATCCATGTCCCTGCAAAGGACATAATCTCATTCTTTTTAATGGCTGCATAGTATTCCATAGTGTGTATGTACCACATTTTCTTTATCCAGGTTATCTTCGATGCGCATTTGGGTTGATTCCATGACTTTGCTATTGTGAACAGTGCTGCAATGAATACAACACATGCATGTGTCCTTATAACAGAACAATTTCTATTCCTTTGGGTATATACCCAGTAATGGGATTGTTGGGTTGAATGGCGTTTGTCTTCAGGTCTTTGAGGAAATGCCACACTGTCTTCCACAATGGCTGAACTAATTTACACTCCCACAAACAGTGTACAAGTGTTCCTTTCTTTCCATAAAGAAGAGTTGTATCTTACAGTTAAATTTTATTTCAGAGATTGAGCATAACATACTGATTAAGTGTGCAGCTAAACTTTTTTATGCCTCAATTTCCTCATTTGTAAAATTACAATAATAATATTGCCATCTCATGAACTGTTGTAAGGATTAAATGAGTTAATATATATAAAGTGCTCAGCCTATAACATAGTAAGTGCTACGTAGGCGTTTATTTCTTTGGTTATCTCAGGAAGTACATGCTCCTAGGTAGTCATAAAATAGGCTTAAGAAGGTAGGCTTCAGCAATTGATAGAGGCTAAATTAGGCTCTGTCAAATGCAGATTGTATTGTTTTGGCACAATTATCTACCTTTGTAAACCTCATCACTAATATGAGGATAATAGTATTCAGAGATAAGGTATAAAGAGCTTAGTATCTGTGGTGCTATGATATATACATATAGGTTTTCGTCTCATTAGTCTTTGTTATGATGTTGGGTGTGTTAGGCCTCAGGGGAAGGTCTCTGACCTTCTCCTGCTCTCCTTTCACTTGGCCCAAGCCAGGACTCTAATCTTTCCTGGACTTTCTGATTGTGGGTCTTAACACCCTCCCCAGAGAGAGCCCTGCCCTATATCCTGGTGGACAGAATTGTGATGTCAGGAAGCCTCCATAAAAACCCAAGAGAAAGGCCGGGCGCAGTGGCTGACACCTGTAATATCAGCACTTTTGGGAGGCCGAGGTGGGCGGATCACCTGAATTCAGGAGTTCAACACTAGCCTGGCCAACGTGGTGAAACCCCGTCTCTACTAAAAGTACAAAAATTAGCTGGGCATGGTGGCAGGCACCTGTAAGCCCAGCTACTCGGGAGGCTGAGGCAGGAGAATTGCTTGAAACTGGGAGGCAGAGGTTGCAGCAAGCCGAGAACGAGATCACGCCATTGCACTCCAGCTTGGGCAACAAGAGCAAAACTCCATCCCAAAAACAAACAACAAAAAACAAAATACCCAAGAGAAATGGGTTCAGAGAGCTTCCAGATGGCTAGACACGGAGGTTTCTGGAGCATGCTGCTCCAGGGAGGGGACAGAAGTTCCATGCCCCTTCCCCTATACCTTGCTCTGTCTCTCTCTTCATCTACATCATTTGTAATATCCTTTATAATAAACTGGTTAAGTGTTTCTCTGAGTTCTATGAGCTACTCCAGCAAATTAAACCCAAAGAGGGGGTTGTGGGAACCCCAATTTGCAGCCAGTTGGTCAGAAGTTCCAGAGGGCCGGACTTGCAACTGGTGTGGCATGAGGCAGCCTTGGAGACTGAGCGCCCAACTTGTGGGATCTGACACTATCTCCAGGCGGATCGTGTCAGAAGTGAATTAGAGCAGCTTTTGTCTGCTGCTTGGTATGTGGGGAAAAACCTCCACACATTTTGTCACAGAAGTCTTCTCCGGTGTGGATGATTATTGTCATGTGGGAGTAGAGAAAAAACACAGTTAAAGAGTTTTCCCTAGACAGCACTGTGGTGTCAAAACTCACCAAGTGGCCAGGTGCAGTGGCTCACGCCTGTAATCCCAGCACTTTGGGAGGCTGAGGTGGGCGGATCATGAGGTCAGGAGTTCGAGACCAGCCTGGCCAACATGGTGAAACCCCGTGTCTACTAAAGATAGAAAAAACTAGCTGGGTGTGGTGGTGCGTGCCTGTAATCCCAGCTACTCAGGAGGCTGAGGCAGGAGAATCGCTCGAACCTGGGAGGTGGAGGCTGCAGTGAGCCGAGATCATGCCACTGCACTCCAGCCTGGGCGACAGGGTGAGACTCTGTCTCAAAAAAATAAAATAAAAAAAAAACTCGCCAAGTATTATATATGCTGATTCTTATATGAACAGTCTATTCAATATAACCAGGTATTATCTTTATAGATCTATATATATCTGGATTAAGCAGTTAATATTATGTGTATTATCCAATGCATCTGCCTATTACCCAACACATTTGCCTACTTTCTCATTTTCTACTAAATTTATCAAATTTGAAACTGATGTTCCTATTTTATAAATAGGAAACATCTTCTTACTAGAGTTAGGTAAGTCTACTGTTAGGATTTAAGAGTTTTTCTTTTAAGTGTTTAGTTCTCCCAGAATTTTTTTCAATATATTTATATTTAATGATAAAGGATAAATAGCTGTATCATGACAGTGTCTGACAGTAGTTCTGAGGACCATCTGGCTCTGACATTTCTTCCTAGGTGTTGACATGTGCTGGGATTTGGCCAGGACAAAGGCCCCTTTTACACTTGTATTCACTGGCCCATGCATCCTGTTGAACCCTCCTAGCCCCAGGTCTTGCGTGCAGGCACACCCCACCTGCCTGCAGCTACTGGAGAGAAGACCTGCAGTCAGAAAGTGCTCTTCTCCCTGAGACTCATCACCATTCAGGCTTCTTTCTTGATGGCAGCAGCATGTACCTTGTCCCCAGGTAGTAGATGAACACTGGAACCCCACAGGTTTCGGCTCATAAGAAACTCTTGTGCCTAGGCTGGGAGTGGCCAGACTATAAGGAAAGGGAGAACTCTAATATCTCTTCCTTGTTCCACAGTGATTAGTGTCAGATTTTTTTTTTCTTTTTCTTTTTTGAGGCAACCAGGCTGAGGAGCCTGCAGCTTTAAAGGGTATCTGTTAGGCAAGAACCTTGTGAGAAAGAATCGGTCATAACAAGTGTGAAGGGAGACTAGAGAGTGAAGCCAGGGAGACGTGTCAGGGCCTGTCTGTGGTCTAGGGAGAGGTGATGAAGCCACTGAAAAGGTCACGGACAGTCACCAGGGGAGGCAGTATTCCCGAAATCTGGTGGCCAGGGTGTGGAGGAAAGGGGTGGCACACAGTTATCTAGGGGAGGCTAAGGAAAAGGGAATAGGAGTGACCATGAGCTCAGTTGGACATGCTCCTTGGATTTGTATGTTTATAGTTTTCACCATATTTCGAAAATTTGGAGCCATTATGTCTTGAAATAGTTTTTGTCTCCCCTCTTCATAGACTCTAAGTACATAATATTAGAATATATGATTTTGTCTCAAAACTCACTGATGTTCTGTTTTCTTTTTTGTAGATTTTTTTTCTCTGTGTAATTCATTTTGGACAGTTTCTATTGCTATGTATTCCAGTTCACTAGTCGTTTGTCTGCAATGTCTAATTCTCTCCAGTGTATTTTTAAATTTCAGGCATTGGGTTTTTCATCTCCAGAAATCTGATTGAAGTCTTTTTATCCCATATCTTCCATGTATCCCCTTACCAGGCTCATGTTTTCCTTCACCTTCTTGAACACAGGAATATAGTTATAATAACTGTAGTAAAGTCTTGTCTACTATTTCTATCATCTGTATCATATGATTTGACATGATTCTATGTTCTTAAAAAAATGACTTGCACAGGGAAGCAAAGTCATTAATTCAATACATAATATGAAGTGCCAATTTTGATTCATTTCTGGACTTCCTATTCCCTTTGTCCTATTTTGATTTATTAAATAAATTATTACTCATTTTGTATCATTACATATTAGGACTGTTTTAAAGTTGGTTAAGCCTCTGCCCCAGTGTTGCTGTTTTACTTGTTTTAAATCATCGCATTTGTTGCAAATTTTTCCACATAAATTTCCCTATCACTTCCTCAACTTACGCAAACTGTATTAGAATTTTAACTGGTATTATACATTAAGCCATGTGGGACATCTTATTTTTAAAACACTTCGTCTTCATAGGCAGGAAGAATAAAAGTTCTTTATTTCTGACATTTAACTTCAGCAATAATCTTCATCAACCTATTCATTCATCCATTATTTATCCATATTCTTATGCCCTGTTATATTTCTTTGAAAGCCCTCGATCAATACAGGGTCTCCACAAATTAATGGTTTTCTCTACTCCTTCCCAATATTCATACTTCGTTTTTTCATGGCTCATTACAGAGGTCCAAAACTGCTGCACACAAGTGGCGACAGAGAGCACCTAATTCCCTTCTATTTCACATAAATATCCCTTATTGCATTTTTGCTTTTTTTAGCATATTATCAGAAATGAACATTACATGTTATTAAATGATATAATAGTGTATGTTGATATATTATTTCAAACATCTTAGTTAAATGATAAATGATTAATAATTTTTCTTATATTAAATTGGCTTCAAATTCTTGATACTAACATTATTTGATCTTTAGTGAATATATGCTTTAATGTTTGGCTATGGTCTGTCAGCTACAATTCTTATTTAGAATCTATTTACCTGTGGGTATGTAAGCTTGTGTGTATTTTTTTTTAAGATTCGGAAATAGGCCTGTGGTGAACTTTATTTTGAGCTAATCCCTGCTTCTCGTAAGTGACCTTTCACACACTAACCACCTAGTCTATTGTAATTTTGAGAACCATAACCATAAGGAGGCAAAATAATTAAGAAGGCAGTTATATGGTTTTTTACTTTTTCATCAATTCCATACCATCGGGAGTTAACTAAATAAAACATACTTCAAAGAAAGAAGTCAAATTAAATGACTGTCATCGCCCATTAATAAAAACAACAATCTGAGTTTAACAAACAATTTAACAAACAGGGAAGACAGAAAGATGGTATATTTTTTGCCTGACTACACTGGCATAACTCACTTTAACAAAAATTATCACATTTAATAATATAACCTGTTATAGCTAAATATTAAACACATATTAATTAGGGCCAACTTTGAAGGATTTCTAATTCATCCATTTCCTTATTCACTATTATATATGAAGCACTACGCTAGGTGCAGGGTCATTATAAACAAGTTTTTTCTTTGGGAAACTTACAAGCTAGTGCAAGCACTGAAAAACATTTTCTGTAAAGGGCCAGATGACAGTGTTATAGGCTTTGGGGGCCATACAGTCTCTGCTGCCAACTACTCAACTCTGTCACTGTAGGGCAAAGAGTCATAGATAATATACAACAAATGAGCATGGTTGTGGGAGAAAACTTCATTTACAAAACAGGCGGTAGGCCAGATTTTGCCCATGGACTAGTTTGCCAACCCATTCGCTAGTGAAAAATAATTAACTAACTAGCAATTTCAATTTGATGTGACAAATGCAAATAGATGTAGGCAAAGGTTGTTACGGGAATATAACCTAAGACAATCAAAGGCCTCTTGGGAGGAGGCAACAATCCAACTAAAGACTTCAATTTCTCAAATTCAGCAAATAGAAGTAGCTTTTTATAATGTGTAACCATTATAAAACAATTCAAAACCTCATTCTGAAAATGTACAACATATTTGATAAAAGAATTGCTTTAATATATGATATTCTCTACTGCTTCTCAAAATTAACCATAAGTACAATTGAAAGCTTACCTTGAGTGACTGTTTTGAGAACAATTAAGGTTGATAAAAATCTCAATGGCAAATTGGAGCTCTTAAAGAAAGCAGCTGTCTTTGGTTTATTCTCCACAGAATGCTGTGGAGAACTATCCTGAATTCCTTTAGTTACCACTCCTTTAAAAATGTCTTCACCCAATCTCCTCAATGTTGATGTCATAGTCGAGTGCTGTTAAAAATATGTACAATCTTAGTATATTTATTCATGTTCAGAATATATCTTTTTTTTTTTTTTTGAGACACAGTCTTGCTCTATTGCCCAGGTTGGAGTGCAGTAGTGCAATCATGGCTCACTGCAGCCTCAAACTCCTGGGCTCAAGCAATCCTCCTACCTCAGCCTCCCAAGAAGCTGGGACTACAGGCACTCACTACCACACCCAGGTTTTGTTTTTTTTTTTTTTTTTCGGTAGAGATGGGTCTCACTGAGTTGCTGAGGCTGGTCTCGAACTCTTGGGCTCAAGTGATCCTCCTACCTTGGCCTCCCAAAATGCTGGGATTACAGGATCATGAGCCACTGTGCCTGGCCAATAACTATTTTAAATATCAAATCAAATATATGTATTAAAAGTAAGTGAATCTGTGGCTAATTTAAAGTTGAAAATATGTAAAATTGGAAAGTGACAATTTTATCAACTTAAAAAATTAAGTATGACTGTATATTTTTCTAAAACATGTAAGAACATAAGATCATGCTATATTTCTGACACAGAGAAATATCAAGGGAACAGAGGTGGACTACCTACTCTCTCAGTTGCTGATTGCTCCACCATCAATGAAAACCAGCTTATCAGGCACATCTTTCTGTGTTCGCTTATGAAATGATTATCTAGAGCCTCAGTCCCTTCAACTAACTCTTACTACAAAAGTCATAGTGACTCCAAAAACTTTTAGCAATTTCAAAACAGTAAAATACTGGGTTAGAATCATAGATAATTCTCATAGAGAATAAAACAAAAAAAAATGGGCAAAATAGAAATAGTAGCATGAAACTACCTCTAAAATAATATATGATCTAACGGTATTTGATATATCTATTAAGAATAAAATGAGGCTGGGCGTGGTGGCTCACGCCTGTAATCCCAACACTTTGGGAAGCCGAGGCGGGCAGATCATGAGGTCAGGAGATCGAGACCATCCTGGCTAACATGGTGAAACCCCGTCTCTACTAAAACTACAAAAAATTAGCCGGGCGTGGTGGCGGGTGCCCGTAGTCCCAGCTACTTGGGAGGCTGAGGCAGGAGAATGGTGTGAACACGAGAGGCAGAGCTTGCAGTGAGCCAAGATCACACCACTGCACTCCAGCCTGGGTGACAGAGCGAGACTCCATCTCAAAAAAAAAAAAAAAATCAAATGAAAGGAAAGCATTTCAAACTGTTGCAGATCAGAATGCTTAACCCAGATTTGGTAAAAACTTAAAATTTCCTTTATTATGACCCAATTCTCCAATCTCATGTGACTGAGTTTTTATAGCAGTTTCCCCTATCTGCATGGAAATTTGTGACCAACTGGTTCCTAACTCAGTATTGATCCTGCAATGTGGATAAGTTTTAGCTTTTAAATTTCTGCATCTAAAATTAAAAACAAATCTATTGAGGTTTTGCAGGTGACAAAGGCCAAATGGTTGAGTGGTCAGACACACAAGCAGTGCAATCTAATTTAAATATATTGTCAGTACAATTTTTATATTATTAGAAAAAAAATACATGTTTTTAAACCTTTGTGTAAAAAATAGAAAAAATGTTCAAAACTCTACTTACAATAAGTGTGTTAAATGACAGGATTAAGGTATACTTTTTTTGTTTTTAAAATTATCTCTAATGCTTTATTACTACACTTTTATACTGAAAAAATAAACTTGAAAAAAAAACGTGGGCCGGGCACAGTGGCTCACGCCTGTAATCCCAGCACTTTGGGAAGCCAAGGCGGGCAGATCACAAGGTCAGGAGATCAAGACCATTCTGGCCAACATGGTGAAACCCCGTCTCTACTAAAAATACAAAAATTAACTGGGCTTGGTGGCGTGCACCTGTAATCCCAGCTATTCAGGAGGGTGAGGCAGGAGAATCGCTTGAACCTGGGAGTCGGAGGTTGCAGTGAGCTGAGATCGTGCCACTGCTCTCCAGCCTGGACAACACAGCAAGACTCTGTCTCAAAAAAAAAAAAAAAAAAAAAAGTGCATAGTATTTGCCTTTAATTGAAGGAAAAGAGAAAAAAAATCAAAAAATAGCGCTCTGGGTTGTTGCTGAAGCTTCACCTAAGGATGCTAAAACTTTTGCTGAAACAAATCTAGACCCAAAATGTCTAGTTTTCAATTTAAAATCGCCCATCATTCCAAGGACCAGAAAGATTTCAAACTGAATGAAGAAAAGACAATCAACAGCTGCCAACACCGACAGGACAGAATGTTAGAACTGTCTCACAAAGATTTTAAAGTAGCCATGACAAAAGGAACACCTGCATACGCTTTTAGAAAATCTCATCAAAGACACGGAAAGTGTACCAAAGACATAGAAAAAGAACCAAGTGAGTATTTCAGAACTGGAAATACAGTAACAGTCTCAATAACAGAATGGAGAGGATAGAGGAAAGAATAACTGGAAAATAAACAGAAAACACCCAACCTGAACAACTTCAAACAACCTGGAAAAATAACAACAACAACAACAACCAGAACTTCAAGGAATAACAAAACATCTAAAATCACGTCATTAGAGTCCAGGAAAGGAAAAATAAGGTAGGGCTGAAAAAGCACTTGAAGAAACTGGGGGCGGTGGCTCACGGTTGCACTCCCGGCACTTTGGGAGGCCAAGATGGAAGATCGCTTGAGCCTAGGAGTTCAAGACCAGCCTGGGCAACATAGGGAGACCCTATCTCTACAAAACAAAAACAAAATTAACCAGGTAAGGTAGTACATGACCGTGGTCCCAGCTTGAGCCCAGGAGGGTGAGGCTGCAGTGAGCCGTGATTGTGCCACTGCATTCCAGCCTGGGGAACAGAGCAAGACCCTGTCTCAAAAAAAAAAAAAGAAACACATATACACACACACACAAAACATGAACTTGAAGAAATAATGACTGAAAACTTCCTGGACTTGGCAAAAAACGTGCCCAGAGACTGAAGAAACTAAACAAACACCAAACAGGCTAAAATAAAGAGATCAACCCCAAGACCCATCACAGTCAAACTTATAAAAGCTAAAGACAAATGTGTGTGAGAGAAATGACACCTTACATATATGGGGAAAATAACCCAAATGACAGATTTCTTATCAGAAACCATGGAGGGCAGAAAGAATTGGCACATTTTTCAAGTACTGAAAGTAAAGAACTGTCACCCTAGAATCTGATACCCGGTGAAAATATCCTTCAGGAACTGAAAGGAAATCAAAATATTTTAAGAAAAACTAAGAGCTTGTGTCATCAGCAAACCTACTCTAGGCCAGGTGCGGTGGCTTATGCCTGTAATCCCAGCACTTTGGGAGGCCATGACAGGTGGATCACTTGAGGTCAGGAGTTCGAGACCAGCCTGGCCAACATGGTGAAACCTCATCTCTACTAAAAATACAAAAAGTAGACGGGCATGTGGTGGGCGCCTGTAATCCCAGCTACTTGGGAGGGTGAGGCAGGAGCATGGTTTGAACCCAGGAGACGGAGGTTGCAGTGAGCCAAGATCACGCCACTGCACTCTAGCCTAGGCAGCAGAGTGAGACCCTGTCACAAAAGAAAAAGAAAAAAAAAACTACTCTAAAGAACAGATAAAGAAGTCCTCTAAACAGACAGATAGGATGTAATGAAAGAGGGAACTGTGGCACATCTGGAAGGAGAGAAGAACACAGTAAACAAAAATATGGGTAAATACAATAAACTTTCCTTCTCTTCTTGAGTTTTATAAATTCTGTTTGATGGCTGAAGCAAAAATGGTTACATTCTCTAATGTGGTTCTAAGCGTATATAGAAACGGTTAAGGGATAAAAAGGGAAGTAAAGTTTCTGTGCTTTATTCAAACCAGTAAAATGACAATACCAATAGACTGAATAAGTTATATATAATGTTGTAGTGAATGCTTATAATTTTATGTTGCCCCGGCATTCATTTTAAATATAAGTTGGACTTTTTCACCCTAGAAGCAGGGATCAGTCACTTTTAACACCGTTTCCAGTTCTAAATCCCCATCCCCTCCCCCAGTTCCTAAATATGTTTGATTCAGATATCTGCCTTAGACAACTCCTCCCTGCTGACCACTTCCCTATGGGATAGCTAGATGCAGCCCGCACAACTTGTCTCACAGACCCTCACACCTCACTACGGACTGTGTGAATATGCCACAGTGACTACCTCCTAGAACTCATGCCTGCTTGCTTTAAACTCAACAAACAAAACACCCTGTGAAAAACCTGTATGGGTAACATCCTGGACTCCAATAAGGGAACTTGCCCACAGGTCCCTTTCTCTCTCTCTCGCTCTCTCTCCCTGCCTGTGCTTCCTGACTTCCAAGTATGTGGACTCCAGGTTTGCCATGTAACTCCCAGGACCTAAAAGTAATAAATTCTTTATTTCAGCCAGATGGGTTGGCTCATGTCTGTAATTCCAACAAGTTGGGAAGCCAAGGCAGGAGGATCACCTGAGGCCAAGAGTTAGAGACCAGCCTGGGCAACAAAGCAAGACACTGCCTCTATCAGAAAAAAAAAACTTTTTAATTAGCCATGTGTGGTGGCGAACGTCTGTAATCCTAGCTACATAGGAGGCTGAGGCAGAAGGATTGCTTGAGCCCAGGAGCTGGAGGCCGCAGTGATCTATGATCACCACTGCACTCCTGCCTGAGCAACAGAGTGAGACTCTGTCTCAAAAACAAACAAACAAATGA
Source organism: Pongo abelii (assembly GCF_028885655.2). Classification (NCBI taxonomy): domain Eukaryota; kingdom Metazoa; phylum Chordata; class Mammalia; order Primates; family Hominidae; genus Pongo; species Pongo abelii. The sequence goes on along the minus strand of NC_071997.2, from coordinate 39,242,293 downwards.
GAAAAACCCTTTACTTCCAACTTCTATGACTTCTAATCATTGGAGGGGTACTCTCCATCTTAAAGATCCTAAATTAAAACAAATGTAATACCAAGAAGAACTATTAGAAAAGTTATACAAAGAGATATACTCAATACACTATAGATAAAGGAAAATAAAATTCTAAAAAATGTTCAAGTAACCCATAAGAAAGCAGAAAAATGAACCAAAGAAATGAAAAAGAGAAACAAAAAGAACCACCCAGTAGTTAAAAAAATGAAGTTACAGCTTAAGCCCTAACATATCAATAAGTACATTACATGTAATGGCCTAAAACACCAATTAAAACGCAGAGCTTGACAAAGTTTATTTTTTCTAAATCCAGCTATATGCTATTTACTTAAAAAAAAAAAACTCATTCTAGATATAATATAAGCAGGTCAAAAGAAAAAGACTGGGAAAAGATATATTTTTAGAACATGAATCAAAGGAAGCCAGAAGTCTCTATATTAGTATCAGATAGAGATTTCAGAGGCAATGCAAATGGTCGGAGATAGAGAAGGACATTATAAAATGATAAAAAGGACGAATCCACCAAGACATAATCCTAAATTTACAAGAACACAGTTACAAAATATGTGAGGCAAAACAGATGAAGGTTATAACATATAAATCTACAATTATAGCCGGAGACTTCAACATCCATCTATCTCTCCACACTTGATAGAACAGGACAAAGTATCAGCAAGGATATAGAACAACTCACAAACACCATCAACCAACAGGATCAAATTGACATTTATGCAACACTCTACCAAACAACAGAATACATATTCTCAGCCATAAAACAACCTCAACAATACAACTAAACTAGAAAAACAGAATAACAGAAACACAACAAACTTCTAAAGAATTCAAGGGTTGAGCCATACACGGTGGCTCACACCTGTAATCCCAGTACTTTGGGAGGCCGAGGTGGGCAGATCACTTGAGGTCAACATGGTGAAACCCCATCTCTACTTAAAAAAACAAACAAACAAAAAAAACAACAACAACACAAAAATTAGCCAGGTGTGGTGGTGGGCATCTGTAATCCCAGCTACTTGGGAGGCTGACGCAGGAGAATCACTTGAGCCTGGGAGGCAGAGGTCGCAATGAGCCGAGACTGTGCCAGTGAACTCCAGCCTAGGTAAGAGAGTGAGTGAGGCTCTGTCTCAAAAAAAAAAAAAAAAAAAAAAAAAAGAAAAGAAAAGAAGAAATGAAACAAATAGATGATCCTTTGAAAGATCAAAATGGAGAAACAGAGAAACTTCTAGCAAAAAAGATGAAGTAAAGAAAGAAAACACAAATTATCCATATCAAGAAGGAAATAAGGCTACCACTACAGATACTGAAGACATCAAAAGGATAAGAGAATACTATGAAAAACTCTACACACATAAATTTGCATACATTTGAATGGTTCAGTTCCTCAAAAGCACAAACTACTACAAATCATCAATATGAATTACATAACTAGAACAGCCCTGTACTATTGAAGAACTTAAATTCATAATTTAAAACCTCCCCCAAAAGAAATCTCATCCACATAGTTTCACTGGAGAATTCTACCAAATGTTTAAAGAAGAATGAACACTTAGTCTACATAATTTCTCCCAGAAAATATAAAGGATAAGACCCTTCCCAATTCATTTTATGAACCTAATATTGCCCTGATACAAAACCAAAGAGAGTTCAAAACTATAGACAAATATCTCTCATGAATATAGAAACAAAAGTCCTTAACAAAATATTAGCAAATAGAATTTGTTAATATAAAAACATATAAAAAGAATTAAACACCACAACCAAGTGGGTTTTATTTCAGAGACTTTAATATTTCAAAGTCAATGTAATTCATATTAACAAGATGAAAAAGATCATGTATCAATCAATGCAGAAAAAGTATCTAAAAAAATTCAACACGATTCATGATTTTTAAAAAACTCAAAAATAGGAATATAGGGGAACTTGATTGAAAGTATCTATGAAAATACTACAGCTAATATTATACTTAGTAATGGCAGAATGAATTTTCCTCCTAAGAGGAGAAACAAGGCAAGGATGACTACTCTCACCATCATATTCGACATACTGCTAGAAACTCTAGCTAATGCAATAAGGTAGGAAAAGGAAATTAAAGGCATACATATCAAAAAGAAAAAAAAAACACAACACTGCCTTCATTTGCAGATAACATGATTTTCTATGTAAAAATCCTGAGGAACCTTCAAGAAAACTCCTAAAACTAGTAAGGTCAGGGTCACAGGATACAAAATAAAAAAAAAATTTTACTTCTATACATTATCAATGAACATGTAAACATCAACAGTAAAAAGACAATACCAACTAAAATTGCTCAAAAAATTTAAATACTCAGCCAAAAATGTAAAGAAGAATGCAGCAATTTTATGCTGAAAACTATGCAACATTGATAAATCAAAGTTCTAAATAAGTGGACAGACATTTTATGTTCATAAGTTGTAAGACTCAACAAAGGAAAGATGTCAATTATTCTCAAATTGATATACAGGTGGAATAAAATCCCAGCAAGAAACAGATAGGGAAGATTATTCTGAAATACAGAGAATATATTCAAAACAGATATTGTGAAACAAGATCAAGAAGTAATATTAGGTGGAGTATTACTTATAGATGAATTCCTATTAACCAATTACCTGTGCTCCAGCATCTAGCTGCCTTAGGGACCAATATATAAATTTTACAAAAGGCTCGTGAAGTTTGATATTCACAAATGGCATCCACTGTAGCTGCTCTGTCATCAGAGGCAAAAGCTAAAGATAAAATGATGGAAAATAAATATAAAGGCACAGTATTTTTAAATGTCTGAAATCAATTACCACAATTTTCCAAAATTATCTTTAAAAACAAAACAAAACAAAAAAAAGAGTTCTTCAACAAAAAACCTTCACTTTAAAACTATATGCAATACAATTTCGCAATATGTATTTTAGTTTTTATATATGCATTTTCTTTCATCCAGCAATAACAGCACATCTAGTTTAAGGAGATTAACCTACACAAAGATACTCTATGAATCTTAAATGATTAAATAAATTTATAGTACGTATGTAACCATTAAAAATGATAACCTAGATTTATATTTATTGCCATGGCATATTCTGGGGTAAAAAAAGGTGTTTACAAGGAAGCAAATGGAATAAAAATCTCATTTATATAAACTATATCTATATAAATTTATACTGAAAAAGATATATGAAAGGATTTTTTTAAATGCTGGATTTCAGAAACTGGAGTAATATTTACTTGTTTATATGTCTATATTGCATGCATATCTTAATGTGCTAATTTATAAAAATATTTAACTGTTTAAGGATGTCTATGAATTTTGCTTCAGGAGTATATCATTTTGCTAAATGATTTCAGGACCACAAAGACATCTTCTAAGGCTCTAACAGAATATTCCCACTTCTGAGATACCAGCCTAAGAAAATCGATTTAAGAAGATCCCTCCAAAAGCCATGTACAAAGATATTTATTGCTACACTGTTTATAAGAGTAAAACCTGGAAGTAATTGTATAGCAATCAGGAAAATGGTTATGTCAACTGTATAAAGATTCTCCGGACTAATGATTATGAGTGTATTGTGTGTATATACATATATGTATTTTGTAAAATTTTCTGTATATTACAATGTTTTGGATGTCTTAAAAAATCTTTCCAGTTGGGGAGAGACTGCCCCTCCCTGGACCAGCCAATTCTTAGATACAGCAAAGTGCTCGGCCTAGAGTATGCCTCTGATAGACAAATTAACCAATTCAGAGCCAGACCCCTTCTATCTGGCCCTTGTATCCCAGGAGGCAATATTCTCTGCCGTAATCTTACCAGAGTCACTAGGGACCCACCCCTAGACCTTAGTACCACCAAAATTATTCAAACTAACCAATCCTATTTATTCACCCTGCCCTGCATTGCCTTTCATGTGGAAATCACAATAAAGGGTCTGCCCAGTGCTTTCCCCCTGACTCCTGTCTTCCTACCATCTGACCACTCTGGTGTCTTTAAAAAATAAATAAATAAAAAAAATTATAGACACCTCATAAGTTGAGAAATGTCTAAATAGTATTTTTATGGAATAAAATTTGGTAGCCATATACTCTCTTACAGTCATAATCTCAGTAAAATTTTATATAAACTTCTCCCCCCAACTTTTTAATAAAGACATGCATCAGTTAATGACAGAGATACACTAAAATAACAATAAATAGTAAATACATAAACCAGTAACATGGTTGTTTATGATCAAGTATTATGTACTGTACATAGCTGTGTGTGCTATTCTTTTATGTAACTGGCGGCACAGGTTTGTTTACATCAGCATCACCACAAACATATGAGTAATGTGTTCTGCTACAATATTATGACAGCTATGATGTCACAAAGTGACAGGAAATTCTCAGCTCTATTATAATCTGTTTTCTTTTTATATTCTTTTTTTCTTTGCTCCATTATAATATTATGGGACCACCATGATATATACGGTCTACCATTGTCTTAAATATCATTATACAGTGCATGGCTGTATATTAAAAGGGATTATACACCATGACTAAGTGAGATTTATTCTTGCAATGCAAGGACAGTTCAACATTTTAAAAACTGGTGTAATACACCATTTTAACAAAATGAAGGACAAAACCCACACGATTATTTCAACTGACAAAGAAAAAGCACTGAACAAGACTCAACGCCCTTTCATGATAAAAATACTCAACAAACTTAATAGAGGGAAACTACCTCGATATAATAAAGGCTATATATAAAAAGCCCACAGATTACACTATGAAGGTAAAAGAATGAAAGCCTTTCCTCCAAAATCAGGAACAAGACAAGCACACCCTCACCACTTCTGTTCACTATAGTACCAGCCAGTGAAACTGGGCAAGAAAAAGAAATAAAAAGTATCCAAATTGGAGAAGTAAAATCATCTCTCTTCTCAGATGGCATGACCTTATATGTCAAAAGTCCTAAAGATTCCACAATTTAAAAAAAAAAGTTAGAATACATAAATTCAGCAAAGTTGCTGAATACAAAATCAATACTCAAAAATCAGTTGTGTTTCCATACACTAACAATGAACAATCCAAACAGAAAATTAGGAAAACAGTTCCACTTACAAATAGCATCAAAATGAATAAAAATACTTAGGAATAAATCTAAGCAAGGAGGTAAAAAACTTATACACTAAAAACCACAAAACAGTGATGAAAAAAATTAAAAGACACAAATAAATAGAATGAAATTTCATGTTCATGGGTTAGAAAACTTGGTATTATCAAGGTGTCCATGCTACCCAAGCGATCTACAGATTCAATGTAATCTCTACCAAAATCCCTACAACATTAATTTACTATGGTGAACAGTATAGCAGTTCTTCAAAAAGTGAAAACAGAACTATCAAATGATCTAGCAATCCCACTTCTGGGTATATGTCCAAAGGGATTGAAAACAGGGTCTTGAAGGGATATTTGCAAGTCCATATTCATATCAGCACTATTCACAATAGCCATGAGATGGTAGCTGCCCAAATATCCATCAACAAATGAACAGATAAGCAATACATGGTATTCATGCATAAACAAATATTGTTCCACCTTAAAAAGGAAGGAAATCCTGTCACATGCTACAACATGGACAAACTTTATGGATATTATGCTAAGTGAAATAAGCCAGTCACGAAAAGGCAAATACTATTATGATTCCACCCATATGAGAAATCTAATGTTAAATTCATTGAAGCAGAAAATTGAATGGTGGTCACCAGGGGCGGGGGTAGGTGAAATGGGGAGTTGTTATTTAATAAGCGCTATGGTTTGAACATGTTCCTCAAAATTTATGTGTTGGAAACTTAATGCCCAAAACATCAGTGTTGAGAGGTGGGGATCTATTGGGAAGTGTTTATGTCAGGAGAGCTCTGCCCTAATGAATGGATTAACGGCATTATAATAAGGGCGTGTGGGACTGGGCTCCCTTTCTCCTGCTCTTCCACCCTGTGGGCACACAACGTTCATCCTGTTTTTGCTCTTCTGCCCTGTGCCATGTGAGGATGCAGCAAGAAAGCCTCTATCAGATGGTTGGACGTCCAGCTGCCAGAACTGTGAGAAATAAATTTCTGTTGTTTACAGACTGTCCAGTCTCAGATATTCTGTTGTAACAGCACAAAACAAAGACAATGGGTACTGAGTTTTAGTTTTGCAGGATAAAATATTTCTGGAGAGCTACTGAAGGACAATGTGAATATACTAATGAACTGCATACTTAAAAATTATTAAGATAATACATTTTTTATGTTTTCGTCACAGTTTGAGAAATTATATGGGTGGACCAGAAAAAGACTTACTTGAATAGATTTACAAATCTTGCGATATGTAAGGTATTTAAACTATGGTTATTCATTATACTATCTGCAAGCCAATACTTTGTGAAAAATATTTGAATATATCATGTGTTATCATATCGCTGTTATCAGTGGTGAATTTCATTTGCTCTGGGGGACTTAACCATCAACAGTTCCATGAATTTTTTTATTAGAAATAGAGGATTAATATCCTTACTGGCCCTAACACATGGCAGTGAATTTTTTTTAATTTTTGAGCTCACGGCTGAGATGAACATTTTCTGAATAAGAACAGCACTCAATCATTGAACAGTTTTGGAAATTACTTTTTGCTGCACATTGTTCATTTTTCTTACTAGAGTCAACCTGAAATTACAAGTCAAAACAGTGCTTATATATGAAACTTACACTACAGTAGTCATTTCAACAACTAATGTTTGAATCATAATGTTAAGCTGCATAAACTTCCTTTGTTGTCAGATATTTTAAAAAGAGATGAGATCTCCATTCCAACACAGATTTGCAGCAGATGTTTTCTGACTCCAAACTACAGTTCTAGCAGCATTATTTGAATCTCAATGCAAATGCAAAACAATCTGCATATTTCAAGATCCATTTGACTGCAATTGAGGAGCTGCCAACTGACCTTCAATTGGAAGTGATTAATCTCCAATACAGTGATATACAAAAAGAAATATTAAGAGAAGAATCAAATAGAATTCTGTAAATGCTTTTCAAGTGACAAAGTCATATGCCTGTCTGTGGTCCCACTTATATGAGACACTTAGAATAGGCAAATTCATAGAGATAGAAAGCAGACGAGAGACTACCAGGGTCTACAGGGGAGGGAGGAATGGGAAGATATTGTTAAATGGGTACAGAATTGTTTCAGATGACGAAAAATTCTTGAAATTGATAGTGATAATGGTTGTACAGCATTGGGAATATACTTAATGCCACTAAATTGTACATTTATAAATGGCTAAAATGATAAATATTAAGCTATGCATATTTTACCACAATGAAACAAAATCATATGCTCATGGATTGATGTCAACTATTTGACAATACTTAGTGTATAAAAAGACATTTTCAGGCCAGGCATGGTGGCTCATGCCTGTAATCCCAGCACTTTGGGAGGCCAAGGCGCGTGGATCACCTAAGGTCAGCAGTTCAATACCAGCCTGGCCAACATGGTGAAACCCCCGTCTGTCTCTATTAAAAATGCAAAAATTAGCTGGGAGTGGTGGGCACCTGTAATCCCTGCTACTTGGGAGGCTGAGGCAAGAGAATTGCTTGAACTCGGGAGGCAGAGGTTGCAGTGAGCCGAGATTGTGCCACTGCACTCCAGCTCGTGTGACAGAGCGAGACTCTGTCTCAAAAAAAAAAAAAAAAAATTCAAAGATGAAATATGTAAACTCTCATTACAGATCAGCATTAACAGATAAAAATATGCAATTGATTCTGATGACAGGAAACACTTCGAACCCCAATTAAGTAAAATGATACCCTCAAATTCTGTTTCCTTATTATTCGATCTACTGCAAAAAGTTTACTCCACATTGGCTGGGCGCGGTGGCTCACGCCTGTAATCTCAGCACTTTGGGAGGCCAAGGCGGGCGGATCATGAGATCAGGAGATCGAGACCATCCTGGCTAATACAGTGAAACCCCGTCTCTACTAAAAATACCAAAAAAAAAAAAAAAAAAATTAGCCGGGCGTGGTGGCAGGCGCCTGTAGTCCCAGCTACTCAGGAGGCTGAGGTAGGAGAATGGCGTGAACCTGGGAGGCAGAGCTTGCAGTGAGCTGAGATCATGCCACTGCACTCCAGCCTGGGTGACAAAGCAAGACTCCATCTCAAAAAAAAAAAAAAAAAAAGTTTACTCCACATGAAATTTTGATTTTGTCAACAAAAAAATTTGTGAAAATTTGTTTCGTTTCTTATTATGTAAGTACTGGTATCTTTCACTTTGCTTTTTGGCCTGCAAAACCTAAAATATTTATCATTTGTCCTTTTACAAAAAAGGTTTGCTGACCTTTGTCATGGACTATAAACATTCCCATAGCTTAAGAAAAACCAGACTTCACTAAATTCATCTGGCATTGTCTTCTTTGAGGTTCCTGCCAAGCTGTTTGAAAACCTGCCTACTCTATCTCTACTTCCTGTTTACTTTTAAACTAACAGACCTTGTTTTTAAAGAGCAGTTTTAGGTTTCTGAGTGTATTGAGTAGGAAGTTGAGAATGCTTACATGTCCCCTGTCCTACTCCCACCTGCCAGTACCTTCCATTATTAACATCTTTACTAGTGTGGTACATTTGTTACAATTGTTAACACTGACATACTATGATTAACTAAAGTCTATAGTTTACATTAGGATTCACTCTGTTGTATAGTCTACAGATTTTGACAACATATAATGACATGTATCCACCATGTATCACAGGAAATAATTTCACTGTCCTAAACATTGCCTGTGCTCCTCTCCTCTTTCTCAGAACCCCTGGCAGCTACTGATCTCTTTACTCCAGTTTTTGCTTTTTCCGAAATGTCATTATAGTTGGAATCATATAGTATGTAGCCTTTTCTGGCTGGCTTCTTTCACTTAGCAATGTGCATTTAAGGTTTCTCCATGGTAAAATATAGATCCCTTGCTTAAAACCACTTCCTGTCTCCCTCTTATCTGTGGGATGACATTCAAACTTGCCAATATAGTCCTAGAACAGCAGGTGACTCCACTTCCAGCTCACTGCAACTTTCCTCACATCATACCTCACCCATACCCTGTAATAGATACATGTCATGACTAAGGCAGCTCGTGTCTCCTCCTTCAACTACTAGGTGTCTGTCTCACAAATACTTACTTATCCTTCAAAGCTTAACTTTTAGCAGTCACTTCTACAAGGCTTTTCCATATATTTTCTTATCTTAGGATATAATTTATCTATACCAGTGGTTCTCAAATTGTGGTCCCTAAAATTACAGAAAGAGCATCACTTGGGAACCTGTTAGAAATACAAATTCTGGGTCAGGAGTTCCAGACCAGCCTGACCAACATGGAGAAACCCCGTCTCTACTAAAAATACAAAATTAGCTGGGTGTGGTGGCGCATGCCTGTAATCCCAGCTACTTGGGAGGCTGAGGCAGGAGAATTGCTTGAACTTGGGAGGCAGAGGTTGCGGTGAGCCAAGATCGCACCATTGCACTCCAGCCTGGGCGACAAGAGTGAAACTCTGTCTCAAAAAAAAAAAAAAGAAATACAAATTCTGGCCAGGTGTGGTGGGTCACGCCTGTAATCTCAGGACTTTGGAAGGCTGAGGCAGGCAAATCACTTGAGGTCAGGAGTTTGAGACCAGCCAGGCCAACATGGTGAAACCCCGTCTCTACTAATGTAAAAATTAGCCAGGTGTGGTGGCGTACACCTGTAATCCCAGTTACTCGGGAGGCTGAGGCAGAAGAACTGCTTGAACCCAGGAGGCGGAGGTTGCAGGGAGCTGAGATGGCAGCACTGCACTCTAGCCTGGGTGACAGAGTGAGACTCCATTTCAAAAAAGAGAAAAAATGCCGGGCGTGGTGGCTCACGCTTATAATCCCAGCACTTTGGGAGGCCGAGAAGGGTGGATCACCTGAGGTCAGAAGTTCAAGACCAGCCTGGTCAACATGGTGAAACCCCATCTCTACTAAATATACAAAAATTAGCCGGGCATGGTGGCCGGCGCCTGCAATCCCAGCTACTCGGGAGGCTGAGGCAGGAGAATCACTTGAACCCAGGAGGTGGTGGTTGCAGTGGGCTGACATCATGCCATTGCGTTCCAGCCTGGGCAACAAGAATGAAACTTCGTTTCAAAAAAAAAAAAAGAAAGAAAGAAAAATTCTGTGCCACATCAGATCTACTAAATCAGATTCCAGGGATAGAACCTAGGAACCTGAGTTTTAACAAGTCCAGCAAGAGATTCTGATGTGTGCTAAAATTGGAAAGTCAAGTTTCTCTTAGATATCTGACTTTCAGTTTCTTCACAGCAAACACTGTCTCTTCCTAGCCATTTCATTTCTTCATGAAAAAAATTCACTTCATTTATATCCTTATCCTCTCTAAATACCAAGCCTTTTCCGACAGTATTTATATTCTTAATCCAAACATAATAAAAAAAGTACTTTTTCTTATCTTTTGAATGTTTCAAAAGATTTGGCATATTTTGTCCTACTAAAAAAGTAACAATGGTCCTTGTTCATAGGGTGGCAGTAGTAGGGAACTGTGAACTCTTTGCAAAATCACTTTTTACAATTTGTCCTTTCAACGTTTAAGATCATCAGGTGATCTTTACATCAGATACATTGCCTTTTGCTTTCTTACGGTGATGATTTGACATTGTCAGATTTTTTTTCTTTTTTTTTGAGACAGAGTCCCACTCTATAACTCAGGCTGGAGTGCAGTAAGCAGCATGATCTTGGCTCACTGAAACTTCTGCTCCGGGGTTTAAGCGATTCTGGTGCCTCAGCCCCACAAGTAGCTGGGATTACAGGTGTGCACCACCATGCCTGGCTAATTTTTGTATTTTTAGTAGAGACAGAGTTTCTCCATGTTGGTCAGGCTGGTCTTGAACTCCTGGCCTCAAGTGATCTGCCTGCCTCGGCATCCCAAAGTGCTGGGATTACAGGCGTGAGCCACCGCACCTGGCCAAGTTGTCCTGGCCAAAATGTCACAATGAAGAACATTTTCTGACTTCCTTCCCAAGCTGCCTTTGTTTTTTTGTTTGGTTTTTTTTTTTTTTTTTGAGACAGAGTTTTGCTCTTGTTGCCCAGGCTGGAGTGCAATGGCGTGATCTCAGCTCACTGCAACCTCTGCCTCCTGGGTTCAAGCGACTCTCCTGCCTCAGCCTCCCAAGTAGCTGGGATTACATGTGCCCACCACCACGCCTGGCTAGTTTTTGTATTTTTTAGTAGAGACAGGGTTTCACCACATTGGCCAGGTTGGTCTTGAACTCCTGACATCAGGTGATCTGCCCGCCTCAGCCTCTCAAAGTGCTGGGATTACAGGCGTGAGCCATGCCTTTGGTTTCTGACTGTCAAATTGCCTAACTTTTGCAAAGTGAGTACACTAAAATTTAGGGTGGCCTGTCTTAGAATGCAGAATCCTGGTGAAAATGTATCCTAATTGACACTTTGTTAGAAAATCTTTATTACGGTAAAATATACATAACTTAAAATTTACCAATGGCATTAAGTGTACTCACACTGTTGTGTAACCATCATCACTATCCATCCCCAAAACTTTTGCAAAATGCCAAAATGAAACTCTGTATCCATTAAATAATAACTCTCCATTCTCTTCCCCCAGCCCTTGGTAACCACCATCCTACTCTGTCTCTCTAAATCTGACTATTCTAGGTACTGCATGCATGGAAGTAGAATCATCTAGTATTTGTCATCTGGTGTCTAGCTTATTTCATTTACAATGTCTTCAGGGTTCATTCATGCTGTAGCATGTGTCAATTTCATGCCCGAGTAATAGTCTTGTGTATATATATACCACATCTTGTTTATCCACTCATCCATGGATGAGCATTTACGTTGTGTCCACCTTCTTTTTATTATATATAATCTTGATATAAACTTGGTGTTTAAATATCTGTTCAAGCCTCTGCTTTCAATTATTTTGAGTACATATCCAGAAGTAAAACTGCATAAGGTAATTCTATGTTTTAAGTTTTTGAAGAATCACCATACTGTCTTCCACAGCAGCTCCATTTTACATTCCTATCACCAGTAAACAAGGATTCCACTTTCTGACATCCTTGCTAACACTTGTATGTATGTATGTACGTATGTATGTATTGACACAGTCTCAATCTGTCTCCCAGGCTGTAGTGTGGTGGCACGATCTTGGCTCACTGCAACCTCCGCCTCCCAGGTTCAAGCGATTCCCATGCCTCAGCCTCCCAAGTTGGGACTACAGGTGTGCATCACCATGCTGGGCTAATTTTTATATTTTTAGTAAAGATGGGGTTTCCCCATGTTGGCCAGGCTGGTCTCAAGCTCCTGACCTCAAGTGATCCGCCTGCCTCGACCTCCCAAAGTGCTGGCATTACAGGCATGAGCCACCATGTACAGCCCTGTTTATTTTTTTAAATAAACATTCTAATAGGTGTTAAGTGGTATCTTACTGTGGTTTTGTATTTCCTTAGAGAGTAGTGATGTTAAGCATCTTTTTATGTGCTTAGGGGCCATTTCTTTATCTTTGGAGAAATAGCTATTTAGGTTCTTTGCTTGCTTTTTTAAAAATAAGGTCTTTTTGGTTTTGCTTTTTGCTGAGTTGAAGGAGTTCCCTACATATTGTGGGTAGCAATCACTTGTCAGATACACAATTTGCTAATATTTCCTCCCATTCTGGAGATTACCATTTCAATCCGTTGATGCACAAACATTTTTAATTTTGATGAAGTTCAGTTTATTTTTGCTTTTATTGCTTGTGCTTTTGGTGTCTTAGCCATATAATCACTGCCAAATCTAGTATCATGAAGATTTTCCTCTGTGTCGTCTTCTAAGAGTTTTATAGTTTTAATTCTTACATTTAAGCCTTTGAACCATTTTGAGTTAAATTTTTTTCTTTTTGAGAGGGAGTCTCACACTGTCACCCAGGCTGGAGTGCAATGGCGTGATCTTGGCTCACTGCAACCTCCACCTCCTGGGTTCAAGCAATCCTCCTGCCTCAGCATCCCGAGTACCTGGGATTACAGGTGCCTGCCACCATGACTGGCTAATTTTTGGTATTTTTAGTAGAGATAGGGTTTCACTATGTTGGCCAGGCTGGTCTCGAACTCCTGACCTCGTGATCTGTCCGCCTCATCCTCCCAAAGTGCTGGAATTACAGGTGTGAACCACCACGCCCAGCCAAGTTAAATTTTACATATCGTATAAGGTAAGGCTCATACTCATTTTGTTGCATGAGGGTATCCAGTTTTTCAACACCATTTGTTGAAAAGACTGTCCTTCCTCCACTGAGTGATCTCTGTACGCTTGTCAAAAATCATCGGACTATATGTGAGGGCTTATATTGGGCTCTCCATTCTATCCCATTGGTCTACATGTCTTATGTCAGTATCACACAGTTTAGATTACTGTAGCTTTGTACTAAGTTTTGAAATCAGAAAGTATGAGAGCTCTAACTTTGTTCTTTTTATGGTTGTTTTGGCTTTTCATTTGTGCCTTCAGATTCCATATGAATTTTAGGATAAGTAGTATTCTTTGACATATAAAAGTTTTGTTTTTACGTCGTTAAATCTATAGCCTTCATTTTGTTATTTTTACCATTTGTGTAAACATTAAAAAACCTTCCTTGTCCTCGTATTTGATAAATATTTAATGTTATATTTTTGGGTTTTCTATGGTTTCACGATAACCTCCAAATATTTATCTACAATATATCTTGGTGTTAAGAAGTATGGTATAGAACCACCTTCTTTTTTTTAAGGGTAAACCAGTAGTCTTGATACATTTATGAAATAATTCCTATTTTCCTCCATTGATTGAACATGCTACCTTTATCATATGTGAAATCTATTTACAAGTTTGGATCTATTTTTGTGGTCACAGTTCTGTTCCATCAATTTGTGTGCTCCTGTACTACCACCACAATGTTCTAATCACTGTGGTTTTAATATATGTTTACATATGGGAATGGAATCTCTGATGAATTTTTTTTCAGGAACAGTGATCCAAAAGTATGTAATGTAATCTTTAAATTTTTTTAAATCTTTTTTTTTTTTTTTTTGAGACGTAGTCTCTCTCTGTTGCCCAGGCTGGAGTGCAGTGGCACAATCTCAGCTCACTGCCAGCTCTGCCTTCCGGGTTCACGCTATTCTCCTGCCTCAGCCTCCTGAGGCTGGGACTACAGGCTCCTGCCACCATGCCTGGCTAATTTTTTATATTTTTAGTAGAGATGGGGTTTCACTGTGTTAGCCAGGATGGTCTCAATCTCCTGACCTCGTGATCCGCCCACCTCGGCCTCCCAAAGTGCTGGGATTACAGGCATGAGCCACCGCGCCCAGCCAAAATCATTTTTATTGTTACATTTAACTTTTTGATTTAGTAAGAACTGATGTCATAATAAATCTTCCTATCTAGCACATGCGAAATCCCTTGATTATCCAAGTTTTCATATCGTTAAATAAAATTTGTAGTTTTCTACATTTTGTTTTGCACATTTTCTCTTTTATTTATCTTACTAGCTTTGTAAATTTGGTATTGTAAATACATTCTTTTCTTTAAATTAGATATTGATGTATTTGGAAGATTTTTTGCTTTTTAGCAACTGGATACTTTACTGAAATCATGAGTTCTAATAATTTTTTGGTTGGTTTCCTTTCCTTTACATTATTTTAAAGTGATGAAAATAGGTCTGCCTTTCAATGCTAAACATTTCATTCCAAATTCTCATCATTTTGCTTTAGAATAATGTTAAATAATAGAGGTGACAGTAGGTGGTATCCCTGTCTTGACCTGCCTTTAATTGTGTAACCATATATTAGCAATGTATAATCCAAAAATGAATTTAAGAACATGATTCTATTTTTGGCATCATCAAAAAGAATAAAAATACTGTGAAACTAACTTTTCAAAATAAGTACAAAACTTATACCCTGAAAACGAGAAAATATAGCTGAAAGAAATTAGAAAGATCTAAATAAAATGGAAAGACATCTTGTTCATGGATTAGCAGACAATGTTGTTAAGATGCCAAGACTTCTCAAATTAATCCACAGACTCAATGCAGTCCTTAATCAAAATCCCAGCTGGCTTCTTTGCAGACATTGAAAGGCTGCCCCTGAAATTCATATGAAAATGCCATTGACCCAGAACATATTTGGAAAAGAAGGACAAAGTTGGAAGACTCATACTTTGTTTTTAAAATTTACTACAAAGCTACAGTAATGAATCAAGTGTGACACTGGAATAAGGATAGACAAATAGAACAATGGAACGGAACTGAGAATCCAGATATGGACCCTCTTATTTACACTGTATTTATTTTCAACATGGTACCAAAACAATTCAATAGGGAAGGAACAGATTTTTCAACTAATGATGCTGAAACAAATGGGTACCTATATGTAAAAAATGAGGTTACACTCCTCTTACACTATATAGGAAAACTAACTCAAAATGCATTAAAGGCCTAAACATGTAAGAGGTAAAGGTATTAAACTCTTGAAAGAAAACATACAGATAAATCTTTGTGGCTCTGGATTTGGCAAAGTTTTCTTAAACATGATGCAAAACATACAAGCAAAGAAAAAAGCATAAATTGGACTTTATAAAAATTTAAAACCTTTATGCTTCAAAGGATACTATCAAGAAACTCAACAGACAACTACTGAATGGAGAAAATATTTTCAAATCACATATTGGATAAGGTACATCCATCTTGAATATTTAAAAACAAAACTTTCTACAAAAAACTCAGTAATAAAAAAGATAACTCAATTAAAAATGTTCAATGGATTTAAATAGACACTTACCTATAAAAGATATCCAAACGGCCAATAAGCACATGAAATGATGCTCAACATTAGTCATCAGGGAAACATGAATGAAAACCATAATGACTGACCACTTCATACTCACTGAGATGACAAAAATTTTAAATCCGTATGTTTTGACCATGATATAAAGAAATCAAAACTCCTGCAGACTGCTGGCAGGACTCAACAACTGTTGAACCACTTTGACAAACAGTCTGGCAGTTTAGCAGTTCCACTCTTAGGTATGTAGTCAAGAAAAATGAAAAAATATGTGCATACAAAAATTTGTGGATAAATGTTCATAGCAACACCATTCATAACAGCCAACAAATGGAAACAACCCAAATGTCTATCAAATGATATGGGTAAATAAAATGTTATATCTATATTATAGAATATTATTTGGTAATAAAAAGGAATGAAGTGACAACATGAGTGAATTTCAAAAACATAATAAATGAGTCAGCCACAGAACACTACATATTGTATGAATCTGTTTACATGAAAAGTCCAGATAAGAAAATCTATAAAGACAGAAAACAGACTAGTGGTTGCCTAGGACTGGAAGTGCTGAATAAAGGTTTGGGCAACTGCTAATGGGTTGGATTTTTTTTGGAGAGAGGAGATAAAATGTTCTAAAACTGATTAAGGCGATGGTTGCACAACTCTGTGAATAAAGAAAAAAACACTGAATTGCACAGTTAAAATGCTACTTGTATATGTGAATTATATCTCAATAAACCTGTTACCAAAAAAAAAAAACAAACAAAAAACCCACCACCAGAACAAAAACAAGATATAATCAGGCCTGCTTGGTGCTCTTGGTTTTTGTGTCTCCTAAGTCTCTTTAAGTTTTGGACACTTTACATCCTCCCACCTCCCTATTATTTACACTACTAACTTGTTGAAGAGTCTAGGTCAGTTAATTATCTCACATTCCTAATTCACTTTGCATGATTCCTTGTGTTGCTATGTAACTTGTTTTCTGACAGGAATACTTTACAGGTAATTCTGTGTACTGTATCTTCCATATATATGTCTAGCTCCATATGAAACAGTTCCCTCTGAAACAACTCAATTTCATTCTTTACCAATTTTTAATCTTACACAGTCATGCACTGCATAACATTTCAGTCAACTGACCACATATAACAATGCTGGTCCCATGAGATTATAATGCAGCTAAAAATTCCTATCACCTAGTGATATTGTAGCTGTTATAATGTCATAGGGCAGTAAATTATTCATGTGTTTGTGACAATGCTGGTGTAAAAAAAAAAACTACTGTGCTGCCAGTAGTATGAAAGTATAACATACAATTATGTACAGTACATACTACTTGATAAAGATAATAAATGACTATGTTACTGGTTACATATATGCTACACTATACTTTTTATCATTATTTTAGATGTACTCCTTACAGTTATTTAAAAAAAAAAGTTAAATGTAAAACAGCCTCAGGCAGGTCCTTCAGCAGGTATTCCAGGAAAAGGCATTGTTATCATAGGAGCTGATAGCTATATGTGTGTTATTGCCCCGAAGACCTTCCAGTGGAACAAAATGTAGAGGTGGAAGACACTGATATTGATTATCCTGACCCTGTGTAAGCCTAAGCTAACATGTGTGTTTGTGTCTTAGCTTTTAACAAAATAGTTGAGAAACTACAAAATAAAATAAAAATTTTTTAAATAGAAAAAAACTTATAGGATATAAAGAAAATATATATATTTTTGTACACCTGTACAATGTGTTTATGTTTTAAACGAAGTGTTATTATTACAGAGTCAAAAAGTTTAAAAAAACTAAAAAGTTCATAAAGTAAAAAGATTACAGTAAGCTAAGCTTAATTTGTTAATGAAGAAAAATTTTTTTTTCTAAATTTAGTGTAGTCTAAGTGCATACTGTTTATAAAATTTACTGTAGCCTGCATGTCTTAGACTTTCACACTCACTCACTACTCACTCACTGACTCTCCCAGAGCAACTTCCAGTCCTGCAAGCTCCATTCATGGTAAGTGCTCTATTCAGGTGTAGCCCCCACCCCCCCCCTTTTTTTTTGAGACAGTCTCACTCTATGGCCCAGGCTGGAGTGCAGTGGCGCGATCTTGGCTCACTGCAACCTCTGCCTCCCGGGTTAAAGCAATTCTCTTGCCTCAGTATCCCGAGTAGCTGGGATTACAGATGTCCGCCACCACGCCCGGCTAATTTCTGTATTTTTAGTAAAAACGGGGTTTCACCATATTGGCCAGGCTGGTCTCGAACTCCTGACCTCAGGTAATCGCCTGCCTTGGCCTCCCAAAGTGCTGGGATTACAGGCATGAGCCACTGAGCCTGGCCCAGGTGCACCCTTATCTGTTACATTGTATCTTTATTGAACATTTTCTGTTTAGATGCACAAATACTTCACATTGTGTTACAACTGCCTAAGATATTCAGCATAGCAGATGCTGTACAGGATCATAGCCTAGGAACAACAGGCTACCTAATATAGCCTAGGCTAGCAGTAGGCTGTATCACCTAGGGTTATGTAAATACACTCTACAATGTTTGCACAAAAAGTCACCTAACAATACATTTCTCAGAATGTGGTCCTATTGTTAAGCAACACATGACTGTACTGTTGAATTCAGTTTGCTACTATTTTGTTGAGGATTTTTGCATCAATATTTATCAAGGTATTAGTCAACAGTTTTTTATTGCGTCTTTGTCTAGCTTTGGTATCAGGGTAATGTAGGCCCCACAGAATAAGTGTGGAAGTGTTACCTCCCTTTCAATTTTTTCGAAGAATATGAGGAGGATGGGTGTTAATTCCTCTTCAAATGTTTGGTAGAATTCTAAAGTGAAGCTCTCTGGCTTTTCATTGCCGGGAGTTTTTTTTTTTTTTTTTGTAATTAGTGATACTAATCATCGGCCTTTTCAGATTTTCTATTTCATCAGGATTCAGTCTTGGAAAGCTGCGTTTTTATAGGAACTCATTCGTTTCTTCTATGTGACGCTATCTGTTGGCATGTAATTGTTGATAACATTGTCTTATAATCCTTTTTATTTCTGTGGCATTGCTTGCAAGATCCCTTCTTTCCTTTCTAATTTGAGTTATTCCAGTCTTCTTTCTCCCTTCATCTAGTTAGCAGTTTGTCAATTTTGTTGATACTTTCAAAGAACCAAATCACAGCCAGGCTGTCGATTTTGATTTTGATCTCTCTTCCTTTTTAATGTAAGCATCTACAGCTACAAACTTCCCTCTTAACACTGCATCCTATAAATTTTGGTATGATGTATTTTTTTGTTTCAAGGTATTTGCCAATTTTCCTTGGGATTTCTTCTTTGACCCAATGGTTGCTGTAGAGTGAGTTTTTAAATTTTCACATATTTGTGGATTTTATAGTTATCCTTCCTTGGTTTGAGGTTTCACTTCATTGTGATCAGAAACTTTGTAATGATGTCAATCTTTGAAAATTTATTAAGACTTGTTTTGTGGCCAAACACGTGGTTTATCTGGAGGATGTTCCATGTACACTTGAGAAGAGAAGAATGTATCATCTGTTGTTGTTGGGTAGAGTGTTCTGTATATGTCTGACAGATCGAGTTAATTTATTATGTTGTTCAAGCCCTCCATTTCCTTACTTATATTCTGTCCCGTTATTCTGTTTCTGAAAGTGGGGTATTGAAATTTCCTAGTAGTATTATGTTACTATTTCTTCAATTCTGTCATTTGCTTCATATTATTTTAGAAGTCTGATGTTTTAGGGCACAAATATTTCTCATTTATATCTTCTTGGTGAATTTACCTTTTTATCATTTATATAGTGTCCTTTGTCTCTTGTAACAGTTTTTGACATAAAGTATATTTTGTCTTATATTAGTATTACTACCACTATTCTTTTCTGGAGACCATTGACAAGGATTGTCTTTTTCCATCCTTTCATTTTCAGCTGATACGTGTCTTTAGATCTAAAATGAGTCCCTTGTAGACAGCATACAGTTGGGTGCTGGCTGTTTAAATCCAATCAGCCACTCTAGTTAGTTTTCTGATTTCATCCATTTGCATTTAAAGTAATTACTGATAAAGGAAGGACATACTTTTTTTTTTTTTTTTTTTTGAGACAAAGTTTCACTCTTGTTGCCCATGCTGGAGCGCAATGGCACAATCTCACCTCCTGGGTTCAAGCAATTCTCCCGCCTCAGCCTCTGGAGTAGCTGGGATTACAGGCACCCACCACCACGCCCGGCTAATTTTTGTATTTTTAGTAGAGATGGGGTTTCACCATGTTGACCAGGCTGGTCTTGAACTTCTGACCTCAGATGATCCACCTGCCTCAGCCTCCCAAAGTACTGGGATTAGAGGCATAAGGCACCGCACCCGGCCAGGAAGGACATATTATTACCATTTTGTTAATTTTTTCTGTATTTGTAGCTTTTTTGTCCCTCCTTTCCTCTCTTACTGCCTTTGGGTTTCACTGATTTTTGTGTGTGTTACATGCTTAGATTCCCTTTTCATTTGCTTTTGTGTATATTCTATAAGTATTTTCTGTGCAATCAATTACATAAAACATCTTAAAGTTATAACTATTTTACAACAATAATGTCAACTGAATACAATAACTCTGCACCATTATGGCTCCACATTCCCACTTTATGTTACTGATGTCACAAATTCTATTTTTTTTTTGAGATGGAGTTTCACCCTGTTGCCCAGGCTGGAGTGCAATGGCATGATATCAGCTCACTGCAACCTTCGCCTCCCAAGTTCAAGAAATTCTCCTGCCTCGGCCTCAAAAGTAGCTGGGATTACAGGCATGTACGACCATGCCTGGCTAATTTTCATACTTTTAGTAGAGATGGGGTTTCACCATGTTGGCCAGGCTGGTCTCAAACTCCTGACCTCAGGTGATCCACCTACCTTAGCCTCCTAAAGTGCTGGGATTACAGGCGTGAGCCACTGCACCCGGCCACAAATTATATCTTTATATGTTGTATTAACCCCTAACATAGACTTAGTTTTTTTTTTTAATACTTTTGTCTGTTGCATTCTATGCAAGAATTAAAAATCAACTTATATACCAGGATTATGATAATATATGCTACTTACTATATTTGTCCATTTATTTGCCTTTAACACAGAATGTTATACTTTTACATGGCTTCATGTTGCTGTGTAGTGTGCTTTCATTTCAACCTGAAGGACTCTCTTTAGTAATTTTTATAGGGCAGGTGTAATGGTTACTGAACTCCCTCAACTATTGTTTATCTGAGAAAGTCTTAAGGACGGTTTAGCTGGATATAGTACTCTTGGTTAACAGTTTTTTTTTTTTTTTTTTTGCACTTCGAATGTATCACCCCACTGACTGTTGGCCTGCAAGGTTTCTACTGAGAAATCTGCTGAAATTCTTATAGAACTCCCTTGAACATGACCAGCTGCTTTTCTCTTGTCAATTTAAAAGATTCTCTTTGTATTTTACTTTTGACAATTTGATTATAATGTATCTTAGAGGGGGTGTCTTTGGAATTGTCCTCTCTGGAGTTCCTTGAGTTTCTTGAACTTGTATGCCCATTTCTTTCCTCAAAAAAAGGAAAGTTTGGGACATTTTCAGCCACTGTTTCTACAAATAAGCTCTCTCTCCCTTCTCCTTCTCTCTTCTTATGCTAAGACTTACATTACACGTATAGTGGTTCACTTGATGATCTCCCATAAGTCCCTTAGACTGTCGTTACTTTCCTTCATTTTTTTCTCTTTGCTCCTGACATAATTTTATTATTTCGTTAGAACTTTTTGTAGACATGGGGTCTCACTATGTTGACCAGGCTGGTCTTGAACACCTGGCTTCAAGTGACCCTCCTGCCTTGGCCTCCCAAAGCACTGAGATTATAGATGTAAGCCACTGTGCCCAGCCTCTGACTCAATTTTAGATTATCTGTCTTCAAGTGTGTTGATGTCTTCTGCGTAATCAAGTCTGCTGTTGACTTTTACAGTTCAGATATTGTATTTTTCAGCTCCAGAATTTATTTGGTTCTTTCTTATAATTTGTATCTTCTAGTTTATACTGTCACTTTGTTCTTGCATCATTTTCCTGACTTTGCTTAGTTTTTTGTGTTCTCTTTCAGTTTTTAAATTATCGGTTACAGTTTTTAAATCATATATCACAAAGTTCAGAGATCTGCATTTCTTTAGGGTAAGTTTCTGAAGCTTTGTTTTCTTCTTTGATTTGATCAATGTCTTTGTTCCTTTGTATGCCTTCTGATCCTTTTTTAATGGGTATTTGGGCATTTGAAAAAACAGAAAACAAATACCTTTCTAATTCTTTACAACTGGCTTCATACAGGGAAACACATTCATGAATCAGCCCAGTTAGAGGTTTTGGGACCATCCAAATTTTTCTGAGACATGTGTCTTCTCTGGGCTTCTATGTGTGTTTCTGACAGTCTTAATTTCCCTAGCAACTTATCGCTGTTTCCTCTCAGAAACCCATAATCGCTGTGTCCCTCAGACCTCTTCCAGCAGAAGTGCAGATCTCTGCAGCTCTTACGTGCTGCAGCAATCACTTCTGTTTCCTGCAGCTTCCAAACTATGCTACCATTCCCTTCAGCACTCTGAGTGAGATGAGATGCAGACCAGTCCTGTGGGCAGACTTTGGATAAGCCAAAATATTGAACATGCAGTCCATTATTTTGTTTCTGTCCCAAGGGAGAGGGTAGGGGATAGGAAATTTCCTCCTGGTTGCACTGCACTATACTGGCAGGGGAACCCACATGCAAAATGCCACAAACTTTTCCACTCCTTTTGAAGGAGACCCTTCTTTTTAATGTTTTAGCCTGAGTGCTGCAGCTTCTCAACTGGTCTCTACAATTCTCACTAACACGTCCTTGTCATTATATTGAAATTAACTTGGTGTTTCCATGGAGGAATAAGGGCCTGAAACTTCCTACTCCAACATGTTGATGACGTTAGTCTTATAGCCGAATTTTACAATCATTACTTGTAACACACAGTACCTTCCACCTCAGGTTGTACTGAATTTTTGTATCTCAATTTCTTTGATAATATTCCACCCTTATGTTACTGAATCACACAAGAAAATCAGTCTTATAAGGTATACCCAGTATATCAAATTTACTCCTCAATGGCTTTAAGTGTTTTTAAATATTAAATCCATCCTTAAGTAAGTTATAACTGTGATCAAATATACAAAAAAAAAAAAAACTGTCAGAAATTTCCAAAGGTAATTTCTGAAGAGATTACTTTGCTAAAATATTTTGAGTTATACTAGTATTCTTAGAATAAATATAATGCTTGCCCAAGTGGTTAATAAGAGTCCTATAACAAAAAAAAGATTTTAAGATAAGGTTACATTATTTAAAATTACAAATTTTACATCTTCCTAAAGAGATGTGAATACCTGCTTGTGATGGCCACAAGTATTTAATTAGTTAATCTGGTACTACTTACTCTTCTATTATTATATTTAAAAGCTTATTTATACACCTTAAAATTGTTCTACCTTTATTAATATATAGTAATTAAGTTGAAAGCAATATTTTAACTGAAAGGATCTAGGCTTAATAGAAACTGTAAATCCTGAACATGTCAACAGACAACTTTTTATTTACAGATGTTAAAATGAATCCTGAGAAATACATGTGCTAAATATTATTCTCTTGTGCTATTAGACTAATATAAAAACACAGTATTACATGATCCCGGTTTCATTATTTTTCTTCAGACAGGGTCTCACTCTGTTGCCCAGGCTGGAGCACAGTGGTACAATCACAGCTCACTGCAGCCTCGACCTCCCCAGGTTCAGGTCATCCTACCACCTCAGCCTCCCAGGGAACTGGGGTTATAGGCGCGTGCCACCATGCCTGGCTAATTTTTGTATTTTTTGTAGAGATGGGGTGTCGCCATGTTGCCGAAGCTGATCTCAAACCCCTAGGCTCAAGAGATCCTCCCACTTCAACCTCCCAAAGTGCAAGGATTACAGGTATGAGCCACCATGCCCAGCCCTCATCTAGTTCTAACAAAATTTCTCTGCAGAACTTTAATACAGCAGGCCTTCCTAATTGGCAGTTACTTCTAAAATAAGGCTAGATTTAGGGAAATAACTGATGTAGGTACTAAGAGACAAAATTCCAAACAAAGGTGTATTTGTGTACTATTGCTGCCATAACAAATACCACAAACTTAACATTTAAACAACACAAATTCATTATTTTACACTTCTGTAGGTACAGAAGTCTAAAATGGGTCTCAGCCAGCCAAAATCAACGTATATACAGAGCTGTGTTCCTTTCTGGAGGCTAAGGGAGGATCCATTTCCTTGCTTATTCAAGTTGCATGTAGAATCCAGTTTGCTGCAGTTAGAGCACTGAGATTTGTATGTCCTTTGTGACTGTCAGCTGAGGGCAATTCCCAGCTTCCAGAAGATATCTGATGGCTGGGCACAGTGGCTCATGCCTGTAATCCCAGCACTTTGGGAGGCCGAGGCAGGCGGATCACGAGGTCGAGAGATCGAGACTATCCTGGCCAACACGGTGCAACCCCGTCTCTACTAAAAATACAAAAATTAGCTGGGCGTGGTGGCGCACACCTGTAGTCCCAGCTACTTGGGAGACTGAGGCAGGAGAATCACTTGAACCCGGGAGGCGGAGGCTGCAGTGAGCCAAGATGGCACCACTGCACTCCAGCCTGGCAACAGAGCAAAACTCCGTCTCAAAAAAAAAAAGAAAAGAAAAAAGATTATCTGAATTCCATGTCTCATGGCCCTCTTTCTCCATCTTCAAAAGCCAGCAAGAGGGGGTTGAGTCTCTGACCTACTCTTCTGAATCCTTCCGGTTTAAAAAGTTTATGTGATTATCAGGACCACCCACATAATCCTGGATAATCTCCCTATTTTAAGGTCAGCTGATAAGCAACTTTAATTCCCTTTTGCCATGTGCTATGGTTTGAACGTTTGTTTCCTCCAAAAGTCATGTTGAAACTTAATTCCCAATATGACAGTATTGCTAAGTGGGGCCTTTAAGAAGTGACTGGGTCTGGGCACAGTGGCCCACATCTGTAATGACAACACTTTGGGAGGCCAAGGCAGGAGGAATGCTTGAAGCTAAGAGTTCAAGATCATCCTAAGCAATGAAGCCAGGTCTGATCTCTACAAAAATTTTTTTAAAAATTAGCTGGCAAGGTGGTGTAGCCCCGACTCAATGGGATGAGGCAGGAAGACTACTTGAGGCTAGGAGTTTGGAGGCTGCAGTAAGCAATGACTGGGCCACTGCACTCCAGCCTAGGTGACAAAAGGAGACCCCATCTCTAAAACAAAAGCTTTTTAAAAAACAGGTGACTGGGTTATGAGGGATGCCCTCATGAAAGGATTAATTCATCCAAGGGTTAATGGATTAATGGATTATCATGGGAATTGGACTGGTGGCTTTATAAAAGGGAGAGAGACCTTAGCTAGCACACTCAGCCCCCTAGCCATGTGATACCCTGCATCACCTCTGGACTCTGCAGGAGACCAGGAAGAAGGGCCTCATCAGAGGCAGCCCCTCAAATTTGTTTTTTGTTTTTTTCTTTGGAAACAGAGTCTTGCTCTGTTGCCCAGGCTGGAGTGCAGTGGTGCAATCTTGGCTCACTGCAACCTCCACCTCCCAGATTCAAGCGTTTCTCCTGCCTCAGCCTCCCAAATAGCTGAGATTACAGGCACGTGCCAAAATGCCCACCTATTTTTTGTATTTTTAGTAGAGACGGGGTTGCACCATGTTGCCCAGGCTGGTCTTAAACTCCTGACCTCAGGTGATCTGCCCACCTCGAACTCCCAAAGTGATGGGATTACAGACGTGAGCCACTGTGCCTGGCTCTGGCTTTTCCTTTTTTAATCTTCATATATTCTGAATCACATATTTCAAATTAAAAAACAAACCTTTACACACTTCTCCTGAATATCATTTCTCTGGGAAGCAAATTTGAGTTGTGGTTTTTTACCATCCATTCCAGATTCTTCATGTTTCACTTTGCTAAGATGATGATCCGAAATCCAATCCATGAAGACAGTTAAAAGTTCATAAACTTGCCCATTAAGTGGTACCTATATGTCAAAAATTAAATCATTTATTTCAGTTCACAACTTCATAAAACTTCAAAGACAAGCCTTAAATTTGGTAAGTAATAAGAATAATTTGACTAAAGTAATTCACTAAAATGTGTTAAGGACAGAGCTTCTCCAAACAAACAAAAGAATTTCAAATCAAACCTCCCCAACTTGCCTGGTGCAGTGGCTCAAGCCTGTAATCCCACCACTTTGGGAGGCTGAGGTGGGTGGATCACCTGACGTTCCCTAGGAGTTCGAGACCAGCCTGGCCAACATGGCAAAACCTGTCTTTACTAAAAATACAAAAATTAGCTGGGCATGGTGGCGCATGCCTGTAATCCCAGCTACTTGGAAGGCTGAGGCAGGAGAATCACTTGAACCCAGGAGGTGGAGGCTGCAGTGAGCCAAGATCGCACCACTGCACACCAATCTGGGCAAAAGGGGAAGACTCCATCTCAAAAAACAAAAAAAAAACCAAAAACCTCTCCAACTAATATTAAAAACATGTTAAATAACAACTGAGAGAAGGCAAGAAAAGTCATAATCAGGAAGTTGAAATAACTGTACCTTATTACTAAAACTTTTCATAAAAATTCTTTATCCAAGTTTGATAAGAAGGAAAAAAAGTAAAATTAGCCTTAACTCAAGAGCATGAAATCACCACAATTAAAAGACTCTAAAAAAATTAAAGGTTTCCAGAGCTAAAGAACTTCCACTATGAAACTTATCTTTTTCTTCTCACAAAAATTGTTACTTTGTCTTTTCAGTATATCATTCAATACACATATGAACATTTTTTTCCTAGAAATCTTGTCCTGACAGCCTACCAGAATGAAAAGTAAAATAACAAAGTAATTTATAAATTTAATTAGACTATTATTACAAAACACATTTCTAATTTAATTCAATATATTTTTTTAATAAGATACTACTACACATATCCACCTTAAGCAGGGAACTATGTTAAATTTATTTTTTTCAAAATCTGGAGGCCAGGTGTGGTGGCTCATGCCTATAATCCCAGTACTTTGGGAGTCAGAGGCAGGTGGATCACCAGAGGTCAGGAGATTGAAACCAGCCTAGCCAACATGGTGAAACGCTGTCTCTACTAAAAATACAAAAATTAGCCAGGCGTGGTGGTGGGCGCCTGTAATCCCATCTCTTCGGGAGGCTTGAACCCAGAAGGCAAAGGTTGCAGTGAGCCAAGGTTGCGCCACTGCACTCCAGCCTGGGTGACACAGTGAGACCCCATCTCAAAAAAAATAAAATTAAAAATATTAATAAATTAAAAAATAAAAAAACAAAGAAATTCAAAGACAGAGAAATATAAAAGCAAATTAATAAAAGGCAACATTAAGCCGATGGCAATCCACAAAATCAGAATGACTAAAGACAAAATGATAAATAGTAGCATTACCACATTATTCTGAAGAGCAATTTTTCACTTTCTCAATTTTTTTCAAATAGAAACTAACTCCCTTTAGATGAAAACTTCAATTATCTTCAGTCCCTGAATATAAAATCTGTACCTTTTCAATTTACTCCAATTTTCTCAATTTATAAAGAACAAGAAAATTTATCAAAATATCAAAATGATCAAAACCCATAATAAGATACTACTACACACCCATTGGAAGGGTCAAAATGAACAAAATTGAAAACACCAAATGTTGACAAGGTTGTGGAGCAACCAAAACTTTGATACACTGTTAATGGGAGTATAAAACAGTACAACCAATTTGGAAAACTGTCAGTTTCTTAAAAACATACATCTACCTTTATCTACCTTATGACCCAGAAATTGTAGTCCTGGTATATATCCAAAAGAAATGAAAACATACATCCATAAAAACCCTGTACATCAATATTCGTAGCAGCTTTATTTATTGCAGACAAAAACCAGAAAAAGCCCAGGTGTCTATCAATAGAAGAATGAAGGAACAAACTCTGATACAGTCATACGACGAAATACTATTGAGCAATAGTAAGGAACAAACTACTGATACACTCATAATTATGCTGAGAAAAGCCTTACACAAACAAGTACACACAATACAATTCCACTGACCAAATGTCTCAAACAGGCAAAACAAATTTCTGCAAAACTTCTGGCAGAAAAGAATGACCAAGAAAGGGTATTAGAGAACTTTCTAGGATAGTGGAAAGTTCTATATTCTAGGATAGTGGAAGTATTCTGTATTTGGTTGTAGACAACATGAAATATTTATCAAAATTAATCAAACTTTACACTAAAGGATTTCTGCATTATGTTATCATATGTAATTTATATCTGAAATTTTAAAAATTCTTAGGGAAAAAAAGATACATGGAAATCCATTCAGGGATGGGTTGTAGTCTTGACTGAAATATAATAGCAAATGCTTGTGAAGTGTCAAAACATACTAAGCAATAAAGCCATTAATGATGTGTCAATGATACTGCACCTGAAACACTGCTGAAATATAATAGTTTTGTTTTTGTAAATGAAAGTATATTTTAAATATTCTTGAGATATTTCCCTATTAAAAAATTATTATGGTGAATCCCTTCCATAGCAAACATTCCAAAAAGAATGTTTGCTAAATCAAAGAGAAAAGATTAAAGCACAAGAGAAATCTTCCTGGCTTTCCATTGGAGAAATTTTTTTTTTTTTTTTTTTTTTTTTTGAGACAGAGTCTCACTCTGTCGCCCAGGCTGGAGTGCAGTGGCGCAATATCGGCTCACTGCAACCTCCACCTCCCAGGTTCCAGCAATTCTCCTGCCTCAGCCTCTCGAGTAGCTGGGACTACAGGCATGTGCCACCATGCCTGGCTAATTTTCTGTATTTTTAGTAGAAACGGGGTTTCACCATGTTGGCCAGGATGATCTCGATCTCCTGACATCGTGATCCGCCCATCTTGGCCTCCCAAAGTGCTGGGATTACAGGTGTGAGCCACCGCGCCCAGCCGAGAAATTTTCAATCATATCAAATCATAATTCAAACTTACCTTGTAAGTTTTTGAAACTGGTGCTTTTTCTTGTTTTAAACTTTTCATTTCATGAACAGCATGGGAACTTCCTTTCAATCTCTGTATTGTCATAAACTCGTACTTCCTCTGCAACAGTATATATGCATGAATTAAAGGACAATTGTATCAAAATGAGTAAACTCAAAGGCAATCATCTAAAAACATACTTGTGTCTGTAGAGAAGAACAGGCAACTTACCTGTAAATTATCTAAACGAGCTTGAACTCTTTTAGCCTGAATGTCTATCTTCCTGTTTTCTTCACTTGCTTCATTTAACTAAAGGGTAGAAAAAGTTAGATATTTCAATATAAACCTTCAACTGGTTTCATACTAAGGGTTTCCCAATCTACTATCTAATCTGCTCGATATTACTAACCAATGTAACAAAACAGAGACAGCATTCATGATTAACTTAGATCACAACTGAAGTTGTCGTTTTTCCCTAAAATATTAACGGTTTGTAAGATCATTTACTTCACTTTATGAAAAATGTACAAGACTCCAGATGTCTTAAAAGCATATACATATATTTTAGTGAAAATGTTTTTATTAATAAGTACATTGTTATTTGAACTATAACATATATAAAGAAAAGTATAAAATCCTAAGTATGCAGTACAATGAGCTATAACTGGGATTGCATTACTTGGATTATGTGTATATGTGTCTGTGTATATACTGATATGTATATATATATGGAAGAACTGACTTCCTATATATGGATAGGAAGAATATTGAGTCTTCCTATCCATGAACATATCTTCAATTTATTTAGGTTTTATTTTCTTTTAATAATGTTTTTTAGTTTTCAAGTAGAGATGTCTTGCACATCTCTCTTTAGATTTATTCCTGGGTATCCAATTTTTTTTTTATTATATTGCTTATGGTATCTTACAATAAAATTTGTGATATATATACACCATGAATAGAATACTATGTGGCCATAGTAAAGAATGAAATCGGGGGGAGGAGCCAAGATGGCCGAATAGGAACAGCTCCGGTCTACAGCTCCCAGCGCGAGCTACGCAGAAGACGGGTGATTTCTGCATTTCCATCTGAGGTACCGTGTTCATCTCACTAGGGAGTGCCAGACAGTGGGCGCAGGTCAGTGGGTGAGTGCACCGTGCGCCAGCCTAAGCAGGGGCGAGGCATTGCCTCACTCGGGAAGCGCAAGGGGTCAGGAAGTTCCCTTTCCAGGGGTGACAGACGGCACCTGGAAAATCGGGCCACTCCCACCCGAATACTGTGCTTTTCCAACGGGCTTAGGAAACGGTGCACCAGGAGATTATAGCCCGCACCTGGCTCAGAGGGTCCTACGCCCACGGAGTCTCGCTGATTGCTAGCACAGCAGTCAGAGACCAAACAGCAAGTCGGCAGCGAGGCTGGGGGAGGGGCGCCCGCCATTGGCCCAGGCTCGCTTAGGTAAACAAAGCAGCCTGGAAGCTTGAACTGGGTGGAGCCCACCACAGCTCAAGGAGGCCTGCCTGCCTCTGTAGGCTCCACCTCTGGGGGCAGGGCACAGACAAACAAAAAGACAGCAGTAACCTCTGCAGACTTAAATGTCCCTGTCTGACAGCTTTGAGGAGAGCAGTGGTTCTCCCAGCACGCAGCTGGAGATCTGAGAACGGGCTGACTGCCTCCTCAAGTGGGTCCCTGACCCCTGACCCCCGAGCAGCCTAACTGGGAGGCACCCCCCAGCAGGGGCAGACTGACACCTCACACGGCCGGCCAGGTACTCCAACAGACCTGCAGCTGAGGGTCCTGTCTGTTAGAAGGAAAACTAACAGAAAGGACATCCACACCAAAAACCCATCTGTACATCACCATCATCAAAGACCAAAAGTAGATAAAACCACAAAGATGGGGAAAAAACAGAGCAGAAAAACTGGAAACTCTAAAATGCAGAGCACCTCTCCTCCTCCAAAGGAACGCAGTTCCTCGCCAGCAACGGAACAAAGCTGGACGGAGAATGACTTTGACGAGCTGAGAGAAGAAGGCTTCAGACGATCAAATTACTCCGAGCTACGGGAGGATATTCAAACCAAAGGCAAAGAAGTTGAAAACTTTGAAAAAAATTTAGAAGAATGTATAACTAGAATAACCAATACAGAGAAGTGCTTAAAGGAGCTGATGGAGCTGAAAACCAAGGCTCGAGAACTACGTGAAGAATGCAGAAGCCTCAGGAGCCGATGCGATCAAATGGAAGAAAGGGTATCAGCCCTGGAAGATGAAATGAATGAAATGAAGCGAGAAGGGAAGTTTAAAGAAAAAAGAATAAAAAGAAATGAGCAAAGCCTCCAAGAAATGTGGGACTATGTGAAAAGACCAAATCTACGTCTGATTGGTGTACCTGAAAGTGACGGGGAGAATGGAAACAAGTTGGAAAACACTCTGCAGGATATTATCCAGGAGAACTTCCCCAATCTAGCAAGGCAGGCCAACATTCAGATTCAGGAAATACAGAGAACGCCACAGAGATACTCCTCGAGAAGAGCAACTCCAAGACACATAATTGTCAGATTCACCAAAGTTGAAATGAAGGAAAAAATGTTAAGGGCAGCCAGAGAGAAAGGTCGGGTTACCATCAAAGGGAAGCCCATCAGACTAACAGCGGATCTCTCGGCAGAAACCCTACAAGCCAGAAGAGAGTGGGGGCCAATATTCAACATTCTTAAAGAAAAGAATTTTCAACCCAGAATTTCATATCCTGCCAAACTAAGCTTCATAAGTGAAGGAGAAATAAAATACTTTACAGACAAGCAAATGCTAAGAGATTTTGTCACCACCAGGCCTGCCCTAAAAGAGCTCCTGAAGGAAGCGCTAAACATGGAAAGGCACAACCGGTACCAGCCACTGCAAAATCATACCGAATTGTAAAGACCATCGAGACTAGGAAGGGACTGCATCAACTAACGAGCAAAATAACCAGCTAACGTCATAATGACAGGATCAGATTCACACATAACAATATTAACTTTAAATGTAAATGGACTAAATGCTCCAATTAAAAGACACAGACTGGCAAATTGGATAAAGACTCAAGACCCATCAGTGTGCTGTATTCAGGAAACCCATCTCACGTGCAGAGACACACATAGGCTCAAAATAAAAGGATGGGGGAAGATCTACCAAGCAAATGGAAAACAAAAAAAGGCAGGGGTTGCAATCCTAGTCTCTGATAAAACAGACTTTAAACCAACAAAGATCAAAAGAGACAAAGAAGGCCATTACATAATGGTAAAGGGATTAATTCAACAAGAAGAGCTAACTATCCTAAATATATATGCACCCAATACAGGAGCACCCAGATTCATAAAGCAAGTCCTGAGTGACCTACAAAGAGACTTAGACTCCCAAACATTAATAATGGGAGACTTTAACACCCCACTGTCAACATTAGACAGATCAACGAGACAGAAAATCAACAAGGATACCCAGGAATTGAACTCAGCTCTGCACCAAGCAGACCTAATAGACATCTACAGAACTCTCCACCCCAAATCAACAGAATATACATTTTTTTCAGCACCACACCACACCTATTCCAAAATTGACCATATACTTGGAAGTAAAGCTCTCCTCAATAAATGTAAAAGAACAGAAATTATAACAAACTATCTCTCAGATCACAGTGCAATCAAGCTAGAACTCAGGATTAAGAATCTCACTCAAAACCGCTCAACTACGTGGAAACTGAACAACCTGCTCCTGAATGACTACTGGGTACATAACGAAATGAAGGCAGAAATAAAGATGTTCTTTGAAACCAACGAGAACGAAGACACAACATACCAGAATCTCTGGGATGCATTCAAAGCAGTGTGTAGAGGGAAATTTATAGCACTAAATGCCCACAAGAGAAAGCAGGAAAGATCCAAAATTGACACCCTAACATCACAATTAAAAGAACTAGAAAAGCAAGAGCAAACACATTCAAAAGCTAGCAGAAGGCAAGAAATAACTAAAATCAGAGCAGAACTGAAGGAAATAGAGACACAAAAAACCCTTCAAAAAATAAATGAATCCAGGAGCTGGTTTTTTGAGAGGATCAACAAAATTGATAGACCTCTAGCAAGATTAATAAAGAAAAAAAGAGAGAAGAATCAAATAGATGCAATAAAAAATGATAAAGGGGATATCACCACTGATCCCACAGAAATACAAACTACCATCAGAGAATATTACAAACACCTCTACGCAAATAAACTAGAAAATCTAGAAGAAATGGATAAATTCCTCAACACATACACCCTCCCAAGACTAAACCAGGAAGAAGTTGAATCTCTGAATAGACCAATAACAGGATCTGAAATTGTGGCAATAATCAATAGCTTACCAACCAAAAAAAGTCCAGGACCAGATGGGTTCACAGCCGAATTCTACCAGAGGTACAAGGAGGAGCTGGTACCATTCCTTCTGAAACTATTCCAATCAATAGAAAAAGAGGGAATCCTCCCTAACTCATTTTATGAGGCCAGCATCATCCTGATACCAAAGCCTGGCAGAGACACAACAAAAAAAGAGAATTTTAGACCAATATCCTTGATGAACATTGATGCAAAAATCCTCAATAAAATACTGGCAAACAGAATCCAGCAGCACATCAAAAAGCTTATCCACCATGATCAAGTGGGCTTCATCCCTGGGAGGCAAGGCTGGTTCAATATACGCAAATCAATAAATGTAATCCAGCATATAAACAGAACCAAAGTCAAAAACCACATGATTATCTCAATAGATGCAGAAAAGGCCTTTGACAAAATTCAACAACCCTTCATGCTAAAAACTCTCAATAAATTAGGTATTGATGGGACGTATCTCAAAATAATAAGAGCTATTTATGACAAACCCACAGCCAATATCATACTGAATGGGCAAAAACTGGAAGCATTCCCTTTGAAAACTGGCACAAGACAGGGATGCCCTCTCTCACCACTTCTATTCAACATAGTGTTGGAAGTTCTGGCCAGGGCAATTAGGCAAGAGAAGGAAATCAAGGGTATTCAATTAGGAAAAGAGGAAGTCAAATTGTCCCTGTTTGCAGATGACATGATAGTATATCTAGAAAACCCCATTGTCTCAGCCCAAAATCTCCTTGAGCTGATAAGCAACTTCAGCAAAGTCTCAGGATACAAAATCAATGTACAAAAATCACAAGCATTCTTATACATCAATAACAGACAAACAGAGAGCCAAATCATGAGTGAACTCCCATTCACAATTGCTTCAAAGAGAATAAAATACCTAGGAATCCAACTTACAAGGGATGTGAAGGACCTCTTCAAGGAGAACTACAAACCACTGCTCAAGGAAATAAAAGAGGATACAAACAAATGGAAGAACATTCCATGCTCATGGGTAGGAAGAATCAATATCATGAAAATGGCCATCCTTCCCAAGGTAATTTACAGATTCAATGCCATCCCCATCAAGTTACCAATGACTTTCTTCACAGAATTGGAAAAAACTACTTTAAAGTTCATATGGAACCAAAAAAGAGCCCGCATCGCCAAGTCAATCCTAAGCCAAAAGAACAAAGCTGGAGGCATCACGCTACCTGACTTCAAACTATACTACAAGGCTACAGTAACCAAAACAGCATGGTACTGGTACCAAAACAGAGATATAGATCAATGGAACAGAACAGAGCCCTCAGAAATAACGCCACGTATCTACAACTATCTGATCTTTGACAAACCTGACAAAAACAAGAAATGGGGAAAGGATTCCCTATTTAATAAATGGTGCTGGGAAAACTGGCTAGCCATATGTAGAAAGCTGAAACTGGATCCCTTCCTTACACCTTATACAAAAATTAATTCAAGATGGATTAAAGACTTAAATGTTAGACCTAAAACCATAAAAACCCTAGAAGAAAACCTAGGCAATACCATTCAGGACATAGGCATGGGCAAGGACTTCATGTCTAAAACTCCAAAAGCAATGGCAACAAAAGCCAAAATTGACAAATGGGATCTAATTAAACTAAAGAGCTTCTGCACAGCAAAGGAAACTACCATCAGAGTGAACAGGCAACCTACAAAATGGGAGAAAATTTTCGCAACCTACTCATCTGACAAAGGGCTAATATCCAGAATCTACAATGAACTCCAACAAATTTACAAGAAAAAAACAAACAACCCCATCAAAAAGTGGGCAAAGGACATGAACCGACACTTCTCAAAAGAAGACATTTATGCAGCCAAAAAACACATGAAAAAATGCTCACCATCACTGGCCATCAGAGAAATGCAAATCAAAACCACAATGAGATACCATCTCACACCAGTTAGAATGGCAATCATTAAAAAGTCAGGAAACAACAGGTGCTGGAGAGGATGTGGAGAAATAGGAACACTTTTACACTGTTGGTGGGACTGTAAACTAGTTCAACCCTTGTGGAAGTCAGTGTGGCGATTCCTCAGGGATCTAGAACTAGAAATTCCATTTGACCCAGCCATCCCATTACTGGGTATATACCCAAAGGACTATAAATCATGCTGCTATAAAGACACATGCACACGTATGTTTATTGCGGCATTATTCACAATAGCAAAGACTTGGAACCAACCCAAATGTCCAACAATGATATACTGGATTAAGAAAATGTGGCACATATACACCATGGAATACTATGCAGCCATAAAAAATGATGAGTTCACGTCCTTTGTAGGGACATGGATGAAATTGGAAATCATCATTCTCAGTAAACTATCGCAAGAACAAAAAACCAAACACCGCATATTCTCACTCATAGGTGAGAATTGAACAATGAGAACACATGGACACAGGAAGGGGAACATCACACTTCGGGGACTGTTGTGGGGTGGGGGGAGGGGGGAGGGATAGCATTGGGAGATATACCTAATGCTAGATGACGAGTTGGTGGGTGCAGCGCACCAGCATGGCACATGTATACATATGTAACTTACCTGCACGTTGCGCACATGTACCATAGAGCCTAAAGTATAATAATAATAATAATAATAATAATAATAAAAAAGAAAAAAATAAAAATAAAAATAAAAATAAAAATAAAAAAAGAAATTAAGAGGAATCTCATACAGAATGAAGAAAAAAAAGAAAAAAAAAAAGAATGAAATCATGTCTTTTGCAGCAACATGGATGGAGCTGGAGGTCATTAATCCTAAATGAAATAACTTAGAAACAGAAAATTGAATACTGTATGTTCTCATTTATAAGTCAAAGATAAACAATGGGTACACACATATGGAAATAACAGATACTAGGGACTCCAAAAGGGAAGGGGGGAGAGGGGTAGGGGTTGAAAATTAACCTACTGGGTACAATGTTCACTATTTGAGTGAAGAGTACATTTTAGAAGCCCAGACCTCACTGTTACACAATATATCCATGTAACAAAGCTGCACATGCACCCTCTGAATTTAAAATAATTTTCTTAAAAAATGAAAAGTGGCTTTTTGAAAAAATAAAAAAACCTAAGAAAAAAGAAGAGGCTGAGTGCAGTAGCTCACACCTGTAATCCCAGCACTTTGGGAGGGTGAGGCAGGAGGATCACTTGAGCCCAGTTCAAGACCAGCCTCAGCAACACAATAAGACCTCATCTCTACAACAAAATTAAAAAATTAAGTACAGGTAGTGGTGCATGCCTGCAGTCCCAGCTACTAAGGAGGCTGAAGCAGAAGGGTGGTTTAAGCCCTGGAGGTTAAGGCTACAGTAAGCCGTGGTCATGCCACTGCACTTCAGCCTGGGAGACAGAGGGAGACAATCAAAAAAAAAAAAAAAGGGAAAGAAAGAAAAGGGAGAGAAGAAATAGTAGCAAGGAGCAAGGGAAGGAAGGGAAGGAAATAGAAAAGGAAGGCAGGGGTAGGGGGTAGGGAAGGCAGAGGGAGGGGAGGGAGGGGAGGAAGGGAAGAAGGAAAGAAGAAAGAAAAAAAAGAAAAGAAAAAAGGAGAAAAGACCCAAATAGATAAAATCGGAAAAATCGGAAACAAAAAGAGAGACATTACAAGTGGTACCACAGAAATACAAGGATCACTAGAGACTACAGAGATTATTATGAAACAACTATATGCCAACAAACTGGAAAACCTAGAGGAAATGGATAAACTCCTAGGCACATGTAACGTAAGACTGAACCAAGAAGAAACAGAAAACTAGAACAGATCAATCATAAGTAACAAGATTGAATTGTAGTAAAAAGTTTCCCAACAAAGAAAAGCCCGAACTAAATGGCTTCACTGCTGAACTGTACTTTTAAATTCACTAAATGGCTTCACTGCTGAATTAAAACTTTAAAAGAACAAACACCAATTCTTCTCAAACTATCCCAAAAAACTGAAGGGTAGAGAATTCTTCCAAACTCATTGTACAAAGCCAGCACTACCATGATACCAAAACCAAACCAAGACACAACAAGAAAACTCCAGGCCAATATTCCTGATGAACATAGATGCAAAAATCCTCAACAAAATATTAGCAAACCAAATTCAACAACATACCAAAAAGATAATATACCATAACCAAGTGAGATTTATCCTAGGGACACAGGAAGGCTCAAATATGCAAATAAAAAAATGTGATAATCACGTTTTAACAGAAAGAAAAGTATAACAGAATGAAATATAAAAACCTTACGATCATTTCAATAGACACAGAAAAAGTATTTGATAAAATTCAACAACATCTCTTCACAGTAAAAACTCTCAAAAAATTAGGTACAGAAGGAATGTACTTCAACACATTAAAAGCTATATATAACAAACACACAATTAACATCATACTGAACAGGGAAAAGCTGAAAATTTTTCCTCTAAGAACTAGAACAAGACAAGGATGCTCATTCTCACCACTCTTGTTGAATATGGTACTAGAAGTACTAGCCAGAGTAATTAAGTAAGAGAAAGAAATAAAAGACATCCAAATTGGAAATAACAGGCTGGGTGTGGTGACTCATGCCTGTAATCCCAGCAATATGGGAGGCCGAGGCAGGCGGATCCCCTGAGGCCAGGAGTTCAAGACCAGCCTGGCCAACACAGCAAAACCCCGTCTCTACTAAAAGTACAAAAATTGGCCAGATGTGGTGGCGCATGACTGTAATCCCAGCTACTCGGGAGGCTGAGGCAGGAGAATTGTGTGAACCCAGGAGGTGGAGGTTGCAGTGAGCAGATATCGTGCCGATGCACTCCAGCCTGGGCGACAGAGTGAGACTCCATCACAAACAAACAAACAAACAAAAAAAAATTGGAAATGAGTCAAATTGTCCTTCTTTGGATGACATGATCTTCGATGCAAAGAAACCAAAAGACTCCACCAAAAATTTCCCAGAACTGATAAATTTGGTAAAGTTGAAGGACACAAAATCAACATACGAAAATCAGTAGCATTTCCAAACACTAACAACAAACTAACTGAAAAAGAAAGAAAGAAATCTATCCTGTTTACAATGACTACAAAAATAAAATAAAATACCTGGGAATAAATTTAACCAAGGAAGTGAAAGATTTCCATGATGAAAACTATAAAACACTGATGAATGAAACTGAAGATCACACACACACACACAAAAAGAAGACATTTCATGTTCACGGACTGGAACAATTAATACTGTCAAAATAACCAAAGTCATCTACAGATTCAACATAATGTTTATTAAAATACCAACAACATTCTTCACAGAAATAGAAAAAAATTCTAAAATGTGTATGAAATCATGAAAGACCCCAAAAAAGCAAAAGCGATCCTGTGCGAAAACAACAAAGCTGGAGGCATCACACTATCCAAACTCAAAATATAGTGCAAAACTATAGTAACCAGAACAGCATAGTACTGGCATAAAAACAGACATGTAGACTAATGGAACAGCATAGAGAACTCAGAAATAAATCCACACATTTACAGCCAACTGATTTTCTACAAAGGTGCCAACAACATTAATAAGGGAGATGACAGTCTCCTCAACAAATCATGCAGGAAATGGATATCCATATGCCTAAGAATAAAACTAGACCCCCATCTCCCATCACAGACAAAAATCAACCCAAAATGGATTAAAGAGTTTGAAATATAAGACCCAAAACTATGAAACTACTAGAGGAAAAAATGGGAAATAGTTCAGGACAATCGACTGGGCAAAGATATTACGGCTAAGACCTCAAAAGCACAAACAACAAAAACAAAAACAGACAAATGAGATTGGAAACAATAAAAAGAATAATGAGACAACCTGCAGAATAGGAGAAAATATATGCAAACTATTCATCCAACTAGGGTGAAAATCCAGACAACACAAGGAACTCAACAGCAAAAAAAAATAATCCAAATAAAAAATGGGTAAATAATCTGACTAGACATTTCTCAAACAAAGGCATACAAAGAGCCAACAGGTATATGAAAAAATGCTCAATATCACTAATCATCAGGTTAATGCAAATCGAAACCATGATCAGGTATCAGTCTCATCCCAGTTAGAAAGGCTATGAAAAAGACAAAAAGTAATAAACGTTGGTGAGGATGTGGAGAAGGGAAACTCTTTTACATTGTTGGTGGGGACATAAATTAACACAGCCGTTATGAAAAACAGTATTCAGGTTCCCAAAAAAACAAAAAACACAACTACCATATGATCCTGCAATACCACTTCTGGGTATATATTCACAGGAAAGAAAATCAGTATATTGAAGAGATATCTGCACTCCCATGTTTACTGCAGCAGTATTTGCAATAGCCAAAGTATGGAAAGTAGCCAACTTATGTGTCCATCAATAGATAAATTTATAAAGAAAATGTGGTTATACATTTTCTTTATAACCACATTTTCTTTATACATACACAATGAAATACTGTTCAGCTATGAAAAAGAACAAAATCTCGTCATTTGCAGCAACATGGATGAGCCTGAAAGACCTTATGTTAAGTGAAATAAGCCAAGTACAGAATGATAAATACCACATGTTCTTACTCATGTGGAAGCTAAAAAACAAGTTGATCTCACAGAAGTACAGAATATAATATTGGTTACTGGAGGTTGGGATGGCTGTGGAAAGGAAGGAATGTGGAGAAGTTGGTTAACAAACACAAAATTAGAACTGAATAGGAGGGGCTGGGTACAGTGGCTCAGGCCTGTAATCCAAGCACTTCGGGAGGCCGAGGCAGGTGGATCACTTGGTTTGAGACCACCCTGGCCAACATGGTGAAACCCCATCTCTACTAAAAATACAAAAATTAGCCAGGTGTGGTGGTGGGTGCCTGTAATCCCAGATACTCGGGAGGCTGAGGCAGGAGAATTGCTTGAGTCCAGAAGGCAGAGGTTGCAGTGAGCCAAGATCATGTCACTGCACTCCTGCCTAGGCGACAGAATGAGATTCATCTCAAAAAAACAAAACAAAACAAAAAGAAGAACCAGATAGGAGGAATAAGTTCTAGCTTTATAGCACTACAGGGTAACTACAATCAACAATTTATGGTATATTTTCACAAAGATAGAGAGAGGATTTTGAATATTTCCAATACAAAGAGATGATAAATGTTTGAGCTGATGGATTAGCTAATTACTCTGATCATTACACATTACTGTATCAAATATCACTGTACCCCATAATTATGCATAATTATGTCAATTAAAAATAATTTTAAAACCCCATTCAATGGAGTTCTTAAATTCAATTGATGTATTTTTTAGTTTTCAAATTTCAATTTAATTCCTTTCCATAGACTTATTATATAGGCAAAAATGTACCTATGGTAGGAATTCTCTAATGAAGTTGTCAATCTATTTTTCTACTTTCTTGAACACATTAATCATTATTTTAAAGTCACTGCCTGTTAAATTCCAATATCTGGATCATTCGCAAGTTTGCTTATATTCTCCGGGGTTTTTTTTCTTCATTCTCAGTTATGCAAGTCTGTCTTTTGACATGCTTATTAATTTTGTATAGAATGAAAGACATATTTTCCTCTGCTAGGCATTTAAACTGAGGAGTAAGCACCTTAATCTGATCAGGAACTGCGCTTAATCAAGGCCAGGTTTCAGTTTAGGAAAGTTCTGTCTCCCTCTAATTCACCCAGTCCCAAGGCACAACGCTGCTCCTTTCAACTGAGATCTTGGGGTGTTCACTGGGACTATCTCCCCATCATGAGGCTTGAACATTAATCCTTGCCTCCTCAGCTTGGCTAGATTTAATGAGAAATGCTTTTAAATTATTAGAAAATGTATATCCAGTGTTAGCATAAATTACTATGTAAGTCAGTCACAGAAATAACATATCTTTTTCTTCAGCAATTTCAAAGTACATGTTATTCATCTAGCCAGCAGCTGGGTGAATATGCCCATTGCTTGTTTTTATAAATACAGTCGTTTTGGAACACAGCCACGCTCATTCACTTACTGCCTATGGCTGTTTTTGCATTACGATGGCAGAGCTGGGTCACTGAAAGAGAGACCACATGGCCTACAAAGCCCAAAGTACTTACTATCTAGTCCTTAACAGAAAAAGTGTGCTGACCTCTGATCTAATCTTAACACAGAAACTATAAAAAAGCATTCTGCCAAATTTTTTCAGTTTGTACACATTAGCTCATAAATCCAATCATCAATAGGTCCAAATATTTAATAATCCACATGTCCACCCCAATTACCACACACTCATGCAACTACATGCAAAATTATTAAGGATTACAGAAACCTAAGACACAGGTATGGACAACAGTTTATCTATGCTAGGAATTTTTAAAATCCTCACAGGAGAGTGGTGGAATGAGACTGTAACGAGAAAAAGCAATCTCTCCATGGATAAAGTGGGATTCCAAACAGACAACAGCCTGTCAAATTCATAGTCCAATAGTAACAGCCATAAATGAAATAAGGAAAGCTAAAGAATTACATCAGGTGAGAAACAGGTTACCTATGTATCACTGCCAAGGAGGAGGATCACAACAAGTAGAGATTAAAGGGAAACAAAAGCAGAAACAGAAAAGGACAGCTGGCAAAGGAACTCTAGGAGAGTCTGAGGCTTAAGTTACATAATCCATACCGATTCCCAGCCCAATGCTTTCATTTTCAAAGTGACGGGGTTTACTCCAATTTCTGCTCCAACATCTACTCCCCACACAATCTAATATATACATAATCATTCTCTTGTCTTTCTTTAACATACTCCTTTACTTTCACATCTTTCTGCCAAAAACTGGCAGATGGAAGGAAAAAAATAGACATAACTCACAAAACTATTTATGTTATGCAACTCTGGTATTATATGTTAATCTAAATTACAATTTTTTTTTTTTTTTTTTTTTTGAGACGGAGTCTCGCTCTGTCGCCCAGGCTGGAGTGCGGTGGCACAATCTCAGCTCACTGAAAGCTCTGCCTCCTGGGTTCACGACATTCTCCTGCCTCAGCCTCTCGGGTAGCTGGGACTACAGGTGCCCGCCATCACGCCCGGCTGATTTTTTTTCTGTATTTTTAGTAGAGACGGGGTTTCACTGTGTTAGCCAGGATGGTCTCGATCTCCTGACCTCGTGATCTACCTGCCTCGGCCTCCCAAAGTGCTGGGATTCCAGGCGTGAGCCACCACGCCCGGCCTACAATACTTATTTATATAAGTATGCTGCAATGTGATACCAGTTTATAACCATGAGAACATGAGCAATGTGAAGGTCTGAGTCTAGCATGATGCCTAGGATATAACAGATACTCAAAAATAAATGAATGTTAAATAAGTAGTGATAAATAATAAGTATTAAAGCCAGAGATCAGTACCTAAAAATGTAATTAGTTCTCAGGTTATCAGGTTTTTTTCCTTTGCTTGTCTTTTTTTCTTTTGCTTGTCAGTTGGTTGCCAGAACAAATAAAGAGAAGAGACCAAAAAGCTAAAGAATATTTTATTTACATTTGGAAGTATTTTAAAATAAAGCTAACAAATGTAATCCAAATTTTCTCTAGCTGAAACGTGTTCTAAGGTTGACTTTAATTTGTTATATATAAAATATACTTCTTAGAATGTCTTATGTCCAGTATATATCATAACAGGTCTTACCTGTTTTTTTAAGGTATCATTCAATTCTTTCAATGCATCAAAAGAGGACCTCAGTCTCTTGGTTTCTTTATTCTTTTCCTTAAGAACTTCGGTTAAGTGTTCAACTTCTGCATCATGTTGCTAGGAGGAGGAAAAAAAAAAAAAACTCTGACCTAAAACTTGTAAGGATTGTATATCACTAATACTATGGAACGTGAATTAATTACAAGTAAGAACTCCTTCAATCACAAAAACTGTAATCAGTGTATTTAAGCACAAGTGACTAGTGTGGCAAGTAATTTATAAAAACCATGCAATCTACCAAGATAACAACAAAACATCAAAGGCATTTACAACATACTTATTAAAACATATTAGCATTTACAAAGTAGCAATGAGTCTATTTTCTGCTTCTGCTCAGAAAAATCCACTCACACAAACTCATGGAAATATTTTGTTTAACATCATGGAATAATAAAACAGTAAAGAATTTCTGATACTCTTCAAGAGATAAGTAAGCTATTTATGGCTTTATAAAGTGTATAATTTACATTACCTTTGAGAAATGAAAGAAATCTTTCATAAAATCAACTAATTTCTCGTCCTCATAAAGCAGCTAAAATTTCTGATGCCTGCTTTTCATCTCAAAACATGTTAGATACATAATAAAATTTCTTAGCCCCAAACTATTTGACTCTTCTTAATCAGTTTTATAAATAATTCAAATCAACTTCCCCTCTAATTACATTTAAATGGGATAGCATGTTTTAGATTTTAAATGTGAATACTTAATAGTTTCACCTTTCCCTCTCAATTTACTTATAAAGTTTTAAAACAAGTTCCTACCGGAAATCAAAAAACTGAATTAATTCCCTTCTTCCAAGTAGTGATATAAATACGATGAAAATAAGGCAATTATCTTTATACTTAATAAAAATAGATACACAAATCTAAAGAGAATCAAGAATAAGACTAAAATGGAGAGATCAGAGAATCTAAGCATTTTTTAGCCCTGTGAAAAAAATCCAATATTCTAAGAAGTTAATCTTCGTATGACTTTATTACTATATTAATTCCTTAAATAACTTAGGATATAGTCACAAATACAGTTATTTTTAAAACTAATATTTTCATTGTCCAACTTTTTCCATATCTAAAAGATATTAAAAACATATTCATTCCATTTCTAGCACAGCAGGATAAGCTCAATACACTCTTCTCCCACTGATTATAGCTAAAAGCCCTAAATAAACCATAAAACAACTAACTGACAACTGTGAAAAGAAAAAAGGGGAAGACATTGTGATGGGAGAGAAAACTTGTAGAAGCAACCCTCAACGGTAAAGTTTCCTGCATTTTTGTTTTTCCTCTTCTCTCAACATTTTGCCTCAGGGTGTGTCCCAGACATGGAGAAGTAGAACAAAAACTTCCACTAGCTGGGCACAGTGGTGCACATCTGTAGTCCCAGCCACTCAGGAGGCTGAGGGAGGAAGATGACTTGAGGGTGCAGTGAGCTATGACGATGTCTGTGAATAGCTACTGCGCTCCAGCCTGGGCAACACAGCGAGACTCTGCCTCTAAAACAATTAAAAAAAAAAATTATTTTTTAAAATTTCCACTAAAGCTCTAAAAAATGTCCACTAAAGAATGAGAGAAAACCAGTCTTCCTGGCAAGAAAATCAGAAAGAGGGGCCTCTACGAGCCAGAGTGTGGGGAGAATCCCGCAGAAGAGAGACTCAAAAAGAGGATCCTCTCACTCTGGTGTTTATGAACCTGTACAAGTTGGGCTCACCTTTGAGCCGCTCAGGC
Source organism: Pongo abelii (assembly GCF_028885655.2). NCBI lineage: Eukaryota > Metazoa > Chordata > Mammalia > Primates > Hominidae > Pongo > Pongo abelii. Next base: position 39,197,486 of record NC_071997.2, on the reverse strand, counting down.
AGGCACAGGACAGACGAAAAGCAGTAGAGCAAACGCTTGGAGAATGGAGCTCAGTTTAAAACTATTACTTAAGTCTTGGCTAACACTTCAATGCCTCTTTACCTGCATAAAAAACAGCCAGAGCAGCACAGCAAAAGCTTTGAGAAATGCATTAGGATTTTAAACTGTTACCCAAGTCTCAGACCAACCTTTAAGAGGCACAGGCTCAAGACAACTCCACAGCAACATTGCAAAGGCTTTGAAAGCTGAACTGAGATGAGAACCACTGCCCAGAGGAGGTGAGAAAAAACTGAGGCCTGGCCAGGCATGCCTGTGATCCCAGCACTTTGGGAGGGCGAGGCAGGTGGATTGCTTGAGGTCAGGAATTCAAGACCAGCCTGACCAACATGGTGAAACCCCATCCCTACTAAAAATACAAAAATTAGCCGGGCATGGTGGTGGGCGCCTGTATTCCCAGCTACTCAGGAGGCTAAGGCAGGAGAATCGCTTGAACCCAAGAGGTGGAGGTTGTAGTGAGCCGAGATCGTGTCACTGCACTCCAGCCTGGATGACAGAGCGAGACTATCTCAAAAAAAAAAAAAAAAAAAAAAAGTGAGGCCTAAATCTAATTGCTGAATGCTTTAAAATCAACAATATTCTCCAGAGGGTAACAACAGAACCCAAAATCTATACATTAACCAGAAGGTCTTGAATATACCCTAAAAATCACTGAACATACAAAGAACTAAACAATGTGACTAAGCCTCAAGAAAAAAGATAATCAACAGATCCCAATCTTGAGATGATACAGGTGATACATAGTTTTTAAACGATGATCCATGAGGTAAAAGTAAATACATATAAACGTAAATATAAAGACAGAAATGCTTATGAGAAAAACAAAAATAAATTTTTTAAACAACTTGAAATTTTAGAATTTTTAAATATCAAAAATAAAAATTTCACTAGATGGGCTCAATAGCAACACGGAGATTAAAAAAGAAATAATGAACTTTAAGATGGATCAAGAAACTATCTGAAGAACACTGAAGAAAATAATGGGAAAAAAAGGAATGGCACCTCAGAAATCTGTGGGGAAACAGCACAAGGAGTCACTGGAGATCCAGGAGAAGACAAGAAAGAAAGTGGAAAAAATATTTGATGAAATATTGGCTGAAGATTCCCCAAATGTGGCAAAAGACAAAATTTTCCAAATTCAAGAAGCTCAGTTAACCACAAACAGAACAAACTGAAAGAAAAGCATGTCAAGAAACACTGTAAATAAACTGTTACTGAAAACCAAAGATAAAGAAAAATCATAAAATGATGCTATTAACATGACATTCTGGAAAAGGCAGATGTACTGGGACAGAAAATAGGTCAGTGGTTGCCAAGGGCTGATGCTGGAGGAAAGGGATAGCTACAAGAGAGCATAAGGGAACTGCTGGCGAGCTGAACTACTCTTGATCTTGTTGATGGTTGTGATTACAAAACTGAATGCATTTTTCAAAACTCATAGAAATGTACAACAATGAATTTTACTCCAAGTAAGTTATATGTACAGTAATATATGTCTTGATATGAAGCAAGGTATATTATACCACCTATATAATATCCTTGCCAAAAATATTTTATCTACATATTATCGTTAGGAAACAATCAGGCAAATCCACAATGTGACATATAAGACTGCTGGCCTGAATTCTTCAAAGATGGTGAGGTTGAGTGCTCTAGATTCAAAGAAACCAAAAAGATATAACAACCAAACATAACGCATGAATCTTGTCTAGTTCCTTGATCAAACAAACAAACAACACCCCCCCACAAACAATAAAAGACATACTGAAGACCAATTGAGAAAGTAAACATGGACTATAAATAAGTTATTTAGTTAGCATTAATTTCCTGATGTGCTAATGGTCTGGAGAATATCTTTATTCTTAGGAGATACATACTGAGGTATTTAGGGACAGAATCATGATTTTTACAAACTGCTTTCAAATGGATCAGAAAAAATATGTGTGTGTGTGTGTGTGTGTGTGTAGGTGTGGAGAGGAGGAGGAAGGGAAGGAGAAATAAGCAAATGTGCCAAAATGTTAGTAACTAGTGAATCTAAGAAGAAAAGAAGAAATATACCACTCTAAAATCAAAGGCTATATAGTTACCTCTTTTATAATTTGAAATCTTGTAAGAACCTCTTCTTCAACACCTTTAATTTTACTCAAGGCATTTTCATGTCTGAAAAGCAGTTGTTCTCTTTCAAGTAAAAAACGTTCTCGCTTTTGAAGTTCTTCAGCAAATTTCTGTTGTGCTGCAGTTTCACACTGTATCAAAATGCCAGACTTAAATGTTCTTGAAAAGTCACAAATTCTGCAAATTATATTCCTATTGGCTGACATTGTGGTTTAACCAAGTGGTTTTCAGGAATACAGGGGTACCTAAGGACAATCTGGATTACAGTACCTTGACTAATATAGCAAGTAAACTTGCACAGAAGTTACATCTTGATTTTAAATGATATGACACTATAGTAAGAGTCCACTGTGATGATGCAAGACAATTTAGGGTCCAAAATGGATCAGCACTATGCAGATTTAGTTCCCCATCCAGCTTAAATTCCATGCTCTGCTTCCACATCATAGTCCACTACTTTACCTATACCCTCCACTCCCTCATCTTGTTGTCTATCACCTTGGGCTGAAAGAATGAGGTCTGGATTAGCACACTGACCATCTTCCCTGGCCCCATGCTACTCAGCTAAGTACCACTGGAGAAAAAAAAAAAATCACACACCATGAAAAGTGGCCCCATTGCGAATTCATGGTCTCAATCCTGTACCAGATTCTCAATGCAGTCCAAAAACCTTTTTATATGTTCACAGCCAGCTCTCTCTCCCTCATTCTCCAAAGTGTCTATTTTGAGCCTTCTCCATTCTATTAATTTGGAATACATCATGTCCTATATTCCACTCTCTGTGAATAGCCTGGTCTCTAACTTCACCGGGAAAAAACAGAAGACGGCAGAAGAAAACATCAATCTCTTTCTCATAAAATACATATATACATGCTTCTCCTTCCCTCATTAAAAAGGCAGGCTCAGGATCATATTGCCTTAAGCCATCCTGTGAAGACTGCTCTGCTGATTATCCCTCCATTATTTTCAATCTCTCCCACCCCATCTGAACTAAAATCTCTCTTGGCCCCACCCACTCACCTCCTCCCCTTTACAACCATCTACATTTGCTGAGGTCTCTCATTTCAGAACCACTCCTCAACTCACTTAAGACTGGCTTCAGCCCATATTCCTCTATTGAAATGACTTACCTATTACTAAATCTAAAGGTCACTTTTCAGTCCTTATTTTATTGATTCTCTCAATAGCATTTTATACTGCTGTCTCTTTCCTCCAGCTTAAAATGAAGGAGAGCCTTCATTGGTTTCCATGACACCATTCTCCTAGTTTTCCACTAACTCTCTCTGGCCATGGCTTCTCAGGCTCCTTTATAGGCTCTGCTTCCTCTACTGTCACTTAATTACTAATATTCCTTATGATTTGGGCTGGAGCAATTTTCCTTCTCATTCCTTATACTCTTTCTGCTTAATTATATCCACTCGATGGCTAAAATTACCAAGTATATGCTAATTGTTTCCAACCTACAACTGCTCAGATCTTTCTCACAGGCTCCAAAGTCAAGTCCAAACAGCCTACTTAACATCCCCACCAAGGTGATGGGGATATCTATTACCTCAAACATTTATTCTTTCTTTGTGTTGAGAACATTACAATTGTTCTCTAGCTCCTTTAAAATATACAATAAATTATCATTAACTATAATTTCTCTATTGTACTAGTAAATACTGAAACTTACTCCTATCTAACTGTATTTTTGTACCCATTAACTAACCTCTCTTCACCCCTGCTACCCTTACCCTTCCAGCCTCTGGTAACCACCATTCCATCTCTATTTCTATGAGATCCACTTCTTTAGTTCCCACCCCACATGAGTGAGAACATGCAATGTCTGTCCTTCTGTGCCTGGCTTATTTCTCTTAATATAATGACCTCCAATTCTATCTATGCTGCTGTCAATGATAGGATTTCATTCTTTTTATGGCTGAATAATAGTCCATTGTGTATAGATACCACATTTTCTTTATCTGCCAATGGACACTTAGATTGACTCCATATTTTGGTTATTATGAACAGAGCTGCAAAGAACATGGGAGTGCAGGTATCTCTTCCATACACTGTTTTCTTTTTTCAGGGATATACCCAGGAGTGGGATTGCTGGATCATACGGTAGTTCTACTTATAGTTTAAGGAACCTCCAAAGTGTTTTCCACAGTGGCTGGACTTACAAAGTAAATGTTAAAGTCAAATTAAACTACAGACTGATTTGGCCGGGCGCGGTGGCTCACGCCTGTAATCCCAGCACTTTGTGAGGCAGAGGCAGGTGGATCACGAGGTCAGGAGATCGAGACCATCCTGGCTAACACAGTGAAACCCCATCTCTATTAAAAATACAAAAAAAAAAAATTAGCCGGGCGTGGTGGCAGGTGCCTGTAGTCCCAGCTACTCGGGAGGCTGAGGCAGAATGGCGAGAACCCAGGAGGCGGAGCTTGCAGTGAGCCGAGATTGCGCCACTGCACTCCAGCCTGGGCGACAGAGCGAGACTCCGTCTCAAAAAAATAAATAAAATAAATAAACTATAGACTGATTAAACCAGTTAATCCATTGTACTTCATTTTTTTCTTATTAAACATCTTTATGTTTGCTACAAATGACAGATATATCCTTGCAATCTTGCCTGTTCTTTTTTACCCTATAAAGTGTTATCAAAGGAATCTTCCTAAAACCTGACTTTTTACTCTGACACTCCTTTGCTTAAAAACTTGTAAAATACCCAGCCTGAGTTTTCATTATTTTCTTTCTTCCAGACAGGCTAATAAATGCACAATTGGACAATCACTGCTTTTCAGAACACCTCTCATTTACAATTCCTTACACCTGGAATGCCCTTTCCACTATTATCTTTCTCAGTCAAAGACCAGATTAAGTCTCTCCCTAAACTTTTCCTGGTGATTTTAGGCTAAAATAATCTTTTTCTAAAATGCTATGGTAATTACAATCTGAATTATTTTGACAAAACGAAATACCAGTTTTAAAGAAATGCTTAATTATTTCATGTGTTTCCAATGGGAAGAATTTCAAACAGATACTGTGCATTACATACACTTCTGCTTCCTTCTCTACTTCTCGTGGATGCTTCATATATAAATTATACTCTTTAGGCTGGGTGCTGTGGCTCATGCCTGTAATCCCAGCACTTTGGGAGGCCAAATGGGGGCAGATCACCTGAGGTCAGGAGTTCAAGACCAGCCTAGCCAACACGGTGAAACCCCATCTCTACTAAAAATACAAAAAATTGGCTAGGCGGGGTGGCGTGCACCTGTAATCCCAGCTACTCAGGAGGCTGAGGCAGGAGAATCACTGGAACCCAGGAGGCAGAGGCCACAGTGAGCCAAGATCACACCACAGCACTCCAGCCTGGGTGACAGAGCAAGACTCCATCACAAAAAAAAAAAAAAAAAACCACTTTAGAAACAAAAAACCCCAAAGACAGATAATAAGCAAATGTTAAGAGTTCAATTTTGATGAGAGTTGACAAGAGGACTTTTTATATATAAGTACTTAAAACAATAAAGCTAGAGCATCTACATCAAAAAGCATACTTTATCAGATTTTATTGCTTAAGAAAGGATGGGATGGAAATCAAATAAAATACAAGACAGTCTGAAACACACACCTACAAATAAAAACGCCACTGTCTCTATTTTCTCTCAGCCACTGTATTTATCCCTTCATTAGTCCCTATAATTTGAGTTTGTCCCCTTCCGTCCTTGTCTTGACAAACTTATCTAAAGTAATTAAAATGAAATATATTCAAATTTTGTAAATGCTTGGTTCTTAAAACATAAATATTTCTGAATTCTTGATTCAGTATTTAGTTCTTACCTGCAGTTTCAGATGTATCTGAAATAATTCATCATATATCTGACTGATCTGATGTGGAAGTAAACTCCGCTTATCTGATGCTTTAGATTTTGGATAGCTGACAGGTTTCAAAGGAGAGTCACCTGCATCACTACAAAACTCAGTCCGAGGTCTCGATGAGGTCTTATTAGTTGGCAAGGCAACTGCAAAGAAAATAACATTTGCATTATAAACTTTATTAACTTATTGTTTCAAATATTCTCAGAGTAACCTTTAGGAAGAGATGCTTTAAGTAAAAATTATAACATTAAAAAGTTTCAAGAGAGACAAAGAAAATATAAAAAATATGGTAAAGTGGTAACATCGGAAAATTTGGGTGAAGGGTATACAGCAATTGACTGCACTATCTTTGCAACTTTTCTGTAAGTCTGAAATGATTTCAAAATAAAATATTTTAAAGGATATAAAAAGACACTAATTGCCAAGAAATGGAAAGCAACCTCAGAAGCCCCTAATCATGTTCTCCTCTCTCCCCTAAACCAAATTTACCACTAATGCAAATAAGTGTTACATGCTGCTTTGCTTTGCTGTTTAATCTCCATTACGTACATTTTAAAAGTCCTTGCTTGTTTTGCCTGCTTTTATATTTTATATGTAATTATATTAACAATTTCTATAACCTCTTCTTTTAAACAGATTCACAAATCTTCACTGTATATCCTATTTTGCAAACACTGCATACAGCATCCACCTATAGGTGGAAATTTGAGCTGATTTGGCTATACAGATGCTACACAGTCTTGTACGTGGCTTCTGGTGTACAAGTTTAAGAGTTTCCTGAGGGTGGCAGGGCGCGGTAGCTCACGCCTATAATTCCAGCACTTTGGGAGGCCAAGGTGGGCGGATCATGAGGTCAGGAGATTGAGACCATCCTGGCTAACACGGTGAAACCCCGTCTCTACTAAAAATACAAAAAAAAAAAAAAAAAAAAATTAGCCGGGCGTGATGGCGGGCGCCTGTAGTCCCAGCTACTCAGGAGGCTGAGGCAGGAGAATAGCGTGAATCCGGGAGGCGGAGCTTGCAGTGAGCCCAGATCGCGCCACGGCACTCCAGCCTGGGTGACAGAGCAAGACTTCGTCTCAAAAAAAAAAAAAGTTTCATGAGGGTATATAAGTAGTAGCAAAATTGCTAGATCATAGGGTATATGTGCAGATTAAACTTTACTAGTGATGCCAAATTGTTTTCCAAAGTGGCTGTATCAATTTACTCTCCCAACAGCAGTAGATAAGTGAGTTCCTCTTGCTTGATATCCTTGCCAGCACTATACTGTCAGAATTTATTTTTTTCTAACAATTAGAGTATAAAATGCTCTCGCTCAGTGGTTTTTTTTGTTTTTGTTTTGTTTTTTGAGACGGAGTCTCGCTCTGTCGCCCAGGCTGGAGTGCAGTGGCGCGATCTCGGCTCACTATAAGCTCCGCCTCCCGAGAAGCTGGAACTACAAGGGCCTGCCACCAAGCCCGGCTAATTTTTTTGTATTTTTTTTTAGTAGAGACGGGGTTTCTCCGTGTTAGCCAGGATGGTCTGGATCTCCTGACCTCGTGATCCGCCCACCTCCGCCTCCCAAAGTGCTGGGATTACAGGCACGAACCACCGTGCCCGGCCTTGCTTTTTTTTTTTTTTTTGAGACGGAGTCTCTCTGTCGCCCAGACTGGAGTGCAGTGGCACAATCTCAGCTCACTGCAACCTCCGCTTCCCAGGCTCAAGTGATTCTCCTGCCTCAGCCTCCCGAGTAACTGGGACTACAGGCACGTGCCACCACGCCTGGCTAATTTTTTGTATTTTTAGTATAGACAGGGTTTCACCGTGTTAGCCAGGATGGTCTCATCTCCTGACTTCGTGATCCACCCGCCTCGGCCTCCTGAAGTGCTGGGATTACAGGCGTGAGCCACCGCGCCTGGCCGCCGCTCAGTGGTTTTAACTTGCACTAGACTCATGGAAGCCCCAGCTTTAAAAAGGGAGGGGGGTGTCTTCCATTATACTCCATTTTGAACAGACAACGGAGAAGCAAAAATAAAACATAGTATGAATTTTTTAAAATGAAAAGCTTCACTTCACTCAGTTCAGCAAATGCCCTAAAAGTGAAAGGCACATTCACAGAGCTCTACTTGCCTGTCTAGGTTCCCAACTCACCAATCCCTGGCTTGAGCATTTCTTAATTTTGTCTACTTTCAAATATGAGGTTGGTGCAAAAGTCATTCTGGCTTTTGCCATCACTTTTAATGGAATACAAACAACATTTTCTTTATACCTTATCCCATGTTTTCCACTGGGAAAATCGACCATATAGCAGGAAACACAAGTCCCGACAGAACTATTTTTCATCTTCCTCAAATGATGAGAATAATGGGACAAAGGAAAACGAAGGAGAGGGAAAAGAGGAAAATGAATGTTGTTGTGTGTAGACCATAGTACTGGCACCGGTATTATCGGTATTATCAACAGGGCAACTCAAAGTCTTGTAGCCCAGAGGGTGAAGGGTGCCATTTCTGGTTGTCTCATTCCTTGAAATCCCGCCACAACTATGAAACGCAGCCAGATACACAGAAAACTGATGGCAGTTCAGTGCCCAGAAATCCATACTTCAAATAATCCGGAGTATTTTCTCAAAATATTGTAGTCAAATACTACCACAATCATCTACTCAGTTATTAATTTATTTTGATAAATTTTGAGGGTACAGGAATATTACTGAAAAATAAAGAAGTTTAATTTTCTCTGCTCCTTTAGTTTAATAATAAGCACAGTAACTATCTCCTAGCTTACAGAAGTTCAGAACACAGAAATATGCAGACTCTTGGGGGTCAGTGTTATTACTAGGAGGGAAGCTTCATGTACTCTACTTGACAAAGTTACTACTTAATTGATTGTTCTAAAATATTTATTTTACCTTTTTCTATTTCTTTAAAAGACTGCTTGGTTATTTTGGAGGTACTAATTCTATAATCATTTTCAATTAACTCTTCTGTTTCCTGTTTCTTCAAATCATGGAAAGAATCCAGTTCATCATCTAGGCTTTAAAAAAATAATTGTATCACAGCAATCTAGAAGTTTACTAGAGCATTTTAAAAAGATAAAACTGCTTTTCAAATATTAACAGCATAACTGAGAAAAAATGTAAAAACATTTTTTAAACTGCAAAACGTAAACATGTAAAAAGGAAAAATGTAAAAAGTAACAGTCACTGATCACTGATAACCCACTACAAGCATCTTTTTCTACACATTAAATAGACTTAATTTAAAATGACATATACCTACCTGTGGTATACTCTACAGCTAAGGAACACTTTATTTTGACTCCCAATAATCTGTTATCTATAAGGCAGTTTTAGCTAAAATAATATACATAAGGAAACTAAACCTAAGGAAGTCAAATAACTGATGGGTGACATAACGAGTAGAAAGTGGAGCAGAACTAGAATTCCAGGTGTTCTCTCCAAAAAGACAATCTGAGTTGAAATTTTTGGAATAGTATTGTTCAAAAGCAATATAACACAAGTCATATAGGTAATTTAAAATTTTCTAGTAGCACATTAAAAAAATAAATTTTAAACATATTATTTAATATAGTATATATAAAAGTTTATCATTTCAACATAAAATCAATGTTAAAAATTATTAGGATAGAACAGGCATGGTGGCTCATGCCTGTGATCTCAGCACTTTGGGAGGCCGAAGTGCGAGTTATCTCTTGAGCCCAGGAGTTCAAGCTCAGCCTGGACAACACAGTGAGACTCTTGTCTCTACAAAAAAAAAAAAATTAAATTAAATAAATTAGCCGGGAGTAGTGGTGAACGTCTGTAGTCCCAGCTACGCAGGAGGCTGAGGTGAGAGGATCGTTTGAGCCCAGGAGTTGGAGGCTACAGTGAGTTATAATTATGCTACTGCACTCACAGCCTGGGCAACAGGCTCGCCCCCTGCAAACTCACATACACACACACAAAATTAAGATATTTTACATTATTTTATCCATGCTTATTTATTTATTTTTTGAGACAAGAGTCTCACTCTGTCACCCAGGTTGCAGTGCAGTGGCACGATCTCGGCTCACTGCAACCTCTGCCTCCGGGTCCAAGCAATTCTCCTGCCTCAGCCTCCCGAGTAGCTGGGACTACAGGCACCCGCCACCATGCCCGGCTAATTTTTGTTATCTATGCTAAGTCTTAGAAAGCCAGTGTGTGTATGACACTTACAGTATATCTCAATTCAGACCAGCTTCATTTCAAGTACTCAATAGGTACATGTGGCCTGTTGCTACTGCGCTGGACAGCATAGTTTCAGACCAGATCACAACTAGGGGTCCAATGTTATGAAAACCTTCATAGTCCAAAACCTTTAGATTATAGTTTAGAATTATACCCAGGTCATTATTTAAAAAATGATAAAACTCAGTTAAAAAGAAAATAATTTCCATAAATTTATAATTATTACCTTAAAAGCAATTTTCACTTTCCTTACCCTACATTCAACATAGCTCATGTCTACATCCTAAATCTAGATCAACTAGATTTTGTGAGTGCAACATGAAACAGTAATAACAATAATGATAACAGCTAATATTTGAGTACTTATTATTTACCCAGAACTGTTCAAAGTGTGTTACACAGATTAACTTACTTAAGTAGAGAAAAAGAAAACTGTATTAAAAAAAGTCAAGCTCCCAAATACTAATTATGTAACATACAGATACTTTAGGCATAATCATTTTTTCTCTCCATAATTATCTCAACATTTCATGTTATATATGGATACATCTTTATTTCAAAATGTTTACTCCTTCTTGATACCCATAGCATGTCTTTCTGCCACGTTTTTAGCATTAAGTAATATCCAACTTAGATCTTTATTTTACCTTAGCTTCCACTGTTTTTATACTTTTTCCCCATAGTAAATAGTATCTTCCTTACAGAACGGCAACTTCTTTTAACCCAGCACTGTATCCTACATACCCTGTAGTTACCATCTCCCCAGACAGCCTTCTTCAATCTCTCTCAATCACCTAAATACAATGCATACCACAATACCAGACACACCAGAGATAGTAAAATGCTGCTGCCTAACAAAACCTGTATGGCAGTTTTTTTTGTAGTTCTTTTTTTCTTTCTTTCTTCAGGACAGAGTTTTGCTCGTCACCCAGGCTGGAGTGCAATGGCACAATCTTAGCTCACTGCAACCTCCACCTCCCGGGTTCAAGTGATTCTCCTGCCTCTGCCTCTCAAGTCGCTGAGATTCCAGACGCACACCACCAAGCCCGGCTAATTTTTCTATTTTTTAGTAGAAACGGGATTTCACCATGTTGGCCAGGGTGGTCTCGAACTCCTGACCTCAGGTGATCCACCCGCCTCGGCCTCCCAAAGTGCTAGGATTACAGGTGTGAGCCACCGCACCTGGCCCATAGTTCCTTTTCTAAAAAAATTTTTTTAAAGAAAGGGAGCAGAGTCTTCATTTGGGTCCTGAATGAATAACCATAAAAATATTTTTTCATCTTTTACATTATATAAATAACTTTCCATTATGCCACTAAATATAATGCTAGGTCTATGCTTTTATTACAGAGATTCTCAGTAAAAATTGATAAGTGACTCGCTTCAACTATTTAGCAGGCTCCAGACTGCCTTATACTTGTTCTCAGGAAAGAGCAAAAATATAACCTGCCCTTTTCTCTTTCTCAGTTTCTTGAGATACTGAGGGGGTAGCAACAGTAAAGTTTCAGGGTACTTTACCAATTCACATTTACGTGCTTGAATAAGCTGCCCAATGGTGTTCTACAATGCTTGCTTTCATCAGAGTATTTTAACGATGAACCAACTTTATCTCCAGAGTAGATCTCCAAATCACCTGTCAACGACAAAGAAACCATGAAAGATTACCACAACAATATATCACAAAATATCTGGCACTGGCCATAAGTCTAAATAATATAATTTTTAAAATCTTCTCTCTCAAATTATTTTTTTCTTTTTCTTTGAGACGGAGTCTTGCTCTTTCGCCCAGGCTGGAGTGTAGTGGCGCGATCTCGGCTCACTGCAAGCTCCGTCTCCCGGGTTCACCCCATTCTCCTGCCTCAGCCTCCCGAGTAGCTGGGACTACAGGAGCCCGCCACCACACCCGGCTAATTTTTTGTATTTTTTTTTAGTAGAGACGGGGTTTCACCGTGTTAGCTAGGATGGTCTCGATCTCCTGACCTCGTGATCCGCCCACCTCGGCCTCCCAAACTGCTGGGATTACAGGAGTGAGCCACCGCGCGCGGCCTATTTTTTTCTTTTTTGAGACTGAGTTTCGCTCTTGTTGTCCAGGCTGGAGTGTAGTGGCGCCATCTCGGCTCACTGCAACCTCTGCCTCCCGGGTTCCGATTCTCCTGCCTCAGCCTTCCCAACAGTTGGGATTACAGGCGCCCGCCACCATGCTCGGCTAATTTTTTGTATCTTTAGTAGAGACGGGATTTCACTATGTTGGCCTGGCTGGTCTCGAACTCCTGACCTCAGGTGATTCGCCTGCCTCGGCCTCCCAAAGTGCTGGGATTACAGGCGTGAACCACCGCGCCTGGCCTCAAATTAAATTTTTGAAACCCCCAAATATACAAAATACTGGCTTACCTGGGGAGGTTAGAGTTCTTCTCTTATATTTAGACTGATAAAAATTTGAAAAATCATACTAAAAAAAAAAGAAAAGATATTTAATTTGGATACTAAGACTCAATTTACTGTCTCAAAATATTTCCCCACAAATTATGTATTAATTACAAGGGTTAGAGTGGAGAAATCTTGTAGACACCATCTTAACCAAGTGATCAAAATTAATATCATCAATAATGTGACAAACCAACATCATGTACCTCCCCACAGCAGGCCACACATCACTCATCTCATGCTCCTGCCAAAAATGCATAATCAATCTAACGAAGAAGCATCTATAAGATAAACCCAAAAGGAGAAACAATCCAATAAATAATTCTTACACTTCTCAAAAAAAACAACCTTACAGAAAACAAAGGCTGTGAACCTGTTCCAGATTAAAGGCAACAAAAAGGACAATCAAATGCAATCAATGCTCGTTCTTGGATTGGATCTGCACTAGGAAAAAGTTTTCCTATAAAAGGTATTATCGAGATAATTGCTGAAATTTCATATGAACTCTAGATTACCAAATATTATACCAATTCTAAATTTCCTGAAAATATTACTGTGGTTATTAAAAGAAAACGTCCTTATGCTTAGAAAAAATACACAAGTTATTTCTATTTAGAGGTAAAGAGGCATGATGCCTGCAAATTACCCTCAAATAGTTCAAAGGGAAAAAATGCGTTTGTAGGGAGGGAAGGGGAGAGAACGAATGGTAAAGCAAATGTGGCAAAATATTAATTTGTGAATGCAAGTGAGAGTACAAGGGAATTCTTGGTAATACTGTAGCAACTTTGGAGTAAGTCTGAAATTATTTCGAAATAAGCCGCTTTTAAAAAGCAATTCAATTGTTTTCACAACTCCACTCACATCACTGCAAAAAAAAAAAGCTGAATAATACTTTCTCCAACACCACACCATGCCCCGTATACCATGAACACAGAGGCATAAGTGAAGCGGCATCCCCGCACCCCCGCGCCCCCGCAGCGCAACGCCCGCCCCTCCCGCCCCTCCCGCCCGCTTCAACGAGGCCCAAGCCGCAGCCACGGCGGGAGTGCCGGCGCCGGGACCAGAGCCGCTGCGCGCCCCCAGGCCGGCTGCGCGGGGCACGGAGTGGGCCGTCCCGCAGCAGCAGGAGCCCACCCGCGGACCTCGGGCGGCGGCTTCACCTCATCGGGGCAGCTGCCCCCGAGTCCGTAACGGCTTTTGAGACTCTCCACTACTAAATCCTGCCCCGGTGGCTTGACGACCCTCGGCTCCATAGCACTCCGCAACCGCACCGGTCTCCCCGGGAACCGCGTTCATCAAACCTGCGGCGCGACGCGGCCGCAGTGCGTCACGACGTGCCAGACCCCGCCCCCCGAGGCACGCACGGCGGCAGGGAAGGGGCGGGGCGGGACTGGAGGACCCCGAGACTGCAGCCCGGCTTGACCGCGCGTCATCCAAGTTTCTCGTGCTAGCGCTGCAGACCTCGTAACTGAGTAGTATTGCATCTCCCCGCGCTAGTCCTGCCCCGGCTGCCTGGGTGCCACGGGTTGAGGGGCACCGAGGCCCCGCACCTGCCTGCAGCGCTCCTCTCCAGCTCCATTTAACCTGTAAGTTTGGTGTGCGTTTGCGCTCACCACATAGATCTGTCGTTCCATCAGAAGTGACCTTTGCTAACTGCCATATAAAAGAAAAACCAAGAGTATATCTGAGCCGGGAGTGGTGGCGCGCGTGTAGTCCCGGCTGCTAGGGAGGCTGAGGCGGGAGCATTGCTTTGAGCCTGAGAGTTACATCTATCTTAGGTAACATAGCAAGACTCCCATCTCTTAAAGTTTAAAAAAAAAAAAAAAGGAAAGCTGAGCATAGACATTGCAGATTACCTCACTTTCCCTGTGTTCCATATGGGGTATAACAGGGTATTAAAAAGAATGGTTAGAATGTAAGCACCCTGGAAAAAAACTTTTTTTTTGAAAAGAAAAAAGCTTTTGCCAATACCTACAACAGTGCTAACCATAGTACATAGTATACATCAACCTGAAAACCTATGTTAAACAAAACTGAGGGGAACTGTACAACCACTTCATTTTTCTCATTCATAAAATTACATTGGTGTAATCTTTTACTTTTCTAAATTGTGACTGTCAGCTGCATCTCTGGACTAACAACTCCTAAATTCTCTGGATTAAAGTTCCCAAATGCCCAAGTTTTATAAAATCTATACTTCAGCAGTTATTATCTGAAAATTACTTAGGCCATACTTTTTGCCATAAAGTACCACTTAAGATGTACAAATAATGAATTTTATTCTATCTTTAAGCAGATTTTAATGAGACAATATAAAATCCAGTTTAAAAGGAAATATACATATCATCGTGGGTTTAGACCACATCAGTGATTAAATAACAAAGAGAAATCAAAGTCCTTTCCTGAAATGTCACAGAAAGACTTTCTCAGAAATACCACAAGCCACTTTTAAGCATCTTTGGAATACTAATACGGGAAAAGTCAGTTTACATGTCATTTTTGTCAAATTTTTGGTCAAAGTTTTTAAAGCTTTTTAATTCGTAACTTTAATGCTTTAGGAAAGCATGAAATCTGTAAAAAGTCTCTTAAAAAGCACTTGCATTAACTTAAAAATTTATTCTAAAATCATGACGAAGGCATCAACTGTCTCAGCTGAAAAGTTACAACACACTTTACATTAGTTTATATTACATAGATTTCCAAATAAGCCAATTTGAAATATTTAGTGTAAACATATGTAATCCATGGTTCAAGACTGAACTGATACATTTGGAGTAGGTTTATTTCAGGTATCTGGCTTTGTAGCCGAGTGGAATGGTGATGGTATACCATCACTCATTACTCGCACAACATCCCTCTCCTATTTTGACTGGTGGTTGAACAGTACTTGCTTTAGGATACCCAATTTCCAAATCCCCATGTAACAGGGAATAAACCTGTCTTTCCTCACTAAATAAAATGAGGTAATTTCACCAGAAAGAACACAGATGGGTGGAAGACAGTCAATATTCATAATTGCAATATACAAAATTTTGTGTTCTACGTGGATTCTTTGTAGTTCCATATTGAGTAGGCAAATAGGAACATCCTCTTTTCTTTAGCAGTTTGCCTAACATTTGATACAGGCCATTTCCAAATACGTTTTCAGCGTGTATCAAACTTGAGAAACTAGGAGCTCTGGAAATTATGCGGCAGTTTGAATTTACTGCCTTTAAATTGTCTTCCTTACTTTAGACTAGAATGAACCTGAAGCATAAGTAATGAATTTTTTGAATGTCAGTGGCTCTTAGGAATTGTCATTTTATTTCTGCTACAAAATTTACCAGAAAAAGGTACTGCAACAATCTTGTATAAAGCAAATCTTTAACGAAAGAACATGGTATAGACTTTCTAAAAATATTCATACTTTATCACAATAACTACAAGGAAAAATTCAATTTCTATCATCAGAACCAAGCTGCAGTTTCTGAGGTAGTAGAGACAGATGACAGAAAAGTTTGAAACAAAACCCCTAAAGGAAATAGTCAACTTGTTTAAAATGTAAAAATTAATTGAATTATCTATGAAAGGGCACAGGAAGCTAGATATTTTAAGGAAGGAAGGTACGCTACTTACAAAATTAACTTGTAACCACAAAGGAGGTGTAAAGATTCTAGAGAAGAGCACTTTGGTTAACTCTATACGTTCTGTGGCTCTACTCATTCATAAACGAGTCTCTATGCATAAATGAGTACACCAATAGTTAAGATTACCAAATATATTTCAAATCTAAAATAAAATCCAAGTTGTGGTCCCTTTATTCAAATGGTAAGTATATCCATGCAGGAAGTCCAAATATCTTAAAAGGAATTAAAATTAAATTGCATATATCATATTCCTTCAATAGTTTGAGAAGGTCTATTGCTTTTAACAAGATTAGTATTATTCCATTTTAATACAAATATGTCAGGAGTACATAAACACAAGTACACCTGAAATACACCAGTGTTTAAACTTTTATTTCACACCATGCAAGATCAATTATAACACATTAAAAAGTGACAACAGCTATAAGCTGCAATTTTACATTTGTACATCGGAAACGTCCATTTTCAAAAGCTGAACATAATTATCAAATTGTAATAGCTAAGCTTCAATCCAACTGCTTATACAGATGAAATTTTCTATGAAAAACAATGATTTTATATCTGTCCACATTCTGTGATAGTTATTCTTCGACAAACAGACCCTTTGGGAGAACCAAATGATTCAATCTTTTTCACAGTATCCATGCCATCCTTAACAAACCCAAATACTACATGCTTAAAGTCCAAATGTTCTGCTTTTCTCAGTGTTATAAAAAATTGAGAATTATTGGTATTCTGGCCTTGATTGGCCATGGATAGTAAACCAGGACCACCATGTTTCACAGCAAAATTTTCATCTTCAAATTTGTCTCCATAAATGGACTGTCCACCTGTTCCATCATGTTTGGTGATATCTCCTCCCTGAAAAAAAGATTTATAATAAAAAAGTTAAAAAATTTTTTCAATTAATAGGAATCCTGAGTAAAATATTAAAATACACACAGAACTCATCACTACAGGATAAATCCTAAAGCCCAGCTTTCCTGAGTATAATTTGAAAACTAAGAAATTCATATTGTTGGAAAGAAGATGAAAAATGAAAAGGTTTTTCCCATCCCTTTGTCTCTACTAGGTCTCAAGTAATGAAAATTTGATTTTTTTTTTTTTAAGACAGGCTGTCTCACTCTGTCACCCAGGATGGAGTGCAGTGGTGCAAACCTAGCTCACTGCAGCCTTGGCCTCCTGGATGCTCCCACCTCAGCTTCCTTGTAGCTGGGACCACAGACGCACACCACCACACATGGCTAATTTTTATATTTTTTGTCCGGACGAGATTTTTGCCATGTTGCCCAGGCTGGTCGCAAATTCCGGGGCTCAAGCAATCTGCCTGCCTTGGCCTCCTAAAGTGCTGGAATTCCAGGTATGAGTCATTGTGCCCAGCCTCAATTATTTTAGGTTGAAAGTTTTAGGCAGGAGCAGGGAATGGGTAGTGATGCCATGTGATTCCATGTGTGGAAAACCTAAAGAAATCTTTAACAAAACTACAGGATGAGGTCAAGGAAAAACACTCAAATTTCCCATTAGTGTGGTGCACTCTTCAAGACCTCAATTGTGGTATGTACTTAATAATACCTACTTGGCAAACAAAATCTGGAATTACTCTGTGAAAAATGGAATTCTTGAAACCAAAGCCTTTCTCTCCAGTGCATAGTGCTCTGAAGTTCTCAGCAGTCCGAGGAACAATGTTTGAAAATAATTCCATAGTTATCCGCCCTAGAGGTTCACCGTCTGCACAAACATCAAAAAACACCACAGGATTGGTCTCCTTTGATAATTCTGCTGCCAGTGATACACGTCCTTTCTGGAGTTTCATTAAATTCTGCTGACATTCTTCAAATGTTTTCTTGAAACAATCAGCTACTTCTTTAGTTTTAAATCTCACCGCAAGCTGTTCTACTTTTGCTTCTCCATCTGGTAGGGAGGGAAATGAGAAGCAGTGACCTTAGTATTAAAATAACTGTTATAAGTTGCTTTGTTTGTTATAGATTTTAGAAAAGTCCAAAAAATGAAAAGTAGCATTTGAATGTAAAAACTCACCAGCATAATCTGAGGCAGTCCAAACTAAAGCATTATTTGAAACATTTAAGGGCTTTAATTCCATTGTTTTAGTAATAACGTGGTTTGCACACACTTTAAAAACCTGGTCTCTTCTCATTAGGATCCGGTAATAATTCTTCATTGTATGCCAAAGAATCTTTATATCTCCAACACCACGCTCCTTCCACTGACTGACATCCCGATCCCATCTATAAAGTTTGGCTCTCTCTTTAAACAAAATTTCTTCATCTTCTTCTCCAGATTTTACTTCTACCTATATAATAGGAGATGAAATTCTCTATAAGCGGCTGCTTATAATAAATTCCATGACAAATTTCAAAGATCCAAATTCTTTTAAGGCATTTTCTTTGTGATGACGAAGAGAATTTGTTAATGTGATAACTGGTTATATATCTTAGGGCTAGGAATATATCTGATTTGGCTGAGGGAGTAAAGACCTGATTTATCATTAAATATTTTCTTTTATATAATATTCATTTTCCCTTTGGAAATTAAATGCTTTTCTTTATAGGACAGAGAGGTTTCAAAAGTGTTTGCTACTGAAGAGAAATATTAGCTACTGACTGAGGTTAAAAAATGACAAAGTAATTTTCCTAGAACAATGTTCTTGTCCAAAAAACATACAAGGTTAACATTTATTGAAAGGACTTTGGTGAGTATGAGGTTAATTTTTCCCCAGAATCATGTTATAAAAACAAACATGATATTCTAGAAACATAAGAAAAAATTATTTCTTACCAATAATTACATATAGAATTTACAAACGAATATTTATGTAAAAACTGCAAAAAGATAATTTATACTTAAAGGCTAGACATCTAATAAATAAAGCTTCCGTTTCAAACTGTAAACATTCTTAAATGCAAACAATGATACCCTGACAGATCAAGCCAGGGTTAAGTTTTAAACTTAAAAATGAAAAATAAGTTATTAGTAAAAGGTTAATTCCTTAACATTTACCTCTGGTAGTGACACTATTGGTTCAAAATGGATATCTTCATTATGAACTACTTCTTCATCACTACCATCTTCATCTTCACCAACTTTACCGGCTGACTGGGTTCCGACTGACTGTGCTCCAAACACAGCCGCTCCAGTATTTGCCCATTGGAAATTTTTATCTGATGAATAAATCAGGATATTTAAACACTGGTATCTATTTTTTACATTTTTCATCCCCCTTATCAATCCCTCTAATTCCTGATGATGTAATATGTACATCAATTTTAAATGTTTAAAATTATATTATTCTAGTAAATTCCTCACACCTGAAATCCCAGCACTTTGGGAGGCCGAGGTCACCTGAGGTCAGGGGTTCGAGACCAGCCTGGCCAACATGGTGAAACCCCATCTCTACTAATACAAAAATTAGGCTGGGCGCAGTGGCTCATGCCTGTAATCGCAGCACTTCGTGAGGGCGAGGTGAGCGCATCTCCTGAGGTCAGGAGTTCGAGACCAGCCTGACCGACATGGAGAAACCCTGTCTCTACTAAAAATACAAAATTAACCAGGCATGGTGGCATATGCCTGTAATCCCAACTACTCAGGAGGCTGGGGCAGGAGAATCGCTTGAACCCAGGAGGCGGAGGTTGCGGTGAGCTAAGATGGCACCATTGCACTCCAGCCTGGGCAACAAGAGTGAAACTCCATCTCAAAAAAAAAAAAAAGAAAAGAAAAGCCGGGAGTGGTGGTATGCACCTGTGGTCCCAGCTACTTGGGAGGCTGAGGCAGAAGAATTGCTTCAACCTGGAGGGCAGAAGTTGCAGTGAGCTGAGATCACCCCACTGCACTCCAGCCTGGGCAACAGAGCAAGATTCTGTCTTTAAAAAAAAAAAAAAAAAAAAAGTTAGCAGTGTGTGGTCATGGATGACTATGATCCCAGCTACTCAGGAGGCTGAGGCAGGAGAGTCACTTTAACTTGAGAGGCAGAGGCTGCAGTGATCAGATACCACCCCACTGCACTCCACCCTGGGCAACAGAGCAAGACTGTCTTTAAAAAAAAAAAAAAATTAGCCGGGCGTGGTGGCGGGTGGTGTAATCCCAGCTACTCAGGAAGCTAAGGCAGGAGAATCGCTTGAACTTGGGAGGTGGAGGTTGCAATAAGCAGAGATTGTGCCATTGTACTCCAGCCTGGGTGACAGAGCAAGACTCTGTCACCAAAAAAAAAAAAAGCTAGTAAATTCAACTCATACCGTGAGTACAGAGTACATTTATTATTGTTATGCTTAGAGATACAAAGATAAGACTGTCAGTGCCTTGGATAAACTTCGTAATACTAAACTACACAAGGACTTCCAGTAAAGAAGTAGGTTCTTTTTACCTACTTGTAAAATTTCAAGTACCCACCTTGAAATTTTGTAACCTTAGCTCGGCAGGCCAAACCTGCTACTTCCAAATTAGCCACAATGGCCTAAACATGTTTATAATTTCTGCATCTCTACTTCTTCCTGAAGAAGCTAATGCTGGAATGTAGATTTCTTGGCTGGGCTGGTGGATAGCAGCCTTGGGAGAAACTCACTGACTTCAACTGCCCAAAGGGTATTAGATTGTTAAGCATCCTACTTCTGTATGGGGGAACAATGATGGTCTCTCTCTCGCATACCTGCAAGAAGGTGAAAACTAGAAACTTCTCCAACCCACACCTCAATTTAGATGACCAAGTCCCCACTATCTTAGAGGAAAGAAACACCTCTCAACTTTTTATCACTTGCTGAATCACTGTCTTAAAGAACCCTACACCTTCTGCTAAAAACTCTCAAGAAAGAAAAAATGTCATAGGATCCATAACTCAGTACCTTAAAGAACACAATAAAAAATCAACTCTCTTTCAGACAGATTTAATGGAGGGGAAAAAAATGTTTTTAAAGAGGAGAGAGAGAGGGCTGGGTGTGGTGGCTCACCCCTGTAATCCCAGCACTTTAGGAGGCCCAGGAGAGCTGGTCACTTGACGTCAGGAGTTCGAGACAAGCCTGGCCAACATGGCGAAACCCCATCTTTACTAAAAATACTAAAAGAATTAGCAGGATGTTGCAGCGCACGCCTGTAATCCCAGCTACTCCGGAGGCTGAGGCAGGAGAATCACTTGAACCTAGCAAGCAGAGGTTGCAGTAAACTGAGATCTGCGCCACAGCACTCCAGCCTAGGCAACAGAGTGATCGTCTCAAAAAAAAGAGACAGAAAGACAAAAATTCTTAAGGACATAAAATAATTGTATTGCAAAGGAATGATCTGAGAACAAAAGACACAGGTTGCATGGGAACTTCCTGAGAACAGTAACCACTGATCTGGATGAGATACCAACTTGGGGCTCAAAAATAACTGTTCAGGGCCAGGTGCAGTGGCTCATGCCTACAATCCTAGCACTTTGCAAGGCCAAGGTGGCAGGACTGCTTGAGCCCAGGAGTTTAAGACCAGCCTGGGCAACATAGTGAGACCCCGTCTCTACAAAAAATGTAAAAATTAGCTAGGTATGGTGGTACACACCTGTGGTCCCAGCTACTTGGGAGGCTGAGGTGGAAGGATTGCTTGAGAGCCCAGGAGGTCAAGGCAGCAGTGAGCTGTGTTCATGCCACTGCACTCCAGCCTGGGCAACAGAGTGACATCCTGTCTCAAAAACAAAAACAAAAACAAAATTGTTCAGCAACTTTTTTGCCAAAAGCAAAAATTTAAAAAATAACCCCAAGGGACATGTGGCAGAAGAATTCAAAATTATTTCAAAATAGTGGTTCTCTACCCTGGGAACACATTAGAATCACCCACTTGTAAAAATATTTGTAATATATCAATATCTGGGTCTCACAGGTCATAACTGGGTCTACAGTAATGTTACTTTAAGTGAATAATTAATTTAGCAAGCTTTGAGACATTAGAGAAAATAAGATTGAAACTCTAAATTATCTGGAAATTGACAAAAGTATAAAGATTCCCTATGAAAACCTGTAGATACAAACAAAACTGACTGCAGGGCATTTACAGTTTCAAATACTATTTTTAACAAGCACAATCTAAATTAACTAAAGTAAGCATTCAGTACACAAGAGCTTGGTGAATAAAAATGAAAAGTGGTAGTGAGAAGTGAATGTTAATGCATAAGGCTTATTTAGGCATGGTTTCCTCCTGATATGTGAGTATTGTCTACTTTTCACTTTAGTGTCCAATATTGACATAATACTTCAAAAAGGCTACACTGAGTAACAAGCAGCCTATCTATTTTTTGGGGATTTTTTTGTGTAAGTGTACCTACTATATTGCTTATTTACTGACACATTACCCTTTGATTTCAGGCTATTTAATAAATTAAAACAAAAATAAATGACATCAGTGAAGCCACGAATTCCAACATAACATCACATCTGAAGGTAATTTCTAAAAGTTTTATGTGTTTCTAGTTGGCAGGAGCTGTGAAAAAGGTGCAAATATAGAGGAGAAAAGAACAGAATTCTGAACTGCATTAATCATTTAAGCACATAACCTCAATAAAATGTATTCCATAAATCAAACACCTTGTACTAGAACTATTTAAGGGGTGCTACAAAGAGCAATGTGAAAGATATTACAAGAATGAGAAAATATAATGAATGGCCTTACACTGGTAAACCGGATACAATCAGGGAAATGGATTATTTTCTAGAAATGTTACCAAAATGGATTAAAAATAGAAACTCCACTAAAGAAGATGGGCAAGCACACCAATTATAAACTTAGCACAATAAATTAGCACAACCCTAATACTGAAATCCAAAGATAGTACAAAAAAGAAAACTACAAAATCATATCCTTAAAAAGTATAAACTCACAAATCCTGAAATATTAACAAATGAAATCTGAAAGTATAGTTAAAAGCATAAAGGTCAAAGTCAGAGTCATTCCAAAGCTCGAAAATGGTTCTGCATTTCAGAATGGGGAGGACTATCATGGCTTATATAAAATTAAGAGAAAATTCTTATGATTATATTGATGTCAAAAAATAAAGTGTAGAAGCCCTTCATTATTAAAACACTAAACAAACTGGGGGGTAAGGGAAGAAACTTCTAACTTAGTTATATACTGCAACAAAAAACTAGTTTTTCAGTTGTGCTTGATTCTGTAACAATGTCATTAAAAGTCTCTCCTCTTGATCTTACCTTTAGAACCAAAAGCAAAATCTCCAGAATTACTGGAAGCCAAGTCTGCAAATGAAAGCCCTGTGCTACTTCCAAATCCAAATGAAACTATCTTGCTTTCCCCTGGCAAAAGAAAAAGAACAATTTACTATTTAATTTGTGCTGAATATCAAAGCTTTACCCAGGACCTAGAGAGAACAGTAGAGCCTTGTATACTCTGGGATGAGGGGAGTTATTTAAATTCTGTCAAGTTACAAAATACATCCAATTCTGAGCTACTTCAGTATTACTAATTTTACAGGTGCTATTCACAAAGAATACTACAATACTACACCAAATGCATGCCAAAAATTATTTTTTATAAATGAGAAGTAGAGCTATCTATATTAAGCCAGATATTAAACTACAGTTTCTGCTCTATGGAGCCTACTATACTCTAAAGCAAGCATTCAGTCAAAGGCAGGGTTTTAGGAAACATCTGTATAAAAACTTTTTGTGTTCTGTACTATAAATAAGCTCATAAAAACCAAATGTCTCATTTACACTTCGTCATAAGGACTTTTGGGGTCTTCTCTTAATTCTGCTAATGTGAAGCTGCATGATCTCTGAAAGCCCCATGCCTTATTTTTCCTCATATGAAAATGTATGAGGTTTTAGGTATGAAGTCGTCTTCCTCTTTTAGCACATTAAGACTCTCAAATGCCTATAAATGTAATATTTGTGACACTGAAGGCTATTTTTAAAAAGTAGGTAATGTACACAAAGCAATACAACTTAAACTTCCCACTTCCATCCCCAAAATTGAAATGAAAAAGAGAGAAAGCAATACCAAGTATTTTACTGTAACTGAATAATTAATTTAGCAAGCTTTAAAACTATTAGAGAAAATAAGAAACATTTAAGTAGTACCATAAAACTTTCTTAAATCTCTATTATATTTCTACAATTCCTTCATAATTAAAACACTTTGAATATGCTTGAGTGATAATATAATTCAAACAATATTTAAATGAAAACACTATCACAAAGGAAATTACATGTAACAACACTATTGTCTTTTCAACTCAGGAAAATAGGTCAGAATCGTAATGCTTTGTATTCCCTAATAACCACAACTCTATCAATAAAAACATATTTGTTGATAAGACAGTATAATTTTTCTGGTTATTATTACTACTACTACTAAGATGCCCCTTTATACATATCAAAATGTGTTTTAAAGGGAGTTTTCAGGATCTGCCTTTAAAAGTCTGTCTTCTCAAATATAAGGTGTCCCTTATACAATACATGATAAACATATATCAAGTTTTACCTTGGCTTGTAGAATCTGTATCAATTTCCTTTCTAGTTGACAAATCTACAGGTTTGTCCATAGTTTCAGAGGAAACAGATGGTGAACTAATGGATTTGGTAATAGAATCAGGTTCTTCAGATTTACAGAAAGAAGGTACCATCACTTCAGTCCCACCTGTATATACACTGTCAGTTGTGCTAGTTATTTCTTCTGTCTGAGATTTCTGCAAAGAGGAAGTCACAAAATACTATGCCACTTAAATGCTAATTTACAAAAATGATTATATAATCTATTCCAAAGGGAATTGAGAACTTGGGCTTCCGAAGAAGATAGAATAAACACACTTCACCCTATCTCTCCTCAAAACCTATAAATAAATGCCTACACTGAAACATACAGAGCACCTCTAAGAAGCCTTGGAAAGGTGGACAAAAACAGGAAGAATAAGGATCTTGGGACCAGAGAGATAATCTGGAGGTTAAGATCCACATGGAGTTTTTCTGCCACTCCTATAACCCAGCCTGGGTGCTACAGCAGCCCAAAAAAACTGGAACTGCCAATGGCACAATGTCAACAAAAAAAGAGACTCTACTTTCTTCTCAAGTGCACATAAGATATCCACCCAGACCTCACAACATTTATGAGAACTGAAATTATTCAAAATATTTTCATAAACCATAAAGGAATTAAACTAGAAATCAATAAGATAATGATATACAGAAGGAAAATCACCAAATATATGGAAATGGCACAGTAGCATCTAACGTACAGATCAAAAAGAATGTCTCAAGGAAAATAAAATATTTCGAACTGCATGAAAGAAAATATCACATATTAAAACTTGCCAGTTGCAGCTAGGAAGTGCTTAGAAGGAAACTTATAGTATTAAATACTTATACTAGAAATAAAGAATGATCTTAAATTCATAATTTAAGCTTTTTTTAAATTAAGAAACTACGCCAGACATAGTGGCTCATGCCTGCAGTCCCAGCACTTTGGGAGGCCAAGGCAGGAGGATCACTTGAAGTCAGGAGTTCCAGACCAGCCTTACCAACATGGTGAAACCCCATCTCTACTAAAAATACAAAAATTAGCCATGCCTATAATCGCAGCTACTCGGGTGGCTGAGACATGAGAATCGCTTGAACCCAGGAGGCAGAGGTTGCAGTGAGCTGAGATCATGCCACTGCACTCCAGCCTGGGAGACAGAGCGAGTCTGTCTCAAAAGCAAAAAAAAAAAGAAAGAAAGAAATAAAGAAACTAGAAAAAAGTGCAAAATAAACCCAAGGCAAGAAGGAAATAATAAAGAAGAGAAATCAATAGTATTTTTTAAAACTTAAAAAAACTCCAGACATGGTTTCATTGGTGAAAACTGCTCAGCATTGAAAGGGAAAATGGCAGCAAGTCAACACACTCTCTTCCAGAAAACAGCAATACAGAAAATACTTCTCAATTCATTTTATGATACCAGTATTACCATTTTTTTAAGAGGCGGTCTCACTATGTTGTTGTCCAGGCTGGAGAGCAGTGGCTATACACAGGCACAATCATAGCGCACTGCAGCCTGGAACTCCTGGACTCCCGAGCAATCCTCCTACTCAGCCTCCCAAATAGCTGGGACTACACACACACATCACTGAGCCCAACCAGCATTACTCGTACATGGAAACCAAAGACAGTATCAGAAAACTACTAGTATCCTAATAAATATAAACCCAAAAATTTATAACAAGATTTATGCAAATTGAATGCAACCACATAACAAAATTATACCATGACCAAGTGAGGTTTACCCTAGAATGCAGTTAGTTTTCTGAACATTTGAAAATGCAATGTCATTCACAGATTTAATAAAAATCATGATTGTATCAATAGTTAAAAATTTTTGACAAAAAGGTAAAAACATTAGGTGATGATGGTCAATGTAGATTCATCAACTGTAACAAATGTACAATCTTTTCTTTCCATATAAATTTTAGAATTCACTTGTGTACATCCATAAAGAATTCCTGGCCAGGCGCGGTGGCTCACGCCTGTAATCCCAGCACTTTGGGAGGCCAAGGTGGGTGGATCTCGAGGTCAAGAGATTGAGACCATCCTGGTCAACATGGTGAAACCCTGTCTCTACTAAAAAAATACAAAAATTAGCTAGGCATGGTGGTGCATGCCTGTAGTCCCAGCTGCTTGGGAGGCTGAGGCAGGAGAATCACTTGAACCTGGAGGCAGAGGTTGCAGCGAGCAGAGATCGCCCCACTGCACTCCAGCCTGGCGACAGAGCGAAACTCCGTCCCAAAAAAAAAAAAAATTCCTGGAGGGGTTTTGACTGGTGGTGTGTTAAATCTATAGATCAGTTTCGGAAAATTGATATTCTAGTTATTTTGAGTTTTCCAATCCATGAACAGTATAATACCTTTCCATTAATTTAGATTTTTTTTTTTTATTTCATCAGTGTTTTGTAGCTTTTGGCATATAGCTCCTGTGTAGAACAAAATTAAAATTCCTTCTTTCCTGGCCATAGCTGATTAGTCTAGACCCTTAAACCCATTTAGTAGCCACAACCCATTATTATTATTTGGTAAGAACATTCTAGGTCGGGCGCATCACCTGAGGTCTGGAGTTCGAGACCAGCTTGCCCAACATGGCGAAACCCCGTCTCTACTAAAAATACAAAAATTAGCCAGGCGTGGTGGCAGGCGCCTGTAATCCCAACTACTCAGGAGGCTGAGGAAGGAGATTCACTTGAACCTGGGAGGTGAAGGCTGCATTGAGCCACGAGCATGCCATTGCACTCCAGCCTGGGCAACAAGAGTGAAATTCTGTCTCAAAAATAAATAAATAAGAACATTCTAAAGTTTACTGCATCAACAAAGGCAATGGAATAAAAGGAAAATTTATTAGAGATGTTCTTACTTGAGCTTCCTGAACTTTTTGAAGCTCTGACTGGAAGTCTTCCCCATTTCCATTGTCTTCATCAGTATCACTACAGACTCCACAAAAAAATGTAGGTGGAAGTTTTAACGTATCTGCTTTTGCCTTCTCTTCAACTGTTGGTTTCTTTTCCCAAACAATAATACATTCTTTCTCATTATCTGAAAAATCCGTACAACACAAGCAAACGAAATTAGATGAAGTCCAACTTCTCTACAACAATGGTAGTCATCAATATAATCTACAGACCCAGGTAACAAGACCTGTACATACTAATGAAAAACAAGGACCACCCAGAAAAGAATATTTTCACCGGTTAGTTTTAAGTATTTTAAATCACCATGGGCATAGTAAAATTGATAATTATAGAAATTATCAGACTAGGTTATTCCTTCTAAATAGAAGACTTGTTAAAAGCATTATAAATGTCCTTTACACTTAACATACCTGCTGTATTTTCTTCCAAGGGTCTACATTTTTCTGAGCCATCCAAATATAGTTTTCCATTAAGTTTCTTGACAGCTGTTTCGAAATCTTCATCTTAAAATACAATTGATTAAAAGAATTTCTAGTTAATTTTGGGGGGTTTTCCTTGCTTAGGGACTACCTCCAACTTCACCCTTTCTCACTCTCCACGTTTGAATTGCAGCCAATTTTATATCTTTAATACCTCTCTGACTGCTAGAGCTTTAGCTCAGCCTCTCATCTTGTTTGAGCTGCTCTCATTTTAGTTCATCTTCCAATCTCCTTGTCCCATAACCCAATACTATATACCACTGTCCAACTGATTCTACTGAGACTTTTATTTAACTGTCCAGCTTAAAAACTGTTACGGCATACAAAGTTTTCCATTGGAACCTTGTCTGCCTTATCTCTCTCTTCCACATCTTTAAGACTCCAGCAAAATTATAATTATTTTAAATCCCCTCAAAACATGTGCCTGGCACATTAGTCATCCAAAAAATGCTTGCTTAATGATTGCAGCCCTTTTGATCATTATATCCATTGACCATTTACACATACATTTAGGGTAAATATCTACCTGCAAGGATATTAGTGATAAGTTCTAAGAGGCAGGCTTAAAATAATTAAACCATACTCCCAATTTTACTAAGATTAGCGGGAACAGAGGGTTTTTGAAATAACAAAAATTTTACCATCCTCCTCTTCTTCACTAACATAATCTGGTCTATTCTTGTAGCAGAAGAAAGTTGGAGGAAGTTTAAGTTTGGTTGCAAGGGCTTTCTGCTCAGCGGTTGGAGTTAGTTCATATACAATGAGAACATCATCATCTGAGGGAGAATCTTCAGGTTTTTTCTTCTCCTTTGCTGTAACACCAGTCAAAAAAATTGACAAAGATAAGGTACTAAGTATTGACATTAATACTCTAACAGAAAATAAAAACCATGGAACCTATCTATAGGTTAAAACAGCATACTGATAAAAAACACATATACTTTGATGCAGAGATGTACGATAATCATGAATTAGAATTAGCATCCTGATTTAGTGTTCTACCAAAAACCCTAAGTGAACACAGAATCTATTTAAAACCAAAGAAAACAAAAAAAATCTTATGTTTACTTAATAGTCATTGAAAAGAATTACTACAAATTTCTAGAATTTAAAAAGGTTAAAAATTTTAAAGTGTTGCCTAACTATACTTAGCATACAATAGTTTACCAAAATATCCATGCATTTGCAGCAATTGAAAAAAATCTTAAAGAAAACATAAGCAAGTATTAGTATACATATGAAACTAATCCAAAGCCAAATGTGATTAGTTCCTATAAGGAAAGTTAACAATTGCCAAGAATGGAAGGTGACTAGAGTTGCATCTAGTTTGCCTACGTTCAAGCATGATACTAGATAAAATTAAATAAAAACTGTTACTCTATGGGTAGCTAACACTATAAAATCTAAGACCATTCATATGGCTGAAAACAACCCATCCCCAGCCACCATCAATGCAAAGGGCAAAAAATTAGAAAGAGAAAAAACTTCTATATGCAACCTGTTCTGATCTATTAATGTAAAGAAGAACTTCTGGCTAAAGGAGTTTAATAAAGTAAGCCAGTCATGAAGCATGCCATGTATACCAACTGGTGACAGGGAAACATTCTGAGAACTATGGTGTGCAATATGGTAGCCTAGCCACATTCTATTAAAACCTCACAAGGTGGCTAGTCCAAATCAAGACATGCTAACTGTAAGTGTAAACACACACAATGGATTTTGAAGACTTGGTGAAAAACAATAATGTAAAATATTATTAATTTTTATATTAATTAGAAGTTAAAATGATATTTTGGACATAATGAGTTAAATCTATCAATAAAATTACTTTCATCTGTTTCCCTTTTTAACTGTTTCTTTTTATTCTTTTTAATATGGCTACTAGAAAATTTATTTATTTATTTATTTATTTATTTATTTATTTATTTATTTATTTGAGATGCAGTCTTGCTTTGTCACCCAGAGCTGGAGTGCAGTGATGTGATCATAGTTCACTGAAGCCTGGAACTTGCGGGCTCAAGTGATCCCTCCGCCTCAGCCTCCCAAGTAACTGGGATTATAGGCACAAGCCATTGCACCAAATGACAATTTTAAATTACATACACAGGTTATATTTTGTTTCTATTGGATGACACTGCTCTGCAGAACCAGTGCCCTTCCTTTTACAATGTTAAATTTGTCCCTCTCCTTCATTATAAACAAAAACTTAGTATCATTTCCTAGCTAGGAGAAATAACAGTACACCGTAAGATACAGATTCTTGTTCCACTTCTGCTATTACTCAGTAAAGACACCTTGGGTAAATCAGATAGCCTCTCTTGGCCTCAGTTTACTCATGTCTAAAGTCTTCATTTCTAAGGTCCCTTGGGACAATGACATTATCAGATTCAAAACAGAATAAGGCTCTATGTTCTACAGTAGTGTATAGGCACATTCGTTCTTAGGTCAGGGATTCCTAACCTAGAGCTCACAGAAACTGTACGCAAGTACACATCCACTTTTAAGTTAACACTTTTCACATTTCTCAAAGACCGTATCTTTAAAAATAAAAGATTAAGAGCTACCTTAGCTAGTAATAAAACTGGTATACTTAAAAAAAAAAATTAAGAGATTGTTACTTTATCATTGTACTTGTCTGACATGGCTAAGATGTGTTACTGGTCACTAGTGGTGAGATTTCACTTCCCTAACCTGTTCTTGAAGGCCTTCAACAGATCCCACTTCTTGTTCCACTCTAGTAGCCACACTTCTAAAAATGATCTGTGCAACATATATAATATGCAAGCTGTAGAATGCTGGCTGTTAAAAATGGGGTCCATTTTCAAATACAACATTTTTCTAAACCATGCACAAAAGAACAGCCCTACAGGGACACTCTTCCATATTGTATACATGCCGTTGCCACTACATTTGAATACTGGCAGACGTTAGTGGCTAAAGATAAACATTGGATAAAACATAGGTCTTCATTGAGCAGACGTGAAATAACAGAGCAATGAAGTACATTACAAATCAGCATCCCAGTACATTTTAAAAAAACAAACCAACAAGGGTGTCATGCCACCAGTCAAAAGGTACTTTGCTTAAACTGGCATTCTTTAACATGCATGTTGTAGTGGTAAGTACTTAATTTCATACAGCCACAGTTATTAATACTTTGCTAAGAGCTACCAGCTGCTAAAAACTGCTGTTATCTCATACTGAGAATGCTAGTTCTATACCTTTGCTCTCAGGCTGTGAGGAAGGGGTGCTAGTCCAAAAGGCCATGGGATTAGATTTAAAAAGGCTAAAATTAAATCCTAGAAAATAAAGAATATTTTTTAACATTTTGGGAAACAAAATGAATATGCTTTTAAAACATAAAAAGCCAGAATCCCTCAATTTATACCACCAATCTGATTGTCTTACATATTCATTTATCCCTGTAGTTTCATTCTTTGCTCATTTAATAAATGAGCAAGACTGACATACAACATATAAAATGAGAACATCTCAATATCACGTTCTTTTTTTTTTTTTTTGGAGACTCACTCAGTCACTCAGTCACTCACTCAGTCACTCAGTCAGGCTGGAGTGCAGTGGCATGATTTCAGCTCACTGCTACCTCCATCTCCTATGCTCAAGCGATCCTCCTGCTTCAGCCTCCTGAGTAGCTGCTAATTATAGGCACGCACCACCATGCCCAGCTCATTTTTGTATTTTCAGTAGAAACAGGGTTTCACCATGTTGGCCAGGCTGGTCTCAAACTCCTGAGCTCAAGTGATCTGCCCACCTCAACCTCCCAAAGTGCTGGCATTCTAGGAGTGAGCCACCGTGCCCAGCCTCAATATCATGTTTTCTGAGTGACAAAAGAAACTGAACAAATGAAAAAACACTTTAAAAAAAGACTCACGTTAATGCGCATGATTCAAGCATGAGTCCGTATACTGTACTGAGTTCTTTTGCTCTGAAATGTCTTAAACTAAGTTCTCTTGCTCTTTGAAACCTCACCATGAACTTATTAAGGGAGAAAAAAAAATTGCCCAAATATTTTGGGGGTGTTCACAAAGCATCATTTATATCCCAACGTTAGTATCCTACAAGAGTCTGCATCAAGCTAAACATTAAAAGAAAGAAAAATTGTGCTTAACTTTAACAACAAAGTACTTACCCTTTTCTGGTGTTTTAAATGTGTAGTTGATTGAAGATTCTTCCGTTGGAAAGGAAGCAAAGAGATTTTTGACTTTGCTATCTGAAGACTGTTCGATATCAGAGTTCTTTGACAGTTCACATTTGTTTGGTTCCACTTTGCTTTCAGATCCACTCTGGGCTACTGAACTAGTTTCACTATTGTTACTTTTCAAAGGTGCATTAAAACTAAATCCAAACAAAGACCCAGTGGCTGAACTGTTGCCAAATGCAAATGGTTTTGATTTTTCACTACTAAAAATGCTTTTAACAGACTCTGAACCAAATACAAACTTTGGAGGAGAAACCACTGCTTTTGTTGTTGTTTCACATGTGCTAGACACTTCAACTTCTGAAGTTGCATCTGCTACATCATCACCCTGAATAACATCTGTCCTCTCTCTTGTGGTTTCTTCTAATACAGCTACAGCAATTTTGCCACATGGTGACTCTCTGGGAGTGCTTGACCGAGAAACATGAGGTGTTATCAAAGAATCTTTTTCCTGGGCTGTTTTTGCTTCATCAAAAATTGTCTTAAACGAGTCTGCAACATCCTGTAGTTTAAAACGAACAGCTAAATGCTCTACTTTTCTTTCTCCATCTGCAAAATCACATGCAGTCCACACCCATACTCTTTCTGTTCCTTTCATATTTTGCAACGTCATGTCTGGAGTTATTCTGTGATTGGCACAAAGTTTTAATACTTGGTCCCTTCTCATCACTATACGAACTTGCTTGTTATCATAATTCTGTAAAATCTTTATATCACCAATGCCCCTTTCTTTCCATTGACCAACATCTTTATCATATCTGTAGAGTTTTGCCCTGTGACTAAAAACAACTTGTTCATTTTCCTCACCACTGGATACTTCAACTAGATCAGGTAAAGGAACAACAGGTTCAAAGTACTGTCCATCTCTCTCTTCTTCTTGAGTAACATCAGATTCTTCATCAGTGCCAACTGAAGTCCCACTCTGATTCAACTTGGCAGGAGACTTAGATGGACTCAAAGCAGATTTAAAACTGAAGTTAAATCCTGTTGTTGATTCACCAAAGCGGAAAAGATTTTTTCTCACAGGGCTACTTGCCAATGGAGAAGCATGTACTGAGCTACTACTAACACTATCATCCAAAGCATCTTCCCTTAAATCATAGTTATCCCATTCTAATGTGGGCCCAGTGTTTTCAGGATTGGGTTTTATTGTTGTGTCTGAGGCACCGGCTGCACCTGTACCTGAACTCTTATTCTCTTCCTCAGTGACTTTTGTTTGATCATTTGTCAAAAATGTTTTGAAATCTTTCAGTCCACTCTTCATTTCTTCAGCTCTCTGTATTAACTTGGCAGCTCTGCCAGTATCTACAAGTTTATGGGGAGTTTGAAGTGGTATGTCCAACAGAAGCCGCTGGCATTCCTCAAATTTCTGCTTGAATTCTTCAGCCAGCTCTGGTGTTTTAAATTTTGCTGCCAACTGCTCTAGTTTGGCATCACCATCAGAGAAATCACTGGCTAACCACATCCATGCTCTATCTGATCCAGAGAGAGGCTTCAGGTTCATTGTAGTCGTTATCCAATGATTAGCACACACTTTTAGTACTTGTTCTCTTCGCATCAGCATTCTTAGTTTGCCATTGACCTCATTTTTGAGAATTTTTAAGTTCCCCAAGCCCCTTTCTTTCCACTGACTTATCTCAGCATCAAATCTAAATAGTTTTACCCGCTGTGAATACAGAACTTTTTCATCTTCTTCTCCTGTTACAAGTTCTACTTTTTCAGGCATTTGAACTACTGGTTCAAAATGGATGTCATCGCTGTCCTCAGTCTTATAGGCATCATCATCTTTCTCAAAGTCACCAGAAGTGTTTGCTTTATTGGCCATTTTACCGCATTGTGATGAGAATAATTTTTCTCCAGCACCTGTAAATCCCTTGAAATTGGGGTCTTTTTTGCCAAACTGAAATCCTTCTCCTGAAGTTGATTTTGCAAGATCTGCAAATGTAAACGTGCTACTTGTTTGGCCAAAAATCACACCACTACCATTCTGGCTAGTAATATCCTGAGCCTGGAAGCCAGTATCATTTTCAAGAGGCTTTTCACTTTTCTTTTCTTGATTTCCTGGTTCCGAAATGCCAAATTTAAATCCATCAGCAGACACAGGGATGGAAAATCCTTCTTTGGTTGACTTAAATTCTGTATTAGAAGAACCCTGAAACATACATGAAGGTGAATTTTCTTGATCCACATGCCCAAATTTGAATCCTTGCTCTGTATTGCCAAACTTAAAAGCTTTTTCTGAGAAATTACTTTTAAATCCTGTTCCCACCTGACTTCCAGAAGAGTCATGCAACTTCATTTCTGAGCCCAATGTGAAAGCTGAAGGAGCTTCTGCAATAGGTTTATGAGTTGGTTTAGAGGCATCACAAGCCACACATTTTAAGGAAGAACTCTCATTTTGTACACAGCAAACACTACAGTCCCACTGTCCTTTCCTGATGAACATTCCTTCAAATCCACTCTTTGGAGCCTTGCTTATCTCCGAAGAGGCAGGTGTTGAAATTGCAGTTGTTTGATTTTGTTTACTTGGACACTGACAAGCAATACATTTGGTAGCACTGGCTTCATTTCTTACTAAGCACACACTGCAATCCCACTGTCCTTCCTTCTTAGTGAACACTCCCTCAAATCCGCTCTTTGGAGCCTTGCTTGTCTCTGAAGAGGCAGGTGTTGAAATTGCAGTTGTTTGATTTTGTTTACCTGGATTCTGACAAGCAATACATTTGGTAGCACTGGCTTCATTTCTTACTAAGCACACACTGCAATCCCACTGTCCTTCCTTCTTAGTGAACATTCCCTCAAATCCGCTCTTTGGAGCCTTGCTTGTCTCTGAAGAGGCAGGTGTTGAAATTGCAGAAGTAGTTTGATTTTGTTTACCTGGATTCTGACAAGCAATACATTTGGTAGCACTGGCTTCATTTCTTACTAAGCACACACTGCAATCCCACTGTCCTTCCTTCTTAGTGAACGTTCCCTCAAATCCGCTCTTTGGAGCCTTGCTTGTCTCTGAAGTACCAAACTTAAAAGAGGCAGGAGCTGGAACAGAAGTAGATGGACTTGGTTTATCCGGATTCTGACAAGCAACACATCTTGTAGCATTTGCTTCATTTCGCACTAAGCATGAACTGCAATCCCACTGTCCTTCCTTCTTAGCAAACATGTCCTCAAATCCACTTTTTGGAGTTTTACTCGTCTCTGAAGTACCAAACTTAAAAGAGGCAGGTGTTGGAATAGAAGTAGCAGGTAGACTCTGTTTTCTCGGATTCTGACAAGCAGCACATTTTGTAGAGCTCCCCTCATTTTGTACCAAACATACACTGCAATCCCACTGTCCTTCCTTTGTAGAAAAAACAGATCTGAAATCACTGTTAACAGGTTTAGGAAGATCTCCCTGGCCAAATTTAAATGAAGCTTGATGAACAAATGAAGATCCACTTTTGTTAGCAGATTTTGTATTCTGACACGCAATGCACCTAGATACAGTAGGTTCATTTCTTACTAAACAAATACTACAATCCCAGTGATCTTCTTTCTTTGGAGTCACCAATGCAAACCGATCTTGAACATTCTCTGGGCCAGTTTTAGGAGTAAAAACAGTTTCAGCTAATGGTGGGCCAACGAGCTCTTTATTGCTTGGGTTTAGATTTTGGCATGATACACATTTCTTAGCAGTTGCAGCATTCTTTAATGAGCAGCTGTTACAATGCCACCAAGACCCTTCTTTCTTTGCAACTTGAAATTCAAAATTCATGTTTCCAGCATCAGATTTGCAAATATCCTTGTTATCATGACTTGTGGGTTCTTTTACAATTCTGACAGCCTGATTTGATGCTGTGGCTACATTTGTTCCTGGGGCTTTTAAAATGCTCTGGGCTTCTTCAAACTTGCACTTAAAAAGTGCTGCTTCCTCAGGAGTTTTGAACCTAATAGCAAGTTGTTCTGGTTTTGGCAACTCATCTGCATAATCAAGGGCATGCCATACAAAAGATCTGTCTGATCCAGCATTTGGTGTCAATTTCATATCTGGACTGATGTAATGATTTGCACAGATTTTCAATACTTGCTCTCGTCTCATTAGAAGGCGAATTTTACCAGATGTTTTATGCCTCAGTATTTTTACATTGCCAATCCCACGTTCTTTCCATTCTTTGGATTCTACATCAAAACGAAACAATTTCGCGCGGTTGCAAAAGAATTCTTCTTCATCTTCCTCACCAGTTTTTACTTCAATCTTATCAGGAAGAGGTACTACAGGCTCAAAGTGAGGACCGTCATCATCATCATCCCCATGGGCACTTCCTCCATCTGTCTCATGATTCTTGTTTGCTGTCTCTAAAGTGAGTGTTCCAAATACTGATTTCCCTGGACCATGGAAAGTAAACATATCATCACTTCGCCGAAAACCAGAATTCTTTTGCTGACTCGACCCTATGTTTTCTGTAAATGAAATTCCAGACACATTTTTGCTTCCAAAATTGAATGTATTTCGAGGCCCAATGGTTTGACCACCAGGAATTGGTTTGGGTCCACTATAGCCATCTCCTTGCAAGGGTTTATCTGAAGTCAGGAGACCTAAAAGGCTTTCACTGTTACTGTAAGCTGCAGGAGGGGGCTGTGTCACAACCTGTGGTGAGGAAAACGTGAAGTCACCATCATTTGATTTGAAATTTGAGTTAAATTTAAAAGGAGCTGGCTGTGTTGTGTGTGCTGGTGTTGGCAAAGATGGCCTTATTCCTTCACCCGGCATGGGCTGAACAAAATTAGTTTTCCCAAATTCTATAGCCTTAGATTCTGCAGATCTTGAAGCATGAGCTGCAATTGGAGGTTTTGTGAAATATCCTGGTTCTGGCAAAGGTGGATTTGTGCTTGTCTGTTGAACATTGTAATTAAAGTAATCATCACCCCTGGGCGATAGAATTCCTGTTGCAGGAGACTCAAAACGCAATGCAGGAGGACCATACATCTCCTGAGAGAACATACAAGCAGATGAGCTTTGCACTGGTGGTGTGTGCATCTGTTGCGGATAGGCATAAATATGCTGTTGGGGTGGAAGCCTATTCATGCCATAGACTGGGCCCTAAAAGACAGAAAGTTAAAACATTTTGTAGATTGTCTACAAAACTACAGATAACTAAATGCAAACCAATTCTCACAAACTTCAAACATGAATATGAAGTGAAGAAGATCTCATTAGGGGATGTAGTACACATCATTAACCCGTTTATGCCAGGGGCTGCAAATTTTCTGTGTGAAAAATCAGACCTTGGCAATGACCTTGAGCAGTAGGATATAAATAACTCCCATAAGCTTAGTGTTCCAATAATGGAGTGCTAGGCATAAGCAGGTTAAGAGAAAACCACATTACTACAAAGATACTTGCACATATACTTGGCATATAATGAAAATTAATTATAGCATCTTAAAATCTACAGCTAAAGTCATAAAATAAATACCTTCTTCATTCCTAAACAATTTATCAAATGATGTTAACAATAATGATGATGATGATGATGATGATGATAACATTCATTGAGCATTTATTAATGTGCCAGCTAGGCACTGTTCTAAGTACTTTACATTATTATCTAATTTTAATATCCCCAAAAACCCTATGAATTAAGGTATTATTATTATCCTCATTTTACATATGAGGCAACTGATGCATTGAGAGGTTCAGAAACTTGCCTGTGGTCAAAATAAGCAGAAGAGCAAGGGTCTAAATGCACCCCAACACTCTGTCCTCAAAGCTGTCACATTCAACTACCACTGTAATATTGAGTCTTCAATCAATTGTTATACATATAGCTGTATCAGGCCCGAAAGTACTTACCACATAGTGGGTCAGCAAGGGCATTACAGTTCTATTTCTGTTAAAACAGAATGATGAAGGATCCACCACCACCACTCCCATTTTTAAAATATTCTAAATATTCACACTTATTGTAACACAAAAATAAGGTGACTAAGAAGTATAATTTCTGTATTTGGAGATAAATTTAAAATATCTACATTTTAAGGGACATAAAAGTTTTAATACTGAACTGCTCTCTTGAATTTATTTGAAGGAACCCTAAACAATTTAAAAAGGAAATAATTATAAATGTATAAATTATTCCTTTGTTACCTTTGTGGGAGTAACATTAGCTGCTGGTCTGAGAAGATACTGGGAATTATATGCTGGTGACTGACTATAATATACTGAAGGGCCAGTAGTTGCAACTAAAAAAAAAAAAAGAAAATAAAGAAAACACTGTTAAAGTCTATACTACAGTTAAGACTATCTAGGCAAGAGCTATAAATACAAAAGCAATAGAAATTAAAGAAAGATTTAACTACATAAATTTTAAATTTCTGTACATCAAAATACACCAATCAAGATTATCAAATGACAAACTAGAAAAAAATTGCTAAATATGACATGAAGAATAAGAGAATAGCATCACTGTGATCAACAAGAACAACTACCTCACAAGCATTAAAAAAGGAATAAAGAAGAAAGTAACTGTTGCCTTTTCTAAGAAAGATCAGTATGATGTGGAATTATGGACATTCAGTCACAGAAAGGACATAAGGAACCAAGATGCCATCTGATGGTCAATGCATTTGAAGTGGGCCTAGAAAATCTGCAGAAAGACTAGGTTGTATTCTGTAAACTAAAGCTATTACTGAGAATGTTCAGCTCAAAAATCACCTGACAAATTCATGGAAAGGATGTCATAAATAACATAAAATGTGTTCCCTGGCTTAAAATAAAAAGCACATCAACACTCATGCTGATGTACAAACTATCTGCTCCCTCTGTTTTGTGTGTTTTACCAGGAAACAAAACGACTAGAAGGCACCCATGTTAATGGCAAAACTACCAATAGTCATTTGCTTGAACTGTTTTATGGTAGTTTTACCAGAAAACAACCAAAAGACCTTTTATGCCTGTACATGGAAGAAGAAACAGAAACTGTGCCAAGAGGTTCCAAACAATTGCCTCTGGAAAGCACTGAAAAATCAAGACCTAGAAAAGGCTAGCCAGAAGCCCAAGTTTGATTTTGGAAACCTAACAGAGGTGAGGATAGCTATTTTGAAATTACTATGGGAAGGAAGCAGGCACAGAACACAGAACAACCTGACAGAAATGGCCCAAGAATCTTAAAGTCTTGCAAGATGTCTGTCTACATGAAAGCAAAAAGAAAAAATATAATTTTAAATTAAAAAAAAAATCTTAGTCTGAAGTTTAAGTAGGGGCTTTAATTGACTACTGACTCTAAACTGTGCGGAAAAAAACTAAAGAGCTCTAATAAATCTACTAAAAGTAATCTAATTTTTAAAAGCACCATATGAACAGACAATTTAGGAAAGAAATATAATAGGCCTCAAGGAACATCTTTTTGAAATGAGCCTTGAAAATCCGCAAAATGACAAGGTTGCATTGTGCAAACTGAAGCTATTATGAGAATGTTCAGGTCAAAAAAATTACCTGACAAATTCATGCAAAGGATCTCACAAGGAACACAAATGTGTACACTGGCTTTTAAAAAATCACATTAACATTCATGTTGATATACAAATTCTTCTCCAACTGTTTTGTGTGAGTTTTACCAAGAAACCAAACAACTGGAAGGTACCCACGTTGAAGATGGCAAAACTACCAACAGCCATTTGCATGAATTGTTGAGCATGACTAGTATTAAAAAAACTTAAAAATTGATATCACTTTTGTTCCTACAAATTGGCAAAGGATTTTATAAACTAGTAAGTCAGCATTAGCAAAAGTGCGAAGATGGCACTATCAGATACTAGTGGTATGAGCATAAACTGAATATTTTGAATACCCTACAAAACTAGGACAGTGTCCTAGAATTTGTAATGGCATAAACCAGAAACAACATAAATAAAGGAACAGAATTTACAGTACTTCCATGTGATGGGATACCATGAACTCATTAATATTCAAAAAACATTTAAGTTTAAAAATGCTCAGAACTAAAGTAACACTTAAAAAACAGGCTAGCTTATCTACACACAACATAACATGGTAACAATCTCATAAAAAATACTATATGTATAGAGAAAGAACCAGAAGGAAATGCTCTCAAATATAAGAAGTGTTAATAAGGTGGTTAGTTTTTAGTTTTCTTCACCCTGTTCAGTACTTCTGAGTATCTCCTATGAGCTCATTAATCTTTAATTTTAATCATCTTATTTTAAAAAAACAAGGACCATCTTGATATGTTTACTTTTATTAAGGAAAAAGAATCTATGAACACAAGAACAGAAATCAGGAGATCTTGGCTCTCGCCCTTTCAGTGCCACAAAGCTGTTTTGTGAACCTGTAAATAATCCATTTGGAGTCTCCATATTTCTCAATTGTAAAATGAGGATGTCCTGCTTCTACACATTTCATAGGGTCATTGCAAGAATAAAATGAGACAATGGGAATGTTGTATTTACATGCTTGTATAAGAACAGAAGACCTTTTATGCCTGTACACAGAAGAAATGGAAATCATGACCCACAAGGCACCAAATAACTGACTGCACACATCACTAAAAAAGCCCCAGAAAAGGCTAGCCAGTTTGTTTATCCTCTTACAAGAACCTATATGATGTGTAAGGTTTTAAGAAAACAAGGTTTGAACGTTAGACATTTCACATACTTATCTATGATTTTATGACATTTAATAAGCTTGACTTCACAAAGATTTTCTGTTATTTTGCTTGTGTTGAGAAGATACTATCACAAAAGGCTAGTGGGGTTGCCTTAACTATATGAACCATCACACAAATGTGCTAATCTAAACTAGATTTGATTCTAAATCTTTCCTGGGCTAAAAAGAGAAAAAAAAAGGGCACTACTACTACCATTTCAGAAGTCTGTCGTACGTAAAAGGAACAACTTTGTTATTTCTGGCTGCCTGGGAGCAATGTATTATACTGGCAAGTGCTTTGGAGTTACACCACTGGAGTGTGAATCTCGGCTCTATCAATAACTAGCTGTATAATAATGAGTAAGTTACCTAACCTTTCTTTATCCATTTCTTTATTTATAAAAAAGGGATTAATAATGGTACCAGCCATTCTAAGTTACTGTAATTAAATAAAATTACATTCACAAAGCACTTTTGCACATAGCCAACCCACAGTAAACACTATTAGTAACCTTAGTTCATTAACTGTTTACTGTATACTCTAATAAATGTCGATACACACCCACGGCCACCTGCACATACACAAATGCTCATAGTAATTATGTAAGGCAAGTATTATCTCCACATTTCAGATAGGTTAACTTACACAGCTATTATAGTAAGTGATAGAGCAGAACTTAAAAACCCAGTATGATTCAGGTCCAAACTCCTTTTCTTTCTTTATATAACCATAATATTTCAAATTAAGTAAGATTTCCTATATACGATTTCCTATATAATGTCCTGCCTCTCATCATTATCATCAAAATAATTCCCCAGAGGTGTAGGCTCTTAATTAAGCATTTCTTAGTGCATAACTCTATTCATTAACATTTTTCAATTTAAGGAATAATCTCATCTCAGCTCATCTGAGGTGTGGATTAAGTGTTCTTTAAGCCTTTATATACATGTGATCACATACAGCTCGTTTTTTCTGCTTGGGGTTATAAAAATCTCCGTAACACCAAATACAGCTTTTGAAGTAACATATAAACAGACGTTGACATGTATATTAACAAACATATATAAACAAGGTGATTTCACAAGTTATCTACTTAAAAGAGGGAAGTAAAGTAGTTTCACTAAAATATGCGATTATCCACTTGCCAGCTCACCTGTTAGTGGAGCCCCATGAAATGTCTGTGACCCCTGATATCCATCAGGCACTGAGTCTGGTCCATAATTCTCTGTGGGCCAACGATGAGGGGATGCTGAGTTACTGCTATTTAGTTTCAATTCCTGCATTTCTTTCTATTGGAAGAAAAAAAAAATCAAATAATTTTAAACATTTAATTATATCATGCCAGAAACAGTGCTGGGGAAGCTTACTCTTTTAAATTTAAATAACTGATTTTTTTTTTTTTTTTTTTTTTGAGATGGTGTTTCAATCTGTTGTCCAGGCTGGAGTGCAATGGCACAATCTTGGCTCACCGCAACCTCCACCTCCTGGGCTCAAGCAATTCTCCCACCTCAGCCTCCCAAGTAGCTGGGATTACAGGCGTCAGCCAGCACGCCCGGCTAATTTTTGTATAATAGTAGAGATGGGGTTTCACCGTTTGCCCAGGCTAGTCTTGAACTCCTGACCTCAAGTGATCCACCACCTCAGCCTCCCAAAGTGCTGGGATTATAGGTGTGACCCACCACGCCCGGGCCTGATTATATCTTTTGAAAGTTTCTATTTGCCAATGAGTTCTAGCCAAGTTCTACCTGGTGCTGATTTTAAAATATGATTCTTAATTTGTTAAAAATTTATCTGTTCCCATTTTCATTCGTTAATACAAAACCTAATTCATTAACTCTCTCACCTAAACAAATAACCTCCTAAATGATCACACCTTCATTTCCATTCTACACTTGCCTACATTAACCTTTCTGACGTTCACCTCCAGCCAAGACAATTCCCTGCTCAAAAAAACAAGTACCTAGAAACTAAATTTCTTTCCCCAACTTTCACAGTCCTCTAACATTACACTGACCATCCTTTCAGTGTGTTCTTTCTACACTGCAATCTGGACTACCTGACATTCCAAATCACCTCCCCAAATTAGCTTTTCACTTAACCCCGTGCTGAAACAAAATACAACTCATTCTCAAGGTGATGTTCAAATGCTCCACCAGGAAAGGGAAAAAAGTAGTAGCTGCAGAGAAATTTATTATGTATATAATAATATGTCCAACGCACTTAAACTCTTAATTTTTATACTATCTACACTGTTAGGTAAACAATATTAGCTCCTATCTTAAAATGAGAGAAAGGGATGCAGGGAATAACAGCTGGAATTTGAACCAGATCTGACTCCAAAAATGGTTTCTGAACACAACTCTGCTGCCTTGACAAGACGGCAGATAGATACAATGCCGTCTAGTGTAGCTATGTGGCTACCTGATCTCTGCTGAAGAAAACTAAATGACTGCACCATACCCAACCCTAGAACCTACAAAATGTCCCCTTACAAAACACTTAACAGGAAATCGTTTTTCCAAAGAAATTGTAGTGGTATCAGAAAACAGGTAAATTTTGAAAAGTTTCAAACTTCTCTGTATCAGCCCAGGAATCCGACCAGTTCT
Organism: Pongo abelii; assembly: GCF_028885655.2. Taxonomy (NCBI): domain Eukaryota; kingdom Metazoa; phylum Chordata; class Mammalia; order Primates; family Hominidae; genus Pongo; species Pongo abelii. Next base: position 39,153,834 of record NC_071997.2, on the reverse strand, counting down.
AACAAGTGAGGTCAGGGACAGATCTAGCATGTCGGCTTTCTTTTTCCACAAGTGTTTCAAATAAAAATTTCCCAGAAAGACCTAACCATGAGGTCCAAAACTATCTCAATTTTCAAGCTAAATAAAATTTCCCCCACTCATCCATCTACAGTGCCTAGTCCAGATGCTACACATACACATCCAAGAAATAAACTAGTGGAATCACCTAGAAAACTTTATGGTCACTGTTGGTATCCACACCAGAGCTTTGAATTTGCAATCACTGCTGTAACTGTAATTTTTAACATTCAATGTGATGAGAACTGGCTTCAATAATTCTCTCGTTTTTAAAGATAAGAAGCCAAATAGTCACAAAGGAAGTGAATGGCCCAAGATCATTAATTAATGGCAGAGTCAGTACTAGTACCAAGCTTTTCAAGCTCATGGACTAGTGCTCCACTATACTTCCACAGAATACAATGCTGGGAGCCTGAAACCTGTATGTTAAGTCAAAATTGTATGTAATTGTCATAGGCCACGACTACACAGAATTAACATTCAAAATTTTTGTGAAAATTCAAAAATGTCTTCCCCACCAAACAGTATTCTCTTAAGTTGCAAATACTGCTGATCACACTGTAATAATCGCCACACATCAGCATATCCTTGATGTAACTTTAGCAGTATATTTAGTTCTTGCCTGATAAGCATGAAAGAACCTACTTTTATTTCCAATTCCAAAAGTCAAGCTCCTTTGAACCCTATTGTTAAAATAAGATATATACACATAACTATTTCCTTACATAATTAAGTCAAATTCATATGGAAGTATTAAAATATAGTAGGACTTTTTGAAGCTCAGACTTTTCAATTCCTAGCTACACATTTGAAACACATGTAATCCACAGCTAATCTGGGAATGAACTCATAGACCAGAGTATGATTAGTACATTGTAGCAGTTCGATCACTCAGGAAACTTCTCTGTGCCAGGAACTCTTATATTTTAAATAAAACAGTTTCTACCTTTGAAGTTCTCACATTTTGTGGAAGATGAGGAGAGAGACACATAAAGTACTTTCAAAAATATGGTAAAGGGTTGGGCGTGGTGGCTTACACCTGTAATCCCAGCACTTTGGGAGGCCAAAGCGGGCAGATCACCTGAGGTCAGAAGTTCAAAACCAGCCTGGCCAACATGGTGAAACTCTTGTCTACTAAAAATACAAAAATTAGCTGGGCGTGGTGGCGGGTGCCTGTAATCCCAGCTACTCGGGAGGCTGAGGCAGGAGAGTCGCTTGAACCTGGGAGGTGGAGCTTGCAGTGAGCCAAGATCGCACCATTGCACTCCAGACTGGGCAACAGAGTGAGACTCCATCTCAAAACAAAACAAAACAAAACAAAATATGGTAAAGGGTCAAGACCGAGGTATGTAGGCTGGGCACAGTGGCTCACGCCTGCAATCCCAGCACTTTGGGAGGCTGAAGCAGGAGGACTGTTTGAGCCAGGAGTTCAAGGCCACCCTGGGCAACATGGCAAAATCCCGTCTCTACAAAAAATACAACAATTAGCTGGGCCTGGTGGCGTGTGACTGTCTGTAGTCCTGGCTTCATGGCAGGCTGAGCTAAGAGGCTCTCTTGAGCTAGGAGGTCGAAGCTGCCGTAAGCTGTGATCATACCACTGTACTCCAGCCTGCACAACAGAACATGACCCTGTCTTAAAAAAAAAAAAAAAAGACCAAAATGTCCCCTTGCCATACTATTTGGATGGCAGGGGGACATTTTCACCAGCTTCAGAAAAAAAGTGAGAGAGTGGCCAGGGAATGAATCTTGGAATAAAAAGTACAGCTAGAGAAATTAAGTGACTTACCTTAATGGCCTCTACCTGTTGGCAAATCATTTTCAGTAAAGAATTCTGATCTTCTGCCCATCGAGGTGGTGTTTTGGGAGAATACTAAAAAAAAATAAAAATAACAAAACAGCATTTAAAACACTTAGAACAGAAACAATTTCACAATGAAATGATTCCATTCTTTCCTGTTTACCTTGTAACTTTTACTTGGTGATAGTGAATATTTGGTAGGAGATGGTGTAGAATGTTTTATTTCTGAATCTGCATTTCGCAAAGAACCATTTTTATAAAGAGGACCTCCTTCACTATAGTCTTCGAGTTCCTGCATGACTGAATTAAGCATCTCTTTTACAGACTCCAGGGGCACAGGCAACTAAAAAGACATTAATTAAGGGCTTTCATTTGCAAAAAATTCCAAAAGTAAAAACTCTAAAATGATATATTTTATCTTATTTACGTTTTTGTCACTTTAATAAGCACTTTACACTTTAAATAATAATACACGTGAAAGTGGTTTTTATCTTTTTTCTTTGTTTTTCTGTTGTTTTGTATTATTATTTTTATTTTTTTGTCTTTATTCTATAATTTTTTTCTTCATGAACACAGAAAAGTGTTGTACAATCTAACATCTTCTGATTCTGAAGTCCATGGTCTTTCTATTACTTCTGTTAACCATGATAATTGTAGAGGAATGTTAACTTGGAAAGCTCTTCCAAGTGAACAAAATAAGTTAGATGTTTTCTAACTGATTTTCAATGGTGACAGAAATACAGATGCTACAATACACCAGACAACATAAATCCTAATAAAAAGAGTAGTAACACAAATTAATCAACAAAACACTCAGAAGACTGAACATAATTTAACATCATCATGACAATCTCAAACAGCTGACAGCAAGAAAACAAGGGCGTTCATAATGGCTGATGAGGATGAGAAGAAATGCTCTTAAGTTGTCAGCAACAACTTTCAATTTCAGCAAAGTTCATTAAGAATTAGTCCTGAGGCTATATTTGTTTTGATTACACTGCTAAGATAACAAAATCAATGTCTTATCTTAGAAATCTCTTCTAATTCCCCAAGAAGTACTTTTTAAGAGCATATACCTGGATTCCCAAGTTTAAAAAGACACACCAAACCTAAGACAAAGCAAGCAAATATAAGCATTTAGACACACACATCCCTTCTGTGCATTAGTAACAACATATTACTGAGTATTTTTGAAATTACCAAAATATAAGACCAACGCAAAAACACTGACCAGTGGGTTATCAGTAAGAACGTACATACAACAACCTGCTACTTACTTTCTTGACCACTGAAAGATTTGAATCACTGTCATCTAAAATCTTTATTAGGTAGTCCCTGGTCTTTCTCAGATAATTTTTGCATTCTTCTTGTTCTTCAGGAGAAAGGGCATCATTTTCAATGTCTTCTGCCTTCCTGTGAAAAATCTATACAAATAGTGCTTTTATTAAATCATTAGTTTTTTAAAACAAAAAACTTTTAGCTTGGCCAGGCATGGTGGCTCATGCCTGTAATCCCAGCTACTCGGGAGCTGAGGCACAAGAATCGCTTGAGCCTGGGACGCAGAGGTTGCAGTGAGCCAATATTGTGCCACTGCACTCTAGCCTGGCCAACAGAGAAACCCCATCTTTTAAAAAAAATAATAAATAAATAAATAAAACTTTTAGCTCAAGTACCACATCTACTTACCAGTGCAAGATTCCAATAAGAAACAACGCTTTTTATAGATTCAAAAGCAGTCATAGCATCTTCTATATTTCCATTTACTGCATCCAATATAGCAAAAGTTATGTGTGCGTCTTCTTCATATTCAACAATTTCTGATGCCTAAACACACAGAATAGTTTTTAGTCAAATTGTTTATACTCAGAATATAAAACCCAAATGATTTTCCAAAGATTTTATGTGATCTTAAGAGACAAACATCTCATTACTCTTCTCTGTCATATCTTATTTGTGAGAGCTAGTGAATTTAGAAAACAAGATTACCATTAAATAACAAGGCAATTAATTTAAGCAGTTTATAGCTCCATGTCTTTGTTTATAAACTGGAAATTCCCATCTCCAATAAATTCATAAAGGAACTCTGTTACCTGAATGTCTACACTATGAAAATGTTTAAACAGAGGATCAATAGGTTCAGGAATACTGTTCTTTTTTTTTATTATCTTCAACAATGGCAAAACTTTCTTCCAATAATGAACACTTCTCCCTATGTATTCTCGTTGATCATAAAAAGAATTAAGACCGCTGCCCTAAAAAAGAAAGTTAAAAGCACACAACTTTAAGGAACACACATGATTAGATCTAAAGTTCATTTACAAGTTGTGAGAACTGGCTAAAATTTCAAGTCAAAACCAAATGGTACCTCAATAGTCATTTGTTCAGCTTCCAAATACTGTAATAACTAAACCACCTTAATACCAGTGATCATTCTACACTCAACTTTTTTTTCTTTTTGAGACAGAGTCTCGCTCTGTAGCCCAGGCTGGAGTGCAGTGGCGTGATCTCGGCTCACTGCAAGCTCCGCCTCCTGGGTTCACGCCATTCTCTTGCCTCAGTCTCCCAAGTAGCTGGGACTACAGGCGCCTGCCACCACGCCCGGCTAATTTTTTTTTTTTTTTGTATTTTTAGTAGAGACGGGGTTTCACCGTGTTAGCCAGGAATGATCTCGATCTCCTGACCTTGTGATCTGCCCACCTCGGCCTCCTAACGTGCTGGGATTACAGGCGTGAGCCACCGCACCCGGCCTCTACACTCAACTTTTAAACGCTTCTAATGACACCACCCTAACATAGCAATCCAAACTACTTTTTAACAGTTACCATTTTTAGATAGCTGAAACCTGCCTCTTCTGTAGTGTCAGTTTGTTCAAAAGGCTGACCATCTACACCTAATGGTGACACAAAACACACCTTAAATATTTAGAAAGATCTATAATGGTCTTACCTACAAAGCCTTGTGCTAATTTTTTTTTAATTTTTCAGGCTGAATAATTATCAGAACTTAATTATTAAGGAATAACAGTAACAGCTCAGCTAATATGTAACATTAACTGTGTGCCAGGCACTGCTCCTCTAAGTGCTTATATTTAACTACATTAACTATTTTGCAGCAATAAAAAACACATCTGTCATAATATGACCAAGCTGCTGTTTTCAGAACAAAAAAACTTTCAATGAAAAGTTCATGATTTTAAAAAATTAAGGTAATGTTCTTTAAAAATGCTTATACTTTAAAACTCACCGTTTTCTGAAGGCATTTTGCCCAATGCACAAGCAGAGCAGGTTGAAGGCCATGTTTTTCCTGGGCTCTTAGAGTGTTTATTTCATGCTGAACTAGAAGTCTCAATTTTGCTGCGTTTCCAGGTCTAAAAAATAGTTCAATTTACTAAAATTGCTTTCTAAATACACAGTTCAGCGCTTACATACATATATGTTAATGGGTCACATGACAAATTAAATCTTCACATGAGGATTAAATCCCTGGTAAAACCTATGCACTAAGTGAAAGCAATATTTTTGTTTTACTACTTACACTGCTTTTCTGTGAATCAGAGTACAAACCGCATCCCACCAAGATTTTTGTCTTTCTGTACAAAGCTGTTTACACACAGGAAGGGGCAGGCATAACGGCTGATAGGAGCTGTGGTGAGAATTACATTTCTCCTTTAATTGTAAGTGGCTGGTATATACTACTCCAAGGAGAAATACCTGTTTTATTTAAGGAAAAGTTAAGTTAGAAAAAACAATTAAACAAAATTCAGAATATTTCATTTGTTAAAATCTTTGCTTACTTCAAGATCTAAAATACATATTGATTCAGGTGCATTTGTTTCAAGCCTTGAGGTTTCCTGGGGCAAACGATGGAAAAGCTGTTTTAGCCATTTTCGGATTCCAGGTAAAGCAGGCAATGAATTCCACTGTAAGCCAAGCCAAGTAAGGTGCTGAAGACTACCATTATGTGCTCGAATAGCACCTGAAATCAAATTAAAAAATTGGCTTAAGGGTTTGAAATTTTTCTTTGTGCCATTAGTTTTGCCAACATAAGCAATTCACATTATATATATATCTTAATTATATAACTGCTTTTCTATATCAAAGCTGGAGGGAATTCTATGTTAGGCAAAATCTCATGTTCTTATTAAATGCATTCTCACTTGATTATTTCTAGAAATTTTAATAAAAATAGTAGTGATGAATAATGTTTAAGTCCATCTTTAAAAATGACACTGACTAGAACTCAGTAAACCAAAATCAACTGACAAAAGCCAAATAAAGAACACCCAACCTAATAAGAAACCCCAAAACAATGGGTTTTCCTTTAAGTCATTAAAGCAATGGAACATCACTGTATTAATCCATCAGTACAGTAAAGAAATCTGTTTTTCTATAAGAAAGTCAATATTGAAAAGGTTATGCGCAGTCAGGAGTTTGAGACCAGCCTGGCCAGCATGGTGAAACTCCGTCTCTACTAAAAATACAAAAAATTAGCCGAGCATGGTGTCACGTGCCTGTAGTCCCAGCTACTCGGGAGGCTGAGGCAAGACAATTGCTTGAACCTGGCAGGCGGAAGTTGCAGTGAGCCGAGATTGCGCCACTGCGCTCCAGCCTGGGCGACAGAGCGAGACTCTGTCTCAAAAAAAAGAAAAGAAAAGAAAAGGTTATGTGCTTCTGGAAGCATAAAGAGGTATAATCTTTCTGTCATTCTGGCAATTTGCAAGACTTAAAGATGTTCATGTCCTCTGTCTCAGTAATTCTGTTTTTAGGTATCTCTATGGAAATAACTTGCAATGAAGACACTTTTTGTTGAAGTTTTTATCAGAGTATGATTATTAACAGTGGAAAAGCTGAAAACAACTTGGATGCCCAATAACAGAAAGTAGCAAGCAAATTACGACTACTTCATAAAAAAGATTATATTGCCAATAAAAGTGATATTTATAGTTTTAATACAGAGACTATGGGAGAGAATTCATGAAAGAAGCAAGATAAATCATACATAAACAACCATTTAGATGAAAAATATGGCCAGATGCAGTGGCTCATGCCTATAATTCCAACACTTTTTGTTTTTGAGATGAAGTCTCGCTCTGTCGCCCAAGCTGTAGTGCAGCGGTGTGATCTTGGCTCACTGCAACCTCCACCTCCCGGGTTGAAGCAATTCTCCTGCCTCAGCCTCCCAAGTAGCTGGGACTACAGGCACATGCCACCATGCCCGGATAATTTTTGTATTTTTAGTAGAGACGGGGTTTCACCATGTTGGCCAGGATGGTCTCGAACTCCTGATCTCAGGTGATCTGCCCGCCTCGGCCTCCCAAAGTGCTGGGATTACAGATATGAGCCACTGTGCCGGGCCTAATCCCAACACTTTGGGGGGCTTAGGCAGGAGGATCACTTGAGCCTAGGAGTTCGAGACTAGCCTGAGCAACAAAGGGAGACCCTGTCTCTACCAATTAAAAAAAAAATTATCTGGGCAGAGTGGCATGTGCCTATGGTACCAGCTAATCAGGAGGCTGAGGCAAGAGAATCCCTTGAGCCCAGAAGTTCAAGGTAGCAGTGACCTACGATCATGCCACTACACTCCAGCCCAGGTGACACAGCGAGACCCTGTCTCAAAATACAACAAGGCTGGTCACGGTGGCTCACACCTGTAATCCCAGCACTTTGGGAGGCCAAGGCAGGTGGATCACCTGAGGTCAGGAGTTTGAGACCAGCCTGACCAACATGACGAAACCCCGTCTCTACTAAAAATACAAAAAATTAGCCGGGCGTGGTGGCGGGCACTTGTAATCCCGCTACTTGGGAGACTGAGGCAGCAGAATCACTTGAACCCGGGAGGCAGAGGTTACAGTGAGCCGAGATCGCACCACTGAACTCCAGCATGGGTGACAAGAGCAAAACTTGGTCTCAAAAACAACAACAACAACAACAAATACATGCCACCCCCACAGCACCACATTCAAACTCCCCCCAGCCCAACCCACACACAAAAGGAATACAGGAAAATATTAAATCATTATTTCTGGGTAATAAGATTATGGGCAATTTATAAGAATTAAGACAGAGACCGTTTCCTCTGAAACATATAACTTACCAACATCATATCTAGCCAAATCTTCAAGCTCTGGTTCTTGTACATCAATGTTTCCAATATCATCGCTACCAAGAAAAGATGTATCCTTAGGTGACTGACTAGAAAACAGAGCATCATATAATGCAGACTGCCCGCTTTTGTTGGCAAAAGATTGAACAACCTCTTTTAAAAAATCTTGCTTGCCACGACTTAAGTTTAGCAACATGTGCCCTGAAAAAAAAATTTATTTCCATCACTTTAAAAATACAGATTGTATTTGCTCACATTGTCTCACTTGTATACCCAAAGGTGAAATAACATGATTATTGCAGATCTAACCCTCCAACCCAAAAAATACAGCTGGACAACAAAATGGGTGCTTATGTAGAAAATGAAAAGAGTACAGGTTTAATATTCTCAGTATCTACATAAGACAGCAGAAGGGGGAAAAAAGACAGGAATGTGTATGAAAAATGCCAAACATATTTGCATTTTAGATGAAAAGGTCTGGATTTAAGTGGCCATAGGAGAACAGGGACAAGCTCTTATCCTCTGATCTGATACACTGATTTCTAAACCTGGCTGATCAGAATCCTCCTTTGAACAGCTTTTAAGAATTATTTCCGGCTGGGCACGGTGGCTCATGCCTGTAATCCCAGCACTTTGGGAGGCCAAGCTGGGCGGATAATGAGGTCAGGAGATCGAGACCATCCTGGCTAACACAGTGAAACTCCGTCTCTACTAAAAATACAAAAAAAAAGATTAGCCGGCCATGGTGGCAGGCGCCTGTAGTCCCAGCTACTGGGGAGGCTGAGGGAGGAGAATGGCGTGAACCCGGGAGGCAGAGCTTGCAGTGAGCCAAGATCACACCACTGCACTCCAGCCTGGGCGACAGAGTGAGACTCTGTCTCAGGAAAAAAAAAAAAAAAAGAATTATTTCCAGGCCTCATTCCCAGAGATTTTTATTCCATAGGTTTACAGTAAGCAATCAAAAAATCATAGTCCTCGGATAAAGTACTGATACATGCTATAACACAGATGAACCTTGAAAACCTTGCTAAATGAAAGAAGCCAGTCACAAAAGACCACATACTATATGATTCCACCTATGTGAAATGTTCAGAATAGGCAAACCTACAGAGACAGATTAGCGGTTGCCAGGGCTGAGAGGTTTGAGTAAAATGGGGAGTAACTGCTAATAGGTACGGAATTCCTCATGGAGTGATGAAAATCTTCTAAAACTGATTGTCGTGACAATGGTAATACTCTATGAACATACTAAAAGCCACTGAACTGTACACTTTAAATGGATGAAGCGTATGGTATACGAATTCTATTTCAATTGAACTTTTTTTAAAAACCGTCCTTCGAGTTAATTCTGCTGGGCAATTAGGTTTGGTTACCACTACACAGTTGTGTCTCAGCACACTTACAGAGGCACCCTCGGGATGCCCAGATCAAAGACATAAAAAAATACAGGCCATTTTTATCTAACTGTGACCATGCAAAGGCACTTATGAGAGCCCTGCAAGGGTAGAAGGAAAAGAGAAACGGAAAAAAGCAGAAAGTCACTTTAAGGATTGAAAGCCTAACTCCCACAAAAAAAGTGGGCTATGGAATAAAAGCGCAATGTGAGCTTTGGCCAACAGCCTAACTATATACCAAAGCTTATAATAACTTTAATATTACATCTTGTGCTCTTTACAAAATTCATCCAAGTTTATATCAAAACTGCTCCTTATAGCATTATGTTTCTTCAGTTCACTACTTGATTCAATGGCCACCTAACTACCTTAAAGTTTGTATCTTAGCAAAATCACAGGTAATATGCAACAGACCTTTAGGATTCATCCCAAGCCAAAACTGGGGGAAAAAATCCACAAATTCCAAGAGCCTAATATAAGGTAAGTATATATCTTCTACCTTCCTCACTATGCTCTCAGCTCTTTAAGACAGATCCATATCTTCTTCATCTTTATATCCCCACAGCAGTGTTTTTAGAATCAGCTGGTGTTAAATGGTTGGCAAATCAATAATTATACTTAGTTCAGGAAGTGACTAAATATTCAGGATAGAGGCTCTAGCAGCCAGATAAAGTAAGAGTTAAGAAATCCTCTCCACCTAGGAACACACAATATCAAATATTCATGTTTTTTAAAGAATGTGCTATTTCTTCACATCTCTTCCATACCTATTGCTCTTAACTGATACGGCAAAAAGAAATAATTTTGACAAATTATCTCCTGGACAGATGAAGATTTTATCATAAGATATGCCTTAACAGAAATTCCTTTTTCTTTTTAAATCAAATTAGTTTAATATTACTATTACCTGATTGGCTCAGTCGGTCACAGGCCATCATTTCCAGCAGATTTTGTCCAGCTTCACCTTTTATTAATTTAATCTTTGGTCTTGGAACCTAATAATTTTAGAATCAAAAATCTTAATTTGATGATACCCATACTTCTAATAGTAACATGGTCTTATCTATTACACTGTACTTTTTTTGATAATGAATAAACAGTTAACCATTAATTAAACTGAATTGGAAAAGACTGCAAAAACTGGGAACCAAGGAATTTATATAACCTATGAAAGACAGGCCAGGTACAGGCGTGGTGGCTCACACCTGTAATCCAACACTCTGGGAGGCCAAGGTGGGCTGATCACTTGAGGTCAGGAGTTCGACACCAGCCTGGCCAACATGGTGAAACCCAGTCTCTACTAAAAATAATAAAAAAAAAACAACAAAGAGCCAGGCGTGGTGGCACACACCTATTAATTCCAGCTACACGGGAGGCTGAGGCACAAGGATAGCCTGAACCTGGGAGGCAGAGGTTGTAGTGAGCCGAGACCGTGCCACTGCACTTCAGCCTGGGTGAAAGAGCGAGACTCCATCTCAAAAAAAAAAAAAAAAAAAAAAAGAGCGGCCAGACATGGTGGCCCACACCTGTAATCCCAGCACTTTGGGAGGCCAAGGTGGGAGGATCGCTTGAGCCCAGAGTTCAAGACCAGCCTGAACAACACGGTGAGACCCTATCTCTAAAAAAAGTATTTTTTAGTTAGCCAGGCGTGGTGGCACACACCTGTGGTCCCAGCTACTCAGGAGGCTGAGGCAGGAGGATCACTTAAATCCAGGAGATCAAGGCTGCAGTGAGCCATGATCATGTCACTGTGCTCCAGCTTGGGAGACAGAGTGAGACCCTATCTCCAAAAAAAGAAAAAAAAAAAAAAAAAAAAAAAGCATACACAGAGCAGTTCTGAGAAATTAGTTTCTACTAAAAGCACATTCATGTTACATTCAGAGAAATGGAACATTTAATTACATTACTTTTCTACCCTGCATAAATAGGACAACAGCAGATGTTGTCCTAGCTGAGTAGATATGACACCCTACTTTAAAAAGTACAGGTGAAATGACACTTGGAAATGCCACATTGTAGATAACACATTTTCAGAGTATGGATAATATGGGATAGCACTGGAATAAATGGGACAACCAGGAAATTAAAGAGATCCTAATGTAATAACCTGTGAAAACAAAAAAATCATGATGAATAGAATGCGAAGGGAAGACATGACAGCTGCCTTCAAATATTAAAATTATTTTATAAAAGCAGTCATCAAAAGAAGAAACAAGACCAACAGGTAGAAGGCTTGAAGAATATTTTTATTCTATATAAGGAAGTACCAAGAGCCAAACCACCTAAAGATGCACTGGGCTATCTTGAAAAGTAATGAATGTCCATCACTGAAAATGCCCAGTCATAGGCAATGCCCACTTACTAGAAACATGCCAAAAGTAACTATATGGGTGACTAGAGCATCGGCTTTTAATTCTATCACCACTTTCTTAATTGGTGGTTGAAATGTAATTTGATACAATCTCTTTAGGGTTAGATATTTGGCAGCAGCTCTAAAACTTATAAATGCACAGATATACTTTGATACTGCAATTCTTTCAGGAATTCATGGCACAAGTTAATCATTGCTAAATTACTTGAAGTAGCATTAAAAAAAAAAAGTAAAAGCAAGCTAATGTCCTGGTTTTAGGACCCTGGTTTTAAAAACTCCAAAGCTACAGTACATCCATACAATGGAATAATATGCAAGCATCCAAACTAATGAGAATGCCCTTTATATATACTGACATGGAAATATCTCCAAGATACAGTTAATGGAAATAAAGTAAATGCAATGTTCAAATGTTTTCCTCCTTCTTTTAAAGACAAGGGATGTATGTGTGTTTACTTGGAGATGCATACAACATTTCCTGAAGAACACACAAGAAAGCAGTAACATTAGTTTCTTTGGGAGTGGAGAAAGTAAATAACTAGGGAACAGAAAGGAGTCTTCATAGCATATTCTTAAGAGCCGCCAGAATTTTAAACCATGTATATATAATTCTTTCCAAACATGCTCATTTTTCAAAATATATGATTTATGAACCTAAAAGCTTCTGATTTTGAATTTTAGAAATATTCGTATCGCCTATCCTTTTACTCACAAGTTTTCTAAACATCATGTCAAAGTTTGTCATCTATATGTTGAAAAGAGCCCACAAAATAAGAAACAAAATGTTGACATCATTCTTTTTGTTTTCAAACTGACCTCAATTCATAAACCCGGCCTCTTTTACAAAATTATTCAACAGTTGAATTTGTGACCAGTTAATTAGTTGTGAATCCACTCAATCAAATCATCTCAATTCACTATTTCCTTTTTTTTTTTTTTTGAGATGGAGTCTCGCTCTGTCGCCAGGCTGGAGTGCTGCAGTGGCAAGATCTCGGCTCACTGCAACCTCCGCCTCCTGGTTTCAAGCAATTCTCCTGTCTCGGCCTCTCAAGTAGCTGGGACTACAGGCACTCGCCACCATGTGTGGCTAATTTTTGTATTTTTAGTAGAGATGGGGTTTGACCATGTTGGTCAGGATGGTCTCGAACTCCTGACCGCAAGTGATCCACCCACCTCAGCTTCCCAAAGTACTGGGATTACAGGTGTGAGCCACTGCACCTGGCTATTTCCTCATCTTAACTAAAAGGTTTCAAGATACTTTGTTAAATACCTAGCTGCAATGCAGATGTACTTACTAGAACCACAGTATTCCTCTGATTAAGAGTCTGAAAATCTTGCCATAAAAGTTAGCCAATTCTTAAATACCCAAATGCCAGCACATAACCTACATTTTATGCTTATAATCATTTGATCATTAAGCTTTAAAATAAACTGATAAAATAAAATACAAGCATCTAAGATGTTTCTATTACATATTCATTCTACAGAAATATGTGGTAGTTAAAGACTGAGGTAGGTATCTCTGTGCTGAAGTGGAACAATGAAGAAACATTTAGAAAAGCAAGGCATCTGGCAATAGGTAAAGCACACCCACATTGAGGCACAATATTTAAAAGCAGAGAAAGAATGTATTGCACATTTGCATATGCAAAAAGTATTTCTGAACACCCAAGAAACTCCTAACAGTAGTTGTCATCTAGGAAAGGAGACCTGAGTGAATGGATTAAGAGGGAAACTAACTTTTTATTATTAAAAGTTCACAGTCAGGGGTGGTGGCTCATACCTGTAATCCCAGCACTTTGTGAGGGCAAGGCAGAAGGATCACTTGAAGCCAGGAGTTCAAGACCAATCAGCCTGGGAAACATAGCAAGACCTTGTCTTTACAAAAAATTTAACAATGTAGCCAGGCATGGTGGCAGGCACCTGTAGTCCCAGCTACTGAGCTGAGGCTGAAGCAGGAGAGGATCGCTTGAGCCCAGGAGTTCGAGGATGCAGTGAGCTATGATCGTGCCACTGCACTCCAGCCAGAGCAACAAGAGTGAGACTCTGCCTCCCAAAACTACATATCAAAAAATTTTAGGCTCTGCACAGCTCACACCTATAATCCCAGCACTCTGGGAAGCTCGAGCCCAGTTCAGCGTTACAATGAGCTACGATTACGCAACTGCACTCCAGCCTGAGTGACACAGCAAGACTCTAATAGACACACAGACAGACAAATTTTAAAGTTTCCATTAAAAATAAGAACTATTGGCAGGGCGCAGTGGCTCATGCCTGTAATGCCAGCACTTTGGGAGGCCAAGGTGGGTGGATCATCAGGAGATCGAGCCCATCCTGGCTAACACAGTGAAACCCCATCTCTACTGAAAATACAAAAAAATTAGCCGGGCATGGTGGTGGGTGCCTGTAGTCCCAGCTACTCGGGAGGCTGAGGCAGAAGAATGGTGTGAACCCAGGAGGCGGAGCTTGCAGTGAGCCGAGATCGTGCCACTGTGCTCCAGCCTGGGCGACAGAGTGAGACTCCGTCTCAAAAAAAATAAAATAAATAAAAATAAGAACTATCAGTTACTTGAGAATTTCTATAAGAACCTTTTAATGTTTGTATTACCTAGTGAACCTCACTAAATCCATTAATTTTCACTAATCCATTCCTTATGAACACAGAAGTTTCTACTGAGCAAATATTAGTACTTAACATGTGAACTGTCTATCAACGGTGTTTTTAAAAGATTTACAGGCCGGGCTCGGTGGCTCATGCCTGTAATCCCAGCACTTTGAGAGGCCGAGTCGGGTGGATCACAAGGTCAGAAGATCGAGACCATCCTGGCTAACATGGTGAAACCCCGTCTCTATTAAAAAATACAAAAAATTAGCCAGGCATGGTGGTGTGTGCCTGTAATCCCAGATACGTGATAGGCTGAAGCAGGAGAATCACTTGAACCCAGGAGGCACAGGTTGCAGTGAGCTGAGATTGCACCACTGCACTCCAGCCTGGTGACAGAGCGAGACTCTGTCTCAAATAAAAATAAAAAGATTTATATTAGGCAGGGCATGGTGGCTCACTGCCTGTAATCCCAGCACTTTCAGAGGCCGAGGTGCACAGATCACCTGAGGTCAGGAGTTCGAGACCAGCCTGACCAACATGGAGAAACCCCGTCTCTACTAAAAATATGAAATTAGACGGGCGTGGTGGCGCGTGCCTGTAATCCCAGCTACTTGGGAGGCTGAAGCAGGACAATCACTTGAACCTGGGAGGTGGAGGTTGCAGTGAGCCAGATCGTGCCATTGCACTCCAGCCTGGGCAACAAGAGCAAAACTCTGTCTCAAAAAGAAAAAAAGATTTATATTAGAAGGAGGGGCCTTCTCTAAAAGTAATGAATCCTTTTTTTCCCTCCCCAAGCAAAAAATCCTTCTCTAAAATTAACAATCATTTTTCTAAGCCTGGTTTAATGCTTTTTTGGAAGACTGCTTATTTCTTTTCCTTTCAAAAGTTATGCAAGCTCATTAAAAAAAAAAAAAAAAAAAATGCTGGGAGTGGTGGCTCATGCCTGTAATCCCAGCACTTTGGGAGGCCGAGGCGGGTGGATGACTAGGTCAGGAGATTGAGACCATCCTGGCTAACACGGTGAAACTCCGTCTCTACTAAAAGTACAAAAAAAAAATTAGCCAGGCATGGTGGCGGGTGCCTGTAGTCCCAGCTACTCGGGAGGCTGAGGCAGGAAAACGGCATGAACTCGGGAGGCGGAGCTTGCAGTGAGCCGAGATCGTGCCACTGCACTCCAGCCTGGGCGACAGAGCGAGACTCCGTCTGAAAAAAAAGGCCAGGCGCAGTGGCTCGCGCCTGTAATCCCAGCACTTTGGGAGACCAAGGCAGGTAGATCACGAGGTCAAGAGATTGCGACCATCCTGGCCAACATGGTGAAACCCCGTCTCTATTAAAAATACAAAAAATTAGCTGGGCGTGGTAGCACGGGCCTGTAGTCCCAGCTACTCATGAGGCTGAGGCAGGAGAATCACTTGAACCCAGGAGGTGGAGGTTGCAGTGAGCCGAGATCACGCCACTGCACTCCAGCCTGGCGACAGAGACAGACTTGGTCTCAAAAAAAATAAAAAAATAAAAAATAAGAAAAGGTTTTATGTTTTCAAGATTAATAGATATACTGTTACATATACACAATACAGTCATAATACACAATACAGTCATAAATGTTATATACATGTTTTTCAATTAACATGTTAAATTGCAATCATATTCTTCTATCATAGGTTATAAAGCCATTGCCCTACATCTACTTATTAGGATTTTGTCCAAGTAACACATCTTTTTGAATCAAGCTTTACCCATAATACGAGATTACATCTTTATCATGTTCCCAAAAATGGCAGAGTAAAAAGATTAAACTCTTCAAATTTGTCTACAAACAAATCATGGCAATGCAGGCTTTCAACAAGAGTGCATTCAACATCCCTGTTTCACCAGTCTCACCAGTATTGTGTATGCTTAGTTATTTTCCACTGTATCAAATTGACTATTTCATTTTAACTTTAATTCCACAGGTTTGTTCACATATTACATACCAGAGCACACCTTCATTTAAAACACATCAAGACTCAGTGAAATGTCAATTGCTCCTACAAGTGGAAGACTTACCTGAAATGCTATGAGATAGCACAATGCAGCCAGCTCAGAAAGAGCTCGCCATTGAACATTACTATGCTGACCCATCTTCAAAAGCAGAGAACCAGCATGCATGTAGAAATGTCCTTTCATTTCTAAGAAAGTAGCTGACAGTTCATCATTTCCACCCAAAGAAGATTTCACAGACTGAAGAGCACTATCAACACTGTAATATGAAAATATCAAACAGGTAATACACACTTACTGCACTGTGAATAATCATGGTTTATTTAATTCAGAACAAAATAAAAATTTTATTTCAAGCTTCATCTTCCACATTCAACTTCTAATAATTCTTATTCCCCATGTTATAAATTATGAGTCATCTAATGCTTATTTTTATCCTGCATGCTTCCTATACTTCATGCTTAACCTCTCAAATGATGTCTTATTCCCAGTTATTTCCAGCCCTCCAATCACAGGATAAATATAAGATTAGTGATTATAGGTGCACATTTCAAAATAAACCAGGATAAAATTGGGAGACTATTTTGTAGCTTCTTCCTGATCATATAATTTCATTATTTAATTAACAGTTGTAATTTCTCAAATTAGACATACCATTTCCAAATTATAAGTAAATAACTGACAGGTATTTGAGTATCAATACAGTAATTGCTCTCTTTACTATACAGATCATTACAGCGTTAAATAAATTGTCTTCCTTTTTTTTTTTTTGAGACGGAGTCTCTCACTATAGCCTGGGCTGGAGTGCAATGGCACGATCTAAGCTCACTGCAACCTCCACCTCCCAGGTTCAAGTGATTATCCTGACTCAGCCACCTGAGTAGCTGGGATTACAGGCGCCTGCCACCATGCCCCGCTAAACTTTTTTTATATTTTTAGTAGAGACAGGGTTTCACTATGTTGGCCAGGCTGGTCTCGAACTCCTGAACTCACGATCCGCCCGCCTCAGCTTACCAATGTGCTGGGATTACAGGCATAAGCCACTACACCTGGCCTATTATTTGTAATCTATATTCTAAATTAGTTCTTCTAAATCCTAATGTTTCTCCAAATCCTCACTTTGGAAGAAAAGTAAAAGCAAAAAGCAAACACTTAAACGTGAAGCATGATTTTAAAGTGGCTTACAATAAAGCAACCAGAGCAAGTGAGGTCTAAAGATCTCTGAGGGTGCTCAAAAACCCCTTCAGGGGATCCATGAAGTTAAAATTACTTCACAATAATACCAAAAAAAATTTATATTTTACATACTCATTTTCTCACGTATGTAGAGCTGAGTTTTTTTGTTTTTGTTTTTGGAGACAGAATCTCGCTCTGTCACAAGGTTGGAGTGCAGTGGCACAATCTTGGCTTACTGCAACCTCTGACTCCCAGGTTCAAGCAATTCTTCTGCCTCAGCCTCCCGAGTAGCTGGGACTATAGGCACGTGCCAACATGCCCGGCTAATTTTTTGTATTTTTAGTAGAGACAAGGTTTCACCGTTGTTAGCTGGGATGGTCTCGATCTCCTGACTTCGTGATCCATCCACCTCGGCCTCCCAAAGTGCTGGGATTACAGGCCTGAGCCACTGCACCCCGCTAAGCTGAGTTTTCTAGAGGCTTCATGACATGTAATAGTTTTACAGACTGAAAGAGGAAGTAAATGAGAATCTAGCTATGTTCTATTAAGCGAGACATTAAGAGATTTACAAAAATGCAAAAACAATGACACTTTTCTGACTAGTTTTTTGCTGTTGGAAAATAATTATTTTTCATAAAAAATGCTATTATTGGCCCTGCGCGGTGGCTCATACATGTAATTCCAGCACTTTGGAAGGCTGAGGCAGGTGGATCACCTGAGGTCAGGAGTTCAAGACCAGCCTAGCCAACATAGTGAAACCCCATCTCTACTAAAAATACAAAAAATTAGCCAGGCGTGGTGGTGGGCACCTGTAATTCCAGCTACTTGGGAGGCTGAGGCAGGAGAATCGCTTGAACCTGGGAAGCAGAGGTTGCAGTGATCCGAGATCACACTGTTGCACTCTAGCCTGGGCAACAAGAGCAAAACTCCGTCTCAAAAAAAAAAAAAAAAAGCTATTATTATTAACACACAATAGGGCTTATTACATTTTTAATGGATTACATATTTTTTAATTTCTTTTAATTTCTAATGTAATAAACACTGATAGAAATAACCCACATACGGCCGGGTGCAGTGGCTCAGACCTGCAATCCCAGCACTTTGGAAGGCCAAGGCAGGCAGATCACGAGGTCAAGAGATTGAGACCTCCCAGTACTTTGGGAGGCCAAGGTAGGCGGATCAAGAGGTCAAGAGATCCGAGACCAGCTGGGCGCGGTGGCTCACGCCTGTAATCCCAGCACTTTGGGAGGCCAAGGCGGGCGGATCACAAGGTCAGGAGATCAAGACCATCCTGGCTAACACGGTGAAACCCCATCTCTACTAAAAATACAAAAAATTAGCTGGGTGTGGTGGCGGGCACCTGTAGGCCCAGCTACTCGAGAGGCTGAGGCAGGAGAATGGCGTGAACCCTGGAGACAGAGCTTGCAGTGAGCCAAGATGGCGCCACTGCACTCCAGCCTGGGCGACAGAGCGAGACTCCGTCTCAAAAAAAAAAAAAAAAAAAAAAAAAAAAATCGAGACCATCCTGGCCAACATGATGAAACCCTGTTCCTACTAAAAATACAAAAATTAGCCAGGTGTGGGCTGGACATGGTGGCTCACGCCTGTAATCCCAACACTTTGGGAGGCCGAGGAGGGCAGATCATGAGATCGGGAGATCGAGACCATCCTGGCTAACACGGTGAAACCCCGTCTCTACTAAAAATACAAAAAAATTAGCCGATCGTGGTGGTGGGCGCCTGTAGTCCCAGCTACTCAGGAGGCTGAGGCAGAAGAATGGCGTGAACCTGGGAGGCGGAGCTCGCAGTGAGCCGAGATTGCGCCACTGTACTCCAGCCTGGGTGACAGAGCGAGACTCTGTCTCAAAAAAAAAAAAAAAATTAGCCAGGTGTGGTGGCGGGCTCCTGTAGTCCCACCTATTCAAGAGGGAGAGACAAGAGAATCACTTGAACCCAGGAGGCAGAGGTTGCAGTGAGCCGAGACTGCACCACTGCATGCCAGCCTGGTGAGAGCAAGACTCAGTCTCAAAAAAAAAAAAAAAAAAAAAAAAAAAGAGATTGAGACCATCCTGAACTCCGTCTCTACTAAAAATACAAAAATTAGCTGGGCGTGGTGGTGTGCACCTGTGGTCCCAGCTACTCGGGAGGCTGAGGCAGGAGAATTGCCTGAACCCAGGAGGCGGAGGTTACAGTGAGCCAAGGTCGTGCCACTGCACTCCAGCCTGGTGACAGAGCAAGACTCCATCTCAAAAAAAAAAAAAAAAAGAAAGAAAGAAAAAAAGGAACCCACATACAAAGATCTTTGATGTCCTTAAGAAAAATGTAAAAAGAACTTGTGACCAAAAAATTTGAGTACACAAAGAATACAAAATAAAACATCCTATATGTTTTCTAAAATAATCTTAAAGTTATGTTAGTTCTTTTACATACTGCTCTTACCCTACCAATTTAGGACACTATGTACTTTTTCAAGAAAATTACCTACTCCCTGCACTCAGTGAAATGAACTTCTTTCCTTATACCAGATGGGGGAATAAATTAACTTCCAAACAAATGGACAGCCTAAACTAGCAATCAGTAAACTTTTTCTACAAAAAGGAGAATACTAATCTGGCTTTACAGGCATACAATCTCTGCTGCAACCACTCAACTCCAACCCTGTAGTATGTAAGCAGCCACAGACAATACATAAACAGAGGCATGCTGTATTCCAATAAATATTAACAAAATTAGGCAGGGGCCATATTTGGCCCACAAGCTCTAATCAACCCCTGCTCTAAACTAACATCTTTGTACAAATCCAAGTGATGTTTTTGTTCAATGGTATTTATTTTCAAAATGGAGACACTGGTTTTCAAAATCAAAATTTAGGAAAAAAGGTAAATCACATAGTTGAGTTCTTTTGTTTCTTAGCTAAAACAGTATTCTCTGAAATACTAGTGATGCTAAGTGCTTATACTAGTACATGTGAACCTAGCCATCTGATGACAGATGAATTTTAATTTTCACTCAAGATTATACTATTATAAAAAATAAAATATGAAATAGCAGTTAGAACATTCATTTTAAGCTTGACTATGACAAAACTGAGTATTTAACCATGAGGCTAATATTAATCAAGCTTGAACTGTAAGAGTTCTCTAAAAAGGAAAGTCATATAAAACCAATTAGAACTTCCCCATAAAAGAAGAAAAATAAGATTGCCTCCTAGTGGTTCACTGTATTAACTATAACTCCTAGGTACATTATAGAAATAATGATTCAGTAAAGAAGTTTAGAGCAATGAACTTACTGCAAAAAGAAAAACTGCAATTTATACTAAAGCATCCTCCTCAAAGTCAACGTACCTTTCCAGTAATTCTCTACTTTCCTGCACATCTCTAGTGGAAAGCGTAAGAAGCATAAGATTAGCATAGGCCAGCAGTAAGTCTGTATTGGTTGCTCGCCAGTCACTTTTATCAGACTCCAAACACTGTAAAGACTCCAGATATTCCTATTTTGTGGAATGAACAGTAAGTTACAAAACTTAATCAAATGTTAAGAAATTAACCATTTTATGCCTACAAATTCCTTTTCTCACTCCAACCACGTTTGTAAAACTATATTGATTTTTACATCAACCTTAAAATGAAAACACCAAAAATATATACATTTATCATAGTTATCTCCCCAATCTTCCCATTATAAATTTAACTGATCCTGGTAAAAATTTCATTTTATAACTGTTCTACATAAATTAAAGAAATTTAAGTCCAGCAGGGCACTGCTGCTTTAGTACAAAAAGATGTATGCTAATTGCCTACACAGAAATGTAAAGACCCAATAGCTTTTATCTACCTTAAGGGTCTGTACAACACACGAATTCCATTCTAAACTTGAACGCAAAGCTGTGTTCCTCTCTGCCTCATGGCAGTGGGCCACAGCATCCTTCAATCTTTTATTTGAGCGATACAACTCCACTAGCCGGATATTCACATGGACGTCATCAGGTCTTACATAAAGTTCTGACTGAATCAAGTCAAAAAGTTTATTCCATCCATCTTCACCTTCACAATCTAGAAGCTGTTCCTATTTAGAGGGGAAAAAGAAAAATTATTAGAGTAACACTTGTGCAATTTTAAACAAGTCATGCTCCCAAAGAGCACCATTCCACTATGTCTAGTTTTATGATGATGCCACCAAAAACACCATCCTATATACCTTATTCGTCCCTTCTGAGAGTTGCTTACAACCCAGAAACTAAGCCTCAAGAACTGTATGTGAAGAAAAGCATCTGTGATTACTGCAGTAGCTCATACTCTCTTCAGAGACTACCATGACTATTGCCACACATCCCTGTCCAACTGAGTCACCACCAGAAGCCTAGACCTCCCCAGTCAATCCTCAGCAACAAGGTCTTTATCTTCAAACTGCTCTGTATCTCCTTAAATCTGACTCAATCCTGCATCCCCTCTCCTCCCACTGTTCTGTTACCTTCATCATCATCTCAAAGCACTGTCATCACCTCCTGACCTGAAATGAAGACAGTATCATCTCAGGATAACCCCCACTACCACGATGGCTGTTTCTCTCTGAACTTACATACAACGAGAGGAAGTAGGGTTGGTGGCCACTCACTTCTTATTTGCAATGCTCTTCCATCAGCCTCTCATGAAGCTAGGAGCACAGGCATGCACCACCATGCCCGGCTAATTTTT
The DNA here is from genome assembly GCF_028885655.2 of Pongo abelii. NCBI lineage: Eukaryota > Metazoa > Chordata > Mammalia > Primates > Hominidae > Pongo > Pongo abelii. Next base: position 39,131,655 of record NC_071997.2, on the reverse strand, counting down.
TTTTAACGTTCTGTAGAGATGGGGTCTTGCCATGTGGCCCAGGCTGACTACTCAGTTCCTTAATTACCTCATCTCCAGTGACGTTATCCTCCACTCCAACCTCAACCATCCACTTGCCACTGACACAGGTCTTCAAAATCTGTATTTTGGTCATACCACCGAAACCACTGTACCACCCTTCTTATTCGTCCACCTCACTGAGGGCCTACATACCCTTACTTTCAGAAATATACTTCTCCACCACATGACAAGTTCCCTTCAAGACAATAACATCATCAAGTTTTAAACACCTGTAAACACAGATAAATACACACACTTTCTTCTGTCAGGCAAAAAATGCTATAATCCCTTATATCCATAATTACTGTTTGCTTACAGATCCCTTCAACTAATTCCCTCTTTTCCTCAGAAGAACCCTCCCAACTGGTTTCTGTGTGCTTAGATTTGGGAAATCATAACTCCAAGCTAACTGATTTCATTTTCATTATCTCAACCATCAAACTGGTGCTGCCTAAAACAAAATATCATTTTAGTACTAACAGACTCACTTTCTCCACTCCCTGACACTTCACACCTCCTCCTATTTCCTCAACTTCCCCATACCTTCCTTTGACCCTCACTTTCAACTTATAACCTAGATTCATCCTTCACTGAGAAACCTGATGCTATCACACATAAATTCCATTTTACCTTACCTACTTAAACTCGTCTTTCCCCAACTCTCAAGACCAAGCCGCCCATTAGTATCCTGTATTTCATTCCCCTCTCTCCTTTATCAATTTCTCCTCTTCTGGATGAGATGGATGATGCCCTGGCCTCTCCCTATTGCAAAAGCCCTAGTCTTTGACTCTATGTTAAAAATTTTTTTAAAAACCACTATGAGTTGCTTTTAAAAAGTTCTATCTCATACTTGAGAGAAAAAGCCTTCTCAACAGTAATACTCTCATTCATTAAACAAACGTCAGAAACTGTTTACCTTAGCAAGCCTTAAATTTTAGGAGAAATGGAATTACTTTGCATGACAGTTATAAAATTCATGGATTTCAATTCCAAAAAAAAAAAAAAATCTGATACAGGAAAGGTGTAACAGTGCCTTCAAGTTATTAAAGAAAATCTTTAAAGAATGCTTCAAAGTATCTAACTTGTTATACTGCAAGAAAAGAATCCCCTATCATTACATATGTTCTTTAACACTACTGACATCAGATTAACTGGATTGCCACGCCCAATATGGGAATTATGTTTGAGGCATAACTCCTAAGAGAGTAAAGAAATCTGCACAATTAGGCCTCACGTTTTAGACTAATATTTAAAATCCAGCTGCTTATTACTGGGGAGAAAAACTTATCAGTAATATTTATCTTTGGAAGCATTTTCAATGCTTTTTCAGCTTCAAAAATCTGTACGTGATTGTTCATAGCAGTTGAACAACAGCCAAAACCTAGAAATAACCAAAATGCCCCTCAAAAGTGAATGGTTAAGGCTGGGCACAGTGGCTCACACCTGTAATCCCAGCACTTTGGGAGGCCGAAGTGGGTGGATCACCTGAGAACCTGGGAGACAGAAGTTGCAGTGAGCCGAGATAGCACCACTGCACTCCAGCATGGGCGACAGAGCAAGATTGTCTCAAAAAAAAAAAAAAAAAAAAAGTGAATGGTTAAATTGTGGACCATGAAATACTACTCAGAAGTAAAGGAATCAACTATGGATATACAAAACTTATATGGATCACAAATGGTATTATGCTGACTGAACAAGCCAACCTCAAAAGGTCACATGCTTGGCCGGATGCGGTGGCTCACGCCTGTAATCCTAGCACTTTGGGAGGCTGGGGCGGGCAGATCACATGAGGTCAGGAGTTCAAGACCAGCCAGGCCAACATGGTGAAACCCTGTTTCTACTAAAAATACAAAAATAAGTGGGACATGGTAACATGTGCCTGTAGTCCCAGCTACCCGGAAGGCTGAGGCAGGAGAATCGCTTGAACCTGGGAGGCGGAGATGGCAGTGAGCTGAGATTGCACCAGTGAACTCCAACCTGGGCAACAGAGTGAGACTCCGTCTCAAAAAACACGAAAAAAGAAAAAAAAAAAGTCACACACTTCATGATGACATTTACATAACATTTTGAAATCACCAAAGTATAAAGATGGAGAACAGATTAATGGTTGCCAGAGGTCAGGCATAGTGAAGAGAAGTAAGTAGCATGACTACAAAAGGGGCAGCATGAGGAAGATCTCTGTGGTAATAGAGTAGTTCTGTATCTTGACGGCAGTGGTGGTATGAATCTACACGTGATAAAATGAAAGAAAACTATACATACACATTGTACCAATGTCAAAATTCCTGATTTTGATATTGTGCTTTGGTCGGGTTAAACAGGTTGAGCATCCCTTATCCAAAATGCTTGAGACCAGAAGTATTTCAGATTTTGAATTTTTTCAGACTTTGGAATATTTGCAGGATACTTAGCAGGTAGAGCATCCCAAATCTGAAAATCTGAAATCCAAAATTTTCCAATGAGCATTTCCTTTGAGCACCATGTCAGTGCTCAAAACATTTCAGATTTTGGAGCATTTAGGATTTCGGATTTTAAATGCTCAACCTGTATAAGCATTGGGGAAAAATGAAGTAGCATATAGGATCTTTCTGTACAATCTTTGCAACTTCCTGTGCAAAAAAATCTGTAATTATTTCAAAATTAAAATTTTTAAAATTTCTATCAGAAACATATATAATGGGGGTAGGAGGAGGCTAAAGGCAAATATGCATTTATAATTTAATATTGTACATACACAATAAAATATACATTAATATATAAAACATTACAATATATATTTTAAATGTTTGCCAAACATATTTGTGTAGATTTTCTCCAGAACAGTTACTTAGTAAACTATATTTTACTCTATAAAGAATATCAGGACCAGTCAACACACTAGCAAGAACTTCCTACCATTTTTAGTAACTACATCTTATATACTAGAGAAACTACCTTTTATCTTTTGCTTGAAAACCTTACTATCTCAAAATACAATCCCTTCTACTTTCAGACAATAGTTATTAGAAAACTCTTCTTTAAAATATCCCTAAATTGTCATCCTGTAGGTAATTTTCACTTAAAGAAGCAAAAATTGTATACCAGACAGAACTTAATGTAAATCTTAGCTCTACTTAGTTTACAGCTACTAAACTGTAAAATCCCTAAAATATTAATTATTCCAGAAGGGTAAATGAGATGTCACTTATAAAGTATAACTATGCCTAATAAGACAGTAGATGCTCAGAAAGGTTTTAATACACTTTTTAAAAGAAAAATTTTAAAGGAAACACAAACACCTGGGCTTAAGGTTTGCTATTGAAAAGTAATTTAAACTCCAAATATTAGAAATGGTTATGTCTTAAGTTTTCTCCCTTTATGTTTTGTTTGTTTACCTTTAGTTTATAAACTGCAGGACTTCCTGGGAAAAGTTTAGCTGCTCTTTCAACCCAGTATTTTGCTCTTCCATCAGTAACATCATTTTTACAAAGCAATTCTGCAATCTTCAACACAAGATCTTTTTGTGTTGGGTTTAATTCCACTGAACGCTAATATCAGAAAAGAAATTAAAGATTAGTAAATAAATTGTATGTATGTATATAGGAATATATATACTTTTAAAGGTTAAAAAATTATCACTCCAACCCTTAAAAAATTCTACTTCTAGAGAAAACATGTCACTTCAAAGGTGTTAAAATAAAAGTGTCTTGGAATTTTCTGGAAATGAATCAAATAAAAATTATATTTGTGTCATTTGAATGCAAAAAACACAAAAGAACACCATTTCTGACCGTGTTAGACTTACAATTTATAGGTGTTAGACAATTCTAAATCTGTTCCAAGCTGTGTCACGTAATTGCACTATGATACCAATGCCTGTTTTATGATATTCATAAAATATATTTGACTTACTTATATAAATTTCTCTGGGCATCATGTGTTTGGCTATGCAAAGGCTATATTTGAATCCTATAACTTACCCGGTAACATTCAACGGCTTTGTCTGTGTTTTCTTCCAATTCATAAAGAAGACCCAGAAATCTATGAGCTTTGGGATCCCTCTCTTGCACATTAATGTAAGTACATATGTATCTGTTTTTTAAAAGTAATACAAAAGTAAATTAAACTTAGAACTGTACTTTTAAATGCTAACCGAAGAATACATCTTAAACCAAAGCAACCACTAAACTCATTTATATTGTTACTCAAAACTACCACTATTTATGCAGATAACTCAAAAGTATTCATAGAAAGAAATGGGTAATACTTAAAAACACGTACATAGAGTTGACCACATACTCATTTTACCATTAAATGTCACATTTACCAAATTTTTCTCCAGTGTTATCCACACATAAGAAATGAACATATAAATTGCTTTTTCTTCCTGATCACATTTTAATAAAGCACTAAGAGTTTTGCAAATAAATTAGAAGTGATTATAGTAAACATTTTTAAAGTTGTCATAATGCAAAATACTAAACAGCAACAATTTCCCAAACAAAGGGAAATACATTTACCCTTTAAGCAAGAAAGTAATTTCTAACAGTACTATATCCAGCTAAAATCGAACAGAAGAAAAATTACTAATTACAGTACCAAATACAGGAAATTTCCATTTCTCAAATCAAGTAACAACTAAAATAAGTAAATATCCTCTAGGTTCCTTGATAGTATTATGATCAGAGAAATTAGGCCAGACCTAAACTAAGGGATTAAAGTCTCACAGTAAAAAGGTACAAGAGTTAACAGTCACAGTGCTGCTAGTTACATAATTTATGTACCACCATTTTCCTTTCTTACCAGCATTTCCATCTTCCTTTGGATGCCTTTAAAAGCCTGCCTCCCAGCTGGAAGCAGTAACACACACCTGTAGTCCCAACACTATGGGAGGCCAAGGCACGCAGACTGCTGTGCTCAGAAGTTCAAGACTAGCCTGGGCAACATAGTGACACCTGTCTCTACCAAAAAATGCAAACCTTAGCCAGGTGTGGTGGTAGGCATCTGTATCCCCAGCTACTTGGGGTGCTGAGGTGGGAAGATCTCTTGAGCCCAGAAGGCAGAGGTTACAGTGAGCAAAGATGGAGTCAGCTGCTGCACTCCAGCCTGAGCAAGAGAGACAGATACTGCCTTAAAAAAAAAAAAAAAAAAGCCTGCCTCCCTCTTAATTTCCTGCTTTAATCCACTCCAAGTCAGGAAATCAGAATCACCAAGCTTCTTATCCCTAGGATAGAGCCTTAGAGCATCACATATTGTGTCAATTAAAGATCTTTTATACAAAAGCTATTCTCCTGCCTTACACTTACAGTTTAATTTTTTATTCATTGCTATTTTCCATCTGATTAAGGTATCAGATATTTAACCAAAAACAAATTAAGATATAGGCATGGTCCTCTTTTACTCCAACAGACAACAATTTTTAGAAAAAGTGTTTTAAGCCAAACAATTTCTTGCCCTTGGTATAAACAAGCAGCAGCATGCAGAAAACACTAATTACAGTTTCAATCTCAATGGAATCTAGGCTGGTCCTTAGCATCAGTCTGAGTGATAAATCCCTTATTCCAGAATACACTTAGGAAGAACTACTAAGAACATATTTTTACCTATTTCAAAGAAGAAAATGAGAAAAGGCATTGATTTTTAAAAAACGAATATATGTTACAGTTTGTACTTACTTTTTAGCAAGATCATATTCTTTAGCTTCATAATACAGCTTTGCAAAATAGAATCCTTTCATTGACTTCTAAAAAAAAATTAGAAGTTGTTTTACTTTTCATACAGAAATATTTTCCAACATTTTTTCAAAAGCAGTAAAAACCTGTCCTAAGTTTATGTTCAAATACGCCATTTTCATTCACTTAAAAGTTTTTTTTAAAGCCTGACAAATGCGTAATTCCATGTTTTATAATTTCCTATCACAAAACAAAAAATAGAGCTGGGTGCAGTGGCTCACGCCTGTAATCCCAGCACTTTGGGAGGCCAAAGTGGGCGGATCACCTGAGGTCAGGAATTTGAGACCAGCCTGGCTAACATGGTGAAACCCCGTCTCCACAAAAATACAAAAATTAGCCAGGCATAATGGTGGGTGCCTGTAATCCCAGCTACTCGGGAGGCTAAGCCACGAGAATCAGTTGAACCCAGGAGGTGGAGGTTGCAGTGAGCCAGAGGTTGCAGTGAGCTGAGATCGTGCCATTGCACTCCACCCTGGGCGACAGAGCGAGACTCCATCTCCCAAACATCATCATCAGCATCATCATCATCATCATCATCAATAAGCTGGGTGCAGTTGGTAACACCTTTAATTCTATTTAATTCTAGCACTTTCAGAGACCAAGGTGGGAGGCTAGCTTTGAGGCCAAGAGTTTGAAACCAGCCTGTGCAACACAACAAGACCCTGTCTCCAGGGGGAAAAAAATAGCCAGGCATAGTGGAGCATGCCTGTGTTCCTAGCTACTCAGGAGGCCAAGGAAGGAGAATCACTTGAGCCCAGGAGGTTGACACTGCTGTGAGTTATGACTGTGACACTGCACTTCAGCCTGGGTGACACAGGGAGATCCTGTCTCTAAATAATAAATACATACATACAAAAAATAAATTCAAGAAAGCAAGACAAGCAGACAACAGAAGTTAAGAATTTTCATCAGCCTTGGAAATCTTGGAAACCCTGTGGTACCACTCTCTCACTTAACAAACAAAAGAAACCAGCTTTCTTTGGGGAGGAAAGGTATTCCAGAAATCTCTTCTCCTACCATGTGTAAGCCTCTATGGGAAAGAATAAGTAAGTACTTGGGATCTATTAAGGCACTGAGGATTCCCTGGTCCATGTACTGTTCTCTCTACAGATCAGATCAGTATTTTACAGTCAAGGAGTCAAAAAGGCAGAAATAAATAATGAATTCTTCAAGTAATAAACAAGGGCCACAGCCTGGCTCCTTGGTTCATAAACTCCAAAGTCCAAAATGCTGATGCACACCAGGCTGGGTGCGGTGGCTCACACCTGTAATCCCAGCACTTTCGGAGACTGAGGCGGGCGGATCACTTGAAGCCAAGAGTTCGAAACCAGCCTGGCCAACATGCAGAAACCTCCTTTCTACTAAAAATACAAAAATTAGCTGGGCATGGTGGCACATGCTTGTAATCCCCGCTGCTTGGGAGGCTGAGGCAAAGAATCACTTGAACCCGGGAGGCAGAGACTGCAGTGGGCCAAGATCGCACCACTGCACTCCAGCCTGGGCAACAGAATGATTCCATCTCAAAAAAAAAAAAAAAAAAAAAAAAATGCTGATACAACCAGAGTATGTTCCATCCATGTGATAAAGAGTATACAGCTACTCAAACATCTTATTTTTGAAATTCCAAGACCCCAGTGAATGTCCAAAACGATGAATAGTACCAAACCAGGTTGCCATCAATCGAAACATGTTTTCTGTTTGTGTCCTCCACCCACAAATTTAATGTCTTGTCCATCTTAACTAAGCACTTATCACACACTGTGGCTGTAACTTTTACAGTTTGGGGTGTCACAACAAAACTAGCACAAATTTCTTTTTCCTTCTTCACAATTTCATGGACAAAAAGATTTGTTCTTACCATAGATCTTAGCAACCCCAGTATATGATCTTTTTTCTTTCCTAAGTCAAAAACTCACCTTTTCACTTAAAGGAAGCACTGTATGGCTTCTCTCTGGCATATGTGAATTGCCAGCATCGCTACTCTTGCTCTTTGGTGCCATTTTAAATAAAATAAGGGTTACTTGAACACAAGCACTGCAATACTCCAACAGTTGATCTGATAACTGAGATGGCTAGTATGTAACTAGCACATACAGCATGAATATGTTGGACAAAGGGATGATTCGTGTCCTGGGTAGGACAGAGCAGGAAGCTGTGAGATTTTTATCATGTTATTCAGAACTGTTTGCAACTTAAAACTCATGAAATGTTTATTTATATAATCTTCCATTCAATATTTCTGAACCACGGGTGACACAGGTAAGTAAAACCACATAATGCAATACTGTGGATAAGAAGGGACTACTGTACCAGCAACGAACAATCAGAAAAGGAAATTAAGAAAGCAATTCCATTTACAATCATATCTAAAAGAAAAAAATGCCTGGGAATAAATGTAAACAAGGAGGTGAGAGACTTGTATGCTTAAATTACAAAACGTTGCTCAATGCCAGGCTAACACCTGCAATCCCAGCACTGGCGAAAGAGCAAGACTCTGTCTCAAAAAAAAAAAAGAACTATAGCAATCTTAACAAAAATAATACACAACAGTCAGGACAGCACGTAAAGGAACAAGGCTTGTTCCCCCGTTCTTTTTTTTTTTTTGAGATGGAATCTTGCTCTGTCGCCAGGCTGGAGTGCAGTGGCTCGATCTCTGCTCACTGCAACCTCTGCCTCCTGGGTACAAGCTGGGACTACAGGCGCATGCCATCATGCCCAGCTAATTTTTAGAGATGGGGTTTCACCATGTTGGCCAAGATGGTCTCGATCTCTCGACCTTGTGATCTGACTTCCTCCGCCTCCCAAAGTGCTGGGATTACAGGCGTCAGCCACCGAGCCCGGCCAGTTCCTCCTTTTCAAAATGAAGAAATAGATTCAAGGTACAATGCCAAAACATAATAGAAAAATAATTCCATTACCTTCTTTGCTTCCAACTATATTACTAAAGTAGACAATCTTAAGATAATTAAACAACTTTACAAATTATTCTTCTATATGATCTTTTGCCTCTAACCTGATCACTTTACAAGGGAACTGAAGCTCAAGCAGGTAAATGCCTTGTTTAAAGACATACAGCTAGGAAGGAGCACAGCCCATGTTATGTAAACAGGACAATATCTGATTCAAGCAGTACTTCTTTACATGACAGCAGATGTCACTATAAGCAAATACCTGAATTCACTTAAGCTGCCAAATATCAAGAACTGATGTAGGGCTGAAAACAGGAACAGTAAGACCCTAAGAGATGCCACATCATCTCTATCTTGCACAGTAAGATAGAGATGTAATTGTAATTGTTCAAAACTTAATATTTGTGGCCTACTTTTTCATTATGCAGTTCTAAGTTTCTTTTTTTTTTTTTTTTTTAATTCAGATGGAGTCTCGCTCTGTCGCCCATCTTGCACAGTCAAATGAATCTCCCTCCCCCTAAAATCCTCCAAAAAAGCTGCTGTTCTCAATAAACCCATCTGATCAGCTCCAAATCTGTGGAGTCCCAACAAGGGTGAAGGCCGTGATTATACAGGACAATGAGGAAAATTCTAGATACTGAACCATGAGTTCCCCAATCTTCTTCCCCTGGAACATAAGAGTAAGGAAATCTCTCAAAAGGCAGAACAAACAAAAGAGGAGAATAAGAGAAAAATTAGAGAAACTCCAGCTTTCAGGTAAACATCATTAAAAAAAGGGTAAGAAATGGTCAAAGAAATAATACAAGAAATGCTACAGAACTGAAAGAAATGAGTATCCCAATTGAAAGGACACTTCCAGAAAACCTTTAAGTTACCAAGAACAAGAATCTCATCGGACTCCTAACAACAGAAGTTCTAGAAAATGGAGCAATGCTTTCAAAATTGCGAAAAAAATTATTTCAAACTCAGAATTCGATAACCAAATGATCAACTGAATTAAGTAAAGATGTTTTACAGACATACCATTAGTTTCAAGACCAGCCTGACCAACATGGTGAAATCCCATCTCTACTAAAAATAGAAAAAATTAGCCGGGCGTGGTGGCACACACCTGTTATCCCGCTACTCGGGAGGCTGAGACAGGAGAATCGCTTGAACCCGGGAGGCGGAGGCTGCAGTGAGCTGAGACCATGCCACTGCACTCCAGCCTGGGCAACAAAGCAAGACTCTGTCCCAAAACAAAAACAAACAAACAAAAAAACCTCTCATCCACTTTTCCTCAAAGCAAGTGAGACTATGCTACACCAAAACAAAGAAAGTACATCAAGAGGACATGAGATACAAGAAACAAAGGGTCTAACTCAGAAAAAAAGATGAAGGGAATTCTCAAACTGATGATAAAGGGAAGTCTCAAGAGCACAGCTGTGTAGCAAAGAGGAAGAAAAACCAATCCGGGTTGGAGAAGTCAGTTAGTAAGGGTATTCCAGGCAGACAGACAATCAGTCAATCAACCAACCAATCAATCAATGTTTTAAGCTGAAATTGATGAGATTATGTGACCAGTTTGACCACATTTGAGGGTTTAAATTGCTGAGTTTAAGTAAACAAGTAGTAACACAACATACAAGCAAACCAAAAAATAAAGCAATTATTCAGTCCAGGAAAAACAAAACTGCACAACAAGGGCAATTCAAATGCAAAAATATTTACCTTATATTTATATAAATGTTAAATATTCATTTAAACAAAAACTGCAATAACAGTACTGAAAGAATGAGGGGCAAACCTAAGTGTCTGAGGACAGTTTTGGAGGAGCATAATAGCCAGTACAGAATGTCTAAAATGGGGCCGGGCGCGGTGGCTCACGCCTGTAATCCTGGCACTTTGGGAGGCTGAGGCGGGTGGATCATGAGGTCAGGAGATTGAAACTATCCTGGCTAACACGGTGAAACCCCGTCTCTACTAAAAATACTAAAAAATTAGCCAGGTGTTGTGGCAGGTGCCCATAGTGCCAGCTACAGGCTGGGGCAGGAGAATGGCGTGAACCCGGGAGGCAGAGTTTGCAGTGAGCCGAGATCGCGCCACTGCACTCCAGCCTGCGGGATAAAGCGAGACTCCGTCTCAAAAAAAAAAAAAAAGAAAATGTCTAAAATGGGAGAAAGGGAATTAAAAATAACAAAAGTATATATGTGTGTTACTCAGAAGTATGAAGTATAGATGTAAAGGGCAGAAAAAACAACTAACAGCTGTCAAAGGTGCCTGCCTGTAGTCCCAAGTACTCAGGAAACAGAGGTAGGAGGATCATTTATGCCCCAAAATTTGATGCCAGCCTGGGCAACACAGCAAGACCCTATTCTAAAAAAATAAAAATAAAAATAAGAGCTGTCAAGTAGCCTTTGAGAAGTAGGAATCAGCTGCAGAATAAGAAACCAACTTGACAGAACATAGAAAAACTAAACAGAAGCCATCTGGAAAAAGAAAAACTAGAGAAAGAATTATTTTTTTTCCTTTTTTTCTTTTTTTGGAGACAGAGTCTCGCTCTGTCACACAGGCTGGAGTGCAGTGGCGCAATCTCTGCTCACCACAACCTCTGCCTCCAGGGTTCAAGCAATTCTCCTGTCTCAGCCTACCGAGTAGGTGGGACTACAGGTGCCTGCCACCACGCCCAGCTCATTTTTGTATTTTTAATAGAGACGGATTTTCACCATATTGGTCAGGCTGATCTCTCGGCCTCCCGAAGTGCTCAGATTACAGACGAAGAATATTTTTAAGAAGGGCAAAAGCACATGTGAGGGAGAAAAAAAATGGCAAAACAAGAGGAGACTAACAAATAAAAGCACAGTGGAAGACTAGAAAGATATAATATACAGACGCATCATCACACTCCAAAACTCAGACATTCTAGAAAGCATGGTCGGTTCGCAGATGGCCAGCCTCTGCCAAACTGGGGGAGAATACTAACCTCTTTATATTCTTCACAGCCACTGCCTCTTCTCCCTCCATTCTTTACCTTCTATCCAAAGCACCCTGTTTTGTCATTTCACTCAAACCTAACTTTACAGAATAGCTTCACATGTTCCAAAGTTACTCACTAGTTAATCCATATTCCACTGAAATCCCCAGGTTCTAATGTAAATGACTTTCAATTTGGGAAAAAAAAAAAAAGACTCTGTAAGTGTAAGAGAGGTGGTCATAATAACCAATCCTCAAAATTTTGCCACCACTCCACTTTATTTAATGGAAAAGTTATGTAGTTGAAAGAACATTCTAATTTCCGTCTAGACCAGTGGTTTTTAATCTTTTGGAAGCCAAGGTCCCCACTAAGAATCTCAGAAAGGCTTTTTTTTTTTTTTTTAAGCTTGTTTAAAAAAAATAAATCAGGCTGAGCAGAGTGGCTCACACCTGTAATCTCAGCACTTGGGGCCAAGGCGGGAGGATCACTTGAGCCCAGGAGTTGGAGACCAGCCTGGGTAACAAGGTAAGACCCCGTCTCTACATTAAAGAAAAAAGCCGGGCATGGTGGCGCATGCCTGTAGCTGGCATGCCTGTAGTCTCAGCTACCCAGGTGGCTAATGGGAGGATGGATTGAGCCCAGGATGTCAACGCTGCAGTGAGCCACGATCCCGCCACAGCACTCCAGCCTGGGAGACAGAAAGAAACTTTGTCTCAAAAATAAAATAATGGCCGGTGCAGTGGCTCACGCCTGTAATCCCAACACTTCGGGAAGTGGAGGCGGGGAAATCACTTGAGCCCAGGAGTTCAAGAACAGCCTGGGCAACATGGTGAAACCCAGTCTCTACCAAAAATACAAAACAAAACAAAACAGCGGGTGTGGTGGGTACACCTGTGGTCCCAACTACTCGGGAGACTGAGGTGGGAGGATCGCTTGCGCTCGGGAGGCGGAAGTTGCAGTGAGTCGAGATAGCGCCACTGCATCCAGCTGGGTGACAGAATGAGACCCCAACTCAAAAAAAAAAAAAAAAACACAAAAATTAAAGTCTTTAATTTCAGGAGTTACAGGAACCCTCAATTAAGGTCTGTTTTAGACTCTATCATCACATTCATATTTATACTATGCTAGCAGTTTGAAATTACAATGTACAAGTAGATATCTATCCTCCTTCTCTGGAAGAATAGACTGTAACTTACTCCACTGTTTCCAAGAGAAACTAAATCAGACCCACTGCCAAAATTCTGCTGCACTACCTATTTGACCCTGAACAAGTATCTTAAATCTCTACAGGTCTCAATATCCACAGGGTTGCTGGAAACGCAAAATAAGATAACCTATGCTTAGTTATGGTAAGAGACACAATTGTGCTACTATTATAATCACGGTCATCCGTGAGCTTCCGGTTTTTTTTTTTTGGAGTCTCCCTCTGTCGCCCAGGCTGGAGGGCAGTAGCGCGATCTCGGCTCACTGGAACCTCCGCCTCCCGGGTTCAAGCGACTCTCCTGCCTCAGGCCTCCCGGGTAGCTGGGACTACAAGCGTGCGCCACCACGCCCGGCTAACTTTTTTTGTATTTTTAGTAGAGACGAGGTTTCAACATGTTAGCCAGGCTGGTCTCGAACTCCTGACCTCAGGCAATCCGCCCTCCTCGGCCTCCCAAAGTGGTGGGATTACAAGTGTGAGCCACTGCGCCCCACCAATATCCTTTTAACATCAACAATAAAAACAGTGACTTGTAGCTAACATTTAGTGCTATGTGTCAAGCACAACCCTAAATGTTTAAAATGGATCATCCTATCAAATTCTATTAATGTTACAACTCCATCTACGGATGAAAAGCGTAACTGGCCCCAAATACCCAGCTTATAAACGACAGTGCTGTGATTATTCAAGCCAAAGCAAACTGACTCAAGATTCTGTGCACATCCACCTTTAATAGCTTCTTCCGTCACTCTTTAGATCCAATTACTAAAGTCTTATTGAATCCCAAAATAGATCACACTATTTACCTGTAAAGAGGAAAAATACCCTAAAAACATTTGTGGAAAAGGTTAAAAATTGTAAGCCATACTAACGATTTGTAAGAACTTTAGAATTTTTTTTTTTAAGCAAAGGCAGCTACCAAAGTGTTCTGGGGGGAGGCGGAGGGGGGCGAGGGAGGTGAGTATGAGGAGTGGATGGAGGTGCACCCTTATAAATGGACAGCGACAAACACCTCATACTCAAAACAAGGGGATTTCCCGTGTCATTTGCGCCGTCGGGCCATTGCAAACGTCCGCGCTGAGATGCCTACGTTGTCACTCGACACAGCCGCCAAAGCTCACCCCGGAGCTGCGTCAGTCCCCACTGGGTTCCTCCAGGCCAAAGAGGTACGACCTCCGCCGCAGCATATAAAGTAAATGTCCAGGAGATGGGAAGAAACCCGCCGATATAGCACCCGGGTGCCCAAGCCCCTGAGAACTAGGCCGCGCCGGTACTACGCGGCGCGCCATCGGCCAGAAAGCCTGGGCCAGGGCGGGCCCACGAGCGAGCACCCTCGGGAACAAGCCGGGAGAAAGAGGAAGCGCCGGCGCCAACGGTCTCCCGTCCACCGCGGTCCCCCCAGGACTCTCCCTGCCCTTGCAAGCGCCACGCCGCCCACAGGACTGCGCTAGCCGGCCGGCGCCTCAACAGAGCGCGCCAGGGAGCAGCGCCCGTCGGGAGCCATGACGCCTGAGTCCCGCGAGGCCGCCGCCCGGCCAGGTCGAGGCCGTCGGTCTCTTCCAGACTCACTCACCTCTCTCGGCGACGGGGCGGAGCCCTGCACCGAGGCGATGTACCGCTCCACGTCGGCCTTGCTGCGCCTCATCGCGCCGCCAACCTGGCTGCCGAGGCGCGTGAGACCAGCGCTCAGCCCCGCAGCAGTCGCCACTTCCAAGAGGAAAGCGCCTGCAAGTCAGTGACGCAGCGGCGTAGCGGCGGAGACCATTCGGACGCACTTGCGTACTGCGTCCGCACTGTGCGTCACATTGGCGGCGTCGGCGCTCGAGCTGCACTCGGCCGGGCTCGAGCTGCACTCGGCCGGGCTCGAGCTGCACTCGGCCGGGCTCGAGCTGCACTCGGCCGGGCTCGAGCTGCACTCGGCCGGGCTCGAGCTGCACTCGGCCGGGCTCGAGCTGCACTCGGCCGGGCTCGAGCTGCACTCGGCCGGGCTCGAGCTGCACTCGGCCGGGCTCGAGCTGCACTCGGCCGGGCTCGAGCTGCACTCGGCCGGGCTCGAGCTGCACTCGGCCGGGCTCGAGCTGCACTCGGCCGGGCTCGAGCTGCACTCGGCCGGGCTCGAGCTGCACTCGGCCGGGCTCGAGCTGCACTCGGCCGGGCTCGAGCTGCACTCGGCCGGGCTCGAGCTGCACTCGGCCGGGCTCGAGCTGCACTCGGCCGGGCTCGAGCTGCACTCGGCCGGGCTCGAGCTGCACTCGGCCGGGCTCGAGCTGCACTCGGCCGGGCTCGAGCTGCACTCGGCTGGGCTCTTGGCAGCGCCCTGGGCTCTGAGAGTGTCTTGGTAAGCCCTGATCAGATTTCGGCCGCCAGGGTCCACAGCCGACAGAGGGAGACTCCGTCTGAATTAAAAAAAAAAAAAAAAAGAGAGAGAGATTTAGAACTGCGTAATGAAAAAGGCCACAAATATTTAGTTTTGGACAATTAGAATTTTTTAAACAGTCATCTTTCGGCGGGGGATTGGTTCCAGAACCACAGGCTTATGCCAAAATCCACGCATTCCGCCGGGCGCAGTGGCTCACGCCTGTAATCCCAGCACTTTGGGAGGCCAGGCGGGCGGATCACCTGAGGTCAGGAGTTCGAGACCAGCCTGGCCAACATAGCGAAAGCCCATCTCTACTAAAAATACAAAAAATTACCTGGGTGTGGGGGTGGGCCCCTGTAATCCCAGCTACTCGGGAGGCTGAGGCATGAGAATCGCTTGAAACTGAGAGGCGAGGGTTGCAGTGAGCTGAGATCGCGCCACTGCACTCCAGCCTGGGCGAGAGTAAGACTTCCTAAAAAAAAAATAAAAAAGAAAGAAATCCTCGCATTCTCAAATCCCGCAGTCAGTCCTGCGGATGGAACACTTAGAGGAAAAGTCAGACCTCTCTATATGCAGGCCCCTCCAACACTGTATTTTCTGTCGGCTTATAAGTGGACCCAGGCAGTTCAAACCCATGTTATTCAAGGGTCAACTGTGTATATAGGAATAGCCATTCGCCTGGCACAGTGGCTCAAGCCGGTAGCCCCAGCACTTTGGGAGGTCGAGGCAGGAGGATCCCTCGAGTCCAGGAGTTCCAGGTTACAATGAACTGTGATAGCGCCACTGCATTCCATCCTGGGCACCAGAGTGAGACCCTTGTCTCAAAAAAAAAAAAAAAAAAGGAAAAGGAATAGCCCCCCCAAATCTATATATATTTTACTAGCATAATAACAGAACATACCAAAATTTAACAGTAATAATGTCAAGATTTTGAGCGGTCTGTATTTTCCAAATCTTCAAAAATGTCGATTTTGGGAATTTGGATGTTAAAATATTACTTTTAAAACAAAATTTAACAAAACATTTTTAATAGTAAGAACCTTTTAGATTTTAAAAGCTCACATTTGTGTAAACATTACACAATTAATTATGTGGGCAAATATCAAATGCGTTGACATTTTTAACTGGAAATTTGGGCTATTTTGGTTGTGGATAATTTTTTATCCTTTTTGTTTTTCCATATTTTCTAAATTTTGATATAATGAACAAGTATTGCCTTTCTAAAAACGGAAAAACAGCATTTTGTTTTATTTCAACCATATTGGATGTGAATAAAAGAAAAGAAAAAGATGATTCTGAGCTTACCAGTGTGTGTGACCCACATTAACAGAAATGACATGTAAAGAAAATCTAGTTTGGAGTGGAAAATCCTATTTTAGTAGTTGATTTCTTTCACTTGAGGTACCATTTATATATCCATGTGGGGACAGCCTAGTAGGAAGATGAAATGGTAGGACAAAGATCTTGATGGAAGTCAGTAGTCGTGGCACAGTTCTGAGGCCCAGCTACTCCAAAGGCAGAGGGGGAAACATCTCTTTAGCCCAGGAGTTGGAGACTGCAATGAGTTATGTTCATGCCTTTGCACTCCAGCCTCTGGAAGAGAATGAGATTCCTATCTCTAAAATGAAAAGAGGGCCAGGCGCGATGGCTTACGCCTGTAATCCCAGCACACTGGGAGGCCCAGATGGGTGGATTGCTTGAGGCCAGGAGTTCAAGACCAGCCTGGCCAACATGGTGAAACCCCATCTCTACTAAAAATGCAAAAATTAACTGGGTATGGTTGTGCATGCCTGTAATCCCAGCTTCTTTGGATGGCTGAGGCACCAGAATTGCTTGAACCTGGGAGGTGGAGGTTGCAGTAAGCTGAGATCGTGCCAGTGCACTCCAGCCTGGGCGACACAGCAGACTCTATCTCAAAAAATGATAATAATAATATTTAATTAATTTCAAAATAAAAACCAAAAGAGAAGATCTGATGGACTTAGAAGTCATATATCTCAGGTGATAGGTGAAACCACCAGTTTGCCTTGAAAAGTGTGTTGATAACAATAGCCGTAGCTAACAAGTACTTGCTGTGTTCCAAAGCTCTTTTCGTTAGCACTTCATTTGTATTAACTAATTTCATTCTTCCACCAACTTTGTAAGGGTACTGTTATTATCCTCAGTTTTTACCGATAAGGAAACCAAAAAACAGCCAGGCACCATCATGGCTCATGCCTGTAATCCAAAATTTTGGGAGGCTGAGGTGGGAGGATCACTTGAGCCCAGTAGTTCAAGACCAGCCTGGGCAACATAGCAACACCCTGTGCTTACAAAAAAAAAAAAAATTAAAAACTAGCCAGGCATGGTGGTGCATGCCAGTAGTCCCAGCTATTTGGGAGACTGAAGCAGGAGGATCTCTTGAGGCTGGGTGTTAGAGGCTGCAGTGAGCTATGTTCACTCCACTGCACTCCAGCTTATGTGACAGAGAAAGACCCTGTCTCAAAAAAAAAAAAAAAAAAAAAAAAAGGAAACCAAGAGAATGAGCACTGAAGCAACTTGCCCAAACACACTCACCTAGTAAAAATGGTATCATTAATCCATTTATGTTGAATATACTGAAAAGGAGTGCCCAAAGAGAGAGCCTTCTTTTTTTTTTTTTTTTTGAGACGGAGTTTCACTCTGTGGTACAGGCTGGACTGCAGTGGCACAATCTTGGCTCACTGCAACCTCTGCCTCCTAGGTTCAAGCAATTCTTGTGCCTCAGCCTCCTGAGTAGCTGGGATTACAGGTACGTGCCACCCACCTGGCTAATTGGTGTATTTTTAGTAGAGACAGGGTTTCACCATGTTGGACAGGCTGGTCTTGAACTCCTGGCCTCCAGTGATCCATCTGCCTCGGCCTCCCAAAGTGCTTGGATACAGGTGCCCGGCATTCACTGCGCCCAGCATCCAAAGAGAGAATCTTCTTGAGGAACTCAAAAGACTTTTCTCTTTTGGATAAGCAGTTCATATTTCTGCATTTATTAGGGATTTTCACATTTTACTTCATTTTACACTACATTTTTTTTGTTCAGTTGTATAACATTTTCACCAAGGCACTGAAAATTCCATTTGCATTAATGTCCAATGTCATGTATTCCTGCCATGTTGCAAATACAGTTCATTTGTCCAGCTTTATTGAGGTATAATTCACAAATAAAAATTGTATACATTTACTAGGTACAACATGATGTTTTGCTATCCAAGCATACCTCATTTTATTGCACTACATTTTATTGTACTTCACAGATACTATGTTTTTTACAAATTGAAAGTTTGTGCCCACCCCGTGTCAAACAAATCTTTCTGCATCATTTTTCTTTTTTGAGAAAGAGTCTCTCACTCTGCCGCCCAGGGCTGAAGTACAGTGGCACAATCTCAGCTCACTGCAACCTCCTGTGGCAGGCCAGGTCTCACTAATGCAGACTTCCATAACAACTGTTTCAGTAATGACTGAATGAAGTTAAATACTAAAAGCCAGTGCCCTTATACAAAGGCTGCGATGTAACAAAAGGCCATCAAAACTTTTGCCTAGGCCTGTCGTGGGCCTTAAAGCATGACAAAATAATGAAGGTATTCTTTTTTTTTTTTTTTTTTGAGATGGAGTCTTGCTCTGTCGCCCAGGCTAGAGTGCAGCAGCAGGATCTTGACTCACTGCAACCTCTGCCTCCCAGGTTCAAGTGATTCTCCTGCCTCAGCCTCCTGAGTAGCTGGGATTACAGGCATGCATCACCACGCCCGGCTAATTTTTGTATTTTTAGTAGAGACGGGCTTTCACCATGTTGGCCAGGCTGGTCTCGATCTCTTGACCTCGTGATCCACCCACCTCAGCTTCCCAAAGTGTTTGCATTACAGGCATGAGCCACCGCACCCAGCCCATAACGAAGGGGTTCTCAACAGGACCCATTTAGGATTAAACCAGTTTTATTGTGGGTCTGAAGAAACTCCCCAGGTCTCCACAGACAAGTTTATTGGGGGTCTGAAAGAACTCCCCAAACCTCCGCAATTTAGCGGGAGGCAAGATAAGGGTAATCACTCTCGCACCAAGGGGGAGCTTGCAGTGAGCTGAGATTGTGCCACTACACTCCAGCCTGGGGAATAGAGTGAGACTCCATCTCAAAAAAAAAAAAAAAAAAATCACCCCAACATCTAGACCAATTAGATTAAGTAAATTTACTGAGGCTCCAGAGGAAGGTCTTCAGGACTCAGACCTTAGTTATAGATTAAAAGAAGTTAATCACTTACGTCTTTAGATGAATGCACACTTACATGTAGACATATAACTTAGAAGGTATATAAGCTCTGGAAAACTTTATAATTTTGAGTTGGTCTGGCAATAATTTCCAGGCCTTCTTGCTGTAACTGGTTGCAGAAATAAAAACTCTCTTCCTCCCGAGTTCATCTGCATCTCATTATTGGGCCATGAGAAAAAGCAGCCCGACCCTCAGTTTGATTGGGGAACACTCCGTCTCCCAGGTTCAAGTGATTCTCCTGCCTTAGCCTCCCTAGTAGCTGGGATTACAGGTATGTGCCACCAAGCCCACCTAAATTTTTTTGTATTTTTAGTAGAAATGGGGTTTCACCATGTTGGCCAGGCTGGTCTCGAACTCCTGACCTCAAATGATCTGCCTGCCTCAGCCTCCCAAAGTGCTGGGATAACAGGCATGAGCCACCACGCCAGCCTCAGCACCATTTTTCCAACAGCATGTACTCACTTCATGTCTCTGTATTACCTTTTGGTAGTTCTCACAATATTTCAAATTTTTTCATTATTATAATATCTGTTATATTGATCTGTGATCAGTGATCTTTGATGTTACTTATTGTAATTGTTTTGGGGTACCACAAGCCATGCTCATACAAGACAGCAAACTTAACTGATGAATGTGTGTTCTATCTGACTGCTTCACTGACCCACCATTCCCAGTCTCTCTCCCTCTTCTTGGAGTTCCCTGTTCACCTAGACCCAACAATACTGAAATTAGGCCCCTTAATAACCCTACAAGGCCTCTAAGTGTTCACATGAAAGGAAGAGTTGCATGTCTCTCACTTTAAATCAAAGCTAGAAATGATTAAGCTTAGTGAGGAAGGCATATCAAAAGCCAAGATAAGCCAAAAGCTAGGTCATTTTCCCAGAAAAATGATTCCTTCCAAATTCTGCTGCTCATTGACAATGCACCTAGTCACTCAAGAGCTCTGATGGAGATGTACAAGTAGATTAATGTTTTCCTGCCAGCTAACACAATGTCCATTCTGCAGCCCATGGATCATGGAGCAATCTGGACTTTTAAGCTTTTTTTTTTTTTTTTTGAGATGAAGTTTCGCTCTTGTCGACCAGCTGGAGTGCAGTGGCGCAATTTTGGCTCACTGCAACCTTCGCCTCCCAGGTTCAAGTGATTCTCCTGCCTCAGCCTCCCGAGTAGCTGGGATTACAGGCGCTCGCCACCACGCCCGGCTAATTTTTGTATTTTTTTTTAGTAGAGATGGGGTTTCCCCGTGTTGGCCAGGCTGGTCTCAAACTCCTGACCTCCGGTTTAAGTTTTAAGAAATGCATTGCTCTTTCTCTTAAGCGCGCCACTGAAGATCCTGGTATCGCCATGGGCCACCGCCCCGTCCATTGTTACCGGTATTGTAAGAACAAGCCGTACCCAAAGCCTCAGTTCTGCGGAGGTGTCCCTGATACCATCATTCTCATCTTTGACCTGGGGCGGAAGAAGGCAAAAGTGGATGAGTTTCCACTCTGTGGCCACATGGTGTCAGGTGAATATGGGCAGCTCTCCTCTGAAGCCCTGGAGGCTGCCTGAATTTGTGCCAATAAGTACATGGTAAAAAGTTGTGGCAAAGACGGCTTTCATATCCGACTGCAGCTCCACCCCTTCCACGTCATCTTCATCAACAAGATGTTGTCCTGTGGTGGGGCTGACAGGCTCCAGGTATGCGAAGCGCCTTTGGAAAGCCCCAGGGCACTGTGGCCAGGGTTCACATTGGCCAAGTTATCATGTCCATCCGCACCAAGCTGCAGAACAAGGAGCATGCGATTGAGGCCCTGCACAGGGCCAAGTTCCAGTTCCCTGGCGGACAGAAGATCCACATCTCAAAGAAGTGGGGGTTTCATCAAGTTCAATGCGGATGAATTTGAAGACATAGTGGCTGAGAAGCAGCTCATCCCAGATGGCTGTGGGGTCAAATACATCCCTAGTTGTGGTCCTCTGGGCAAGTGGTAGGCCCTGCACTCATGAGGGCTTCCACTGTGCTGCCCCCTCTTAATACTCACCAATAAATCCTACTTCCTGTCCACCTTAAATTTTTTTTTAAAAATGCATTTAGTAATGTCACAGCTGCCATAGATAGTGATTTCTCTGATGGATCTGATCAAAGTAAATCTGGAAAAGATTCACCATTCTAGGTGGCATTTAAAACATTCATGAATAGGCCAGGCATGGTGGCTCATGCCTGTAATCCCAGCATTTTGGGAGGCTGAGGCAGGCGGATCACCTGAGGTCAGGAGTTCAAGACCAGCCTGACCAACATGGTGAAACCCTGTCTCTACTGAAAATACAAAAATTAGTCGGGCATGGTGGCGTTCACCTGTAATCTCAGCTACTCAGGAGGGTGAGGCAGGAAAATCGTGTGAACCCAGGAGGCAGAGGTTGCAGTGAGCTTAGATCACACCACTGCACTGCAGCTTGGGTGACAGCAGGCACGCACCACCATGCCCAGCTAATTTTTGTATTTTTAATACAGATGGAGTTTCACCATGGTGGCCAGGCTGGTCTCAAACTCCTGGCCTCAGGTGATCCACCCACCTCAGCCTCCCAAAGTGCTGGGATTACAGGCATGAGCTACTTCGCCTGCCCTATGTTTTGCTTATTAATTCCTTGTCAGATAGATAGTTTGCAGATAATTTCTCCTCTTCTGTGGGCTGCCCTTTCACTTTGTTGATTTTTTTCCTTTGGGGTGCAGGAGCTTTTTAATGTGATCCCATTTGTCCATTTTTGCTTTGCTTGCCTGTGCTTTTGAAGTATTACTCAGGAAATCTTTGCCCAGACCAATGTCCTGAAGAGTTCTCCCAACATTTTCTTGTAGTAACTTCATACTTTGAGGTCTTAATTTTAAGTGTTTAATCCATTTTGATTTGATTTTTGTATATGGTTAGAGAGAAGTCTAGTTTCATTCTTTTGCATATGGATATCCAGTTTTCCCAGCACCATTTATTGAAGAGACCATCCTTTCCCCAATGTATGTTCTTGACACCATTGTTGTAATGAGTCCACTGTACTGTGTGGATTTGTTTCTGGGTTCTCTATTCTGTTCTAGTGGTCTATGCATCTGTTTTTATGCCAGTACCATGCTGTTCGATTGCTATAGCTCTGTAGTATAATTTGAAGTCAGGTAATGCGGTTCCTCCAGTTTTGTTCTTTTTGCTCATGATAAGCTTTGGCTATTCTGGGTCTTTTGTGGCTTCATATAAATTTTAGGATTACTTTTTCTATTTCTGTGAAGAATGTCATTGGTATTTAATAGGGATTGCATTGAATCTGTAGATTGCTTTGGGTAGTATGGACATTTAAAAAATATTGATTTTTTCAATCCATGAACGTGGAATATTCTTCTATTTATTGGTGTCCTCTTCAATTTCTTTCATCAGTATTTTATTGTTTTGATTATAGAGGTCTTTCACCTTTTTGGTTAAGTTAATTCCTAGGTATTTTATTTTATTTGCAGCTATTGTAAATAGGATTACTTTCTTGATTTTTCAGATTTTTTGCTGTTGGCATATAGAAATGCTACTGATTTTTATATGTTTATTTTGTATCCTCCAATTTTACTGAATTTGTTTTTCAGTTCTAATAGTTTTTTTTTGGGGAGCAGGTCATTAGATTTTTGAAATATAAGATCATATCATCTGCAGACAAGAATAATTTGACTTCTTTCTTTCCAATTTGAATGCCCTTTTTTTCTTTCTCTTCTCTGATTTCTTTCTCTTCTCTAATTTCTCTAGCTAGGACTTCC
Source organism: Pongo abelii (assembly GCF_028885655.2). Taxonomy (NCBI): domain Eukaryota; kingdom Metazoa; phylum Chordata; class Mammalia; order Primates; family Hominidae; genus Pongo; species Pongo abelii. Next base: position 39,108,429 of record NC_071997.2, on the reverse strand, counting down.
AGTACTTGTTGAATAACAGCGGTGAAAGTGGGTATCCTTCTCTTGTTCCAGGTCTTAGAGGAAAGGCTTTCAGTTTTTCTCCATTGAGTATGATATTAGCTGTGGGTCTGTTATATATGGTTTTTATTATGTTGAAGTATGTTCTGTCTATATGCAGTTTTTTGAGAGTTTCTTTTCATCACAAAATACATTGATTTTCCCATCTCAGCCTCCTGAGTAGCTGGGACTACAGGGGCATGCCACCACACTTGATTAATTTTTTATTTTTAGTGGAGGTGGAGTCTTGCTATATTGGCCAGACTGGTTTCAAACTGTTGGCCTCAACTGATTCTCTCACCTTGGCCCCCCAACGTGCTGGGATTACAGGCATAAGACACTCACTGTGCCTGGCCAAGATGTTGAATATTATCAAATGTTTTTCCAGCATCTAGTGAAGTAGTCATATCATTTCTGTCCTTTATTTTGTTGATATGATGTATTACATCGATTGCTTTGCATACACTGAGCCATTCTTGTATCCGTGGGATAAATCCCACTTGGTCATGATAAATGATCTTTTTTAATGTATTGGTGAATTTGCTTGCTAGTATGTTGAGGATTTTTGCATCAACGTTTATCAAGAATATTGACCTGTAGCTTCCCTTCCCTTCCCTTCCCTCCCCTCCCCTCCCCTCCTCTCTCCTCTCCTCCCCTCCCTCCTTGCTTTATATATCTGGGTGCTCTAGTATTGGATGCATACATATTTGTAATTGTTATAGTCTCTTGATGAATGGACCCTTTTTCATTATATAGTGATCTTCTCTGTATTTTTTATAGTTTTTATCTTGAAATCTATTTGGTATGATGTAGTATAGTTACTTTGGCTCTTTTTTGCCTTCCATTTGCATAAAATATCCTTTCCCAATCCCTTTATTTTCAATCTATGTGTGTCTTTATAGGTGAAGTGTGTTTCTTGTAGGCAACAGGTTGTTGGGTCTTTTTTTTTTTTTTATCTATTCTGCCACTGTGTCTTTTGATTGGAGAGTTTAGTCCATTTATATTCAATATTATTACTGAAAAGTAAGCACTTAACTACTTCAATTTGATACTTGTTTCCTCGTGGTTTTGTAGTCCTTCCTACCTACCTACCTTCCTTCCTTCCTCCCCTCCCCTCCCCTCCCCTCCCTCCCTCCCTCCCTCCTTCCCTCCTTCCTTCCTTCCTTCCTTCTTGTGAAGGTGATTTTCTCTGGTGGTATGTTTTAATTTCTTGCTTTTTATTTTTTCTGTATCTGTTTTAGGTTTTTTTATTTGAAGTTACCACAAGGCTTGCAAATATCATCTTATAATTTACTATTTTAAACTGATGAAAACATAACACTGTAAAAACAAATAAACAAAGAGAAAACTAATAAAAATTCTACACTATACCTTCATCTCCCCACTTTTTAACATTTTGTTTTTTCTGTTTATATCTTAATATATTGTCTATGTCTTGAAAAACTGTTATTATTTTTTGATAGGTTCATCTTTTAGTCTTTTTTTTTTTTTTTTTTTTGAGATGGAGTCTTGCCCTGTCACCCAGGCTGGAGTGCAATGGCATGATCTTGGCTCACTGCAACCTCCGCCTCCTGGGTTCAAGCGATTCTCCTACCTCAGCCACCTGAGTAACTGGGATTACAGGCATGTGCCTCCACACCCAGCTAATTTTTGTATTTTTAGTAGAGACAGGGTTTCACCATGTTGGCCAGGCTGGTCTCGAACTCCTGACCTTGTGATCCACCTGCCTTGGCCTCCCAAAGTGCTGGGATTACAGGCGTGAGCCACTGTGCCCTGCCCTCATCTTTTAGTCTTTCTACTCAAGGTATGAGTAGTTTACACACAACAATTACAGTGTTACCATATTCTATGTTTATGTGTGCACTTACTATTACCAATGAGGTGTTTTTTTTAACCTTCAGATGATTTCTTATTGCTCATTAATGTCCTTTTCTTTCAGATTGAAGAACTCCCTTTAGCATTTCTTGTAGGACAGGTCTATTGTTGATGAAGTTCCTCAGCTTTTGTTTGTTTGAGAAAGTCTTTATTTCTCCTTCATGTTTGAAGGATTTTTTCACTGGATATACTATTCTAGGATAAAAGCGGGTTTGTTGTGGTAGTTGTTGCTGTTGTTGCTTTTCAGCTCTTTAAATATGTCATGTCACTCTCTCCTGGCCTGCAAGGTTTCCACTGAGAAGTCTGCTGCCAGATATATTGGAGCTCCTTTGTATGTTATTTGTTTCTTTTTTCTTGCCACTTTTAGTATTTCTTCTTTATCCTTGACCTTTAGGAGTTTAATTATTAAATGTCTTGAGGCAGCCTTATTTGGGTTAAATCTACTTGGTGTTCTATAACCTTCTTGTACTTGAATATTGATATATTTCTCCAGGTTAAGAAAGTTCTCTGTTATTGGCTGGGTGTGGTGGCTCACACCTGTAATCCCAGCACTTTAGGAGGCTGAGGCAGGTGGATCACCTGAGGTCGAGAGTTTGAGACCAGCCTGACCAACATGGAGAAACCCCATCTCTACTAAAAATACAAAATTAGCCCGGCATGGTGGTGCATGCCTGTAATCCCAGCTACTTGGGAGGCTGAGGCAGGAGAATCGCTTGAACCCAGGAGGCAGAGGTTGCGGTGAGCAGAGATTGTGCTATTATACTGCAGCCTAGGCAACAAGAGTGAAACTCCATCTCAAAAAAAAAAAAAAAAAAGAAAAAGAAAAAGAAAATTCTCTGTTATTACCCCTTCGAGTACACTTTCTGCCATGATCTCTCTTTTTAGCTCCTCTTTAAGGCCTGTAACTTCTAGGTTTGCCCTTTTGAGACTATTTTCTACATCTTGTAGGCACGCTTCACCCTTTTTTCTCTTTTTTCTTTTGTCTCTTCTGATTGTATATTTTCAAATAGCTTGTCTTCAAACTCACTAATTCTTTCTTCTACTTGATCAATTCTGCTGTTGAGAAACTCTGATGCATTCTTCAGGATGTCAATTAAATTTTTCAGCTCCAGAATTTCTGTTCGATTCTCTTTAATTATTTCAGTCTCTTTGTTAAATTCATCTGATAGGATTCTGAATTCCTTCTCTGTGTTATCTAGAATTTCACTGAGCTTCTTCAAAACAGCTATTTTGAATTCTGTGTCTGAAAGATCACATATCTCTGTCAGTCTGGGATTGGCCACTGGTGCCTTATTTAGTTAGTTTGGTAAGGTCACATTTTCCCAGATGGTCAATGTTTGTGGATGATCATCAGTGTTTGAGCATTGAAAGTTTAGATATTCATTTTTTAATTATTTTTTAATTTTTTTTTTTTTTGAGACAGGGTCTCACTCTGTCACCCAGGCTGGTGTGCAGTGATGAGATTGCAGCTCAATGCACCCTTGACTTGCTGGGCTCTAGCAGTCCTCCCACCTGAACCTCCCAAGTAGCTAGGACCACAGGCATGTGCCACCACACCCAGCTAATTTTTGCATTTTTGGTAGAGATGGGGTTTCACTAGTTTCCCAGTCTGGTCTTGAACTCCTGAGCTCAAGCAATCCACCCACCTTGGCCTCACAAAATCCTGGGATTACAGGCATGAGCCACCATGCCCGGCCTGGTTAGATATTTATTATAGTTTTTGCAGTCTGGCTTATTTGTTCCTGTCCTTCTTGGGAAGGCTTTCCAAGTATTCAAAGGGAATTGAGTGTTGTGATCTAAGATTTTGATGACTGCAGCTGTATCTGCATTAGGGTGCACCCCAAGCCCAATAATGCTGTGACTCTTGCAGACTTGAAGAGGTGCTACCCCAGTGGTCTTGGGTACAATCTGGGAGAATTCCCTAGATTACCTGGCAGAGACTCTTGTCCTCTTTCCTTGCCTTCCCCCAAATAGAGTCTCTCTCTCTCTCTATGCTGAGCTGACTAGACCTTGGGGAGGGGTGACATATGAACCCCTGTGGCCACCACCACTGGGACTGCACTGGGTCAGACCCAAAGCTAGCACAACACTGGGTCTCACCCAAGGCCTGTGGGAACTGCTGCCTGGTTACCGTTGTTGTTTCCTCACAGCCCACAGGCTCTACTGTCAGCAGGTCGTGAATCCAGCCAGGCTTACAGTCTTCCTTTCAGGGAAGTTCATTCCCCCTGTTTCCAAGTATATCCAGAGATATCATCCCATCTGGAAGTCAGGGCCTGGGGTTGGAAAACTTAGGAATCTATCTGGTGCTCTATTCTACTGCTGCTGACCTGGCACCCATGCCACAAGACAAAGTCCTTCCACTCTTCTCTCTCCTTTCCTCAAGCAGAAGGAACCTCTCCCTGTGGCCACCACCACCCCAGGCCCACAGTGAGTACTACTTGGCTACTGCCAGTGTTCACTCAAGCCCCAAGAGCTCTTCAGCCAGCTTCTGGTGATTGCTGCCAGGCTGGGTCTCTTCTTTGAGGACAAAGGGCTCCCTCTTGCCTAGAGCAAGTCCAAAAATGCCATACAGGAGCCAAGGCCTGGAATCAGAGACCCCAGGAGCCCACCTGGTGCTCTATCTCAGTGTGGCCAAGCTGGTACCCAAGCTGCAAGACAAAGTCCCCTTTACTCTTTCCTCTCCTTTCATCAAGCAGAAGGAGCCTCTCCCCATGGCCACCACAGCTGGGAATGCACTGGGTCACACCTGAGGCCAGCATGGCGCTGTGTTTCACCCAAGGCCCACAGTGGGTACAGCCTGGCAACCACTGATGTTTATGCAAGGCCCAAGTGCTCTTTAGTCTGCAGGTGATGAATTCTGCCAGGACTGGGTTCTTCCCTTCAAGGCAGTGGGTTCCCTTCCAGCCCAGGGTGTGTCCAAAAATGTCATCTGGGAGCTAGTGCCTAAATGGGGGCCTCGGGACTCTGCCTGGTGCCCTATTTTACTGTGGCTGAGCTGGTATCCAAGTTGCAAGATAGAGTCCTCTTTACTCTCCCCTCTGCTCTCTTCCCACAGAAGAGAAAAGTCTTGGCCAGCCATGGTGCCCATACTTGTAATCCCAGCACTTTGGGCCACTAAGGCGGGAGGATCGCTTTAGCCCAGGAGTTTGAGAGAAGCCTGGGCAACATAGTGAGACCCCTGTCTCTACAGAGAGAAATAAATTAGCCAGGCATTGTGGGACATGTCTGTAGTCCCAGCTACTTGGGAGGCTGAGGTGAGAGGAACACTTGAGCCTGGGAGGTCGAGGCTGCAGGGAGCCATGACTGTATCACTGCATTCCAGTTTGGGTGACAGACCAAGACCCTGTCTCAAAAAGAAAAAAAAAAGAAAAAGAAAAGAAAAGAGTCTCTCCCACAGCCATGCTACCCCAGCTGTACTACCTGGGGTGCTGGGCTCTCAGCCACCCCATCTGGTGTCTCATTAGGTTATGTGCACCTGGAGTTCACTGGCTCTGAGCCCAAAAAACCATAGCACCAAAATTACTAAGAAATTGTAGTACTTGTGGCCTGGACTGCCTTTTAAGTTTAGTGCCCTAGGACACCAGGGCACTTTGGCCCATGGTGGCAAGGCTTGCTGGAATTCAGGTTCTGACAGCTAGGATGGATAATTCCCTTCTGGCTATGTCTGGTCTAAATGCTCCCTCCGAGAGTACCTGCTGAATTCTGCTCTGTGTTGCTTTCCGATGTTACAGGGAAGCACTGAGTTCCAAGGCAAAGTCTCACAATCACTGCACTCTCCCTCCCCAAATCACACAGATTCTCTCTTGTCATGAGGCTGCTGCTACTACTGGGGAGATGGGGGAAAGTTGGCATCAGAAGTTCAAGACTGTCTTTCCTTCCCTCTTCAGTGCCTCTTTCCTTGATATGATGTTAAAAACCAGGTACTGTGATCACTCATCTGATCTTTGTGTCTTATGAAGGTGCTTTTTTATGTAGATACTTGTTCCATTTGGTGTTCCTGCAGGGCAGAGGGTTGGGGTGATGCTTGCTGGAGGGTTCTATTCAGACATCTGCTCTGCCTCCTCCTCTAAAAGCTCACTTTTGAAAAAAGTGGTACAGACCAAAACCCACCCGCCCATGGAAAAGGAGGAACTAGGTGGTAAGGAAACAGGTGCCCAAAGTGGTGATTACTTTTTTAAAAAAATATAATCGATACAGGTATTTTCAGTATATAATCATATAGAAAAGTTGCCCATTTGGGGGGTGTATAGTTCTTTTTTTTTTTTCTTTTTTTTGAGACGGAGTCTCACTCTGTTGCCAGGCTGGAGTGCAGTGGCATAATCCTGGCTCACTGCAACCTCCGCCTCCTGGGTTCAAGCGATTCTCCTGCCTCAGCCTCCTGAGTAGCTGAGATTACAGGCATGCACCACCACGCCCAGCTAATTTTTGTATTTTTAGTAAAGATGGGGTTTCACCATGTTGGCCAGGATGGTCTCGATCTCTTGACCTTGTGATCCACCTGCCTTGGCTTCCCAAAGTGCTGGGATTACAGGTGTGAGCCACCACACCCAGCCAGGTGTGTATAGTTCTACAATTTTTTTTTTTTTTTTTTTTAGATGGAGTCTCGCTGTGTCGCCCAGGCTGGAGTGCAGTGGTTCAATCTCAGCTCACTGCAACCTCCGCCTCCTGGGTTCAAGCGATTCTCCTGCCTCAGCCTCCTGAGTAACTGGGATAGCAGGCATGCACCACCACGCCCAGCTAATTTTTGTATTTTTAGTAGAGATGGAGTTTTGCCATGTTGGCCAGGCTGGTCTCAAACTCCTGACCTCAGGTGATCCACCCGCCTCAGCCTCCCAAAATTCTGGGATTACGTGTATGAACTACCTGCCCGGCCAGTTCTACAAATTTTAAGACACGTATGTCCAGATTCATGTAACCACTACCACAGTAAGGATACGTAACAATTCCAACATTCTAAAAACTCATTCATGTTATTACTTTATAGTTATACCTTCCACTCACCCCCTTACCACTGATTACACACTATATACCATATAAATGGAATTATATGTTATGTAGCCTTTTGATACAGGCTTCTTTCACTCAGCGTAATGCCCTGGAAATTCATCCAAAGCTGCTGCTTGTAGAAATAGTTTTTGTTTTCACTGCTGAATAATATTCCACAGTATGGATATACCACTAGTACATTTAGCATTTGTAGGACATTTGGGTTGTTACCAGTTTTTGGTGATTATGAATAGAGCTTCTGTAAACATTTGTATAAAGGTTTTTCAATGGACATAGTTTTAATTTTTCTAGGACAAGGGTCAACAAACTATAGCCATAGCCTGTGGGCTGGCTGCCTGTTTTGTTTTTTTTTTTTGAGATGGGGTCTTGCTCTGTCACCAGGCTGGAGTGCAGTGGCACAATCTTGACTCACTGCAACCTCCACCTCCCGGGTTCAAGCAATTCTCTTGCCTCAGCCTCCTGAGTAGCTGGGACTACAGGCGTGCACCACCACTCCTGACTAATTTTTTTGTATTTTTAGTAGAGACGGGGTTTCACTGTGTTAGCTAGGATGGTCCCGATCTCCTGACCTCATGATCCGCCCTCCTTGGCCTCCCAAAGTGCTAGGACTATAGGCGTGAGCCACCGTGCCCAGCCATTAATTTTAATAAAGCTCAATGTAGCCATTATTTTCTATTATAACTCATCCTTTTGGTGTCATGTCTAAGAACTCTTTGCCTAACCCTAGGTCAGTAAGATTTTCTCATATGTTTTACACTCATATGTTTACATATTTTCTCATATGTTTGTAAATTGATTTGTAAAATCAATTTACAAAGATTGCTGTAGCATCTTTGTAAATATCAAATGCCCATATTAGTGCGGATTTATATCTGGACTATCTTTTTTTTTCATTGATTTATGTATCTATCTCTTTGCACATACCTCGCTTTCTTGATTACAATGGCTTTTTTTTTGGAGACAGGGTCTCATTCTGTTGCCCAGGCTAAAGTGCAGTGGTGCAGTCTAGGCCCACTGCAGCCTCTGCCTCCCAGGTTCAAGCAATTCTCCCACTGAGTAGCTGGGACTACAGGTGGGCATGACCATGCCCATCTAATTTTTGTATTTTTTGGTAGAGACAGGGTTTCAGCATGTTGGCCAGGCTGGTCTCAAACATCTGACCTCAAATGATCCACCCACCTTGGCCTCCCAAAGTTCTGGGATTACAGGTGTGAGCCACTGCGGCCGGCCTACTATAGCTTTATAATAAGGTTTAAAGATGGTAGTGTGATTCCTCCAAGTTTATACTTCTTTGTCAAAATTGTTATCACATTCTAGTTCCTTCGATTTTCCACCTACATTCTCTAATTTAATTATCTATATCTATGAAAAAATCTGCTAAGAACTTGATTGGAAATGTGTTTGATCTATAGATCAATATGGGGAGAATTGACATCTTTACTGTGTCTTCCAATTCATGGGAATGGTATGTCTCTCCATTTATTTAGATCTTCTTCAGTTGCAACAGTATTTTGTGGTTTTGAGCGTATACATCCTGTACATGTTTTGTTAAGTTATAAGTTCTGTTTTTATAAAGCTAATGTAAATGCTATTTTTTTTTTAGATTTCAGCTTTAAATTGTACATTGCTGGTATAGAGAAATACAACCTCGTATCCTGTGACATTGCTAAACTTACCTATTCTAGGAGATTAATTGTAAATTATTTGAGCTTTTACACATAGACAGTAATGTTATCTGTGAAGAGGGACAGTTTTAGATCTTTCTTTCCAATCTGTATGCCGTTTATTTCTTTTTTTTTTTTGTCTTATTTCAACATCTTGAACTTCTAGTACAATATTGAATAAGACTGGTGTGAGAGGATATTCTCTCCTACTTAATGATAAAAGTCTTTTTGATCCTAAGGGGAAAGAGTTTCACTGTTAATTAGGTCATTAACCACCATGCCTGGCTATTTTGTTTTTTAGTTTTTAATTTTTAGTAGAGATGAGGTATCATTATGTTGTCCAGGTTGGTCTCAAACTCCCTGGCTCAAGCGATCCTCCTGTCTTGGCTTCCCAAACAGCTGGGATTACAGGCTAGAGCCTGGCTAGCCACAGATATTTATAGAGGCCTTTATCAGCTGTGCCCGGCCAGCCACAGATATTTATAGATGCCTTTATCAGATGGAGGAAATTTCCTATTCCTAGTTTGCTGACGGATTTTATCATGAATGGACATTGAATTATGTCAGATGCTTTTTCTACATCAATTGATATGATCATGTAATTTTTCTTCTTTACACTGTTAATATGACTGCATTGATTGATTTAAAATGTTATACCATCCAGCCGGGAGCAGCGGCTCACGGCTGTAATCCCAGCACTTTGGGAGGCTGAGGCAGGTGGATCACCTGAGGTCAGGAGTTCAAGATCAGCCTGGCCAACGTGGTGAAACCCTGTCTCTACTAAAAATACAAAAATTAGCTGGACATGGTGGCAGGCACCTGTAATCCCAGCTACTCAGGAAGCTGAGGCAGGAGAATCACTTGAACCTGGGAGGTGGAGGTTGCAGTGAGCCGAGATAGCGCCATTGCACTCCAGCCTGCGGACAAGAGTGAGACTTTGTCTCAAAAAATATATATATATATGTTATACCATCCTTGAAAGTCCCAGGATAAACCCTATTTGGTTGTGATGCATTTGTTTGTTTATTGTGGTAAAATACACATAACATAAAACTTACCATTTTAACTGTTTTTAAGTGTACAATTCAGTAACATTAAGTTTGTTCACCATGTTGTGTAACCATCATCACTATCCATTTCCAAAACTTTTTGATCATCTCAAATAGAAACTCTGTGCCTAATAAACAATTACTCCCCACTCCCCACTCCACAAGCCCCTGGTAACCCTAACTCTACTTTTTGTCTTTATGAATTTGCCTACTAGCATTTTTTGTTGTTGTTTTGTTTTGTTTTTTGAAACAGGGTCCTGCTCTGGCGCTCAGGCTGGAATGCAGTGGCATGATCTTGGCTCAAGGCAATCTTCGCCTACTGGTTTCAAGTGATTCTCAAGCCTCAGCCTCCTGAGTATCTGGGACTACAGGCGTGTGCTATCACACCCAGATAATTTTTGTATTTTCAGTAGAAATGGGGTTTCACCATATTGGCCAGGCTGGTCTCCAACTCCTGGCCTCAAGTGATCCACCTGCCTCAGCCTCCCCAAATGCTGGGATTACAGGCATGAGCCACTGTGCCCGACCTCGTGGCTTTAAATGACTGAATATGTATTGACATTTTATAAACTACTTGATTCAGTTTGCAATCTTTTTTAGGGTTTTTGCATCTAATTTCATGAGGGATATTGATATTTTCTAATTTCCCTTCAGATATTCTCTTTGATACATAGATTAATTTAGAAGTCTGTTGTTTAATTTTAAGTGTTCAGGGATTCTCCTATTGTTTGTCTTATTGATTCCTGGTCTACTTTTGTTATGGTCAGAGAACATACCTGGCATGATTTCACTTCATTTAAGTTTGTTAAGGCTTGTTTTATGACCCAGGATATAGTCTATCTTGGTGAATGGTTCTATGTGCACTTGAAAATAATGTATAGTCTGCTGTTTATGGGCAGAGTGTTCCTCAAAGTTCAATTAGATCTAGTTGGCTAGTGGTGCTGTTTAATTCTCCTCTTCTTTGCTGATTTTCTTTTTCTGTTTTTGTTTTGTTTTGTTTTGTTTTGTTTTGAGACTGAGTCTCGCTCTGTCGCCCAGGCTGGAGTGCAGTGGTGCAATCTCCACTCACTGCAAGCTCCGCCTCCCAGGTTCACGCCATTCTCCTGCCTCAGCCTCCCAAGTAGCTGAGACTACAGGCGCCTGCCACCATGCCCGGCTAATTTTTTGTATTTTTAGTAGAGATGGGGTTTCACCGTGTTAGCCAGGATGGTCTCGATCTCCTGACCTTGTGATCTGCCCGCCTTGGCCTCCCAAAGTGCTGGGATTACAGGTGTGAGCCACCATACCTGGCCTTCTTTGCTGATTTTCTAATAGTTCTATCAGTGATTGAGAGAGAAGTATTGAAGTCTCCAAATATAATTTTGGGGTTGTCTATTTGCTTTGAGAATTTTGAAGCTGTGGTGTAAGATGCAAACTATTTAGGATTATTATATCTCCTTGGTGAATTAACTATTTTATCATGATGTATGATCCTTTTTGTCCCTAATGATTTTCATTGCTCTGGAATTTGCTGTGTATGATATTAACATAGCCACACCAACTGTTTTGGTTAATATTTCCATGGTATATCTTTTCCTTTTTTTTTTTTTTTGGAGATGAAGTCTTGTTCTGTCACCTGGGCTAGAGTACAGTGGCATGATCTCAGCTCACTGCAACCTCCACCTCTCGGATTCAAGTGATTCTCCTGCCTCAGCCTTCTGAGTAATTGGGACTACAGGCAACACCACTACACCTGACTAATTTTTGTGTTTTTGTTAGAGATGGGGTTTCACCATGTTGGCCAGGCTGGTGTATATCTCCTGACCTCAAGCAATCCACCCGCCTCGGCCTCCCAAAGTGCTGGGATTACAGGCATGAGCCACTCTGCCCGGCCTCTATTCTTTACTTTTAACCTACATATATAATATTTAAAGCAAGTTTTGGCTGGGTATGGTGGCTATTGCTTGTAATTCCAGTGCTTTGGAAGGCTGAGGTGGGAGGACTGCTTGAGGCCAGTAGTTTGAGACTAGCCTGGGCAACCTGGTGAGCCCCTGTCTCTATAAAAAAACAAAACAAAACAAAAAATCTAGTCAGATATGATGGTACATGCCTGTAGTCTTAGTTACAGGGGAAGCTGAGGCAGGAGGATTGCTTGAGTCCAGGAGTTGGAAGCTGCAGTGAGCTATGATCATTCCATTGTACTCCAGTCTGGGCAACAGAGCAAAACCTTGTCTCTAATACATAAATAAATAAATAAATGCAAAACATTTCTTAAAAAATGAAAAAAATTTTAAAAAGTAAAGGAAGTTTCTTGTAAATAGCATATGGCTGGGCACTGCTTTTATCCATTCTGACAATGTCTTTTAAGATTTAGGTTTAGTCCATTGATGTTTACTGCAATTATTTATGTGTTTGGATATATGTCTACCATCTTATTTTATTTTTTTTTTCTGAGACAGAGTCTTGCCCTGTCACCCAGGCTGGAGAGCAGTGGCGCCATCTCAGCTCACAGCAACCTCAGCCTCCCAGCCTCAAGCGATTCTGGTGCCTCAGCCTCCCAAGTAGTTGGGATTATAGGCGTGTACCATCATGCCCAGCTGATTTTTCTATTTTTAGTAAAGACAGGGTTTCACCATATTGGCCAGGCTGATCTCAAACTCTGGGCCTCAAGTGATTCACCCACCTCAGCTTCCCAAAGTTTTGGGATTACAGGTGTGAGCCACTGGGCCCAGCCCCATCTTATTACTTTTTTTTTTTTGCTCCATTTTTTATCCTTCTGCTTACCACTTTTCGCCTCCTTTTTGGTTATTTAAATGATTTTTAGCATTCTGTTTTAATTCATATATTGGTTTTGAATATATCTCTTTGAATAGTTTTTTAAATGGTGACTCTAGGGATTACAATACACTTAATTTTTCACAGAATGAATGTATTACAACTTAAGTGGAATGTAGAAATCTTACAGCTAGATAGGTATTTTTACCTTTCCCTCTTTACATTATAGATGTTTTCTATTACATTTACATGCATTGTAAACTCCACTAATGTTATAATTTTTGCTTTTGCTTTCTTTTCTTTCTTTCTTTCTTTTTTTTTTTTTTTGAGACAGAGTTTTGCTATTGTTGCCTAGGCTGGAGTGCAATGGTGCGATCGCAGGTCACCGCAACCTCCTGTCCCAGGTTGAAGTGCTTCTCCTGCCTCAGCCTCCCGAGTAGCTGGGATTACAGGCATGTGCCACCATGCCTGGCTAATTTTTGTATTTTTAGTAGAGACGGGGTTTCTCCATGTTGGTCAGGCTGGTCTCGAACTCCCGACCTCAAGTGATCTGCACACCTTGGCCTCCGAAAGTGCTGGGATTATAGGTGTGAGCCACCACGCCTGGCCTAATTTTTGCTTTCAACCATCAAATGTATTTTTAAAAACAATAATGGATAGATCCACTAGACAGGGACCACCAAGAAAATACAAGACTTCAACAATGGGTTAAACAAGCTAGACCAAATAGACATCTATAGAAAATTCCACCTAACAATATCAAAATACACATTCTTCTTAAGTGCACTTGGAACACTCTTTAGCATAACCCATATGCTAGAGCATGAGAAAAACTTCAACGATTCTTTTTTCAATAAGCATTTTGTACTCCTAAACCCTCAATAAATTTAAAAGAATTGAAATCATAAAGCGTATGTGTTCTGACCAGAATGGAATGAAATTAGAAATCAACAACAGAAATTTGAGAAATTCACAAACATTTGGACATTAAACAACACACTTCTAAATAACCAGTTAGTCAAATAAGAAATCACAAGGGAAACTGGGTGTGGTGGCTCACGCCTGTAATCCCAAAACTTTGAGAGGCTGAGGCGGGCGGATCATGAGGTCAGGAGATCGAGACCATCCTGGCTAACACGGTGAAACCTCGTCTCTACTAAAAATACAAAAAATAAATAAATAAATAAATAAATTAGCCAGGCATGGTGGCAGGCCCCTGTAGTCCCAGCTAATCAGGAGGCTGAGGCAGGAGAATGGCGTGAACCCGGAGGTGGAGCTTGCGGTGAGCCGAGATTGCGCCTCTGCACTCCAGCCTGGGTGACAGAGCGAGACTCTGACTCCGAAAAAAAAAAAAAAAGAAAAAAGAAATCACAGGGGAAATTAGAAAGTACACAGGAAATGAGAAGAAATCATGACACGTGAAATTAGAAAATTAGAGAAATTTGAGATGGATAAATGAAGATACAACACACGAAAACTTATGGGATACAGCTAAAGCAACATTAAGAAGGAAATGTATACCTGTAAAGACTATATTTAAAAAAAAGACCTCTAAAAAGTAAGTAACCAAAGCATACCACTACAGAAAGTCATTGAATCATAAAGGAAGACAGTAAGAGGGGAAGAAAGGAACAAAGGATCTATGAAACAACTAGAAAACAATTTTTTTTTGAGATACCGTCTCACTCTGTCACCCAAGCTGGTGGAGTGCAGTGGTGCAATCATGGCTCACTGAGACCTCTGCTTCCCAGGCTCAAGCAATCCTCGTGCCTCAGCCTCCCGGGTAGCTGGGACCACAGGTGTGCACCACCTCATGGGACTAGTTTTTGTATTTTTAGTAGAGACAGGATTTCACCATGTTGGCCAGGCTGGTCTCAAACTCCTGGCCTCAAGTGATCTGCCCACCTCGGCCTCCCAAAATGCTGGAATTACAGGCATGAGCCACTGTGCCCATCTGGAAAACTTTTTTTTTTTTTTTTTGAGATGAAGTTTCACTCTTGTTGCCCAGGCTGGAGTGCAATGGCATGATCTTGGCTCACGACAACCTCCCCCCACTGATTTCAAGCGATTCTCCTACCTCAGCCTCCTGAATAGCTGGGGTTACAGGCATGTGCCACCACGCCTGGCTAATTTTGTATTTTTAGTAGAGACGGGGTTTCTTCATGTTGGTCAGGCTGGTCTTGAACTCCTGACCTCAGGTGATCCACCCACCTCGGCCTCCCAAAGTGCTGGGATCACAGGCATGAGCCACCTTGCCCAGCCAGGAAAACAATTTTTTAAATGACAGTGGTAATCCTTACCTATCAATAATTACCTTGAATATCAGTGGACTTAAAAAAAATGATCTCAAATCAATAGCCTGGGGGAAAAAAAGAGCAAACTGTGCTTAAGGCAAGCAGAAGGAAGGACATAAAGGTCAAAGCTGAAATTAGTGAAATAGAAACTAGAAAAACAATAGAGACCTCAACAACAACAAATAAGTGAGCGAAAGGCTGAACTAGACATTTTTCTAAAGATGATACAGAAATGTATAAAAAGCATAAGAAAAGATGCTTAGGCTGGGTGCGGTGGCTCATGCCTGTAATTCCAGCATTTTGGGAGGCCAAGGCGTGGTGGATCACTTGAGGTCAGTAGCTGGAGACCAGCCTGGCCAATGTGGCAAAACCCCATCTTTATTAAAAACACAAAAATTGGAATTTGCACCAAAGCAGCAGCTGCATTCCCACAGTTCGATCTTCACCTTCACGATGTTTCGCTTGGTCAAAAAATGCACTAAGTCATCTCCAAGATCAAAGCATTCAGCAAACAATGGCAAGGCAGAGCCACCAGAAAAGTTCACCTGATTTTTATGACAATACGATAATGCTGTATTAGATAGTGGAGCCACTTTCTGTATTACTATATGGACATATGTAGCAACACAAATCAGAATAGAATGGAACCTGTCCCCTGTTGGCAGAGTCACCCCAAAGGAATGGAGAGATCAGTAATCATCCCAGCTGGTATAATAATGAATTGTTTAAAAAACAGCTCATAATTGATACCAAGTTAAAACACTGTGTACCCATTAAGTTATGGCATTATTGAAGAAATAATGTACATTTTGAAACCTTCAAAAAAAAATACAAAAATTAGCTGGGCATAGTGGCAGGCACCTGTAATCCCAGCTACGTGGGAGGCAGAGGCACAGAATAGCTTGAACTCAGGAGGCAGAGGTTTCAGTGAGCCAAGATCGCAACACTGTACTCCAGCCTGAGTGACAGAGTGAGACTGTGTCTCAAAACAAAAACAAAAACAAAACAAAACAAAAAATACTCAACATTGCTAATCATCATTAGAGAAATGCAAATCAAAATCACAAGGAAATATTATCTTACACCCATTAGGATGTCTACTATCAAAAAACCAGAAAATCACAAGTGTTAAAGAGGATGCACAGAAATTGGAGCTTTTGTGCAATGCAAAATGGTGTAGCTACTACCAAAAACAATCTGATGGGTTCTCAGAAAAATAAAAATAGAATTGCCGTATGCATTTCTGGACATATATCCAAAAGAATTGAGAACAGGGTCTTTAAGAGATATTTGCACATTGCACTTTAAGAGATATTTGCTATTTGATTTATAGCAGTATTATTCACAATAGCCAACATGCAGAAGCAGCCTAAATATCCATCAACAGATGAGTGGATAAACAAAATGAGGTGTATACAAATAATGGAGTATTACTCAGCCTTAAAAAGGAAAGGAATTCTGTTACATGCTATAACATGGAAGAACCTTGAGGACATCATGCTAAGTGGAATAAGCCAGTCGCAAAAATACAAATACTGTATGCTTCCACTTATATGAGGTATCTAAAGTAGTCAAATTCACAGAAACAGCAAATCAAATGGTGGTCACCAGAAACTGGGGGGAGGAGGAAATGGAGAGTAGTTGTTTCATGGGTATAGATGTTCAAGTTTTAAAAGATAAAGTTGGGCCAAGTGGTGGCTCACGCCTGTAATCCCAGCACTTTGGGAGGCCGAGGTGGGAGGATTGCTTGAAGCTAGGAATTAAGAACAGCTTAGGTAACAAAGCAAGACTCTCTCTCTACAAAAAAAAAAAAAAAAAAAAAATTAACCCAGCTCAGTAGTGCACACCTGTAGTCCTCAGCTACTTGGGAGGCTGAGGCAGGAGGATTGATTGAGCGCAAGAGTTTGAAGTTGCAGAGACCTATAATTGCACCACTGCATTCCATCCTGTGTGACAGCGAGATCATGTCTCAAAATAATAAATAAATAAATAAATAAATAGAAGTAAAAGATGAAAACGTTCTGGAGATATATTGCACAACAACATAAGGTTACTACTGCATTGCACACTTAAAAATGGTTAAGTTGGGCCGGGTGTGGTGGCTCATGCCTGTAATCCCAGCACTTTGGGAGGTAGAGGTGGGCTGATCACGAGGTCAGGAGATCAAGACCATCCTGGCTAACAATGTGAAACCCCGTCTCTACTAAAAAATACGAAAAAAAAAAAAAAATTAGCTGGACGTGGTGGCGGGCACCTGTAGTCCCAGCTACTCGGGAGGCTGAGGCATAAGAATGGCGTGAACCCGGGAGGCAAGCTTGCAGTGAGCCGAGATCATGCCACCGCACTCCAGCCTGGGTGACAGACTCCATCTCAAAAAAAAAAAAAAAAAAAAAAAAAAGGTTAAGTTGGGCTGGGTGTGGTGGCTCAAGCCTATAATCCTAGCACTTTGGGAGGCCGAGGCGGGCATTCACCTGACCAACATGGAGAAACTCCGTCTCTACTAAAAATACAAAATTAGCAAGGCATGGTGGCACATGCCTGTAATCCCAGCTACTCAGGAGGCTGTGGCAGGAGAATCGTTTGAACTCTGGAGGTGGAGGTTGCAGTGAGCCGAGATCGTACCAGTACACTCTAGCCTGGGCAACAAGAGCGAAACTCTGGCTCAAAAAAAAAAAAAAGTTAAGTTGCTAAATCTTTTTTTTAACCACTATTAATTTTTTTAAAAATCATTTTTAAAGAGTAGAGAAAATCAACAAAGGCAAAAGTTGGTGTTTTGAAAAAAATTTTTTTTTTTTTTTTTTGGGGACAGAGTCTCGCTCTGTCGCCCAGGCTGGAGTGCAGTGGTGCGATCTTGGCTCAGTGCAAGCTCCGCCTCCCGGTTTCATGCCATTCTCCTGCCTCAGCCTCCCGAGTAGCTGGGACTACAGGCACCCACCACCACACCCGGCTAATTTTTTTTTTTTTGTATTTTTTTAGTAGAGATGGTGTTTCATCGTGTTAGCCAGGATGGTCTCAATCTCCTGACCTCGTGATCAGCCTGCCTCAGCCTCTGAAAGTGCTGGGATTACAGGAGTGAGCCACCGTGCCTGGCCTGGAGAAAGTTTTAAAATTCATAAACCTTTTTTTTTTTTTTGAGATTGACCAAGAAAAAAGAAAGACTCTAATTACTAAAATCAGGGATGAAAGAAGGGGTACAAAAACTGACTTATGGCCGAGTGCAGTGGCTTATGAAGTGCTTGTAATCCCAGCACTTTGGGAGGCCAAGGTGGGCAGATCACGAGGTCAGGAGTTCGAGACCAGCCTGGCCAACATAGTGAAACCCTGTCTCTAATAAAAATACAAAAAATAAGCCAGGCGTGGTGGCAGGCACCTATAATCCCAGCTACTCAGGAGGCTAAGGCAGGAGAATTGCTTGAACCTGGGAGGCAGAGGTTGCCGTGAGCCGAGATTGTGCCATTGCACTCCAGCCTGGGCCAAAGTGTGAGACTCTGTGTCAAAAAAAAAAAAGAAATTGACTTACAAGGATGCCTTCTTTCTTCACTTTTATTCAACACTGTACTGGATGTTCTAGCCAGGGCAATTAGGCAAGAAACGCAAAAAAAAAAAACTATTGAAATAGGAATAGAATAAATAAAACTATCTCTATTCTAGATGACATGAACTTATATATAGAAAACCCTAATGAAACCTCAAAAAAAAAAGACCTAAACTATCAGTGATAATAAATGAGTTCAGAGATTGTACCATACAAGGTCAATTAAAGACACAAAAGTAGACTAGTGATTGCCAAGGGCTGGGCGGAGGGGAAATCTGGGAGTGCATGTGACTGCCAACGTGAATGGAGTCTCTCGTTGGGGTGATAGAGATATTTTGGAATTAGATTTTGGGGATGGCTGTAAAACATTGCAAATTTACTAAAAAAAAAAAAAAAATCATTGAATGAAATTAAATCCTATGGAGATTAGAGGTATTTTCATTTTGGCCAGGCAATCTACCTGATTAGGTTCAAGCCACAAGTTCCCACCCCTCCATTCTGCAGTCTGGTTCCAAAGTCAGTTCAGTGTCCAAATTCTTCCCAGGACTATTCAGTTCTGTCTGACTTGTGCACTACCCAGTGGCCAGTTGTGTCTGTGGGTGATGGTCTGTCAGTTCAGCTGTCAATCTTTGGTGTGTTGAACAGGACCAGATCTACGAAGGAGCAGCTCAAGAATGAGCCCTGGGGTATGTAGACAAGTTAATGGGGTTGCTTCACTGATTAACTCTCTCTCAGTAATTACCCTGTTGCTTTCATTTGCTGAGGCTTCTCTTTTTAGTCTTCCAAGCAGAAAACAGGCTTTTGTTATCTGGCTCTACCATGCATTTCTACATCTGAAGCCAAGCAGTGGGAGGTCTGAATTGGAAGAGAAGCAACACGGATTGTTTCTGCCCTCTTGGGACCACAGCTCTGTCAATTGGAGAAGGTTCCTCCTGCATCTTGGCTCCTGGGCTCCTCTTGGGGCTGGTGCTAGTGCCACTGTGGGACTGCTTGTGGGCTGAGGTATGAGAGAACAGGGAAAAGAAAAATGGGGAGGAACGAACTTCTGGATTCCCTCGGAATGTTAGGAGACCCTTTTCCTGTTACTTGAGCCAGAAATAGAGAGCATCTTCTGGAGCTCTTTCTATCTACACCCTGGTGCCCACTGCCAGGTTAGTCAGGGGATACCATAGGGGAAACATGGTTATCTCACCACTGGTTTGGTGGTACTTCAAGTTCTGGTCTTCTTGGGAAAGCTGCCTGCAACTATTTAGTTTTCAATGTCTTCCAATAGCTGCTCCATGCATTCCGTACTGTCTCCTGGCTGGACTCCATGCAGGAAGCCTGTCTCCTCCACAGTGTGCACTCACTCAGGTCATTGCTCAGTTTTATTGTTGGCAATTGTTTGCTTTAATTTTTCAGACTGGCTTCCTAGAGGTTGCTTCTTGTCTGCATAATCTGTCAGTCAAACATCAGTTAAAGCCAATATGGTTTCCACCATCTGCTGATGGATCTACGTGCAATGGCACATAGATTGCCCCGGGCCATTTGCCCGGGCCATTTGCAAGGGTGTTCTGGCTTTTACTTCCTAACACTGGCACCGGCACAGACACAGGCTGTGTGCCCTGGGCATATGGACATGGCTTGGGCTTGCTCTAATCTCTACCAGCTATGAGCCTTCAGTCCATTTGGGTAGTGTGAAGAGTTTACTAAGCTCCCTCTGGCTCTCCCACCTCCTGGAGCTCCCTCTTACATCCCTGACTAATCTGCAGGTCATTTGCTTGCCTCCAAAGGCCCAGAGCCTCAGGCTAGGAGTCAGTGGGCTTTCTTCCTCCTGGTCACTGATATGACCACCCTAACTGGCCATGCTGCAAATTAAAACCTTCCTCACTCTTGCCTCCAGCTCCTGCAGCGAGGTGGCAGGGGAGCTTATTTCCACAGGCTGCCCTGCTGGGGGCCACTGTGCGTGTTATCAACAGCTGGGGTAAATGGGGGTAGCAGCCTGGGCAAAGATGCCACGGACACAGGCTGGTCTTATCCAAGGCTCACTTTAATTCTTTTTTTTTTCTTTTGAGACAGGGTCTGTCTCACTCTGTTGCTCAGGTTGGAGTGCAGTAGTGTGATCACAGCTCACTGCAGCCTCAATCTCCTGGGCTCAAATGATTCTCCCGCCTTAGCCTCCCATGTAGCTGGGACCACAAGTGTGCACCACCATGCCTTTTTTGATTTTTTTTTTTTGTAGAGACGGGGGTCTCACCACGTTGCCCAGGCTGTTTTTGAACTCCTGAGCTCAGTGGTCCTTCTGCTTCAGCCTCCCAAAATGCTGGGGTTACAGGCATGAGCCACCACGCCCGGCCAGCTTTCATTCTTAAACACATCCCCATTTGTGCTGTGCCTTTGGTAAAATTATAGAATGCTAAATGGTTTGTCCAGCTACCTTTTGGAAAGATTTGTTGACCTCCTCACTTCATCATGCTAGAAGTGGGAACTTTGATTACTCTTTAAAGAATCTGAAGATGAAGGGAAGACCAACACATAATTTGAGAGAATGTCAAGACTGAGAAAGGTTTCTGTAGCATGGTGCATGCATGTGTGTGTGCTTGTGTAGGGAGAGGCAAAGGGTTCTGACAAGAGGAAGAGGCTGAGGAAGCAGGCTTATCTCCACAACGTGCTGCTGCCACCCAATCATAGGGTCTCTTGCAGCAATTCTAGTCCTGATCTCACAAACCTCATACCCTAACTACTGTCCCCCTAATTGGGGTCCCTCCTCAGAGCTTTCCTAAGGCTCCCTAACTTTTCCCCTCACCTTGGTTGAGGCCTCCACGGTTTGGACTTGTTGGTTTTGCCTTGCTCTTCCCTTGATAAATACACCATTTATTCCGGTTCAGCCCTTGGAACTTTAAACCTTAAACTAAGCCTCCTGCACCCCACTATATTAGCCCAAGCCTAGAGTATCAGATCTGGATATTTGGGTAAAGATGTAGACAAATTTTGAGTTGGGAAAGAACTTAATTCATTACTAAAAGATGACCTTGATAGCTATATGGGAAACAAGAATGTATCAGGAAGTTAATCCTTTGCTCACACTACACCTGGTGCATGTAATTCCATCTCTGAGTTTTCCCTTTATTATTATTATTATTTTTTGAGATGGAGTCTCACTTTATTGCCTAGGCTGGTGTGCAATGGCACAATCTTGGCTCACTGCAACCTCCGCCTCCTGAGTTCAAGCGATTCTCCTGCCTCAGCCTCCCGAGTAGCTGGGATTACAGGCGCGTACCACCACGTCTGGGTAATTTTTGTATTTTTAGTAGAGACGGGTTTTCACCATGTTGGCCAGGCTGGTCTTGAACTCCTGACCTCGTGATCTGCCCACCTCAGCCTCCCAAAGTGCTGGGAATACAGGCGTAAGCCATCGCGCGCACCCTTTTGGTTATTAATCCCTTATCAGATAGATAGTTTGCAGCTAATTTCTCCCCTTCTGTGGGTTTTCCCTTCACTTTTTTCCCTTATTGTTCAAAGCCAAGCTCAAGTCCTGCCCCTTTGGGAAAACTTCCTTGACCACTCTATTACAGAGTGTTCGCTTTTTCTATCCTTTGAGTTCCTATCACATTACTATCCCGTTCCTCTGGCATCAATCATCTATTATGTCCTATCTTTCCTTGTATTATTCCCTTTTTTGTGGTTGCAGTAGTACGGTGGGATAAAGGGCTCTTGCCTGGAGAGGCTTGGCAGGACTCTGTATGGTAGAATGGCTTTGATGAAACCCCCACCATCCAGGATCTGATTCTTAGCTGACAAGACACTGTGTTGTCAGTATCCCAAAGGCCAACCAATGTCTGACAATTAATCAATCAGCAGATATTTATTGACTGCCTCTGCCATGTCAGGTGCTGTGCTAGGCATAGGTCCATGTTAGCCACCCGTCTCCAACTTCATCTCTCGCACCAGAGCTTAACCTCAACTAAATGGGAATTCTCACCATTCTCTTATCACACCAGGCTCTTCTTACAGGTGGGTCTCTTTGCCTAAAAGGCCCACTCACCTCCCCCTCCGCCCCGCCCTCCGCCCTTTCCCCTTTCTCCCTCTGGAAAGCTGCTTCCATGTCTTTCAAACCCCACTGCAGCCATCACCACCTTTGGGAAATCTTTGCAGATGCCCTACAATCACCCAGTCTCTCTGAGCAATCTCTATCCCATTCATATATATATATATATATATATATATATATATATATTTTTTTTTTTTTTTTTTTTTTTGAGATAGTCTCGCTCTGTCACCCAGGCTGGAGTGCACTGGTGCAATTGCAGCTCACTGCAACCTCTGCCTCCTGGTTTCAAGTGACTCTCTTGCCCCAGCCTCCTGAGTAGTTGGGACTACAGGCACCCACCACCACACCCAGCTAATTTTTGTATTTTTAGTAGAGATGGGATTTCACCATGTTGGTGAGGCTGGTCTTGAACTCCTGATCTCAGGTGATCTGCCTGCCTCGGCCTCTCAAAGTGCTGGGATTACAGGCATGAGCTACCATGCCTGGTCTCCCATTCATATTTCTAACATTGATTCTTACCACATTATATGCTGATGCTTTTTCTTTTTTTTTAGAAAGGTCTCACTTTGTCGCCCAGGCTGGAGTACAGTGGTATGATCATGGCTCACTGCAGCCTCGACGTCCTGGGCTCAGGGGATTCTTCCGCCTCAGCCTCCCAAGTAGCTGGGACTACAGGTGCATGCTACCACACCTGGCTAATTTTTTGTATTTTTAGTAGAGATGGGGTTTCGTTGTGTTGCTCAGGCTGGTTTTGAACTCCTGGACTCAAGCCATCTGCCTGTCTAGGCCTCCCAAAGGGCTGGGACTACAGGTGTGAGCCACCGTGCCTGGCCTCTGATGCACTTCTTTTTTTTGTGGTCCTCAACCTTTTTGGCACCATGGACCAGTTTCATGGAAAGCAATTTTTCCACAGTTGGTGGTGGTGGAGATGGTTTCAGGATGATTCAAGCATATTACCTTTATTGTGTACTTTACTTCTATTATTACATTGTAATATATAATAATTACACAACTCACTATAAGGTAGAATCTGTGGGGGTCCTGAGCTTGTTTTCCCGCAACTAGATGGTCCCATCTGAGGGTGATGGGAGACAGAGACAGATCATCAGGCATCAGATTCTCATAAGGCACCCAACCTAGATCCCTCACATGCACAGTTCACAACAGGGTTTGTACCCCTATATGAATCTGATGCCCCCGATGATTTGACAGGAGGCAGATGGTGATGCAAGTGATAAGGAGAGGATGTAAATACAGAGGAAGCTTCACTTAGGGACCACTGCTCTAGTTGTTCTTTTTTTTTTTTTGAGACAGAGTTTCACTCTTGTTGCCCAGGCTGGAGTGCAATGGTGCGATCTCGGCTCTCGGCAATCTCCGCCTCCCGGGTTCAAGCGATTCTCCTGACTCAACCTCCCAAGTAGCTGGGATTACAGGCATGTGCCACCATGCCTGGCTAATTTTGTATTTTTAGTAGAAACAGGGTTTCTCCATGTTGGTCAGGCTAGTCTCGAATTCCCGACCTCAGGTGATCTGCCTGCCTCGGCCTCCCAAAGTGCTGGGATTACAGGTGTGAGCCATCACGCCTGGCCAGAATGTCACTAATTTTTATTGCAAGGGTAAATGGCTTCTGAGATCTAAAATTTTACCAGGCAGGGTGACTGGCTCATCAGAGTGAAGGCTTTACTTTTAACTCTACTAAGTTAGAATTTGTGATAATTAAGACAGGAGCTGCTTAAAAGCAGCTAAAGCTCAGCATAGCTCCATCTGTGGGGAAAATTTTGCCAAAAAATTATGAAAACAATATTGTAGCATATGCATTTGATTTAACAGAGCACGTTCAAAAAATAAAGTTACCATTTCCTATTATTATAGAATTTTGGCAAGCTGAAAACACCATCTGAAGAGTCCCCTTTCTCTACAAAAAAAAAAAAAAAAAACTCCAAACAAAAAATTTAAAAATCATTTCCGTGACATTTCGATATATTCCATCTTTTCAAAAGGCCATTTTGCACATACTTATGATCATGTATAGTATTTTAGATCCTGCTTTTACTATTATAAGTATTTCCCAAGTAGATTTAAAAAAATTTTTTTTCAGACAGGGTCTCGCTGTCACCCAGGCTGGAGTGCTGGAGTGCAGCAGTGCGATCAAAGCTCACTGCAGCCTTGACCTGGGCTCAAGCCATCCTCAGCCTCCAGAGTAGCTGGTCGCCATAGACATGTGCCACCATGCCTAACTTTTTGATTTTTTGTAGAGACGGGGTCTCACCACCACACCTGCCTAGTTTTTAATTTTTGTAGAACTGGGGTCTTGCTATGTTGCCCAGGCTTGTCTTGGAACTCCTGGGCTCAAGCAGTCCTTCTGCCGTGGCCTGGGATGCCCACTCCCTATCCTCCTTCCCTGCCTGGCCAACTTCTGTTCATCTCTCAAGATCCAGCTCCTCTAGGAAGCCTCCCCTCTCCTCCCCTCCCTGGGCTCCTGCCACTATGGTCTAGCATGCTCTGTGCTCACCCCATCCAACACTTCCCACAGGGAGATGTAATGACCTGTCTCACCTCCACAGGGAAGGAAATGGAATGCAAGACTCAGACAGAGCCCCCAGGATTCTCTACATTTAAGGTGGATGCGGACTTCCCAACACACTGCGCACAGTGACTCAGGGCTTGCTGAATTGTTTATTAAGCTGTATATCTCCTTTCTTTTTTTTTTTTTTTTTGAGATGGAGTCTTCCTTACTCTGTCACCCAGGCTGGAGTGCAATGGCACAGTCTCAGCTCACTGAAACCTCTGCCTCCTGGATCCAAGTGATTCTACTGCCTCAGCCTCCCAAGTAGCTGGGACTACAGGTGCACACCACCACGCCCTACTAATTTTTGTATCTTTAGTAGAGATGAGGTTTCACCGTGTTGGCCAGGCTGGTCTCAAACTCCTGACCTCAAGTGATCCACTGGCCTCGGCCTCCCAAAGTGCTGGGATTACAGGTGTGAGCCACTGTGCCTGGCCTGTTATCTCCTTTCTTAAGAATAAGAATAATTAAAAAAACCCCAGCATTTACATTGAATAGAGGGAAGACTACACCATTGTTCTAAATGGTTCAAAATTTGGCTTATCTATAGTAACCAGGTCATTTTATTCATTTACTTGTTTCTATTATATATTCATGAATACTTCAATTTTCATATGTATTTCACATATATACCATTCAAATTAAACAATATACAACAGGTTATCGTTAACAATTATTAACATTTATTAAGCACCAAGAATATACTGTGATGGTTGCTGTATGAAAACATAATTATCGATATAGTATCCCTGCCATTGAGCTTACAATCTAAAATGAAACACAAGGCTATGAGCCTACCTAAAAACTTCCTTAACTTAGAAATGGCTACTTTGGCAAATGAGTGAGGCAAAATGACCTATTATTGAGGTGCAGTGCTAATAAGGCTTTGAGTATGATCCAAAGAATCTTTTAGTTGTACCCATTTTTCCCGGTTATATCACACTTGCTAAGAAAAACAGTACTTAGAATTTTGGCATGAACAATGAATTATTTCAAATTGTCTTGTAGGACTTTAAACAAAGAGATGCTTACTGGCCTAAGTTTTCCAGCAGCCAGGGAAAGCCCTATTAAAAATATTATGAACTAGACCAAGTTTCTCTTTTAATCCACTTAAACACTTTTTATTTTTTTTTTGAGACGGAGTCTTGCTCTGTCACCCAGGCTGGAGTGCAGTGGCGCGATCTCAGCTCACTGCAAGATCCGCCTCCTGGGTTCAAGCCATTCTCCTGCCTCAGCCTCCCGAGTAGCTGGGACTACAGGTGCCCGCCACCACGCCTGGCTCATGTTTTTTTGTATTTTTAGTAGAGACGGGGTTTCACCGTGTTAGCCGGGAAAGTCTCAATCTCCTCACCTCGTGATCTGCCCCCCTCGGCCTCCCAAAGTGCTGGGATTACAGGAGTGAGCCACCACACCCGGCCCAGGTACACTTTTTAAACTTCTTCCTCTTCTCCTATACCTAAGGGCTCCAATGATACTACTTATCAGGGAAGAAAGTACTGTATCTAGATAAACTACCCTTAAGTATTACAGGCTTAGCAAGTTGAATTTCTAGAAAATACTCATTCATAATTTATTTTTATTTTTTAATTTTTTTTGAGACGGAGTCTTGCTCTGTTGCCCAGGCTGGAGTGCAGTGGCGCAATCTTGGCTCACTGCAAGCTCTGCCTCCTGGGTTCCCGCCATTCTCCTGCCTCAGCCTCCCGAGTAGCTGGGACTACAGGCACCCGCCACCACGCCCAGCTAATTTTTTTGTAGTAGAGATGGGGTTTCGGTGTTAGCCAGGATGATCTTGATCTCCTGACCTCATGATCCACCTGCCTCGACCTCCCAAAGTGCTGGGATTACAGGTGTGAGCCACCGCGCCTGTCCACTAATTCATATTTTAAAAGAGGACTGAGCAAAGACAGCAATGGAACCTCTGGCTACAGGAGATGCCTGGCTATGCCTGATATGTAAACAAACACAAGCAGTCGAGTTCAGGCCATGCATCTTCAAAGTGACGAAGAATATATGTAAATGCTTGTTTTCCTCCTCCATATTTCTCGTGTAGAGGTATATGAGAATTTAGCATCAAGACTCTATACTGCAAACCCTGTCCTATGTTGCCTATATTCATAGTATAATATTTAATAAATACTCCCAAGGTTGTCATTGCTGGTCACATATTAGCTGACAAAGGCACACTGAAGGGACTTTGATTCTTACTGTCAAATGCAAAGATTGTTTTAAACTACTGAACACATACAATCTTAAACTATGTGATTATTATTTTCAATCATTTATGATAATTTTAATTCTAAAAGATTACTAAAAAAAATTGGTTGTAGGGTATCTGAAAACAGAAATAGAATGTACTCTATAAAGTACATGCACAGAATTTTTAAAAATGCAGGCATACAAATATTTAATGGCAGAGTGGTAATAACCTGAGACTTTTTAAAAATGGCAAAACCATATTTCAGCAATTTTTGGAAAAAAAAACAAATATTTTCCCTAAGAAGTCTCTCTTGGCAACTTTCTTTTTAAGTAACAAAGCAGCAGCAACATTTTTAAATGTTCATAAAGCTTGCTTTCCATTAACAAGTTTATTAAGGAAGAGTGGTCCTGAAACTTCAGGATAAAACTTTTGATAAAAATTGAATCATTAATTTTGACCTAAAACAGACACTAAAACACCCCTCCTTCCAATTTAAGAGTGTCATTTATACCTCCTACTTATAGTAAATAAATCCAATTAATTATAAGATTTGAAATGGAAAATCTGAAACATATCAACATCATTTTCTTCTAATAAGATAACAGAAATTAACTTCAATGGATTTCCCCAAAAAGAGGAGAATAGAGTTTCTAAAAACTTAATTACAGCTGTGGTAAATGAATCTGGGTTTACCAATCTCAGATCTCAATGCACTTAGTTTCAGTTGGTATTCTGTGAGATGGCTAGCATTTCTGATTTAAGCATGTAGTATGTATTTTTTTAAGCCAAGGCAAGTTTGAGTATGTATAAAGCATAGATATTAGCATGGTTATAAAGGCAATATGACCGACATACACATTCAGTTTTCTGAAGCAATACGTTCCAAGCTACATACAATTTAATTTCATGTCCTATTCTAAGACTACATGCCTAACATTAAGCTTAGAAACAATTGCTGTAATACATTAAAAATACTTCATTTTCCAATATTGTAAAGTATATTTCCAAATATCTGGTATAAATTTTTTTGAACAAAAATTTAAAAGACATCCTACTAGCTAGCTATTACTACTGTGTTAAGTAATCATTTGAAGGAAGAATTCACAAGGAGAGCAGGTTATAAAACTAAGCATAATAATTATTGCATTTAACTAAAAAAAAATCAAGTAGTTCTGAATTACACTTGTTTTCTGTCTTAGCAATGTGCATATTCACTTTATAGCTACTAGTTTGATAAATATACTAAAGATTGTTTTGTTTTTCTTGGGTGGTTATTTTTCTTTTCTGTGTCCTTCCCCAACAGCAGTTGGAATCTTCTTTTGAATAGAAAGTAAATTAATGTTTATACTGTTTTTTCACCTGAGTCATGTAAAAGGTGACTCCTTTCATTTTAAAAAGTTATATTTAATTTTTGGGGGCCTTAATTAAAATTTAACATTTAACCACGTGTTTTTTTTTTTTTTGTAAACAGTCTACATGTCAACAAATGGATAAGGGTTAACAAACGCAAATACTGACTTCATCTGTGTTTTAAACACGATTACAGGAATTTTTCTTTTTTAATTAAAAAAATGACATAAAACCATTGATACAGGTCCTCTTCTCTCTCAACTGCTTTGAGATATAGCTTTAAATATGGGTAGATCAAGACAAGTAATGTTGGTAATCTCTTATCTTGCATAGAAAAGAAAAAATAAAGGAACTTATTTCCTTCCTAAGGTCTCAGCTAGTTTCTTAAGTCTTTTCTTCAGCTCCAATGGAAATTTCTCATAGCACTTCTTACAGACTGGCTTCATGTCGAACTCCACAAACTTATTCCTAAAGATAATAATTATAAAAAAAAAGAAATTAGTGGAAACATATTCAACAAAGATACATAAATGATGTGAAGTAATTGTACCGAACTAAACAAAGGCCACTAGGTGATGATATTATATTCATGTTAGTAAAAAACCATAATTCTAACCTCAATTCTTATTGTGATATATATATAAAAATTTAGTATCATTTGAAAAAAAAAGTCCTTATAAATTTGTTCTATACATCCATCTGTGTAACACAGACTGTAGATTACATTTTATTCAGTACTAAGTAAACAGGAAATCTAATGTAAATATAATTTACTTAAATACAGTCAATCACTTTTTTTTTTTTTTTTGGAAACAGAGCCTCGACTGTCACCCAGGCTGGAGTGCAGTGGTGATCACAGCTCGCTGCAGCCTCTAACTCCTGGACTCAAGCCATCCTTCCCACCTCAGCCTCCTGAATAGCTGGGACACAGGTGCATACTACTATGCCTGGCTAACTTAAAATTTTTTTTTTGTAGAGACAGGGTCCTGCCGTATTTCCTAGGATGGTAATCACATTTTAGAATACCTTAAAGATAAATTTATCTAAAGGAAAGAATCATATTTTTATAATGTGAATGATTTCTTTATTGGAGGCAACATGATCTTACTTAGTACTTTAAATCAGGTAGCCATGAGGTTTAATTAATTTTAAATTATAAGGGGTTATTTTGGTTATCTGACAGAAAGGTTGGAAGAAAGTTTTTAATCACTCTTACCATAAATGTAACCAGATCACCTGTGGTTGTATTGTAAGCGGTAGCTATTTGAAGAACTCAACTATTCTTTTGAAAAGCTAGAGCAATACACATTATTAATTTATTTTTAAAACGGTCCTGGAGAAGACAACTTTTCAGAGAGCCTCCTGACCATCTGTAATGCATTTCCAACAGGTAACCACAGGAGCTTATTACTGTTGAAATCCAGAGTGTTTAATTTTGAATTGAGTAAATATACAACTTGGTAAAACTTGTTCATTGTCTGTGAAATTATATTCAGGTAGCATTTGTGAAATAAATCTAGTGGTATATTGCTATCTATGACAAAAATTATAAAATCTGCTGATATTTTTACTGCATTTAAACATTATATTAAACTAGACTTTGCTTCAAGATCATTTTAAAGGACAATGTTAGTAACAAAGGAAATTCCTAAACACATATTTAAAATGAAAAATCTTCTATTTTAAAACACCACACTGGGAATTATTTTACGGCTTTTCTCCCAAGGTCATCTTAGAGCAAAAGCTATTAAAACTGCCATTTTTTTGATAAAAGAAAAAAATTATTCCTGTTTTCAGACAGACTACCTTAGCAAGCTTTCCAGTTTTAATCTTTTTTATATTATTTTTTTTTGAGACAGAGTCTCACTCTGTCGCCCAGGGTGGAATGCAGTGGCACGATCTCGGCTCACTGCAACCTCTGCCTCTCAGGTTCAAGCGATTCTCCTGTCTCAGCCTCACAAGTAGCTGGGATTACAGGCACCTGCCACCATGCCTGGCTAATTTTTTTGTATTTTTAGTAGAGACAGGGTTTCACCATGTTGCCCAGGCTGATCTCAAGTGATCTGCTGCCTTGGCATCTCAAAGTGCTGGGATCACAGGCGTGAGCCACCATGCCCAGCTTCATTGTTTTAATCTTACATTTACATTTAATTCCTCTTTATAGAAGGAAACATGTAAACTGAAACAAAATATTTTTAGAGCTCCAAACACAATGGTAACTATGAGAGAAAACTGGAACAATCATCCTAGTAATTCAAGAGAATTTCAAAGATTGAAATACTTCTCATAAAAATCAGGAATAAAAAAAGAGTTTGAAGACACTGAGGAAATGAATTCA
Source organism: Pongo abelii (assembly GCF_028885655.2). Lineage (NCBI taxonomy): Eukaryota > Metazoa > Chordata > Mammalia > Primates > Hominidae > Pongo > Pongo abelii. Next base: position 39,077,734 of record NC_071997.2, on the reverse strand, counting down.
TAAACAGTAGCATATGGGTATTGTATGAATGCATATTTGAACATCACAGAAGAAGATGTCTTATGTAAATCAGATGGACTTTGCTTAGATATGAAACATGCTGAAAGATTTTTTTTTTTTGAGACAGAGTCTCACTCTGTTGCCCAAGCTGGAGTGCAGTGGCAGTCATGGCTCACTGCAGCAGCCTCAGCCTCCTGAGTAGCTGGGACTATAGGTATGGGCCACCACGCCTGGCTAATTTGTTTATTTTTTTTTGACGGATGGGGTCTAGGCATGTTGTCCAGGCTGGTCTCAAAATCCTGGGCTCAGGCAATCCTTCCGCTCTGGCTTCCTAAAGTTCTGGGATTATAGGCGTGAGCCACCATGCCTGGCCATGTTGAAATAATTTAATACATAACTTAGAATATATGCATTTTAAAAAATATCAAACAACACTTATAATTTATCAATTAAATGATGTGGCAAGGAAACCAAAAATCAGGATTTTAAAAGCTACAGTTAATCAGACAAAAATCCTTTAAAACGTTTTCCAGGGTCTATTAAGAGATTAGAATTCTTCCCTTTAAATCCATTTTTAAAAAAATGAAAGAAATGTATATCATATGGTGTTTAAAAAATGAGGTGAGTGATTGAGCCTACAGAGTAAGTGAAGTACATGACTACAAAATTGTATTAAGTATGGGGTGTATTCATTTAATTTTTGTAATTTTAGCAGTTATGCAAAAGGACCAATTCTACATAGGACAAATATTTGTATTTCAATCTCTGATGACTACAAATACATGCCCAAAAGTTGCAGGGGGGGAAGAAAGCAAAAGACAGAAACAGAATAAAAACGTATTCCAAAGGACTAACCAAAGGAGAAAGTAGTAAAAATGATGACACAGGGATAGAAAAGTTTACAAACAGACTGGCTTTTTCTTTTTCTGCTTGTCCTTATCCTTTGCTTCTCTCTCCCGTTTGGCAAGTCGCCTCTTAAATTCTTCTGGCATTTTCTCATAACAGTGTTTGCAGACTGGCTTTAGGTCAATTTCAACAAACTTATCCCTTTGAGTAGGACAAAGAAGGAATAGAAGAAAGAACAGGGAACAATTAAAGGAAGAACCTTTACTTTCAGAAGGCCTGAACAGAAAGAGGAAATAAGAAATCAAATAATTCTCTTTTTCTAAATTCTAGGATTTTTTTTTAAGTGTCCCCCCAAAGTTTTCAGTCTTAGGATTCACACTGGACAAAACCATAGACTTACTTGAGTGTTAATTTAGTGTTGCAGGTAGAACAGGCAAAGCAGTTCACACACCAGGCCTTATTAAGAGCAGAGACCACTGGAGAAAGAGGAAAGAGATCTGGTCACATGGAAATACATCAGTATGGGGAGCAGGGCAGCTTAGAATTTCAACTCTAAAACAGAACTACGACTGTGTCTGTGGCACTTGGTGGAGGTTCTCAAGAACCTTTTTTTTTTTTTTTAAAATGAGACAGGGTCTTGCTCTGTAGCCCAGGCTGGAGTACACTGGCACAATCTTGGCTCACTGTAGCCCCAACCTCCCAGGCTCAAGTGATCCTCCCACCTCAGCCTCCTGAGTAGCTGGGACTACAGGTACACGCCACTACACCTGGCTAATTTTTTTTTTTTTTTTTTTTTTTGAGACGGAGTCTCGCTCTGTTGCCAGGCTGGAGTGCAGTGGCGCAATCATGGCTCACTGCAACCTCTGCCTCCTGGGTTCAAGCGATTCTCCTGCCTCATTTTCCCGAGTAGCTGAGACTACAGGCACGTGCCACCATGCCCAGCTAATTTTTGTATTTTTAGTAGAGACGGGATTTCACCATGTTGGCCAAGATGGTCTCGATCTCTTGATCTTGTGATCCGCCCGTCTTGGCCTCCCAAAGTGCTGGGATTACAGGCGTGAGCCACTGCGCCCGGCCTATACCTGGCTAATTTTTGTATTTTTTGTAGAGACACGGTCTTGCCATGTTTCCCAGGCCTGTCTTGAACTCCTGGGCTCAAGCAATCTGCCTGCCTCGGTCTCCCAAAATGCTGAGATTATAGGCATGAACCACCATGCCCAGCCAAGAACCTCTTTCTTGACAGCTTCTTTTCTTTTGTTTTTCAGACAGGGTCTCGCTCTGTTGTCCAGGCTGTATTGCAGTGGTGTGATCACAGCTCAAACTCCTGGGCTCAAGCAATCTTCTCATCTCGTTCTCCTGTGTAGCTGGGACCATAGGTGTGTGCTACCATATCTGGCTAATTTTTTATTTTTATTTTGTAGAGATGGAGGTCTTGCTATGTTGCCCAGGCTGGTATCGAACTCCTGGCCTCAAGAAATTCTCCTGTCTCGGCCTCCTTAAGTGCTGGGATTACAGGTGTAAGCCACCACACCCGGCCCTCAACCTTTATGTATACAGTTGTTGCTCAGTATGTGCAGGATACTGTTTCTAGGATGCTGTGAGGATACCAAAATCTCAGACGTTCAAGTCCCTGATATAAAATGCATATAACCTATGTACATTGTCTTGTTTATTTATTTTTGAGACGAAGTTTTGCTCTTGTTGCCCAGGCTGGAGTGCAATGGTGTGATCTTGGCTCACAGCAACCTCTGCCTCCCAGGTTCAAGTGATTCTCCTGCCTCAGCCTCCCGAGTAGCTGGGATTATAGGCATGCACCACCACACCCAGCTAATTTTTTGTATTTTTAGTAGAGATGGGGTTTCACCATGTTGGCCAGACTGGTCTTGAACTCTTGACCTCAGTTGATCTGCCCGCCTCGGCCTCCCAAAGTATTGGGATTACAGGCGTGAGCCACTGCGCCTGGTCCTGTCTCGTATACTTTAGATCATCTCTAGGTTAATTATAATGCCTAGTACAATGTAAATGATATGTAAATAGTCATTATACTGTACTATTTGTATTGTTATTTTGTTATTTTTCTCTAAATATTTTTGATCCATAGTTGGTTGAATCCACGGATGTTTGCATCCAGCTCCTGGATACGGAGGGCTGACTTTAATCTTCCCCTGTCCTTAAGTATCCTGTGAAGTTATAAATGATGTGTGCCATGTCTTACACCAGCAACTGTGCCCCCTTGGCCTGGGCACATGTGGCAACTGTCCATGCATCATGTTGTTTAGGTGAGCTTGCTGTTTCTGTCCCTACTGCTGTTGGCCCAACAAGGAAATATGAACTAGGTAAATAATTTTCAAAAATCCAGACATTAACTTATTTGCCCCTGTAGGAGTCTTTTTTCCAGAGCTGATGATAACAAGACAGCTTCCTTTGAAGCTTCTTTCACCGGGCATCTATTTCACAGAGGAGGGAGGTAAGTTTTATTTTCAATGGCACTAAAGATTGTTTTCCTGGATTGTTTTCACAAACTGCACATGAACAGTGTTCCAAAAGTATTTCCTGAATTAGGTGATGTCTGCAGGGAGCCATGAATCATGCTGAAAACAGGATTGTTCAAAACTTTGCCAGGAAGTCTCTGGCAGAATTGTGTTAGCAACTCTTAGCAAACACAGCTGCTTCCTTTCTGTTCCAATCAATCAGCCCAGCCTAATTACCACAGTACAAGGGTGGTAAGTCCTAGATATGCTTGCTGATAACTGCCAGCTTTTAGCATGTGCAGGTTAAAGTGCCTCTTCCTAACTACGATAGCAGATTAAACTGTTCCTAATAAACGTTGTTCTAGAGCTTCCTGAAACTGGACACAGAAACAGGTCTTAGGGTCCACCAGGGACTGTTCTCATGATTGCTGGCATACAACACTGCAGCAGTGGCCGAAAGTAGTGTCATAAATTAGTAACAAATCCAACTCTTTGATATTATCATCTTACTGCTACAGATTACTTGGAAAATACGCCAAAGACAGAGAAAAAGTAACTGATAATGATCACATTCCAAACCATAGCAATCACCAACCTGAATTTCCACATTACCCAAGTGTTTTTGTGTCAAAGTGGTACCAATCTAAAACTCACACAGATACTTACCATCACCTTCTATAACACGATTGCAGTGGAAACAAACATCACCAAATAGCTGAAAATAAAAAAAGGTGGTCAAAGTTCAAGATGTGTTAGAATTTTTAGAACACTGAACATTTCAAAATAGCTGGCTATCTAAATTGAAGGTTTATCACTACTAGAGAAAATCAGTAAAAGTTCTTTGACAAGTTTTTACTTCTTACAATGAAAGTAATTCACTATCATCAATTAAAAGAAAAACTTTCCGGATGACAGTCTGAACACCCAAATAAGTGATGCAAAATACAGAAATCTGTGAGTCCATATGGATAAGAAATAGACAAATGAATAAACCTACAGACGGGAGAGGAGGTGGGCTCTTGCTCAGGCAGAGCGCTGAGGACCGGACTATGGGTGGAGGGCATGGGGCTGGAGAAGCGTCGTCTGCAGCTGGCACAAAGACAAGAATCATCAAGGGGTGCTAAATCTAGGGCGGGTTGATGAGGAACAGGACATTTCCATGGTCATAAAATGACTGCCCACAGATTGCTTCTTTCTTACAAAGGAGGGAAGGAAATTGTAATTCACAGTGATGTTATCAGCCAGCACCATGCCTGGGAGATCACCAGTGCAGGAGAGGTATAAAATGCTCCAGGGGCAAGGTTCTGAGAGGATGCCCTGCCACTGTATGAGGCCGCAACCTGCTGTGTATAACCTCATCTAAGCACAGAGAAGCACCAGGTGAATCCTAGTGGAAAGTAGTCTATTAAAATGGGGTAGGGGCCCTCTGCATCCCTCCAAAATGTCAATGTCATCGAAAATTTTAAAAGGCTCTGGAAACGTTCCAGATTTAAGAAGGCTAAAGAAACATCACAGCCCTAGGCTGGGTCCAGTCTGGGAGTGGAAAAAATGCTGTGAGGATATTATTGACTCAAGCGACAAAACTAGAATAAATGGGTTAAAGTACGGTATCAATATTGATAACTACAATTATGTTAGAGAGTCCCATATTCTTGGGAAATATACAGTCAAGTATTTAGGGGTAAAGGAGTATGATGAACTTATTGGCAAATGCTTTAAAAACAGCCATCGTACTTGTATATAATATTCATGTAAGTATGTGTTTTACACAGGAAGACTGAGCGTGGGAAATGATAAAGCAAACTGTGGACTTGAATGAAAGGCATACAGGTATTCTTTGTATATTTTATAGTTAGCTTCTGAGTCTGAAATTATTTCCCAAATAAAAAGTTAAAAACAAATCTCTATTGAACAATGTACATCTTCCAAGAGATTTCCTTGTAGCTAAACTACTGATAAGCTTAGGTTCATAAAAGTCTATCTAGCATCCAGTGACTAAGGTCAATACCTGGTTATAGTGAGTTTCACAATACGCCAGGCCTTTCCTCTCATAATGGCGATGTCCGAGAAAGGGTTTCTCACACTTGGCACAAACAAAATGCTGGAAAAAAATTGCTATAGGTCATTTCTGAATTGCCATATTTTATATCTAATAAAGTAAACACCAAAGTTAACCTATTTTCAGAGAAGATGAAGGAAAGTTTGAGATAGTCATTTCATTTGGCCATAGGTGGCCCCATAATATAATACTTCTGCAGTTGTAATTCAGGTGTCTGTCTTTGAAGGTTACTTTAAGACATAGCCTATTATAATAGCCCAAAAAGAGAATAGAGGTGAGCATCTCAGTAGCACCTATAAAGAAGGAGCTGCTGCTGGATACAGACCATGGCACTTCCTGCTTCAAGAAGGCTTTAGGAGCCAAAGTGCATATCCTGTATCATTACTGAGACATTCATAAAAGCAGTGTACATTCTATATTCTTGGCTGTCAGCAAAGTCAACTGTCTTTAAAATGTCCATGTTTAATCTTTAGAGTCTCCTAATCTTGCCAGGACACCTGAATCATGAAGATTTGAAAGTACTGGTTACCCCTGAATCATGGAGATTTGAAAGTATTGGTTACCCCTTAATCATGGAGATTTGAAAGGATTGATTACCCTTTGCCATTTAGAACTCACCTCCACATGCCACTGCTTGCCCATGGCGTTCACCACGCGCCCTTCGATGGGCCGTCGGCAAGCGCCACAGATGGGGACCCCCATTTTATCATGGCATGGCAGGCAGTATAGCTCCCCTTTCAGCTCCCGTGCATCGGCAGTCAGCTCCTTCCTGTCCGTGAGAAAGACACCCAGCTTAATACTGAGAGAAAAACGGCCAACCGATGGGGCTAGCACACTTTTTAGAAGGTTTTTAAAGACATTACTATGACAATCCCTGCAAATTTCTTTTTCCCCCTTTAGAGGTGATCAGAATAACCTGAATTAATAGGCCCGAACAGGTTTCAGACTCCTACCAAAACATCTGTATCTTAAAAGGATAAGATGCAAGACTAGGTCACATACATACTACCACACCAGTCATATTCATCATTTCCTTCTTATACTATCACGTTACATTTTAGTCCACTTGTCTTCCTTTAAAAGCTACAGGGAATAATCACAGTGCTGAGGGTAGACTCAGTAATACTACCTGCTATGGTGTGACTGTGTCCCCAAAGTTCATGATCCCCAATGCAGAGGTGTTGGGAGGTAGGACCTCTAAGGGGTGATTACATCACAAAGGCTCTGCCCTCACAGATGGATTAATGCTGTTACTGAGGGGGTGGGTTCCTTATAAAAGGACGAGTTCAGCCTCCTTCCTTCTCTTCCTTCCTTCCTCCTCTTCGCCCACCATGTGATGCCCTCTGCTATGTAATGATGCAGAAGAAGGTCCTCACCAGATGCCAGCCCCTTGATCTTGGACTTCCCAGCCTCCAGAACCATGAGCCAAATAAACTTCTGTTGGTTACAAATTACCCAGTTTGTGGTATTCTGTTACAGGCGCATAAAATAGACTAAGACACGACCTTTCCAAGCAAACTGAGAAGTTGGGAGACTAGTTCCATTTACTAACAATTATTTAAATTGTCACAAGCTGTTGAAAAGAGTTATAGGTTAATAGGTTTATTTTCATAAACAACAAAATGCCCAGAATTTTCCTTCTCCAAATACTCAAATTAAACATTATTTTAAGTCTCCTGCATCTATAAACATTTGGTCAGAGATGGTCCCAATTAGTCAAATGGACTTGTTTGAATTTCAGCCCTTTTATGTAATTCTCTAGGAGAGATGCTAATGAAAAGTGGACAGAGGTGAATCCCCAAGAGGAAGGATAGGCAAGAAAACGAGATAAGGTACAAACTGATAATTCAATCACAAAAGATGAGATGGCTGAACTTATACAACCAAACTGTTTTCTTTCCATCTTTTTTTTTTTTTTGAGACGAGTCTTGCTTTGTTGCCCAGGCTGGAGTGCAGTGGCGTGATCCACGCTCACTGCAAGCTCCGCCTCCCGGGTACACGCCATTCTCCTGCCTCAGCCTCCTGAGTAGCTGGGACTACAGGTGCCCCCCAACACGCCCGGCTAATTTTTTTATTTTTAGTAGAGATGGGGTTTCACCATGTTAGCCAGGATGGTCTCGATCTCCTGACCTCATGATCCACCCGCCTCGGCCTCCCAAAGTGCTGAGATTACAGGCGTGAGCCACTGCACCTGGCCCAAACTGTTTTCTTAATATTTGGCCTACTGTTTCTTCTCCATCCCTACTATAATTTAGCAAGTAAGTTCACATTAACTACAGTAAAGAATTTTTTTTTATTTTTTTTTGAGACGGAGTCTCGCTCTGTCTCCCAGGCTGGAGTGCAGTGGCGCAATCTCAGCTCACTGCAAGCTCCACCTCCCGGGTTCCTGCCATTCTCCTGCCTCAGCCTCCCAAGTAGCTGGGACTACAGGCGCCCGCCACTGTGCCCGGCTAATTTTTTTTTGTATTTTTTAGTAGAGACGGGGTTTCACCGTGTTAGCCAAGATGGTCTTGATCTCCTGACCTTGTGATCTGCCCGCCTCGGCCTCCCAAAGTGCTGGGATTACAGTCATGAGCCACCGTGCCTGGCCAAGAATCTTTATCCACTAAATTTTTATACTAGGCAGCAAACTGAGAAAAATTCATAGCCTAAGAATTTATCATAACTTATTGAAGACAAAAAATTAAATATATTTCTTTTAGATATAAACCAAGCCAAATTAAATAAATAGAACAACATCTTTTAAGATAATACCTAATTATTACAACTGTAAAAGTTATGCATGTACAGACATAAGACCTTTTTTTGTTTTTAGCCCTTCGATTGGAAAAACATAGTGATGACAAATATTTCTGGGGCTACTGGGAATATTTTTAATATGGACTGATAGTTGATATTATAATATTATTGCTAATTTTCTTAGGCATAATAAGAGTATTGTGGTTCTGGCCAGGTGCAGTGGCTCATGCCTATAGTCCCAGCACTTTGGGAGGCCGAGATGAGTAGACTGCTTGAGTCCAGGAGTTTGAGACCAGCCTGGGCAACACAGCAAGGCTTCATCTCTACAAAAAATTTAAAAAAATTAGTCAGGAAGGGTGGTGTGTGCCTGTGGTCCCAGCTACTCTGGAGGCTGAAGTGGGAGGACTGCTTGAGCCCAGGAGGGTGAGGATGCAGTGAGCTATGATTGCCCACTGCACTTCAGCCTGGGCAATAGAGCGAGACCCTGTCTCAAGGAAAAAAAAAATTTACAAAAAGTATCGTGGTTCCATAGGAAAATGCCCTTATTCTAGGAGATGTATACTGGGAGTCATGAGAAATTTTAGAGGTATGTGTATACAGGCACACGTGCACACATACATAGGAGGGTGAAACAAGAATGTGGACTGTATGCACACAAGCATGGCAAAATGTTAACTGGTGAAACGAAATTAAGGGTATACAGGTTTCATTATATCATTCTCTTGACTCTTCTATAGGTTTAAAATTTTCTAGACTAAAAATTGGAGAAAAACAATTTGGTTTGCTAGAGTAACAGAAATATAGATAAATGTAATCTTTCATTCCCCCGCTTGTGTAATCAAAAAGAAACAATTCCAGTACCCGCAGTTGGCGCAGTTGAAATGGTCTGGATGGTAGGGGTCATTCTTGAATATCAGAGGCTGCTCATCGATGATAGCATGGCATTTCTGGCAGATGTATTTCCCAAGGCCTCTGGCTTTCTCACGATTATGACAGGGGCGACACAGGTGTCTAAACAGAGCCAAAACTTAAATTTAAAATTTTAGGTTCTTTCTAATGGTTAAAAAGAAATATGCTTCCCTTATCTCTGAAAAGAAATAAAACAAACCATTTCTTAAAAAAAATCACTCCTGTGCTTAACAGGGCAGAATCAAGCTACATGAAAAATGTGTTCCAACCCTAATATCTGACTGATTTTTAAGAAACTCCATCTAGGTACATCCCCCATTGGTAGTTCAGCCATGCATGGAGCAGTTATGCCCTGTGAACTGCAACACAAGGGTCCACTCCCAGCAGCAGCACTCAGTGAACACACTGCAGTGTCTGAGTTCCCATGCCCTCAATTCAGTGTCCTACAGAACTGCCTTACATCCCACATGGAGAATACACATGATCTTGTCACAGTCACATTATCCACCCTCATCTGACAAGGATGAAAATCCACCTACCTCCCAGCATTCTTGACAAACCCGATATCTGCCAGAACTTCCTGGCAGAGGTCACAGCGGAAGCACTCGGGATGCCAGCTGTTATTCATGGCTTTGATAACTCGGCCAATGATGAATTCACCTGTGGGAAAGCAACACACAAAGGATGTTACTAAGTAACATCCTAGGTAACAAGCATGGCACTTTATTTACTGAGACAGCAATTAAGGAAAAACAGTGAGGAAAAAAACCGTTGAAGCCTTTCTCAATAGAAGAACTTTTTTTTTTTTTTTTGAGACAGTTTCACTCTTGTTGTCCAGGCTGGAGTGCAATGGCGCCATCTCGGCTCACTGCAACCTCTGCCTCCCGGGTTCAAGCAATTCTCCTGCCTCAGCCTCCCAGGTAGCTGGGATTACAGGCGCCTGCCACCACACCCGGCTAATTTTGTATTTTCAGTAGAGATGGGGTTTCTCCATGTTGGTCGAATTCCCGACCTCAGGTGATCCGCCCGTCTTGGCCTTCCAAAGTGCTAGGATTATAGGCGTTTGAGCCACCACACCTGGCCAGTAGAAGAACTTTTTATTTATGTGTCTACCAGAGTAAGCACATTAGAAAAAAAGTTTTTATTTCATCTGAATTTTTGTTTTTGATTCAGCAGCCACGTTTTTGGGCTGTTTTGTGTCATCTCTGAATCTAGCTTTCCTTTCCAAATGAGCTACTAGGCTCCTTTTGGTTATTTCTGGTCATTGTCAACATAGACAACTGAAATCTACAGCACAGTTTCTTATAACCCATACTTAATTTATTCTTTCATTAAACCTTTAGAACATTCTACCCAGTTTCTTCAATCTCTGGAAACCTGGCAGAGGTATTAGCAACCAGTGAAGTGGCCAATGTGCAAGCAAGTCCATCACTTATGCACCGTGCAAGCAACGCTTAAGCATCCCTAAGCATCTGAAGCACCTCACTGATGTCTTCCCTGCCTCTTTCCTGGCAAAACCAAAAGCAAGTAGGTAAAGGTTGTGTTAACACAGGAAAAGAACACTACCAAACGCCACCCGATAGGAGTCCTAGTTCATCCCCAAACACCTCTACCTTAAATGTCCTTAAAAATCAATTATCTCTAGGTTTTGATACTCCTCCAGCTTGTTATATATTAACAATAGGGAAGAGGAGTGATGAAGTATCCAACAGTTATTCATAATGAGCACTAAAAACCATTTTTACCATCGATACTTCACCAGTGTGAAACGACTGAAGTAATTTGGAAACTTACTTTTTTTCCCCCCAAGATGGAGTTTTGCTCTGTCGCCCAGGCTGGAGTGAAGTGGTGCAATCTCAGCTCACTGCAACCTCTGCCCCCTGGGTTCAAGCGATTCTCCTCCTCAGCCTCTTGAATAACTGGGATTACCAGCACCTGCCACCATGCCCAGGTAATTTTTGTATTTTTAGTAGAGACAGGTTTCCCTATGTTGCCCAGGCTGGTCTCGAATTCCTGACCTCAGGTGATCCTCCTCCCTCCGCCTCCCAAAGTGCTAGGATTACAGGTGTGAGCCACCGCGCCTGGCCGGAAACTTACTTTTTACTTGACATTTAGCAGTAAAACTTACCACACTGATGACAGCAAGGGGCAAAGAGCATCTGAAAGTCATGTTCACAGTACTTTCTTCCTTCAAACTGAAAGAGAGGGTACCACCAACTTACAAACACGAAACAATCACAGGAGAAATATAATTATTTGATGAAGATATACAGGAAAGATGTTTCTAAACTAAGAGTTCTACTCTAAGAATTTATAACTCTACTGGGATTTTAAAAAGCAGATACTCTTTTGCACCATCCATACATCTACATGTTGGTACAGGAAAGACATACGGAATAAGTAGAGGCTAGAGTGAACAGTACACCTACAGGGACTGGTGACCTGGCCTCTGACTGTGCTGAATTGTTTTCTGGCTCAAATACCCTGCCTTTAATGAATCTGATAAAAGCTATGGATCACCTCTCCCTCCAGAAAATATGCACATACATACAACTCTCCTCCCACATTTTTCAGGTCGATATCTGTAATTCTCACTGTAACCTCACATATTTACAAAGGGCAAATATTCTAGCACATTGTATTTTATTATTTTTTTAAATGGGAGTCTTACTATGTTGCCTAGGCTAGTTCATGGTCTCCTGGCCCAAAGCAATCCTCCTACCTCATTCTCTCAAAGCACTGGGACCACAGGCGTGAGCCAGTATGCTCAGCCCTAGCACATTTTAAAATGACCAAAATCCATTAAAAAACATTCTTTTAACAGCCAAGATTTTTACATCTTTCATTTCTTGAACTGTTTTCATTTTATGTGCTCCAATTTTATCCTAGTATATTTTTTGTACTTGTCTTTAACTGATCACCCTATCATACTTTTCTGCAATTAAAAAATACATATAACATGAAATTTTAAAATGTGCTTTCTGAATCCATAAGGCTGTAAAGGTTAACATTTATTTTCTTCTGTATTATCATTAGAATGATTGGTATAGGACAAGCAAGACATAAATATTAGTTTTTTTATACTATGTTTACTTGAAAATCGTATCTTAGTGATGGTGAAATGACTAGGGCTGCCCTTTCTTCCCACAATTATTTCATGTATCTCATGCATCAATATGGCTTTCCACTAGAAGACTCAGGTTCAATATTAATTCTAGGTCTATTTTCTATTTTGGGTGTTGCTTTTTTTTTTTAAATATAGAAATGCTAAGAAGCCTTTTTCACATTACTAACTTGTGAGAAATGTTATAGTAATGTCTCCCCTTGAGTCTTTGAGCTCCTTACAAGTTATATGCCAAAAGTCATACACTGTCTGATTATCAAAATCCATTTTTAATGATATCCATTTTTAATGTATCAGTTGTCAACTCAGTTTCCTCAAATTATGGCTATAGATTTAGTTCATCCAATTTAGTGAACATATCTACCATAGCTTAACTGGCAAAGTCAGTTCTTACTGTTGAACCAACCAAAGCAGATTTTCTCCTAGAAAAATAACTTTTTTTTCCCCAGAGTCTCGCTCTGTTGCCCAGTCTGAAGTGCAGTGGTACAATCTTGGCTCACTCTAACCTCTGCCTCTTGGGTTCAAGCGATTCTCCTGCCTCACCCTCCTGAGTAGGTGGGATTACAGGCACCCGCCACCATGTCCAGCTAATTTTTGTATTTTTAGTTGAGATGGGGTTTCACCATGTTGGCTAGGCTGGTCTCAAACTCCTGACCTCAAGTGATCCTCCCACCTTTGGCCTCCCAAAGTGCTGGGATTACAGGTGTGAGCTACTGTGTCCAGCTTTCACTTTTTAATTCAAATGAATAAGCTGTAATGTATTTAATGTATCTTTTTGTTTTTAGACTAGGTCTTGCTATGTTGTTCAGGCTTGTCTTGAACGCTTGGGCTCAAGTGATCCTTCTACATCAGCCTCTTGAGTCGCTGGGATTACAGGCACACACTACCTTGCCCAGATTGGTTTTTAAAGTTTATTAACAGAAGATAATAAATTGATATGCTATTACTCAATACTATGCCATACTACATTATAATGTGCAGCCAAAAGTACAAGTATTTATGAAGCGCGATATATTTCTGATGAATGTATGCCATCTATATGCATAAAAATCTGATGTTTAGCTTTTAGCAGTAATTAATGGAACTACCATATGATCCAGCAATCTCACTACTGGGAATATATCCAAATGAAATGGAATCAGTATGTGGAAGAGATATCTGCACTCTTATGTTTACTGCAGCACTATTCACAATAGCCAAGATTTGGAAGCAACCTAATTGTCCATCAGCGGATGAATGGATTAAAAAAATACGGTACATATACCCAGCGGAGTACTCTTTGGCCATAAAAAAGAATGAGATCCTGTCATCTGTGGCGACATCGATGAACCTGTAGGACATTACATTAAGTGAAATAAGCACAGAAGGACAAATACTACATGATCTCACTCATGTGGAATCTAAAGAGGTTGATCTCATAGAAATAGAGAGTAAAATACAGGTTGCTGGAGGCTGGGGAGAATGGAGTGGAGGGGATGGGGAGAAGATGGTCAATGGGTACAAAGTTATAGTTAGGATGAATAAGTTCTAGTGTTCTATTGCACAGTAGAGTGACTTTGGTTAATAATATATTGCATTTCAAAATATTTCAAAATAGCTATTTCAAAATAGCTAGAAAAGCGGTATTTTGAATGTTCTTATGACAAAGAAATTATCAAGGTACGAGGTGATGGATATGTTAAATACCCTGATTTGATTTTTACACAATGTATACATGTATTGAAACATCACACTGTGCCCCATGTGTGTAATTATTATGTCAATTACAAACAAAAAAACAAAATGACCACAAAACAGCCTTCTGTATCTGCTGGGTCTGCATCCTTGGATTCAATCAACCAAGGATAAAAAAAATGTGGAAGAAAAAACCCAAAACAATAAAAAAAATACCAATAGAAAAATAAAAATAATACAAATTTTAAAACACAGTATAACAACTATTTACATAGCATTTACATTTTATTAGCTATTATAAGTAATCTAGAGATAATGAAAAGTATACAGGAGGATGTGCATAGGTTACATGCAAATAAGTACACCATTCTATATCAGGGACTTGAGCATTCAAAGATTTTGGTAAACTCTGAGGGTGACGTGGGAGTGGGGTGGAGGGGGTGTCCTGGAACCAATCCTCTGTGGATACCATAAGACAACTGTATAAAAACTCATAAATAACTCCATTAATTTAGTTAGAAATGATCAACTTTTATTCTGTATTAAATGAAAGAGAAACATGTATATTGCATAAAAACACAAAAAAGTAGCCCAGCGGTGTATGTATGTGTATATATATATATATTTTTTTAGAAGGTTGAAAATATAATCACTGTATAAGATAAAATAAAATTAGGATTAACTATAATTTGGAAACATCTTTTAACAAGACAGGTAGGAGTCAAGAACACTGACCATGGATCCAGACTGCCTGCGTTCAAAATCTGGCTGAAAGACTCATTGTGTGGCCTTGGGCAAGTTGCTTAACCTCTCAGGGCCTCCCAAGAGTCAAAAAGCGATACTGCTTTGGTCTGTTTGTTCTGGCTCATGGCATACCCTCACTGTGACATTGTGAAAAACATATTTGGTCTTCCTCCCAGTTTCTTGGCATACAGCTCCTAAAATCCTTGGAATCTTAAAAGTGATGTCTTTGTATATGTTAATGAGGTGCCTCGTGACTGGCAGCCCCTAGGTAGATTTAGGATGGGACTGGTTACTAGAAAGACCAAGGCAGAATCATATGGTTGGGGTTTTCAGCCCCACCCTCCAGCCTTCAGGAAAGGCAGAGAGGAGCTGAAGGTTAAGTTGATCACCAGTGGCCAAGTGTTTAATTCATCATGCCTACATAATGAAGCCTCCGTAAAAATTTAAAAGGACAGGGTGCAGACAGCTTCTGGATAGCTGAACACAGTGTAGTTTCCCAGAGGGTGGTGCAGCCAGAGAAGGTGTGGAAGCTCTGACCACCTTCCCCTATATACCTCACCCTATGTATCTCTTCATCTGTATCCTTTGTAATATCCTTTTTTAAAATTTATTTTATTATTATTATTTTTTTTTCAGAAACAGGGTCTTGCCCTGTTTTTCAGGCTGGAGTGCAGTGGCATGATTATAGCTCACTGTAGCCTCCAACTCCTAGGCTCTAATGATCTTCCCACCTCAGCCTCCCAAGTAGCTGGGACTGTGTGTGCCATCAGGCCTGGCTAATTTTGTTATTTTTTGTAGAGACAGGATCTCACTATGTTGTCCAGGCTGCTCTTGAACTCCTAGCTTCAAGCAATCCTCCCACCTGAATCTCTCAAAGTGCTAGGATTACAGGAGTGCTCTACCGTGCCTGGCTGGTAATATTGTTTATAATAAACTGGTAGAGCCAGGCATGGTAGCATGTGCCTATAGTCCCAGCTACTGGGGAGGCTGAGGTAGGAAGACTGCCTGAGTCCACGAGATGGAGGCTGCAGTGAACTGTGATTGTTCCACTGCACTCCAGTTTAGGTGACAGAGCTTGACTTTGTCTCAAAACAAACAAACAAACATAATACTAATAATAAACCAGTAAACGTGTTTCCCTGAGCTCTGTGAGTTGCTCTAGCAAATTAACAGAACCAGAAGAGGGGGCTGTGGGATCCCCAATTTACAGAGCATGTCAGCCAGAAGTACAGGTGAAGCAATCTGGGGCTTTCAATTGGCATCAGAAGGAGAAGACAGTTCTAGGGCTGACCCCTCCATCTGTGGTCTCCAGGTAGATAGTGTGGGAATTGAATTGGAGAACGCCCAGCTGGTGTCCACTGCAGAACTGATTGCTTGCTTGGTGTGTGGGGAAAAATTCCCACACGTTTGGTCACAGAAGAACTTGTGTTGATTGTTGTGGTGTGCAAGCAGAGGGAAAACGGTTTGTGTTTTCTATCCACCTCATTCACAATTTCTTACCAATGCTCTTTGCTTTGCTCTCCCAGAGCTTTCCCTTAAAATGGATAAATTCTTCTGAAATTAGTCAGGGGATGAAAAAGGCTAAGTCCTAAAAGGAAAACTGTTGGCTGGGAGCAGTGGCTCATGCCTGTAATCTCAGCACTTTGGAAGGCCGAGGTGGACAGATAATGAGATCAGGAGTTCGACACCAGCCTGACCAACATGGTGAAACCTGTCTCTACTAAAAACACAAAAATTAGCCAGGCGTGGTGGCATGCGCCTGGATTCCTAGCTACTGAGGAGGCTGAGGCAGAAGAATCGCTTGAACCCAGGAGGCGGAGGTTGCAGTGAGCCGAGATCATGCCACTGCACTCCCGCCTGGGTGACAGAGTGAAACTCCGTCTCAAAAAAATAAATAAATAAAAAATATAAATAAACAAATAAATAAAAAAGGAAAGCTGTTGTAACTACTGTCTACGTCTCTAAATTCAGCATATATAGTCATCCGCCGGATAACATTTCTGTCAACAATGGACCATACATACTACCATGGTATATGGTATATTTACTGTACTTTTTCTATGTTTAGATACTTTTAGATACACAAATACTCACCATTGTGTTACAACTGCCTGCAGTATTCTGTATAGTAACATGCTGTACAGGTTTGTAGCCTAGGAGGAATAGGCCATACCATATAGACTAGATGTGTTGTAGGCTATGACATTTAGGTTTTTTAAATACATTCTCTGATGTTTGCACAACAATGAACTTGCCTAATGACACCTTTCTCAGACATTTGCCTGTGGTTAAGGGGCGTGCATATCTGTACCGAATATAGAATATCCAACACAGTTCCTAAAGCCAAGCTTCTCCTTAACAAGAAAATACATAAGGCAGGGAAAGACTAAGCCTTATGGGTTTCAGCACTCCCTAACTAATCCTTTTTGATGGGTATCCTGGAGCAATTAATGATAGTAAGGTTTGAGATTTCTTTCTTTGCAATGTGAGAGAAGTACTATTGTGAATATAAACATGTTTTCAGGCAAAGAGAAAAGGATCCAGAAATTGAGTCCTTCAAAACCAGAATAAGAGGACTTAGAAATAGATTTCCTTGCCACCATTCATCCTGCAAATCTCTTGCACTCTGGACTATGCTTCTCCAGTGTCACAACTACTGTTAATTCCAGGTGGAGAACTACTTCTGCTATAACGAGCTGCCTCTTTTCTACAGTGTGTAGAAATGATCAAACATAGTATAGCTCAACTTTTGAGCCTGAGAGAAAGGCCAGAAGTTGATCCAAAGTAAAACTCTAGGATATAAAATTTTTTAAAAATCAAGAATCATAAATTGGGAAGAATTAAATTTCTATAAATATAACCTTTCTAGGTAACTACACATTACATCCCCAAACTGATTTAAACAACAAATACAATAAGCCTGTTAGAAATATTAATGGTCCAAATTAGTAGTATTTACAAACAAAATGCCTTAAGAACCCTGGGGTCCCACCACTTGTGGAAATGGGTTGCTCTGTGTGGGGGAAGATGAGCTCCAAGAATGGCTCTAACTGTTTTAAGTTTTGGAGTTCTGTAAATATTCCCTTTAGGGGAAAAAACAATTATTCTGAGCTGCTTTCAAGTAAGCTCAGAACGGGAAACCAGCTGAAAGTCTCATTTCCAGTCAAGTGCAAAGTTGCAAATGTTCATTTGGTACTTTATACCAGTTTGTCATAAACTGCCTTGAAGTGAGTGGATCCACAGATAAACAGATGTGCTGGTTGGAAGTGTCTTCCATTTTGGTTTCTGCCTTCCTGAATAATCAGAGTAAATGAGTGAAGAAACCTCTTTGTAAAACATCTTGCTACAAGATTGCTCATCATAAACGGGTCTTTCCTGGCCAGGTGTAGTGGCTCACTCCTGTAATCCCAGCACTTTGGGAGGACGAGGCGAGCAGATCACCTGAGGTCGCGACTTTGAGACCAACCTGACCAACATGGAGAAACCCCGTCTCTACTAAAAATACAAAATTAGCTGGGCATGGTGGCGCATGCCTGTAATCCCAGCTACTTAGGAGCCTGAGGCAGGAAAAGCACTTGAGGCTGCGAGGCAGAGGTTGCGGTGAGCCGATATCACACATTTGCACTCCAGCCTGGGCAACAAGAGTGAAACTCCGTCTCAAAAAAATAAAAATAAAAATAAAAAATAAAAAAAATGGGTCTTTCCTGTTAATGCATTTTGTGATGGGAAAAAAGGGACACATTTGTGAAATCCAAACTAAGGAGAGAGAAATGTGAAGCACCAACAAAGAACCCAGCCCTGAGCATGTACTAAGTCAGGGTTAATCAGTTGCACACCAGGTCCCTAGTCCTTGGTTCAGTCCATCCCACTCTGCAATACTTCCTGGACTTAAATCACTCTTGTAACTGTTGGCTCCACTTCACTCCCAAAAGTATTTTCTTACGGGAAAAATTAAGATACTTCTCTTACTGCAGATAATGCTGGATGTCACAAAGATTTAGGAACCACTATAGTTAGCGTTAGGGCCTCTGGGTTGAAAGGGTATTTCCCTGGGGAAATGGCATCTAATCACTTGAGCTCAGGAGTTCGAGAACACGGCAAGACCCTGTTTCTGCAAAAAAATTTTTTTTAATTATCTGGCTGTGGTGGTGTGTGCCTGTAGTCCCAGCTACTGGGGACGCCGAGGTGGGAGGATTGTTTGAGCCCAGGAAGTCAAAGCTGCAGTGAGCCATGATTGTGCCACTGCACTCCAGCCTGGGTAACAGGGTGAGACCCTGTCTTAAGAAAAAGAAAAGAAAGAAAAAAAAAAGAGAAACTGTAGTTGAGACAGAAATACTGGTGCTCATTTCTTCAGATATATGAGCTGGTAAGTGGTTAGGAAACAAGGATCTCATTCTATACTTGCCTCTGTGGCCAAAGGGAAGAATGTCCTATTTAATTCAAAGTACCAGAAAGTTCTACCATAAAAGTAAATCACATTTTCAAGGGGAGGTGAGTGCACAGACCCCACCTCTAAGTTTTCCTAACTAGTCTTCTAGAGAAAAGAAAAATTAGAGGCTATGGAAATCAGGGAAGGAAGTTGTTTTGATAACGAGACAAAAGCAATAACAAAGATACAGAGTGGCGAAGATGCATTCATTATACAAAGACTGAAGCACATCAGTCATGTCCCAAATGGAAAGCAAACTGGGTAAGTTTCCAAGCTTTCCTTTCTGGAAAACAACTTATTGCTGGATATAACTGAAAGTGAAGATTATTTGTTAGCAGCCTTGGATAGTTTTTTTCTCTAATATCATTTAACCAAAAAGAAATGTCTTATTCTCTAGATGCAGGTTTACACATCCCTGGGCTGGTTTTAATGATAAACAATGTAGCCAAAATAGCAATCTTCCTCAGGACCCAACAGAGCTTGAACTGGGCAACAGCCCTTGAATAGCCTAGCTCTGGGTATTCATCGCATCTTTTGGAATAACAGCACACAGACCCAGGGAGGGTATTTATAGTCCAGTGTGAGGGGTGGGCAGGACGAGATGAGTCACACTTTATTCTTCGCTGCTCAAGGCTGTTCTGAGCCTTTCCCTCTGACTCAGCACCAGTGGCCTCACAGCTGACAGGGCCTAAATGCGGCAGCAGGAGCTCAGGAAGCGGTCATCCTGCTTAATGAAGGTAGCTTAACCATCATGTTCATTCCTAAGTCGCAGGCAAAATGGAAGAAAGAAGGTGACGGAGGGCTGGAGCTCCAGGGTGCTCACAGGGGAAACAGCAAGCCAGGGATATAAGGAAAATGTTTGGGAAAACAGAGACTGTCTTTTTCTCTGAGTTCTTCTCTATTGCTCCCCTGGACCGAGCTCTCCTAAGGCCTTTGTCATAATCACCCATTTCAATAAAAATATCTTATATTTAAAAATATGTAAGGGAAAGAATATCGTATTGGATACCAGGAGACCAGCTAGGTTCTCATGGTCTTTCATGTCACAAACCTGCTGTGTTATCAGACATTTCAACCTCTCTGGACTATAGGAGAGAAAAAAAAAAAGGGAGGGATAAAGAAGGGATTCATATAGTGAGAAGACCAATGCTCTCTCCAAGCCAGCTTTCCAGAATTCCCTTCAATGTGCCTTGGGAGTCTCATCTCCTTCCTTGCCATAGTCCCAGCAGGCCTCCAAGGTGCCAAGGTAGAAGTAGGTCCTCGGGTCCCTTTACCTGAATTGAGTCATGGCTCACCACCACTACCACCAGCAAACACCCTCTCTTCTTGCTGCCACAGCATCTAGGGATTTCCCATTCCTTCTTCTCACCAGCTAATCACAGTCTACCTATAGCCTCAGTAGGGGGTCTCTATGCCCGACGCCTCCATTCCCACCTCTGGAGCTCCTCTCCCGCCCTCTTCTGCTGTGGTACATTGGCCTCTCCTGCTCCTGTCCATCCTCACAACTGTCATTTGCCCATCCCTAAATCCATCATCCTTGCCCAAAAGATTCCCACTGCCCAGGGAAGGAGTCAGGAAGAACAGTAAGAAGATAGATAGAGCATGTTTGGAGGCCTAAAGAAATAAAGTTAAAAAAAAAAAAAAAAGAACTAGAAGAAAAGAGAAAAAACGAAGACCTCTTTCCACTGCTAACGTTTTTGTTGTTGGGAATGTGTGTTTTGGGGACACAATAGGAGCTTAAAAAAATGTGTGCTAGTGAATAAAATAGCATTCCCTAACCCAAACCCTTAAAGCTGTTTCCCAGAGTTGACATTATTACATACTTGCTAGCCCTGTATTTCATGTACCCATGATGGGGTAAACAGCTTTTCTGTGGGCTGGCCTGGGAACCCCGCTCTCATGTTTGTTTCTATGGGAAAATGCTGCCTAAGTGGCATACAATGGACTTACCAATGATCTTTGTAAACTACCTTTCCTTGCTCAAGCATGGTTTATGTAACAGGGAAACATAAAAATCTGCTAGGCAAAAGAAGAAATCAAAGAGCAGCCATCTCCAGCTATAAAATAATTCTATATAAATATATTATCATATATAGATGTGCATATATATATACAAATATGTAAGAAGTAAGGTGGTAAAAGTAAATTACCTATTTGATCTAACACACACATACACCTCACTCTCACCTTCAAATGATAGCCTGGGGTCAGCATCTCTAGATTATCCCCCAAAATACATGTTTATTGTGAGAAAGGAGTTTCAGTAGGCCAGAAATGGTGGTTCATGCCTGTAATCCTAGCACTTTGGGAGGCCGAGGATCACCTGAGCCCAGGAGTTTGAGACCAGCCTGGGCAACATAGGGAGACTCCGTTTCTATGAAAAATAAAATTAGTCGGGTGTGGTGGCACGTGCCTGTAGCCCCAGCTACTCAGGAGGCTGAGGCTGGAGGATCACTTGAGCTTAGCAGTTCAAGGCTGCAATGAGCTATAATCATGCCACTACACTCTAGCCTGGGCTACACAATGAGACATTGTCTCAAACAAAACAAAACAATAAAAAACAACTAGAAAGGGGTTTCAATAATGTTGAGAATACCAAATACACTACAAAGGAAGTGCAGACCATATGCTAACACCCGAGGATCAAGAAAAACAAGTATTTGGAAAAGAATATAGGCAGCCAGAAGAGCTAAATGTAGACAGTATAGTTCCCTAAAATACTTTTTTTTTCCTTAGAAAATAAATGCATGGACGCTCCTGGCTCGAGGCTGGGAAGTTGTGGAAGGAGTGATGTACAGCACACACTCTCCTTTAGAGTGGGTCCAGTGGTCCTCTGAGAAGGGGGAAAGACACAGAGACAGGAATGGGTGAGGTGTGTGGGGGGCCTGAGTGTGGCTGAAGACTCAGAAAGAATTTTGTATGTGGAGCTGAGCTGCTTAGGTCTGAAAGGCTCTGTCATAAGGGACTCTGGGTTCTGAAATAGGATGATGAACTGAGCAATACAAATGCAGGGTCTGTGAGGGTATCCCAATCACGCCACTGCCCATATGGGCCATAGAGATGCCACCTCTGACCTCACAGCTATCAAATACCTAGCATGCATCTGGCACTTCAATTCAGTCTTTCATCATGAAACTGAACATGAAGGATGAGGCCTCAGGAAAGAAGGGCAGGAAGCGGGAGGGTGGGGAATGGCACCTCCCTGCTTTTGTCCAGCACAACTCACCTCATAGAAGAGTCCTTCTGGGAACTGCTGGAAGCACTGAGCGCACACAAAACACTGCTCATGGTACAGCTCCCCGTTACTGTTCACGATCTTCTCAGCGGGCGCAAAGCCGCCCTTGCAGCGCTCGCAAGTGGCGCTGGCCAGGGCATTGGCCATGTTGCTGTAACACACAAAGAACAGCAGGTTGCAGACCGTCAGCCTCTTCTTAGATCGAAGATCAAACAACACTAAGAACCGAGCAGCAAATTCTATCTGATCACAAAAACCCTATTTTATCTAAAAAGCTCAATTTCTTGCCTGTTCCTTACATGCTCTGAACTCGGACTCTTCAGCCTCTTTACCCTAGCATCTGAGGCTCTGTAAGGGTGTCCCACTTTGATTCTGTTTCTAACATTTTTGGCATTCTTCTTGCTAAATATACTATGAGTGCGTGCCTACTATGTGTTAGGCACCTGAGACAGAGATGAAAGTTATAAGCTGCTCTCAAGGAATTGGGTTTACAGCTTAGAAAGTAGCTTAATTAAAATATCCAAAAGTCATCATCTCAAGGCCAGTTTCTTTCCCTTCTGAGAACAGAATCTAAAATGCATGTCAACTAAATGCCATGTCATATAACCTAGACATGGGTTATCCCTTTGATTAAATCCTGTGGAAAACAACTGCTTAAGTAGCCTTAAAACCAGCCAAGATGCCCCAGTCCTGTTACCTAATCGGTAAGACGAACCTGATTACTAATATCATAAAATGTATCTTAAAATCACAGAATTTTACATAATAAAGATCATTTTACAGATGGCAAAACAGGTTCACAGAGATGGAAGGATCAGACCAACATCACAAGGCTAATTAGTTAAAGGAAGGCACAGGACTAGAAATCCAGGCCCCTTGCTCATAAAATCACACTGTCAATCAAAACAGATTACACCATGAATTTCAAACACTTGAAAGGACATGACAGAGATACTACCACGTTTCATAGATTAGGAAAGTGACACCAGGTTGTCAAGTAACCACTGTTGTGGCTGGTGACGTGGGAAATTCCCCCATCAGTAACCTCATTACACCTTAAAACACAGAAGGCATTCAATAAATAATCTCAGGCTCTAACCACTGTGCAGTTTGGAAGAAGGAAAGCAACATGGCAGACAGCTGCAGTGGCTCACGCCTGTAATCCCAGGAGTTTGGGAGGCCGAGGCCAGTGGATTACTTGAGGTCAGGAGTTCGAGACCAGCCTGACCAACATGGTAAAACCTTGCCTCTAGTAAAAATTCAAAATTAGCCAGGTGTGGTGGCACATGCCTGTAGTCCCAGCTACTTGGGAGGCTGAGGCAGAAGAATCACTTGAACCTGGGAGGCGGAGGTTGCAGTGAGCCGAGATCTCGCCACTGCACTCCAGCCTGGACAACAAGAACAAAATTTCATTTCAAGAAGGAAAAAGGGAAAGAAAAGCAACATGGCTTTGACAGGCATACAATTAGATGAGGATTTCACATGAAGACCTATTTATTTCTTAAAAGTCCTGGAAATGGAGAAGGTCCCCCATGCAGAGCAGTAACTGGCCAAGCGGTCCTTCACTTTTTGGCAAATTTATTTTCACAGGCCTACCCACAGCATGAGCTCTATACCTGTGTGTCTAGTCCCCTAGTACAGCTTCTGACCTTCCAGATATTTAATCAATGTACTTCATGAAGTTAATACCAATGTTCTCCTGAATTTTCACAACCAACTAGTGAGACAGACAGGTGGACAGTCTCCATTCTATAAACAGAGTAACTAACTGCCTTGCCCCTATTGGTTTCCAAGTTTTGCTGTTTCCTTAGCAAAAGTGGTTCCACTTACTTGCTTCACTCCCCCCCATACCTCTGGAAGACAACTTTCCCTTTGCCTTCCTCCCCAAAATGTTTCACAAAACAGTCATCCTGTTTTGTAGCCTTGCCATAAACAACTGCGTGCAGACACACCGTGTTCATCACTTCAGACAAGTCAAAGCTCAACTTTATTTAACAGGTTTGAATGCAGAATTAAAATGTCTCAAAAAAAAAAAAAAAAGAAGGAAGGGAGAAAGGGAAGCAGCTTCACTGCTCAGTAAACCTGGCCTAAGCCTCAAGTTAAAATGAATTTCCATTTTGTCATTTCAAAGTTACTGTGGGTTGGGGAAAAAATCTGTAAAATTCTCATCATCGCCCAGCTTTGCCGTAAGCCAGATGATTGTGGCAGTTTTACAAAACTCTGGAGGGGTTTGTGCTTCTTCCTTCTTCCTGACCAAAGTCCACAGGTATTCCTGGATGGAGGAGCACGGTAAGCTCCACATCTGCCTGGTCATTCTCAGTACTGTTCTCATTATTGTTCTGAGGGAAAAGTATTTTAAACTATTTGGAAACCAGAAGATGCTGCTCAAATATATGGCACTGTTGTTAATTCTAAACCCTCTCAAAAGATTCACCAAACCTCAACAACCTTAATGGGACTCTAAAAAAGCCCAAAAAGAATATTCTAGAATGTCCTGGATCATTATCACCTAAATCAGTGGTTTTCAAAATGTCAGTGTCACCATGACCCTTTCAGGAGGTGGAAAGTCCTCTCTTTTCCAACTACATCTCTGTGGGAGGTCACATTTTCTTCATATATTTCATCTAAAACAATATACTGTAATAGGTTGAATGCAGAAACAAATCTGAGAAAGTTTTATTAACAAGATTTGCAAAAATGTAACACAATGCCATCCTTTCCTTTAAGCCTCTTCCATTTTGGAAAACAGTTATTTTTTATGAAAATATTAATATTAACATTTACTATTATTAACACGTAATAAGCTTAGTGTTGTTTTTAAATGAATTAATAAGTATTTTAAATTGTTTCCAGTTTCAATTTCTCATATGGTAAATACTGATGAATTAAAGTTCTTTGGGAACCTTAATAGTTTTTAAGAATGTTAAGAGGCCCTTAGATTAAAATGTTTGATTATCGCTGACCAGTTTAAACTCATTATAATATAGATTGTTTCTACTTAAGTTCAAATACTCAAGTAGAATTAGGAAATAGGTAGATACATCATAAAAACAAGCACACAGTTACTTCCCACACACAGGAAAAATCCGCTAGTTTTAGAGGTAATATAATATGTATTTTGCAAGAAGTATTCCTTTTCATCACAAGCAGGGGGAAAAAGGAAACAGAACAATCACCTTGCTGCCCCCTGAACCAGTCAGGCTTCCTTTTCCTCTTTTGCCTTTGACCCTCTGGCACAATGCCTGTTTTTTTTTTTTTTTTTTAACGTTGATTTTATATTTAATACTACAGATGACAGAAATTACTTTAAAAAAGTCATTAGTGACAGTTATAGCTACCATCAGATTAGTTATAATTAATTAGCTAATTTTTCGGAAAAAGATTTTCACTAAAAAGTGTTGATGACAAGAAATATGTAAGTGGGGGAGTATCTATCTATCTATCTATCTATCTATCTATCTATCTATCTATAGATAGATATTTATATGTAAAAGTCAGGCCAGGCATGACTGATGAAGCTGATCTACTTCCACAAATCAACCTCACACAGCACACTTGGTATCCTGCTTTCCATTATTCAAGTATGCAAAACAAATTGTTTGGTTCTAAAATGCAGCAATGTATAAATCCAAAAATCTTCTTGAGAGTTCACCAAGCAGTTAAAATATTGGTTACTGTATTATTACAATTCCCCAGTTACTGTCAAACAGAGCTCTCTGTGAGTTGTGAAGATAAGTGACATCTGTACCACAGAGCACGGATTATGGAAGTAGAGAACCGGGTCAGTTAAATTCTCATTAACTCTTACTTGACAAATTGGGGATATGCAGTAATTCTAAGCTCACAACTTTGAATGAGGTCAATAATCTTGAGCTGGTCTTATGGCTACTCTGCATTTTCTTAAAAAAAATGTGTTTGCTAAAACCTATTTAATAATATAAATTAGCCTAGCTTTTTAGAGTTAACAGTATGTTCTATATGTGTATTGATTTGCTACTTATACAATATATATATTTATTCATTCAATTAAGAAACCCAGTTAGCTTACTTCAAATTGTTGATTATTACACATAACAAAAATATTTATCTTTACCAACAGTCTGTAATTTGTTTTTTTCACTGTTCCAACCCATCTGCCCCTTATCTTTGGGCCGTTTTAGACTGCAGAATTTTTCTAATGTAATTACTGACAATGCCAACACTAAGCCCCCCTTGCGGACGACATGATGAAAATGCAGTTACCAAGTGATCAGGAATCTACTGAAGACGGGGCCGCCGGGCTCTCACAGTGAGGGCAGCACCTCCCTCCCATCTGTGTGTCACTGCATGTCTTACCGACAAGGCAGTCTCCTGTCTCCCTAAACATGCTGCGCTGCGAGCCCCTCAGAGCCCTACCACCCTGGAAAACTCCCACCCAAAGTCCAGTCAATAAAATTGTATGGGCCAGCTCAGGATGGCTCCTGAACAGACAGCCAAGAACGCTGGACCTGGAAGAGGGCACTCCAGGAGAGGAGACACTCACAATTTCGCATAAAAGTCACAGAACTCCTTGTAGACTTTCACGTCACTGTGCCTGCGCTGCAGTCTGGAAACAGCCCTCTCGTCCTCGGTCCCATTGGCCTCGTGGACACTGTTAAGGGCTGCTCGGGGGATTTCTTCATTCTCTGGGATAACGCAGGGGTGCGCTCGGCCTGAGAAGGCCATCGTGGGTGCTTGAGAGCTCTGAGCACAGGGACGAGAATGGCAGGACACAGAGCCAGAAGAAACAATATCCAGGCCTCCCTGCTTCCCAGCCAGGGTCACTCCCACTGTTCCCACGCACGTCAGCCTGGCCCGCCAGGGTCACTGCTGCTGCTTCATGTTAAGAGCTCAGCAGCACAGTACACAGTTACATGGCAGTCAGGATTTACTGAGGCATTCTGGAAGTTCTAAAAAACATTCCACAAAGTAGTGACACAGTCTTTGTCAGAGCAGCAGTCCCAGTGGACTATGCTACAAACACTGCACCAGGAGACTGGGGCTACCTCGTAAGCCTCCAAGAGAAAGAAATATCCACACGTGCCTTGCATATTTGCCACAAGACTTCATCAACAATGCTGTGCTTTTCACTCTGGAGGGCATAAGAGGCTTTTAGAGACCTTGTAAAATACCCTCTGACAAGCTCTGCCTGAGGCTGAGGCTGCTGGCACACTCTGAGGAGCATTTGAACCCTGCCCGGACCTGGGCTTCCACAACCCTGGCCATGACTGCCAGCTATGCCTGATGGGTCCCTTCCCCAGGAGGCCATGAGCCCCTAAAACTAAGAGCTATGTTTGACTTCTATCACTTTTGCTACCGGTACCTAGTCACAGTCCAATCTCAGCTTCAATGAATGGGCACAAGTAGAAACAGACAAGGGCCGGTGTTTAGTTATAACTCTTCTACTGGACTCCAGCTAACCTCAAAGCTCAGGTGAGCCGATGTTTCTCAGTCTCTATCATGACTAAGGAAGCTGTTACATACTTTGGCATTCTTGCTATATTCAGTCCACACTCCTGTCTCCTGTGATTGAGTTAGCAATGCGAAAGGAAACTAAATCACTAAGCCAAGGAAAAAGTCAAGCTGGAAACTACGTCAGGCAAATTTGCCTCCTGTTTTATTGCTAAATAAGATAGCTACAAAGATAACAACCTACATCCCTCCCTCACCATTTGCCCACAAGAAAACTCCTTATGGAAAAAGGACAGACACAACTCAAAGTCATCCCTTTGAGGCTCACCTGAGACAAACGCATAACTGGTTGCTTCCTCTACCCTATTGTTCATGTAAAAATGTAGGTTCACTGAGACAGACACAATTGTGTATTCATTGGAAGGCTGATCAAGGACTCAAAAGAATGCAACTTTTTGTCTCTTATCTACTTCTGGCCTGGAAACCCCTTACTTCGAATTGTTCCGCCTTATTGGACCGAACCAATGTACATCTTACATATATTGATTGATGTCTCAAGTCTCCCTGAAATGTATAAAAGCAAGGTGTACCCCGACCACCCCGGGGCGCATGTTGTCAGGACCTCCTGAGGCTGTGTCATGGGTGTCATTAACTTTGGCAAAATACACGTTCTAAATTGAATAAGACTTGTCTCAGATACTTTTTGGTTTACAGCAATGATGACAATCATGATGTAGCACTAGAGACAAATAAGGGCTCAGAATCTTTCTCACGTCCCTGTCCTCTCAGGGCAGTGTGCCACCCACCAAAACCAAGAGACTGTGAAATAAAATCTACAGAACAAGCACAGGGCACACTGATGGACAGTCACGGAACCAGCAGCGATAAACAAAATGCAGCAGAGACACCAACTAACAACCATAAATAATGATATCCAAGAGTCAGTGAGTGCTTCCTATCACATCCCTTAATCCTTCCCATGGCTTCTGAGATAGGTGTTAGTTACAAATGAAGAAACTGAGGCACAAAGAGACTGAATAACTACTAAGGAGGTGGTGGAGTCAAGATTTAAACCTAGGCACTCTGAGTCCAGAGCCTATGTTGTTAATCCCTATGTGAGAAAATGGTAAACATAATTACTGGGAAGCACAATGGTTAGCCAGAAAAGATTAGGGAGTGGGTACCAGATAGGACTGGAAGCAGGGACCAAGTCTTTCTACTTTGAACCCTAAAAATCTCAGAGGACAGGTCAAGAACTCAAAGGCTGTGGGCTACAGATCCTGCCCAGGCCCAAAGCCTATGGCTGACGAAACAAGGGAACCACCATATTTAAATAAGAAAGAAACAACCTCATGGTTTAAAATTTTTCCTTTCAATTTATCTACATTTCCGAATTTTTTAGGTTTCTTCTTTACAATGACCATGTGAAACAGTGAGGAGGCAGGGAGGGAGGGAAAGAAAGAGACAGACAGTCAGATGGATGAGGACAGAGGCAGGCTGATTCAGACCAGAAATTTAATGCATCTGGTGGGGGTGGCATGGTAGGAGGCAGGAAGCCACGTGAGCCTTCTGCTCAGAATTCTTCCTCACAGTCTCCCCAGTGCTCACATCTTACGTGACTACAGTACAGGAGCAAAACCAGGAATCTGACATTGTAACAATGCGCATGTGCGGGTCTCTGTCATTTCATCACATGGGCAGCTTCCTGTAACAACAGCCTCTATCAAGTTACAGGACTATTCCATCACCACAGACTTCTCTTTCATGTTATCTCTGACCATCACATACCTCTGCACACTCCAACACTCCTAACCTCTGGCAACCACTCATGTGTTTTTCATTTATATGATTCTGTTATTTAAAGAATGTTACCAAATGGAATCGTTCATGTGACATCTTAAGGCTTTTCATTCAGCACAATGCCCTGAGACCAATCCAAGTTGCTCCACATGTCCAGTTTGCTCTTGTTTACTGCCAAGTAGTATTCTATGACATGGATGCATAGTTTGTTTCACTGTTCACCCGCTGAAGGGCATTTAAGTACTTTCCTTCCAATTTGTGGCACTGTGAATAAAACTATAGAAATTTCTGTATTGAATATATTTTTATTTCTCTGGGATAAATGCCCAACAGTAAAATTGCTGAGTTGTATGGTAAGTGAATGCTTAGTTTAAAGAAACTGCCTGTGATATTGTGACTTTTAATAATAAATCTATTCTTGGTCTCTGCCCCCATTTCCTGGCACAGGACTCCTAAAACTCTTGGACTCTCTGAAGTGGTAAGTGTCTTTTGTAGGCTAATGTGACAGGTGTGGGGGTGGCTGCTGGAGAATCAACCATGCAATAAGAAGGCTGCAACTTTCAGCTCCAGCCCCAACCCCTTGGAAGGGAAAGGAGCTGGGGATTTAGATAATCACCAGTGGTCAATGATCAAATCAATCATGCCTATGAAAAGCCGCCTCCATAAAAACTCAATAGGACAGAGTTTAGGGGAACTTCTGGGTTGCTGAACATATGGAGGTGCTGGGAGGGTGGCGCTCCCAGAGGAGAGAAGCTCTGCTCTGTTTCCCCACACCTTGCCCCATTATCTCTTCCATCTGGCTGTTCTTAACTCAAGTTATGCTATGTAAGGATTACTATGGGGAAGCAGATAGAGATCTTTCCTTTTATCTGGTTTCCTCTACTTACATCTGTGACTATTTTAATGAGGGTGGTTGGCACACAGTAACCCTAAATAGAACTCTTCAATAGAGGTCACCTTAACATGACCTGGTTTTAAGATCAAAGGTATCATATACTATGAAGATATTTTTAAACTGTTTAATCAATCAATGTAACATTTTAAGTGAATGTAAAACAGGTTTGTGGCTCTGTTCCTTTGTTTACAATTTTGCTAGATCTCATTCTCTCCTCTTGGCCTTTCTTTCACTCAGGAATATCCTACTGGGAGTTGGGAGGGAAAATAGAAGCTGACGTTCTGAAGGAAGAAAAGATGCAGCAAGAAAGCTAGATTGTCTTCTATCACACTCTATAGATCACCTTCCCATTAGCCTCTCCCTAGGAACTGACGACCCAACCAGTTGATTCTCAGCATAAATAATACAAGGCAAAGAAATTATCTGCACATTACCCAAGCTACTTACACTGAAACAATGAAGGAACTAATGTCGGGGTTAAAGCCAAGCAGGAGGCTCAGACATGTCCTCCACTGCAATGGTGGGAGTAAACAGGCCCCGGGGTTTCAGGAGCTGGTGACGGCACTGATGGGCTGCCCTTCCTTTAGCAGCCCATTTTGGCATTCTGGTAAAGTCTATTTCTTCTAGAAAAATAGTTGCTTGCATTATTCCACTGTTGGCTTTACATCATTCCTGGACATATGGAACTTTTACTATGAGCCCATGATGCAATAGGCCCAATGTGGTACCTAAGAAGTATCCAGCCCACCATCAGTAGAAGATACTACAATCTGCTGAATGAATGAATGAATAAATAAAAGTCATAGCCTCTGCTTCTATGAGTATACAGCGCACAGTTTGGTGCCCAGTGCTGAGTGAACAAGGTTGTTTGTATGTTGTGAATAAGGATCTGTAACAGTGTGGCCATGGAAAGTTTAGGTGGTGGTCACGTGCAGTGGCTCACGCCTGTAATCGCTGCACTTTGGGAGGCCGAGGTGGGTGGATCACTTGAGGTCAGAAGTTTGAGATTTGGCCAGGAGCCTGGCCAACATGATGAAACCCTGTCTCTACTAAAAACACAAAAAATTAGCTGGCGTGGTGGTGGGCACCTGTAATCCCAGCTACTCAGGAGGCTGAGGCAGGAGAATCGCTTGAACCTAGGAGGCAGAGGCTGCAGTGAGACGAGATTGTGCAACTGCACTCAAGCCTGGGCAACAAGAGCAAAACTCCGTCTCAAAAGAAAAAAAAAAAGAAAAGAAAGTTTAGGTGGCACACAATTCTCCCAAAAAGACTACCTGCAGTCACTTCTCTTATTTAGCCAGAAAAGAGTAAAGCTAAAAGAAATATGTTATTTTTTCAAGAGGACAAGGGAGTGGTTTAATTCCGAATAAACATCATAGCTCCACTTTTATATTCAGGCATTTTGATACTGTTAAATCGTTTTCAGGAATTAATAATGTCACTTTAAGAAATGCAAACAAATTTGACTGAAACGACTACTGCCACGGCAGTGGCATCAGAATAGCCATTGAAGCAGGGTGGGAGGCTGTTGTTTGAAAATACCAAAAAAGTCAGATTCGTCTGAATAGCAGGTCTGCTAGGTGGCTTTTGGTGAAGAATTAGGATTGTGCGAGGTCCTCAATTCTCTAAGGGTGTTTTTCTTTTTTTTAATGTTGAAAGTATTTATTTATTTTATTATACTTCAAGTTCTGAGGTAGGTACACGTGCAGAACGTGCAGGTTTGTTACATAGGTATACATGTGCCGTGGTGGTTTGCTGCACCCATCAACCTGTCATCTACATTAGGTATTTCTCCTAATGCTATCCCTCCCCTATCCCCCACCCACCGACAGGCCCTGGTGTGTGATGTTCCCCTCCCTGTGTCCATGTGTTCTTACTGTTCAACTCCCACTTATGAGAACATGCAGTGTTTGGTTTTTTGTTCTCGTGTTAGTTTGCTGAGAATGATGGTTTCCAGCGTCATCCATGTCCCTGCAAAGGACATGAACTCATCCTTTTTTATGGCTGCATAATATCCTATGGTGTATATATGCTACATTTTCTTTATCCAGTCTATGATTGATGGGCATTTGGTTTGGTTCCAAGTCTTTGCTATTGTGAACAGTGTCACAATAAACATACATGTGCATGTGTCTTTATAGAATGATTTATAATCCTTTGGGTATATATCCAGTAATGGGATTGCGGGGTCAAATGGTATTTCTAGTTCTAGATCCTTGAGGAATCAGCACACTGTCTTCCACAATGGTTGAACTAATATACACTCCCACCAACAGTGTAAAAGTGTTCCTATTTCTCCACATCCACTCCAGCATCTGTTGTTTCCTGACTTTTTAATGATCGCAATTCTAACTGGTGTGAGATGGTATCTCATTGTGGTTTTGATTTGCATTTCTCTAATGATCAGTGATGATGAGCTGTTTCTCATGTCGTTGGCTGCATAAATACCTTCTTTTGAGAAGTGTCTGTTCATATCCTTTGCCCACTTTTTGATGGGGTTGTTTTTTTCTTGTAAATTTGTTTGAGTTCTTTATAGAGTCTGGATATTAGCCCTTTGTCAGATAAGTAGATTGCTAAAATTTTCTCCCATTCTGTAGGTTGCCTGTTCACTCTGATGATTGTTTCTCCTGCTGTGCAGAAGCTCTTTAGTTTAGTCAGATCCTGTTTGTCAATTTTGGCTTTTGCTGCCATTGCTTTTGGTGTTTTAGTCATGAAGTCGTTGCCCATGCCTATGTCCCGAACGGTATTGCCTAGGTTTTCATGGTTTTAGGTCTTACATTTAAGTCTTTAATCCATCTTCAGTTAATTTTTGTATAAGGTGTAATTACGGAAGGGATCTAGTTTCAGCTTTCTGCATATGGCTAGCCAGTTTTCCCAACACCATTCATTAAATAGGGAAACCTTTCCCCATTGCTTGTTTTTGTCAGGTTTGTCAAAGATCAGATGGTTGTAGATGTGTGGCATTATTTCTGAGGGCTCTGTTCTGTTCCATTGGTCTATATATCTGTTTTGGTATCAGTACCATGCTGTTTTTGTTACTGTAGCCTTGTAGTATACTTTGAAGTCAGGTCGCGTGATGCCTCCAGCTTTGTTCTTTTTGGTTAGGATTGCCTTGGCTATGCAGGCTCTTTTTTGGTTCCATGTGAAATTCAAAGCAGCTTTTTCCAATTCTGTGAAGAAAGTCAGTAGTAGCTTGATGGGGACAGCACTGAATCTATAAATTACTTTGGGCAGTATAGCCATTTTCACAATATTGATTCTTCCTATCCATGAGCATGGAATATTTTTCCATTTGTTTGTGTCCTCTCTTATTTCCTTGAGCAGTGGTTTGTAGTTCTCCTTGAAGAGGTCCTTCACATCCCTTGTAAGTTGTATTCCTAGGTATTTTATTCTCTTAGTAACAACTGTGAATGGGAGTTTACTCATGATTTGGCTCTCCGTTTGTCTGTTATTGGTGTATAGGAATGCTTGTGATTTTTGCACACTGATTTTGTATCTGGAGACTTTGCTGAATTTGCTTATCAGCTTAAGGAGATTCTGGGCTGACACGATGGGGTTCTCTAAATATACAATCATGTCATCTGCAAATAGAGACAATTTGACTTGCTCTTTTCCTAACTGAATACCCTTTATTTATTTCTCTTGCCTGATTGCCCTGGCCAGAACTTCTAATACTATGTTGAATAGGAGTGGTGAGAGAGGGCATCCTTGTCTTGTGCTGGTTTTTTAAAGGGATTGCTTCCAGTTTTTGCCCATTCAGTATGCTATTGGCTGTGGGTTTGCCATAAATAGCTCTTATTATTTTGAGATACGTTCCATCAATGCCTAGTTTATTGAGAGTTTTTAGCATGAAGCGCTGTTGAATTTTGTCGAAAGCCTTTTTGTGCATCTATTGAGATAATCATGTGGTTTTTGTCATTGGTTCTGTTTATGTGACGGATTACGTTTATTGATTTGCGTATGTTGAATGAGCTTTGTATCCCAGGGACGAAGCCGACTTGACTGAGGTAGATAAGCTTTTTGATATGCTGCTGGATTCGGTTTGCTAGTATTTTATTGAGGATTTTTGCATTGATGTTCATCAGTGATATTGGCCTGAAATTTTCTTTTTTTGTTGTGTCTCTGCCAGGTTTTGGTATCAGGATGATGCTGGCCTCATAAAATGAGTTAGGGAGGAGTCCCTCTTTTTCTATTGTTTGGAATAGTTTTAGAAGGAATGGTACCAGCTCCTCTTTGTACCTCTGGTAGAATTCAGCTGAATTTGTACCTCTGGTAGAATTGAGGCTATTAATTGCTGCCTCAATTTCAGAACTTGTTATTGGTCTATTCAAGGATTTGACTTCTTCTTGGTTTAGTCTTGGGAGGGTGTACGTGTCCAGCAATTTATCCATTTCTTCTAGATTTTCTGGTTTATTTGTGTAGAGGTGTTTATAGTATTCTCTGATGGTAGTCTGTATTTCTGTGGGATCAGTGGTGATATCCCCTTTATCATTTTTTATTGCATCTATTTGATTCTTCTCTCTTTTCTTCTTTATTAGTCTCACTAGTGGTCTATTTTGTTGATCTTTTCAAAAAACCAGCTCCTGGGCCAGGCACGGTGACTCACGCCTGTAATCCCAGCACTTTGGGAGGCCGAGGCGGGCAGATCACGAGATCAGGAGATCGAGACCATCCTGGCTAACACGGTGAAACCCTGTCTCTATTAAAAATACAAAAAATTAGCCGGGTGTGTTGGCAGGCGCCTGTAGTCCCAGCTACTCATAGTCGCAGCTACTCGGGAGGCTTAGGCAGGAGAATGGCGTGAACTCAGGAGGCGGAGCTTGCAGTGAGCCGAGATCGCACCACTGCACTCCAGCCTGGCGACAGAGCCAGACTCCGTCTCAAAACAAAACAAAACAAAACAATACAAAACCCCAGCTCCTGGATTCATTTATTTTTTAAAGGGTTTTTCATGTATCTATCTCCTTCAGTTCTGCTCTGATCTTAGTTACTTCTTGTCTTCTGCTAGCTTTTGAATTTGTTTGCTCTTGCTTCTCTAGTTCTTTTAATTGTGATGTTAGGGTGTCGATTTTAGCTCTTTCCTGCTTTCTCTTGTGGGCATTTAGTGCTATAAATTTCTCTCTACACACTGCTTTAAATGTGTCCCACAGATTCTGGTACGTTGTGTCTTTGTTCTCATTGGTTTCAAATAACATCTTTATTTCTGCCTTCATTTTGTTATTTACCCAGTAGTCATTCAGGAGCAGGTTGTTCAGTTTCAACATAGTTGTGTGGTTTTGAGTGAGTTTCTTACTCCAGAGTTCTACTTTGATTGCACTGTGGTCTGAGAGACCATCATGATTTCCATTCTTTTGCATTTGCTGAGGAGTGTTTTACTTCCAATTATGTGGTCAATTTTAGAATAAGTGCTATGTGGTGCTGAGAAGAGTGTATATTCTGTTGATTTGTGGTGAAGAGTTCTATTAGGTCCGCTTGGTCCAGAGCTGAGTTCAAGTCCTGGATATCCTTGTTAACTTTCTGTCTCATTGATCTAATATTGACAGTGGGGTGTTAAAGTCTCCCACTATTATTGTGTGGGAGTCTAAGCTTCTTTGTAGGTCTCTAAGAACGTGCGTTATGAATCTGGGTGCTCCTGTATTGGGCGCATATATATTTAGGATAGTTAGCTCTTCTTGTTGCATTGATCCCTCTACCATTATGTAATGCCCTTCTTTGTCTCTTGATCTTTGTAGTTTAAAGTTTGTTTTATCAGAGACTAGGATTGCAACCCCTGGTTTTTTTTTTTTTGGCTTTCCATTTGCTTGGTAAATTTTCCTCCATCCCTTTATTTTGAGCCTATGTGTGTCTCTCCATGTGAGATGGGTCTCCTGAATACAGCACACTGATGGGTCTTGACTCTTCATCCAATTTGCCAGTCTGTGTCTTTTAATTGGGGCATTTAGCCCGTTTACATTTAAGGTTAATAGTGTTATGTGTGAATTTCATCCTGCCAATATGATGCTAGCTGTTATGTTGGCCCGTTAGTTGATGCAGTTTCTTAATAGCATTGACAGTCTTTACAATTTGGTAAGTTTTTGCAGTGGCTGGTACTGGTTGTTCCTTTCCATGTTTAGTGCTTCCTTCAGGAGCTCTTGTAAGGCAGGCCTGGTGGTGACAAACTGTCTCAGCATTTCCTTGTCTGTAAAGGATTTTATTTCTCCTTTGCTTATGAAGCTTTGTTTGGCTGGATACGAAATTCTGGATTGAAAATTCTTTCCTTTAAGAATGTTGAATATTGGCCCCCACTCTCTTCTGGCTTGTAGGGTTTCTGCCGAGATCTGCTGTTAGTCTGATGGGCTTCCCTTTATGGGTAACCCAACCTTTCTCTCTGGTTGCCCTTAACATTTTTTCCTTCATTTCAACCTTGGTGATCTAAAAATTATGTGTCCTGGCATTGCTTTTCTCAAGGAGTATCTTTCTGGTGTCCCATTTCCTTAATTTGAATGTTGGCCTGCCTTGCTAGGTTGGGGAAGTTCTTCTAGATAATATCCTGAGGAATGTTTTCCAACTTGGTTCCATTCTCCCCGTCATTTTCAGGTATACCAATCAAACATAGATCTGGTCTTTTTATATAGTCCCATATTTCTTGGGGGCTTTGTTCATTTCTTTTCACTTTTTTCCCTCTAATCTTGTCTTCACACTTTATTTCATTGAGTAGATCTTCAATCTCTGATATCCTTTCTCCCGCTTGATCGATTCGGCTGTTGATACTTGTGTGTGCTTCATGAAGTTCTTGTATTGTGTTTTTCAGCTCCATCAGATCATTTATGTTCTTCTCTAAACTGGTTATTCTAGTTAGCAATTCATCTAACCTTTTTTCAGCGTTCTTAGCTTCCTTGCATTAGGTTAGCACATGTTCCTTTAGCTCGGAGGAGTTTGTTATTACCTACCTTCTGAAGCCTACTCCTGTCATTCGTCAAACTCATTCTCCTTCCAGTTTTGTTCCCTTGCTGGCAAGGAGTTGTGATCCTTTGGAGGAGAAGAGGTGTTCTGGTTTTTGGAATTTTCAGCCTTTTTGTGCTGGTTTCTCCCCATCTTTGTGGATTTATGTACCTTTGGTCTTTGAACTTGGTGACCTTCGGATGGGGTCTCTGAGTGGATGTCATTTTTGTTGATGTTGATGCTATGCCTTTCTGTTTGTTAGTTTTCCTTCTAACAGTCAGGTCCCTCTGCTGCAGGTCTGCTGGAGTTTGCTGGAGTTCCGCTCCAGACCCTGTTTGCCTGGGTATCACTGGTGGGGGCTGCAGGCTGTCATTCCTTCCTCTGGATGCTTCATTCCAGAGGGGCACCCACCAGATGACAGCCAGAGCTCTCCTGTATGAGGTATCTGTTGGCCCCTACTAGGAGGTGTCTCCCAGTTAGGATACATGGGGGTCAGGGACCCACTTGAGGAGGCAGGCTGTCCCTTATCAGAGCTTGAACGCTGTGCTGGGAGATCTGCTGCTCTCTTCAGAGCTGCCAGTTAGGGACAGCTGAAGCTGTGCTCACAACCACCCCCTCCCCCAGGTGCTCTGTCCCGGGAGGTGGAGGTTTTATCTATAAGTCCCTGACTGGGGCTGCTGCCTTTTTTTCAGAGATACCCTACCAAGAGAGGAAGGAATCTAGAGAGGCAGTCTGCGGGTAGCGACCTTGCTGAGATGCAGTGGGCTCCGCCCAGTTCGAACTTCCCAGCAGCTTTGTTTATACTGTGAGGGTAAAACCACCTACTCAAGCCTTAGCAATGGCAGACGCCCCTCCCCCAACCAACCTGGAGCATCCCAGGTCCAGCTCAGTCTTCTGTACCAGCACAAGAATTTCAAGCCAGTGGATCTTAGCTTGCTTGATCCGTGGGGATCAAGCCCATGGATCAAGCCCATGGATCAAGCCCAAGTGGGGATCACACCCCACTCCATGGGGGTGTGACCCACTAAGCCAGACCTCTTGGCTCCCTGGCTTCAGCCCCCTTTCCAGGGGAGTGAATGGTTCTGTCTCGTTGGCATTCCTGGCGCCACTGGGGCACAAAAAAAACTCAAACGCTACCACTAGGGTATGAAAAAAAAAAACTGGCTAGCTCGGTGTCTGCCCTGAAGGCCGCCCAGTTTTGTGCTGGAAACCCAGGGCCCTGGTGGTGTAGGCTTCGGAGGGAATCTCCTGGTCTGTGCGTGTGAAGACCGTGGGAAAAGCGCAGCATCTGTGCTGGGGTGCATGGTACAGTCCCTAATGGCTTCCCTTGGCTAGGAGAGGGAGTTCCCCAACCCCTTGCGCTTCCCGGGTGAGGCAACGCCCCACCCTGCTTCGGCTCACCCTCCTCAGGCTGCACCCACTGTCCAACCAGTCCCAATGAGATGAACTGGGTACCTCAGTTGGAAATGCAGAAATCACCTGCCTTCTGCACCAATCTTGCTGGGAGCTGCAGACCGGAGCTGTTCCTATTTGCCATCTTGCCAACAAATCCAGGGAGTTTCTTAAGAGGTTCTATACTCTAATCAGCCCTCATGGCTAAGTTGGGTCTTTGGGAGATCCCACAGGACAGGTCTGAACTCCAAATGTTCCTTAAATCCACCCAGAGCAGAGTGATTTCTACTTTATGGAAACAGTTGATGAATTTGTCATTTTCTGATCATCTACTGCGTGTTTCACTTATGGAATGATTGATCTACTGTGGCAAATCTGGGACTCTGGCTGCATGAGTCCAATAGCTTGGTTAAGGGCCCCCACTCACTGCACAGTGACGCAAAGTTGGCACACAGTAGTGTCCTGTAAAGAAGGCTGTAAAGTTTCAGATTCCAACTGTCTGCTAACTTCATGATTTTAGTCAAAACTAACTCCACCTCTGACATAAGCCATGGCCAAATACAAATAAGCTACTTGGAGATATCATACAAAAAATTACAGCTATTTTCAGCAGCTCAAATAATTAAGGCCTGGATAAAGTCATGAAAATAGCTGCCAACATTTTTTTAAAAAGCAGCTTTTAAAAAACACTAGTAGCTTAAAATTACTCCTCTTAAATAGTAATGATGGACTTACGTACATCCTTACCAAATATCTGTAGGATTTAAAAGCCAAACTGGACATTTTAACCAATTGCCTCTAAAATACAGGACTCCAATACAGAAAAAGAGGAGTGCTTAGTAAATGCTTCATTCTATTCCACAAATAGATTTGCATAACTGATGGCTAAACGGAGCACTTGGCAATAACAACTACTAGATGAAGCTTCTCCAACTGCATTCAAAGGCTTCCAGGTCATAATGGGGTATTTGAATTGTTGGGGTGGTCTGGTTAAATTACCATATGCCAAAATGAACTGTTTCTACTATCATCCTCTATCCTGCTCAAATGGAAAATAGAATCTAATTTCCCCCAGACTACTAAAAACAAAACAATCATGACATGCAAGTAAAGATAACGAAACTGGGAAGTTCCTTCCCATTTGTAGCTTCTAGAACAAATGCACTGGGTTTTCTTTCAACAGACAGTGAGAAAACAGACAAAGTTTGGCCAGAAAAAGATACGGATTTGTAATTAATATGCCATTTTGCCTTGTCAATTTTTTTCCTAATTCTTGAATGCACAGGCAAAAAGAAATTATTCATTACCACAGCAGCAAGAGAGTGATAAAGAAATAATGCACATTTTCTCAAGCTAGCTTAAAATAAAGAAAATAGCACATTTTTTACATGTTTGTATTAGCATTGCTTATTGGGATTATTATCAAAGTAAGGCAGAGCTACTGTGGGTTTGCTACATATGCTAAAAATAACTGAAGAGTCACTAAAAGATTATCACCTAACAATAATGAAATGAACAAACAAATTCTCTCCCTATGTACCATCAACCCCATCCCAGGGGCCCAAACCATCCCAAACACTGGAATCAAAAGTCCAGAAATTACAATGAGGTTGTAATTGTGAGAAGGCTATTTGCATCAGATTGTCTTCAAGAAACTCCCTCTGAAATGAAACTTAATCTAAAGAGTTAGAGACTCTCTTCGGTGTTGCAGATAGGTTTCTAGCATCCCAAACTTTATGATATCTTAACTGTATTTATTTCCCTTAAAAGGAAAATGAGTGAAATGACATTTGATATCAGGTTGAAATATTTCTGGAAGGAAACTAGCAGGCACCCATTTAAGTCTTAAAATCATCTAAAATACAGTGTTTCAGATGGAATATCATCCAGCCACAAAAAAAGAATTAGATCCTGTCAGTCATGGCATCATGATGAGCCTGGGGTACATTATGTTAAGTGAAATAAGTCAGGCACAGAAAGACACATGTCAGATGTTCTCACTCATATGTGAAAGCAAAAATACAATTGAACTCACAGAAGTAGAACACAGAGTTGGTTATTAGAGGGTGGGAAGGGTGGCTGAGAGGGGAGACAGGGAGAGGATGATTAAGGGACTCAACATTACAGCTGAGTAACAGGAATAGTTCTCGGGTTCCTCAGCACTGTAGGGTGACTAATGTTAACAATAATTTATTGCATATGTTCAAAAAGCTAGAAGAGGATTGTGAAAGTTCTAAACCCAAGGAAATGATAAATGTTTGAAGTGATGGATATGCTAGTTACCCCGATTTGATCCTTATGCGTTACATGCATGCATCAAAATAACACATGCACCCTATAAATAAGTACAATTATTATGTATCAAATTCTTCCTCTAGTATCTGAGGGAAAACTATCCTAGTTTTATTCCCAAAGCCCACAGGCAAAAGACAGTGGCCACTCAGGAGCCCCAGGCAGAGGTGTACTGAGGGACAGCCCAGAGAAGGCAAGAATGGCCCCATGCTCAACCTCAGTGTCCCTGGGGTTCTGCAACACAAGGCAGGTCTGAAAGTGCTGTATGGCCTCAGAGACACTGCCCACAACAGGCAGAAAGTACTGCAAATAAATAGTTCACTTACTCAATCCTAACCAGTTTTAAAAGTCT
Source organism: Pongo abelii (assembly GCF_028885655.2). Classification (NCBI taxonomy): domain Eukaryota; kingdom Metazoa; phylum Chordata; class Mammalia; order Primates; family Hominidae; genus Pongo; species Pongo abelii. The sequence goes on along the minus strand of NC_071997.2, from coordinate 39,036,422 downwards.
TGATGGCCTATGTGGTGGCCTGTTTCTTAAGAAGCACCTCTCCCCGGATGATCTCTAGAAAAGTTGCTAACATGAACCAACCAACAAATATCTACCCACAAAGGAATTTGTAAAGGACATGGAGCCTGGGGAAGGGAAAGGAGAAAGACTGAAATCAAGCTCCTCTCAGCACTCTCTCCTTTCTCCATGATACTCCCTGAGTGCCTCAGACACTCTTGTGATGCTCTTACTCCCTGCAACAAGCCATCCTGTCCCTATGATAATGGAGACACTCTCATCACACAGGAAACCCATCATGGAAAGACACGAGACTGGATGGGAAAACAGAATGGGCAGCAAAAAGGTGCAATCATTAAAAGCAGAACACTAACAAATGACTGAACAATGGCAAGCCTCAGTTTCTTTAAGCCCGTGCGCATGGATGTGTAAGTGCTTCGGGATGGGATCACTGAACTGTACTGTTTTGGTTTGGTAAGCTGAATTTGTCAACTTTTATCAGCCCAACAGCAACCTAGCTTATTACAGAAAATGTATGAAAGGCAGAGAAGAATCACTCATATTCCTGCCAACTAGAAACAAGTACTTTAACACTTTGAGCTCTATTCTTTTTAAAATACATGTACATGGCTGGGCACGGTGGCTCACGTCTGTAATCCCAGCACTTTGGGAGGCCAAAGTGGGTGGATCATGAGGTTAGGAGTTCAAGATCAGCCTGACCAACATGGTGAAACCTTGTCTCTACTAAAAATACAAAGATTAGCCGGGTGTGGTGGCAGGCGCCTGTAATCCCAGCTACTCAGGAGGCTGAAGCAGGAGAATCCCTTGAACCCAGGAGGTGGAGGTTGCAATGAGCCGAGATGGCGCAACTGCGCTCCAGCCTGGGCGACAGAGCGAGACTTAGTCTCAAAAAAACAAAACAAAAACATGTACACATATATGATGTATGATCTTAAATAAATACGGGTTGTTGCAAGGTGACTTTAGAATTATCTTTAAAAGCGATGATCAACATTTCTAGCACTGGGTGAAACATATAAAGGACATACAATTTTCTGGATGAATACCACTGTCCCTTTTTTTCTCCTGAATTTTCTGCTTATCAGAAACCTGCCCAGTCCTCAAGTACCTGCTCAAGATCTTCTCCAGGAAGCTTTCTTGACATTCCAGGACTTATCGATCTTCTGTTCAGCAGCCATAGCACCCACTGTGTGTCCCATGCAGTGAGTGGGTAAGATTTTCATTGGATATAATGTTGTGTTCTGTATTGCAAAGGTGCTCCTCATCTCCTCAAGAACACCAGGAGGCCCTTAAGTAGACATTTTTTTTTTTTTTGAGACGGAGTCTCGCTCTGTCACCCACGCTGGAGTGCAGTGGCGTGATCCATGCTCACTGCTGGCTCTGCCTCCCAGGCTCACACCATTCTCCTGCCTCAGCCTCCCGAGTAGCTGGGACTACATGTGCCCACCAACACGCCCAGCTAATTTTTTGTGTTTTTAGTAGAGACGGGGTTTCACCATGTTAGCCAGGATGGTCTTGATCTCCTGACTTCATGATCCATCCGCCTTGGCCTCTCAAAGTGCTGGGATTACAGGTGTGAGCCACCGCGCTCAGGCTTAAGTTGACATTTCTATTGAGTCTTGTTGTGTTTTGTTTTGAGACAGAGTCTTGCACTGTCGCCCAGGCTGGAGTGCAGTGGCGCAATCTCGGCTCACTGCAAACTCCGCCTCCTGGGTTCATGCCATTCTCCTGCCTCAGCCTCCTGAGAAGCTGGGACTATAGGCACCCGCCACCATACCCGGCTAATTTTGTATTTTTAGTAGAGACGGGATTTCACCATGTTAGCCAGGATGGTCTCGATCTCCTGACCTTGTGATCCACCTGCCTCGGCCTCCCAAAGTGCTGGGATTACAGGCGTGAGCCATCGTGCCCAGCCTGTGTTTTGTTTTCTTGAGACAGAGTCTCACTCTGTTGCCAGGCTGGAGTGCAGTGGTGCAATTTTGACTCACTGCAACCTCTATCTCCTGGGTTCAAGTGATTCTCGTGCCTCAGCCTCCTGAATAGCTGGAATTACAGGCATGTGCAACCACATCAGGCTAATTTTTGTATTTTTAGTGGTACAGACAGGGTTTCACCATGTTGGACAGGCTGGTCTCGAACTCCTGACTTCAGGTGATCCACCCACCCCGGCCTCCCAAAGTGCTGGGATTACAGGCGTGAACCACCACGCCCCGCCTCTGCTGAATCTTTATATCCCTCATGGCACCAAGCACACTGTCACCATGCAATTAATCAAACTGGACATCTTGAGAGAAGTCCCTAGAATGCCTGTGGAGGGCATCTAAAGAGGGCAAGCCCTGGTGAGCTGCGTCCCTACCCAGACACCCAAACAGCTCAGTCTAGCTCGTGGCCTTTGGCGTAACTTTCTCTCCTCAAGAAAGACAGCTCAACCAACCAGAATCACTGTAGTTTGAAATCTATAAGCCACCTCACATTTTTTTTCCTCCCATGGTCCCTCAAATAAGCAGTGTTTAGTCAACTTAAAAACATTCTTGGGCTGGGCATGGTGCCTCATGCCTGTAATCCCAGCACTTTGGGAGGCTGAGGCAGGAGGATCACTTGAGCTCAGGAGCTGGAGACCAGCCTGGGCAATGTGGTGACACCCCATCTCTACAAAAAAATTAGCCGGGCACGGTGGCATGCACCTGTAGGCGCTACTAAGGAGGCTGAGGTAGGAGGATCGCTTGAGTCTGTGAGCTGTGATCACACCACTGCATTCCGGCCTGGGAGACACAGCGAGATACTGTCTCAAAAAAAAAAAAAACAAAAAAAAACTTAAAATTTTCTCTCATAGGTTAGGTGATTTTTCTCTGACCATTTAGAAACTTTTACTAGAAAATGTCTCTGTACTAGTTCCTTCATATTTCAAATCACTTATCTTTTCATTCTTTTATTTTTATTCATATTGTGATCCATTAACATACATTCTCACACCTAAACATCCTTTTAAAAAGATAACATTGTGTTCTGGTCAAAACAGACAAATTAAAGGAAGCTGTGTTTCCAATACAGAATGGCAGTATTTTTAGCTAGGAATGCTGACTTAGGAGAACGCCCAGATCACCAGTGACAGCCTCCAGTGTGTCAGGAGCTCTTGATATGACTGTGTAGTGGCTGTAGCACCAGAGTATCTGGCTCTAAATCACACCCTTATTTTAGTTCTGACTCAGTGAAGGCTATCTCCCTGGACATTAACCTTCAGCTACACTGGGAGGGAAGTCCGTGGGAGTTTTTATTTTGTGACTAAGCTTAATGCGGGGTTTACTTCCCTCAATGATAAGGTAAAAGAAAACCATGAGAGTTTCAGAATAGAAGAACAGGATAAAAAACATTTTACTTGAGTCAAGTGAAAACAATGAACCCTTTCAAATTCAAATGTACATATCTTTCACTGCCCGTTATTTTCTTTTTGACACAGAACATGTTTTGTGTAGATTTTACTGCATTAAACGGCATTTGAAAATACTGACCAGGATGAAGCAGAGGAACTAAAATACACACACATACACACACACGTGTATATTTTGTTGAATTTAAAAAGGTTTCTGTAAAAAAATAAAAATAAAAATAAAAAAATAAAAAGGTTTCTTCTCTTTCATTAACTTTAAATTTTGTGAAATGTACACAGAAAGGCAAGGGATTGTTTCAGCTACCATAACTTAGATTTTGCCATAAGTACAATGAAACAAGATGTGGAAATGGTATAAGGTCAGGAGGTCAACCACTGTAAGCTGGTGCTCATGTAACACTGCCCAGCTACAGCCAGGCTAGCAGCATCTCCCAGGGACCTCAGTCACTCCTCTTGTTCTGCAGGCTCTTGTGCTCAGCCTTCCTCTCTCCCCACAGAGTTCACCATTCTCTGTCACGGAATGAAGCTATGGTTTTTGAAAGCAGTTCACAGGGCTAAGTAGGAAGCTCTTTGTTCCATTCCTTACCTCTACTCAAAAAGTGGTATTCTATACATCTAGCAATAATATATAAAATTATGGCAATTACCCACTTAGACAGACCCCCTTGTGTCCTGTAGGAGGCATCACTGGGATATTGCTGGGTGCTGGTGATGCAGTTACTGCTGCCTCTGTGAATCTTTGTTCTCTGTGAGCAACACTGAGACCTTGTCAGTAGAGGGTGCTGGAGAGACACTGCAGGAGGAAGAGGTTTGCTTCCCAGTCCTGCCTGCTCCCTGGGCAAAACTCCTGCAGCACTCTGGCTTCTTCGGTGTCTAGCTCCTGCAGGGCATGGTGGCTAGCACCAGCTCCCCTGGCACTGGCCCCTCTAAAGTTTTGCAGCAGAGTGCCTTGGACCCTGATGGTGCATGCAGCCAGCAGCACCCACCCCTTGGCAGTCAGCTATGTAGTGGGTGCCTTGGGTGAGGGACCTCACTGTGAACAGCCTTCCCTGGTATTTGAAAGGAGGATTTCCAGCAATCTGTGCCAGCGACTTTTCTGCATGCAGCACGCCCCGGTGTGTGACCCCGGGCACGGAGTAGGGCTCCTCCCTTGGTGCTCTAACTCAGCTCTAGGGTCCGTGGCTGCTCCTTACAGCGGCTATTCCTATACTCTTTTGCTTTCTCTCCTCTTACTAGCCAATTCCTTATTACTCCAAAACCTTGTTAGAGTTAGTAATTCTATCTTTATATTAAACCTTTCCTGTTCAAATTAGCGTGTGGGTTTTCTCTCCTGGTTGGACCCAGGCTGACAGAGGCAGCCTATATGAGGACTCTGCAGCTGATGGTACTTAGACCTTTTGGGCTCTTTCTCCAAGATCTCACTTAGCAATTTAAACAATTGTATTTACACTCAAAACTAGGAAGGGGGGGGGGGGAGAAGTGTGTTATCAAGTAAAGGCACAGAATAATAAGCCTGTCAGTTAAATGGGAGTCCAAGTCTGTCTACCTCATTCTTTTTTTTTGAGATGGAGTCTTGCTCTGTCACCCAGGCTGGAGTGCAGTGGCGCGGTCTCAGTTCACCGAAACCTCCCCTTCCCGGGTTCAAGCAATTCTCTGCCTCAGCCTCCCAAGTAGCTGGGATTACAGGCACCCGCCACCACGCCTAATTTTTGTATTTTTAGTAGAGACGGGGTTTCACCATCTTGACCAGACTGGTCTTGAATTCCACCCGCCTTGGCCTCCCAAAGTGCTGTGATTACAGCCATTCTTTTTTTTTTTTTTTTTTTTTTTTGAGATGAAGTCTTGCTCTTGTCCCCCAGGCTGGAGTGTGATGGTGCAATCTCACCTCAATGCCACCTCCGCCTTCCGGGTTCAAGCGATTCTCCTGCTTTGGCCCCTCGAGTAGCTGGGATTACAGGCACCTGCCACCACGCCCAGCTAATTTTTGTATTTTTAGAGATGGGGTTTCACCATGTTGGCTAGGCTGGTCTCGAACTCCTGACCTCAGGTGATCCACCTGCCTGGGCCTCCCAAAGTGCTGGGGTTACAGGCGTGAGCCACCGCGCCCAGCCACAGCCATTCTCTATTTATGTAAACTAGAGGCCACACATGGACTCATTGTTCAAGTCAGGGCCAGAAGATATGGCCACCCCACACCCCCAGTGTAGACCCCCATCCTGATGGCACCTTCTGGCCCCAGTTACATGTCTGGGGGCCACTCAATGTGAGCTCCTGGGTTCCTCTGTGACCCCAGCAAAGAGACAAACAGGGACACACATCCATTGGTCAGTCCTCAAGAACAAGAGGAGAATAAAGGAATTGAGGCGGTCAGTGAACTTCTGTTCTTGAAGATGACTGGGAGGGTGCTAGGACAGCAGTTCCTTGGGCAGTCGCTGTGCTCTGCTGCGCCTGGCCGTGAGGGCTTCTGTGAAGCTTTACTGTGAGTGTGCCACATGCCTTCCTGTCATGGTCATTCCTGAGCCTCCCTTCCTGTCACATCACTCCCACAATAGAATGAAGCAGCCGCCTGTTTTCTAAATAGTCCCTCGATTTCAGGACATTTGTGGTGAAAAGGACCATGTGTACCACTTAACACTGACGTGTGTGGCGTCTCTCCAGAGATGTGGCCAGGACAAGGTGTCACATTCAGAAGGCACAGCTTCAGGAGCCTGAAAGCCAGCCTTGGGAGGGCTGGAAGATTTGCCTCATGCTAGTGGTAGGGGCAATGTTCTGTATGAGCTTCTTTGTTTTCTGAGGGGATTGAGAAAAATCTAAAATGTAATGCAGTAATAGTCTGGACAATTTCTGTTACAAAATGAGCTTTCAGGAGATGACATATTACCTCATTATTTCTTCTCTTTCCTCATTATCTATCTCTCTCCCAATCCCCATTGGTATAGACATTAAATTGAACAGCTGGCATGCTGAATTAACATGAGAGTCACTGAAAACTGAGTGCTGCATGAGAGCTGGCAGCTGCACACCAGAGAGCCCTGCAGTCCTTCTTCCCTCCCCCTACAGACATCCTGCTAGAAGGAGATCCCAACCTGACACACGTCAGTTATTGCATGGACTTCCTTGAGCTTTGCCCAGCCTGCTTCCTCCCTCTCTACCCTTGTAAGAGTCTTTGAGGACAACTCCCTCCTCTTTCCTTTGGAGCCACAAAGAGGCCACAGCCAGCATCCAGTCCCCATCTCAACCACAAACCTCCATGAAATACTACTTCTAAAGAACAGTGGAGTGCAAGAAAGAATCACAAGAAAAGCTTGGTGGGAGAAACACTAAAATGGAGCTCAGGGAGATTATTTCAGGAAATTTTGTAATTGAGGCACAAGGATGGACACACACACACACCTGTGTGTAAACTTCTTATCATTTAATTACTTAAATAATATAAAACAAAACTTAAATTTCCTGATTTTAGGGCAACAAAACTCCCTGCTCTAATCCTTTTATAAACAGCACTGTCACCAGGGATTTCAGTTCAGAATGGCAAACATGCACTTGTATGACTCTGGGCCAACCCAGTCTTTTAATTCAAACCTTTAACCAACTATTAGTAAAGCATAAGACAGAACAATCTCTTTTATGGCAGCTCATAAATAAAAAAGCAAAAATGTAATCAAAACTAACTTGGCAAGAGGTCAAATTCATAGGCTGAGAAAACAGAACAAAATAACTGAGCTTCAAAGAGTTTAGAACATATTAGGAAAGCAAATCAAATGGTGAAACTGAGAATGGTTCAAATAAACTAATAAATATGGTGACTATTTGGACTATGTTTGGACTGAATTTAAGTATAAGAGGTCTGACTCTCTAATGACAGCACCTATGCTGGTTGTATAAAAAGTCAATAATTTAAGCCTATTTAAAAGCAGCAGTCATTTTTACTCTTCTACGGATGGCAATATTCTAACCTATTACAGACAAACCACCACATGACTATTTCAAGAGACAGTTTTATCCTTTGAAATAAAACTGCTCTGAAACACAGAAAATAATTCCATGTTAAAAGAATACATAAAAATAACCTCACCAAATCCAAATCAATTAGTAAGAATTAAGATGCTGGCAAAAACAAAGGGACAGAAGAGCAGGAAGCAATTCAAAAGGCAAAACCAAATCCTCCACTGCCATCATGATGAACATTAAATGTTCTATTTCAGAGCTGAGCAGGGGATTCATGGATGCTTCCTGGAGTGGAGGGGGAAGGGGACAAGGGAGTCACCTGGTACACTTTATTAACCTGAGCACAAACATAATCAGAAGAACAATATCATAATGGCTCATAAGGCAATGTCAGTGCTTTCTCATTCAGAAATCAATGTGTACACTTGCTATGCAGGTACAGATTGCCTCTAAGTAAACTGCTTATATAAACAGACTTTTCAAGGTCAATTTACCTTCCTTTTGGTTTAATATTTTCATCTACATTTAAGTAGCCTGAGCCAGTATTCCAGTTCTCTGTGGCCACAATCCCAGGCACTCATGTACAGCTCTGTAGAAGTTGCTGAAGTGCCACTACTCACATGTTGATTCTATAGCAGTATCTGCATTCCCTCTTACATTTTCAAAGCTGAGGAGGCAGAGAGGCTTCTCTGCTTTCCATTCATTTGGCCCCAAATACCATTTTGTGCAATAAGGTCTAGCACTGCCTGATAAAGAACAAGGTGTCCAGAACATCAGGGCTCTGGGCATATCCTCCCTTGAGTTTTCCTTCACTGTTCATCACACTCTGAGAACGTGCATTGCCTGACCTTGAGACACCTGGACCCTACATCCTACGCAGCATCAGCACTTAACTTTTAACATGGTGTCTTTCAAGGCAAAGAAGATGGCTGAATTCAGCAGATGAAATCACCGACACGAGGTACTTAGGAAGTAAAAAGTAATTAACTTTCTGCTTTTCAAACATGTGTGGCTTCCCAAAGAGTAAAAAGGGAAAGTATCAGCTGGGCACGGTGACTCAAGCCTGTAATTCCAGCACTTTGGGAGGCCAAGGCGGGTGGATCACCTGAGGTCAGGAGTTTGAGACCAGCCTGGCCAAAATGGTGAAACCCTGTCTCTACTAAAAATGCAAACATTAGCCAAGCATGGTGGCGGGCGCCTGTACTCCCAGCTACTCAGGAGGCTAAGGCAGGAGAACTGCTTGGACCCAGGAGGCGGAGGTTACAGTGAGCCAAAATTGCACCACTGCACTCCAGCCTGGGTGACAAGAGCGAAACCGCATCTCAAAAAACAAACAAACAAACAAACATGAAAGTACCTATTCTGTGAAGGAGGCATATATGCAAAGCGGCTCCAAATGTGAAGGAGCTGAGAAACTAAAGAAGGAGATAGACAAATCTATTTTGTTGGTATTGGGTGATTTACTGAGGGAACTTACAGACAGAAGTGTGGTCTTGGTCAGCCACAAAACAGGTAGATCTCTGCACCACTGCTCCCAGACCCAGGGCTTACAGACCATGAAGAAAGGGCATGTGTGCAGACAACCCTCCAGAACACGGATGCCGTGCACATCACAGCCTGGAGTCTGTGTGACAACATCCAGGTTGACATGTTCTTACATTAAGGACGGTAAGTAAAGTAGTAATCAGGAGCCATTCAAAGGTCTCGAAGGAGGCTAATCAGAAGTCAACATGGCATGCTATAACAGATGTCTTAGAAAAAAAAAAAAAGGCAACACGGCAGATTAGTATCCAAGACAGAGTCCCTTTTGTTCCACAGCATACAATCATTTGATATTTAAAATGAAACACAATAAATCCTCCCTGAGTAGGTCTAAATCTGCTAATATAAAAACATTCACTTCTTTTACAGATCATATTCAACTAGCAAAGGGAGAAATTCAAAGCTCCTAAAAATAACTGACTTGCAGAAGTCAATTACTAAGTAGTTATTCAAGATACTGGACCCAGTCCAGTGGGCTATACCCAGACTCCTCACCCACTCTCACTCAGGAACTTAAAACAAGCGTATTTACACTCAAAACTAGGAAGGGATGGGCGGAGGTATATATTATCAAGTAAAGGTATAGAAAATAAAATCTTCAGTTAAATGAGAGTCCAAGTCAGTCTATCCCATTCTTTAAGCCAGAGGCTAGTCTACTCCATTCTTAAGCCAGAGGCTAGTTTACCCCATTCTTAAGCCAGAGGCTAGTTTACCCCATTCTTAAGCCAGAGGCTAGTCTACCCCATTCTTAAGCCAGAGGCTAGTCTACCCCATTCTTAAGCCAGAGGCTAGAAGCCGACTCATTAAGTGTCCCACACTCTGTAAGCCAACTTCATCCTGCCATAATAAATTTTAATTGTCTGAAAAATCAAACAATTCCATCCCTGCTCCACAGATGTAAAAGCAGTAACTTGAGATGTTCATTTTTCTGAATCTAATCTTTTACCCCCACTATATCATTTTCACTTTCTAACAACATTAAGAAATATTGTTTTTTTCCAACACAAAATATGAAAGGCTTAATGATTACCATAGAACAACAGCCTAGATTAAGGTAAAGAATCCTACTTTTTTCCTCCTCCTCCCACTCAACCTCCAAATTACTCATGCTAGAGCCACAGGTGGTGAAATCCTCATGTGGCTTACATCCCAACAGACACACAGGTAGCTGACAGCAGAGGGAGCCTCAGGGGCTTTGTTATATTCCTGACTACTGGGATAGATGTTTGGATGGGGCACAACCACTTATCAGATAAGCCCTAAATAAATGAAAAAGTATAATGTGTTAGTTACACATAAGGGAAACGTTAAAACTGTGCCATTCGTCATGATAAGTATTTCAAAAAATTTAAAACCTTTGATTACTGAAGATTTCAAACACATATTAAACAAGTGAGTATAACGAATCCCTCTGAACCATTATCCAACTCCAACAGTCATCAAGTCGTGATCAATTTGTTTTATCTACTCATCAACCATAAAATATTTTGAAACAAATTCCCTACATTGTATCATTGGATCCCTGAGTTCTTCAGCATGTAAGTGTGACATAATTAAGCTCTAATTTCCTATAGCAGCGCAGTGAATTTCGAAGGAGGCTCACTACAGGGATGCCTGAATTCCACTGTTTTTAAAATCACACTTTTAAGTGAGGCAGGCTGTCTTCTGGTTTTCTTTTTCTTTTCTCTCTTTTTTTTTTTTTTTTTTGAGACAGGGTCTCACTCTGTTGCCCAGGCTGGAGTACAATGGTATGATCTCACCTCACTATAGCCTAACCTCCCAGGCTCAAGCAATCCTCCAGCCTCAGCCTCCCAAGTTGCCAGGACTGCAGGTGCACACCACCACACTTGGCTAATTTTTGTATTTTTTTGTGGAAATATGGTTTCACCATTTGCCCAGTCTGGTCTTGAACTCCTGGACTCAAGTGATCCACCCGGCTTGGCCTCCCAAAGTGCTGGGATTACAGGCATGAGCGACAGTGCCTGGCCTTCGCCTGGTGTTCAAATTTTGATCTCCTCAACCAAGACGCCTCTGCGGCTGCCATGGGACAAAGGAAAGGCCTCAGGAAAGGAATCTGCAGTCTAGGCCACATAGCCTTCTCTCCTCACATCACCTCCATGGAGAATCGCTGACTTTGTTTCATATACCACAATCCACAGGGAAATCCTGTCTGGGAAAAAAATGACTCTTTAAAGCTTCTGAATGGACCAAGCCTTTCTTTTTATATTTGGAGGAAACTGGGCTTCAGAGAGGCCCAAGGTAAAGTTCCACTTCCTCACATGCTAAACAAGCTCATTAAAGGATGCAATGTCAAACAAACACAGTAACCACCCACACCTTTTCTGAGAGTCTCAAATGGAAAGTCTTCTCTATAACTGATACTTGCATTTTTTCATCTGTTCTTGTGAGAATCAGAAGCTCTAAAAATACTGACTGACTTTTTGAAATAATCCAACCTCTAGCTATTTCTATTATGAGTGAAAGTTAACTCACTATAGTTGAAGCAGTCAATTTCAGTCTCTGTCTTCTCTCTTTCTTTATATATATCTCTGAAGACCATCCTAGGTTCATTCATAGAGAAGAAACTTTTTTGGAAACAATCCTATACATCTTCTTTCCACCCAAACATGGTTGAAACATTACAAATTAGAAGCCAACATGTAAGTTGTGATCCGTTTCTAGTTCCATGCATACAAATACTTCTTCCCTATAACACTGTCATTTTTTCATTCTCATTACCCCAATCAATTAGAATTCTGACAATAAAATGTACCATTTCCTCCCAATACCACACAACAGTCTTCCTTTAAACAGCTATAATAGCAGACGGCAATAGAGATAGACAAAGGTGATGGCAATATGTTTCTGTTGAATTGCACAGCTGCTTATGACGGACACCAAACCTATTGATATTGCTTTAAGCATATATGGTCAAAGAAGTATTCTGCTTTTTAAAAAAATACTTCAATGCAGTCCCAGCTACTCGGAGGGCTGAGGATCGCTTGAGCCAGGGAGCAAAGATCGTGCCACTGCACTCCAGCCTGGGTGATAGAGCAAGACTCTGTCTCAGAAAAAACAAGAACTTTCATAAAACTCATTACTGTCATATTTCTCTTCAAAAATTAATGCACTGAGGCTGGGTGTGGTGGCTCACGCCTGTAATCCCAGCACTTTGGGAGCCAAGGAGGGTGGATCACCTGAGGTCAGGAGTTCGAGACCAGCCTGCCCAACATGGTGAAACCCCGTCTCTACTAAAAATACAAAAATTAGCCAGGCGTGATGGTGCACCTGTAATTCTAGCTACTCGGGAGGCTGAGGTGGGAGAATTGCTTGAGCCTGGGAGGCGAAGGCTCACTGCAGCCTAGGCAACATTGATTTCACTGCCTCTTCAACAAATGATCCAATAAATTACTTTCATAGCTCATTTCATTCATTTATCGATTCACAAATATTAACTGGAAATCCCTAGTTTAAACTGGTGTTAGTCACTGAGAGCTATAAATGACTCCTGGCCTGATTTGACAGTGACTGCACATGGATGGTATCTGAGCCATACATACTGAAGAGCCATGGGAGACACTGAAAGACAAAGGAAAAACTGAAAAGAAGTAACCAGTAGGAAAACTAGGAAAAGGCAGGGCTGATGAGACAATGGAGGAGAAAATTTTAAGAAGAAAGTATTACTGCTGTCAAACTTTAAGAAGTCAAGGGAAAGTGACCAGAGCTGTGGTGAAGACAGACACACTGAGAAGATGGCCTTACGACCCCAAGGGCAGAAACAGGAGCAAGGCACTTGCAAGTCAAGAACACTCAGCACTGCAGGCAAAGCCCAGTGCTCAGAGAGGAAAGGAAGCATCTCCCTTCAGGGTTCAGAGGGGGCATGGCCCTGCTGACAGGCTGGTTTCTGACTTCTGGTGTCCAGAAATCTAAGACAACAAATTTCTGTAGTTTGAAGCTACACAGTTTATGGTACTTGGTGATGGCAGCCCTAGGAAACAGATAAAACCATTTAAAAAAACTTAAGGAGGTTCACATTTATGTGAAATATATTCAATAATTACTTCTAAAAGAAGATTTTTTTTAAAATAAGAAAATATTCACGTCCAAAGTTTGTTTTAGTCACAGAATAGCCAATGAGTAGCACAGACATATAATCAGTTGCTGTGTCTCTAAGATACATACATGTAGAATAAATAGTACTGTTTCCTTTTAATAACATCTATCCAAAGTCAGGTAGGTAAAGCACAAGTTTTGGACAACTATCTTTTCTGACTTTCATAAGTAATTTATACCTGAGACTTTAAGATTTTGTTTGCTTTTTTAAAAACCAACAGGAAAGCAACCAACCAAATTATTGATATTTTGGGATTTAATTGTCACAATAAATAATTTAGATAATTTGATGTGTACTGACAACAAAATTACAGACTGATTCTGTTAAAGTTGAGGTTGGTTCGTTCCTAAATGTCTCCTATAGCAGTGCAAAAAGAAGAAAAAAACCAGAAAGGGATCATTATTCAATAACTTTTTACTTCTTATCATTCCTTTAACAGACCTGATTTTTAAGCATCAACACTGCTATTTTTAATTTCAGCATAAACTCCCCCTACTAGTCATACATTGCTTAATGACAAGGATATGATCGGAGAAATGCATCGTCAGGTGATTTAGTCATGTGTGAACATCATAAATATACAAATGTTCACATAAACATACACAAACCTGGACAGTACAGCCTATTACATGTGTAGGCTATGTGGTATAGCCTGTTGCTCCAAGGCCACAAACCTGTACAGCACAGGACTGTATTGAATACTGTAGGCAACTGTAACACAACGGTTAAGTGTATATATAAAATAGCTAAAAATATTATAGTATAGTAAAAATATGGTTTAAAAGATTAAAACGGCACATCTGCATAGGGCAACTTCCTTGTAATCTTAAGAGATCACTGTCATGTTTGTAGTCTCTCGTTGACTGAAACGTTTTATGCAGCACATGACTATATGCAGAAATATTTTAGATGACTGAAGAATACATTTCCCTTTGGAAACTAAGCTTTCCAAAACTACTGAAAGAGAAAAGCAAAATAATCATGATCTATACTCTGATAGATACATCCATCTCTTAGGCTTCTCTCAGTGTGATACTGTACATAAATAAAAAGTTAATAATCAAGACTTAAAAAGTAGAGCGTAAAGAGTTTAATCTAGAATAAAAGAGGTACCTTTAGGCCAGTTTAGTTTCTCATTCCTTTACTCATTCAATGAGAAACAGATTCTGAACTGCAGTAGGTGCTAGATGCACAGGAAATATGGTAAAGTCTCTTGCCTTGAAGAATCCCCTCTCTATTATATGGGGGAGGGAGGTGAGGGGGGTGAAGAGGGGGTCTGTAAAACCAGTTATTACAATATAAGTACTTGTAGGTTACAATCAAACATACAGGAGAAAGCACTATGAACTTTTAAAAAGCAACACTAGCAAGTGGTTTTTCTCTTTCCTATTGCAAAGAGAAAAATATTTCTTATTAATCATCCCATGTGTTTGCTCATTGTTAGGAAGACTAAATGTGCCCTCACTGAACCATCAAATAATAAGAACAGATAATATCAGATAATAAGATAATGGCAAAACTGCAATTTTATCCCTATTGTCTAACAGACTACATTTCTAAAACTAAAATACAAACATAATTTTTCAGTTAAAAGTTGGGCCAAAAAGTGATCAGCAAACTGCAAAAGAGGTATGCAAGAAACACACAGCCTAGGCTGAGCTACTCCAACGTTGACTGAATTCTAAGCACTAACTTATTTGAATCAAAGACAGAAACTGGTTTCATAACGATGACCACCTTTATAGCCTTCAGTTCTTTCTACCTTATGGGATCATGAGAAGTGGTGGGCTCACACACACAAAAGCCCTTACTTAATGCGGTGCCTGGCCTATAACAGGGGTTCAATTAATGGTAATGTACTAGTCAGGAACACATGATCTGAGTTTTCGCTCTCAAACCAAAGCAAGGACATTCCCACCACTTAAAAATGATTTTATATGCTATATCTATAAAAATATGAGCTTGGAAGGTTTATTCTATAACCAGAAAGTAAAGGTTACATTTCTTTGCACTTCCATTCTTGGTTAACCTGATCCATCCAGGAATCAGGAGAAGGGTACTACTTTAAGGTCAACGCTGCAGGAAAGGAGGAAAGGAGGTCTAAGAAGCGAAGAGCTCACTGCCGCTGTGTGGCAACTTCACATTTTCACTTTACTCCTAAACTATTAGGGATACAAATTTCAAACTGCATTTTTTTTTTTTTGGATTCATATTCTTTTCAAATGGCTGACACAGCCCTGATTTTATCCAGGCAAGATAAACTTAACTGGGAGGTGAGGGAGTGAGGAGGGCAGAAGCATGGCCGAAGGAACAGGGAAAAGGGAAAGCTCTAGGAATTCTTATCTCAGCACTAGACCAGGGGTCAGCCCAGGTTTTTGTGAAGGGCCTGAAGGTAAATAATTTTTGTCTTTGTGGGCCACATTGGTCTGTGTCACAACTCAACTTTGCCAACGTAGCACAAAACTACCACAGGCAACACACACAAATAAGCATGGCTGTGTTCCAGTAAAATTTCATTTGTGGACACTGAAATTTGAATTTCATGTATTTCACATGTGAAAAATATTTTCATTATTTTTTCAACCATTCAAAAATGTAAAATCCATCCTGAGCTCATGGGCCATACACAAAAAGGCAGCAGGACAGATTTGGCCTGAGGGTCATAGTTCACCTGCCCCATACATATCTTTTGTTTGTTTGTTTGACACAGAGTCTCACTCTGTAGCCCAAGCTGCAGTGCAATGGCGTGATCTCGGCTCACTGCAACCTCTGCCTTCCAGGCTCGAACAATTCTCGTGCCTCAGCAACCTCACTGGCTGGGACTATAGGTGTGCGCCACCACACCCGGCTACTTTTTTGTATTTTAGTAGAGACTGGGTTTCCCCATGTTGCCCAGAGTGGTCTTGAACTCCTGAGCTCAGGTGATCCGCCTGCCTTGGCCTCCCAAAGTGCTGGGATTATAGGCGTGAGCCACCGCGCCTGGCCTACCAGCCCCTATATTATTTATTTATTTAGAGACATAGTTTTGCTCAGTCACCCAGGCTAGAGTGCAGTGGCACGATCTCGGCTCACTGCAACCTCTGTCTCCTGGGTTCAAGCGATTCTCCTGCCTCAGCCTCCACAGTAGCTGGGACTACAGGCACGTGCCACCATGTCCAGCTAATTTTTGTATTTTTAGTAGAGATGGGGTTTCACCACGTTGGCCAGACTGGTCTTGAACTTCTGACCTCAAGTGATCCGCCTGCCTTGGCCTCCCAAAGTATTGGGATTATAGGCGTCAGCCACTGCATCCAGCCACCAGCCCCTATATTATATCTCCTGGTTTTGAACCCAACCAGGAGAAACTTGAATTTTGTACTGTTTCTAATCAGTTATTTATAGATCCCTTCTATCTGAGGCAGAGAAAAAGTGACTTTGAGAATTTTTAAAGGGCAGGAATTTCTCAGGTGTGTTTGTCATTCAGGTATTCTCAAAAACAACTATGTTTGAGTGCAACACACCTTAAAAGATAGAATAGCTAAAGTAGTAAGTATAGGTACCTGGGTATATCTTAGATGTTATTTTGGGACACCAAAAACTTCAGGGAAAAATGGGTCAATACCTTGCGAAGGTCTGGGGCTTCCGACCCACTGGAACAAGCATGTCACTTGTGTCACTTCACGCTAACTATAACCACCAAACACAATGGGTAATGCTCCACTGTACAAAGTATGTGAATAAAGTCAGTTTCAAGTCATATTTAATACTTTAAAACAAAAGTCTAGGAAGCCCAGTGTTTGCCATGCCACCTTTTACCTGCTTCAGTTTTGAACAACTTCAAGTTTGACACCAAAACTATTTTCATGTGTATTACAGTGCTCTTTAAGCACATGCATCTCATGTTTCAGAGCACAGCCTTTTATTTAAACTTTAAGAGAAAAAAATGTTTTCTGGCAGTGGCCATGGCCAATTTTAGTCTCTGAAAGTTTTTCTGTTAAGAGTCCACAAACATAACAAGAAACGAACACGTGAGTAAGAAGGAATGAGAGTTGGAATGGGTCTTATGCAATACTTGAGATAGTATGACAGATGTTTGATAGCACATATATTCAAAATCAAATAATTGCTCATGGAGAGAAAATCTGTGGTCATATTCAATATGCCCAATCCTAGGTGGGTGTTCCTGTGGCAAGGCCTGTGTCTTATTCCTCACTGTATCTTTACTTTGCAAATAGTAGGCACTCAATAAAAATTAAACAATGAATTAACTGTATGGCACTATTCGCAAGATAACAATGCCACCTGCCTCACTGAATTGGTGGTTTGAATTCTGTGAGAGTAAATAATGTTCAATAATAGTAGTTATTTTTATCCTTATTTTTTTAAAAAAAGAATAAACCAAGGCTTAAAAAGATTATATAACTTCTCCAACTGAGTGGTACTGAAACTCTGGTGTACCTAACTTCAAAGTCCTTACTCTCTCTGATACCTATTAGCTCAGAAACCTCATTTAATCCTGAAAATAGGCTTAGTATAACTAGGGTAAAAAAAAATATTACCTAAGCTGATTAAAAAAAAAAAATCCAGGCATAAACAGACAATAGTTTACCTTTCTTGGCTAACCTATACTTCTGAATAAGGAAAATGATCATTTTCTCTACATTAGGGGATAAAAGTGGCAGAAATACAAGTCCCTTCTATGACCAGATAACGACATCACCAGAATGGGTGACAAAATATTTCTCTTTAAACAACTAAAACAGGCAATACTTAAGAATTATTCTTCCTCTTTTAATTAAATTCTAAGCAAAAAAAAAAAAAAAAAAAATCTAGTTGTTCGAAACAGCATTATAACTATGTAAATAACTACCTCCTTGGCAAATACCTTATTTTACTCATGAGTACTTTGGCTATTGTCTGAAAATAAAGAAAAGATTGGTTTAGAATTTTTTTTATATAACTTAATTTTTTTAAAAAAGGGAATTCCTCCAAACCCCGAAATCTGAAATTAAAACTGTTTTTGGTAACTTCACTCTTGGATCCATTGTAGACTGGAGTCTACCAACAAATGTTGGTTTTGGAGATCACTTCCAATTGTCTATCTGGTTAGCAATATAGAGCTCAATATTTTCACTAACCTCACATACAAACTTCATAACAATTTAAACTCTGAGATTTTAAATTGTTTAATCCAGTCAATTCAAAGTTAATACATTAAATGTAGCTAAGAGACACCTGACATAGTAGGCAATAAGTTCTAATAATGTTAGTATCAATAACAGTCCTTTAATGCTACCCTCTTCAAAAATTGGTGAGTCAACAATTTTAAAATAAATGTTTCTTTAGCAAATTACAGTTACTGTAGTATAGCTGTCTATGACAAATACAAATTTAATAGAGAAGTTTTAAGCTTGTCAATTTGTCCTTGTTACATTTAAATAGAGAATTTAAAATAAACTCTGGAAGTTAGTTTGTAGGAAAAAGAACAATAGTACACAAAGTATAGATAAACTTCCCGCCATCTAATTAGAATATTCAAACACTTAAATCAAGACCTCCAAATTAAAGTACTAAACAGTAAATGTAATTTAAAAAAAGGAAGTCTCTCTTTACTGCAGCCTTCTATCATCAGTAAAACAGGAACATCCCAGGAACAGAGAAAATCTAAACCCTTCAGTTAACGCAGTATTTTAACACATAGGCTTAATGTTGTAGAGGCTTTCAGAACCTCAAATCTAAGACATTTTCAGTAGTTGCAACAAAAAAATAAAATTGTGTTGTTTCAGGGAAATTCACTTTGAAAGCCAAGAACTCTAACCTTTTTAGTTAAAAAGGTTTCCAGATTTTTGATGTCCTTCCTTCCTAGGCTACATTCAATAGTTCCACTGCATTCCTTTGTTACACCATTTCAGTAACAATCTCCATGACACCCCTCCCCCAACCCCAAACCACCACAAACTACCCCCCTTCATCAAAACACAGACAAAAACATGTTCCAATCAGCCAAAGAAAACTCTCCTTAAACTAAGGGGAAAAATCAATTGTTTTCCATTTAAAATATTTCTGGTGATTATATAATTTTTAAAGACATAACGACACTGCAGGTTTGGAGAAGGGGTAAAACAACTTAAAGGATTTGTGAAGAAATGGGCAAAAGTATTCTGGTTTTGCACAGTTCCAATCAGTACAATCTTGATATTGTGTTCAGTCTTTAATTACAGACTAACAGGTTACTTTTCAATGAGTACTTCCCAACGCTGCATCCACTTAGGCATGAATCCCCCCTGCACTTACTAGATTAGATGTCTTGACCTTTAGCCAACCATGACTTTGCACTCACCTTAGCTCTTCCTTCGGTAACCCATTTACTCTCAAACTATCCGGACGATCTCGTCTTCTCCTGTAGAGACCTGAATGTGAAAGCTCTTTAAGCTGTAATGCAGTCATACTTCTCTCCACACATCAATTGCTGACACTTTAAAGCATTTATGCTGAGCAGTGTGGCTGCCAGGGGAAAGCAGTGTCCCTTGCTGAGGGACCTCAGCACACCTGACTCAGCCTTAGAAACCTCCAGGCAGGCCAAGCTGCTGAAGCACAGCTTCCTGTTTCTCACTGGTACACACCCTCCTCAGCAAGGCACAACTTGCCTTATCTCTGGGCCTCGCACCTTGGGGAGGGGGAAGTTGGTGACCAAGAAGGCAGGTTACTTGTTTATTAATAAGCAAAATTTAATTGTTATGAATAACCACACCAATTCCTTTAAAAACCTTGCCAGGACCACTCTGAACTAAAATTGGGCTAAAAAGCTCCAGTAAGGTAGTCACTAAAGAAGGGTCCTGCTGTTTTATTTGCCAGGAAATCCATCTTCACAGGCAGTGTCAGTTTAAAGAACCACCTGGTTATAGTGAGCTCCTTAGGGACATTTTCCTTAAAAAGGAGAGGAGGGGCAGAATTCTAAAGGGAAGCAGTCCAATTCCTCCCCCTTACCACTCTACTCTAAATCCTCTTCAGAAGGGAAGGAAGTATCTTTGGTCCACCCACCCCTCATTAAATATTACTGAAAAATTCATAACTGAAAGGAAGATGGTTTCTTCCTTCATTCATTATAATTACTGGCTGTGACTAATGCCTTCTCGTAGGGCAGGCCACCCCGGCTGACACAATGCTGTTGGCTTTAAGGTGGAATGGGTCCTATATACCCTGTATTTATCTGTACATTTGACCTCAGAAAGTGACAATGTTAGGAAGGTTTTGGGTGTGGGGATGTGGACAATAGAGGACGGGTTTGGGGCAAGTCCTTCATCATCCAGCTCAAAGTGATGCTACCCAACAGCAGGCACAGCACGGCCCTCCAATCCACTTCAGTCCCACTGGGAACACAGGACCACACCACAAACACAGGCTACCTCCCAGCAAGCTCTTAGCCAGTAGTTTGACTGCATGGTTCTAGGAATTTCTCTCTGGGCAATTTATACCAGCCTCTTTTCCTTTTAGAACCTTCTCGACAAGAGCACAGAGAAATGGGTCTGATAATATTTTTACACTAAGAGAGAGTTACTCCCATCTCTGAGAGAATCTGCTCTATATATACAAAAATTAAGGCAACCCACAGGAAAGGGAAGTCTACATCTTATTCCTTCACTCAGGACATAGATGTTAGTTCCCCTGAGGGCTACCATTTGTTACGCTAGGTCCACGGCCCCAGGAAAAACAAATGACTTTTCATAATTGACATTCAAACACAGCATATGTTTTTAAAGATGCAGGGAAAAAATTTACCATTTTTGTCACTACACTAGATTTAACGAGTGATGAAACACGTTTTAAAAATCAGTTGACAGTTACATCTGTCTCTGGAAGGGTACACAAAAAACTGGTAATACTGGCTGCTTCTGAGGGACCTGGGGAGACAGGAGCAGAAGGAAGCATTTCCACTACACACCACTCTACACCTTCTGAACTTTGAATATATTGCCACTCAAAAACAAATAGAATTTAGAATATTTAAATACCAAACAATTTAGTTTACACTAATAGAAACATTTTAATTTAGAACTCCTGAAGTATGCAATTCTGTCTGTTTTTTTGTTTTGTTTTGTTTTGTTTTTTTGAGACAGAGTCTCCCTCTGTCACCCAGGCTAGAGTGCAGTGGCATAATCTCGGCTCACTGTAACCTCCACCTCCCAGGTTCAAGCGATTCTCGTGCCTCAGCCTCCCCAGTAGCTGGGATTACAGGTTTGCACCACCATGCCCGGCTAATTTTTGAATTTTTAGTAGAGATGGGGTTTTGCCATGTTGGCCAGGCTGGTCTCGAACTCCAACCCTCAAGTGATCCAACTGCCTTGGCCTCCCAAATTGCTGGGATTACAGGCGTGTGCCACCGTGCCCAGCCTTCATTTTTTAAAATCAAGACAAGTTAAAAAAAAAAAATGAACAGAAATAACCACTAATCTTCCTTGTTTTCCCCCACCATCAACACAGAATAGACGCCTAATGAATAAAATACAAATCAATTGTATATTCATTGCAAATACAGAAATCCCAACATTAAATATGACCTGTCTCCATAGGAAATGTAAGTAATTGCTTATTTTTAAAAGAGTTTTTAAAAATTAATGCAGCTTGCTGACAAGGGAAAAGAACTTGGTGACTACTAAAGGTTAACCAGACAGGAAACACCTAGCTGTGTAGGATGAATCCTGCATTTGATGAGACTAGTGTTAAAAGGATGTGCAGGGGGTGAGACGGGGCGGGGGAGAGCAGTAACCAAGCCATAAAACAAACGAGCTGAAACAATTCTTGCCCTCTGACTTTTAAAAAGGCTGTACTGACAAACAGGAACTTCAGCAAATCAATGCTTATGTTCTGATGAAACTGCCACAACTGAGTAAAATTAAATTCTGGGCCTTTGGGGAAGGCCCTTTTAACCAGGATCTTTTTTTTTTGAGACAGAGTCTTGCTCTGTCGCCAGGCTGGAGTGCAGTGGTGCGATCTCAGCTCACTGAAACCTCCACCTCCCTGCAACCTCCACCTCCCAAGTTCAAGCGATTCCCCTGCCTCAGCCTCCCAAGTAGCTGGGATTAACAGGCACGCGCAACCACGCCTGGCTAATTTTTTGTATTTTAGTAGAGATGGGGTTTTACCATGTTGGCCAAGATGGTCTTGATCTCCTGACCTTGTGATCTGCCCGCCTCAGCCTCCCAATGGGCTGGGATTACAGGCGTGAGCCACCGTGCCCTGCCTAACCAGGATCTTTTCACTGAAGACAGAGAGAGAGAGAGAGGACTGTTTTCCCTCCCCAGCACTCTTCAGACAGCAGCATATCAGCACACGGAAGGGGGTCAGATGGGCAAACACCCAGCACACACAGCAGGGCCATGACAAAGACAGGGAGGAGTCCCCATCTATTTTTCCTTTCAAATGTACTTTCCCATGGAAATGGAATTATTAATTATGCCTGAATTCTCAGATCAGGCCCTATTTAAAAGGGTTTCAAATTTCAAATAACTGTCTTAGCATGATTTTGACAGTACAGACGGAGGCCTGTATAAATGCATTTTCTGCAGGTTTCCAAATAGAGATATTTTTCATTTTAACACTCTAAAAAAATCTTTGAAGGTCAGTCCAGACTCTCATTCAATGCAGAATTCCCCACTGTCATTTTCCCCATGGCCTCATCCCTATACAATATCTACGACCTGGGATTTTGTCTGTTCATGGACACTTGCAGTGATGGGGAACTTACTACCTCATAAAACTCCTGGGGCTTTCCCCCACATGCCCAGTGGTTCTCAAGGAACAACAGTTAACAAAAACTGGGAATAAGACATTTGCCTTAACAGTTGGTCTGGCCCTAATTACAACTTTTTGTCCTTTTTTCCAAACTGTTGGGTCTCCTTGAATCTGTACTTTGACTCCAGCAGATCTCACACCCCCATCCCAGCTGAGAGGACTGGACTCCAGGAGTTCCCCGGACAGACTGTGCTTCCTCTCACTTTCTAGCCTTTGCACCTATGGCTTGGTAAGACTGGAAGAAGGATCACTGGCATGACTAGCTCCTGATCATCCTACTAAGACTCACTACAAGGATCATCTCTTCCGAGAAACCTTTCTAAACCCCATATCCCACTTACTGCTGCATCTATAGGGCCAGGGACATGGAAGACAGTCACGTTTGTTAAATAAGCTTTATGCTTTAGTTGTTCAACCAATTAATTTTGAGAGCCTAATCATTTTACAATGTCATGTTTGAGAAGAAATCTCCAGATTTTTGAAGCTTTTTCATTTCTGCATGTAACACTCAACATTACCTAAATGAGATTTTAAAAGACACACTTGTTCTACAGTTTTGGAAAAATTTACTTTCTTGGTGAGACTAAAACTCTGAAGCTTTCATATTTGTGGAGTTGAACAGTACCTTCCACAAGTATAAACATTTTCCATTTGTGATAAGAATAAAAAATTAGCCTGGATTTTTGCCTAAACTTGTCATAGTCCAGCTTTTGGCATCCTATTGCAATTAATCCCTTCAGATATAAGAGGGTAAAGAAACCTAATTAAACATCAAGCTGTAAATATGATCATTAATGTTACTGAATCATCAATTATTTCTCCTATACAGAGTTAAGAAAGCTGCAAGCTGGTTTCCATGGCTAACTGGGGCTCACTGCCAGTACACCAGGTACTAATGGCCCGTAAACTGGTTGAGCAGCTGTACATTTCCAGGCCATTAATTTCCCTGTGTGACATAAAAGAAGAATGTTATGTTTTGCAGCTAACTTTGCACTTGATGGAAATGAATCATTTTTAGTTTATGTTTTATCTCATAAATAATCATTTACAGGGAAAATCAAATTTTATCTAATAAAGCAAGAATATCCCTCCATACTATGTCCAACACACATTCATCTGGCAGACATTTATTTGCCAGCCAAGCTGTCTTCCTAAGTGAGGCCTCTCAAGAGTGCTCTAGGCTATAAATTTGAAGGAAGAACAGGGCTATATATCTGCTGCAGAAAAGGGTTCAATGGTGTACCATTGTGAGTAGGCTCAAGGTCAAGCTAACTGGAGCAGAGAGTATGAGAAGGCAGAAGCAACTGTCCACAAAAACTGTTCACTGTGTGGAAAAAAAAAATCACCAAAATATGGTCCTACTCACAAGCAGATAATATTGCAACTGTCTACAAGCCCCTCTGAACTTTCTCCTTAATCAGGCTTCCTGGACCTCTGACACATCTCAGTGGATAGGCTGAGCTGTCATTAAAGCTCATGTGAGGCCAGTGTGGTGGCTCATGCCTGGGATCCCAGCAATGTGGGAGGCCGAGGTGAACAGACAGCTTGAGCCCAGGAGTTTGAGACCAGCCTGGGCAACACAGTGAGACCTTATCTTTACAAGTAATACAAAATTAGCTGGGCGTGGTGGCGAGTGCCTGTAGTCCCAACTACTAGGGAGACTGAGATGGGGGGATCATGATCATTTGAGCCTGGAAGTTCGAAGCTGCAGTGAGCTATGGTCACACCACTGCACTCCAGCCTGGGTGACAGAGTAAGACCCCTATATCAAAAAAAAAAAAAAAAAAAAAGCCCATGCAAACTTGCCTGTGTCATTCTCATACAGCAGCCTCTTCCACAGCCAGCAACAAGGGGCCATCAACAGTCTTCAATTTAGACCATTAACAAATGTTCTCAAAAGCCACTGATACAATATGCATATTTTCCAGGTATATTTCCAAATAATTTAGAATGAAATTCTAAGTAACCTATCCAATCCCACATTTTCAAGGGGCCAAGGGAGAGTACAAGGTAGGTTAGTGGAAGGATACAAGAGGTGACCAGCAGACATTTAGCTGACAGTTCCACATTTGGAAACTCCCTTGCTGTGACTACCTTATAAGTACACAGGAAGTCATTCAACTATCACAGTCCTCCATTGTTCCATTTGGATCAGAAGTGGCTGAATTAGGTGACCTCCATGGTCTTCTCTGAAGGCTAACATTACTTGGTTTTCAGACAGGACCTGTGCAACATGACTCCCTGACTAAGCACACTTTTCTCCTTCTTCATATAGTCAGAAATCTCATTCCTGAATAAAGCAGGTACACATGGGCAGGCTCTGCACATTCAGCAATTTCCCAAAGGCACCAGTGTGCCAGGCCTTTGGGGTGTGGAGGAGAACCCTGAACAGCCTCTGGGCTCCCCAGATCCTTCTCCATGAACACCTTCTCTTTGGTCACAAAGCTGCTTGAGGATAAGAGCTCTACAGTAGATAAGGACCACAAAAAGGCATGCTGATCACCCTAGCCCCAGCATGCCCCCCACCCTGCCCAAAGAGAACAGAGGGTCCTCTTCAACAGAGCGCTGACCTTTCAGGGAAGGAACACAGACAGAAGCTTGCAGCAGGACTGCACTTTTCCTCACTGAGGGCAAAATAGAGGGTATCTCACTCAATGTAGTAAACTTGCTTCTGGAAAACTACATATAAAGCTAAAACTTTAGCACATAGAATAATTTTTCTTTCCCTAAATGAACTTATTTTTAAAAGGAATTCTAGTGGTACTCTTCACAAATGAGAGCTTTTCCACAAATCCAGATTTTCCCATAATTTGGCTTAAAACTAGATACATATATATGTATTGAAATCACTTTTTAGATATTGTTTCTATCCGTTCTGCCTGTCCACCAGGCAGAACATACAACTATACGCTATAGATTCTATACGCTATAGATCTATACGCTATAGATTCTAGCGTATCTATATCTGCTCAGCATATTTCTAAACTAAACCGTCATTACAAAAAAATCCAGTAAGTTAAATACTTCTGTGTGAGAGGAGAAATGTAACAGTTACTTGCAAGCTAACAGTTCCGATATTCTGAAGACCAGAAAGAACAAAAACGGTTCTTCTCCCTGCCCTGGAATTCAAGGGGTGTGTCTTAAAAAACAAACCACAATTCCTGCCCCACCCCAGTATAGGTTCATGACTATAGTCAATATTGTCAACACATCAACTTTCACTTCAAAATTGTTTTTACCAGGTTATCAAAATACTCCCCAGGTTTTGTGTGAAGTCTAATCTTAAAGGCAACAACACACATAACAAGCTGTATGGCCACGTTTCTGATATCTATATTATCCCTTTATTTATTACTTTTTCCTAACTCTGATATAAAAGTTCAATTCAATGACACAAATAGAATTTAGAAATTTAAGGGTATCTAGCCCTAAAGACAAAAGTTTTTCAAAAACTTTTATTTCCTATGTAGTGTTACTATGCCAGAGTGACTGATGGCAACTGAAAATGATAATGTAAACATGTATTTGGCATAAAAATGTGTGTTCATGATCTACCATAGAATGAAAAAGAGACCATAGGATACAAGCTATGAGATTCTATTTCACATGAAAAGACCACATATGTACATACATTGTATGTGCCCACACCCTCCCCAGCATCTAGAAGAGTGTCTACCAAGACATCTCTGGTTGGCAGGGACTGGAAGCCTAGGCAGGGTCTGGGTGGTGAGAGAGCAAGTTCAGGACAGTTCACGTGGAGGAGATGCCTGAGCATGGTGAGGACCTGTCAAGGGGATGAGACTGGCAGAGGCATGGGCCTTCCAAACCGGGAACACAGGCTTAAAGTGGATGAGAAAAAAGCAAAAGTCACATGCAGAGGGTCTGTCATCAGCCAAGTATAAGAAATGACACACAAGGATGCCTGGTGTGCCCCCAACCCAGGTGTGCACCTCACATACCTTTAGTGAGCATCTAACCTAGGCTGGGGTCTGCTCTTAGCAGCAGAGACTCAGTGGCCTCGTGGAGCCTGCAGTCGAGTAGGGGACACTGGTATCAACCATATAATCACAATTTAAAACATGTCAAGTAGTAGAAAGTAGGGTGCAGAGTGGATGCTGACGGCAGGGAGGGGAGCAGGACAGCAGGGGCAAGCTTCCTGAGACAGAAACACTGGATCTGATCCAAGAAACCAGGCTCAAAAGCAAGAGGGCCCGACCCTGTGGCTGAGGGGAGGGCTGGGAGATGAAATGAGACAAGAGACATGGGTGGTGGCATGTTTCGAAGAGCCTGGTGTTCTTCACCCTGAGAGCCAAGGGCCGCCCGTGTCTTAAGCAGGGTACTGACAAGATCCCATCTGTTTGCTGAGGACCCCTCTCTCTGAGGCAGCAAAGGCCCCAGGGTGAGGACCAGCAGAGCTGTGCAGAGCCACATGGCAGTCCATGGAACAGACAGCAGCTTGAGCTAGCCAGGGTGGTGACAGAGAGAACAGCAAGGAGAGCGGACACAGAGATGTGTAGGAAGGGAGGGGAGAAGGGCAGACTGGACACAGAGGCCAGGGAGGGAGGCAGGAAGCACCCACACTGCTAACGTTTCTCCCCACATTCTTTTGTGGACATAGCACCAAATAGACCTGGTGAGCTACAGCATGAGCCAGATGTACTTCATGTTGCCTTAATCTTGTCCACAGAAAGGTAAGCGTTTTAAACCTACTTTGACTCTAATAATAAAGACTTTTACGAGTTTACAAAAGAAAAAAGCTAGGACATAAAAATGTTTGCTTGTATTGTAAAGCTCAGTCTCTCAACTATTTATGTAATGTAATTATTACTAACAACTGAGGTTGGAGTACCTATCCAGCACATTATGTGTTATTAACCTCCATCTCAACCCTATGAGGCATGTATCATGATTATACCCATTTACAGATGGGGAAACTGAGTCTTAAAGCAGTTAAACGACTTGACCAAACAATACAACCAATAAGAGAGTGTGGATCCAACCCAAGTCGATTTGACTCAAACATTGCTGTTTCAGTCATTAAACTGCACTGTCCCAGGGCCTAAAACATTCTCCCCCACAGACCATCACAAGGTCAAGTCTGCACTAGCACTGCCTCTCAACACTGACAACTTAACCCCGGAAGCTTCTGGGAAACTGGGTGCATGACAGGCGCAGGAGCCGCAGCGCAAGCCCCGGAGTGTAAACACTGACTAGAAACCACCCAGACAACTCAGCCAGCCCACACCTTCTCTCCCTCCAAATGACCCAGACCTAGTCCACGTGAATATTGTGAATGCTCGGTTTGAGGGTTCTGAAAGGAGCCTCGTGAGGTGCTCAGGTGCAGTCCCCACTCATATGTGTATTCCTTTTCAGCTGGTTTTCTCCTGCAGGTTTGGAGGCAAAAGCTAGTGAAAGAAAGTGACCTTCTATGTAACTGAATTCCTAGATTCCTTAGGAGTCTTTGGGTCCAAATTACCCAAACTACTTTATTTCCTTTTAGAGTACATGGAATTATTCAATGTTTCCAACAGTTCTGAAAAAAAAAAGGCAGATTCTAACAGGTTTTCTTCATCATAGCAACTATGCTGAAACCAAGGGTACTGCTGAACAGCAACATGCACTGGAAGCAATACAAACAGCAAACTTCAGGAGGGCGTGAAGAGGCAATGATGATGTGTGACCACACCGATTTCGGTTCCTCTGAGAACACTTCATACCACAAACACACTGTAGAGCTCAAGCCGGTCAAGCAGCCACTTGCTCCTACTGCTTCATGCAAAGGAAGTCTGGTAAAGAAGGTGATTCTAATTCTAAAACACAAATCAAACCAGTCACTCTGTGAAACTAATAAAAGAAAGGCCTGAAGTTTTAATCCTCCAATCCTGATCTCAAGAACCCCTGCCAAGAGAAAAAACTCACTCTTAGGGCATATATGTGTATATATATATATATATTTTAGATCATGGTTCACAGCAACTTCTGCCTCCCTGGCTCAAGCAATCCTCCCACCTCAGCCTCCTAGTAGCTGAGACTACAGGCTCACACCACCACGCCCAGCTAATTTCTGTATTTTTGTAGAGACAGGGTTTTGCCACGTTGCCCAGGCTGGTCTCGAATTCCTGAGCTCAAGCGATCCCCACGCCCCGGCCTCCCACAGAGCTGGGATTACAGGCGTGAGCCAATATTTTTGATTGATCAAAACATACTAGGGAACTATGTTCTACTGAATAAAAATTCCCGAAATAGAAGTGAAATACCTCAAAATGTAATGAGACCACTATATAGAACCAAAGCAAATGCACTATTTCTAAGGAAAGTGAAAAAAAACATTGACACGTTATTTTTTAAATCAGAGCCTTGGGGAAGACCCAGTTCCCTCCCCGGGGCTCAGTATAATTTAGGAAATAGCACCTTGGTCAAGAGCTAGATGTATTGAGTGCTTCCTATGTGCCCAGAACTGTGATAAGCACTTTGCATACACTTACCAAATTTAGTTTTTACAATAATCCAATGAAATAGTACTATTATTATTCCCATTTCAAAGGTGATGAGACAGACTTAGAAAGTGTAACTTACTATACAGTTATTACGTAATTGAGTGAAAAACTGAAACCTGGCCTCAGCCTGGTTTTAAACCATAACGGTGTACTGCCTGCTAGTCAAAAAATGGTTATTTTTCTCAGCAGTAGATGAGAACTTATAATCAGAAATCATTTAAAAATTCAACCATGGCTAAACACAATGTGGTATCCTGGACTGGATGATGGCATAGAAAAAAGACATGATGAAGGTAATGGAAGGTGCTGACAAGAGGGGAAGCTAGGTGAGGACCATGTGAGGATTATCTGAGCTCCTGACCTCTCCAACTTTTCTATAAATCTAAGATTATTCCAAAATAAGGTTTATTTTAAAAATTCAAAACTTTAATTCTACATGACAACAGAGCTGGTATCTCTGTCAATGACTGGAGGAAAAACAGAGAAGGGGTTTTCCTGCAGATTAAGAGAGACTTAACAGACACATCAATCAAATGTATTATTAAACTATGGCCTTTGTTTAGATCTTGGTTTAAAGAAAACAAATGTAAAAGGCTACTCTTGGGACAAGTGAGGACATTTGATTATGGGTGGGGTACTGGATGGTGATAAAGAATTATCACTCGTTTGTTAGACATGGTAATAGCATGTCCATCTTCTCAGAGACCAGCTTATAAAAGAAAATGTCCATCTCCTCAGGGACCAGCCCGGAGGTATTTTGGGATGAAATGACCTGATGTCCGGGATTTGCTTTTAAATAATTAAGAAAGAAAAGAAAAGAAAAAAGAATATGTGAAGCAAATATGGCAAGATAGTATTAAGCATGGGTGATGAGTATAAGAGGATTGTTTCTTCTATTTTTATATTAGAATGAAAATTTTCAGGCTAGGTGCAGTGGCTCATGCCTGTAATTCCAGCACTTTGGGAGGCCAAGGCAGAAGAACTGCTTGAGGCCAGGAGCTTGAGACCACCCTGACCAACACAGTGAGACGCCATCTCTATTTTTAGAAAATAAAAAAGAATATTTTTATAATAATACACACACACACAAACACACACACACACACGTTTTTTGTAACGGAGTCTCACTTTGTCGCCCAGTCTGGAGTGCAGTGGCACGATCTGGGCTCAGTGCAAGCTCCACTTCCCAGGTTCACGCCATTCTCCTGCCTCAGCCTCCCAAGTAGCTGGGACTACAGGCGCCTGCCACCACACCCGGCAAATTTTTTTGTATTTTTAGTAGAGACAGCATTTCACCATGTTAGCCAGGATAGTCTTGATCTCCCGACCTCGTGATCCGCCCACCTCGGCCTCCCAAAGTGCTGGGATTACAGGCATGAGCCACTGCGCCTGGCCAATAAAATATTTTTAAGTTAAAAAAAAAGTTCAACCGTGGGGATGAAAACAAGCATAACTTCCTTAAAGCTAGAACGTCATACACTGCTGTATATGTGTGCAGTGTGATGCACCGACAGCACAGCAGAAGGCATCAGGTCAGGACTCCTGGGTTTTCTAGTTGCTTCCTCTAATGAAAGATCCGAAGTATCATATCTGATTGCCCAAGATCACATGAAATACATTAAGGGATATGTTACATTGTGAAAGAATGGCACCAGGAAAAGGGAGGAGAGAATATTCTAGGTGGAGAGGAGAATGCATAGGCATGGGAAGGTGGCGAAGTGGGCCAGGGAACAGTGGGAGCCTCACTCTGGACACAGTAGGAGCAATGACTGCAGGGAGCCCGGCAGTTTAGAGTCAGCTTTTGAAGAGTGAGAGCCAGGCTGATGGGTTTATGTGACAGGTGATAAGCCGCACAAGGTTAGAATTCCGGTTGGGGAGGGGTGCAATCCTGGAGACAACCAGTTGTGGAAGCAGCTCCAGGCAGCAACACCTGCCATGGGGGAGGGAAGAGAAGACTCCAGAGGAGAAGCCTTTATGCTTTGCCAGGTAAACAGGTTGCTAAGAAAAAAATCAAACAAGATTAGCACACACACCAACACAGGAAATTATTTTGCATGTATTTAGCCAGGTCATGCCCCAAACAAGAACACTTCAAACCCTCAGTACTCTCGAATCACCGACCCCACCCTCTTTTTCTATTACTCTTGGGAGATAACCCCACCTATGTTAGAGAAAACAGAAGTCTTCAGAAAGATGCCGCCTCAGCTGTCTCCAAGCTACTGTCCCTACTTCTTTCAGAGTGCCCTCTGTTCAACTGCAAATTAAAATATAGCACAAAATTAGCCCTGCCCCGAGTCTGCATTACTGTCATCTTGTTCTAGTGGCAGTCATGACAGTAATAATCATGGTGTTAATGCTTCACATACTATTTCATTTGATCCCCCTAACACTCTGTGAAATGAGTGGTATCCCTATTTCTCGGAAGTAGAAACTGGGCTCCCAACTGGTGAGTGACAGAATGGGGACTGGAATGGGCATCAGGGGCCCCATCTATGATCACTCTACTGCCCTGCTTCTCTCAAGATCAAGACAACAGATTTCTAAAAATCTGTTTCTAAAAATCTGTGATGTCTTCAACGAAATGCTGTATAGCTGTAAAAGAAAATTCACTGAAGCACAAATCTACATAAATAAATGTTTTAAAAATGTGAGTGGACCGGGCGCGGTGGTTTGCACCTGTAATTCCAGCATTTTGGGAGGCCGAGGCGGGCAGATCACGAGGTCAAGAGATCAAGACCATCCTGGCCAACATGGCGGAACCTTGTCTCTATTAAAAATATAAAAATTAGCTGGGTGTGGTGGTGGGCACCTATAGTCCCAGCTACTTGGGAAGCTGAGGCAGGAGAACAGCTTGAACCCGGGAGGCGGAGATTTCAGTGAGCCGAGATCACGCCATTGCACTCCAGCCTGAGCGACAGAGTGAGATGCCGTCTCAAAACAAAAAAAAAAAAAGTGAGTGAAAAAGACAACTTGCACAGCAACACAAACAGTATATACCAAGTAAAATCTAAATGAACGAAGGAATCCCATACACTGTTAAGAATACATAAATGTGTAATGAAAGTATAAAGATATGCACAAAAGTGAGTCAAACTCCATTAAGGAAAGGGTTTCCTCGTGGAGGAAAACAGGAGGGAATGTGACTGGAAGAGGAAACTGAACCAAGAGACCTCAACTCTGTTTGTAAGGTTTTATTTCTTGAGGTGGGTGGTAGATATCTGGAGGTTCCTTTTATTAATTTCAATATCTTCATTATTTTTAAAAGAAGGAAAGATGAAGATGCAAAGCAAACACTCTGAGTATGTAAGTCCACAAAGTTTCAAAGCACTGCGCCTGCCACCATGTGGCTCCTGAAGATGTTACAGGCACACAATTTTCAGAGGACGAAAGAAAGGGGCATTAACTCTGAGACCAATATCACATGAATGTTACCCACAGTGAAAGCCCAAGGAGCCCCTACCTGATACATAACAAATATTAAAATCATATCCATTTCCAAATAATGCTTAATAAAACAGAAGACATAAAACATTATGCTAGGAGCCCACTCAAAGGAAGACGAGAAAAGTTAAGGGATATAAACTATAAGACTAGCAAAAACAGATGGGAAAGACTGGGTTTCAGGCACAATTAACTTAACAGGTAAATGAGGACCTGTGAACTGACTTTAAGACCCAGAAGTAAATAAGCAAAAAGAATACAGTAAAATGGAACTCCGCCCATGGTATTAATAATTTCACTTGTAAAACTTAGTACTTATTAAGGCAAATTTATTAGAGAGATCAATACCTCTTTTCTGGTTATATCCAGGTTAGAGAGAAATAACTAAAAATTAAACCATGGTGAATCCTACTAGATGCACAAAAATACACCCTTGTGTAAAAATCACTTCTATATGTGCACACATGTACTATTTATGTGATGAAGATACCAGACAACTGGTGTGCTCAATTATGCTCTATTTGTGTTTCATTTGGAGGGGGAATAGCTCAATATTGTGCAGCAGCACTCACCATGTCATGTATCTTGATTCGATGTGTCCCTCATCATCTGGCTGTCCAAGCTAAGCTCTCCATGCTCATCGATGGCACCCTCTCACTGTGTCCTCACATGCAGGAAGGGGCAAGCAGGCTCCCTTGGGCCTATTTTATAAGGGCACTAATCTCATTCACGAAAGCTCTGTTCTCGTGACCTAATCATCTCTCCAAAGGCTCCACCTCCTAATACCCTCACTTCGGGGTTAGAAGTTCAACATACGAATTTTGGGGAGACACATTCAGACCACAGCAGCATGGTACATGAGACATACCCTTTACTGCATACTCACCTGTGTGGCCTCATTCCAATCACTTTTTCCCTTCTAACAACTAATTGTGCTATATTTTAATTTCCCAACCACTTCCCTAGACTCAGCACACTCTTTTGTGTTTCCAGGATCTACCATTTCTCTATGTGGATGAACCTCCAGCCTCTCTCCTCACATAGGACTCCCACAATATTCCCATTTGGTGGAGCCTTCCAGAGCTCCCCCAGGGAGGCAGTGGAAGCTGTTCTCTCCTCTGGGATCCTACTGAACTTTAGACAAATCTATTCTGTTGCCCTTGCTGTACTGTGTGTTGTTTATATGTTGGTTGCTCTTCCTCACTGAAATGTGAGCTCTTCAAGCCTGGCAACAGTAAGTACCTAAGAAATGCTTCTTGAATGGTTGAATTCAGTTCAGAAGCTTCATAGAAACATGATAGTGCTAATAAAATTGTAAAAGTACCTTACAAATTGTGATTTTTTCTTACTAACATATACACACATGCACATATACTGAAATCCGCCCCCCTTCCAAAAAAAGTCCTCGGTTCAGTGACAATTTGCTGGTGAATCCAGCTGGCTTCCTATAAAGAATCCCACCTTGGTGAATTTTTAAAAATGTAAAGTCTGACCTTCAGCTTCTGAAGCTGAGCAATCAATGTTGTCAGCACACCTAAGGTAGATCTGTCACTCAAGCATCCTCATTCACCAACTTTTAGAACTGATGTGTAAAACCAGAACTCCAACTTGCAAACTGAAATATCTAGCTTTCATAAGTAATGTGTTCTCTCCTAGACACAGGTCAAATGAAAACCGAAGTTATAATTAGAAGGTTGTCTGGTGTGCCTGAATTCATAAAAATAGTTATAAAGTCTGAATACTCAGTGACTATAACAGCCAGATTCACCTCCCCCAAATTGGGGGCAGAGCTGGCAGCAGGAATCTGGTACTTGGGCCCGAGGGCCATGCTGCCTGGCCCCCAGGCCTGGTTGCCAGCTTCACCTCTGTGACTACCCATACACCTGCTGCTTCCATGCTCACCGGGCCTTTCAGATGGTCATGTCCTTTCTTTACATCCAGAGCCACTCCATCCCCTTTAGGAGACTACAGAGCTCTACTCCTGTGTAAGTTTGAAGTTTCACTCTCAGAGGATAATCTGACTTCTTTTCTTTCCAAGTTGCTCTTGGGTCCCTCACTGTAGAGTCTAGTATGGCCCACAATACACAGATAAAATGAACTTGGTTATAAGGATGAAGACTACACTGGATGGCATTCTCTAAGTGGGGCATCACTAAGTCCAAACACTGACACATTCTTCTGCTTGTGTTTCTGCTTATGTGAAGCCATGTGCTGGGTATGTAGTAGGTACTGGGCAGACATTTTTAGAATGAATAAAGAGGAAAATGGGGACAGCATAAGATGCTGAAAGGAATAAATTTCAGTAAGTTTCAAAATATGGAAATTTTTAAAAAATTTTATAAAAAATTAGGTATTTTGAGAGAGCTCTTTAGCTTGACACACGTAGGTTTCTAAGATGCAAGTGACAGAAACCACCTTGGGTTAATTTTAAGCAGAAGAGATATTTAATAAATGATATTTGAATGCTCACAGACTCTGTAGGATTAACAAAGAACCGAGCTTGTAACAACACATTGCCCAGAGGGGAAAGTCTGTCCCCAGCCCTACACCTCTGGACACAGTGTACCACATGGACCAATGCTGGGTACTGGGCTGTGCTGCTCACTCCGGGTTCTACTGCTACCCCTAAACAATGGGTGTCATGAGTGCTGTTACAACAGTGCTCTCCAGAAATGATTTCAGGCAATCCCTATTTCTTTGCATCTCTAGCTCTCAGGTCACAGTCCAATACAGGTGTACCTGATGGCCAGAGCCCAAGACACATTCCTGTGCCTCAGCTGCAGCTGCAGGGGAGGCTAGGAAGGCAGTCATCTGGCCCTTCCAGATTCTCAAGAGGGAGCAAGCTTCAGTATCCTGTTCAGACTCACAAGGTGGGGAATCATCAGACAACTGGATTCCAATGAAAAAGGAACTAGGTGGCATTAATCCCTGACCCATCAATCCTTCCTGCAGGTAAATTGCTCTTACCTGGCAGAGATCAAATTTCAGACTACCAAGTGCTCTGTACAGTTGAGACGCTGCCTTACTGTCTGTCCAACAGACTCTACTCCTGCTGGTCCCCTGCTCCTCCTTCATCCAACTCAGAGGAGCAGGGGCAGTGGGGGCGGTCTTAGACAACTCTCTAGTGCTCTTCCAGGACAGAAAGAAAGGAAGCTAACTAATGCTAGTTACAGGAAACCCATCTTGAGGAAGGGGGATGAGGAGCAAGACTTGTTTTAAGGTAATAAAAATATGTTAATATCCAGTCATTTCTATTAGAACAAAATTTAATTTGAGAGGCTAAGGATAAAAGATCTGAATGTATTAACCGTCTAAAATTTGAAAATGTTAATGTTTTCAAAAACTGCTACAACTCCTCTATGGCACAAATCATCAAACTTCTGTAAAAGGCCAGATAGTAAATATTTTAGGCTTTGCAGGCTATAAAGTCTTTGTGGTGACTAGTCAACCCTGCCCTCGTGGTTCAAAAGCAGCCACAAACAATAGTAAAGAAGTAAATGTGGCTGTGTCCCAAGAAAACTTTATTTATGAACACTGAAATTTGAATTTCATATAATTTTCATATCATCCTTTTATTTTTTTCTCAACCATTAGAAAAGGTCAAAATATTCTTAGCTCACAGGCTGTAAAAAAAAAAATAGGAGGCCAGAATAAAACTAGAAATAAATAATGAGGAATTTTGGAAACTATATAAATACATGGAAATTAAACAATATGCTTCTGAATCACTAGTGGGCCAGTGAAGAAATTAAGGAAAATGAAAAATTTCTTGAAACAAATGATAATGGAAACATAACATACCAAAACCTATGAGATATAGGAAAAGCAGTTCTAATAGGGAGGTTTATAGCTCTAAATGTCTACATCAACAACAAAAAACCCTTCAAATAAATAACCTAACAATGCATCTTAAGGAACTAGAAAGGCAAGAGCAAACCAAACCCAAAATTAATAATAGAAGAAAAGAAATAATAAAGTTCAATAAAAGGTTTTTTTGAAAAGGTAAACAAAATTGATAAACCTTTAGTCAGACTGAGAAAAATAGAGGACTTAAATAAATAAAATCAGAGATTAAAAGGAGGCCAGGCATGGTGGCTCACAGTACTTTGGGAGGCCAAAGTAGGCGGATCATTTGAGGTCAGGAGCTCAAGACCAGCCTGACCAAGAGGTAAAACTCTTGTCAAATGTAATCCCAGCTAGTCAGGAGCTGAGCAGCAGAATCACTTGAACCCAGGAGGCGGAGGCTGCAGTGAGCCAAGATCACTCCAGTCTAGGTGACAGAGCAAGACTGTCTCAAGTGGGAAAAAAAAAAAAAAAAAAAAAAAAGATGAAAAGGAGACATTACAACTGATACTGCAGAAATTCAAAGGATCATTAGTGGCTACTATGAGCAACATATGCCAATAAATTGGAAAATCTAGAAGGAATGGAAAAATTCCTAGATACATACAACCTACCAAGATTGAACCATGAAGAAATCCAAAACCTGAACAGACCAATAACAAGTAACGAGATCAAAGCCATAATAAAAAGTCTCCCGGTAAAGAAAAGGCCAGGACCTGACGGCTTCACTGCTGAATTATACCAGACATTTAAAGAAGAACTAATACTAATCCTACTGAAACTATTCTGAAAAATAGAGGAGAGGAGAATGCTTCCAAACTCATTCTACAAGGCCAGTGTTACCCTGATAACAAAAAGACACATCGAAAAAAAGAAAACCTGGCCGGGCGAGTGGCTCATGCCTGTAAATATCAGCATTTTGGGAGGCCAAGGCAGGCAGATCATTCGAACCCAGGTGTTCCAGACCATCCTGGCTGGGTACCATGGTGAAACCCTAAAAATACAAATACGTCCCTACAAAAAATACAAAAAATTAGCCGGGCATAGTGGCACATGCCTATACTCCCAGCTGCTCAGGAGGATGAGATGGGAGGATTGCTTGAACTCAGTAGGTTGAGGTTTCAGCGAACCATGATTGAACTACTCACTCCAGCCTGGGTGACACAGCAAGACCCTGTCTCAATAACAAAAATAATAATAAAAGAAAACCACAGGTCAATTATCTCTGATGAATTTTGATGCAAAATTCTTCAACAAAATACTACGGAACAGAATTCAACAATACAATCATTCATTGTAATCAAGTGGGATTTATCCCTAGGATGCAAGGATGGTTCAACACATGCAAATCAATCCATGTGATACATCAATCAATGTGATATATCATATCAACAGAATGAAGGATAAAAACCTTATGATCATTTCAACTGATGCTGAAAAAGCATTTGATAAAATTTGACATCACTTCATGATTTTAAAAAACCCTCAAAAAAACTGGGTATAAAAGCATACCTCAACATAATAAAAGCCATGTATGACAGACCCACAGCTAGTATCATCCTGCGGGGAAAAACTGAAAGTCTTTGCTCTAAAATCTGGAACATGACAAGGATGCTCACTTTCACCACTGTTATCAACACAGTACTGGAAGTGCTAGCTAGGGCAATCAGAGAAGAGAAATAAAGGGCATCCAAATTGGAAAGGAAGTCTTCAAATTATCCTTGTTTGCAGATGATACGATTTTATATTTGGAAAAACCTAAAGACTTCACCAAAAAACTATTAGAGTTCATAAATTCAGTAAAGTTGGAGTACACAAAATCAACATACAAAAGTCAGTACCACTTCTATATGCCAATAGTGAATGACCTGAAAAAGAAATTTAAAAAGTACTGCCATTTACAATAGACACAAATAAAATAAAATACCCAGGAATTAATTTAACCAAAGAAGTGAAACATCTCTACAATGAAAACTATAAAACACTGATAAACAAAATTGAAGAGAACACCAAAAAATGGAAAGACATTCCATGGGTTGAAAGAATCAATACTGTTAATATGTCCATACTACTCAAAGCAATTTATAGATTCAATAAAATCCTTATCAAAATACCAATGACATTCTTCACAGAAATAGAATAAACAATTCTAGGCTGGGTGCAGTGGCTCACACCTATAATCCCAGCACTCTGGGAGGCCAAGGTGGGTGGATCACCTGAGTTCAGGAGTTCGAGACCAGCCTGGCCAACATGGTGAAACCCTGTCTCTACCAAAAATACAAAAATTAGCCAGGCGTGTGTGTGGAGGAAAAGTTAAATATTAAATTTGAACTCAATTGAACATGGACAAAAACAATGGTCACCAAGTCCTGAAACAGGTTGAGTGAGCCCCTTGAGGCATTCATCCAGTGCTGTTTCAGAGAAATCTCTACTTCAATCTATTCTTACATGTTAGTTATTGAAAAACAATAGACAATCGCAAAAACAAGTTGTGACCTCTTTGTGTTCCTTAAGCCCAGTCACGAAGGGCACTCGTGACTGGGTCTCCTGCCAAACAACTTGTTACAAAAACAGCTAGAGTCCCAGACTGCACCGAAACTTCATGAGACCTTCCCTCGCTGTGCACGGACAAGTGGCTGACTCTGGAGCCCAGGCTGTTGCTTCCCGGTCTGGTGATGAATCCTCCATAGTTTGCTGAGTGTAAAAAAAAATATATACATATATATATATATCTTTTCCCTTCTCCCCTTCTCATTGCAATTTGTTTATTATATCATTTGTTTATTATATCTGCATTGCCATTTACGTGGGATAAAGCTTGTTTACCCTTAAAGGTATTGTGTGTATGTTTTTCTTCCCCCCTCAGGCATCTTCCACACAGAACAGCATGGTGGTGGGTGCCTGTAATCCCAGCTACTCAGGAGGCTTGAGGCAGGAGAATCGCTTGAACCCAGGAGGCAGAGGTTGCAGTGAGCAGAGACTGCGTCAGTGCACTCCAGCCTGGGTGACAGAGTAAGACTCTGTGAAAGAAAAGTGAAGAAAAGAGAAGAGAAGAGAAGAACGAACAATTCTAAAATTTATGTGGATTCACAAAACACCTGAATAGCCAAAGCTATCTTAAGCAAAAAGAACAAAACTGGGGGAATCACGTTACCTGATTTCCAATTATACTGGAGAGCTATAGTAACCAAAACAGCATGGTATTGGCATAAAAACAGACATATAGACCATTGGAACAGAATAGAGAACCCAGAAACAAAATCCACACACCTACAGTGAAGTCATTTTCCACAAAGGTGCCAAGAATGTACACTGAGGAAAAAGACAGTCTTTTCAATAAATGGTGCTGGGAAAACTGGATATCCATAATGCAGAAGAATGAAACTAGACCCCTACCTCTCACCATAAACAAAAATCAAATCAAAATGAATTAAAGACTTAAATCTAAGATCTTAAACTATGAAATTAGTATAAGGAAATGTCTGGGAAATTCTCAAAGACATTGGTCTGGGCAAAAATTTATTGAATAATACCCCACAAGCACAGGCAACCAAAGCAAAAATGCACAAATGGGATCACATTAAGTTAAAAAGCTTCTGCAAGGCCAGGCGCGGTGGCTCATGCCTGTAATCCCAACACTTTGGGAGGCCCAGGTGGGCAGATCACCTGAGGTAAGGAGTTCAAGACCAGCCTGGCCAACATGGTGAAACCCCGTCTCTACTAAAAATACAAAAAATCAGCCGGGCGTGGTGGCAGGTGCCTGTAGCCCCAGCTACTTGGTAGGCTGGGGCAGGAGAATCGCTTGAGCCCAAAAGGCGGAGGTTGCAGTGAGCAGAGATTGTGTCACAGCACTCCAGCCTTGGCGACAGTGAGTGAGACTCCATCTCAAAAAACAAAAAACAAAAAACAAAAAACAAATACAGCTTCTGTACAGCAAAGGAAAACAATCAACAAAGTGAAAAGACAACCACAGAACGGGAGAAGATATCTGCAAATTAACCATCTGACAAGGGATTAATAACCAGAATATATAAGGGGCTTAAACAACTCTATAGGAAAAAAATCAAATATAATAATCTGATCAGAAAATGGGCAAAATATATGAAAAGACATTTCTCAAAAGAAAACATACAAATGGCAAACAGGCCTATGAAAAGGTACTCAACATCACTGATCATCAGAGAAATGCAAATCAAAACTACAATGAGATCTCATCTCACCCCAGTTAAAATGGCTTATAACCAAAAGACAGGCAATAACAAATACTGGTGAGGATGTGGAGAAAAGGGAACCCTTGTACACTGTTGGTGGAAATGTAAATGAGTACAATCACTGTGAAGAACAGTATGGAGGCTCTTCAAAAAACTAAAAATAGAGCTACCATAGGATCCAGCACTCCCACTGCTGGGGATATACACTAAAGAAAGGAAATCAGTAAATCAAAGAGATATCTGCAGCACTGATTACAATAGCCAAGATTTGGAAGCAACCTAAATGTCCATCAACAGATGAATGGATAAAGAAAAAATGTGGTACTTATACACAATGGAGTATTATTCAGCCATAAAAAAGAATGAGATCCAGACATTTGCAACAACATGGATGGAACTGGATATCATTATGTCAAGTGAAATAAGCCAGGCACAGAAAGACAAACATCGCTTGTTCTCACTTATTTTTGGGATCTAAAAATCAAAACAATTTAACTCATGGACACAGAGAGTAGAAGGATGGTTACCAGAGGCTGCGAAGGGTAGTGGTGAGATGGGGAATGGGAAGGGAATGGTTAATGGGTACAAAAACATTAGTTAGAAAGAATGAATAAGACCTAGTATTTGATAGCACAACAGGGTGACTACAGTCAATAATAATTAGATTGGACATTTAAAAATAACTAAAATAATATAATTGGATTGTTTGTAACATAAAGAATAAATGCTTGAGGGGATAAATATCACCCCCCCAATAAAATAATTAAACAGAAACAGGAGGTAGATTTGGCCCACAGACTGAAGTTTAGAGACTCCTCCTTAATAGGAAGAACTAAATACCATATTGGACAAACTTAAACAAAATATCATTACTATAGAGCCTTGAGAAAACAGATTTTTCTTTATAAGATGCTAACTCCTTAAACGAAATAGTGGACACCACAATTACTGAAGGAATACCTTAAAGACCCACACAACCACAGCTTTTTGAAAGACCAGGGCTACGTTTACAATGACAGGAGAAACAGACACAGCTTCCGTGATGCCTGAACTGGCATAAACAACAGAAGAAATGAACAGTGTCAGGCTGGCACACATCTGCCTGGCCAGGGCCTCACTCCCACACTCCGTCTGTTCTCCCAAAAGGATTCCCCCCACCACCCTCCAGATGGCTAGTATCCAACCATCAGGGCTTAATCCTAAGCAAAATATCGAACTAGCTGTTTTCTTCTCATTGGCCTGGTATCTGCAAAGCTAACCATCCGGCTGCCCTACCTTCAACTTTCCTTCCAAACATAGTACTCCTCAATCTCTCCTTCCTCCTAGCCTATACAAAGTCACAGTTTATGTTAATTTTATTAAAGCTATGGCAACAACAACAAAAAGTCTCAAATCACATCTAAGACATACCAGGTGACAAAAATTCATTTATAAACTAAAAAGTTTGGATAAAGTAGACATTTGTTTTAGTTTACTATGAACTGATGATA
Organism: Pongo abelii; assembly: GCF_028885655.2. Taxonomy (NCBI): domain Eukaryota; kingdom Metazoa; phylum Chordata; class Mammalia; order Primates; family Hominidae; genus Pongo; species Pongo abelii. Next base: position 38,994,159 of record NC_071997.2, on the reverse strand, counting down.
TACTGGCAAACTTACTAGATGGAGGACTTTGAGCCAGCTACTTACACAGCAGGTCCTAATCTATGAAATAGCCCACGCTGCAGTTGTAGGGATGAGGGGTAAAGTTCATAAGCCACCCAGTGCACAGCCAACCACAGTGGGTGCTCATAATTGGTAGCTATTCCTAGGATGATGAGAAACAAGGATTTATTAGAAAACATTCAGAATTCATCTGTAGAACAGGTGGGAGAAGGCTTTAAAAAAAACAGCATTTCTGGCCGGGTGTGGTGGCTCACACCTGTAATCCCAGCACTTTGGGAGGCCGAGGCGGGCAGATCACCAGGTCAGGAGTTCAAGACCAGCCTTGCCAACATAGTGAAACCCCGTCTCTACTAAAAAATACAAAAAATAGCTGGGTGTGGCAGCAGGCGCCTGTAATCCCAGCTATTCGGGAGGCTGAGGCAGGAGAATCGCTTGAACCTAGGAGGCAGAGGTTGCAGTGAGCTGAGACTGCATCATTGCACTCCAGCCTGGGCAACATGCAAGACTCTGTCGGAAAAAAAAAAAAAAAAGTATTTTTGCTTGTATTATAGATAAGTGAAAAGGAGAAAAAAGAAACATGCACAAAGAAATTCTTGTAGTTATGCAGGTAGAGACAGTCTGTGTGTGTGCCTCTGTCTCTTTCACACAGACACACGCACAAGCAAGCACATACACAGGAACCTACAATGGCAACCTGCCAGAAAGAACTTGACGTTGCATGCTAGAAAACATCACCCTCTAGTGACTGCTAGTGAATTTGTTGCTTATTCAATTTATCAAGAATTCACAACATTTTAACTCTTCTATCCAAAAAAAGGCTTTTAAAGTCTTCAGAAATGCAATCATCATTACAATCACGTGTTGCTGTGGCTGGACTGGGGGCATGAATTCCTGGAAGTTATACAAAAACTTTCTATGCATGTGCCTTTGTGCATTTTCTTCTATGAATGTCATAAGTGTTGAGTCTCAAAGTGGTCTGTGAATTAAAAAAAAGGTCAAATTAAGATGTTTTGACCAAGCACGGTGGCTCACACCTGTAATCTCAGCACTTTGCAGGCTGAGGCAGGCAGATCACCTGAGGTCAGGAGTTCGAGATCAGCCTGGCCAACAAGGAGAAACTCCACTTCTACTAAAAATACAAAAATCAGCTGGGTGTGGTGGCGCGTGCCTGTAATCCCAGCTTCTCGGGAGGCTGAGGCAGAAGAATCGCTTGAACCCAGGAGGCGGAAGTTGCAGTGAGCTAAGATCATGCCACTGCACCCCAGCAACAGAGCAAGACTCTGTCTAAAAAAAAAAAAAAAAAAAAGATGTTTCATAGGGAAATTAATGAACCATCCCAAGTACTTCAAGCTCCTATTTCCTCAACATGCCCCCCTCCTTTTTAGTTTTTTTTTTTTTTGAGATGGAGTTTCGCTCCTGTTGTCCAGGCTGTGCAATGGCGTGATCTCAGTTCACAGCAACCTCTGCCTCCCAGGTTCAAGCGATTCTCCTGCTTCAGCCTCCTGAGTAGCTGGGATTACAGGCATGCACCACCACGCCTGGCTAATTTTGTATTTTTAGTTGAGATGAGGTTTCTCCATGTTGATCAGGCTGGTCTCAAACTCCTGACCTCAGGTGATCCGCCCATCTTGGCCTCCCAAAGTGCTAGGATTACAGGCGTGTGGTCATGCCTGGCCAACATGCCCTTTCTTTACATACACCCCTAATGGGGAATGTAAAAGATATCTGAGACCTAACTGAATTCCATTGATCTGTTCTGTAAATCATTTTACATTTATGTTAATCTTCCAAAAAGTGTGCTCCCATTTTCCCCACCTCTTCTTTTTAAAATGTTGTCATCATATATATCATCAGACTCCTGAGCCACCCTCTGGCTTTTCTGCCCCTTCCACAGCTACAGCTCATCTTCCACAGACCCTTTCATTTCCTCCTTTGGAAATTAAAGACAGCACATGCTCATTTATCTCACACTCTTTTGTAAGAATTACAAATTAATTCGTATTAATACCAAGAGTATTAATTAACATTAATTAGAAATAAGCTGAGAAAGATAAAGTACTATACAAATGTTGGCTGCTGAATGGCTACAGGGACACAGGAAGTCAAAACAGTATCAGGTCTTTCTATGTCTGCGGCAGAATATCAAAGCCCTGACACACATCCTTTTAGCAGTTTTAAGTCACTTCTGCAAGTGAATACTAGGAGATCGTCCCTTACTCCTGATCTTTGCTCTCAGGGGGCCACTTCAGCATAAGCCTTCCACCCTCCACAGATAACCTCAGGTTCTCCTCAAGCCTCTAGATCTTATTTGACATTTTATTATAGGTAGCAACTTCTTGTGTACTTAACACTGTTAACTGTTGAGTTTAAAAATGATTTAAGATGATAGATTTTATATGTTTTTTAACCACAATAAAAAAATGAGGCTCCAAATGAGCTGCAAAATGAGGGCCCTAAAAGATTATAAAGGACTCTAATTCTAATCCTTTTCATTTTTCAGATGAAGGAACAGAATGAAAGTCCCATAGCTGAGAGCCAAGAACAGGACCTGGGGGGTACACTGATTCCTAGTACACAGTTGACTACAAAACAACAACAACAACAACAAAATAAACCAAGTACAATGGGAAAAACTGAAGAAAATAGTTAAGTGGGACAAAGACGACAAAGTAGGCAGAATCACAAGAAGAAAGAAGACCAAGGGAAAATTTCACAAACATTTGTTAAAGTAAGAAAGCATGGAAGAAATGACTGAATATATAAATATAGGATGGTCCCTGTTTTGCTGGAATAGCAATCTGAAACCATCATTTATCTTGGTCTGGGTGGAGCTGAGGTCTGGGAATTCCCATATAAGGTAATTTGTTCATGCTTACTTCCTCAAGCACACATTACACCTCCTCATCTGAAAAAGGCACTGGAAGAAAAGATTCTTTGGGAATGACATCCACACATACATTAAAGGCTATGGTTTCCACTCCTAATGGTTAGTAGTTGCCAAGACACAGCATCCTCGCAACCCCCACCCAAATACAGTTCAGCATCTAGCAGTCAACACCACAGAGCCTTCCTGTGGTCACGACTGGCAGTGGTGATAAAGGTCAGTATAACCTTACTGCTCTCCATAAATAGCCCTTCAGTCAGTAATGTCCTTGCATGATATGGTCACATTCTTTCAAGAGCAGCCCTGCTTTTATGTATGGTACTGTCCTTCCACAGAGCTTTCCATCTCAGGTGAAGCTGCTTTCTTGCCCCACCATAATTCCTCTCAATGACTTCAAAGCAGGTCCTCTACATTCGATTTTTTTTAGGATGAGTCTCTCTACCTTTTTTTTAGAGCTATGCTGTCTACTTTGGTACCAGTAGTCACATGTAGCAACTTGAAATGTGGCTAGTCTGATTTCAGATGGACTTTAAAGTACCCACTGAATTCTCCTGGTAATTTTAAAATACTGATGACATGATATGTATATAGTTTGGACATGATGACAGTTTGATATACTGGGTTAAATTAAACATATTATTAAAATTAATCTTCCCTATCTCTTTTTTCCTGTTTTAAATGGCTACTTGAAATTCTTAAACTACACATGCGACTTACATTGTATTTCTACAGGATAGCACCATTCTAGATAGTATAATAAGCCCTGCTTATTGAATACGCTCAGTAGAAAGAAACCCTGGAATCCTTTCATTTCAAACTCTCGTCGGCCAGGCAACTTTCTTCATTTGCAGGTGAGATTCTTCATCTGTAATGTAGACAAAATAAACCCCCCTCACAGACTGGTAAGGACTGAGAACACAAAGAAAGCATTTTAAGCATTCGGCAACACTAAATGTGTTCTCAGTAAATGTCACTTCCCTTTCTGTGGGTGCATTCAGTAGCTGGTTTAGTCATCTTGGGGTTAGTCATGGAACGTCTGGATTCCAACCCTCTTTGTTCCTTCTCCACTCTAATCACTTCCACAGAATTCACCATAACTTATAGGGCAGGGGTCGGGTCTGTGGTGAACTTTCTAAGCAAAAGCTACCCCTTCGCCACAGCTGAATTTTTTATTCCTACCACTTGTCGACCATATCCTTCCCACCTCTTCTCTGCTGGTCCATTCATTAATAAATTATTAAAATTAATCTCAAAATTCTGGCTGCTGCTCATTTGCTCCTTAGGGCTGTTACCAGTAGCTCACTGCTATTGTCTGAATTTAAAGGGAGCTTTGTTACTATTCTAGCTATTTCATGTGTGAACACTTCCTTCCCCTCAAGTGCATGGATATCCTTTACTTACCGCTAGGGTCTCACCAGATATGTAATGACTGAAGGATTCTACAACGGTCCTAGAAATAAGTAAAATAAAACTGAATGTTGACTTTTAATTATTGACCAGGCCAATCACGATTACAGGAATGAAAAGTGCCTTTTATGACTAAGAAATCACATCTGACTTGGCAGTCTGGTGTTTATTTCTGGCTGGTTTATCTGTGGAAAATTCACTTTATGATTTCTTCCCAGCTGTTGCTAGCAGTGTGCTAGGCTGGCAGCCCTGAGAGTTGAATCACCCCCATGGATGATACTATTTTCTCCTTCCCCACCCAACCTTTCCCAAATACTTGGCATTTTTTAGTATTATACAGGTGCTAATTGTTCTGAAAGTCTGGCTTAAATTAAAGTTTATTGTAAATTGACGTAATCTAGCATCTGGATATGATTCTGTGTCTATGTCCCTTTTCACAAAGACAGCAACTCCAGGTCTGGGTAGGCTTGAGAGTGGGGATGGAGAAGTAACTCCGGCAAGACCTTTTCCCCAGCATTCCTTTAAGAAGGCAGGGGGTGAGAAGGAAAGAATTAGTGAGGGAAAGAAAAGGCAATCGAAGGGGAGAAGATTTAAGAAAGAAAAAAGCAAAAGAAAGAGAAGAATGGCTTTTTTCACAGTAGAAGTCACACAGTGGGAGGCTTGGATAAGGTTTGGATATGTTTGGAAGTAGAGAAAAACCATGAGACTACAAGGCACTAAAGTGAATTTGGTTGCTTTCAAACCCTGAACTCTAGTAATTCTGGATCTTAGAGGAGATATGCATAAATGATGCAGAGTAAACTAAAAAACAAAGGCAGAGAATGATTGGAAGTCCCTCAAAAAGTTAAACATAGAATTACCACATGACCCAGCAATTCCAGTTCTGGGTATATATCCAAAAGAATTGAAAACAAGGATGCAAACAGGTATGTGTACACCCATGTTTGCAGCAGCATTATTCACAATATCCAAGGTATGGAAACAACCCAAGTGTCTTCCACAACTGAATGTTATATACATTTTACTATTAATACAATAAAAAGGGAAACATTTGTTGTCCACCTAGATGCCACCAAATAGCAAGCTAGCATCCTTTTACACATACTACTCACAGATTAAATACTATTGCCATTTACAGATGAGGAATCTGCAACTCAGATATTAAATAATTTGTTCAAAATCACACAAATGGCAGAAGTAAAATTTAAACCCAAGGCCTTTCAACTTACACCACAGTATTTCAAGGATAAATAGGCTCAATGAATAAAGAACAAGTGAGAAAAGTATATGCTCCTTATGGTCTGAAACTGTTAAATAAGCGACAAGAAAGACCACAAACAGCTGAACCCAAAGAACTAGGTAGTCTAAATGTCTTCCCAGGCTGCAAACAGACTTTCTTTTAGCATAGCACATTTTAAAGCCCTATAAGGGAATCTCTGCCTGTTCTCCACACACCCCCTTCCCACACACAAAAATTGGTAAAAGTTATTTTTCAATTTTTTTTAGATTCCGTATTATATGTCCCATCTGGGCTGATAAAGTATCCTTTTCTCCCAACAATATTACCATACATTTGTGGCAACATTTTGGGTATAAAATACCTCCCCACCTGCCACTTCACTTATTTTAATCAAGCACTCTACAGGACATCAACATTTCATCCTGTAACTATTCTGACAAACTGCGCCTCAGAAGTGACACACTGACTCAGAGCTAAAACACTGCTTCTGTATACCTCTTTCTCCTGGAACTAATGGGTCAATCAACATATTGCTAACTTTTGGGCAAGACCCAATTTAAAATCTCTGTAAGTCCCTGCATTAAAAAAAACAAAACTAGGCTGGGCATGGTGGCTCACACCTGTAATCCAAGCACTTTGGGAGGCCGAGGCAGGTGGATCACCTGAGGTCAGGAGTTCGAGACCAGCCTGGCCAACATGGTGAAACCTCGTCTCTACCAAAAATACAAAAATTAGCCGGGCATGGTGGTGCGTGCCTATAATTCCAGCTACTCGGGAGGCTGAGACAGAAGAATCACTTGAACCTGGGAGGCGGAGGTTGCAGTGAGCTGTGATCACGCCACTGCACTCCAGCCTGGATGACAGGGCAAGACTCTTGTCTCAAAAAAAAAAAAAAAAAAACTAAACTAAAAACATTTTTAAAAGTTCCCTTAAAAGGCCAAGCATGGTGGCTGAAGTCTGTAATCTCAGCATGTTGAGAGGCCAAGGCAGGAAGATCTCTTGAGGCCAGGAGTTCAAGACAAGCCTGGGCAACACAGCAAGACTCTGTTTTTATAAAAATTTAAAAAATTAGCCAGGCATGGTGCTGTGTGCTTGTAGTCACAGCTATTTGGGAGGCGGGAGCAGGAGAATTTCTTGAGCCCAGGAGGTCAAGGCTGCTGTGAGCCATGATCGTGCCACTGTACTGTAGCCTGGGTGACAGAGCAAGACCTTGTCAATCAATCAATTAAAAAAAAAAAAAAGTTTCACTGAAGGCTTCCTCTTTTTTCTGGGAACTCGCAGAACTACTGACATCAAGAAACTATCAATGAGACTTCAGACTCCTTCCCACACCTCTGACAACGCCCAGGTTCAGGCCCCACCACATCATTTGCTCAGTCCTTTGCTACAGGATGTTCACACATCTGGCATTACCCATGGAAACCATTTCTCAGTCACCTTTGTGTCCCCAGAACCTAACACAGTGCTTAGCATGGGGCAACCACTCAAATGTCAACTGAATGAAAGACCCACTGACACATCCTTTCGTATGGTATTGCTATCTTGCTCTTTAGTCCTTCTAATCCATTCTCTACACTGTAATATTAGCAAACACTTCACTGCAACATCACAGATGCTTCCCTAATGTCCCCAAACTTTACACTGCCCTCAAGACCAATACTCCACATACACCCTCCCTCCCTGCCATTCTTATCCTTCAAACATTCCAGCACAGTAGATAATTTTTGAATTTCTTTCATTCATTCAACATTTATTTACTGAGCACTTACTGCTCTGGGCACTGGGAATACAGAGGTGAACAAGAGGAAACAAAGCCCCTGCTTTAACAAATCTTCCAGGCTAATGTGGAAAACATAGCACAGAAAGGAATAGGGCAGGGGGTAGATCCAGAAAACACTTGCAGCCCAGAATAAAAACTGGATGTTATTCTAGGTGAGATGGAAAGGCAATGGAGGACTCTGAAGAGAGAAGTAACATTGACCTGCAAACCTTTGCTCGAGCTGTTGCCAACTGTTGCCAACTAGAATAATACTCTTTTCCATCATTTGTCAAATTCTTCAAAGCCCAACTCAAAAGTCACTACCTCCATGGTGCCATCTCTTAGAATTAAAGTGGGTTCCCCGCTCTTTTTGGTTAGCCTCAAAAACTTGACACTACCTGTGATGGCCTGATGTTGAGTTATTTTTGTATATTTTTTAAACTACCACCAAGTGTTTATGTTCATTCAGAATATTTTATTCTATTTTCATTCTATCAGCTATGCAAAGTACCTTGTTGTTTGCAAACTAAAAGGCATGTACCCTTTTTATCAACTGAAAGACCAAATTAAAATGATCATCCTCTTTTTAATGTTTTCTTTCTTATCCATGAAAAATACTTGTGTTCTCCTGTTCATTATAACTATTCCTTATTTCCTGATTATGTATCTGAATGTACACATATACACACGTGTACATACACACAACATACATCTATATAAGAGACTGCCTTACGCATGCAATCGGTATCACTCTTAATGTTCTTGAAGGTTAACTGTAAAATCAATGCTTTTGGAAATACATTTAAATCTCTAGGAAGTCCACTGTATAAGGCAAGTCATGTAGTAAAGTAAAAGATTCTTTTGTGGGTAAATAATCACCCCTTAATAAATGTTTTCCAAATGTAGGTCTGAGGCATTACAGTTCCTTTAAGAGTGGCCTGCTAGGGAAATTCCACCCAACCGCAACAGAATACATATTCTTCTCAAGTGCACATGGAACATTCTCCAGGACAGGTCAAGAAGACTGAAATTATATCATATATCTTTTCTGATCACAATGGTATGAAACTAGAATAGTTTCTACAGTAACAGGAGGACAAGGAAAATTAACAAATATGTGGAAATTAAACAATACGCTCCTAAACAACTATCGAGATAAAGAAAAAATTAAAGGGGAAATTAAAGAAGAAAATAAAGGAGATATATAAAAAAAAATCTTGTGACAAATGAAGATGGAAATACAACATACTAAAACTTTTGGGATGCAGCAAAAGTTAGTGCTAACAGGGAAGTTTACAGCAATAGACACCTACTTCAAAAAAGAAAAGATCTCAAATAACAGCCTAACATTACACCTCATGGAACTAGAAAAATAACAAACTATGCCCAATGTTAGCAGGAGGAAGGAAATAACAAAGATCAGAACAGAAATAAATGAAAAAGAGACTAGAAAAACAGAATCAATGAAACTAAGAGTTTGTCAACAGGTACAAAATTAGGAAGAGTACGTTCTGGTGATCTATTGTACAGCAAGGTGATTATAATTAATAATACTGTATTGTATATGTCAAAATACCTCAAGAGGATTTTAAGTTTTGTTACCACAAAAAAGTGATATTTGAGATGATTGATAGGCTAATTCAAAACATCACATTGTACTCCATAAATAAATGTGCCAATTAAAAATAAAACTTAAAAAAAAGACCAGTTTTTTTTTTCTTTTTTTTAAACAGCGTTTTACACGTTAATGAATAAGAGTAACTCCTTACTCAGTTATAGCTGCTTTCTTCTTACCATGACAAGACAAAAGTTCACTAAACATATTGCTAAATAGTACATTTCCCCACCAAAGACCCTAGGCAGCAAAAATAATGTTTTAAAAAATTAACGTAATAAAATGCCAAAAGCATTACTAAGGTCTTTTATAGAAGGCTCTGCAGGATATAAACCATATGACACTAAATACTGTTTATTAATCGTTTTTAAATTTTTCTTTGCAAACAAAAGGCATAGTTTCCCCTCCACACCCACCCTACTTTGATACCAATAAAACAAAGTTTTCACATATTTCAATAATTAAATACACATCTACAAGATATAAGAACCACAATCATAACCTCTGCAGCAGGGAGAAAATTTTAATCAGCATGGCTGAAGGTTACTACAACTCACCCAAGACCCTTTCTGCATAGAGAGTTTCAACAAATATCCTTTAGATTTGCTTCTTAAATAACTGAGAAAGATAGGTCATAAGGAAAACAAATCCAGAAATACAACAATACCCTGTGTTTGGCTGATTTAGGCAATCATGTCCATTTCTTCTCTTAAACTTCTCTCAAACTTCCACTCCTTTGCCTTAGTCACTTTACACACACAGGCCCAGTTCTGCAAACCTATGCACTCTACCTGAGGCACCTCCAGCTCCCCTTCTCTTAATTCAAGAGTAAAGAACCTCCCTCCTGGCTCCTACTCTTATTCAACTTACTTATCAGGGCTTGGGAGGCCAGTTTCACATCACTGTGAATTATCTTTGAAAGCCTCTATTTCCTAAACTGTACAGAACTTCCTCATCTTAGCTTTGTCTCTGTTGTCTTGAACTATATTTGAGCCAATGAAACCAAGTTCAGGGTTTTTTTTTTTTCCTGTACTTAGTCAAATCATGTGACATGGTGTGTTACACGATAACCCCACTGTTCTGAAGCAATAGGACAACACCCCTAAATGTCATAACTCATATCCTGCTAAGTTGTTTTATATACTTTATGAAGTTAAGAAATTCATCCAAAAACTTACTGAAAGCACATATAACATGCAGACAAATATTTAGAAAAATGAATAACTGATCAGCATAGAAAGAGGTAACTTTAAAAAAATGATAGCCTCTGGCCCTCTGGATCTCTACAATAACTACATGTTTGAATTAACGGAGCTTCTTTATGTGCCCTCTGAATGCTACTCTGGGGTCAAGCAGCTACTCTACACTACATCTTCTGGTGGCAAGGCGCAGGCCAGCTTAGAGACGGGCACGCCAGGCTCTGGCTGCCCCAGCAGCGGAAATTATTCTTTCTGTCCCAGATATCCCTGACAAACATAGTGCAGAGAAGAAGCAAGGCCAGTGGTGCCAAGGCCTCACATATCCGACTGAGTCACTTCCTGGGACTCCTCAGTGCCAAGTTTCCACTGAAGAATAAGGGGATCTTTAGTTGAAGCTAAGAAAGAACTTGAGAGCAATTAATTCAGCCTTCCCCTTCCATGAATGAAGGTGTCCTTGCCTGAATTCACTGAAAATACAGTAAGAAAGCTCCTTTACCAATTTCATCCATGTCCCTACAAAGGACATGAACTCATCATTTTTTATGGCTGCATAGTATTCCATGGTGTATATGTGCCACATTTTCTTAATCCAGTCTATCCTTGTTGGACATTTGGGTTGGTTCCAAGTCTTTGCTATTGTGAATAATGCCGCAATAAACATACGTGTGCATGTGTCTTTATAGCAGCATGATTTATAGTCCTTTGGGTATATACCCAGTAATGGGATGGCTGGGTCAAATGGAATTTCTAGTTCTAGATCCCTGCGGAATCGCCACACTGACTTCCACAAGGGTTGAATCATTCTCATTAAACTATCGCAAGAACAAAAAACCAAACACCGCATATTCTCACTCATAGGTGGGAATTGAACAATGAGAACACATGGACACAGGAAGGGGAACATCACACTTCGGGGACTGTTGTGGGGTGGGGGGAGGGATAGCATTGGGAGATATACCTAATGCTAGATGATGAGTTAGTGGGTGCAGCGCACCAGCATGGCACATGTATACATATGTAACTAACCTGCACATTGCGCACATGTACCATAAAACCTAAAGTATAATAATAATAAAAAATAAATTTAAAAAAATAAAATAAAATAAAATAAAAGGTGATATGAGAAATATGGAAGAGAAATAGAAAAGAAAGGGTGAGAGATTTGAAGAAAATCTTGCTGGGCTTTTGGTTAGAATTGTGTTATACCAGTAATTGGAATAAATTGACACCTTATTGAAACTTTATAATACTAAGACTTTCCCACCAAGAACATGGTACATTTTTTTCCATTTATCCAAATGTTCATTTATGTCTTTCAGTAAAATTTTATGGTGTAACAAAAAAAAAAAGAAAGCTCCTTTACCCAATTTCTTTATTATAGAGGAATCATTTTTAGGATAACAGCATTTCTAGGATGATAACATAACTAGGGCCTGGTGCAGTGGCTTATACTTGCCTGTAATCTCAGTGCTTTGGGAGGCTGACGTAGGAGATCACTTGAGCCCAGAAGTTCGGGCCCAGACTAGGCAACATAGGGAGACCCTGTCTCTGAAAAAACAAAAACAAAAACACACCACCACAACAAAACAAACCAACCACACGCACACGCACGCGCACACACACACACACACACACACGCACATACACACGCACACACACACAAACCCCAAGAAAACAACTCATCACTTGTGCTTGTTATCCAACACTGAGACTGGGTACTAGCCACTTTTAGAGCTGGTGACAAGCTATAACCTGAGGGCACCCTGGCAGGTGACTATTTACAGGGAAGGGTTTAGTGCTTGAAAGAGTGGAAGAGCACATCCAAGACAAGCTAAAGGCAGAGGGAGTTCTAAAACTCAGGGTTCTGCCCAGCACTCCTGGGGGAACCTCACAGGCTTCACCTTCATGTACTTTGAAATCCAACGGTCCCAGCTAGTTTGGGAGCTCTCACACAATACTGAATGTAATAAAATTCCAGCCAGAATGTTTTTCTGGCTTTGATTTATTTACTTTATTTTGGGAGGTGGGAGTGGAAGGCAGATGGAAGCTGGAAGTGAAAAGGCTGCTTTCGAGTGGGAAGCAGTTCCCTCCCCTATTCCCAGCAGGGACAGTCCTATGTCATGGACATAAACCCCGGGAAGCAGCTGCGATCTCTCTTGGGAGAGGGAAAAGAGAATGGAAGTCTTTCTGAGCTACAGCCCCAAAATACAAAATTCCCTCTAGGAAGGCAGCTCGTGATGCTGCAGTTAAAATCTAAAGGAAGGAAACTGGATGTTTTTCTGAGTCCCAGCAGAACATCCTGGGCAGACTGGCATTGTTAACTTCTCTACTCATGGATGGGCCCCATCAACCCTCCTTTTGAAGCCATGCACCACTCGCATTAAGGACTTACCATGCTTGAGGGTCTTCTCGTAATCGACCTCATCCCTTTCTTCTCTCAGCAGATATTACTTTATTACTTATTCATGAAGAAAACAGATTATCTGGAAGGTTCTCTTTCAACTACCTCCCACCCATATGCTTACTCTTCAGGCCTTCATTCCCAACAAGGTCTGTTTGATGTCAGTCCATAAACTCACATCCAGACAGCCACTTTCCTTCTTTCTGGGCTCTTTCCCCCGAAGAGTTTGTAAATAGGCTCCAGTTTCTGCTACGTTAAAATGAGTCTATCTTGAGTCACTCTCCAGCTACCATCACAGCTCTCTTTTCAGACACCATTTTCTTTTTGTTGTTGTTGTTGTTGAGACGGAGTCTCGCTCTGTCGTCCAGGCTGGAGTGCAGTGGCGCAATCTCGGCTCACTACAAGCTCCGCCTTCTGGGTTCACGCCATTCTCCTGCCTCAGCCCTCGGAGTAGCTGGGACTACAGGCACCCTCCACAACACTCGGCTAATTTTTTGTATTTTTAGTAGAGATACGGTTTCACCATGTTAGCCAGGATGGTCTCGATCTCCTGACGTCGTGATTCGCCCGCCTCGGCCTCCCAAAGTGCTGGGATTACAGGCATAAGCCACCACGCCCGGCCTCAGACACCATTTTCTAAAAGTTATCTCAACCCTTACTTACTCATCAACCTACTGCAATCTGGAAACACCTCTTACAGTCACAGTCACAGCTCTTAAAAGCCAAATCCAGAAGACATTTTTCAGTCCTTATCTTACATTTGACATTTTTAAATGATGCTTTCCTGGGAATTTTCTATTCCCTTGGCTTTCAGACCACTGTACTTTTATCGCTCTAGTCATCCCATCCCCATCTCCTTTGCAAGAGCCTCTGCTTGGCTGTAGGTAAGGCTACTCCCCAGCCTGACCTTGGCTTTCTGCTCCTCTCATTGCGCACATTCTCCCTGATGACTTCAACATTTCTCATGGCTCAACTACTTCCTCCCTGTTAGTGGCACTGGCTGGACCTTCTTAAACTTCGCAATCATACATCGAATTGTCTGCTGATGTCTCCATACAGATATCGTCACAGGCAACTCAAACTAATGATGCCTAAAATAAACTTCCCTCCCCACCATGCCTAAATCCAATTCTTCATCTTAATGTGCCCTCTCTCAGGCATGGCAACATTATCCAAGCAGGCATGCCACAGCCTCCTAGATGGAGTCCCTGTCTCCAGCCTGGTCCCCTTCAATCAAATGCAACAGACACAGCCAACAACCGGTCTCTTTAAGGAACCTGCTATCATTACCCTGCTTAAATTCTCCACTGCACTGAGGACAGTCAGCATCCCTTAAGGTAACATACAAAACCCTACATCGTCTGGCCCCATCTTTTTTTTGAGATGGAGTCATGCTCTGTTGCCCAGGCTGGAGGGCAGTGGAGCGATCTCAGCTCGCTGCAGCCTCCACTTCCTAGGTTCAAGTCATTTTCCTGCCTCAGCCTCCCAAGTAGCTGGGACAACAGGCGTGTACCACCACGCTCGGCTAATTTTTGTATTTTTGGTAGAGACAGGGTTTCACCATATTGCCAGGCTGGTGTTGAACTCCTGACCTCAAGTGATCTGCCCATCTTGGCCTCCCGAAGTGCTGGGATTACAAGCGTGAGCTACCGCTGCAGGCCCTACCTGGCTCCATCTATGTCCCCAAACCCTCATCCCTGGACACTTCCTGCCGCTCACTTTACATAGCCTAAGACGGACATACACAACACAGGCCCTCATCTCCATGCTGCTGCTCACGCTGACCTCTGCTGGGAAGGGCTTCCCTTCGCTAATGCTCACATCCTCAAACAACTCAGAAAACCTGTCCATACCTTCCTAGTCAACTCTCCTGCCTGGATCCCACACTCCTCCTCAGGGATCCTGTTATACATTCTCATTTACTCTGCGAGGATCATTTTATGAGCTCCTGTTTCTAACCTCGTGGAGGACAGGGACTAGATTCCTACTCATCTTTATGCTCCTTGGGCCTCTGCCTAGCAGACATACTAGATACCTAATAAAGTTTAGCTAAACTGAGGCCTATAGGAGGGGCACTGTTATTCCTTACCTCTGATAAGGAACAGGAAGCTCAGAATGAGGTTACATGGCTTTAAAAGTCACCCAAGGAAAAGTCTAGGAGGAAACCTAGAATGCAAAAGCACACCAGCTAAAATAAGTCTTCTTGACAGCAGAAGGCCTCTCAGAGCTAAGCATGGTGGGAACAGGGAACATGTCTATGTTTTTCCTCTGTTACCCTAAGCCTGACAAAGTGTTACACAGTGCACAGCAAGTGCTTAGCAAACATGGGCTGGCTCACTATGATTGTGGAGAGATCACTTTCATTTATAGACTATGTAAGAGTGGGTTTGCTTCTCTCCAGCAGATGGAGCTACAACCCTGTGTTATCTCCAGCTATGATCTGGGAACCCTGAGAGAAGAACCAGCCTTTTCCATCCAACCCTTGCCATGCTTCTTTTTGTCCTTTATCAGTCTCACTTAGAAACACCAACAACAGCCGGGTGCAGTGGTTCATGCCTGTAATCTCAGCACTTTGGGAGGCCGAGGCGGTCAGATTGAGGTCAGGAGTTCAAAATCAGCCTGGCCAACATGGTGAAACCTCATCTCTACTAAAAAATACAAGTTAGCCAGGCGTGGTGGTGGGCGCCTGTGATCCCAGTTACCCGGGAGGCTGAGGCAGGAGAATCGCTTGAACCCGGGAGGCAGAGGTTGCAGTGAGCCGAGATCACACCACTGCACTCCAGCCTGAGCGACAGAGTTAAGACTCCATCTCAAAAAAAAAAAAGAAACAGCAACAACAAAATAGCAGGATAAATGTTTTCCACAGACTATACTGAATGGACATAGATTTTTTTTAAAAAATTTGTTCAATGCCCAATATACTTGCGTATCTTTTCCTCCCGGGACTTTAAAAAAAATCTGGGATAATTTCACCCAACTTGATTTACCCAATCTATCAAGTGCTAATCAGTGTCTCCACCTTTATATACTCTTCATAGGTCCTTGTTATGAAAGTCACTTATAACCCAAAATGTTCATCATACTCATCTCTATGTATATGCCCTATGTCACTCGGGAAAACATTAGTTTACTAACCATCTCTCATTTAAAAACAAAACCCTTCGGGCCAGGCGTGGTGGCTCACACCTGTGGTCCCGGTACTTTGGGAGGCCTAGGCAGGCGGATCATCTGAGGTCAGGAGTTTGAGACCAGCCTGCCCAACATGGTGAGACCCCTCTCTACTAAAAAAAAAATACAAACATTAGCCAGGCGTGGTGGTGCGCGCCTGTAATCCCAGCTACTCAGGAGGCTGAGGCAGGAGAACTGCTTGAACTCAGGAGGCAGAGGTTGGAGTGAGCCGAGATCACGCCACCGCACTCCAGCCTGGGCAATAAGAATGAAACTCCATCTCAAAAACAAAACAAAACAAAACAAAACAAAACCACCCCTTTTTAATATATTCTAACCATTGTCTTAAAGGATTTGAGCTTCTAAATAGAATATAAAAGAACAATTAAGGGCAAAATGTTCATAGGTGGTGGTAATGTTAGTACCACCTATGAAAGTAAAGCATAAAGTCCAAGCAAATTTCATCCTTCACTCAATTTATAATTTCATGGCATTCCCAGAAAACTTAGTGCTTATTGAAACTGTTGAAAAGTACTTCATGATGGTATCTTTTTATTTTATTTTTATTTTGAGACAACATCTTGTTCTGTTGCCCAGGCCTTAGTGCCCACGCAGTGGTGTGATCTTGGCTCACTGAAACCTCTGCCTCCTGGATTCAAACGATCTTTCCACCTTAGCCTCCCAAGTAGCTGGGACTGCAGGCACGTGCCACCACACCTAGCAAATTTTCGTATTTTTAGTAGAAATGGGGTTTCATCATGTTGGCCAGGCTGGTCTTGAACTCCTGGACTCAAGTGATCCACCGACCTTGGCCTCCCAAAGTGCTGGGATTACATGTGTGAGCCACCGTGCCCAGCCAATGATACCTGAAACAGACATCAACCTAAACCTGATGATGTCAACCTAAACACAGTAGGTTCTATGTTCATCATTATACAAAGCTGTTTTTCTTTCTTATGTTTTTAACCAGCATCAAAGTCCTGTGGATGCATACTTCATGACATTCAGCATCTCTGGCCTCGGTTCATTTAGTGCCTATGGTACCCCTTCCCTCAAACCATTGAGATAAACTAAAAATGCTCCACTAGTTCCCACTTGCTCCTTAGGGAACAGTTCCAGATCCGCTGAGGACGACAGACCCAGAGGATTTCTAAGGCCATTAAGCATTAATGCCAAAAGTACTCACTAAAGTACGTAAGGGAACCACTTGTCAGGGTTTGACTTAACTCATTAATATTATACAACATTGAATACTATTAAAATTAAAGCACTGTAACTAAATTCATTTAGAAACTTTACATTTTAATCAAGGAAGTCCCCAATTTGAAATATTTTCAAACTCTGACTATATCAAGAAAACAGTGTCATCATATAGCAAGTTTTTTTTGTTTGTTTGTTTGTTTTTGAGATGGAGTTTCACTCTTGTTGCCCAGGCTGGAGTCCAATGGCACAATCTTGGCTCACTGTAACCTCTGCCTCCTGGGTTCAAGCAATTCTCTTGCCTCAGCCTCCCTAGTAGCTGGGATTACAGGCATGAGCCACCACTCCCGAGTAATTTTGTATTTTTAGTAGAGATGGGGTTTCACCATGTTGGTCAGACTGGTCTTGAACTCCTGACCTCAGGTGATCTGCCTGCCTCGGCCTCCCAAAGTGCTAGGATTACAGGCATGAGTCACCGTGCCCAGCCTATAGCAAGCCTCTTCTAAACATAATAACATCTAAGAAAGAGCCCTAAGTAGCAGCACTTAGTCCTAAAAGCCCCTAAGCTCTGGGGGCCTTTCTGAGTTTGGGAAAGCTACTATAAAAGAAAAATCTGAGGAACAATACAATTTCAAAGAGTTTATTTGAGTAAGAAGCAATTCATGAATTGGGGAACACCAGACCAAAAAAGTTTTAGTGTCCCAATGACAAAAAGTCAGAGACAAGTATTTACCGGGAAACGCAGAAGCAAAATAAAGAAATTATTTGATTGATTTGAAATTACAGAATTGCCTTTTTTTAGGTACCTTGTTGGAAAGCCCCTAGTCACTCAGTCATATGTTAGTTGGCAGCTTACGACTGGCTGGGGTTAAGTTTTACTTCTAACATAAACATTTATCAAAATGACTCTACTTGTTCTGCTTATGTCTGCAATTTAAGCAAGGCTGAGGTAACATATGAGGCCTAACTGGTTTTGTGTGCTCAGAGATTGCACAGGCCTGGTCTTCATTTTAACTTCCTTTAACAATACTCATTCCAATATCCACTCAGACCCAAACCTGCCTAAGGTAGGGGAGCAGAAGGAAGCACGTTGCAAATTCCATGGCAATACTGTGAGAAGATTCTAGCAGCCCAGGGACACGAAAAGAGAGGAACAACCTTGGCAGAGGCCACGATGCTGGAGTGAGAGGGCCCTGATGGCAGAGCTGGAACCCCACAAGTAATTTAATGGGGAAGTGTTGTTCATACCCAAGTATTCTTAAATTAAATGTGGTCTGCTTAGATACTCCAACTTATTACTTCATAACTGAATGAAAGCCCCATTCCCCTCCTGAAACTCTCTCTCCCCCATGCAAGGGACCACTATGCACACAGTGGTTCTAGTCCAAGCCAGAAACATGAGAGTCGTCTTCAACAACTTAATCATCCTCACACACCTCCCAATGTCCAGCTGCAAAGTCCTTTCTTCTCTGCCTCTTAACTGTCTCTGAATCTATTTACTACTTTATATCTGTACAGGCCACACCTACTTCTGGCACCATCACCTCTTATGTGGATTAATGCAACAGCCTTCTAACTGGCCTCTGAACATCCACTCTTTCCTAATCACTGCTCCCAAACCACCTCTTCTCTGAGCTACTGTAACACTGCCTTCTGGGTGGTCATGTCATCCACATGGGTATCCATGTCGTCCACTCTCTGTTTCAGGTAACAGATCTAGTTGTCCTGACCACCTAACAGTCACCTACCTTGACTGACTAGGCATGGTGCTTCTTCCTATCCCCTGGCCACAATGACTGGTCCTGGTCCATTTGGACAATGGACTTGAACTAAGTTAATCAGATACTGTTTCTCAAAGACTAGAAATCTGAGCAGAGACTAACACCCTGCAGTTAGAGGAAGTCAACTCAGAGCACTGCTCTATAGAGACATCCCACAAGTTCTGCAGAGACACCAAGAAAGCCCTAGTTGTTTGCCCTTCTCAGAGACCTGTAAGTTCAGCCCATTCTTCAACTCTGGGAGCAACCCCACTATTTTTCCAGTAAATTTCTTTGAAGCTTCTGTTTGCCTGAGTCTATTCCTGTTGTTGATAATCAAGGAAACTACAGTGCCAGTAAAAACGGACCTGGCTGTCCTTGCTTCCACCCGGCATCTCCCAGCTCCGGCCCTCACAGCCCAGGCTACAGCCCTGCGGATCTGCCTGTCACATCTCAACAGCCCTCCTGGCCTGGTGCCTCTTGTCTTCCTCCCTAAACTCTTCTTGGGATGATTCCCGTTCACACTCGGACTCAGTCAAGAGGTCACTTCCTCTGGGAAGTTCTCTGGAAGGCCCTCTTGCTCCACAGGAATTTGCCTGTGTCCTTTAGTCTGACCTCAAGTTACAAGTGATGATTCCTGTTCACAGCTGTGCCCCATGCCAGTCATGCCTGGCAGAGGGCAGGCTCGCTGTGAATACTGTCAAACAAATGAGCAAATGAGGAAATCAGAAACACTTCAAATGAGTATTCAGGGAAGTGTAACACAAGTTTAAAAATAAATGTATTTCTCTGGAATCAAGAGACTCTAGACATCCAATATTAAATTCATTATATTTTAATATTAATTCATACTCCAAATCATTTGACTATGTTTTTGCTTTCTGAAAATTCTTAAGTTGTGCACTTAAGATTTGTGCACTCTTGTATATTACACATTAATAAAATTTTTAAAAACACATTTAACATCACTGAAAACCATAGATATAGACTAGTAATAAGTTCATATGCTTGGAAACATTATATAGTGGTAGAAGGTACACTGACTACAAGTAAAATTATAGTCTTAATCATGCCACTTACTATAAGAGCTGTGACATCTTGGTTCGATAAAAATTCTTTATATTCAGCTTTAATATCCATAAAATAACATAATTACCATTTTGTCCAAATCTCAGGGCTACAGAATAGATTTTTTAAAATCATAAAGGTGAAAATTCAAATATAAGTTGTTTTTGTTACAAAATTCGGAATCATCTCAAAATGAATGTTAGTTAAACCAGTAAAAAAAAATTGGACTTTGGAAAACACAACACTTTGGCATGAAACTGCCTACAAAATCCCATGAATGCATACCAAAAAGTGATATAGGATAATGAATCCAGGATGCTAACCTGAAATTTAAGACTAAATTTATTCTTGAGGAACAAAAAAAGGATATCCCTACATCATCATTTTTCTTTGTAAACTAGATTTAAAAATTACTTACATTTCATGACCAGGCGCAGTGGCTCGCGCCTGGAATCCCAGCACTTTGGGAGGCCGAGGCGGGCGGATCACGAGGTCAGGAGATCGAGACCATCCTGGCTAACACGGTGAAACCCCATCTCTACTAAAAATACAAAAAAATTAGCCGGGCATGGTGGTGGGCACCTGTAGTCCCAGCTACTTGGGAGGCTGAGGCAGGAGAATGGCGTGAACCTGGGAGGCGGAGCTTGCAGTGAGCTGAGATCATGTCACTGCATTCTAGCCTGGGCAACAGTGGGAGACTCCGTCTCCAAAAAAAAAAAAAAAATTATTTACATTTCATGAACTAAGACAAACATTTCTTAAGCTTATGATAACTGAAATGCTTTTAAGAGTTCAGCTAAGGCATTAACCTTCTGGCTGCAGTAATCTCAGAGAAGGGGGTGGAGGAAAGCGCAGATATTCCTTATTTCATGTGG
The DNA here is from genome assembly GCF_028885655.2 of Pongo abelii. NCBI lineage: Eukaryota > Metazoa > Chordata > Mammalia > Primates > Hominidae > Pongo > Pongo abelii. Next base: position 38,973,565 of record NC_071997.2, on the reverse strand, counting down.
TGGAGATATTATAACATTTAAAACTATTTCAAAATAAGTGCTTGCATTTAAAGAGAGTATAACAAAATATGAATGGATGTACAGATTAAAAATGTATGAAACACATCTTTACATATACACATGCTAATAAGCTCTTAAAAATAATTTAATGATAAAATGAACCATAATTAGAAATGGTGACTAATTGGCAATTTTATTGTATACCTCTCTATAGTATCAAAACACACAGGCTGGGCGTGGTGGCTCATGCCTGTAATCCCAGCACTTTGGGAGGCCGAGGCGGGTGGATCACAAGGTCAGGAGTTCAAGACCAGCCTGGCCAAGATGGTGAAACCCCATCTCTATTAAAAAATACAAAAATTAGCCAGGCACGGTGGCAGGCATCTATAATCCCAGCTACTCGGGAGGCTGAGGCAGGAGAATCACTTGAACCTGGGAGGCGGAGGTTGCAGTGAGCTGAGACTGTGCCACTGCACTCTAACCTGGGTGACAGAACAAGACAAGACTCCGTCTCAAAAAACAAAACAAAACAAAACAAAACATGCAATCTCAGAATAGCATTTAACAGTCACATGGTAAGAGGAGAGAACAGATGGGCAAGACTTTATTTCTCAGAAAAAACAGATTTTCATTTTTTAACTGCTGAGCCAAAATACTTTATTAAGTTCCCAGAAATGCTAAACAGCTTTGTAAGAACATCTGAAGCACCTTTTTTCTCTCTTACTTAAAAAATAAAGTACTACAATATAGAGAGGTTCATGTTTGTTAAGAATGTAAAATACAGTTTAAGAGTGTAAAAACATTTAGTTATTGTAAAAATTAACTTTTGAGCAAATGTAAGTGTTAACCTACCCTTACCCACTTTGTACCATTAAAATAGGGGTAAGCAGAAAACAAATACATACACATTGAAAACTTCCATTTTCATTTCAGTGAATATTTACCCAATGACTACCACATCACTAACTGCTGTAAGTACGGGGCACATAAGGATAAATAAGGCAGAGCCCGGAGTAACTTCCTAGACTGCGATGTACACACAAAACATATTGCAATATTCTGTGATACAGCAGAGGCAGCATCTGCAAAGCGCTGCGAAATGCAGAAGCAGCAAGAAAGGCCTAGGCCTTACCGGGTTCATCACGGAAGTGAGTCTGTATTAGCCGTGGTTCACAAAGTGGGAGAGGGAAAGGGAATTCTCAGGGAGTAACTTGAAAGAGCACTGACTTAGCAGTGTGTCAGGCACTGTGCTAGCTTCTCAGGCAACAGCAATAAGACTCAGTTAACTGGTTTCAAATGAGCTTATAGTTCAAGGGAGACAAAAGAAAAGGTCAATCATAAAACATGTTGAGTGCACTCACAGTTCTGAGAGATTGTACTGTTTTCTGGAAGTTTAAAACCCATTTTCAAGGAATTTGGACATACTAGTGAAGATCAAACAATGGTATAAGGAAATGTGAAGCTGTGGCAGCTATGAGCATCCCTGTTTGGGATGGCCATAAACTCCTGTTGGCACGTTCCCTCCTACCTCAGGGAGTTCTCCCTGTCCTTGAATCCTGATTGCTCTGTACCTCTTTTTAGGATATTTACCAAATGTTGCCATGTATCAAGATACATCTGAGACTTATTTACTCTTCCCTACTAGATTATAACCTCTGAGACTGGGAACTTTGTCCCTTAGCTTCTTAGCCACTGTAATGTGAGGCATAAGGTTCACTCTAAAGGGCACTTTAACTTGTGGCCGGGCACGGTGGCTCACGCCTGTAATCCCAGCACTCTGGGAGGCCGAGGCAGGAAGATCATGAGGTCAGGAGTTTGAGACCAGCCTGGCCAATATGGTGAAACCCTGTCTCTACTAAAAATACAAAAATTAGTCCGGTGTGGTGGCACGTGCTTGTAATCCCAGCTACTCGGGAGGCTGAGGCAGAAGAATCGCTTGAACCTGGGAGGCGGAGGTTGCAGTGAGCCAAGATCATGCCACTGCACTCCAGCCTGGGCAAGAGAGCAAGACTCCATCTCAAAAAAAAAAAAAAAAAAAAAAAACTTGTTAGCCAGTGAGGCACACGCCTGTAATTCCAGCTACTCAGAAGGCTGAGGCAGGAGGATTGCTTGAGCCCAGGATTGAGACCAGCCTGGGCAATACAGTGAGACCCTGTCTCAACAAAACAAAACAAAACAAAATAAAACTTGCTGAGTTGACCCATAACTGGTACTGATCCACTATGACAAGTTCTATTCTATTCCTTTTGCAGGAATGAATAAAACCTAATACCTATTAGCTCTTCTTCAGTCAAGGTGATGATCTTAAAGACTTCAAAAAATTTTTTTCACATACATAAATACTAAAACCTTATCAAGAACAGTACTAAAATGAGTAGGAAAACCCAGTAACTGCTAAGTCTCTGTCACTGCTTCCAGACTAACACTGACATGAAGACCAGGCCTTTCCCCACTCCCAGGTATAGAAAGAAGACTTCAAGTCCTGGCCCCAGGTTCCGGCTTCCTGATCAGGTGCAAGCACACCTGCCTATTAATATTATCTTGCTGCTTTTTTCTGTCCTGTTGGCAACCTCTTGGTTTGGTTTTGGCTACAAAATAAAAAATGCTGTATCACATGCCATCCAAATAGCCAAAATGAATATTACCATGCACACACACACACAAACGCACAAAAGGAGAAAGACTAAACAACCCTGATGACTCAGGATTGATTTCTGCAATAGTTATTACAAATCAAAACATAAAAAATATTTTCAAGAATAAAAATAAACGATGCCTAAAAGGAAGCTGGAGAACAAGAGGTGGGCTGCAGCAAACCCTGCACCTCTAACATCAGTGTTCACCCAGACCACTTAGCCCAATAACCTGACTGTGACTAAGTGGTGACAAATACAGGAATTTGGAGTAAGAAAATGCACCAGAGCAAAAGGGCCTCCACATTAAATTTCAAGAAGAATGTTCTCTGATGAAAGAGAAAGGAAGAGCTAGAAACATCTGGATGGCTAACACGCTTTAAACAAAGAAGTAACAGCACCTGCTGGGCTGAAGCTCTGTGAGCCGTAAGGGCAGCAAATCTCTACTATTTCAGCTAACTGAGAGGACTCAGGTTTCACAGCCATCAACACCACGTTGGCTAACTCTTTTGCATTTTTTTTGAAGAATGGTTAGCTCACATTCTAACGAGCATATAACAATGTTTGTAAGAGGATCAAAAAACACATAACCTCAGGCTGAAAAACCCCACCTCCATCCTCCCCAACCTTGGAGGGGAAGTTACAAATGATTAAACAAACTAGCTAGGAAAAAAAAAAGGGTGAGAGAAGTTATTTGTAAGATTGAGAACCCCAAGAGTGTTGAGGCGTGTTACTAAGAAATATAACCTACAATGAGAAACAGCAGGTAATACTTCAAAAGAAGAGTATCCTGCCAAATTTCGAAGGACACTTATACGAATTATTAAATTTCAACCTAAAACATAGCAAGGCACGGTAAAAATAAAAATGATATTTAGTTAGTCCCCAACTCAATGACCAAAAATCTGAAGGAGAATCTATATTATGTTTCCAACCCTGGAATACATTTTCCATAAAAGCCATATAGTAAATTCCATATAAATAAAATCATGACCAATCCCCAAAAGCTCCCTTCATCAAAAAAATGTAGCTGAAAAAGGAGATGGGGTAGCAGCAATCAGGGACATGAAAACCAAAGAGTCTGGTTCAGGTCTTTACTCTGGTTTACCGGGAATGATGACCTTGGACAAATTATTTAACATCTGTGGGCTTCACATTTCTCATCTGTAAAATAGGTATAGTAATACCTGCCTGCCAATTTTATGTAGTGTACAAGCTCAAATGAGACTAGAATACTTACTAGTTATAAACAGTCATCATCCCTACTCTTCCTCCTCTCTAACCCAATTGAAGGCTGGTGGAGGAGGTAAGGCGGCACAGAAGCAGTGGGAGGTTCAGCAGCCATGACCTCGGGTGAAAGGTTTGAGTCAGAGCTCTCAGAGTTTGCAGAAGGTAACTCTTGGGCAGTGGAGAGCAGCCAGATGAGAAAAAAGCCCCAGCAAATGCTGCTGTCATATACAAGGAGAGCTGTCTCTAAGCACCAGGTCATTCATAAGCAGGGAATAACCTACACATCCTTAACTTCAAAGTGCTTGAACAAAAGCAATGCCTTTTTCCCAAAGCTTTAATCTCTTCTTTTTTGAAAGCCCCTTCCCTGATCTTGTCTAGCTTTTCATGTCCCCTAGAGAAATTTCATGCATTTAAAAATGGAAACTCCCTTACAAAACTCATGTACTTCATACCCTTAGGAAAAAGGTATTTAAAGCCTTGAAAAATATCCAGACCTAATCATCAAAAGCAAAATCCACATATAAATTCCACCTTCCCATTCCCAAACTGATTTCCACTTTTTTTGGGGGGGCGGGGGAGGGGGGGATTCAGGCATCTTTTAAACCAAGAGCATGCAAAGTGAGTAAAGACTATAAAGCATAATAGAAAAAGCCACATTTATTATCAGCCATTCCCTAGCTGAATGGCGTGAGGAGAGTCCCTAACCTCAGTGAGTTCCTCAAAACTGCAGGACCTCGCCTCTGCTGCTCCAAGTGCTTCTCTTCCTCAGCCTGATCTTGGCCCAAGGTCACCTCAGAGAAGACTTCCAAGATCAACTGACTTCAATATGTAATCGTTGCCTACTGTCCCCTACACCCTTCTCTAGCTTATTCCTCCATACTGTTGATCACCATCTAATATGCTATATGCTTTATTTGTTTATGATGTGTCTCTACCATCCCTAACAAGGACATAAGCACCATGAAGATGGAGAGTTCTGTCTGCTCTGCTTCCTGCTGTATCCCTAGAGCCAAGCACACGCCTGGTCTCTACCAGGCACTCAGAAATATTTGTTAAATAATACATGATTACAAGTGAGGTAATTCATCCCTGCAGTGGGGCTAATACCACTTACTTTGCAGGGCTGTTTTGAGGATCACCTAGAAATAAAAAATAAAAATGCTTTGCCCATCAGCTGGTGTATCGTTAAGTATTCAAGAGCAACTGTTAGTTTCCTTTCATTTCTTAGGCCAAAATAACTGGCTAAAAGCTGCAGAACATTCCAAATGGGAAACTCTAAAAGCATGGCCAAAAGATCACTGTACCCAGTAGAAAAAGAAAAGAAAAGAAAAGAAAACGGGAGGAGCAGGACTGCTGATCAGTATTGCTCAGTGTGGCCCATGAATCACAAAGTTTTGTAATCACTCTGCAATAAAATCAGCGCAGAAGTTGAGAGTAAGTATTTAGAAACTTACCAATGTGACACAGAAATTTTATATCTGCTGAATATAAAGAGAAACAACTGGGACTTGTATTCATATGACTTTTTTTATTTTTCTAGCATCCCATTTTAATTGTCTTTTACAGAAGTGTCACTTAACAATAGACTAGAAATTATTTTTTAAAATCCTTGTTCTTCACCAGTTTGGGAAGCACCGACAAGCATACACTCAGTCTGATGTGGCCCAGGAAGCTGTGGAACAGCAACAAAGCTAACACACAATACAAGTTTACTACTGCAATTTATGTGGGTTCTAGGACAAGAGAGACCTGGATGACAGAAGGGTGGGGAGGCAGGTTCAGCGGCCAGTTCCAGAATGTTAGAGAATTCTCTAAGACAGTGTTTCTCAGAATGTTTTCCTATACTTCCAAGACCACCCGACTTCAATGTGTAATCGTTGCCTACTGTCACCTACACCTTTCTCTAGCTTATTCCTCCTCTACACATCAAGAGCAAAAGAGTCAGGCTGGGCGTAGTGGCTCACGCATGTAATCCCAGCACTTTGGGAGGCCGAGGCGGGTGGGACACAAGGTCAGGAGTTCGAGATCCACCTGGCCAACATGGTGAAACTCTGTCTCTACTAAAAATACAAAAAATTAGCTGGGCGTGGTAATCCTGCCTGTAATCTCAGATACTCAGGAGGCTGAGACAGGAGAATCACTTGAATCTGGGAGGCAGAGGTTGCAGTGAGCTGAGACTGCACCACTGCACTCCAGCCTGGGCAACAGAGCAAGACTCTGCCTCAAAAAAAAAAAAAAAAGCAAAAGAGTCCCAGAGACCAAGGGAGAGAAGGATTACAAAGGGTTATGCTCATTTTCTTGACTGTGGTAACAATGTCATGGGTCAGAACTTATATTGTAAAATTGAATACAAGTAGCTTATTGTATGTAAATTGTATTTCAGCGAAGGGAAGTTTAAGGAAGGGAGAGGAGAACAGTAAGACACAACAGACATGTATACACAGTCAGGATTAGGAAATAAATTCCATGATAAAAAAGCCCAGTCCCTCAAATCCTCTTTCAAAATAACTTTTCTAGTGGCTTTATAATAGGCCACTCATGATACAACCAGTATTTAGACATAAGCTCAACATGCATTCATGTATATTATTACAGTTTTGGCATTGCTACACTAAATGCATATTTTCCAACAGAACATCCTCTTACCCATCCTTTTTAAAATATAAAAGCCCATGGTTCCTTTATAATATAAAGGTCCAGTTGAGCTCTGGAAGAGCAGCTGGGGCTCAATGAGACACATTTCAAGACAGTTTCTCAAGTGCCTGTCCCTACATTGAACAGTTTTCCTCAACAGCATTAAGCCCATGTCCCCATCTGTATTTTCTTATCATACAGAATTATGTGCTAAATTGTCAGAAACTGAAAAGTGAGTCTTCAATGAAAGAAAAGATTAAACGTTTAAGATTCACTGTCTAAAACACTCATTCCTACTTCTGTCACAGCATTAGTAAGCTTTTATACTATTCATAAAAGACTGCTTTGTTCACAATAAAATGTTATTCCAATGTAAGGTATCACAACTTTTTTTAAGACTATTTATTGTCCCACTTTAGATGAGTAACATGGATTCCGTGCAATTATGTACGCCCATGTTTATTTTCAAAGAGGTATATTTCCTGTTTGCAAATAGCTCAAGGAGAATGTCCAGCACACTGGGAACAGTAGTGGACTGTGGCTCAAAACATCCACGATCACTGTTCACACTAACATGAGCAACAGCGTCACTTTCACGGAGCCTCTTGCTATTTACATGTCAGATGCAATGTGTGGAAGACCCAGACCTGTAAAGTTTACATAATCTTTAGCTCTCAGTTTCTCCACCCTTAAAAAGATCTTTCTCCTCCCTCCAGATAACCTCAAAAAGTTATCTAGAAAGACAACCTTATATCTTATGATTACTACTATTACCACTGGTATCATAAATATTTACCATTATTTATAAACATTCTGTCTTCTCTACTGCACTCTAAGCTTCTTGAGGGAAGGGTGCATAATATTTACATCCCTCCCAATAAACAGTATATGTAATAATATCTGATGCAGAGAGGAAAGGAAAAAAGATACAAATAAGATTTCTATAACTGATTAATGCCCAGAGATTTTAAAAGAAGATTCAGACATTTGAAATGTTTTTAGCAACTTTGAGAAATGTTACCACATTAGACCAAAAGCTATGCTATTTTTCTTCAGTTAGCTATTAAGAGCTCCCAGAGGCTGGGATTAGCTAGCTGACAGCTAACACTTAGGGGATAGAGGAGCGGTCTTGGCCTCCCTTTCCCCTCCAGGGCAGGACTGCAGAGCCGGTACCTTCAGTCTGGTCTTCTTCCTCAAGGTCGCTGCTCACAACCACTCTCAGCACTGCGGACCTCCAGGGCTCTCCCTGGCTAACTCCTCCTGCTCTTCTCCACTGCCTCCCAGGATGGCCACGTTCCCTCTGAGACACGGCCACTCCCTCTGTGAATCAGGCCATCACAGTATACAGGAGACAACCCCTTAGAGTTCAGCTTTTTTTATCTTCTGTTTGTTTGCTTGTGGGAGTTCAGAGACTCATTAGTTTGGCATTAAAAAGGTTTCCTCCCCCACCACCAACCTGCCAGCAACTTCTGGATTCCAGAAATCCTGCGTTTCTGGAAAGCTGGTCTCTTCATAGCCAAGGAGAATATAGTATTCTTTATTTATTTTTTTGAGATGGAGTCTTGCTCTGCCGCCCAGGCTGGAATGCAGTGGTGAGATCTTGGCTCACTGCAACCTCCACCTCCCGGGTTCAAGCGATTCTCCTACCTCAGCCACCCGAGTAGCTGGGATTATAGGCACGCGCCACCACGCTGGCTAATGTTTGTATTTTTAATAGAGATGGGGTTTCACCATGTTGACCAGACTGGTCTTGAACTCCTAACCTCAAGTGATCTGTCTGCCTTGGCCTCCCAAAGTGCTGGGATTACAGGCATGAGCCACCATTCCTGGCCTAGTATTACTATAATGTCTTGATTTCCTTTCCCCATACAAACAAATATTAATAATAAACTCCTCTATATCTGTCAAACAAGTTCTCCATAATTCCTGTAAATACATTATCCTAGCAAAAAGATTTATGTACACTTTTCTCCATTTACGTAGTGGCAAACAAGCTGAAAAATACTTTTGCATTATTTTTCTCCCAAAGTAAATATCCCTTCTCTTCACTCTCTCTCCTCTACCCTTAAAAAACAGCATGATGGCTGAGCACAGTGGCTCACGTCTATAATCCCAGCACTTTGGGAGGCCAAGGTGGGAGGATCACTTGAGACCAGGAGTTCAAGATCAGCCTGGGCAACATAGCAAGACCTCATCACTAAAAAAAAAAAAAAAAAAAAAAAGCCAGATATGGCGGTGAGTGTTTGTAATGCTATAATAACTACTTGGGAGGCTAAGGTAGGAGGATTCCTTGAGCCTAGGTGTTCAAGGCCATAGTGAACTAGGATTATACCACTGCACTTCAGCATGGATGACACAGAGAAACGCTGTCTCAAAAACAACAATAAACAAGAAAAACCTCAGCAAGATGGGAAAGAAGTTTCTTCAACAAATGATGCTAGGAAAACTGGACATCCACATTCAAAAGAATGAATTATATACAAAAATTAACTCAAAATGGATTAAAAACCTAAACATAAGCCCCCAAAGTATAAAACTCCTAGAAGAAAATATAAGGAGAAAGGCATGACATTGGACTAGGCAATGGTTCCCCAATCCAAAACTGAAAGCACAGGCAACAAAAGCAAAAATAGACAAATGGAACTATATCAAACTTTAAAACTTTTGTGCATCAAAGGACCCAATCAGAGTGAAAAGGCAAACTATGAAACAGGAGAAAATATTTGCAAATCATGTATGGATGAGGCTTTAATATCCAGAATATATAAAGAACTGCTGTACCTCAAGAACAACAACACGGCCGGGTGCAGTGGCTCACGCCTGTAATCCCAGCACTTTGGGAGGATGAGGCAGGCAGATCATGAGGTCAAGAGTTCGAGACCAGCCTGGCCAACACAGTGAAACCCCATCTCTACTAAAAATGCAAAAAATTAGCTGGGCATCGTGGTGCGTGCCTGTAGTCCCAGCTTCCCAGGAGGCTGAGGCAGAAGAATCGCTGGAACCTGGGAGGCGGAGGTTGCAGTGAGCTGAGATTGTGCTACTGCACTCTAACCTGGGCAACAGAGTGAGACTCCATCTCAAAAAAAACAAAAAACAAAAAGAACAACACCAAAAAAAAAATCAAATAGCCTGGTTACAACATGGGCAAAGAACTTAATAGACTTTTTTCCAAAGATGACATACAAGTAGCTAACAAGCATATAAAAAGGTGTTCAACATCACTAATCATCAGAAATGCAAATCAAAACCACAATGAAACATCACCTCACACCCATTACGATGACTACTATTAAAACAAAACAACAAAGAATAACAAGTGTTGGTGGGGACATGGAGAAATTGGAACCTTTGTGTGTTGTTGGTGTAAAATGGTGTGGTTACTACAGAAAAAAGTAAGGTGGTTCTTCAAAAACTAAAAATAGAACTACCATTTGATCCAGCAATCCTACTTCTGAGTAAATATCCAGAACAATCTAAAGCAGGGTATTGAAGAGGTATTTGTAACCCATGTTCATAGTAGCACTATTCACAATAGCCAAAAGGTGGAAGAACTCAAGTGTCCACTAACAGATTAATAGATAAATAAAATGTGGTATACATAACAATAGAATACTATGAACCCGAAGGAAATCTTGTTATAAGCTACAACATGGATGAAGCTTGAGGACATTATGTGAAGTTAAATAGAAAGCCAGTCACAAAAGAACAAATACTGCATGATTCCACCTATAGGAGGTATCTAAAGTATAAGAAATCTTCAATATTAACAATTGGTTCTCAGAAACTATGACTTTAAGTGAAAGGATATATAATGAAACCAATTTTTCTACAGGCTAATTGATACAAACAAGAGTTAAGTTCCTATGGCATATTTCTGGTCACAAAAATATCACCAAACTTCGAAATACCCAAAACACTTCTAATATTAAGCACTGAAATAAATATGAGCTATAAAGACATTTAAGACAGATGAATAAAAACAATCATTTACCCAATTTTTGGTGAATCCGTGAGTGACAGCGGTCATAATGGTGGTTAAATCAATGAATCAATGTTTGCAAAGTGAAAATTCCAAGTAGCACCTCCTGCCACCATGTTATTTGGAAACAAACAAGAACACAGGGCAGGCTGGGTGAGGTGGCTCACGCCTGTAATCCTTGTAATCCTAGCATTTTGGGAGGCCGAGGTGGGAGGATCATTTGAGGTCTGGAGTTCAAAACCAGCCTGAACAGCATGGAGAAACCCCGTCTCTACTAAAAATACAAAAATTAGCCAGGTGTGGTGACACATGCCTGTAATTCCAGCTACTCGGGAAGCTGAGGCAGGAGAATCGCTTGAACCCAGGAAGCAGAGGCTGCAGTGAGCCAAGATCACGACATTGCACTCCAGCCTGGATGACAAAGCGAGACTCCATCTCAAAAAACAAACAAACAAAAAAAAGAAAACAGGGCATGTTCATTAAGTGCTTTTGTACCATATCGTTTACTGTTGTGTTTTATTGATCATCATTTATTGTATGATGATCATATACTTTACAAATTTTTATTTTACAATAATGTGTGTCCATTCAGTCATTCATTTTCCACCCTGCTTTTTCCAGTTCAGGGTTGCAGGTGGCTGGAGCCTATCCCAGCAGCTCAGGGAGCAAGATGGGAACCAACTCTGGACGAGACTCCATCCCATCGCAGGGCATACTCACAGCCACACCCACTCACACTGCGACGATTTAAACACCAATTAACCTAACATGTACATCTTTGGGATGCGGGAGGAAACTGTAGTACCAGGAGAAAACCCAAGCAGACATGGGAGAAACACGTAAACCCCACACAGACACTGGCCCCAACTGGGAATCAATTTTTTTGTTCTCATCAACATTATAACAAAATCATGTTGAATAAAACAACATTATTTGAGAATCTGCTGCATTCAAATTTATAGACATAGAAAGTAGAACAGTGGTTGCCAGGAGCTGGGGATAAAGCAGGAGTTGCTGTTCAATGGATATAGAGTTTCAGTTCTGCAAGATGAAAAAGTTCTGGAGAGCTATTTCACAACAATATAAACATACTTAACACCACTGAACTACACACTTAAAAAGCGTTACGATGGGCCAGGCGCAGTGGCTCACACCTGTAATCCCAGCACTTTGGGAAGCTGAGGCGGGCGCATCACCTGAGGTCAGGAGTTTGAGACCAGCCTGGCCAACATGGCAAAACCCTATCTCTACTAAAAATACAAAAATTAGCTGGGCGTGGTGCTGGGCACCTGTAATCTCAGCTACTCGGGAGGCTGAGGCAGGAGAATCGTTTGAACCCAGGAGGCAGAGGTTGCAGTGAGCTGAGATCATGCCACTGCACTCCAGCCTGGGTTACAAGAGCAAAACTCCATCTCAAAAAAAAAAATGGTTAAGATGGTAAATTTTATGTTGGCATTTTATGACAACAGCAGTATGATACGCTGGAAAGAGTAGGGTTTGGGTTTTACAGACCCAAATTTGAAACTCTAACAGCTCTGCCACTTACTGTGTGGCCCTGGGCAATTTACCCTCTGAGAATCAGTTTCCTCATCTATATAAATGAGGGTATAAATAATATATATCTTAAAAGTGATCTGAAGGGTAGATGAGAACTGCTGACATAGAAGACACTCACAGCTGGATTCCTTAATTATTCTTCTGGGGATTGCATCAATGCATCACCCTCACCAAAGCAGCTAACACGAATTAAAGCCTTACTGAGTCTTGCACTGCTCTGGGTGATACGCCAGGAACCACATTTAATACTTGCAGAAAGGAAAGCAGGGAAGACTGTAATCCCCACTTTGCTGATGAGAAAAGCAAAGCAGAGAAGTGGCCTAACCTGCCCAGACAACACAGTAAGTGATGGAGCCTGCTTCATTTTACTTTAAAGAAACATGAAACAGAGCTAGCAACACAGAAAATAAAACTGACAGCAAAACACAAAACTCAAAAAGGAGCTCCTATGGTGTGAATGTTTGTGTTCCCTCCAAAATTCATGTTGAAACTTAATCCCCAATGCAACAGTATTAAGAAATGAGGCCTTTAGGAGGTGATTAGGCATGGAGGGCTCTGTGTCACCGATGAGAATAGCGCTTTGTGAAGGGCTGGTGGGAACGGTCCACGCCCTTTTGTCACCTCCTGCCATGTGAAGCCACAGCCTTCAAGGTGCCATCCTGGAGAAGATGGCAGCCCTCACCAGACACTGAACCTGCTGGTGCCTTCATTTAGGACTTCCCAGCCTCCAAAACTGTGAAATGTAAGTTTCTGTTATTTAAAAATTACCCAGTCTGTGGTATTTTGTTACAGCAGCAGGAATGCACTAAGACAGGATCACAACATATAAAACAGACCATAAGGACTGTGTCTCAAAAGTCAATTAATGATCAGATGAGATTAAGGAAAATAATTTTATATTTAAAATTTACATTTCCAAAGAATGGTTTAAAAGGTCATGATTTCCCTGCTTAGCTTTTAAACAAGTTCATTCCCTCCTTAAGCATTCACTTTAATATTCAGTTGCCTTTCAAGATAGAATTATAACTCTAATTCATAAGGCAGTTTAAGTTACTTTATTTCTTACTCCAACTAAGATAGAAAAGAGTTACTTAACACCATCTATGATTAGTAGATGACTAAATTATGTGCCTCCCAAATTTTATTAGAGACCTTTGTGCTACCAAATTTTACAGTAGCCACTGTAATAAACTTCCCAGAAATTGTATCATCTTGGCTATGTCCTAACATGACAACATAGCTGTTAGCAACCTTTCCATACATTCCATTTAAAAAACTGTGGAACGAAGACAGGGTATCCAAGTAAGGAAAAAGTTACCTCCTGGCTTTTAACAATAGCCATAAGTAACAAAGTTGAGTTGAGAGAATCAAGTATTCCAGAGGTCAACTCAGTTATGGAGCAGTTCTGAGTTTTGACAGAAACAGACTTGGAGAAAGCTCAGAGATTTTGCCCAGCACAAACACTTCCTGGAACTATGGGTTTCTCTTAAAGAGCTAGGGCAGAGCGCTGGCCCTTTCCTTCCCTGTAACCCTGGGGTACAGTGACTACAGTACAAAGTGCTTATTTTGGATGTTTATAATAGACAAGTTCCCTTAGGCTACACAGTGTTACCCACACCTTTATTTTTTTTACGATGTTGTCTTTCCCTCTTTGACAACCCCCATTCCAGCTTCAGCCCTAACATGACAACATAGCTGTAGCAATCTTACGTACCTTCCATTTCAAACATTCTTGTGGAACTTAATTGTATCATAAATCGTACGATGTGCCAAGCACTGAGCTAACGGGTTTATATAAGAGGCACAACATAATGGTAAAAGCAACTGGGAAGTACAACTGAGTTTGAATTGTGCCAATAGACAGCCTTCAGACTTGAAGTGCAACACCGGCTCCTCCCTGGGTCTCAAGTGGATTGGGTCTCTGTGGATTTTAAACTTGCCAGCCTCCAAAATCCTACAAGCCTATTCCTCAAAATAAGTCTATCTCTTTATCTATCTCTATACAGGCATACCTCGGAGCTACTAAGGGTTCAGTTTCAGACCACCACGATGGAGTGTGTATCACAATAAAATGAATCACATGAGTTTTTTGGTTTCCCAGTGCATATAAAATTATGTTCACACTACACTGTAGTCTATTAAGTGTGCAAGAGCATTATGTCTAAAGTGTGCAAGAGTATGATGTCTAAAAAGAAGTACACACCTTAATTTTAAAATACTTTATTGCTCAAAAATGCTAACAATCATCTGAACCCTCAGCAAGTCATTATCTTTTGTAGGGTCTTCCTTGATGTTGACGACTGCTGACTGATCAGGATGGTGGCTGCTGAAGCCTGGGGTGGCTGTGGCAAATTGAAGAAAACCTCCTTGTGGCAAACAGTGTTTCTTTTCTTTTTCCTTTTTTTTTTTTTTTTGAGACAGGGTCTTGGCCAGTCACCCAGGTGTGATCATAGCTCTCTGTAGCCTTGAACTCCTGGGCTTAAGCGATCCTCCCACCTCAGCCTCCCAAGTAGCTGGGATTATAGTGTACCACCACACCTGGCTAATTATTTTTATTTTTGTAGAGACAGGATCTTGCTGTATTGCCCAGGCACATCTCAAATTTCTGTGCTCAAGCAATCCTCCCACCTTGGGCTCCCAAAGTGCTGGATTTACAGGCATGAGCTATGCGCCTGGCCACTAGAACATTCGAAATTGGAGTCAATTCTCTCAAACCCTGCCATTGCTTTACTAAGTTTATGTATTATTCTAAATCCTTTGTTATCATTTCAATAATGTTCACAGGAAGTTCATCAGGAGTAGACTACATTTCAAGAAATCACTTTCTTTGTTCATCCATAAGAAGCAACCCCTCATCTGTTCAAGTTTTATCATGCAATCGCGATAATTCAAGTCACATCTTAGACCCACTTCTAATTCTAGTTATCTTGTGATTTCTACCACATCTGCAGTTACTTCTTCCGCTGAAGTCTTGAGCCCCTGAAAGTCATCCATGAAGGCTGGAATCAACTTCTTCCAAACTCCTACTAATGTTGGTATTTTGACCACCTGCCATAAATCATGAATGTTCTTAATGGCAAGAAGAATGGTGAATCTTTTTCAGAAGGTTTTCATTTTACTTGCCCAGATCCATTATAGGAATCACCATCTGCAACAGCTATAGCCTACGCAATGTATTTCTTAAATAATAAGAATGAAATTACTCCTTGATCCCTAGGCTGCAGAATGGATGTTGTGTTAATAGGCATGGAAATAACATTAATCTCCTTATACATCTCTCCATCAGAGCTCTTAGGTGATCAGATGCATTGTCAATGAACAATGTTTTGAAAGGAATCCTTTTTTCTGAGCAGGTCTCAACCGTGGGCTTAAAATATTCAGGAAACCATGCTGCACACACATATGTGGTCATCCAGACTTCAGTGTTCCATTTATAGAGCAGAGGCAGAGTAGATTTAGCATAATTCTTCAGGGCTCTGGCTTTTTTGGAATAGTAAATGAGCACTGGCTTCAATGTAAAGTCACTAGGTACATTATCTCCTAACAAGAGAGTCAACCTGCCCTTTGAGGCTTTGAAACCATGAAGCCAGGCATTCACTTCCCCTCTCCAGCCTTGAGTCCTAGATGGCATCTTCTCCCAACAGAAGGCTATTTTGTCTACACTGATAATCTGTTGTTTGGTGTAGCCACCTTCATTAATTATCTTAGCTAGATCTTCTGGATAACTTGGTGCAGCTTCTACATCAGCACCTGCTGCTCCACCTTGCACTTTTATGTTTCGGAGATCTTTCCTCAAGCTTCATGAATGAACTTCTGCTAACTTCCCAACCTTTCTTCTGCAGCTTCCTCATCTCTCTCTGCCTTCACAAAATTGAAGAGTTAGGGCCTTGCTTTGGATTAGGTTTTGACTTAAGGGAATGTTGTGGCTGGTTTTATGTTCCACCCAAACCACTAAAACTTTCCCTGTATCAGCAATAAAGCTGTTTTGCTGTCTTATCATTTATGTTTTCACTGGAGTAGCACTTTTTCAAGAACTTTTCCTTTGTATTCCCAACTTGGCTAACTGGTGCAAGAGGCCTAGCTTTCAGCCTATCTTGGCTTTCAACATGCCTTCCTCACTAATCACTAAGCTTAATCGTTTCTTGCTTTTGATTTAAAGTGAGAGATGTGTGATTCTTCGTTTCACTTAACACTTAAAAGATTATTTTAGGGTTATTAATTGGTCTAATTTCAATATTGTTGTCTCTCAGGGAATAGCGAGGCCCAAGGAGAGGGTGAGAGATGGGCAAATGGCCAGTAAGTATAGCAGTTAGAACACATACAACATTTATCAATTGAGTGTGATATCTTATTTGGGTGCATTTTGTGGTATCTCAAAACAATTACAATGGTAACATAAAAGACTGCTGATCACTGGCCGGGCGTGGTGGCTCATGCCTGTAATCCCAGCACTTTGGGAGGCCAAGGTGGGCAATCACAAGGTCAAGAGATTGAGACCATTCTGGCCAGCATGGTGAAACCCTGTCTCTACTAAAAAGTACAAAAATTAGCTGGGCGTGGTAGCGTGTGTCTGTAGTCCCAGATACTCAGGAGGCTGAGGCACGAGAGTTGCTTGAATTCGGGAGGCAGAGGCTGCAGTTTAGCCGAGATCACACCACTGCACTCCAGCCTGGCGATAGAGCGAGACTCCGCCTCAAAAAAAAAAAACAAAAACAAAAACAAAAAAAACTGCTGATCACAGAGAACCATGACATATAACCATAACAAAGAAGTTTGAAATATTGTGAGAATTACCAAAGTGTGACACACAGACATGAAGTGAGCACATGCTGTTGGAAAAATGGCATCAACAGACTTGCTTGACGTAGGGTTTTACAATCCTTCAATTTGTAAAATATGCAATATCTGTGAAGTGCAATAAAATGAGGTATGTCTTTCTCCATCCACACACATAGATGCATACACCCCGCCCCCCCCCAGCACACACATACTGCATTGGTTCTGCCTCAATACAAATTATTATTAATTTACCACACGACTTTGATCACACTGCTTAGCCTTTCTAAACCTCGGGTTCCTTATCTGTCAGATGGGCTAATAATAGTACCTACTTCATAGGCCACTTATGAAGATACACTGTGTTAAACAGAGATCCAAACAGATTAAGCACAGTCAGAAAATAACAGATGCTGGTGAGGCTGCAGAGAAAAGGAACACTATACACTGCTGGTGGGAATGGAAATTAGTTCAGCCACTGTGGAAAGCAGTTTGGAGATTTCTCAAACAAAATACTCACAGAGTGAGAGATTCCAACAGCAGGTAAGTGACAAATACCAACACAACTGAGAGTAAGGTCTGTACTGGTGTTTGCACTTTGCAGCCAAATGAAAATGCAGCTGATTTTTCTCACTGAGCTACTGGATTTATCAGGAAAGACAGGGGCTCAACCTTTCTTCTGACCCATTGGTAACAGAATCAGACCAATTAGCATTGAGCTACAGTGTGGCAAAACCAATGGTTATTTATCAAAGCACATACAGACACACAGAAGGCATCATTCTGGCCCTACTAAAAGTATACTTCAGGCAGAAACGTTGGTTAAGAGTTTTTAAAATTTATTTGACAAATATTGACTGGGTACACTAACAGGCACTCTTCCAGCTGTTGTGGATACGATGAACAAAACAGAAAAACTCTTGCCATGGTGAGGCTTATAGTAAGGACAGACATGACAACAAAACTAAAATCCATCCATCCATCCATCGAAGCTCTGTGTGTGTGTTTGTGTTTAGCAGTGAACAAAGAGACATTTATATTCTAAGTGTCAGCAGAAAAGCAAGCAGGGAGGGGGCAATCAGGAGTGTCAGGGCAATTTTTGACAGGACAGCTATGGAGGACCTCCCAGAAGAGGTGAAGGAGTGAGCTCTGCCACAGTCTTTGGGTAGGAACAGCTGGTGAAAGCCTCTGGGATGGAAGCCTGGCTGGTGAGTTTGAGAAACAGCTAGGGGACAGACGTGGATAAAGGGGAATGAATGAGGGGAAGAATAGTAGGAGATGAGATCAGAGGGCAGCACGGGGCCAAACACTGTGAGGCCTCATGGGTCTCTCTAAAGACTACGGCTTTTCCTTAGGGTAAAATGGAGACCCACTGGAGGGCTTTGAACAAGACTGACAAGATCTGACTTAGTAAATTTTAACAAGATCACTTTGGCTGCTGTGTTAAGAATAGACTGGAGCTGGCAAGGGGCAATGAAGGAGACTCGTTAGGAAGCTAATGAAACAGTCCAGTTGAGAGGTGACAGCAACCTCATCATCCACTCAAAAAATACCTGTGGACACCCACCCTGTGGCCCGTCATCTGCTGGCCCTGAGAATACACAGTTGAACAACTCCCCGCAGGAAGGGCACCAGGAAGGCATTCTCCACCACCTCTTCCTCAGGCAGGAAATGAAGGAGCAAAGGACGCTCCAACCTGGGGAGAACCCAGGACTCCATGGGAGGTGGTGGGGCTGGCAGGTGGGCTCCATTTGTTCACTGCTGACTCCCCAGCACCTACGACAGTCCGTGGTATAAATATTTGTGCTCAGAGTGACTTTCAGATAACAGTTTTTAAGGCTGCTTTAGTGTCAAACCAGTTTATAATTGCCAGTTTAAATGTTGATCAACTCACTAAAAATATTATAAAAGGACACACACCCACATACCTACACACGCCACACACTTCTCACAAATGTATGTTGAAGACTGATTTAGATTCTAGAACAAGCACATTGAAGATAGAATATTTCCAATTTCACAGAGGTTTCATTTGAGGCAGAGGATAATAGAAAAATGTCTTTTAAATGTGAAGAATGTGATCCTATAAAGAGATTAGATTTTTATCATGCCTCTTCATAATTATAGTTTCTAACATAAACCTAGCACTGTGCTGCAAACTAAAAGTAATAGTTTTTAAAAATTAAGAGAGTTGATTATAAAACTGCAATTAGAAAGTCTTATTTTCTTACTCCTTATGGAACATAAGTAATTATGTATTACAGGCAATTAAAATCAACTCATATTTACAGACTAATAAACTTTTAAAATTACATGTAATGCAAATCACTCTAGAACAACACAGTTTTACAAGTTATTTTGAAGTGTTCTGATGTCGCTGAGGACATTTTAAAATTCTCAGCAACCAATTCTCACATTTTCCAGGCTAGCAATTTCTCACATCCATGGATGTCAAGGGATACTGTGATTATGTATCTTCATAGCCTTCTACAGAGGACTTTATGTGCAAACTCTGAATTAAAGCCAATGTTTAAGGGTATATAAATTATCCCATACAGAATAATTTCGTGGAAGTGATATTTAGCTCCTTGCTCAGCGTGTCCTAACGGTGGGAATCAGAAGCTGCCCCCGGTGCCTTGGCAGTTTCTGAAGAGTTATTTTTGTACATTTAAACATGTTCTTGGCCGGGCGCAGTGGCTCACGCCTGTAATCCCAGCACTTTGGGAGACCAAGGCGGGTGGATCACCTGAGGTCAGGAGTTTGGGACCAGCCTGGCCAACATGGTGAAACCCCATCTCTACTAAAAATAAAAAAATTAGCCAGGTGTGGTGGCATACAACTGTAGGCCCAGCTACTCGAGAGGCTGAGGCAGGAGAACTGCTTGAACCCAGGAGGTGGAGGTTGCAGTGAGCCAAGATCGCACCACTGCATTCCAGCCTGGGTGACAGAGTGAGACTCCATCTCAAAAAAAATAAAAATAAATAAATAAATAAATAAATAAATAAATAAATATATTCTTAAAAGTTTTTTCGCAGTTGATGTAAAAGGATATTTGTCTCCAATGCACTCTACAGACTATCAATTTATTCACATTTAACAAAAGACGAGCAATGCCAGTGCAACAAAGGCATTTTGAGTACTATAAAAACGCACAAGTCGGCCTGGCGTGGTGGCTCAAGCCTGTAATCCCAGCACTTTGGGAGGCCGAGGCAGGCGGATCACGAGGTCAGGAGATCGAGACCATCCTGGCTAACACAGTGAAACCCCATCTCTACTAAAAATACAAAAAATTAGCCGGGTGTGGTGGCAGGCGCCTCTAGTCCTAGCTACTTGGGAGTTTGAAGCAGGAGAGTGGCATGAACCCAGGAGGCGGAGCTTGCAGTGAGCCAAGATTGTGCCACTGCACTCCAGCCTGGGCGACAGAAAAAGACTCCATATCAAAAAAAAGAAAAAAGAAAAAAATGCACAAATCTTCAGGTGGGCTGATATAACCGATCCTACAATTTCAAGGAAAGAAAGGGCAATCCATTTTAAATCTATAATTACCTTCTAGTATGTTTCAGAGATACTATAACAGGAATTCTCATAATGGCTTTCTTCATAGCCCTATACTTATAATTTTTAGGTATCAAATAGTCTGTTTGCTAGAAAGTATTAATAGAACTGTGAGATCTTGTATTTTATATCCATAATTTCCCCTTCATACATTCAGCCTTTTGTTTTTCACAGATCATAAAGATAACATTGTACTTATTAGTAGAAATAAACCAATTTGTTCTCACACACAAAATTGGGTATCTTGAAATCAACAACTTCAAGAATCATTTTCACTTAAATCTTTGAAACTTTAACTTATAGAAAATTCCGACTGGGCGTGGTGGCCTATGCCTGTAATTCTAGCACTTTGGGAGGCTGAGGCAGGTGGATCACCTGAGGTCAGGAGTTCAAGACCAGCCTGGGCAACATGGTGAAACCCCATCTCTATTAAAAATACAAAAATTAGCTGGGCGTGGTGGCATTCGCCCGTAGTCCCAGCTACTAGGGAGGCTGAGGCAGGAGAATTGCTTGAACACGGGAGATAGAGGCTGCAGTGAGCCCAGATTGCACCACTGCACTCTAGCCTAGGCAACAGAGCAAGACTAGGTCTCAAAAAAAAAAAAGTTCCTACTATTTTTTAATTAACGAGGGTAAAATATGAATCTGATTGTTCGATATCTCATAAAATGGTCAGTTCAGAAGTTCCATGTTAAAATTACCAAGTCCTCTCAAACAATGAAAAACTATAGTCTTAAGAAAAAAAGGCTGGGCATGTTGGCTCACACTTGTAATCTCAACACTTTGGGAGGCCAAGGCAGGAGCAACACTTGAGCCCAGGAGTTCAGGACCAGTCTGGGCAACACAGAGAGACACCATCTCTACAAAAAATGAAAAATTAGCCGGGCATGGTAGTGTGCGCCTGTGGTCCCAGCTACTCAGGTGGCTGAGGTGGGAGGATTGCTTGAGCTCAGGAGGTTGAGGCTGCAGTGAGCTGTGAGGGCTCTACTGCACTCTAGCCTGGGAGACACAGTGAGACCCTATGTCAAGGGTAGGAGAAGGAAGGACGGAAGAAAGGTAGGTAGGTAGTGACAGTTACTACGGGACTGAACGAAGGGGGATGAATGCAGAAATGAAAACAAAAAAGAAACTGTTTTAAAGAAGGGGTCAGGGGGATCCTTGCTTCTAGTGAGCAAAGGCAGCCCTGAGCTTCCACAGCCTTTGTATTTATTGGGTAGAAAGAGCAGGGAGGAGAAGGTAACGACTGGTCAGCTGCTTGACTGATCACAGGTTCACATTATTGCTAACAGGCTTCAGATCTGCCTAATCACAAGCAACACTGTGCCTGGGGCGTGACTGCCCTCAGCATTTCTTCTGGGCGGCAGACGCAGTTGTCAGCTTGCTAACATTCTGCATTCATGAGAACAGTTTGCTGTTTACTCATATAGCCTCCAGTGGTATACTGAGTTGATCACCGACCCTCATTCTTTCAGCCTCCAACAAAGGAAGGGAGGGAGGGAAAGGAGAGAAAGAGAAAAAGCATAAGTCCATCTTCCAATCTATGTCTGAAAATGTAAGTAACATAAGAGTTAAGTTTTCAACAGTTTGACAGGTCCTAAAAGGTAAACACAAAATTACCATATGATCCAGCAATTCTGCTCCTAGGTATATGCCCAAAAGAATTAAAAGCAGGGACTCAAACTGATACTTGTACACCAGTGCTCACAGTACTCAAGTGTTCATAAGTGACATTACTCACAATAGCCAAAAGGTGAAAATCACCCACGTATCCATCAACAGATAAATGGATAAACAAGTACAGTATATACATACAATGGAATATTATTCAGCCATAAAAAGGAACAAAATTCTGATACAGCTACAACATGGATGAACCTTGGGGACATTATGCCAAGTAAAATTAGCAAGACACAAAAGGATAAAAATATGTGATTCTACTTACATGACATACCTAGAGTAGGCAAATTCATAGAGACAAAAAGTAGAACAGAAGTTACCAGGGGCTGGGGGCAAGGCAGAATGGGAGTTATTGTTTAATCACATTGTGAATGTGAAGTTACTGTCACTGAATTATACACTTAAAAATGGTTATGATGGTAAATTTTGTGTTATTTATATTTTGCTATAGCAAAAAAGAAAAAAAAACAGGATAATTAAACTGGGCAAAAAAGAGTCAAGTTTTCAAAGCATTTCCAATCTACCTCCACTATTTCATTAGGATTCTATTTTACAGATAAGGAAACTGAGGTTCAAACACCAAATGAGGAGCAAAGCATGGACCAGCACTCCAGCCAGTGGGCTCCACAGCCAGCCAACTGCAGCCTGGCTCACCCCACAGTCCAGCACACAGCACTTCTGAGTGCAAGCCTGCCTTCCCTCAGGACAGCCTCCCAATTCTGCTCTCTGCCCTTATAGCTTTCCTCTCCCTCCACCAACTTTCACGTGAACAATGGAATAATCACCACAGGGTAAAAGCACAATTCACAAGACTAGGGGAAAAGCCTAGGAGCACCTGAGAATGCAGGCCTTTCACAAGAGGACCACGCACACAGCACCTTGTGCTCAGAGTGCTCATTACCAAAGCAGACTAGGATGCTTCCAGCTGCAGGAAATCAGAAAACCCAAAGTCAAACTGGCATAAACCATGGGAAAATTTATTATCATACAGAACTATGAGATGAGAGGCAGAGAGAGATCCAGGCCTAGATCCTATGACCAGCAGGTGAGTGCCAGAACCAAAAACGCAGGTTCCTTCTGTCTTTCTGCTCTGACAACTTTAGTGTCAGACTCACCCCAAGACTGATCCCCTCATGATCACAGAATGGCTGCCAGTGGAAACACAGTCACAGCTATGCTTCATTATTTGTTCTCTCATTCTGGGTGTGAAGGAAAATGCTTCCCCGTCCCCCCCTCAAAAAATAAAGTCTTTCCTTATGACTGAGCCAACCCAGATCATGTGGATACCTCTAGACCATAAACAGTCACCACGGGAAAACCATGCTCTCACCTACTTAAAGAATGGATTCTCATGGCTAAGGGTGAAGGGGAAGTAACTGAAGAAAATCTGCATCTTGTTGTTAGGAAAGACAAAGGAAATGGATGCTGATAGGCAGCCAGCACTGTCCACTAATCCTGTGTTTCTCAAACTTTAATGCACATGAACTCCCAGAGGATCTCACTACAACACAGATTTGGAATCGGTAGGTCTGAGATAGATAGGGCCCAAGATTCTATATCTTCAATAAGCTTCCAGATAACGATCATGCTCCTGGTCCCTCTCTGCACACAGGAGCTATTCAACAATGGTTTGTGTGTCCCTTACCTAAAGAGCACACCTCCCCTAGTGACCAGGGTGTCTGGCCGCCTCCTGAGAGCGTCACGTCATGTACTTCTGTCAGGCTGGTTGCCAGCGGCGCTCTGAACATTAGAGGCCAGCACACTCCTCTCAGCTGTAATGGCACGGATATTGAATAGTGCAGGTGACAAATTACCCTGAGGCATCCAGAAACTAAGAAGCTTTTTAAACAAAACATTTGGCAAAATAATCAATGGTGATAAATAATATACTCTAGCTCTAATGGCAAGCCGTTATAAATCTCCTGCATTTTATCACCCCATCTATGTTAAGAGTTTCTACCCCAAGAATAAGGAAGATACTCTTCTTCAGAGACTGTCCTCCAGTAGCACTACCACAATGGGACACCATGCCAAGTACAGGGGGAGAAGGTGACCAGTCCTCGGGTAGAGAGTGTAGACTCTAGAGTCTGGGATGAAGTGGAGCCATGGGTTGGTCTGGCTCATACTGATGAAGATGTAAAGGGCAGTAGGTATCAAGTGAATACACAGGAAATAAGTAGCAGCATCTCCTAGATTTTCCACAGGATCTCAATACCGCTGACCCCACCAAGAGCTGTCATTCCTCCTCTACCTCTTCTATCCTCTCCTCAGTAATTCTATCCTCTCCTGGAAATTTCCTTGGCTTCAGAATAACGAGGTGTTCCCCACCAGTGAATGGATTTCCCAGAGAAAATGTAATGCTACAGGAAATGCATAGGATCGGAAATTCCAGGGCCCAGGTCTCAATATCAGCTCTGTCATTTTACCAACCAACCATGTGAGTAAACAAGTATTTCCTGAGTCTTGGTTTGCTCATCTAAAAAAATAAAAGAGAATGAGGATAATCATGCCTATCTATATCATCAAACACTACATAAATGTTTGTCCCTATCATTCAAAGTTCTCTGTATGGCAGAACAGTAATCCCAGTTTTCCCCATACAGCAGAGACCTCTGTAATTCTCACAAATTCTGGATGTTCAGATTGAAAATGATCTGAGGCATGGCTCCTCCATATACTCTAATGTCCAACAGAGTCATCACAGCAGTTCTAGGGGTGCATGGCCTGAAGCCAGGTCCCCAGAGATTCTGGGAGGGCTCGTCTGGGTCTGTACTAGCCTGCAATTTGGAATTTCCTGTTCCTTAGTAGTTTACGGCACTAATAAGAGTGGTTTGCAAAGCAAGGGATTTTCTTTCCAAGCAGAGAGAAGACCACAAAATAGGAATGTCAATGCAAAACTATCATTATTTCTAATGAAAGAGAACTGGATAGTTCTCTAAAGTCTCTTCTAACTCCAGTATTTTGGGATTGTGTGATCCTGGGCCTTTCCTAGAGAAACTTTAGCCCAGAATCCACTGCTAACAAAGCTTCTATTATGACCCCCACTTACTCCTGCCAAGTATAAAGCACTGTCCTCAACTGGCTCTCCAAATTTATATAACAGTTAAAGGCCATTTGCTTCAATCGTGGAGCAATGATTTTAAAAAGGACCAACAGTTAAAAGCACACAAACGGCAGTGAGCCCCAGACAAGTACTAACTCTCTCCCTCAAAAGATATTTATCTGCACTCAGGCTGCATCTGGGCAGCGAGAGAAGGAAACCTTGAACCCTACGAATTGTGTCCAGGAGAGAGCACGGGAGACCATGCTAGAAAGTGGCAGCATATGCTCTTATGTAAGGAGGAGGCCCACATGAATTATGACTCTTTTTATGCTTTTCTCTTTAACATCCCATCACTGCCCACAGTGATTTCTCACCTTCTTCAGACCTTCCTGATTAAACTTCATTTATTTTTCACTGGATATGGCCGTGACAAAGGATTCTCAGATGAATATCCTTCATTTTCCCCAATCTATCTCTATGCCTCAGAAACGTAAGTATTGAAGAAACTTCTGGTGTTTATAGTTAAATTGGACTAGGCACAGTGGCTCATGTCTGTAATTCCAGCACTTTGGGAGACCAAGCTGAAAGGATTGCTTGAGCCCAGGAGTTCCAGACTAGCCTGGGCAACACGGTGCAACCTTATCTCTACAAAAAAATATAAAAATTAGCTTGTCATGGTGGCACATGCCTGTAGTCCCAGCTACTTGCGAGGACTGCTTCAGCCTGGGAGGTCAAGGCTGCAGTGAGTGGTGATCATGCAGTATGGCCGACAGAGCAACACCCTGTCTCCAAAAAAAAAAAAAAAAAATTACACACACACACACACACACACACATATACACACACACACCCCCCAAATATATATATATACCCCAAAGTTCACTCATAGTGTGTATATATAAATATATAAGATATATTTATATATTTTATTTATATATTATATATAACTGTAATGTATTGTATATTATATATTAATATATTTAACTGTATATTTTATATTTATATATTTAACTATATATAATTATAGTTAAGTATATATAGTATATATATAGTTTTATATATACTATATGTATAGTATATATAGTATATATAACTAATGTATTATGTATTATATATTTATATATAACTGTATATTTTGTATTTATATATTTAACTATTATATATAGTTAAGTATATACAGTATATATAATATATAGTTAACTCTCTCTATATACATATATATATACACACACACACATATACACACACTAGAGACCTCTGTAATTCTCACAAATCCTGGAGGTTCAGATTGAAAATGATCTGAGGCATGGCTCCTCTCTCTATATATACATACATACACACATACACACACACACATATATATATACATACATATATACACATATCTACATACACATATACACATATACACTGTATGTATATATATATGTGTACATGTATATACATATACATATCTACACATATACTATATACATAATGTATATGTGTATATATGTGTGTATATGTATGTATATATGTATGTATATATTTATGCGTGTGTCTATATATATATATATATATGGAGGAACCATGCCTCAGATCATTTTCAATCTGAACATCCAGGATTTGTGAGAATTACAGAGGTCTCTAGAGTGTGTGTGTGTGCGTGTGTATGTATATAGAGAGAGTTAACTATATATTATATATACTATATATACTTAACTATATAATTATATTATAGTTAAATATATAAATACAAAATATAGTTATATATAAATATATAATACATAATACATTAGTTATATATTTATATTATAAATAAAATCTATTATATATAAAATATATATTTATATATATATAGTATGAGTGAACTTTGGAGTGATGAAAATATTCTCAAATAGCACTGTTGTAATGGTTGTGCAACTGTATAAATACATAAAAGCCTTATACACTTGCAACAAGTGAATTTTATAGTATTTAAATTATACTTCAACGAAGCTGTGTGTGGGTTTTTGTTTCTTGAGGTAGGCTCTTGCTCTGTTGCCCAGGCTGGAGTGCAGTGGTGCAATCACAGCTCACTGCACCCAACTTCTGGGCTCAAGTGATCCTCGTACCTCAGCCTCCCAATTAGCTGGGACTACAAGTATGTGCCACCACGCCCAGCTGAATTAGAAAACAATTTTTTTTTGTAGAGATGAGGTCTCGCTATGTTGCCCAGGCTGGTCTCAAACTTCTGGCCTCAAGCGATTCTCCCACCTCGGCCTCCCAAAGTGCTGGGATTACACGCATGAGCCACTGCACCTGGCCTAAAGCTGTTTTTTTTGTTTTGTTTTGTTTTGTTTTGCTTTTTGAGACAGTCTCTCGCTCTGCCACCCAGACTGGAGTGCAGTGGCACCATCTCAGCTCACTGCAAGCTCCGCCTCCCGGGTTCACGCCATTTCCCTGCCTCAGCCTCCCGAGTAGCTGGGACTACAGGCACCCGCCACCACGCCCGACTAATTTTTTGTATTTTTAGTAGAGACGGGGTTTCACTGTGTTAGCCAGGATGGTCTCGATCTCCTGACCTTATGATCCGCCCGCCTCGGCCTCCCAAAGTGCTGGGATTACAGGTGTGAGCCACTGTGCCCGGCCTTTATTTTTTAATTATTATTATTTTTTTGAGATGGAGTCTCGCTCTGTCACCCAGGCTGGAGTGCAATGGCATGATCTTGGCTCACTGCAAGCTCTGCCTCCCGGGTTCACACTATTCTGCTGCCTCAGCCTCCTGAGTAGCTGGGACTACAGGCGCCCGCCACCGTGCCTGGCTAATTTTTTTTGGTATTTATAGTAGAGATGGGGTTTCACCGTGTTAGCCAGGATGGTCTCCATCTCCTGACCTCGTGATCCTCTTACCTCAACTTCCCAAAGTGCTGGGATTACAGGGGTGAGCCACCGCGCCCGGCCAGCTGTTTATTTTTTTAAAAAAACACTTTGTATTTTTCCTAGTCATTTTATGTTCAAACATTATAAAGTTCTAATCATACCATATTATAGTTTCACATCCTGTTTTTCTTAATAATAACATGTCATGACATTAAAATATTACAAAGCTTTAATAAATATGATAAATATTATATAATTTCACTAAACTCTAGGGTATCATCAGGCATTTTAAGTGATCCTTTTATTATCTACATAGTTTCAAACTTTCTGCTAGTATAAATAATGCTGCCAAAATCTACTCACACCCAGTTTTCTCCACACATTCTTAGATTTGATTAACAAAAGTAGAAATTATGAATTACAAGTTATAAATCATTTTAAACTTGACACATACTGACAAATTATTTTACTAACAGGTTTTATCCATTTGTCTTTCTTCTTAATAACTAGCTTTTTGCTATTCTTGCCTGTTTATTCCTCTCAACAAACTTCATAATAATTCTGTCCATTTTACCAAAAGAATTCCACTTGGAATTCTGATTAATGGTACTGAAGCTATATATTAATATGGAAAGTTGAGGAAATTCATAAGAAAAAAATTAATGTTTCAGCTAAAAAATTTAACCCAGTAATCTGGAAGCTTCATTTATCTAAAATATAGCCTCTTCCCATATCAAGTAACTTGTTCCTGCATTGCCTCCTAATGGAGAAAGCAAACACTGTACTTACCATCCTGGCCAACATGGGGAAACCCTGTCTCTACTAAAAACACAAAAATTAGCTGGGCATGGTGGTACACGCCCGTAGTCCCAGCCACTAGGGAGGGCGAGGCAGGAGAATCCGGGAGGCAGAGGTTGCAGTGAGCCGAGATCATGCCACTACACTCCAGCCTGGGCAACAGAGTGAGACTGCGTCTCCAAAAAAAAAAAAAAAAAAAAAAAAAGAAACACTGTACTTATACAGTATTATTGAAATAATGCATGTCTAATTTAACGTCAAGTCAACTGAAAGGTTACTTATTAGCAACTACCCACAAATATACTTTACTAAACCAAACAAAAAGCCATATATACCAAATAAAATATACTGTGCATCATTATTTATTCATTTGACAAGTATTTACTGAGTAGCTACTATATGCAATGCACTGTCCCATGAGCATGAGATTTTTAAGTATCTCAAAAAGCGTAAGTAGCTTTTTGTAGAAAAGTGCTATATTCTTAGAAAGTAACATCTTATCAAAATTTATCTAAAACATCCAACTGCATATTTTGGCTTTCATCTCATTTGTTCAGCTAATCTCCAGTAATGCTTTATCCTGGAAAGCATGACAGTGCAAAACAAAACTTCATTTCTAAAAAGTTCCCAAGCCTTATATTCTTGGAGTTCCCATGCCTTATATCCTTGGAGTTCCCATCACCCTCCACATTCCAAAACCTATCGCCGTAACTTCCGTCATAGAAAGCATTCTAAATGAATGAGTAAATTATCAGAGATGTGGTTTTTGTCTGTTCTCACGGTCCCAAAATGACCCTCTGCCAGGGGGGCTGGTGGGGGGAGCAGGGAACAGACCTCTGAAATTTTGAGGAATTGCTGGAACTTCTTTTGTTTTTCATCAAACTCAATAGACAGTTCTGTATTAAAATTAAGCATCACATTCTACACTTCACCAATGTCCTCTGTCATCACGAATACCACTCCCAAAGGGAAAGCACCTGACAAGCACCGGAAAACTCAGGTCAAAAACAAAGTACATTTCATACAGTATATACCACATGCTCAGGGATAAAACATTCCATTACGAAGTATAAAGAAATTGCGTTAAACAGACATCTGCAGATGTTTCATGCTTTGTATAGATCTGGCAAATGCCCAAAAGACAAAAAAGTTCTCATTTCCTGATGTGGGTTAGCCAGCATTGAAAAAAAAAAAAAAAAAAACCCAAACATTGTTAAAATTGTTTCAGAAATTACCCTTACACCCACCTCAAAGTTATATCATTGTAATTCTCATCCATCTTATTAACCAGGTAACCTAGTGTCCTAGATACCTATCATTTTAAAATCTTTAACCACATTTTTTCATCATTATCCTCAGTCACGTAAATACATTCAATGACCTGAAATGGGCTAAGTGCGAACACAGCTTTCCAGATTTCATGGGGCTAGTCACAAAGCTCCTACTTTCTTGAACCCATTTTTAAAAAGAGAAACCAGTCTCTAGCCATGTTTACAAAGGTTTCATGCTATTGCAAAAATATCACTACCCACACTCCTAAAACAAAAGCTGCTCATTTGACGGATGAATTACTCCATCTCCAGATTCTAATTAAGACTACTATATATCCCCTAAAACATGCTTCAATATGACAAAGTCCGTATTGCATTTTAAATAAAGAAGTATTCTGACAGCAATCCAGTAAAACCCAAGGGAACCGATATATTCTAATGTAGGCAATGACCGTAAACTCTGGTATTTTGGGCACCATTTCCTCCACACACTCTATCAAGGAGAAAATTTGAAAGTGGAGAATGAATAATTGTTTTGTTCTGAAACTTCCCATTAGAATAACAGAAAGAAGCGTTCAACACAAGCCTGAGGAACCAGGCTAAATTTTAACCTATATTCCTATGCTTTAGCTTCTAGGACACTCAAAGAACAAATCTCAACTGGATAGAAGACATAAGTCAAACTGCCAACGGTCCCTCTTGGCTAATTATGGGCTTAGCACCTGTCATTTTTACCTGTCTCTTTCTGCATCTGTGTTGTGGGCCCAGCTACGAGAGAACTATCCCACCCAAGAGAGTGTCCAGCCTCTTGGAGCCAGCAGTTAGCAAACTGACCTATGCCGGAGACACTAAGCATTATGTTCTAAGGGTTTGAAGAGAAAGACACCCTCAACCTCATCAATTCCACCTCTGCCCTACACCATCCCTTGGTGATGAAGGGTACAGCAGGGCAATCCCTAAGGATGTCCTGCCTGACCATCCACCACCCAATCCACAACAGGATTTGGCCTATTTCCCAGCAACTTAAAAGTTTAACAACACTATCAGTAAGTGTGGAAGCACATCAGTTTTGTGTTGAAGTCAAAATCTAACTGTACCTTTGTAATCCAAAGAGCAAGGTAAAACCTTTATTCAAAATTTACATTAAACAACCTCAAACCACAACTCCGCCAATGAACTCCATCAACCCTTCTTCTTACCTTATAATGAAATCAGAACTCTTATCTATCAGCCATTTCATTTTTTCCATAACAAAGTTATAGACACAATTATAGTCAGGGAGACCATTACTGAAAAGCAAAACATTATACTTCAAACACAAGCATCATTAAGGAAACTTTATTCTCCATTATAAAACATGCACAGTATTGACACTCAAATGATTTACAGGTGCTTTATAGAAGTCTCCATAACCAACTTACTTTGCCCTTTAGAGATTATCTTCCTTCTTTCATTGAACATTTCAAAGTCTATATGATATTTAACATAAAACTATTTATACCGTTGTCTTTAAAAAAAAAAAAAAAGATCACTCAAATTAGACAGGCTTGCTAGAGAATGATCCGCTAGGCTCTGCTGGTTTAGCTATAAATGACCCAAACATTAATGATGGAATGCCAGTCAGCCAATGAACAGGGATCACAATATGAGTGGGAAGTTATCACCATTCCAGTGGACTTCCAAGAAGTGCAGATGCCATCCTAACCAGAGGGGCTCATAATACAAAAACAACATCCTCTTAAAGAGTAGGAGGGCGGCCCAGGCACTGTGGCTCACACCTGTAATCCCAGCATTCTGGGAGGCTGAGGCAGAAGGACCCCTTGAGCCCAGGAGTTCAAGGTTTACAGTGAGCTATGATCGATCCACTGCACACACTCCAGCCTTGAGGAGAGTAAGACTCTGTCTCCTAAAAAAAAAAAAAAAAAAAAAAGAAGGCGGCAGCCCGAGAGCAAGGGAAAACAATCACTAGTCCAAGTCACAAAGTGACACCTCAACTCTAATTTAGTACTCTGTAAACCTAAAGCATCCAAAAGTGAAGGACTATCTAGATACCACAGACAGTGTACTTTTGGAGCACAGATTCTATAACCAGTATTATACTAAAGTGATATACGCTAAGGCAATACACATATTATTGAGTAGGAGACTAGACAAGATTACATGCTAACAACATAAGAGTGATGTGTAATCTGTCAGATTGTATCATCAGATTACTAAATAGTTAAGGAGGGCTTCTCTTTTTAGAAGTATAGCAGCTAGGACCTGCAATATCTTCAATAACAATTAGAATATTTCCATCTTTCAAACACCCAAGGCATTAATAATAATCTAGATTGAAAGTCTGCAAAGTGGGGTCCAGAGGCCAAACCAGCCTGTCCCTGTTTTTGTACAGCCTGTGAGGTAAAATAGTTCTGTCATTTTCCCATTTATTTTGAAAGAGGTGCATCTGAATCAGATATGGGTAAGACTCAAGGCACCATTCATCCTGAGGCAAGTTCTCCTCCAGCTATGAGCCCTTAAGATCAAACAAGTTACCTATTTCCAAAAGACACAGCAGTCCTCAATAATTTTTAAGAGAGTAAAGTGGTCCCAAGACCAAGAACTGAGAACTGCTTTTTTAGATCCAACTACCAATTTACAGAATATATTAATATAATAGAGGATGCGCTGGCGTGGTGACTCAGGCCTGTGATCCCTGCACTTTGGGAAGCCGAGGCGGGTGGATCACCTGAGGTCAGGAGTTCAAGACAAGCCAGGCCAACATGGTGAAACCCCGTCTCTACTAAAAATACAAAAAATTAGCCAGGTGAGGTGGCGGATGCCTGTAATCCCAGCTACTTGGGAAGCTGAAGCAGGAGAATCGCTTGAACCCAGGAGGCGGAGGTTGCAGTGAGCCGACATCAAGCCACTGCACTCCTGCCTCGGCAACAAAACTACATATATATATATATATATGTGAGGATGTTAAACCATATACCTTGAGGATATAAGCTGGTAAATCCAGATGGCAGGAAATTCCTCAAGATAACCACGCAATTTCTTCAACAACAGCAACAACAAAATCACAAGAGAAAAGAAAAAGATGGAAGGTGTATTTATATGTTAAAAGAGACTAAAAGACTTAGCAACCTATCAAATTTGTGAACCTTATTCAGATCTCAGTTTAGAAAAACCACAAAATAAAATCGATGTTTGGGATAAATAGAAATTTAAACACTTACTCTGTATTTGATGATATCAAGGAATTACTACTCATCTTTTTCAGGTGTGATGCTGAGGTTATGTTTAAACAGTTTTTTGAAGAGTCCTTATCTTTTAAGGATACATATTAAAATCTCTATAATATGACACAGGGGAGAGAAGAGTGAAAAAAGATTGGCCTTCAGTCAAAGATTTACCATCAGTCAATAATTATTGAGGCTGCCCCGGTGTGGTGGCTCACACCTGTAATCCTAGCACTTTGGGAGGCCAAAGTGGGTGGATCACCTGAGGTTAAGAGTTTGAGACCAGCCTGGCCCACATGGTGAAAACCCGTCTCTACTAAAAATACAAAAATTAGCCAGGCGTGGTGGTAGGCACCTGTAATCCCAGCTACTTGGGAGTCTGAGGCAGGAGAATCGCTTGAACCCAAGAGGCGGAGGCTGCAATGAGCCAAGAGCGCCACTGCACTCCAGCCTGGGCAACGGAGCAAAAACGTCGCCTCAAAAATAAATAAATAAAATAATAATAACAATTGTTGAAGCTTAGCAGAAGCACACGGAGACACATTATTCTCTGTACTTTTGTATATGTTTGAAATCCTCCATAATAGAAAATTAAAAAGCACAGATTTCATGACATTCCTCCCTCAAGAAGTATGGGATGAGGCTGAGCAATCAGCATTTTTAGCATGAACCCCATGCCATGAGAAGTCTGCAGCCCATGTTTTCAGAGCACTGTTCTCCCTGATTCTTGAATTTTCCCTACAACATTCCAAATAAGCCAGGCCTCTGGTTGAACCCTACAATGACCAATACATCTCTACCTGCTAAGAATCCAATAACATTTGACTGGTCCTAATGTCTTCAATAAGTAACAACTAATCTATAATAACTAGTAACAAATTACCACTTCCTCCCTTAAATTTCTTTTTTCTCTTTTGAGAGAGACAGGGAAAGAGAGAAGAGAGAAAAGAGAGAGAGAGAGAAAGACAGAGAAAGAAAGGGTCTTGCTGTGTTGCCCAGGCTGGAGTGCAGTGGCAAGACTCAACCCCCCAGGCTCAAGTGATCCTCCCACCTCAGCCTCCTGAGTAGCTGGGACTGCTCCTGGACCAAACTGAGGGTCGGGCTGCTATTTCTCATGGCCCAATAACGAGATGCAGATGAACTGGGGAGGAAGAGAGTTTTTATTTCTGCAACCAGTTACAGGGAGAAGGCCTGGAAATTATCATCAGACCAACTCAAAATTGCAGTTTTCCAGAGCTTATATACCTTCTAAGCTATATGTCTACGTGTAAGTGTGCATTCACCTGAAGACATAAGTCATTAACTTCTTTTAATCTATAACTAAGGTGTGAGTGCTGGAGACCTTCTTCTGGATCCTCAGTAAATTTACTTCATCTAAATGGGTCCAGATGCTGAGGTGATTACCCTTATCTTGTCTCCTACTAAATCACAGAGGTTTGGGGAGTTTCTTCTGACCCACAGTAAAATTTGTTTAATCCTAAAAGGGTCCTGTTAAGAATTCTTTTGTTATTTTGTCATGCTTTAAGGCCCAGGAAAGGCCTAAGCAAAACTCTTGGTAGGTTTCTGTTACAGTCCAGCCTTTGATAAGGGCACTGGCTTTTTTAGCTTTTACTATTTCACTTAACCACTCAGTCAGTACTGAAAGTTGTTATGGAGGCCTGCATTAGTGAGACCTAGCCTGCCACAGGACTATGGGCACGTGCCACCATGCCCAGCTAATTTTAAAATTTTTTGTAGAGATGGGGTACCACTATGTTGCCCAGGCTCATCTTGAACTCCTGGGCTCAAGCGATCCTCTCGCCTCAGCCTCCCAAAGTGCTGAGATTATAGGCGTGAGCCACCATGCCCAGCCAAATTTCTAAAAGACTTTTTAAAATAGTCTCTTATGGGACTTGTACACACAAAGCTACAATATTAAACAATGTGTCCTTCACTCTATTACAGCTGTATACCCCCATGCCCTATAGCACAGTACAGTGTATATAATGGACACAAACTGTATTGAAAGATGTGTTCCAAAATTTGTAAGTATCACTTTCACATATGCAAGCACAGCCAAGAGTTCAAATAAAAATAATGAAGTTTGTGTGTTGCACACAAATACAGACACACTAAATTTGGGTAAAGAACTGAATCTTACCCAATGCATTCTCCAGGAGGTCAAGAAAAGAAAGCCTAATAGGTGTTGAAGCAGCCAAGGAAGTCATCTTCAAGACAGAGGAGTTTAAGCTGGGACTTGAGTGTAAGACTTGGGAACTCCTACCCGCTTAAAAAAGGAAAGGCTACTCCTAGCAGAGTAACAAAAATCAAGTTCAGAAAGAAGGACTGTGGTATGGTTGGCAATAAGATGATGTAAGCGTAAGGGTAGTAGGGAGTAAAACTGGATAGGTTGTCTGGACATGCCAAGAAAAAGCCTTGAGACTTGGAAAAACAATTAGCAAGCTGTGACCTCTTCTTGACCAGTGACATGAAGTGAGGAGACACAGGGCTCTACACGGCACTTTGGTAAGAACCCCAGCTGTCACTAATTGTATGACTTGGTGAGTTCTTAACCTCTTGAGCTTGGTTGCCTTATCTGTAAAATAGATATAAAGATCCTACTTCATGGTGTGGCTGTGATGGTAAGATTATATAAAATAATATCCTTAAGGTATTTGTGTGGAAGTAGGTAATTAAGAAAAGGTGGTTATGACTAAGAGAGTTTCCAAAAGAATGGCCTAGGAGGAAACTAAACTAAACAAGGATGCCTAAATATCATCTGAATTTCTCCTAAATGTTTCATGATGTTGGGTCTCTGCCAGCAGTCTGTAATACACCGTAGAGTCAAGCTAAACCAAAGAAAATGATCCTGTCTTACTCAAAGTTTTGTGAATTTATTCAAACAATGTCAAAGACACTAAGCAGAGCTAGCCCTGAACTTTTCGATTCACTAACAAATAAAAGGAGAAATAAAGCCTACTGTCCAGTTTGTTTTTCTTTGGATATTTAACAAATTTGATTAAGACATTCCTTTACTTCCAGAGATTACACTTTGGCAGAAAAGATTAGACATATATACAAAAAACTGTAAAACAAAACAGAAATTGGTAATTACCAAAAAAGAATTCAAAATGCTTTGGGAGAACAGAGAAAGCTCTGAATCCCTAATTCCCTACTACACGGCAGGGGCTAAATTAATGCTCCAGGAATTCGTTATTTTATGAGAGAAGTGGCAATTTTGTCCCAGCTGCCAAGAAAACACCAAAGATGATGATTTTCCAGGCCCAGAGAAGGGCATGAACAGCACGGAGGCAGGAAATCATCATTTTCAGAAAAAGACAGTGGGTTAGAGAGACAAAGTCTAAGGAAATAGTGTGTGACAAGGCTATGAAGACAGGTTGGCCCAGATCACAAACAGCCTTAAATTCCAGGCGCTGGAGTTTGGACCTACTTGACAGGCAATAAGCAGCTTCTCAATATTTTGAAAATACGTGACCAAAGTAGTTCTTTAGAAAAATCTGAAACCAACATGGATGACAGATCAGTCAGGTGCACCTGCACTGTACCTGCACAGAAAAACAAACCCTGTTGAATCTACTGCACTGAGAAGGAGAAACAGCCAGCTGTGGCAAAAGCTGCAACTGCCTACCCAATGTCCATTCTCCCTCCCTTCCTCACTGTATTAACAAGGCAGATTTTCTAAGGGACAGTAATGTGCCCAGCTTTAAAAGTAAGCAAACAAAAACAAAACAACAACTATATTTACCAATGAGAAATAAAC
This sequence comes from Pongo abelii, assembly GCF_028885655.2. Classification (NCBI taxonomy): domain Eukaryota; kingdom Metazoa; phylum Chordata; class Mammalia; order Primates; family Hominidae; genus Pongo; species Pongo abelii. The sequence continues at coordinate 38,936,587 of NC_071997.2, read as the reverse complement.
ATATCTGTTTAAGTAGTTGGTAACATTTGTCACTCAGCTGATGCACTGGTAAGGAAGCCCGTCAATAGGAAGGGATCTCTCTGGGGAAGAAAAAGTTGCAAGCACCAGCACATGTGGCTAGGAATACCAGGTCTTCAACAACACTTTTGAAGTGTTCTTCAAAAGGAATCACTTGAAAGAGACTGACATCCAGGACACCTGTAATAGAACAATTCTGGGCCAACATCCATAATTCATTCAGACATTTCCAAATGTACTATGTTAATGGGCTCAGCTATAAGTCTTGGTCCTCAAGGTATTTACTATATACTGTAGACAAAAAGATAAAATATATACATACAACAAACTGTAACAATGCAATGTGAATAAAGTAACAGAGCAAACCAGCGTAATATAGCAGAGGAGACCCCACAATACAACTACATCTTGGGCTGTATTCCTAACCCTGCTGTTAACTCACTTTTCGGCCTTGAATAAACTATTTTACCTTCTAGGCAAATCCTGTCCTGTAAAATAAAGAAGCAGTTTATTTAAATAAAGGGCTAATGCAGGGGACCCACTAAAGTGCATTAGTTCAGTAGGTTCCAACTTTTTCACATATAAACCCACTTTTTAAATGTTAAATAAATTTTCTTAGATCTTCATATCACCATGATTGTCTTTTTAGCACATGTTAACAGATAAAGCATGCACTATATAAATACTACCACGAATTCCACAAACCCTTTAAAAGAATCTGTACTTTATCAGCCAGGCGCGGTGGCTCAAGTCTGTAATCCCAGCACTTTGGGAGGCCGAGGCGGGTGGATCACAAGGTCAGGAGGTCGAGACCATCCTGGCTGACACGGTGAAACTCCGTCTCTACTAAAAATACAAAAAATTAGCCGGGCGTTGTGGCAGGCGTCTGTAGTCCCAGCTACTCGGGAAGCTGAGGCAGGAGAATGGCATGAACCTGGGAGGTGGAGCTTGCAGCGAGCCGATATGGCGCCACTGCACTCCAGTCTGGGCAACAGAGCAAGACTCCGTCTCAAAAAAAAAAAAGAATCTGTACTTTATCAACATTTACATGAAAATTAGAAACGTTCACAAAACATTATTTGTTCCACTTCAAACACTTAATATGTGCATGGATTTTTTTTTTTTCCAGCCAGTTGGAGTAAGTTTACAGTCCACAGGGCACTGGCTCCGCATTCTCTCAAGTCTTTCCCAGCCTTAATACCGTCATCTTATGTTCATTTGAAAGATTTTCAGAACCAGGGTGAAAATGAAATCAGTAAGAAAGGAGTGAAAAAAGAAAATGATGGATTCCAGAGAAAATTCGAAGGTAAGAACTCAGCAAGAAGGTGGCTATAGGGAGGGAAGGACAGGAAGAAACAAAAGATGCCATTAGCAGCAGTATAAGTCCGGGGGAAAAGAACCAGGATGATGGGAAACGATGACTTCATTGAGCATCTACTATGTTCCTGGCATGGTGTTAAATGGTTTAAAAATGAAAACATACACATGATTTTAAAAACCAAAACAGTACAAAAAGCTATACAACAATAAATTTCCCTCTCATCCTGGATTCTCAGGTGCCTAGACTCCCTCTCTAGAAGCAACAATCACTAAAAATTTCATCTGTATCCTTTCAGAAATATTTGCATTTGCCTTCATATTTAGTTATCACAACAACCTCTGAGATAGGTGGGATTACTTTATAAATTAAGAATCTGAGGCTTAAAGATGCTGACAGGGCCAAAGTCAAACAGCCATGAAGGGACAGAACTAGGACTAGAACATGGACCCAACCACTCATGTACATACTAACTCTACACTCAGAAAGCTATGAAAACTCTGGTAGCTGGGTGCAGTGGCTCACGCCTGTAATCCCAGAACTCTGAGAGGCCGAGGAGGGTGGATCGCTTGAGGCCAGGAATACAAGACTAGGCTGGGCAACATGGGGAAACCCTGTCACTACAAAAAATACAAAATATTAGCCAGGCATAGTGGCATGCACCTGTTGTCCCAGCTACTCCGGAGGCTAAGGTGAAAGGATCACCTGACCCCAGGAGGTTGAGGCTGCAGTGAGCCATGATTGCACCACTTTACTCCAGCCTGGGTGACAGAGTGAGACCTTGTCTCAAAAACAAAATAAAACAAAACAAAAAACACTCTGGCAGAGATGTTCAAAGTATTTGTGATAATTAAAAAATAGAACCCAAATAACCACTAGTCAAGGACTGGATGTATAAATCGTATCACATGTACACTGTGAAATACTATGCAGCCATTAAAACTAAGGTTAAAAAACATAAGGTAAACCCAGATACACCACTCTAAGACAGCTTGTTGAAGTAAAAAAGCAATTGCAAGAAATGGGGAGTTGGTATTTACTGGACACAGAGTTTCAGTCTAGAAAGATGAAAAAGTTCTCAGAAGGAGGGGTAGTGATGGTTGCACAGCAACGTGAATGTACATAATGCCACAGAACCGTACACTTAAAAATGGTTAAAATAGTAAATTTTGTTTTGCATATTTTCCCGTAACTTTTTTAATACTAAAAAAAGCAATTGCAGAATAGTATGACTATGATTCCATTTTTGTAGAAAGGGAAAGTATGTGTAAACATTATTTGTAAATGCATGTTGTCTGTTATCTTGCTTTACCTTGCTTGCTACTCAGACATCCTGAAAGCCCTGGACTCCTGGTGTGCTGATGCTGAGTCCCGTGCCTCCCACTGCCAAGCACATACTCCCAGCAGCTGAACTACTGCCTTCACCTTTCTTCCTACCTCTCACAGAATGCACTCTTCAGCACTTGCTTTATCTTCAGCTGCCCCGCCCCACTCTTAAATGTCACTGAAGACTCATCAAGCTCCAAAACGTGCTCCAACGTGAAAAAAGATGCAGGAAAGTGACTCCCTTACTCATCCCTCCAGTAAGCTCCAGGGTGGAAACGTGTGATATGATCAAATAAAAGAGATGAGATTATATCAGAAAGAGGGAAAAGAAAACCTCTGTTGCTGAAGAATGCACAGTATATGGCAACAGGTAGTGCAGCTCCTGCTTCTCAAGTGTCTTAAAATTAAAGTTTTTGGAAGACAATGTGGCAACAGTCCAGCATATAATGTAGATGACATCCCTGTGGGTGGAAAACCACAGCTTAAAGTGTAGTTACGAGAACTATAAAACTAACAAAATGGTTTGAGATGTTTTTCCTTCTATTTAAGTGCTAAACCTAGGTAAGAACATGACCTATACTGAGGTTTATTTATTTAAATGATTATCCAAAGAGCAAACACGTTATTGAAAATAGAGGCTTTCAGAGTAAAGCTCCGCTCTCCTGTTACTGATCTGCTGCAGCTATGGAAGTTTCTCTGACCCAGTGGAGGAGCTCCAAGGTCCCCCTCTCTAGGAGGAAAGGAAAGCCTACTTGTTGTACTCACATTTAGCAAAGGAAAGAACTGCCCAGAAGACAGGTCAAGGGGCTACAGCAAAGGGAAAAGGGTGGGAATGATCAAATAAAATCAAGACAGCACAATCCTGATGGACAGTTTTCTCTAAGCCTGCAAAAAACGGAACCACCAGAACTGAAATGATCTTTTATACCACCGAACTTTCCTTAGCTTTCTTAAAAATCAACAGTTCGATTTTCTCACCATACAAACCGGCACAGAACACTGAAAAGTGTGAATACACTTAGGCCCATGGCATTTTCCCTCTTCATAATGGCACTGGCCATTTTCTTATCAGGGAAAATCCTGAAAGGCAGAAGGTTGCTTCTTCCATAGTGGTCCAAGTCTTAGTTATTACGTCCTACTAAAACTACCCAAAACTACAAGGCACACACTACCACAAGCATTCAAGAGCAATTTTAAGAGAAACCTTGCATGTGTTTCTTTATAAATATCCCCAATACCTGCATATCCCTCATCGTTTAGGATTATGTCTTTAACAGTGGTTCCTAAAGTATGGCCTTGCACCCCTGAGGGTCTCCAAGACTTTTCTAAGGGGTCTGAGAGATCAAAACTATTTTCATCATACTAAGATATTCCTAAGTCACTGTAGCATTGTGCACTGTGTTGACACACAGATAGTGCAAAAACAACAGTCGGTACAACTGCTGGCCGCTTAGCACTAAAGAGGGCCATGGCAGTGTCCCTGAATTCTTTACTTCTATGTACTCACAGGAAAATAATGTCAATTTCACTTTTTAAGTGCAATGGTACAGTCATGCTGGAAAAAAACTGTCAGTTTCTCAAAAAACCAAACATACAATTTCTGTACAACCTGACAATTGCACACTCTTGGACATTTATCCCAGAAAAGGAAAACTTACATTCACATAAAACTTAGGCCGAGCACAGTGGCTCTAAAATTCCAGCACTTTGGGAGGCTGAGGTGGGTGGATTGCTGGAACCCAGGAGTTTGGGACCCCTAGACTAGCCTGGACAACATGGCGAAACCCTGTCTCTACCAAAAAAATACAAAAATTATCCAGGCATGGTGGCGTGTGCCTGTAGTCCCAGCTACTTGGGGGACTGAGGTGGGAGGATTGCTTCAGCCTGGGAGGTCGAGGGTGCAGTAAGTCATGATCATGCTACTGCTCTCCACTCCAGTCTGGGTGACAGAGCAAGACACTGTCTCAAAAACAACAACAAACACCTATTTGTTCGTAGTAGCTTTCTTAATAGCCCAAAACTAACAGCCTGAATGTCCTTCAACATCTGAACAGTTAAACTGCTGTACATCCATACCGTGGAGCACTACTGAGCAACAAAAAGGAACAAACTACGACATGCACAGCAAATAGTGCATGATTCCACTTACATGAGATATGAGGTACCAGCGGTAGTCAAAGTTATAGACAGAAATTAGAATGATGGCTGCCAGGGACTGGCGGGCGGAGGGGAATGGAGAGTTATTGTTAATAGGTACAGAGTTTCAGTTTTGTAAGATAAAGATTTCTGGACATGTATGATGGTTATGGATGCACAATAATTTGAATGAACTTATTACTCTCCCTCCAAAAAGTAAATCACTAATGATTAATTCAGGATGGGAAGGGGATAAGATGGGGAGAGACACTGGACCAGAGAGGTTTGAAGGTCTTAAAAGGAAACTATTATCTCCTTTATTACACTACATATCCGATATTCTTAATATCTCACAAATACTTTAAATTTTATATCAACTTACTAGTCAATACTTTTTTTTTAAGGAAAAAAGTCCATGATGAAGGAGTACAAATTATTGTTATCAAATCTTGAGCTTTGACTCTTTTTTGTTACTTGTGACGAAATGGCAGGTGTGCACTTCTGTAATAGAGCGATGAGCCGAATTAACTTACTTGTATCATGAAATACCATTTTTACGGGAAAGAACAACTGACAAACTAGGGTTATTTAAACCTGTATTGCCAGACATTTCCTTGAAACTGAACAAAGTGAGTCCGTCACTTTGAGGAAAACAACTGACAATATTTTGTTTCCAATGATAAAAAGCAAGCTTTCAACCGAAAATTAGAATTCTGGAAAATTTGTAAACACCATCTTCTATCTGACGGCTTTTAACATAAAGACTTTCCTGATGAAATCAATAGTGATGGTAACGAATGTTATTCGGCGCTATTAATGAAATGCGTCAGCTTGGGATCTGCCAAACTCAGTGAGCCAATATTTTCCAAACGACAAATATACGGTGTTACAATGGGTAACAGCTGCATTCAAACTGCAAGACAGACCAAGGAATTTCAACGTAACTGTGTGCAAAGGCCACTGACAGGAGCTTCAGCTGCATTCAAACTGCAAGACAGACCAAGGAATTTTAACGAAACTGTGTGAAAAGTCTGCTGACAGTAGCTTCAGATTCCACGTCCAAACCAGCCTTTGAGAAACTTCCACTTACGTAGTTTTGGTGTAGTAATAAAGAATACCCATAATTATCTGAAACAGCTATTAAGACAGTATTCGCTTTTCCAACTACACATCTGTGTAAGATCAAATTTTCTTCATATGAAAACATACCGCAACAGACTGAACTGCAAAGCAGATGGGAGAACGCAGTTGTCTCTACTAAGACAACTCAAGAGATTCACAAACTGTAAAGGGCGCCAGTCGTCCCACCAACTATTGTTTTAGCAAAACCCTATGTTGCATAAAAATGTGGTATGTACTTTAACATACCACGGATTTATTCAATGAGTTAATAGTAACTCCAGTGTCTCGGTTTTCCTTTCTAGTACAGTCTACGGAGATAGCTACCCTTCCAGGTCCTCTAGTCCCAAGAGGGGTCCTGAGACCAAGACGTCCGCGACCCGCTGATCCCTACTGCTAGAAGATAAATGATTAGCTCGGCAAATACTGATTTGTCTTAAGGAACTCTAGGAGCAGCGGGGCGGCGTCAGCGCCTGTGCCACCGCGGACACCCGGGAGTGAACAGCAGCCGTCTCCTCCGCGGGCCCGCACGCAGCCACGCCGCCACCCGAGCGCTGGGGGTCCGGGCTCCGGGCCGCCCGGGGGAGGCCGCGGGGAAAGCCCGGCCGCCCGCCCGCGCCAGGCCCGGCCCGGCCCGAAGGCCCGCCGGGAGCTGCAGGGCGGACGTGGCGGGCGCCGCGCGGCGCGGCCCTTACCTGTGGGTCATCCCAGCCGCCACGCCCAGCATCTCTCCGCTTTCGGCCGCCGCCGTCTCTCAGCCCCTCGTCTCCCGGCGCCGCTCCAGCCGCGTCCTAGTCCCTCGCCGCCGCGGCCGGCTACTGGCGGGCCCGGAGCAGGAAGGAGAGAAGGGTCAGGGGCGGGCCGCGCGGGGGCGGGCCGCGCGAGGGCGCGGGAGGCGGGGGAAAGCGAGGCGGGGGAAAGCGAGGCGGGTCGCGCGGGAAGGCGGGGGAGGGGCGGGAGCGGCTGGGCGGGGACTGGCGGGGCGGGCACGGGAGGGTGGGGACTGGAGAGGTAGGCGCGGAGGGGCGGGGCGTTGCGGGGCGGGGCGCGCATCAGACCCCGCCCCAACCCGTGGCTCGGGCCCGCCCCTATCTGAACACCACAGGCTAGTCTGGGAGGCTGGCGCAAAGGCAGTGGGGTGGCGAGGGTAGGGGCTCCTCAGGAGCCCACGGAGTGCGGCGGCGGCTCGGGGGCCAAGTTCCCTACAACAAGGATGGCGGTGACGGGCCCAGGGAGCGGGGCCGGCTCTCCTTGCCTCGAGGCTCCTCTGATTCCACTCGCGTGGCTGCGCGGCCCTGGCAGCGGCCTTCGTCCCGGGGGTGGGAGCTCCACAGGGTTCCGCCCCGTCCTGGCGACGACGCCTGAGGGGACTCTGTGCTAAGGCTCTGTCGGGCAGGCCGGGCTTCCGGGAGGACCTGGTCTGGATGGGCCACCGCTGGGTGCCTGAGCTCTGCACGGAGCCTGCAGGCTTTGTTTAACTTGTGAGTTAAGAAAAGTTAACCTTTCTTGGAGAGTTTCCAGTCTTGCCTCTGCATCCTGTTCTTCCTTGCTAGCTCTCATTGTCTTCACCCATTCCATCTATCAAAACCTGAAATTTCGAGGCCGGCGCAGTGGCTCACGCCTGTAATCCCAGCACTTTGGGAGGCTGAAGCAGGCGGATCACCTGAGGTCAGGAGTTCGAGACCAGCCTGACCAACATGGAGAAACCCTCTCTCTACTAAAAATACAAAATTAGCCGGGCGTGGTGGTGGCACATGCCTGTAATCCCAGCTACTCGGGAGGCTGAGGCAGGAGAATCGCTTGAACTTGGGAGGCGGAGGTTGCGGTGAGCTGGAAGATCGCGCCACTGCACTCCAGCCTAGGTAACAGTAGCGAAACTCCGTCCCCCCCCCAAAAAAAAAGTGAAATCTCCAAAGGATCTAATAGATAAGACAGGTTATTCATCCTGAGCATAAGTGATCTCTCTCAGGGTACCTGATTCTGTAACTATACCTACTCTCTAGTAATAGAATGAAAACTTTGGTCTCCTGCCAGTCGAGGCATGTGGGAGGAAAACACTGAATCTATTTGATGTCCTCACATGAAAGTAAATTCCAAACAAAGCAAATAGTTAAATGTTCAAAAAAAAAAAAAAGAGATTATGAAAATACCAGAAGAAAACAAGGGAAAAAACAAAACTAAGGTTGGAGTGGTGAGAGACTTTTCAAAGAGCATATAAACCATAAAATTAAAAATTGATAAATGTAGGCCAGGCACGGTGACTCACGTGTGTAATCCCAGCACTTTGAGAGGCTGAGGCAGGTGGATCACCTGAGATCAGGAGTTTGAGACCAGCCTGACCAACATGGTGAAACTCCATCTCTACTAAAAATACAAAAATTTCACTGGGTGTGGTGGCGGGTTCCTGTAATCCCAGCTACTTGGGAGGCTGAGGCAGGAGAACTACTTGAACCCGGGAGGCGGAGCTTGGCAGTGAGCTGAGATCGTGCCACTGCACTTCAGCCTGGGCGACAGAGTGAGACTCCGTCTCAAAAAAAAAAAAAAAAATTGAAAACGGATGAATGTACAAGGAGAGTCATTGCAGTTTTGTTTTTAAGAACTGAGAAAGTTTATTTATCCAGGACATTGTTTAAGTAAATTACGGTTTCTACCAGGAATACCCTGCAGCTGTTAAATAAGAATAGCCAATAAGTATATGAAAAAATGCTCAACATCACTAATCATTAGAGAAATGCAAATCAAAACCATGGTGAGATGTACCTCCTACCCTTTCAGATGGCTACTATCAAAAAACCAGAAAATAATGTTAGCAAGGATGTGGAGAAATTGGAACCCTTGTGCACTGTTGGAGGGAATGTAAAATGGTGCAGCTCCTGTGGAAAGCAGTAAGGCAGTTCTTTAAAAAATTCAAGATACAGTTGCCATATGCTCTAGCAATTCCACTTCTGGATCTATATCCCAAAGAAGTGAAAGCAAGGTCTTGAAGAGATATTTGCATGTGCACATTCATAGTAGCATTATTCACAATAGCTGAAAGTTGGAAACCACCCAAATGTCCAGAAATGGATAAATGGATAAATAAAATGTGGTACATTCATACAATGGAATATTTATCTATTCACCCTTAAAAAGGAAGGAAATTCTGGCTGGGCGTGGTGGCTCATGCCTGTAACACCAGCACTTTGGGAGGCCAAGGCAGGCAGATCAACTGAGGTCAGGAGTTTGAGACCAGCCTGGCCAACATGGTGAAACCCTATCTCTACTGAAAATACAAAAATTAACTGGGCATGGTGGCGGGCACCTGTAGTCCCAGCTACTCTGGAGGCTGAGGCAGGAGAATCAATTGAACCCAGGAGGTGGAGGTTGCAGTGAGCTGAGATCGTGCCATTGCAGTCCAGTCTGGGCAACAAGAGCAAGATGCCATCTCAAAAAAAAAAAAAAAAAAAAAAAAGGGAAGGAAATTCTGACTTATGCTGCAAAATGGATCAACCTTGAGAACGTTGCACTAAGTGAAAGAAGCAGATATAAAAAGGACAAATACTGGGCCAGGCACAGTGGCTCACACCTGTAATCCCAGCACTTTGGGAGGCCGAGGCGGGCAGATCACGAGGTCAGGAGATCGAGACCATCCTGGCTAACACGGTGAAACCCTGTCTCTACTAAAAATACAAAAAAATTAGCCGGGTGTGGTGGTGGGTGCCTGTAGTCCCAGCTACTCGGGAGGCTGAGGCAGGAGAATGGTGTGAACCCGGGAGGCAGAGCTTGCAGGGAGCCGAGATCGCGCCACTGCACTCTAGCCTGGGCGACAGAGTGAGACTCCATCTCAAAAAAAAAAAAAGCTAACTTGAAAAGAAAATTGAAGTCCCTATAATCCTACTTCCTAGATAGAATCAGTGATCTTGCACTTTTAGTGTTATTTTCTGTCTATCATAGTTATATGTATCCCAATGTAATACATATATTACTTAACATGAAAAATTTTAAGCACATAGAAATTTAAAGGAAATATGCTCATCTATGAATATTATAAAAGCCACCATCTAGATTTAGCAATTAATATTTTGCAGTGTTTAATTTTTTTTCACTGTAGTTTGAAGTAAATTACTTTAAACTCTTCACCCGTAAATACTTTAGAATGCGTCTTTTTTTAAAGAAGGAATTCTTTCACAATATAATCACACAATTTTCACACCTAACACAAGTAACAGTGCTTTCTAAATGTTGTCTAATAACCAGACTATATTCACCTTTCCCTTTTTGACCCCCAAAAATGTCTTTGAGAGCTGGTTTGTTTAAATAGGGTTCTAATTAAGGAGCATAGTTTGCAATTCATTGTTTGTCTCTAAGCTTTTTAAAAATCAAGTGTAGTACCTGGCCCCCTCCTTTTTTTTTCCCTTGACTTTGAACTTATTGGAGAGACCTAGCCAGTTGACTTATAGAAGTTAGGTCAATGTTCTCACTTTCTGTATTTATCTGATTGTTTCCTCATGGTGTCCTTTAACTGTATTCTCTTTTATTTCCAGTAAAGCAGAATTTTAGGCTTGAATATAATTACATTAAACATATTGGACAACAACTCTTCACCTTTGATGCCATTTTCTTTCTTTCTTTTTTTTTGAGACGGAGTTTCACTCTTGTCACCCAGGCTGGAGTGCAGTGGCACGATCTCGGCTCACTGCAACCTCCGCCTCCTGGGTTCAAGTGATTCTCCTGCCTCAGCCTCCCACGTAGCTGGGATTGCAGGTGCTCGCCACCACGCCCAGAACATCTTTGTATTTTTAATAGAGATGGGGTTTCACCATATTGGTCAGGCTGGTCTCGAACTCCTGACCTTAGGTGATCCAACAACCTCTGCCTCCCAAAGTGCGGGGATTACAGGCATGAGCCACCATGCCCAGCCTGATGCCATTTTCTGCACATAATATCTAGTGTACCCACTATTAGAGATTCTAAGATTATAGGGTTAACTATCCATTTATCTTCTTGCCACTGGAAAGTATGCTATGGGTTGAAATACTGAGATCTTCGACATCTTTCCCTTAATGGTTTTAGCATGCGGTAATGATTCTTTCTTGCATTAGTTACTTAATTAGAAGTTGCAAAATGGTGATTAAATTATCTTCTTTTTTCTACATTTATTAACTGTCATTCTTACCTCTAAAGAACTTTCCCTCATCCACTGGGGTTATTTTGTATCTAAAACTTAGTTCCACTGCAGAGAAAGAATACATTATTCTTTATTTACCTTTAATTACCAAGTTTTAGAATAAGAAATTGAATAATAGCCACCCCCATCAGTGATGAATAAGATGGTTTGTTTTCATCTTTATTGAGTATGATTATGGACTTAAGAATTTTTGTGCTTTAAATGTCTTCTAGTCAATTGTGGTTCATTACTCTTATTGATGCTCAAACTGTCAAAATGTTCCAGATTTGGCCAAGGGGAGTCCTTTCTGCTGGCTCCTGGGACCTTTTCATATGACTCCATTAGTCTTTTAAATGACTCTTTTCTTTTTTTGGAGCTTTAATATAACTTCATTAGTCCTGGTTCACTTTGTACATTCCTTACCCCAGACCTGAAATAAGCATCTCTCAAGCCTCCTGATTTCTTTTACTATGGAATTATATTTACACATTTATGATTGTTATGTCTTCTTGTTGAATTGATCCTTTAATAATTATGTAATATCCTTCTTTATTCATGGTAATCATCTTTGTTTGAAGTCTACTTTGATATTAATATAGACACTCTAATTTCCTTTTTCTTTTGCTTATTTTTTTAGATACAGGGTCTCATTCTGTTGCCCAGGCTGGAGTGCAGTGGTGTGATCATAGCTTGCTGTAACCTTAAACTACCGAGCTCAAGTGATCCTCCCACCTCAGCCTCCCAAGTAGCTAGGGTACATTATACCACGCATGCCACCATGCTGGGCTATTTAATTTTTTTTTTTCATTTGTAGAGAAGGGATCTCATTCTGTTGCCCAGGCTGGTCTGGAACTCCTAGCCTCAAGAAATCTTCCTGCCTTGGCCTCCCAAAGTGCTAGAATTACAGGTGTAAGCCGCCACACGCAGCCTAATTTCCTTTGATTAGTATTTGCATTTTTCCATTCTTTTAATTTTATTTTTCTATATACATATTTTTGAGATGAAGTCTCACTCTGTCACCCAGGCTGGAGTGCAGTGGCACGATCTCAGCTCAGTGCAACCTCCACCTCCGAGGTTCAAGCGATTCTCCTGCCTCAGCCTCCCAAGTAGCTGGGACTACAGGTGTGTGCCATTATGCCTGGCTAATTTTTTGTATTTTTAGTAGTGACGGGGTTTCACTGTGTTAGCCAGGATGATCTCGGTCTCCTGACCTCGTGATCTGCCTGCCTTGGCCTCCCAAAGTGCTGGGATTACAGGTGTGAGCCACCAAGCCCAGCCCATTCTTTTAATTTTAATCAATTAAGTCTTTATATTGAAAGTGATCTTATTATAAATAGCATGTACTTGGGTCTTGTCTGTTTAATGTAGTCTGACAATCTCTGCCTTACAGTTGGCATATTTAGACCATTTACATTTAATGTAATTATTGATTTGGTAGGATTTAGATCTACCATTTCTAATCTGTCTTCAGGTTCACAAACTCCTATCATTGTCATCTGCATTCTGCTATTTGGCCCATCGAGTGAATTTTTGAAAACTATTAATAATACATTTTATTGTTTGAACAATTTCAGCTTATCAGAAAAGTGAGCAAACAGAAGAGAATTCCCATATGCCCTCTTACTCCAAACCCTCCCACCCCCCAGTTTCCCTTATTATTAACATCTTGCATTAGTATAGTACATTTGTTATAATTGATGAGCTATTATTAAAACTTTATTAACAATAGTCCTTTGTGGATTACATTAGAATTCATTATTGGTGTTGTATAGTCTACGGGTTTTGACAAATGTATAATGACATGTATTCATCATTACAGAATCAAACAGAATAGTTTCACTACCCTAAAAATCAGCTGTGCTACACCATTTATCCACCCTCCACATCCTCCACTCCTAACTCCTGGCAACCACTGAACTTCTTACTGTCTCGATGGTTTTGCCTTTTTCAGAATCTATATATACAATATTATAGATCATCTATATTATTATAGATCATATAGAAAGAACTAGATTTTTGGCAAGGATTTTTTTCCCACTTAATGGCTTACCTTTTCATTCTCTTAACAGTGTCCTTTGCGAGCAGAACAATTTAATTTTAGTGAAGTCCAACTTACCAATTTTTTCTTTTATGAGTCATGTTTTTGATGTCATATGTAAAAAGTCATCACCAAATCCAAGGTCACCTGAGTTTTCTCCTATGTTATCTTCTAGGAATTCTGTAGTGTTGCATTTTACATTTAGGTCTATGATCCATTTTGAGTTAATTTTTGTGAAAGGAGTGAGATCTGTGTCTAGATAAGATATACTTAGGCAGGTCCAGTGGTTCATGCCTGTAATCCCAGCACTTTGGGAGGCCAAGGTGGGCAGATCACCTGAGGCCAGGAGTTTGAGACCAGCCTCGCCAACATGGTGAAACCCCATCTCTACTAAAAATACAAACAATTAGCTGGGCTTAGTGGCGGGGGCCTGTAATCCCAGCTACTTGGGAAGCTGAGGCAGGATAATCGCTTGAACCCAGGAGGCAGAGGCTGCAGTGAGCTGAGATTGCACCATTGCACTCTAGCCTGGGCAACAAGAGTGAAACTCCACCTTAGAAAAAAAAAAAAAAAGATATACCTTGATGTAGCATTTTTGTTATTTATCCTATATGGTGTTTTTTGAGCTTCCTGGATCTGTTCCTTTATGTCTACCTTAGTTCATCTGGGCTGCTGTGACAAAAATATCATAAACTGGAGAGTTTTTAAACAACAGAAATTTATTTCTCACAGTTCTAGGGACTGTGATGTCCAAGACCAAGGCACTAGCAGTGTCTGGTGAGGCCCTGCTTCCTCATAGATGACATATTCTGGCTTTGTCCTCACATGGTGTCAGGAGCTAGCTAATTCCCTGGGGCTTCTTTCATAAGTGCACTAATCTCTGTCCTGAGGATAGAGCCCTCATAACCTGATTGACTCCCAAAAGCCCCACCTCAGTACTATCATATTGAAGATTAAGTTTCAATATAACTTTCGAGGAGACACAAACATTCAGACCATAGCTGTATCTATCATTAATTTGGGGAAATTTTCAGTCACTGTTGCTTCAAATGTTTCTTCTGTTTCTTTCTCTTTCGCTTTTTTTTTTTGAGATGGAGTCTTGCTCTGTTGCCCAGGCTGGAGTGCAGTGGCATGATCTCAGCTCACTGCAAGCTCTGCCTGTCTTCCGAGTAGCTGGGACTACAGGCGCCTGCCACCACGCCTGGCTAATTTTTTATATTTTTAGTAGAGATGGGGTTTCACTGTGTTAGCCAGGATGGTCTCCATCTCCTGACCTTGTGATCTGCCCGCCTTGGCCTCCCAAAGTGCTGGGATTACAGGCTTGAGCCACCACGCCCGACTTTCTTTCTCTTTTTCTTCTCTTTCTGGTATTTCCAAAAGTCTCCATGTTCCACCTTTTGTAATTGTCTCACAGTTCTTGACTCTTGTTCTGTTTTTTCTTTTTCATTCTTTTTTCTCATTGTATGTCAGCTTTTGAAGTATCTATTGACATCTCTTCAAGCTCACTGATTATTTCATTGGCCATATCCATTCTTTTGATGAACCCATCAAAGGCATTCTTCATTTCTGTTATGGTGTTTTTTATTTCTAGTATTTCCTTTTTATTTCTTCTTAGTGTTTTTTATCTCTTTGCTTACATTACCCATCTGTTCTTGCATGTTATGCTGTTTTTACATTAGAGCCCCTAGCATGTTAATCTTAGTTATTTTAAATTCCTGGTTGGATACTTCCAATATTTCTTTCACATCTGAGTCTGGTTCTGATGCTTGCTCTGTCTCTTCAAACTGTGGGGTTTCTTTTCTTTTAGTATGCTTTGTAATTTTTTGTTTGAGGCTGTATATGATGTACTGGGTGAAAGGAACTGAGTTAAATAAGGCTTTAGTATGGGATTTTGTGTTTCTCTGGCTAGGAGTTAGGCTTTGTTTACTATTTGCTATATAGTCATGGATGTCAGAGGCTAAAATTTCCTCCAGTGTCCTTGTGTTGTCTCCCCTGTCTTCTCTGGGGAGCTCCCTAGAGGCTTCTTTGTAAAGTAGCTCTGAGTCTTGCAGTGTCTATCCCTAATCATGGGAAAACATCAAACAAACCCATACAGCGGGACATCTGACAAAGTACCAAGTGTCAAGGATCATGGATTGAATCCTGAAACAGAGGAAGGACACTGAAGGAAAGACTGGGAAAACCTGACTGAGGTCTGGAATTTAATTAGTGATACTATACCAAGACTAATTTCTTAGTTTTGATAATTTGTTAACAGTTATGTTAACATTGGGGGTAGCTGTGCAAGGGGGTGTGAGAATGCTGTTATATCTTTAACCTTGGCCCATGGTTAAGGTGTTTCCAGTGTAAGGTCACTGTTATTCCTTGTAGTTAACATATATCTGGCACCACAGGATTCATTCTGGAATTCTCCTTGGCTTATTTATAACATTTTTTCTTTTTCTAGTAGTGAGAAACCTGGCTTTCATGCAGAGTTTACAAATGCCAATTTAAACTTTTGTTTTGTCATATGCAATGATTTTATTACCTGTATTTCAGAGCTTATGAATTTTTAATTATTCTAAGGGCTAACATAGAACTTTTTCATGTTTTCTACTCTTCAAGAGTAGGTAAGGCTTTAGTTTGTAATACATTACAAAAGGAATCCTGTGGTTCTCTGAGAGCTGATTTGTCTTGGCAAAAGGCTTTAGAGAGCTGTGAGTGGTGGCTCATGCCTGTAATCCCAGCACTTTGATCTGAGACGGGTGGATCACCTGAGGCCAGAAGTTTGAGACCAGTTTGGCCAACATGGCAAAACCCCATCTCTGCTAAAAATACAAAAAATTAGCCAGGCATAATGGCATGCACCTGTAGTCCCAGCTACTTGGGAGGCTGAGGCAGGAGAATCGCTTGAACCTCAGAAGTGGAGGTTGCAGTGAGCCGAGATCGTGCCACTGCACTCCAGCCTGGGAAACAGCGAGACTCTGTCTCAAAACAAACAAAAAAACCAAAAAAAAAAAAAAAAACCAAAAAATTAGATGGGCGTGGTGGCATGCACCTATAGTCCCAGCTACTCAGGAGGCTGAGGCAGGAGAATCGCTTGAACCCAGGAGTTGGAGGTTGCCATGAGCAGAGATCATGCCGCTGCACTCTAGCCTAGGTGACACAGTGAGTATTCATCTCAAAAACAACAACAACAACAACAACAACAAATTAAAAAACCCAACAACAACAAAACCAGCAAACAAAAAAACTAAACAGGCTTTAGGGAAAGAGCAATCTAATTATCTGATTATGTGATTGGCACTAAGATGGGAATGACTCTGGCCTAATTTCTTCAATTTACATTTTAAAATAGGAGCTTAGTTAGCCCCCAAATAATATGTAATTGATGTATTAGGGTTGGGGAGTGAATATTTCTCAAAGCAGAAGATATTTCTCAATTCTTGCTTACTTTTAGAGGTTGAAGTTCAAGGAAGCCCCTGCCTTGGCACTGTATTCCAGGGAGGTATTTGTAGTTAATTTCAGGGCTTAGCAGTGACTCTTTAGAAAAGCAGTATATGATTGAAATGTAATGTGTTACAAATGAGATCACTACAAGTAATTTAAAAATGTGCTAGTAGTGCTTTTTTTTCTGAGATGGAGTCTCACTCTGAAGCCCAGGCTGGAGTGCAGTGGCACAATCTCAGCTCACTGCAAGCTCCGCCTCCCGGGTTCACGCCATTCTCCTGCCTCAGCCTCCCTAGTAGCTGGCACTACAGGCGCCTGCCACCACGCCTGGCCAATTTTTTGTGTTTTTAGTAGAGATGGGGTTTCACCCTGTTAGCCAGGATGGTCTCGGTCTTCTGACTTCGTGATCCTCCCACCTCGGCCTCCCAAAGTGCTGGGATTACAGGCATGAGCCACTGCACCCAGCCTCTAGTAGTACTTTCATCAAAAGTAAATAGAAACATGAAATTAATTTTCACAATATATTTTATTTAAACTAATATGTTCACAATGTTAAAATTTAAACATGTAATCACTATAAAAACTACTAGTGAGATATTTCACATTACTTTTTTCATGTAAGCCTTTGAAATCTGGTGTGTATTTTATATTTACTGTACATCCTGATTTTGAATAACCACATTTCAATCTTTCAATAGCCACATGTGGCTAGTGGTTACTGTGTTAGAGCAGTTCTAGAACAAAGGAGTCCCTTTAAAAATATTTTGAAGTCATAGTCTATAAGGCAATACGAAAGCTGATCTGAATGATTTCTCCTTTTCCAGGAAAGGAAACAAAAATGAAATCATGTTAGGGCTGCATATTTTATGGGTCCCAGGAGAAACACACATAGTCTGAAAGAATGATCTCAGTCAGAAACTCAGAATGAATCATATGAATTAAACATTGGACAATGTCCAGTGCTCAGCATGTGTTTTTGGTTTATACTAAGAGCATATTATGCCACCAAATACAGATATTTACTATTATACTTAGTGTAGGAGGTATATTGAGACATTGTTCTAGACTACCACTGTTCCATATTTTGTGAAAAATTATATTGCACTTTTTTTTTTTTTGAGAGTGCGCCCAGGCTGGAGTGCAATGGTGTGATCTCAGCTCACTCCAGCCTCTGCCCCCCTGGGTTCAAGTGATTCTCCTGCCTCAGCCTCCCTAGTAGCTGGGATTACAGGTGTGTGCCACCATGTCTGGCTAATTGTTATATTTTTAGTAGAGAAGGGGTTTCATCATGTTGGCCAGGCTGGTCTCGAACTCCTGACCTCAGGTGATCCACCCGCCTCAGCCTCCCAAAGTGTTAGGATTACAGGCGTGATCCACCGCATCCAGCCTTATATTTCACTCTTTAGGAATTGTATCTTACTGTAATCTTAAACTACACTAAAATAAATAATGTCAACCTTTTGTCAAATTGCTCAGAGTAGGTTTCTACTTTGGTTATAAGGAATAAAATTCATGCTTTTGTGTACACACTAGACATCTAAAGCAATCAACTATAGTTAACAAGCAGTGCTCTTACCAAAAGGTAACTCTTTCCAGAATCTGGCACACCATTTAATATCAGTATGAGCATATGGTGGGTTTAATAATTGTTTTCCATGTTTATAAGTTTTCTTTAGTTTTATAAGCAGTTAAAAAGAATCCCTTTCACTGAAATACAATCTGTGGTGGGACTTCTAGCTTTTCTCGATCTTACACTGCTAGATTTATGTCACTGCCACAGCTATGCAATGGGTGATATTTACACTATGCTCAAACAAAGCAACCAGAAAAACCCATCACTGAATAATACAGATATTCTGAAGTCAAGCAAGCCAACTTTCATTAACAGATCAATTTCCTTAGAAAAGTTGATGAAACTAAAGACTGAAGTTCAAACAAAAAGCCCTCTCAAGGGGCTATGAATTTCTGGTAACTTATGGGGTAAGAAAAAGAGCAAGAAACTTGGAAGTAGGGAAGAGAAAAAAGAAAAGGAGCAAGAGGGCATAGCCAGCTCTCAAAAGAGTCTCCAATAGGAAAGCAAAATCTGTATCTAGCCAGTACCAACATGTGAAGAAAGAGTGAGCATAGCAAAATTTAGAAAGGTTGCTTGAAAATCAAACAGAAAACCAAACACCTGTAATCCTAGCACTTTGGGAAGACGAGGTGGGCGGATTGCCTGCACTCAGGAGTTCAAGACCAGCCTGGGCAACATGGTGAAACCTTGTCTCTACTAAAATCCAAAAAAAAAAAAAAAAAAAAAAAAAATTAGCCGGGGGTGGGCTGGGCACGGTGGCTCACGCCTGTAATCCCAGCACTTTGGGAGGCCGAGGCAGGCAGATCATGAGGTCAGGAGATCAAGACCATCCTGGCTAACACAGTGAAACTCCATCTCTACTAAAAATACAAAAAATTAGCCGGGCGTGGTGGTGCGTGCCTGTAGTCCCAGCTACTTGGGAGGCTGAGGCAGGAGAATCACTTGAACCCAGGAGGTGGAGGTTGCAGTGGGCTGAGATCATGCCACTGTACTCCAGCCTGGTGACACAGCGACACTCGTCTCAAAAAAAAAAAAAAAAAAGTCTCTTTTGGCCAGGTGTGGTGGCTCACACCTGAAATCTCAGCACTTTGGGAGGCCGAGGTGGGCGGATCACTTGAGTCTAGGAGTTTAAGATCAGCCTAGGTAACATGGCAAAACTTCATCTCTACCAAAAACAAACAAACAAAAATTAGCCGGATGTGGTGGTGCACACCTGTAGTCCCAGCTACTTGGGAGGCTGAGGCAGGAGAATCACCTGAGACCAGGAGGCAGAGATTGCAGAGAGCTGAGACTATGCCAAGGCACTCCAGCCTGGGTGACAGAGCAAGACTCTCTCTCAAAAAAGAAAAAACAAAAAGCCTCCTTTAAAAAATGCATTTTGATGCTATAAATTTATGAGTTAATAGTTTTGGGGGCAAAAAATGTTTTCTGACATTTCAATAAGAGCTATAGACAAAGTCCAGCATTAGTCATGACTCTGGACTAAGTCTGGAAATCTGGAGTCTCTTCCCAGCTCTGGGAGGTACAAAGTTTTAAAAAATAAGTTAAGGTCAAAATGCTGGAAAACATTCAGTTTATTTCCTTATTAACTCAATTGTTTACTCATAAATGACAGTAACACTTGGTGCTATGGGTCATGCACTGAGGTCAGAACAAGGAACAGAAGAAAATGGGGTAAATTGGTAAATCTTTTTGCAGGCTGAGGAGAGAGAGAATGCTGGCATGCCTGCTCTGTGCTGGTTTTTTTTTTCTTTTGAGATGGGGTCTTGCTCTGTCGCCCAGGCTGGAGTGCAGTGGCGCAATCTCGGCTCACTGCAAGCTCCGCCTCCTGGGTTCATGCCATTCTCCTGCCTCAGCCTCCCAAGTAGCTGGGACTACAGGCACCCGCTACCATGCCTGGCTGATTTTTTGTATTTTTAGTAGAGACAGGGTTTCACCGTGTTAGCCAGGATGGTTCCGATCTCCTGACCTTGTGATATGCCCACCTTGGCCTCCCAAAGTGCTGGGATTACAGGTGTGAGCCACCGCGTCCAGCCCTCTGTGCTGGGTTTTATGATGTCATCCAATAACTCACAACTATGTAATTTATTTCCTTTTTACAGATGAAGTGGGGGCTCACAACTATGTAATTTATTTCCTTTTTACAGATAAAGAAGTGGGGGCTCACAACTATGTAATTTATTTCCTTTTTACAGATAAAGAAGTGGGGGCTCAGAGCAGTCAAGAACATGCCCCAAGTTATTCGTCAGTGAAGCGGAAATTGTGGTGTTCTTGTGTAAGTTCACAGTTTATACTTTACCATTATACTGTGCTCCAAAATATCTGATATTTACTTTCAAAGCATGTGTAGGAAGTTTACTATGACGATGCAGAGACATTGTACAGAATCCAGTCCCTTGACTCTCAGGTCCCCAGAACACTCACTTCACGATTTTGTTGACCTCTTATGTCAACTTAAACCTAGCACTCTTGGCTGGCTTTCTGTGCTCTTTGTGGGCACTCCAAAGCTTCTGTACTTACATGCTACAATTCCAGTCATAGGAAGATGCTGAGTTCTTTAGTCCCAGATCCATATTCCTGAGAAAACCTAATTGCCTAGGCTCAGGTCATAACTCTGTATCTGTTTCAGGTGATTATGGCTGGGCCTACTGCCCCTCTGTATGGTGGTGGGGCAAAAGTTCCCAGAGAGAGGCAGGGCTGACAGGGACTGTTGTCTCAAATGCTAGGCAGACATCTGGAGTGGTAACCACTACATCTGTTCACAGTGAGCACATCCTTGCAGGGAAACTGGGTTAATCATCTCTATTATTGAAACTCAGAGGTATAGTGTTTCTTCATAGGAATTTTCTTTCCTTATTTGAGATGGGGGTCTTACTTTGTTGCCCAGGCTGGAGTGCAGTGGTGTGTGATCTTGGCTCACTGCAGCCTCCCCTCCCGAGTTCAAGTGATTCCCCCACCTCAGCCTGCTGAGTAGCTGGGACTACAGGCATGGGCCAACATGCCTGGCTAATTTTTGTATTTTTAGTAGAGACAAGTTTTCACCATATTGGCCAGGCTGGTCTTGGACTCCTGACCTCAGGTGATCTGCCCACCCTGGCCTCCCTAAGTGCTGGGATTACAGGTGTGAGCTATCGCGCCCAGCCTATTTATAGAAATTTTCTATAGGTATATAAGTAATAATTTGAAGGTCACAACTAGATGCCTTTTCGTGTAACCGTATCTTGAATGGAACAAACATTTTCTTTCTACATAGAAATTATACATAAATAACCCAATGCTTTTTAATACCCATGAAAAACCATTAGCTCAAAGACACTTGCAAAATTGTATCAGGTTGTTTTCCTTGGTGTGTATTAAGTTTGAAGCAAAGGGGATTTTCAGATACCAAGACAAAGTAGAAGTCTTCCACTAAGTTGAAATCATCACATTGCAATTTAATCATATGATACAACCAATTTTTTGATGTGTTATGCCATTCGCCAAATACCAAAAATTTTTTAGGGGAAACTTTACATCCTCAATTATACACTTCCAGCTATACCACCACCTAACATGGACTTTAAAAAGAATACAAAGTACGGTATGCCTTCTCAGTGCCTTGTTAGTAATTCAGTTACAGTTCTGCCAAACTTTCTTTAAAGGAATACAATTCTCAATCTTACACTGTTCAGAGCACAAGCATAGCTTATTGTATACAAGAGATGTGCATCAGTTCCCACTCCTCAGGGACTGTATGAATTTGGCTTTATTTTTATTTTTTTGACGGAGTCTCACTCTGTCGCCAGGCTGGAGTGCAGTAGTGTGATTTCGGCTCACTGGACTCTGCCTCCCGGGTTCAAGTGATTCTCTTGCCTCAGCCTCCCAAGTAGCTAGGACTACAGGCGCACACCGCCATGCCCAGCTGATTTTTTTTGTGTTTTTAGTAGAGACAGGGTTTCACCATGTTGGCCAGGATGGTCTTGATCTCTTGACCTCATGATCTACCCGCTTTGGCCTCCCAAGGTGCTGGGATTACAGGCATGAGCCACTGTGCTGGGCCAAATTTGGTTCTTAGAAACCAAGGAGTTGATGTGTGCACCAGGCCCAGGGCTGAAAAGCTGCTTCTCACTAGATGCCTCTCGGTCTGGCTGCTGTATCCAGTCCTATCCAGGGTTAGCTCTGTTCCTCCTTCTTGTGGCATCTGTGTTTCTCTTTCTGCTCTGTCTCTCCCTATCTCCTAGTCCAAACATCCAAAGAAATTAATTACCTCCAGGAGATCGAGACCATCCTGGCTAACACGGTGAAACCCCGTCTCTACTAAAAATACAAAAAATTAGCTGGGCATGGTAGCAGGCGCCTGTAGTCCCAGCTACTTAAGAGGCTGAGGCAGGAGGATAGCGTGAACCTGGGAGGCAGAGCTTGCAGTGAGCTGAGATCGCGCCACTGCACTCCAGCCTGGGCGACAGAGCAAGACTCTGTCTCAAAAAAAAAAAAAAAAAAAAAATATATATATATATATAAATGACCTCTGCCCCTAACTGAACAAAGCCCTTCATCTAAGGCCAACTTTGGTTGTCAGCCTTAGCCAGACACCTGCTTCTGGTCAAATCAATGTCTTGTCCACAGGGAGGCCCAGTGCTGTTTCTAGTTTTAGCTGGATGCAGGGTGTCAGACATGGCAGGTACTACGGTCTACCTGGCGGGTATCAAAGAATTGGTCAACGTTCTCTCAACAACCTAATAGGGACCAATCATGTAAGGCCAGTAGTAAAGGAGTTTGAAGTTCCCTTTCAGAAACCAATTAACAACCCCAAAGAGACAGTGTCTAACATAAAAGAGCAGCCATAAAAATATACAGTTAAACATATTTAATAGAAATATTAAAATAATCATTACACTTCCTCTCATTGCGGAAACCATGAAAGAATATGCCTTTTGTAATCAAAGTAATAATTTTTTATCATGCAAAAAAGTATTGTTATGACATTCATTAAGTAGAGACTATATTTCAAAACAAGTTTATACAGACTTCAAAAGGTCTAAAGTCAAAGAGAAAGTGAAATATATTTAAATATGATTAGTTACATTGTATGCAGCTGGCATACTCATATTCACAGTTTATAAAGTAAAAAAACTAAACTCTTCATGTCAGCTCTGAAATAGATGCATTTTCATTAATACATTCACTAGTTAGGTCTGTTCTTCTAAGACAGGAGGAAAGACAAGATATATGAGATATTTTTTAAAGAACAAACTCAACATATCCAGCAGCAAATTTCAGTTAAACTAAATTGGAAACCAATGTTCTGTGTAACCAAAGTGCAAAGTCAGTTCTCCAGCTCAGAAAGAAAATTAAGAGTACAAACTGAAGGCTTAAGAGAACTTAAGAGAGCATACTGTATGATTAACACATAAATATTAAAAATTATCCAATTTCTGATTTAAGAACTAAAATTATCCAATTTTTGATTTAGTTTTGATCTAGTCATTAAAACATATGCAGAGGTGTCAAAGGCAAGTAACACTACCACCTAAGGTTATTCAGAGGAACTGTGAAGATGTAGCACGGACCTCTAAGATGTCTTTCTAAAATCCCTTCTGATGGAAAGCTTATGGAACACTACCTGCCAAAAACACTGAAAGCACCAGTTTTATATTTAGATACAATGCTGAGTGATATAGTCACTGTTGTGATAGGTTTTTATTTGGGAAAATGGAGAGGATTCTGGAAACAGATTCATGGCTTGCATGCAGTGACACCATACCAAGAGCCTGGAGAGGCACCACGAGATCACCTCAACTCAAGTGGTGGGCCCACCTATTCAGTCAGTGTTATACTAGCCAGCTCTAGGGCTCTGACAACATAATGAGTTTTAAGATAGTATAAAAAAAAAAAGAAGTTTATTTTAAAGCAAATAACTAAATTGTAGTTTAACTTAGCATAATTAACTGCAGCATATTTACTTCATAGCCCCTTAACATGTCACTTTTACCAATAAAGCTTTTTCATTCATATTCTAATCACAAAAATTTATCAACAATTTATAACAATCTGTAAATCTGACCTTGCAATAGTCATAAAACGTTATTTTTATTTTATTACTATTATTATTTTTAGAGACAAGGTCTCGCTCTGTTCCCCGAGCTGGAGTGCAGTGGTACAATCACAGCTCACTAGCCTCAAGCGATTCTCCAGCCTCAGCCTCCCAAAGTAGTGGGATTTCAGGCATGAATCACCACACCTGGCCTTGAAACATTAAAGCCTAAATTCTAGTCGGTATGGTACCAAAATTTAGTTTAACTTCAAAATTCACAGTACTGCCGAGAAATGGGCGGGTCCTGAGGTTCCAGAGAAGTGGGGAGTGAATTCATTCCTGGTGGTTTTATTCTGGCAGCATGCACGGCAGATCACATGAGTCAGAGGGCTGTGGCCTGGTATCAACACTTCAAGCTGTTGTACTTTTACTTCAAGTTGAAACTTTTAAAATACATCTGTCATATAGATGTACAAATATATGTAGATGCAAACATATATACACACCTTTTGACAAAAGAATGATGGTAATATACATGAACCATTTTTGTAAATAGATTCTATTTGGTTAATAAAAATATTCCTTCCATCAACCTATCGAAGTCCAGACCAACTATGAAGATAGGATGCCCATCCAGAAGAACGGGAAGCATTTTCTTCCTCACCTTTGGAAAGTAAAACAAAAAAAAAGAAAAAAGAGAGTATTAAAATTTCTCAATGTAAAATCTATATTTTAGAACCACTCTACAATATAAGCAAATAATGTCTTTTTTACTGATTACATGCCTTTTTTGGGGGGGGTTCTTTTTTTTTGAGACAGGGTCTTGCTCTGTCACCCAGGCTGGAGTGCAGTGGCGTGATAAGACTTCAATGCAGCCTTGATCTCCCAGGCTCAAGTGGTTCTCCCACCTCAGCCTCCCAAGTAACTGGGACCACAAGGTGTGTGCCACCATGCCTGGGTAATTTTCTGTTTTTTTGTAGAGATGCGGGTCTCACTGTTTTCCAGGCTGGTCTCAAACTCCTGGGCTCAAGTGATCCTCCCACTTCGGCCTCACAGTGTTGGGATTACAGTCACGAGCCACTGTACCCATCCATATGTCATTCTTTAGACACATTACTTACTAAATTTCTCTTTTTAAAGGATATACTGAATTTCCGGTTGAGCCAACTTAACAGCTAATTTTATATTTTAGCTTTAAAACACTGATAAGCAACATGAAGCAATCTAGAACTTAACCTTTAAATGGCTTTATTAAAGAAATCCAGCTATGAAAATTATGCAGAAATGATTATCTACAAACAATCCTACCAGCACATAAGAAATTCTTCCTCTATTCTGAAATACCATCTTCTCAGAACATACTTTGATGTTATGAATCAATGTTTGTTCTTGAACATTATTTATTGTCTTTCTCTATTAAACAATTCCAAAATAAAATTTCCAGCACAACTAAATATTGTTGACAATAAGGGGATTTAAAAAAAAATTCTTTTAAAACAGAAGCTTATATACAACTTAGAATCTAAAACCAATAGATTTATGGTAAACCTTAAAAGTGAACCAAAACAAACAAAAACCAAAGTTTTAATCATTTAAAAATCATGTTTATTGAGGTACAACCTACTTATAGTAAAACCTGCCATTTTCAGCACATAGCACTGAGTCTTGACAAATGCAGAGTTATGTACCACCACCGACCAAGGCCTGGCACATTTTTACCTCCTCCAAGTTCTCCCTGGCTGCTTCTCCCACTCCCTGGCAACCACTAACCTGCTCTCTGTCCTTATAGTTCTACTTTTCTCAGAGTGCCATGTAAGTAGAATCACACTGCACATAGTATTCTGAGTCTGACCTCTGTCAACTGGCATAATGCATTTGAGAATTATCCATGTTGCTGTACTGGCAGTGCATTCTTTTTTATTGCTGAGCAGTATTCAATTGCATGGCTGTACCAGTTTGTTTATTCATTTGCCAAGTGAAGGATAACTGAGATCTTCCTCGTTTTTAGCAATTTTAAAGAAAGTTTCTATGAATAATTGTATACAGGTTTTTAATTGTTTTGGAGATATAATTCATATACCACATAATTCACCTTTTTAAAGTGCATAATTCACTGGTTTTTAATATATTCACAAGGTTTGTACATAGGTTTTTGTGTGAATACTGGTTTTCATTCCTCTTGGATAAAGATTTAATTTGGTATTACCCTTCCAGACACCTTTCTGTGTTTTCATATGTATCTATGTATGACAATTTGACCTTAGGCAGAGTAGCAGTTTCAAAATTTTACATGGGGAAACTTTCTAGAGTTAAAGCCATTTTATTTTTCTGTTCTGTCTGGTTTTATCTGCGTGTTATTTACAATCTGCTGCATAACAAATTACTACAACCTTAGTACCTTAACACATATTTATTTCACAGTTTTTGTGGGTCAGGAGATCAGAAATGGTTCTATTTCAAGGTCTCTCATAGGGCTGCAATCAAGATGTTGGCATGCCTGGGGTCTCATCTGAAGGCTGGACTGGAGAAGAATCTACTTCCAAACTTATGTGGTAGTTGGAAGAATTTAGTTCCTCAAGGCTGCTAAACTGGTGGCCTGTGTTCCTTGCCTCTGGGATGGTAGCTTGCTTCAACCAAGTGTGCAAGCAGAGAAGACAGAGAGAGTCCACTAGCACGACAGAAGCCACAATCTCTTGTAATCTATCATTTTTGCTGTATTCTACTGGTTAAAAATAACTCATTAGGTTAAGCCTACTGGCTCTCAAGGGGAAGAGATTATACAAAGGCATGAATTTCTGGAGGAGGGAATGAGGGCAAAGAATTCTGAGAAGTCTGTCTTCCACAATCTGAAGAACTTCTAGAAAGTAGGAGGAAGCGATATTGCTTAGGGATGGACAACTTGGCACTGGTTGTGTTCCAAGTGAGGTAACCTTGTTCCCAAGAATAAAGAGAACCAGATGTCTGTAAACGTTTCCCTGAACTGAAATGCAGATTGTTGTATGTTCACCTGAAATGAATGGTATAAGCTGAATATAAGATTTTTGACAAAATAAAAATTTTGCTGTGTTCTCAGATCTGGCAGGCTCCTGCCCTTGTGCAAACAATGTTCCTGGCAGCTATTCATCTCCTTAGGTAAATAAGAATTGAAGAAAAGCTGTGCTGAGATAGGGTGCATTGGCTCTTGCTTTGGAAGGTTGTTTTCTGATAAGGTTCTATATCCTCTGCAAATCAAATCAGGCACTTACAGTGTGAGTATGCATTCTCTTCCTGCCAGTCTGGAGATGATCAAAAAACCTATAACAGCTTGGCCTATTTTCCTATTGGGTTGCTGGGCTTTTTTTCCTCTTTATTTACTTGTAGAGAGTTTTAGACCTCTGTGTATGTATGGTGTACAAGTGACAATATTCAGATCTGCAAACTGTAACCCAGTCTGGGAGCAAAGAAGATACAGAAAAACGACTTTTACTTCCTGCTTGAGTAGTAAAATTGAGATTCAAATTTTGCATATAGAAGTACTATATGGCTAACTTATTTGGGGAGCAAAGCTGACTTACCATAAGTCTATCTCAAATAGAAATGAAACACTCAATTTGTGAAATACGCTGAGTTTTAATGCGTGTGGGGGCAGGGTGAATTAACATTTGCGATGCAAGGAGAGGAGCAATCTATACTCACCAGTGTCTATTTGACACTGTTTGGGGACTACTGCTACACTCTAAGTCATTTTACCTTATAACGCAGAGTTGTAACACTCTGAGCAGCTCATGACATCTGCTTGAAATTTAAGTTGGGCCTCTAATATGTGCTTATTATAAGGACTTTGATGCTGCTTTTCAGAGTTGGGTAA
This sequence comes from Pongo abelii, assembly GCF_028885655.2. NCBI lineage: Eukaryota > Metazoa > Chordata > Mammalia > Primates > Hominidae > Pongo > Pongo abelii. The sequence goes on along the minus strand of NC_071997.2, from coordinate 38,908,624 downwards.
CCTACTTTACCCCCTAAGCTAATGTTTCCCAAATACACCCAAACCCACAGAAAGGAAAACTATTCCTCATAAACTTACAGCCAACATCATAAACATTTTATATCTAGAGCTGATGATACAGTCAGGTATTTACCAACACTCATGTATATATGTAGAGTTTCAAGAAATAATTGCTTACCCTTACTAGATTCAACATATTCTAATGTTCGACATATTATTTTTATTTAATTTTTTTTTTTAAAGATGAGGTTTTACTCTGTTGCCCAGGCTGAAATGCAGTGGCGTGACCAGGATTTTGACCAGAAGTTTGACTGCAGCCTCGAACTCCTTATAACAAACAATCCTGCTGCCTTAGCCTCCCGAGTAGCTAGGACTATGGGCACATGCCACCAGATCTGGCATATTTTAAAATTTTTGTAGACATATGGTCCCCATGTTGCCCAGGCTGATTCTGAACTCATGTTCTCAAGCAATCCTCCTGCCTGGTCTTCCCAAACTGTTGGGCTTACAGGTGTGAGTCACTGAGCCCAGCTTGTATTCTTTTGATTTAAAAAAAAATTCTGAATGTGATCCACCAAATTAATTTCACCATCCACTAATAGGTAGCAACCTGAATGAAAAATACTGTTATCAACTTTACACAAAACCAGAGATCATAAACATTTGCTTCCAAGGAGATGAAAGAGGCAAAAGGTACTTGTTTGCTCTGATGGGCCCTGTTTCCTTCAGTGCCAGGAAGAGTGGCTCTCAGACCTTTCTTCTGGCATCCCTCATGTATGCAGTGTTGGTTATTATTTTCAAGGCCTTGGTAACAAAATGCCCCTAGTGTGACCAGTCAGACTGACAGTCCATATCTGTAATATGGTGGTAAGTTTCCTTTGCATGTCTTTCTTTCTTGCGTCTTAGATCTTTTTCTTAGGAAATTTTCTTTTTGCTTGAAGTACATCATTAAGAATTTTCAATGAAGGCGGATTCTTAAAGTTTTTGTTTTCCAGAAAAGATCTTGGAAAATATAAAAGGTTGGCAGTTATTTTAGTACATGAGATAGTACTACACCAATGCTGTTGAGAAGTCTATTGTGAGGCAATGTGTCTTCTTTCTCCGGCTGCTTTTGAGATTTCTCTCTGTCTTTTTTAGGGGCAGTTTTACTCTTATGTGACTAGAAAAAAAAATTTCTTCTTCTTTTTTTAATACTGCTTGAGATTTTATTGGGTTTTTGATCTGTGGATAGATATCCTTCAACAGTTCTGAAAGATTTCCAGCCATTCTCTTCATATATTATCTGTGCTGTATTCTTTTCTCTCCTTTTAGAACTTCGATTAGTAAAAACATGTTTGATGTCTTTTCCCACTCTTGTTTTTTGTTTCTCCCATGCTGAATTCTGTGTAATTTCTTTTGAACTATCTTCTAGTTTACATTCTTTTTTTTTTTTTTTTTTTTGAGACAGAGTTTTGCTCTTGTTGCTCGGGCTGGAGTGCAATGGCACCATCTTGGCTCACTGCAACCTCTGCCTCCTGGGTTCAAGCGATTCTCCTACCTCGGCCTCCCAAGTAGCTGGGATTACAGGCATGTGCCACCACGCCCAGCTAATTTTTGTATTCTGAGTAGAGAGGGGTTTCACCATGTTGGCCAGGCTGGTCTCGAACTCCTGACCTCAGGTGATCTACCCTCCTCGGCCTCCCAAAGTGCTGGGATTACAGGTGTGAGCCACCGCGCCAGGCCTTACATTCTCTTTCTTAAAGAGAGAATGTAAGTATCTAAATCTGCTGCTAAACCATCATTGTTTTTAATTGTAATAAGGTCTCTTTTATGTACTCACATTGATAAGAGACAAGTAGTAAATAATCTTTAAAGCGCAAACTAATTTAAATGTAAGTGTTTTCTTGTCTGTTTACAGGACTTAGCAAATACACATCTTTTAGAGTTCTGGGTTTCTAATGTGTATCTCCTCTATGAAATTCTTTAAAAATATCTGTTATTGGTATCCCTTAGGTTAGTCTCTTTTAGAACTTCTAAATCAATGGACCCTTAATTTATAGGAGCCACCTGGATGTTAGCAACATCTACATTAAACATGCTGAGTTTTTAAAAGAGGCCTGTTAGACATGCTAAGTATTTTGAGATAATATCATTGTTGTATTGAAAACTATTGAAAACTTTAATTTTAAAATGCAAACGTTCTTAAAGTCCTGGTTAATTTTATAACTATAAAATTAGTTATAATTTTGAGATTTCTGTCTTGTTTTTTATAGGGGCAGTTTTACTCTTGGATGACTAGAAGTAGATTTCTTCTTTTTTATAACTATAAAATTAGGTTTACTTTTGTTAGAATAAATTAAAGACAGTGAATTTGTAATTTGAATAACTATTTACTAAAAATATACAAGATGTATTCTTATTTGGGCCCTTGTGACAAAAATACTATTGTGGCCATAGAAATCTATCCTATAGTTTGAAGAACTGAGATTACTGTCAGTATTGAGAACATTCTACCTTCATCATTAGAAAGATTATGAAAAACCAGATTCAAAGAAACTATCAATACTACTTATGAAGTATGTCTGTAAAAAAAATTAAGCCTGAATCTTATCAGGCCTCTAGACCAGGGTTTCTCAAGGTATGGGCCCCAGACCAGAAGCATCAGCAACAAATTGTTAAAAATGCAGAATCTTGGGTCAGAAATTGGGGACCAGCAATTGGAATGTTAGTAAGTATACCAGATGATTCAGATGCCTGCTCAATTTTGAGGATGACTCATCAGTTTAGTTATTAGGATTTACAGGGGATAGGGGAACATGTTAAAGAGCACCAACTAGATAAGGTCAGTCAGTCAAAAGTAAGATGTCTGGACATTCTGGGCCTCCTGATGTCTTAGAAAGCACACAATACCATCTATGATGTATTTTTGTCCACCATCCCACCCAATTGCACCTGGATCTTCCTATTTATAGGCAATTGGAACAAGTTCAGTGTTACTCTGTAATGATTAAAACCCAAATATAGGACTGCTATAGCATAAATGACCACTTTCTTCAATTAAGAAGTGGCACATTAAAAAATACATTTATATATATAATTATTATAGATAAAAAAACAACAAAATGGCTGGGCGTGGTGGCTCACACCTGTAATCCCAGCACTTTGGGAGGCCAAGGCAGGCAGATCACAAGATTAAGAGATTGAGACCATCCTGGCCAACATGGTGAAACCTCGTCTCTACTAAAAATAGAAAAATTAGCTGGGTATGGTGGCGTGCATCTGTAGTCCCAGCTACTCGGGAGGCTGAGGCAGGAGAATCGCTTGAATCCGGGAGGTGGAGACTGCAGTGAGCCATGATCGGACCACTGCACTCCAGCCAGGGTGACAGAGCAACACTACATCTCAAACAAACAAAAACACAACAACAAAGTAAAGCTTAAGGAACATCAACCAAATGCAATATATGAGCCCTATTTAGGATACTATAAAAAGACATTCACAATAACACAGGCAAAATGAACATAAACTAGGTATAGGTGACAGAGAAATCCAAGAAACACTGAATTATTCACTGGGGAAAGAAATGATGTGTGGGATTTAAGTCTCTAACTCTCCCCTATTTACGCCAAAAGACTGTCCATGAGTTGAAAACTATTAGAGATGCGTGACAACTCAAGAGAGATTATAGTGTCCTCCTTGTATGCTTGAAAATGTCAAAAATAAAAGTAATTTAAAACTAAAACAAAAACGAAACCATAATTCTTAAGATGCAGCTTGAATTCAGTTAACTACAGCAGTTGTATGTGAAGCATTTCAAAGAAGTTAATGACATCACAGTATTAAATCCATCTGACATGGAAACCAACTCTAACTACAACACAGGTTTTTTTTTGTTTTGTTTTGTTTTGTTTTTTTTGAGATGGAGTCTCACTCTGCCGTCAGGCTGGAGTACAGTGGCGTGACAGATCACTGCAACCTCTGCCTCCTGGGTTCAAGCGATTCTCCTGTCTCAGCCTCCTGAGTAGCTGGGACTACAGGCGCATGCCACCATGCCCAGCTAATTTTTGTATTTTTAGTAGAGACGAGATTTCACCATGTTGGCCAGGATGGTCTCGGTATCTTGACCTTGTGATCCGCCTGCCTCGGCCTCCCAAAGTGGTGGGGTTATAGGAGTGAACCACTGGTGCCTGGCCTATGGCACAGTTTTAAAACTGCATTTGCCTAGAAAGTGGATTGCTGTATATAGACCAAGTGTTCGGCTATATGACTCCATTGTCTTAGGCTATTTGGGGTTGGAGGAAGGAAGAGGGGTGAAGTAGAAAAGGAACAAGCTAATAAATGTTTTTTAAAAAGTAGAATTTAAAACAAAACCACGTTCAGCTGAACACCAGAACTCAACACCAGGATAAAAATCCAATTTTCAAAGAGCTAGAAGATCAAGCTAAGCACTTACTGTATTTTGCTGAATGTTAAAATTATATAAATGTACTACAGTTGCCTCAAGATGTTAAAAAGTCAGCTTTTCAAATCTAGTCACGGCCTACTCATATGATAGACCCAATTCAAATAAGCAAAATTTAAAAGTTACACATACAGACAATTTCTCAACCACCAGGCTGTTTAAGTTATAAGTCAGAAGTTCTAAGACTCTCCTTTTACCCACCTTGAGCAATCCCAGCAAGTTTTCCCTTTTCTTCAGGGCTGAGCTGCAACATTGTATTTATAACAGGAAGAAGTCTCTCTCTTTCACTACCTGGTTTCAAGAAAATGAACTGCAGCAAGACGTTCTTCAAGTATTCCAGGTTAGCTGCAGACTTCTCTCGCTCTTGATTCCTTTCCAATCTTCTTATTTCACTTTTGAGAAGCTGGTGTTAGAGAAATGAGTTAAAAATGGGCTTTAGGAGCTTCTGATTAAATATGGCAGACTGAACTCATGTATTTTTCTTCTCTTCCCCGCAAATTTCTCCCTTCCCTCCATATGGCAATAAAGAAGGAATTCAGTTAACTACAGCAGCTGTATGTCAAGCATTTCAAAGGAGTTTATGACATCACAGTATAAAATCCATTTGACATGAAAACTGGAACTCCAACTATGAGATAGTTTCAAAGCTGCATCTGCCTAGAAAGTGGATTGCTGCATATGAACCAAGTGTTGGGCTACATGACTCCATTGTCCTAAGCTGTTTGGGGTTGGAGGGAAGAGGGGTGAAGTAGAAAAGCAACAAGCTAATACAAGAGGAGAAAAAGTAGATGAGACACATCAAGAAATTCTCACGATAAACAGATGAAGAGGTGGAAATGAGTCAGTCCAGCAGCTTACCAAGTATCACTGACAAGAGGAGAGGATGCATCCTGTGTAAATACTGGGGTTCTTGTCTCAGAAGCACAGGGTATCATGGAAATTGGAGTTGAAAGCTGGGGAACTGATGGAACATCTCCATGAGGAGCAACTAACTGGAGCCATGGGTTGGTACCAAGATGTTCCCTCTGCCTTCTACTTTCTATAGAAACTAAGCCAGTATGGCATGGGGCTCTGAAAATGGGCTGAGGGGAACATCTGTAGCCTCCACTAACCCCCTGCCCCTACCCTGTTCCTAAAGTCCCAGGCAGTTAAGACGTCCACAGTGAACGGCACTTAATCAAAAGTTCAGACACAGTGAAAATTCAGGAATATAAGACAATGTGAAACACTATCAGAGAAATGAGGCAAAGAATGATATAAAAAAGGTAATAGCATGTTCAAGTCTTTGAGGAAGATTTCCAGGTTGAAACCAAGCCACAGCTTTTAGTATATTTTCATTTTAGGTTAGACAAGAAAGTTAGCGAACTTTGTCCTCAAACCTAAGACCATTTAAAAAAGTGACAATAAAGACGACTAAGAAATCATGAAGAGAGTATAAATTTATGAAAATATAACATTTGGCCAGGCATGGTGGCTCATGCCTGTAATCCCAACACTTTGGGAGGCTGAGGCAGGCAGATCACGAGGTCAGGAGATTGAGACCATCCTGGCCAACATGGCGAAACCGTGTCTCTAGTAAAATAAAAAAAATTAGCCAGGCATAGTGGTGGGTGCCTGTAGTCCCAGCTACTTGGGAGGCTGAGGCAGGGGAATCGCTTGAACCTGGGAGGCGGAGATTGCAGTGAGCTGAGATTGCACCACTGCACTCCAAACCTGGTGACAGAGCGAGACTCTATCTCAAAAAAAAAAAAAGAAAATATAACATTTAAATAAGTCATTTAGGTTTACTGGGCTAGTTAGTGATTTGTTAGCTATGATAATGTTTTTATTAGTGGGAAAATGTTATTTTATAGAGATGCATACTGCAGTATTTAATGGTGGAATGTCATGATATATACAAGTTACTGAAAATAACTGAATTCAGCTTTAAAATAATCTGACAAGGATAGCTAGTGGCCTTGCACAGTGGCAGGACAGATCTATTAGGAGCAGCAAAGTACAGGGGAAAAGCATGTACTTTTCAGACAGCTATGAGTTTGAATTTTGTTCCACCATTTACCAGCTTCAATTTTTCTCTCAACCAGTGATGAGATTAAATAATATATGTAAAGCCCAGGGCCTGGGTCATAAGAACTCCTCAGTAAGCAGTGACTCTATTCTGAGGGGTGATTTATCAGTGAGCCAGGGTGGAAATACCTCATTTGAGTAATCCTCAACTGCTCTGCAACATTCCTAGATGTTTTTGGTGTCTACTTTAAACAGGAAAAACTTCCCATGCCACTTTGCCATCTCCACCTGAAAACTGTTTAGTAGTTCAGTACTATAAATATCAGCGGAATAATTTAAATTTACTGTTTATCTTTAGAATTCAAAGACTCACATCCATTTAAGTTTTGTTTAAGCATATGTGAACAATGATTTGTGAACATCTCTCTAGTTTCTAAATCTATTATGGTTTCTTAGAAAAAGTAGGAATTAAGAAATAATCTTTATGTAATAGGTGTAAAAGAAGTATTTTGGCTGGATGCGGTGGCTCACGCCTGTAATACCAGCACTTTGGGAGGCCAAGGCAGGTGGATCACGAGGTCAGAAGATCGAGACCATCCTGGCTAACATGGTAAACCCTGTCTCTACTAAAAATACAAAGAAATTAGCCAGGCATGTTGGCGGGCACCTGTAGTCCCAGCTGCTTGGGAGGCTGAGGCAGGAGAATGGCGTGAACCCGGGAGGTGGAGCTTGCAGTGAGCCGAGATCGTGCCATTGCACTTCAGCCTGGGTGACAGAGCAAGACTCTGTCTCAAAAAAAAAAAAAAAAAGGCAATATTTCTCACCATCAGGAATCTAATATAAAGATCAAGACGTTATAGATGCATCTGCAATGTGAATTTTTAAACTTGGGTGCATGTGTATGGACGGTCAAGAAAACCAAACTGGCGGTTTTCACGGTGGCCAGGTTTTCTGATCTCACCTTAATTTGCTCCATAAGGATTGCATTGGTTGCTTCTGTTTCCCGAAGCAGGCCGTTTAAGTGATCTGCACTTTTTGTGGTGGAACTGAGCTTCTGAACCAACTCTTCTTTGGTAAATTCAGCATGCCATAATGGAGGCTCTGCAAGATGTTGTTCCAAGAATTAATTTTCAAAATCATAGATTACAGATGAAGATTCTAAGTAAGAAAAATCTAAATATAAATATCTTACTATGTGATACTTTATAGGTCTGCTTTCTTTGCCATTCATCTATTCAGCATACCTCAATCAACAGATTATATGTTGTAGGTGACACAAATAAAACAGTATCTCTGTTGTAAAGCATGTAATCTAACTGAATACAAGCCCTGAGTCCCAGTTCTGAAATTTGTCAGAATTGTGTTTATAGACAGTTTTATTACACATCTTCTTCCCATCTATTAATATACCAAGATGTTATGTCATTTCACGTATAAGGAAAGCATTAACATTTACTGGTCACGTATCATGTTCCCTCATAAGAATCTTCTATCAGGTGGGGTAGGTATCATTATTCAAACTTTACAGACGATGAAACAGGCTCACAGTTGACAGGTAATTTTTGCAGAAATCACAAAGTCAAATTGGCTTCTGGAGTCTGCTGCTGCTCTATCATGATGCCTCCATGTCACCACTATTAACTTTGCCTGAAGGAACCATGACTTGCAGTTTCTACCCTACGTGGTCAGTGACCATGAATACAAATGACCCTTACTCCAGGTGATCCTGAAGTTTCAGGAAGATGACAAACAGATTCCCCCTAAATTTTGAACAGTAACATTAATTACAGGTAATAAAATATACCAAAACATCACTACAAAAATTTAGCATTACTTCATCAAGAGGAATAAACTGAAACTGTCAGTTTCTTGGAAGGGTGAGAGGATAGTTTACCCTGCTTTCTAATATCCACCACCTATTTGTGACTATAAACTTCCCACCACTTATTTATGGTTCAAGCCTAGGGCAAGACCTAGCATTTTATTTTAAAAAAGATTTGTTTAATAATTTTTCCATTTGGACAGTGTGATGGTTAATACTGGGTGTCAACTTGATTCGATTAAAGGATGCAAAGTATTAATCCTGAGTGTTGTCTGTGAGGGTGTTGCCAAAGGAGATTAACATTTGAGTCAGTGGGCTGGGGAAGGCAGACCCACCCTTAATCTGGTAGGTACCATCTAATCAGCTGCCAGTGAATATAAAGCAGGCAGAAAAACCTGAAAAGGGGAGACTGGCCTAGCCTCCCAACCTACATCTTTCTCCTGTGCTGGATGCTTCCTGCCCTTGAACATCAGACTCCTAGTTCTTCGGTTTTGGAACTTAGACTGGCTCTCATTGCTCCTCAGCCTGCAGATGGCCTAGTGATCGTGTAAGGTAATACTTAATAAGCATCCATCCATCCATCCATCCAATTAGTTCTGTCCCTCTAGAGAACCCTAATACAAACAGGTCGTGGAATATTGAAAGAAATTTTATTGGAGCAGCCCAAAAAAGCATATGTAACTTACAGTAATAGTAATTAAATAAGACAGTGAAATTAAACAAGAAAAACATATTTAGACAGAGTAACATACCAAGTTTAGTTTCGGGAGAATTAAGCAGCTGCTCTAAAGACTGTGTGTATGTGCTGGTGGAAGACACAGACTCAGTATCAGTTGTTTCCATGCCTTCTCCCTCTTCCCGGGTTACAGTGTGCATGTCTAGAAGTGGGAGGTCTGTGTTTCTCCTTTCTCGAAGGTTCTTCAAAGATTGTTGAGAGGAAACTGGGCCTATTAGATTTTTTTTAAAGTGTGAGATTGTTCAAAATCTATTGATTCAGCCTTACAGAAATACACAATAAAATGAAAATATCAAATGATAAGAGTAGAGGAATTAAGTAACTATAAGATAAGTGAAAGGTGTATGAAGAATTGCTAAAACATTTCTTAAAATTTAGTCATCAAGGCTGGGCGTGGCTCAAATCTGTAATCCTAGCAATTTGGGAGGTTAAGGTGGGTGGATCACGAGGTCAGGAAGTTCAAGACCAGCCTGGCCAAGATGGTGAAACCCTATCTCTACTAAAAATACAAAAATTAGCCAGGCACAGTGGCAGGTGCCTGTAATCCCAGCTGCTGGGGAAGTTGAGGCAGAGAATTGCTGGAAACCAGGAGGTGGAGGTGGCAGTGAGCCAAGATCACGCCATTGCACTCCAGCCTGGCAACAGAGCGAGACTCCAGCTCAAAAAAAAAAAAACAAAAAAAACAAAAAAAAACTTAGTTATCAAACTTTTAACTACGATAGTCATTTTAATAGAAGCTATAAATTAATTGCTACTAGCTAAGATAAACTTAGATAACAGAGCTCATAATATAGTACTACTTATTTTTTATTATTTAGAGTAGAGGGCCAAACTACTGCTAAACACTGGCCAAAATTAAAAAACTAGATTGTAGCAATTTTTCAGGATTAGGTATTTCAGATTGCTGCATACTTCTTGAAACATACTTGCTGAAATCTGCTTGGCAGACTCCTCAATCACTGCCCTTATTACCTTTACCTCTGCAGCTTCTTAATTGTTGCTGCTCATACCTACAGTGCTCATACAGTAAGAGCCCAGAATCCAGGGCATGGAAATAATCAATTACATTGTCTAGCAAGACTTTCCTGTTTGCTGATAAACTGTAAAATGTTTTTTTTTTTTCTGAGACAGGGTCTCACTCTGTCACACAGGTTGGAGTGCAGTGGCACGATCTTGGCTCACAGCAACCTCTGCCTCCCAGGCTCAAGCCATCCTCCCACCTCAGCCCCACAAGTAGCTGGAACTTACAGGTGCATGCCATCCGCCCAGATAATTTTTGTATTTTTAATAGAGATGGGATTTCACCATGTTGTTCAGACTGGTCTCAAACTCCTGGCCTCATGTGATCCAACTGCCTTGGCCTCCCAAAGTGCTGAGATTGCAGGGGTGAGACACCACGCCCGGTCTAAACTGTAAAGTTTATCAGGCCCTTTGACATGTATTGGTTTATTGACGCCCCAAAATCTGAAGTTCAGAGAAATTTAATGACTTTGCCCAAGGTCTCATAACTGAGTTAGAAACCAGAATTGTAATCTAGATTTTTAAACTTCAGATTTCATTTATTTTGTATTTCATTAAGTTGCCTTAGTCCTGACTGCCCTTTCTGAAGCATTTTCCTGGGTTTCTGGTAAGCTGACTGCTTATTCCACTGCTGATTGCTAGATTACAATCTCTTGTGCGACCTTTGCCCTGGCTGATTACTTCCTTTGTTGATTCTTTGGCATATGTTAAATTCTTCTGAAGTTGCTTTTTTACCCTAATAAGTGACTGATAGCTGCTAATGCTCCAGTGACAATATTTCCCATGGGAAACCAAAACACCATCAACTTGCTACTAAAATACTGCATCATCATGGCTGACATTTTTCCATTTCTTCCTGGAAGCAGAATGGAAGATACTGGGTGCGGCTGAACTAAAACTCCAACTAGCTGTAAATGTGAAAGCAAAGAAGCTATATTGGTTATACAATTCTACACATTCAGTGCCGCTTGAGTGTTTCTAAGTTTCTTGCTCTATCTAACGTTTCTATTTAAAAAGTAGACAAATTTGATGACTAACAATGGAGAACATGAAACAAATCTGGTGAATACTAGAATTAAGACGTGTCAGCCAGGCACAGTGGCTCATGCCTGTAATCCCAGCACTTTGGGAGGTCGAGGCGGGCGGATCACGAGGTCAGGAGATCGAGACTATCCTGGCTAACACGGTGAAACTGTGTCTCTACTAAAAATACAAAAAATTAGCTGGCCTGGTGGCAGGCACCTGTAGTCCCAGCTGCTCGGAAGGCTGAGGCAGGAAAATGGCGTGAACTCAGGAGGTGGAGCATGCAGTGAGCCAAGATCGCGCCACTGCACTCCAGCCTGGGCGACAGAGCGAGACACCGTCTCAAAAAAAAAAAAAAGACGTGTCATGAGACTGACAGAGCATGTTTAAGTCAGAGAAAAAGAAATACTCCTTTCCCTTGAGGGTAAAGAATACGTCAAAGTCAGCATTCTAAGAGGTTATACAGGCTTCTGTAAGTAAAATCAAGAGGGAAGGATTCAGATGGTTCAAATATCTTTCTAGTAAGCAAATCCAAAATTCATTAGATTTGACACTAGTGACACCTAGTAAATTTTCTTTCTTATGAATTTGTGAAGAATGTATTTAAGAGACATAAATACATGAAAACATGAACAACTAATATTTCCATGTGTACATACATACTTCTTGTGGTCGGTTCATTCTTAAGCTGGAAGAGCTGTGCTTCCATCTTGGAGAGCTGCTGCTGTAATGTCTCCACTGTCTTTCTGTGCTCTTCCTGCAAATGTCGCACTTGATCTCGGAAGCTATTTTGAAGGACCTCGTTCTGGGATGTGAGCTGACTCACAGTCTGTGTATGTTCAGATTTCATCATCATGTTCTCTGATTGTATTGAACACAATCTGAAAGATGAGAAACTTAGTTACAGAAGATCTTTCAACTTTATATGCTGACTTAGCCTTTCTCAACTGGGTTCTGCAAGAGAATTAGCTCTAAGACCTCTACTGAATGTATGAATCAACTTCTCTCCTACATACCTACACTGTACTCATTGTGAAATAACTTGATGAGAACTGACACTGGCTGTCATCTAGTTCAAATAATCTGTGTTACACATTTCAGATGAAGAACTCCAGTTAAGAAACTGTGTTGTGTTGTCCAGACTAGGAACTTCTTTCATGGTTCATCAGAAAATAGGACTATATTTAAAGCATAAAATAATTATACTTTTAATTAGTCCACTTCTTCACATCATCGTATGTGGTAGCTCACATAAATGTAAGATTAATCTCCCTTTTATCTACTACCCTGAAAACATTAAAAAAAAAAAAACCCACACTCTTTTGATCTACTCAGAAAACTTTAGCAGACAGTATCTATTTTTGAGTCGATTAACATGAACCACAACAAACACAGACTTGGTTTACTATAGCTGTTTCAAATCTCACTGCACATGAGAATCACTGGAGTACCTTGTTGAAAATAGAGACGTCTAGTTTTCATGTTACACCCACTGAATCAGGATCTCAGTAGTGGTTCTAGGAATTCCCTACTTTTAGTAGTTTTCAATGTGATTTTTATGTACTCAGCCTGAAACTAACCAGTGGGCCTACAATTTGGGAACCATTACTTTTAAGGGTTTACCTGTAGTTTTCATGTTTTATATGTTTGGCTTTGGTAAAAAGTAAATAAATAAATAAATAAATAAATTTCCTTTTATACAGGGGATCCACAGAATTCTCTCATAAAAATTAAAAAAATACAAAAGCTGCCAGAGAAAGAAGTAAAAGCCCCTTATTATTACTCTCATGCCTGGCAGGATAAAATCCCAATTCCACAGGTAGATAAACGTTGTTAACAGTTTAGTCTGTACTTTTCCAAGATATTTTTTCTACCTGCTACACATATGGGCACCATACAAGGTTTAAAACAGGGTTTAGTGGCTGAAAGGAGAAATGCAATAAAATACCATGTTTCAGAAAAGAAATCTTAATTACTAAGTTCATATTGATTAATGAATCTAGAAAATACTAGTGTATACACATTTCTCTGTAAGCATTTTGTTCAAACAATATCTACCAAAAAAGCGAAGGAAGAACCATCGGAGGTTACAAAAATAGTCTAAGCAGGACAAAAATTAGAGGTAGGGTAAAGTGTCTATTCTCAGGCAGTATCACTGACATTTATGAATTTACCAATTTAAAAAGCTAAATGCTTAAACCCCCCATCTGGAATCAGAATGATTGTGCTGACAAAAGTTCACTGTTCTGTCTCAGTTGTTACAGAGGTGTTTATATTAACTGTAGTCTCTGGGTAATACAAATATTAATTAGTTAGCCTAATTATCACATTCCTCTGGAACCATTTTCACAATCTGCTATAGAGAAAGTATGAATATTAAAACATTTTTTAAAAGTGGAGACTATATAAAGAGAAGGCTATTTCTTCATACTTGGGCACAGACAGTAACAATACCATTAGTTTTTAATATTTCTGAAGAAGAGGAAAGACTCCTAAAGATACCTCAAAATGCTATGAAAAGTGACTGGCACATAGTAGGTGCTCAAAAAACACTTACTGAAAGACTGAATTACTTTAGAGGAATCAACAGTACTTTATTTGTGTTAGCAATGTAATTTGCAATAACTTTCCTAAAGAATAAGTGTTGGAGAATATCAAGCAAACATCACTATATATAAGATAATCTCATAGTAAACCCTGGTGATAGGCAGTTAGAAAACTGGTACATCTTCCCTGAAACTTTGGTTTACATGATTAACATGCAAATTACACTGTTAATAGACAGAAGCTCCAAAAAGCTAAACCTGCTTTCATTTTTCAGATTAGCATAAGATTAGGTATATATTATATAAGCAAATCTGTGATAAAATTATCTTAACACCCTTGATAAAAGATGCTCAATGAAGAATTCTTTTCCTCAGCCTAATACTCCTACTACCCAATTTCTTTATCACAGGAGTTGAAAACTTCTTGTTCACAATAATCTATTTATTTTGCCAATACTTCTAATGTCTATTTAAAGTATTATAGTGATGAACAAAATATGACAAATTGAAGACAGAATTGCAAAGATGAGTTACATATTCTTTTTCAGTTAGCAACTATTTGGGTGTTTTCTTCTAGAAAAAAAATGCTTATGATTTGATACCTGGGTTGGAAAGTTATGTTTTTGTTTGTTTTTTTAGAGAAACATCCTAGCCAAGAAGGCTGTAGGAGACACAGAATACTGGATGAGCAGATAGACATTAATTGTTCTTAAAAATGCAAAATATAAAAGCAACATAAAAGGCGAAGCTCTAAGGTAGATAAAGCAAAGTTACCAAGCCTTTAGAAATGTCTATTTTTTATTTTCTAATCTGCATTTATCTCAAGGATCAACATATTAGAAGTTTCAACAAAGAAATACATTGCTGTCTGGTACAGCGTTAGTGCTGCTAACAGCCTTACTTTTCCCGGAGTTCCGCCTCTTTGGACACAGTTTCCTGCAGCATCTTGTTGTGCCTTTCTAGCAGTGTATCATGTTCAGACTGCAATGTTTGAAGTTCAGATACATTAATCTGTAAGTTATTTTGGCTATCTTGTAATTTCATTTTTAACTGGTCAATCAGCATTTCCAGATGTTCCCTAAAACAGAAATACAGTTTTAAAATTTTTTGAAAAAGGTGAATTTGATTTTGTGGTTTTAAATATAGTTTAACCGTTTAACCTTTCAATGCCATACACTTGGATGATTCTAAAGGAAATATAATAGTCTGAAGAATTCAAGACTAGGATTAAATATAATATAAAAGATACTATAGCCAGATTTAAAATCTTAGGCACTACAGATTTACAAAAAATTTCTCCAAAATTTAGAATTTCATATTCAAAAAGGGGCATCAAAATAGCCTATTTTATGTTACAGGACTATGTCAGTTAAAGAAAAAAACCTCACACTACTTTTTTTTTTGAGACGGAGTCTGGCTCTGTTGCCCAGGCTGGAGTGCAGTGGCACAATCTCGGCTCACTGCAACTTCCGCCTCCCAGGTTCAAGTGATCCTCCTGCCTCAGCCTCCTGAGTAGCTAGGACTACAGTTGCCCACCACCACACTCAGCTAATTTTTTATTTTTAGTAGAGACAGCATTTCACCATGTTGGTCAGGTTGGTCTTGAACTCCTGACCTCAGGTGATCCGCCAGCCTTGGACTCCCAAAGTGCTGGGATTACAGGTGTGAACTGCCATGCTCAGCGCACTCACAGTTCTTAAATTGTTGTTATAAGAATGGTATGTCAGACCAAGTTACAGTGAAAGATAATCCCTGAAGAAAAGCAGGTCTTTTTAGACTTGGAAAAAACACTAGGTGGAAATAGTTAAAATCCTGATTCTGCCACAATGAGTACAATACACTATTAGTTTCTTTTTTTAAAAAAATGTATATTATAAGAAAGTAGAAGGAACACAAAACCATTTACATTCATATAATGTGAACTCAAAATTTAGGCATGGTCAAAAATGGCTCTTGAAAATGGTGACATTTATATTTATGAAATGTATCAGTATCTAATTTCCCCTTTATATAATGAGCTACTGGAAAGAAAATACCATGTTTCAATCTACAGTCTCTATATTTAATAGATTCCTAAATGAAAGTAACAGAAACACAAACATACAAAAATTTCAGAATAATTAGTCTTGTTTAGAACAGTAAGAGCCAGATGTAAAACTGCTTTGAATTCTGAACCGCTCAACACAGATGCCATGGAATGCCCTCTCTCTCTCTTACTCCCAGTACAAACAGGATCTGTATGGTAGTTTTAAAGCAGCATAAACAATATACCATTCAAATAGAACTGAAATGGTCATAAATAAGAAAAGTTTAATTCTAGACCAAAATTCAGTACTAAATTTAAAATTTTTGAAATAAGTGAAATATTTTAAAGCAACTTCTGTTTAACCTAAATTAATGGCAAATAAGTATACTTAGCATTTTAATTTTTACTTCTAAATTTTCGAAATTGGAAAAACAAATCATAATGTAATTTTAATGCCTGTATTTTCTACCATGACAAGATCTTATTAAGACAAGATTGAACTGTTAGCCTATTATCTCATATCTTGGCTTCACTGTGCACTTTAACATCTAATTTTAGAGTTTGCAACAGTGTCCTTTGTAATGAAGTTTCCCTGTTACTGTTTGCAGACACAGTGAAGCCAAGAAATTCTATTCTCTTTGGTAACAATATACATAATTTCACAGTTAAAAATCATAATAGGATTTTAGGCCGGGTGCTGTGGCTCACGTCTGTAATCCCAGCACTCTGAGAGGCTGAGGCGGGTGGATCATCTGAGGTCAGGAGTTTGAGACCAGCCTGGCCAACATGGTGAAACCCCGTCTCTAATAAAAATACAAAAATTAGCTGGGCATGATGGTGTACGCCTATAATCCCAGCTACTCAGGAGGCTGAAGCAGGAGAATCACTTGAACCCAGGAAGCGGAGGTGGCAGTGACCTGAGATTGCACCACTGCACTCCAGCTTGGGCAACAAGAGGGAAACTCTGTCTCAAAAAAAAAAAAAAAAAAATCATAACAGGATTTTCAATCTACTTGGTGAAGAACCTGCATTGTGGGAGGAAAACTCTGCATATTTAATTTAGACTTTACCTTTCTTGTTTAGCGCCCTCAGTTTCAGCCTGAGACACAGATTTATTTTTCTGTTGTTTTAGAACGTTATGAACTCGGACTTTGTAGCTCTCGAATTCAGAGGTTAGAGTAGCTTGTTCTGCCTATAACATTTAAAAGAGAGAAACGTTTTCTATTGTAACAGGGTCCTTCTATTTTCTTTCAGAGATTAACAAATTGAGATAAAAACCTGTTTTTGAAAGTGAGAAAAATAGCTGACATTCTTTTTGGTTTCTTGATTAACCTTGCTAAAAAGCATACTTCTGTTGGCTTTACACTTAAAAAATTTTAATTGATACATAATTGTACATATTTATGGGGTGCATGTGATATTTTGATGGATGCATACAATGTGTAATAAGCAAATCAGGGTAATTAGGATATCCATTGTCTCCAACATTTATCAGGTCTTCATGTTGGGAGGCCTTACACTTTTTAAAGGCCTCTCAATAATACATATTTTCTGATAAGAGATCCGTTTCTACCATGTCTTCTACCCTGGCAGATTAATTTACTAACCATACATTTTATAGTGACACTATGTACTTTTGGAACTTTATAAACATTTTCTCTTATGATATCTCCTCTTTTTATAAATTTGAGAAAAATTAACTCAAAGAAATTAAGTTATTTGAACTTCAGTTTTCAAAACAGGGTGGTTAAGTGTTAAGTTCTAGGTCTTCCACTTTCTTGAAGTGATCTGTAAACTCCCACAACAGTGTTGCCATGATTGTTTAAATAAGAGCTGCATCTAACACAACCACTGCACTGTGTCTGTTTTGGATGATGACAAGAAAGTAGGCCCCCCACAGCCATGCTATTAAAATGTTATTTTATAATCATTTAGCCCTAAGAACTGTAACATTTTTCTAATAAAAAAAGCTTTATAAATAAGTGACACATCAATTGCAAAACAAGGTTGAAATGGAAAAAACATCATGTTTTTCCTTTTGGCAAAAAAAGTGATCCAAGTTACGATTAGGGTTGGCATGGGATTGGGGTTAGACCCAGATTAACTGAACAGGTCTTAATCTAGTAAGTGCTCTTAACAGCAAAATACTAAAAAGGGAGAGCACAGCCCTGGAGTAAACCAATGACTAGCTGATAATAAAATCTCAGTGGCTTGCTGTGGCTGAAGAACGCACCTTGGCAGCACGGCTCTCTTCCTGTAGTGCTGTCACTCTCTGCTGGTACGCACTTAGCGTACGCTGGTGCTGTTCCGCAGAGGTTTTCAGGTGCTCGTGGATTTTGTGCTTCTCTGAGGTTACTTCAGCCAGCTGTATCTGGGGGTAAATCTTTAAATTTAGCTTTAGCAAATCCTATCTTCACTAGTTAAAGAGGTTTTCCTTAAAATACAAACTTTAGGTTTGAGACATAAGTACATATAAGGCATAATTAAGTAGTAAAATATTTTTATGTATTATTATTGAAAAAGTAGAGACAAGTAGAACATTTTCTCACTAAGCTATCTTTTCTTAAACCAACATCAATCCAAAAAACTGAACATCCCAGACTACATATTTAACATACAATGTTTAAATACTTCAAGACATTATATATATAAAAATATACACAAACATAGCAAACGTATAAAATCATTTTATAAACTGTTCCTTGTGACTGCAATATCATTAAGTTCAGATGCAGGCTTATTTTATTTTGCACTATTCTATAGTATATTACGAATTTCCAAATACGTGAAAATAATCTAGCTTCAGCTAACCAATATACTCCAGTTATATGCCAGACTTGATTTATTGTTGTAACTTCCTCAAAATGTTGAGGAATCTTTCTAGATATCCTTATAGGATAATTAATAAAATCTCTAAATGGTACTTCACTTCTACATGAAAAAACTTTTTTTATCTTAAAAAGTAAAACCCTTACTTTATAGACTTCTACTTGCTGCTGGCTTGCCTCCAGCTCACCTTTTAAAGATGCTTGAAGTATTAAGTGATCAGTTTCCTACAGAATGAGAATCTTGGTTAAATTTTTTTTAATGTTACTCATAAATAAATTATGAATAAGTACTAAAATACGAAACTGAAAAATTAACGTACTGCTTGCTTTGAATCTGCCAGTTCCTTTTTGGTTTTCACAAGCAATTGCTTGATTTTGGTGTTTTTTTCTTCATATTGTTGTACTGAAGACTGTAATGAAGCTAGCAGAAGAAATAATTTCAGCAGAAAAAGATGTAACAATTTTTATCAGTGAATTTAAATACACAAATAACATTGTCTTCTTTGTATTGGCTTATCTTTAAGCCTGTTTTAGCTTTTTATTATGGAATACTTCAAACATATGTGACAGTAGTAACAACAGTGCCATAAACTCTACTGTACCCATCTCCTGGCTGTAACAATTACAACCCATAGACAATCTTAGTTAACCCAGACCAGGAAACAGCAAGGTACTTAAGAAATGTTAAAGTGAATAAATGTGGACTATAAACATCTTAATGGCAAATGGTTTTACACCCATTCTGGGTCCCCAGTAACATTTATCATTGTGTTAAACACTCGACTGACAGTGAAAGACTGGTGAAATAAACAAGTAATGCCCCCCACCAAATCAAGTTGTTATGATGAAATAATTAAAAGGTAAAGTGAATTTTCTTTAACTCACTTATTTCTTCTTGTAGGGTTTCTTGTTTCTGTTTTTGAATTTTTATTTCTTGCTCCAAATCTTCTATCTTGTTGTTTTTATTAGTTAACTTTTGATTTAGCTCTTTCATCAAACGTTCATAATCAGCTATTTCCATATTCATCAATGTGGTCTGTTGGGCATCCTGCACATTTTATAAGTAGAAGATTTACACAATAGTAGATCAGTTCATTTGTAAATTTTTTTTTTCATTTGTAAAATTGCTAAAATGATGCCACAGCAATAAATGGGTGCTTTTCTGTAATACTGAAATCGTTTACACTGTAACAAAGAAATGAGGAGTTGGATATTTTCTAGTTTTAATTTCACAAAATATTTTCTAGTAGTTTAACCCAACTTCCTTAGTTTCATTTTATTTCATTATAACTAACTACAACTGACAGTTGTAGCTTGCGGAGCTCTTATTTATAAAATACTATTATGTCAAGTGGCTCTTATAGTACATTTCTTTTTAGCCTCATCTTTGAAGGAGTAAAGTCAGCCAAAGTTTTAAGTATAATACAAATTTCAAGCTTTGACATTAATTAAATCTTAATGTGTCATACAACAATCATGTATACAAAATGAAATGTCAAACCAAAATCTTGTAAATCAGGAGCCTAGATTCTTCTGAAAGGACTGGTACTTAGAGAATTAAGTTAAATTTTCAATTTTTTGAGCAAATAATTTATAAAGCATTATTTTAGCACCACAAGTAACATTCTAAAATACTTCTTTTCAACATGTATAGAATAGTTTACCAATGCAGGCTGAGTGCGGTGGCTCACACCTGTAATCCCAGCACTCTGACAGGCTGAGATGGGTGGATCATTTGAGGTCAGGAGTTCCAGACGAGCCTAACCAAATTGGTGAAACTCCATCTCTACCAAAAATACAAAAAATTAGCCGGGTGTGGTGACGCATGCGTGGAATCTCGGCTACTTGGGAGGCTGAGGCACAAGAATTGCTTGAACTCGGGAGGCGGAGGTTGCAGTGAGCCGAGATCATGCCACTGCACTCCAGCCTGGGCCACAGAGTGAGACCGCAGAGAGAACAGAACAAATAGAACAACAAAACAGAACAATGTGAACATTACATCAGTTTTCATTCTAGTGTTTTATTTTACCTTTTTAACCAGCTCTAATTCTTGCATGGTTTTCTGAAGCTGTTTCTTTTCCTTTTGAAGTTGTACCTGAAGTTCTTCAAGTTCATTTACAGTAGTGGCATGTTCCTGAAATTAAAAATAAAAACAACCCACACAACCCAACCAATATTAAAAAGGTATTTTTAAGGGGCTTTAAAATAAATCTGACAGCCTGGCGTGGTGTCTCACACCTGTAATCCCAGCACTTTGGGAGGCTGAGGCGGGTGGATCACAAGGTCAGGAGATTGAGACCATCCTGGCTAACACAGTGAAACCCCATCTCCACTAAAAACACACACGAAAAATTAGCTGGGCATGGTGGTGACTGCCTGTAATCGCAGCTACTCGGGAGGCTGAGGCAGGAGAATGGTGTGAACCCGGGAGGTGGAGCTTGCAGTGAGCTGAGATTGCGCCACTGCACTCCAGCCTGGGCGACAGAGCGAGACTCCGTCTCAAAATAAATAAATAAATAAATAAATAAATAAAAAATAAAAATAAAAATAAATAAATAAAATAAATCTGACATGCTAAAATACAGAAAGTTTGGTAATATTTCAATGTTTAAAATGTATACACCCCCAAATCACAGCATGAATTCTCAAATTTATGGTTGGTATTAAGGAATTAATGAACTCTGCTGTATTCATAAATGCTACTCTTTATTAAGTCTTCCCTTCATTTAAATAATATTTTGGTAAATGCATCATATATATGTGAATCAATCTCACAGGATTGTTTTTACCTTTATCTTCTGTTCTTTCTGAAGTTTTTCAGCTTCTAATTCTTTGTCTACCATTGCTTTGGCTCTCTGGACTTCTAAAATCTGTACTTCTAATAATTTGGCATTAGACTGTAGTGTCTCAATACGAGCCAGGAGATCTTCATTATCAGAATTTATTTTTTCACACTGAAATGACAAATGATTCATTACTATAAACATGCAGAAAACATATACAGCAGAGGAAGAATGAACAGGTACATTAATGAGAATATTGGCATAGTGTGACAAATGAAGATTTCCAAGTCCATGCTACAGAACGATAATATTAAGAATCAGTTTTAAAATCTGTCATTGAAATACTAATATGGTAAACCTTACAAGAGATCAGGTTGCACTGGCAGAGCAAAGAGCAGAAATGAAAAACAAACAAACCCCCAAACAAACAAACAATTCTCTAGGGGAACTGAGATTAGAATAATAAGCAAGATAGTTGCTAGCTGTTTCGTCTTATTCTTCTCTCCTAAGTGGGAAGGAAGGTGAAGTGGGGGGGGAATAAATTCTGTTTCCGACTATATTTAATTTTTTATGCAAAAAGTATTGAGATTAAAATATACCTGTTATAGTTTTCATTTTTGGATTTATTAAAAAATTACCTGCAAAGTCGAATTTCTTAATTGTCTTGTAAGGTCTTCAATATGATGCTCAAAATTATCAGCACGTTCTTTTTCCACATCCAGTTGCTCTGACTGCTTTTCATATTCTAATAAAAGATTCTTCAATAAAAGAAGGATTTAACTTTGGCATATTATTATGCATCAGACTTCATCATCAAGCCACCTTAAGATTCATGAGTCCATTCTGGAGGCTTAAAATATTTACCCAAGTTGAACAGAATACCTAACTGGCATTAGGTAATAAAATTAGCATATTTTGGGTAACTTTTAGTATTGGAGGGTGGGGGAAACATATGAAAGGAGAAGAAAATTTTAAATATAAACAATATAATAGCTCCAAGGTTAAATATTCTACTCATTAACAAAAACGAACTTCTGAAATGTAACCACAATTTAAGGATAGATAAAACGTTTAATAAACACAATTTAAGGATAGAGGATAAAAAGTTTAAACTGGATACCTAACTCCACCTGAAGAATTCTGATGAGAGAAATATTCCAGGCCTGACCTAATATAAGGTAAAGGTGCTAATGAAAGAACACTGGAAGACATTCATAGATTTAGTCTCTCACACTCTGCAGTGACACTTTCAGTATTTCCTGAAGAATCCAAAGCCAACTGAATTTTCTTTGATATTCCTAGTTGGCCTACTGAAGGACAGAATGATCAGACTTTTTTGCCACACACAAGCTAATTAGGTTATCCACCAAAATATGTAAATGAGATTCAGTTTCGAGATTGCATGTAATTCCTTATGTTTTTCTCTCTCTCTCCTTCCTTATAAATCCTGTTTTTGCCTTTGTTTCTGGAAAACTTCTATTTTCTTCCCATAAATGTGCCTGCAAAATTACTAGCAAAATGGTGTTTTAAAAAATTTTTTTAACTTTTAAGTTCAGGGGTACATGTGCAGGTTTGTTATGTAGGCAAACTTGTGTCACAGGGGTTTGTTGAACAGATTATTTCCCCATCCAAGTACTAAGCCTAGTACCCATTACTTGTTTTTCCTGATCCTCTCCCTCCTCCTACCCCTCCACCTTCTGTTAGGCCCCAGTGTCTGTTGCTCGTCTGTATGTGTCCATGTGTTCTCATCATTTAGCTCCCACTTATAAATGAGAACATGTGGTATTTAGTTTTCCGTTCCTGCATTAGTTTGCTAAGGATAGTGGCTTCCAGCTTCATACATGTCCCTGCAAAGGACATAATCTCATATTTTTTTATGGCTGTGTAGTATTCCATGGTGTATATATACCAATTTTCTTTATCCAGTCTACCACTGACAGGCCCTTCGGTTGATTCCACGTCTTTGCTATCATGAATAGTGCTGCAGAGAACATACACGTACATGTGGCTTTATGACACAATGACTTACATTCCTTTGGGTATATACCCAGTAACGGGATTGCTGGGTCAAATGGTATTTCTGTTTTTAGGTCTTTGAGGAATCTGTTTTCCACAACGGCTGAACTAATTTACACTCCCACCAAAAGTGTAAGTGTTCCTTTTTCTCTGCAACCTTACCAGCACCTGTTTTTTTTTGACATTTTAATAGTAGCCATCCTGACTGATGTGAGGTGGTATCTAATTGTGGTTTTATTGCTAGCACACTGTTTATGTTTTCTTGCAAAGTTTATATTTGGAAGTTCCACTGAGATATTATGCGTAAAAGAGAAACGACATTAACCAAGAGGACTGTGAAGCCTGGCAGTGGCTTTCCTGTGGACCTGGACCTCTTGTGTCCTTGGCTCACCTCCGCAGGCTTCTCTGGTGGTTTTTTTTTTTTTAAGATGGAGTCTCGCTCTGTCGCCAGGCTGGAGTGCAGTGGCGCGATCTTGGCTCACTGCAGCCTTCGCCTCCCGGGTTCCAATGATTCTCCTGCCTCAGCCTCCGGGGTAGTTGGGATTACAGGCATGTGTCACCACAACTGGCTAATTTTTGTATTTTTAGTAGAGACAGGGTTTCACCGTGTTGGCCAGGCTGGTCTTGAATTGACCTCAGGTGATCCGCATGCCTCAAGCCTCCCAAAGTGTTGGAATTACAGGCATGAGCCACTGAGCCCGGCCTCTGCTGGGTCTTGTGTGGCATTTATGCTCTTTTGGATCGTGCTTGCGAAATCTTTTTTTTGAGACGGGGTCTTGCTCTGTCGCCCAGGCTGGAGTGCAGTGGTGCAACCTCAGCTCACTGTAACCTCTCTCCTGGGTTCAAGCGATTCTCCTCCCTCCACCTCCCAAGTAGCTGGGACTATAGGTGTGTGCCACTACAGCCAACTAATATTTGCGGTTTTAGTAGAGACAGGG
Source organism: Pongo abelii (assembly GCF_028885655.2). Classification (NCBI taxonomy): domain Eukaryota; kingdom Metazoa; phylum Chordata; class Mammalia; order Primates; family Hominidae; genus Pongo; species Pongo abelii. The sequence goes on along the minus strand of NC_071997.2, from coordinate 38,884,438 downwards.
TTTCGCGATGTTGGCCAGGCTGGTCTCAAACTCCTGAGCTCAGGCAATCTGCCTGCCTAGGTCTCCCAAAGTGCTAGGATAACAGGTGTGAGCCACCATGCCCGGCTCTTGCTTCCCAGATCGGATCCTTGACTAACGCACTTTTGTTTCTAATTCTCATTTACATATGGTCAATTATTTGACTCAACTGGTGGCTGACTATTACAATCTGAATTTTGATTTTATAGTCTGTCCATTTAGTGATTTCAGTGGCAGAAGACAAGAGTTGGGAATCTAGAATCTGGCTTATGTTTTCTTTTTTTTGAGACGTTGTCTCGCTCTGTCGCTAGGCTGGAGTGCAGTGGCGCGATCTCAGCTCACTGCAACCTCCACCTCCCTGGTTCAAGCAATTCTCCTGCCTCAGCCACCACGTCCAGCTAATTTTTTTGTATTTTTTGGGAGAGATGGGGTTTCCCCATGTGGCCAGACTGGTCTCGAACTCCTGACCTCAGGCAATCCTCAAGCTATGGCCTCCCAAAGTATGTTTTTCTATGTTTATTTATCTGAGTTTGCTACTTCTTGGCACACATGCATACAGGGTTGAGGTATCACTAGGGTCTTTTCTTTTCCATAGAAAGAAGATTCTGTGCTTGTTTAGTATTTGGGTAGGCTCCTCTAGAAATCAGAGATATTTATCCTCTTAGTCTCTATCTGGCCTTCTTCATTTTTACTCATTCTGGTTCCAATTGCTGTCAATAGCTGTAAAAACTGAATTGCTATGCCAAGGCATAATAAATAATGGCTCCCTTTGGGAAATTCTGATTTTAATCAAGTATTATTCCTAAGGGGAGTCTTGGAACAAAAACGAATGCCATGCATACAAGAGTCTACTTTCCTTACGCAGGGTAGACACTTCTAAACATCTGAATAATTACAAATTATTGTCCCTCTAGGACTCCTGTGTGTTCAGATCTTTTAATAAACCGATACAAGTTATTACATGTGATATGAACACTGAAAAAACTAGCCAAATTAACAAACTCCAAAAATTACTCAGTATCTTTATAATGATGCATCCTGAAGAACCTAATAGAGCATAGGTATATGTGTTTTTAAAAGTGATCAACATTCTTAAACATTTCAGCACCTCTGGTTCTACCTTAAATCCTGTCACATTTTTATACGTAAGTTTATATTACATATGAAAATATGGTAATGAAATTTGAAAATTTAAATTTATACATGACAAGAATTGGTATGCTTATAAAGATCTTATAAATCTATTAAAAAACCCATTTAAAATTTATATATGGGCTTCTTCATAAGAGCAAGTTACATGAGGAACTTGCTTCTTTACATTTTAAGAGACCCTATAATCTATTAATTTCTTCCAGAGGTAGACCAGACATATCAATTTCAAGTAGTTAAATCTATCAATCTTTTCCTTTGTAATTTGTTAAAATACTTTAGGTAAGGGTGCAGTGGTACAATCTCCGCTCACTGCCACTGCCACCTTCCAGGTTCAAGTGATTCTCGTGCCTCGGCCATCCGAGTAGCTAGGACTACAGTCACCATGAGTGTGTGTGCCACCATGCCCAGCTAAATTTTGTATATTTTGTAGAGACAGGGTTTCGCTGTGTTGGCCAGGCTGATCTCAAACTCCTGGCCTCAAGTGACTCACCCACCTTGGCCTCTCAAAGTGCTAGAATTACAGGCGTGAGCAACTGCACCTGGCCTAAATTTAGTATCTAAAGTTTGAAAAAGTCTTTTGTATCCAGAAGTCAGTTAAAAAAAAGATCAAGTACTTCATTCCAGGTTTTCAAAAAATATTTTTCACAAAATTTTTTAACCAATCCAGAATACATTTTGGTATGTGGAGTGAAATAAAAACCTAATTCCTTAGAAGGAATTTCTTTCTTCATTGGTTTCTGTTTCAAACTTTACTGAGATGGTATAGCTTAGTTGATGAAACAATAGATCTGGAACGAGACTCCCTGAATTAAAATTTTAGCTCTGCTCTGTTACTTGTTCTGTGACCCTGAGGTTTCTTAAGAAATCTGAGTCTGTGACTTTGAGTTCCTTCATCTATTTACGCCTCAGAGTCCTCACTTGTAAAGTGTTGATGCTAATATACTTGGGGGTTGTTTTGAGAATTAAGTGTATTGAGATATGTAAAGTGCTTAGAAGAGAGCCTGGCACCCGTTTGTTGTTATGCGGAAGTATCTATCTCTTCTGCTACATTAATCTGTACCATTCTTGCATCAGAATTCTACCACATTACTGTAACTCTGTGATAAGTTTTAGCGTCTCTTTGAGTAGGATGTCACTTTTTTCTTTTCATTTACAAAAAATTTAGCTACTCTTGCTAGTTTTTTACTTAAAACTTAGAATTCTCTCAAGATCCAGCCAAAAAAAAACTACAATTTTTAACGAATTTGTCTTAGAATTTATAAACCAATCTGAGAACTGACAGTTCAAATAATAGTCATCCTATATAAGTTTTGCAGTTTTCTTCATTAAGTGCCAAAACTTCTCATTTAAGTGCTTCCTAAGATTGGATTTTATGGCTGCTGTGGGATTTTTTTTTTTTTTTCATCAAATCCTGCCTGATTACCACTCACTCTCTTCTCCCTACCCACCTTACTTTTCTACACAGTATGTATCTTGTATTTTTGTATGTTTGCCTGTTATTGCCATTGGGATTGTTTTAAGTCCTAAGAGGATAGGAACTCAGTCTATTTGGTTGACCTCCAACCTGCCCCAGAACTCAGAACTCAGTCTGCCATATAACATTTGCTGAATGAATACCTGAAGAAATGTAGTGATGTTTATCTTACATTCGGTGATTTTGTTGTACTTTAATTTTTAATTCTTATCTTTTTAATAATACATTATCATGTTACTAAGGTAAACAAGCATATTGCCTCCAAATAACAATGCTTCACCTTGTTTAAGCTTCAGGTTTATTCATTTGGCCAGAACAACATTAAATAATCACAGTAGGAATAGGTTATCTTTTTGTTACTGATTTTATTAGGAAATCCCAAAACAAAATTTTACTTTTATAAACAACAATTTAAAGGCACTATTTAGGCCAGGTGTGGTGGCGCATGCCTGCAATCCTAGCACTTTGGGAGGCCGAGACAGGTGGATCACGAGGTAGGAGTTCAAGACCAGCCTGGCCAGCATGGTGAAACCCCGTCTTTACTAAAAATACAAAAATTAGCCAGGCATGGTGGCACGCACCTGTAGTCCAAGCTACTCGGGAGCCTGTGGCAGGAGAATTGCTGGAACCTGGGGGCAGAGGGTGCAGTGAGCCAAGATTGAGCCACTGCACTCCAGCCTGGGCGACAGAGCGAGACTTCATCAAAAGAAAAAGCAAGCCACTATTTAAAGCTTAACCACTTTAAAATCTTGGTATTAGGATTCTATTACATTGCACCCCAAAACAGAATAAAGATTTACTAAAAAATACAAGGTGATTGTTTTGTGGACAATAGTTTTACATTTCTACTACATTTCTTAACTTTGAAGTTATGATTACAACTTTTATAACTTGTTATTAAAATGACTATTTTTACCTTATAGCTTTCTGCTCCTTGAATGAGATCTCTCATGGAAGCAGATAACTGGTCCTTTTCTAATCGAAGAGATTCAAGTTCTTCCTTTACAGTCTGGGTCTGTTTTAAACACAAGTAAAATTAAAGAGGTTTTTGTTTTTTTTTAATGGATAGAAAAACTCTTGATTTTTAGAAGTGTAAGACTCCTGAATCTTACATTTTTAAAGTCAGCTCACCTCTTTTCTGCTGGAATCTAGTTCTTTCTTTGCCTTTACGGCAACTAATTTTATCTTATTTGTTTTCTCCTCCTTTTCTTTGCATTCTTTTTCCAGATTTTCTAAAAATAGAAAATAAATGGATTACATACGAACTCAAAAGGAAAAAATTCAAATTACTTGCTTATTTTAGCCCTAGATTATTTGGGAGCACAAAATTGGTAATTTGATATTAAAATAAGCAGTAAAAACAGTAATATCATTTTTTAAAGTGGAATTTTATTCATTATGTGAGGCAAACAATGTAAAAAGTTTCCATTGTCTTTAATCCTCCAAAATAGTCTACTTTTTTCTAGCCGTTTCATATGTTTCTAGGAATTAGAGGCTTTCAGGACTTCTTTCTCATTAGATTTCCTGGAAATGCAGGTATGCTAGGACTTTAGGTGATAGTGTGCAAATTAGGATCAAGTATCGGAGGTATCAGATGCAGATCAACATTTATGCTCCATAGGTGCACTCCTCCTCTTGGCTGGTGGGTCTGATTTTCACAACTAAACCTGTAATATGTTTTACCTATCCAATACTGATCTCTCTGTTAACTTCTTTAGCTTGAACTCCTGAGTTCAGCACTTCTTGGTATTTGTTTCTAAAAATTCAATTATGATCTGAATTTCTGTCCTGGCCTATTAATTTACTTGCACCCGTGCCTTCCCTCTGGCTGCCATAGTGAAGTGTCTGTGTGTGGAGCAAAGGCCAATTGTTCCACATCTGCATTTCATCCTATGTCTCATTACCTACTCAAGCATCAGAGCAACAATTCTCCCTCCTTCTTCTGCAGCAATAATTTTCCCCTTTCTAGTCGATTTTTTCCCAATATTTTATAAACATGCAACAAGAAAAATTATCATCAAGAAATTAAGGCCAGGAACAAATAGTGAAAGCAGTTAAAGAGGGTAGGGGACAGGTGAACATCTCCAACATGCTGTTATTCTTCTCATAAAATTAAACCACACTGCCCCTCTAAAATAAAAAAATTAAACCACACGGTCCCTCTAGTTTTGTCCCATCGCTTTTTTTTCCCCTATAGCAAATCCCTTGAAAAGAGTTGTCTATATATGCTCTCAAACATTGCCTCCCCCATTTTTTTCTAGAATCAACTGCAACGAAGCTCTGGTTCCAGCATGTCATGGACACTGACCTCTATGTTGCTTAAGGCAGTGGTCAGTTCTCAGTACTCATCTTATTTGATACATCAGCAGCACTAGCAATGGCTTTTTCCCTCTTGAAGCACTTCTTTCACTTCCACGTCACTTGCCTTAGCTTTCAAGACATTTTATGTTCCAGGTTTTCCTACCTTATTAGCTGTTCCTTCTCAATTTCTTGTGTTGTCTCTATCTTCTCTATCTTTACATGAATGGAGAACTGTCTCTGGTCTCCATCTTTTGGCTATACTCCCTTAGTAATTTCAATCTCCCGGCTTTACTTTTTTTTTTTTTTTTTTGAGACGGAGTCTCGCTCTGTCGCCCAGGCTGGAGTGCAGTGGCGTGATCTCGGCTCACTGCGAGCTCTGCTTCCCGGGTTCATGCCATTTTCCTACCTCAGCCTCCCGAGTAGCTGTGACTACAGGCGCCTGCCACAACGCCCGGCTAATTTTTTTTTTTTTATTTTTAGTAGAGACGCGGTTTCACCGTGTTAGCCAGGATTGTCTCAATCTCCTGACCTCGTGATCCGCCCGCTTAGGCCTCCCAAAGTGTTGGGATTACAGGCGTGAGCCACCGCACTCGGCCTCTCCTGGCTTTTAATGCCCACTCTTTTAACTACAAGTATTTATCTCTAGCTTAGCTCTCTCCCCTTAACTACAGATTTGCATAGCATTCTAACATCTCTACTTGGACTGGTATTTAAACTTACTTCTAAAACTGAACATCCCAATCACCCATTATAGACAACTGGGAGTCATTCTAAACTCTTCAACTTCCCTTACCCTAATCTAATAGGGCACTAAATTCAGGGATCATTGGCACATTACATACTTCTAAGTCTTCGTTTCCTGATTCTTATATGGGAATAAAAGAGCTATCCTATAACGTTACTGTGAGGAGTAAATGGATAAGATAAAGTCCTAACTCCTCTGCATATCAATCATACTAGTGTGTTTATGATCAGGCTTCTACGTCTCAAGGAACTTCCTAGTATGTGCCTTGATGTACGCTGTATGTCAACCTACAAGCACCTGCTCTTCCTTCTTCCTAGAATACCTTTCTTCCTGTGTAAACTTTCTCATTCTTCAAGACTCGGCTGAAAACCCTATTCTATGCTGCTTTTCTTAACTCAAAACAGTGTTAAGTTCCTATGCTGTTAGTACTGTATCTTGTCCACACCTCAAAGAACAGTAAGATCTTTGAGCGCATGGTCTGTACCTCAACCACTTTTCTATCGCCAGTGTCTATAATAGTTGGGCATTTAAATAAAGTTTGCTAAATGAATGAAAAATCCAAAATAAATCAGGAAGCCATTTATAAATCACACCAATCTTGCTTGGGTTAAACAACAGAAAGTAACACTTTTGAAAGAGAGGGCAAACAGGTGTTAGAGGGGCAAGAATGTGAGCTCGAGGAAAAGACAGCTACGAACTGTGTTTTTAACAACTCGTTATTTGGCTACTATATTTCCAAATCTGTTCTAACATTAACAAGAATCTGTCTAATTAATTGTGACAACATCTGCAAAACCATAGTTACCTATTTTTTCTTCCAACTCTTTTACTGAAGACAGAGGATCATTTTTTACAGAAGGTGATTTCGCTAAGGAATCCTAGATTTTACAGGGGGAAAAAAAAAACACAAAACAAAACAAAAACCAGAATCAGAATTCATTTTCCATAATGAACTGGCCATCATGTTAAGCGTAAGGAAATCATTATCAATGAGAATTCCTACAAAAAGCAATTTGGTCAACAGATTTTCCCTTGTTAGACCAGAAAATTAATACTGACCTTACTATGCATATGGCATTTACTATTAAAAAAAAAAAAGTAGTAACCAAGGCCAAGATAAACAACCTGATACATTAAATACATGTGTAATAAGGAAAAGATTAAACCATTTTTAATCTTTAATATTTAAGGAAAACCCTAAAATTTTAGCAATATCATCACAGCTCACTCTCTTGCTTAAAAGTGTTCTTTACACAAAATAACTAAGCATATCACACCAGAATGAAACTCAAGTTTTTTCATGTTTAGTTGTTTTGCTAGCGACTAATAAACTTCTGACCACGACATTTAAACCCCTAATCATTTAATCTTCTATAAACTCGAGATTTTAAAATTATCTAAAACTCCCCAAAAATAAATGTAATAAACTGGACATACAACATGGAAATGTCTAATGCACTTTTCAGAAAGTTGCCACTTGAGCTTAAATGGTAAAAATTTACTTTTGATGTCAAGGTGTAAAAATGTTTAACGTATATATTTTAGAGTTGAACTAAGAATTTATTTAAAACAATAGAATTCAAATGAATGGTACCTTTAATAGTATCAACTCTGCTCTCATATCTCGTAATTCTGATTCTTTTTGTTCTAGTAGTGGCTTTAGGTTTTCATGTTCCTTTACAAAACATTTTTCTTTTTCATTATGGATTTCACTTTTGCTACATGTTTGAGATACTTCTTCAACTTGAATTAAAAGATTCTGATTTTCAAGCCTTGTTTTTTCATTAGCATTCTTCATTTCTAGAAGATCAGACTGCAGGGCCTCTTTTTCTGACTGTATTTCTTCTAACTCTTTCCTTAAGAGAACTTTCTCTTGCTCATAGTCTCTCAATAAAGACTTAAGTTCTTCACACTGAACTACACTCCCTTCTTGAAGGCACTTAATCTCTTTTTCTAACTCTAATAGTTTTTCATTGCGTTGAAAAGCCAGGTTGCATTTTTCCTCATTTATTTTTGCCAAGGATTCACCAACTGCCTGTAGGACATTAACAACATCTTTCTCTTTACTGTCTTCTGAAACTTCTGACCCCATTTCTTTAAGAAAACCATACAACTGAGTTTTGACAAATAACTTCTGAACTTGCTCATTTTCAAGCAGTTTATTTAAATTATCTCGCTCTTCAACCATTAACTGAAGTTTCTTTTCTAATTCAGTAGTATGTTCTTTAAGGATAACATCTTTTTGAGACAAAAAAACTTCCAAATCCCTACTCAACTGTTTTTTTTCTGAACTGAGTTTATTGTTTTCCTCATAAAGAGACTTCACTTCAGCTGACAATACTTCTTTGTCTTCAGAGAGAACTTTCATTTGAACCATAAGTTTTTCCAGTTTTTGGTCATTTTGATCCTTTTCTTTTAAAGTCTCCTCTAGTCCTCCTGTTAATTCATTTACCTTTTGTTCTAGTTCACTGTTGTACTGGGTTGTTTGCTCTACTTTCTTCCCAAGTTCAAGAATCAATCTTTCTTCCCTTTCACATTTCTTATGGAAATTATCCATTTCTTCACGGGAATTTTTCAGTTTACTTATAAAATCATCTTTTTCCTCAGTAAGAGAATTTATCTTTGCTTCTAATTCTTTTAACATGGTATCTCTTTGACTGAGACTAAGTAAGTATACTCCATTCTTTTCTTGAAGGTTCTTTATGGTTTTTTCAAGTTCTGGTACCAATTCTTGTTGAGATAGTAACTTTTCATTTTCTCCCTGGAGGCGATTCACAGTTTCGAGAAGGGCATCTTTTTCAGTAAAAGCAGTTCTGAGCTTCTGCTGCAGTTCATGAACATCAGATGCTTGTTGTTGCTTCATTGATTCAAACTCTTGACTTATTTTTCCAGCAGATTCCCCCAGTTCTGTTTGTAAAATTTCCATAATCTCTCGTAAACTCTCATAATTTAAAATTGCTTCTTGCTTTTCTTGCTGTAGGTTTTCACACTGTTCCTTAAGACCCTGTATTTCAAACATTAATGTTAATTTTTCTTTTTCTGAATCTGACAAAAATGTCTCATTTAGTTCTGATATTTCTTTTTGATGTTGTTCCTTAAGACTCTGTACTTCTTTGTTATTCTGTTCTACAGTACAGCAAAACTGTTTATTTAAACCTGCCAGCTCAGATTTTAATTTTTCAATTACACAGCCCTGTTCTTCTTTAGCTAGTAATAATTCATTAATTTTAAACTCTAAGTCTTCCCGTTCATGAAAAAACTCATCCTTTATATGCTGAGCATCCATTTCAAGTTTTAACTTAAGATTATTCATATAAGTTACCTCATCTTTTAAGATACTATGTTGAGATTCAAGTTCTTTTAAGGTATCTTCTAAGTGTTTGACTTTTTCATTTACTGCTTGTTCTACAAATGTATTTTCTTGTAAGAGAACAGAACACATCTGATTGTCTTGGTTTGCATTTGAGGTGGCTTTCCTTAAATTTTCTAACTCACATTCATATTTCTCCTGGATGTTCTTTTCACTTGCCTCACATTGTTTTACTAAGTTCTCTTTTAGCTCGTTCAACTTATTTATCTCTGCTTCATGTTCCTTAGCTGATGCTTCAATCTGGCACATCAATTCTTTCACCTCTTTTTGGTGTATAGCTTTCAACTGTAAAAGCTCTTCCTGCAAACTATTAATATTTTTTTGGTAATGCTGAGAATTAGCCTCAATGATATTTTGGAGTTGAGTAACTGTTTCCTTCTTTTCATCAGTGGTAGCGTCTAATTGCTTTTGCAGATATAAAATTTGCTCCTCAAAGGCTGGCCTAATTTTCTCAATCTCTTCTTGTAGTTTTTTAACATTATCGTCAGAGTTGTTCTGAAATTTAAGTTGTTCTGAAAGTTCTAATTGCGTATTCATTGCTTCTTCCAGTGCCTTTTGTAAGTTAGCTTTGTCTTCACTGTATTTGGAATGTACTGCCATCAACTCATTTTTCAAATTTTCAATTTCTTTCACATAGTTTATATGTGATTGTTCCAACTCCTTATGTGCATCTCCCACCTTAGTTACAGAATCCTATTACAAAAAATAAGCACACATAAATTATTTAAGTAAGACAAAAGAAGCCTCTGACCTTAGGAAAAATATTAGCCACAAGCTAAGTAGAGAGAAAAGTAAATGAGCAGAAATGTATTTGGAGAAACATGATACTGATATTCCAATAACTCTCCTTAGGTGCTGCCTATCTAAAGTATGACAATATATATCTACAATATTAAATCTATTACTCAAATTAGCCCAGATCTAATAGGCAAGAAATAGGCAAGAAATGCCTCTGAATATCGTAGAACTAAAGAGATAATGGTATTCAGTCATGTGTGAAAATCAACTTACTTTTTTTTGCTTTTATTAAAGAATGGCATTATAGCTATAAAAAAGATAATGCAACAAGTAAATGTCACCTCTGTTGCTGTATAGTTAGGTGATTCAGTTATTTTTCTTTTAAAATTTCAATCTCGGTTTCTTTGTTTATATTATAAAATATTAATCAGATTAGATGCTTTTTAAAGCCTTACCTCTAAAATTAATGACTACACTATATAAGTTAATAAAAAAGAAAAGAACACTAAAATATTGACTTACCTCAACCTCTTGCTTCATTTTTATATTTTCCTTTTTCAGAGAAAGACACTGTTGCTCAGTCTCTGCTTTTTCCAGAAGAATAGCATCCAGACGTTCAGTTAATGCCTATTTTAGAACAAGATTTATTTGCCCGGAGTTAAAAAATGGTGGATTGACCACATGAGTAATTATCTCCTGACCTTTTCAAAACACACTGAAGTGAGAATAAGAGATTTTAAAAGGTAGAACACATTGAGCAAAGAGAAAAGGAGAAAAGATATAAGGATAAGAGAAATTTCAACACATTTTTGGAAAACTGAATTACGGAGGAGGATAAACTGAATTAGAAGCAGGAAGAAAGCTATAACCTAAGGACTTGCACAAGGAAACACATATGAGAACCTGGCAAATATTCTGCAGAACTGAAATGCCCAGAATTGGAGGCAACAGATATTGCTGAGGGAGGTGTCATGTGTGGGGCTCAAAAATTGGGGATTGGTCAAAAATCTGAATAGGGACCAGTCAGAGAGTAAGTAAGAAATAATCTATGTCCTTCCTCCCTCAGAGACAGGTTATTCTCTGCAGAAATTAAAGAGGAAATTAATGAGATGGAAAAAAAAATCAATAAGCCAAGAGTCAGCCCTTTTAACACAGCTATCAAAATAGACACCTTTTAGTAAAACTGATCAAAAGACAGAAGTTCCAAAAAATAATACAATGTAAAAGGAAGCACATCTACATAAGTCGGGGATGGTGGCTCACGCCTGTAATCCTAGCACTTTGGGAGGCAGAGGTGGGCAGATCACTTGAGGTCAGGAGTTCAAGACCAGCCTGGGCAACATGGTGAAACCCTGTCTCTACTAAAAAATACAAAGAAAATTAGCTGGGTGTGGTGGTGGGTGCCTGTAGTCCCAGCTACCCCGGAGGCTAAGGCAGGAGAATTGCTTGAACCCAGGAGGTGGGGGTTGCAGCGAGCCAAGATCGCTCCACTTTACTCCAGCCTGGGTGACAGAGCAAGACTATGTGTCCAAAAAAAAAAAAAGAAAAAGAAAATTATTATGAATAACTGTCAATAATAATGAAAACTCAATGGAAATGGATAACAATTCCTTTATGAATATAATTTATATTTATATATAACAATTCCTTTATAAAAATAAAGCTTTACTGACTCACAAAAAATTTAAAAAGCATAATACTATATTTAAAAATCAAATAGTTAAAAATTGTCCACCAAAGAAAACAGGAGGAATGGATGGTTTTTAAGGTGAGTTCTATCAAATTTTCAAGGAAGAGACAGATCATCCCAATTTCATACAAACTCGTTCAGACAAAATAAAAAGCAAGAATAATCCCCAAGTTATTCTATAAAATCAGCGTAACTTTAAACCAATATCCAAGTACTTACAGAAAGGAAAAATCAAAGATCCATTTTATGACAAATCTAAATGCAAAAATCCTAAATAAAACATTAGTACACTATCACTATTGCTAATCAACATTGTATTAAATACCCCAGCCTGTAAAATAAAGCTTTAAAAGGACAGGAGGTGGCCAGGAGTGGTGGCTCATGCCTGCAATCCCAACATTTTGGGAGATGGAAGTGGGAGGATCAATGTTTGAGCCTAGGCAACAGGCGAGGCTCTGTCTCAAAAATAAATAAAAAAATAAGACATGAGGCATAAAGATTCAAAAAGAAATGGTTTTTCAGATGGTATGACTTTATATAAAAAATCTAGAAGAATCTATAGGTAATTAGAAACAACAGAGTTTCACAAAGTAGATATAGGATTAATATACAAAGTCAGTTCCATTTTTGGAAACTAGTAGCAAATATTTAGAAAATATAATTACAAACAAGACAGCATTTACAATGGTATCAAAGAATATCAAGAGTCTAGAAAAAACTTTACCAAAAGATGTGTGAAGGTGTTCCACAGGGGAAATTATAAAACTACAGATTCCACGCAGTTCCAATTAATCGCAATGAAGTTTTTCAAGGAATATGACAAGATTCTAAACGTTTATAGGAAAGTAAAAAGCCAAGAATAGCCAGGATACTTTTGAAGAGAACAAAGAGAGGACTTACTCTCCTAGATACCATGATTTACTATAAGGCTATAGAAAAATAATAAAGACAATATAGTATCGGCAAAGGCACAGACAACCAATGGAATAGAAAAAAAGTTCAGACAAACACAAACATATTTTTAACCATATTAGATTAATGGAGAAAGACTATTCAATAATTAAGGTTGAAAAATAGTTATTGATATTAAAAAAGACTTCATACCATATTATAAACAAATAAACTCCAGATGGATTAAGATTTAAATGTCAAAAACACAGCTTTAAACTCAAGAAACCATAAGCTGGCCAGGTGCAGGTAGCTCATGCCTGTAATCCCAGCACTTTGGGAGTTCGAGGCAGGCAGATCACGAGATCAGGAGATCGAGACCATCCTGGCTAACACAGTGAAACTCCATCTCTACTAAAAATACAAAAAATTAATCAGGTGTGGTGGTGGGCGCCTGTAGTCCCAGCTACTCAGGAGGCTGAGGCAGGAGAATGGCGTGAACCTGGGAAGTGGAGCTTGCAATGAGCCGGGATCGCCCCACTGCACTCCAGCCTGGGTGACAGAGTGAGACTCCGTCTCAAAAAATAAATAAATAAATAAATAAAAAAGAAACCGTAAGCTGGGAGAAGATATTTACCACACAAACAACAAAAATAACAACAAATACGTATTTAAAAAAATTCTACAAACCAGTAAGAAACCCATTGGCCCATTAAGAAAATGGATGTTGGCCGGGGGTGGTGGCTGATGTCTGTAATCCCAGCACTTTGGGAGGCTGAGGTGGGCGGATCACGAGGTCAAGAGATCAAGACTGTCTTGGCCAACATGGTGAAATCCCGTCTCTATTAAAATAAAAAAAATTAGCTGGGCGTGGTGGCATGTGCCTGTAATCCCAGCTATTTGGGAGGCTGGGGCAGAGGAATCGCTTGAACCTGGAAGGCAGAGGTTGCAGTAAGCTGAGATCGTGCCACTGCACTCCAGCCTGGCGACAGAGCAAGACTCCATCTTAAAAAAAAAAAAAAAAAAAAAAAAGAAGAAAATGGATGTTATACACAAAAAGAATACTCCCAATCCAGACCACATGATCTATCATTTTACACCTATTTGATTGGCAAAAATAAAAATGTATGACAATACCTAGTGCTGGAGACGATATGGTTCCATAGCATCCCTTGTATATTGCTGGTAGAAGTTATTTCAAATACTTAATAGTGGTCTGGCACTATCTCCTGAGGTTGAATCTTCATGTAACTTTTGATGCAAAGATTCCACCCATTTACTTATTAAGAATCCTTTGCACATTTATAAAGGAGATGTACATCACATAAATCTTGGCACAACCCCAACATCCATTAACAGTCTAGTTCATGAATGAACTGTGTTATTGTAATACAATGTCATACTCTATAGCAGCATGGTGGCAATGCAATGATACAGATGAACTTTAGAAAAATATTAAGTGCAAAAAGTCCTAATACATTACAAACAACATGATACCTTTTTAGTGAAGTTAAAAACTAAAATGAAAAAAATTATAAAATGATACTTATAAATGCAATAAAACTTTATAAAAGGAAAAGGAATGATGAACATGGGACTTAGGATCATGGTTTCCTGGGGTGTGGGAAACTAGGGGGGGTGGAGTAGCAAGGGGGTGAGGATTACACTGTAAGATGTCTATTATTTTAAAGATCCTAGCTTTTGTGGGGGTTCACATGTGATTATATCACAAATAATTAAATTGGAAGGAAATAGAGACAATGCAAAGGAGGCAGAAGTAAATTCCAAGACAGCATAAATTTATTAGCTCATAAAGATTATAGAACTTGTTGAATCTTTAAATAAGATGAAAAAAGAATATTCATATATCAAGAATGTGCTCTTTGAAATGAAATACTTAACATCAAATAGAAATTTTAATACAATGATGGAAAAATTAAAAGTGAATGACATTTCTTCTTAGACAAAAGGAAAAACTCTATTGAGAAAAAGGAAAAACTCTATTGCAAATATAAATCTAGATGAGCATTCTAGAAAGTTTTGTGGCATACTCTATAGACTATCTCCTTCAAGTTCCATAATCAACACATTCTTTCTTGCCTGCCTCTTCTACAGACAGTATAAAAGCTAAAATCTAAAACCCCTGATTTTTCAGATCAACAGGATGAGGATGCAGGAGCACAGGGATGAAGAGTGTCTGGGTCCTGATGACATCACTGGAAGACTGCACCAGCCTGAGAACTGCTATGTCTAAACTTCTTAGATGAAATAATACTAATTTAAAAACTTTATTATTTAAGAAAACAAAAACAAAACAGATGTAGAAAAATTCAGAGTTCTATATCAAGTTACAGCTATCATTCAAACATGAGAGCAGAATAAAGGAATATTTAAATACAAAACAATACAAAAATTTACCTACATGTATTCATTCTTAGGAAGTTACAGAAGAATGTGCTCTACCAAAATGAGACGGTTAACCCAGAGAGTGAATGACATGTGACCTAGCCAAGAAGAGGGGGCCAATACAAGTAAGCAGTGTAGAGGTTCATAGGATCATCACAAAAAGCTTGCCCAAAAGTACAGGAAGACAGAAGACAGGTACCAGGAATAAAGATAAAACAAAGATTATTTAATCTGTTTGATCATTTGGAAAGTAGAAGGGCTGGTGAAAGACAGCTAGATTTTCATCTGTTGTAACAGGAAGTTTTAGAACTGATAAATCAAATAACAGCAGTATAGGCGTATTATTTAGAAATACAGAGATAATTTTCAGAAGTTATTGGGTATTATAAGTTATTTAGAATTTAGCATAAAAATTATGTGCATATGACTTTGGTTAAAACAACCTGAATTTTAAAATTAGTTTTTTCACATTATATGTAAGTATTGCAATATAAACTTCTGATTGGTAAGTATCAGAAGTCTAAATAAATTAATTTTAGGAGATCTATATATACAGGCTAAATGCAAACAACTATTAAAAAAAACCTTAAAGATGAGAAGCACAGAATGGACGCTATTTCTTAGGAAATACAAATTTGATTTCAGCTTAAAAGAGAAATTATTAACAGTGATATGGACTAGAAATTCAAGTATCTTAACATGCAATTTTTTCATGCTTCTTGCATTTAGAAGCAGCATAAATATTAACCGTAATACTGTGCACCTCAAATTTTGACATGAGAAATATGGTTCCTTAGTCCTTCTTTAAAAGTCAAACATGTGAGGTTTGCAATGAAATTAAGATTGTATTCTAATGCAATAGAAGATGTCTACCAGAAGTTTTAGTCATAATTTAAACTTGTAAGGACATACATTTTAACATGTTATATAAAGAACATAAAAGTTTCTATTATAAGCTATAGGTTTTTCCAGTGTACTTTCCCAAAAAAGTGATATAACTTAGCAAGAAAGCCTTTTCAGTTTTCCAGAAATGTAGAGAACATATTATTATATTGCTATATGAGTTTTCTAAAATAGAGAACTTACTTGTAGCAGTTGAGTAACGGATGAACACCTGTTAACATCACTCCCAAAATAATTTTCTTAAATTGTTACCTTCTGAGACTTGAGTGGTCAGGATAACATGTTTTAATATTAAATCAATAACCTGGCCTAGGAGAGAATTCATGACTCATACCTCAAAAGCAAATGTAACAAAAACAAAAACAAACAAATGGGACCCAATTAAACTTTTTGGTTTAATTGCTTATACCCCAAAAGCTACTGAAATAAAAACTAAACTTTTTAATTAGCTTCTGCACAGCAAAATAAATAATCAACAGAGTAGAGACCACTCACAGAATGGAAGAAAATATTTGCAAACTACGCATCTGACAAAGGACTAGTATCCAGAATCTACAAGGACTCAACAAATCAGCAATAAAAAACCCCAAATAATCCTATTAAAAAGTGGGCAAAGGACATGAATAGACATTTCTGAAAAGGATATATAAAAATGGCCAACAAACATTAAAAAATGCTCAACATCATAATCATCAGGGAAATGCAACTCAAAGCCACAGTGAGATACCACCTTAATCCCAGCTACTCAGGAGACTGAGGGAGAATAGCTTGAACCTGGGAAGCAGAGGTTGCAGTGAGCCGAGATTGTGCCACTGCACCCCGGTCTGGGCGACAGAGAGAGATTACGTTTCAAAAAAAGTCAAAAAACAACGGATGTTTGCGTGGATGTGGGGAAAAGGGAACACTTATACACCGCTGGTGGGAATGAAAATTAGTATAACTTCTATGGAAAACAGTATGGAGATACCTTAAAGAGCTAAACATAGATCTATCACTCAATCCAGCAATCCAAAATGATAAGAAAATAAGTCATTATGTGACTACACTTGCACACACGTTTATGGTGGCACAATTCACCATTGCAAAGATGTGGAACCAACCTGAGTTCCCACTGACTAATGAGTGGATAAAGGAAATGTGGCACATATACACCATGGAATACTACTCAGCCACAAAAAGGGATGAAATAATGTCTTTTTAGGCAACTTGGATGGAGCTAGAGGCCATTATTCTAAGTGAAGTAAAACCAAAAACCATATATATTCCCACTTATAAGTGGGAGCTAAGCTATGAGTACGCAAAGCCATACAGAGTGATATAATGGACGTTAGAGACTCAAAAGAGGGAGGGTGGAAGGGGAGCTAGGGATAAAAAACTACACAGTAGGTATAATGTTCACTACTCTGGTGATGGGTGCACTAAAATCTCAGACTTCATCACTATATAATTCATCCATGTAACAAAAAACCTCTTGTACCCCAAAAGCTATTGAAATAAAAAGTTTTTAAAAAATCAATACTCTGAGATCAAGGTTAGGAGAGGGCTTCAAAAGGTGGCTGATTAGAGGCATTTCTTACTTACCTCCTCCACTATGAACCAAAATAGTGAGTAGATAATTACATACATATAGATCATCCAAGAGAGAACACAAATTCAACAGAGAAGTGACAGAAAACATCTTAAGGTGATATAGTTTGGAAATTTGTCCCCACCCAAATCTCATGTTGAAATGTAATCCCCAATGTTGGTGGTGGGGTCTGGTGGGAGGTGTTTGGATCATGGGGGTGGATTCCTCACGAATGGCTTGGGCCATTCCCTTGGTGAAAAGTGAGCTCTCACTCTGAGCTCACAAGATTTGGTTGTTTAAAAGTGTGTGGCACCTCTTCCCACAGTGCTCTCTCACTTGCTCCTGCTTTCGCCATGTGACGTGCCTGCTTCCCCTTTGCCTTCTGCCATAAATAAAAGCTCCCGGAGGCCTCCCTAGAAGCCAAGCAGATGCCAAAACTATGCTTCCTGAACAGCCTGCAGAATGATGAACCAATTAAACCTCTTTTCTTATTAATTACCCAGTCTCAGGTCTCCATCCCTCCCGTCTCCCTCCTTCCCTCTTTCCTTCCATCCTTCCATTTTTCCCATAGACCTCTGGTATTTCTTCATAGCAATGCAAAAATGGCCTAAAACATAAGGAAAGAGAAGGAAGCAAGGCAGCCTGCTCAGCTACAGTTAGCTGGGAGAAGAGAGAAATTCCCCAATGCTCAGAAAGGCTAAAGGAGAGACTCTCAGCTGTCCACATTCCTGTTGCAGACTTCTACAATCCTAGCCATAGAAGGGTCCCTTGACCCCTGTGGGTCCCAAGACTCACATAGGGAGTTTCCTGAAAGCCGCATGAAGGCATTGCTCCAGAGAGCTCACGCTGTCCCCACAAGCCCCTGAGTTTTGAAGAGTGGCAGCGCAGTGCCATGGCCTCCACTCCACTGGATTATGTCTTGCCCGGCAACCTGGGCTGAGGTGGCAGCACGGGTAGCAATCTTGCCCCTTCTAACCATGCAGAGGGGTGGCTGAGCATTCTCATGAACCCTGAGGACAAATTCCACTGCCTGCAGCTGCTGTGGCTAAAGACCGCTGTGGGTTGAGGCACAGGTGATGCTGCCTACCTATGGCTGCTCCCAGGGGAAGCAACTTCACTCTCGTCAGTAGCAGCGACACAACATGCTGCTGTCTCCACCTGAACATTCCGCTGGTGGCCTGGGACACCCACCCTACCCTTATAAACCACAGCCGGCATCTTTACGCACCACCGAGGAACCTAAGGGCACACAGCCTGTTCTGGCTCCAGGCCCTACCAGTACCTGAGAGCAATGTCCAGGGGACTAGGTATTGTCCAGCCCAGTCCATTACCAGTGGCACCTGCGCACTCAACCTGGTGCCTGAGATAGGGCCCACTTAACCTGCTGCTACCACCACAGCTGGCACTCATTGCCATGCACCACCTGTGGATATGGAGACTGGCCCAATCAACAAATGACAGTCACTGCCAAAACCAATGCTGATCAGTTAGGCCCCAGAGGGTTGTCCCACCACTGCTGTTGCCATTTCCCATGCTACATCCACTGCCCAGGGGTTCAAGAACCCACCCAACAGCCTGGCCTACTGCTGCCATTCCCAGCACCTGATCAAGCTACCTGGAGGCTCAAGAATTGGCCTGCTAACACTGGTGCCAGCAGACACACTTTGGGGCCCAGGGACAGCCATGCTCAATCCACAACTGCCACCACTGCGACCTGAAGACTGGCCTACTTGGCATTCCAGGCCCCAGCAAAACTGTACCACAGCCTCCACTAACAACTGCACCCTAAGTCACTGATGAAATCACAGACACCACTGATGCTGTTTACAGCCAAATAAGTCATACTGATCCTACGCTACTGCACCCACCTAGAATCAAAGCCACTGTGCTCTACCCAAGCAATACTAAAGATACATCTTCAGGAAAAAGTTCTTCCCTACAAAAGTAAATTAAAAAAACTGGAAAAAGTGACTATTACACCAGATGCACAGATATCAAGGTAAAGGACACAGAAAACATTAAAAAGCATGGAAATACAACATCTCCAAAGGAACACAATAATTCTCTAGCAACAGATCTCAATCTAAAAGAAATTCATAAGATCCTGGAAAAAGAATTCAAAATTTCGATACTAAAAGAGCTCAGTGACATACAAAAAAATTCCAAAAAACAATACAAAGAAATCAGAAAAACAATTCAGGATATGAATGACAAATTTACCAGAGATAGATGTCAGAGAAAAAGAACCGCACAGAAATTCTAGAACTGAAGAATTCATAGAATAAAAAACAAAATACATTCAAAAGCTTCAACAATGGACTAGATCAAGCAAAAGAAATAATGTCAGAACTTAAAGACAGGTCTTTTTTTTTCTGATATAGTCAAAAAAAAAAAATAAGGGTAAAAGAATTTTTAAAAATGAGCAAAGTCGGCCAGATGCGGTGGCTCATGCCTGTAATCCCAGCACTTTGGGAGGCCGAGGCAGGTGGATCATCTGAGGTCAGGAGTTCAAGACCAGCCTGGCCAAAATGGTGAAACCCTGTCTCTACAAAAATTACAAAAATTAGCTGGGCGTGGTGATGGGCATCTGTAATCCCAGCTACTCGTGAACTTGAGGCAGGAGAATCACTTGAACCCAGGAGGTAGAGGTTGCAGTGAGCCGAGATCACGTCATTGCACTCCAGCCTGGGCGACAGAGCAAGACTCTGTCTCAAAAAAAAAAGAGAGAAAAAAAAAAGAAACAGTCTTTGTGACATATGCAACTCCATGAAGTGACCAAATATTTATTTATTTATTTATTTATTTATTTGAGACTGAGTCTTGCTCTGCCCCCCAGGCTGGAGTGCAGTGGCACGATCCCGGCTCACTGCAAGCTCCGCCTTCCGGGTTCACGCCATTCTCCTGCCTCAGCCTCTTGAGTAGCTGGGACTACTGACGCCCGCCACCACATCCAGCTAATTTTTTTTGTATTTTTTAGTAGAGACAGGGTTTCACTATGTTAGCCAGGGTGGTCTCGATCTCCTGACCTCGTGATCCGCCCGCCTCGGCCTCCCAAAGTGCTGGGATTACAGGCGTGAGCCACTGCACCTGGCCTCCAAATATTTATGTGAATTATTGGGGTATCTCAAAGCAAAGAGAGATCAAAAGGATTAGAAAACCTATTTAGTGGCCAGGCGTGGTGGCTCACGCCTGTAATCCCAGCACTTTGGGAGGCCGAGACAGGCGGATCATGAGGTCAGGAGATCAAGACCATCCTGGCTAACATGGTGAAACCCCGTCTCTACTAAAATACAAAAAAAAAATTAGCTAGGCGCGGTGGTGGGTGCCTGTAGTCCCAGCTACTCGGGAGACTGAGGCAGGAGAATGGTGTGAACCCAGGAGGTGGAGAGGAGAATGGTGTGAACCCAGGAGGCGGAGCTTGCAGTGAGCCGAGATAGGCCACTGCAGTCCAGCCTGGGCGAAAGAGCGAGACTCTGTCTCAGAAAAAAAAGAAAACCTATTTGGTGGCCAGGCACAGTGGCTCATGCTTGTAATCCCAGCACTTTGGGAAGCTGAGGCGGGTGGATCACCTGAGGTCAGGAGCTTGAGACCAGCCTGGCCAACATGGTGAAACCCTATCTCTACTAAAAATACAAAAAATTAGTTGGGCATGGTGGCAGATGGCTGTAATCCCAGCTACTTGGGAGGCTGAGGCAGGATCACTTGAACCCGGGAGGCGGAGGGTGCAATGAGCCGAGATCGCGCCACTGCACTCCAGCCTGGGCCACAAGAGTGAAACTACACCTCAAAAACAAAACAAAACCCAAAAATACCAGAAAACCTATTTAGTGAAATAATACATGAAAACTCACCAAGTCTAGCAAGAGAGGTAGATATCCAGATACAGGAGGCCCAGGTATCCCTAAACAAATACAATGCAAAAAGGTATTCTCCATGGCATATTTATAGCCCACTGCCATAAATCAAAGACAAAGATAATTCTAAAAACAGCAAAGAGGAAAAAAAAAATTCAGCAAAGAGAAAAGCATCTAGTCACCTATAAAGGAACCCCCATCAGACTCACAGCAGGTTTCTCAGTAGGAAGCTTACAGACCCAGAGAAAAGAGAATAATATATTCATTGGAGATAAGAGAATGATATATTCAAAATGCTGAAGGAAAAACTCCCAGCCAAAGCGTATTAGTCTGATCTTGCACTGCTATAAAGAACTATCTGAGCCCGGGTAATTTGTAAAGAAAAGAGATTAAATTGGCTCATGGTTCTTCAAGCTGCATAGGAAGCATGGCTGGGGACACCTCAGGAAACTTACCATCATGGCAGAAGGCAAAGAGGAAGGAGGCACGTCTTACAGGGTCGGAGCAGGAGGAAGAGAGTGAAGGGGAAAATGCTACACACTTTTAAACAACCAGATCTTGTGAGAAGTCACTCACTATCATGAGAACAGCAAGGGAGAAGCTCATGTTCATCCCCATGATCCAGTCACTTCCCACTAGGCCTCGCCTCCAACACTGAAGATTACAATTTGACATGAAACTTGGGCAGGGACACAAATCCAAACCATATCACAAAGATACTATAATCAGCAAAATTATGCTTCATAAATGAAGGAGAAATAAAGTCTTCTCCAGACAAGCAAAATCTGAGGGAATTCATTACCACTAGACCAGACCTACAAGAAATGTTCAAGGAAGTCCTAAACCTGAAAGTGAAAGGATGATCATAAAAACACACACAAATAGAAAACTCACTGGTAAAGCAACACACAAATAAGGAAGAGAAAGGACTCAAATGGTACTACTATAAAAAGACAGCAAACCACTGTAACAAACAATAAGAGAAAGGAACAAAGAACATATAAAGCAACCAGAAAACCATTAATATGACAGAAAAAAGGCTCACATATCATTAATAACTGCATGTAAATGGAGTTAAGCTCTCCTCTTAAAAGATACAGGCTGGCTAAAAGGATAAAAAACTTAATAATCCAACTACGTGCTGCCCATAAAAAATGCACTTTCCCTGTAAAGAGACATACAGACTGAAAGTTAAAGCATGGAAAAAGATATTCCATGCAAATAGAAATCAAATGAGCAGAGACAACAAAGAGTTAGAAAATCTATTTAGTGGCCAGGCATGGTGGCTCATGCTTGTAATCCCAGCACTTTGGGAAGCTGAGATGGGTGGATCACCTGAGGTCAGGAGCTCGAGACCAGCCTGGCCAACATGGTGAAACCCTGTCTCTACTAAAAATACAAAAAATTAGCTGGGCATGGTAGCAGATGGCTGTAATCCCAGCTACCTGGGAGGCTGAGGCAGGATCATTTGAACCCGGGAGGCAGAGACTGCAGTGAGCCGAGATCGCGCCACTGCACTCCAGCCTGGCAGCGGTGTGATCTCCGCTCACTACAACCTCTGCATTCCGGGTTCAAGCGATTCTTCTGCCTCAGGCTCCTGAGTAGCTATACTTAGATAAAACAGACTTTAAGTCAAAGATAGTAAAAAAAAAAAAAAAAAAAAAAAAAAAAGACAAAGAAGGTCATTATATAATGGCAAAGGAATCCAACCAGCAAAAAGATATAACAATTCTAAACATATATGAACCCGACACTGGAGCACCCAGATTCCTAAGGCAAGTATTACTAGATCTAGAGAGAGACAGACTCCATTGCAATAGTACTGGGCAACCTCACCCCACTCTCAGCATTAGACAGATCATCTAGACAGAAAATTAACAAAGAAACATTGCATTTAAACTGGACTTTAGACCAAATGGACCTAACAGATGTTTACAGAACATTTTATCCAACAGCTGCAGAATACATATTTTTCTCAACAGCACATGAAACATTCATTCTTCAGAAAAGACCATATGTTAGGCCACAAAACCATTCTCAACAAATTTTTAAAAATCAAAATCATATCAAGTATGTGGTGGAATATTAGAAATCAGTACCAAGGGGAACTTTGGAAGTGACAGAAATACATGAAAATTAAATAACATGGTCTCAAATGACCATGGGTCAATAAGGAAATTAAAATGAAAATCAAAAAATTTCTTGGAACAAATGAAAATGGAAACTACAACATACCAAAACCTATGTGATACAACAAAAGCAGTACTAAGAGGTAAGTTCATGGCAATAAACGCCTACATCCAAAAAGTAAAAAGATTTCAAACAATCTAATGATTTACCTCAATGAACCAGAAAGAACAAGCCAAACCCAAAATTAGCAGAAGGAAACGACTAATAAAGATCAAAGCAGAACTAAATGAAATAGAGACTTTTAAAAAAGGCAGAGGATCAACAAAATGAAAAGCTTGTTCTTCAAAAAGATAAACAAAATTGATAAACTACTAGTTAGGCTAACAACAACAAAAAAGAAGACCTAAATAAAATCAGAAATGAAAAAGGAGACATTACAACCGTTCTCATGGAAATAAACAGACCATCAGAGAATATTATGAACAGCTATGCACTCACAAACTGAAAAACCTAGAGGAAATGGATAAATTTCTGGAAACATACAACCTATCAAAGAAAAATCCAGGGAAAAATAGAAAACCTGAACAAATTAATAATGAGTAGCAAGAATGAATCAGTAATAAAAAGTCTCCCCACAAAGAAAAGTCCAGAACCAGATGGATGCACACTGAATTCTACCAAATGTATAAAGACCTAATACCAATCCTCCTGAAACTACTCCAAAAACCTGAAGAGGTGGCAATTTTCCCTAACTCATTCTAGAAAGCTGGTGCTACCCTGATACCGAAACCAGACAAGGACACAGCAAAAAAAAGAAAAAAAGGAACAACCAATATCCCTGATGAACACCAATGCAAAAATCCTCAGCAAAATACTAGCAAACCAAATCTAACAGCACATCGAAAAGATAATACACCATGATCAAATGAATTTATTCCAGGGATGCAAGGATGGTTCAATATATGCAAATCAACGTGACATATCACAACAACAGAATAAAGGGCAAAAGTCATATGTCATCTCACTAGATGCAGAAAAAGGAATTAATAAAATTCAACATCCCTTCAGGATAAAAACTCTTAGCAAACTAGGCACAGAAGGATTATACCTCAAAATAATAAAGGCCACATATGACAAACTCACATTAACATCACATGAAAATGGGGAAAAGTTGAAAATCTTTCCTCTAAGAACTGAAGACAAAGATGCCGACTTTCACCACTACTATTCGACATGGGACTGACAGTCCTAGCCAGAATTAGGCAAGTGAAAGAAATAAACAACATCCAAACTGGAAACATGGAAGTTAAACTGTCCCTCTCTACAGATGACAAAAGACTATCAAAAAACTCTTAGAGCTGATAAACAAATTCAGTAAAGTTGCTGGATACAAACTCAACATACAAAAACCAGTAGCATTTCTATACACCAACAATAAAATAGCTAAAAAAGAAAATCAAGAAGGCAACACCTTTTACAGTAGCTCAAACAAAAGCCAAAGAAGTGTGAGATCTCTATAATGAAAACTACAAAAAGACAGATGAAAGAAACTGAAGAGAACACAAATAAGCGGGAAGACATTTCATGCTCATAGAATATTGTTAAAATGATCATAGTACCTAAACTAATGTACAGTTCAATGAAATCCCTATTAAAATACCAACATCATTTTTCACAGAAACAGAAAAAAGAATCCTAATATTTTCATGAAACCAAAAAAAAGCCAGAAAAGCTAAAGAAATTCTGAGTTAAAAAATAAAGTGAAGGCATCATACTACTTGACTTCAAAACATATTACAAGGCTATAGAAACCAAAGCAACAAAGTATTGGTATATAAACAAGCATACAGACCAACGGAACAAAATAGAGAACCCAAAAATAAATCCTCCTATTTATAGACAACCGATCTTCAACAATGCCATTAAGAACGCACACTGGGCAAAGGACACCCTCTTCAACAAATGGTGCCAGGAAAACCAGGTAACTATATGCAGAAGAATGAAAGTAAGTCCCCATCTCTCACCATTTAGTTGATACAAATATCAACAAAAATAGATTAAAGAGTTATATATAAGACCCAAAAGTATAAAACTAGTAGAAGAAAACACAGGGCAAATGCATGAAGGCATTAGTCTAGGCAAAGATTTTATGGCTAAGATCTCAAAAGCCCAGGCAACAAAAACAGACAAATAGGACTACATTAAACTGAAAGGCATCTTAAATTTTTTTTTTTTTTTTTTTTTAATGTAAGGGCTCCCTCTGTCACCCAGGCTGGAGTGCAGTAAGTGTGATTATGGCTCACAGCAGCCTCAACCTCCTGGGATCAAGTGATCTTCCTATCTCAGTGTCCCAAGAAGATGGGACTACAGGCATGTTCCACCATGTCTGGCTAATTTTTTGTAGAAACGGATCTTGCTATGTTTCTCAGGCTGGTCTCAAACCGCTTGGCTCAAGTGATCCTCCTGCCATGGCTTCCCTTAATGCTGAGATTATAGGCTAAAAAGCTTCTGCATAGCAAAAGAAACAATCAACAGCACGAAGAAGACAACCTCTTAAATGGGACAAAATATTTGCAATCTACTCATCCAACATGGGACTAATATCCAGAGTATACTAGGAACTCAAACAACACAACATTAAAAAATAACCCCATTAAAAAATAGGCAAGGGACATGAATAGACATTTCTTAAGAGACAAATGGCCAACAAGTATATGATAAAATACTCAGTATCACTAATCATCAGGGATATGCAAATCAAAACCACAATGAGGAATGGCTATTAAGAAAAAAAAAAGTAACAGATATTGGTGACAATGTGGAGAAAGGAGAACTCTTCTACACTGTTGGTGGAAGTGTAGGTAAGTATAGCCACTATAGAAAACAGTTGGGGATTTCTCAGGCTGGGAGCGGTGGCTCATGCCTGTAATCCCAACACTTTGGGAGGCCGAGGCTGGCTCCCAAAGTGGTCAGGGGATTGAGACCATCCTGGCTAATATGGTGAAACCCCATCTCTACTAAAAAATACAAAAAATTAGCCAGGCTTGGTGGCCGGCGCCTGTAGTCCCAGCTACTCAGGACGCTGAGGCAGAAGAATGGTGTGAACCTGGAAGGCAGAGCTTGCAGTGAGCCAGGATCGCGCCACTGCACTACAGCCTGGGCGACAGAGTAAGACTCCGTCTCAAAAAAAAGAAAACAGTTGGGGATTTCTCAAAAAACTAAAAATAGAGCTACTATACAATCCAAAAACCCCAATATTGGTAGTCATTGAAAAGAAATCAATATAACAAAGGGATATATGCACTCCTGTGTTTATTGCAGCACTATTCAGAATAGCAAATACATGAAATCAACCTAAGTGCCCATCAAAGGATGAATGGATAAATGTGGTATATATACACAATGGAATACTATACGGCCATAAAAAAGAATAAGATTACACCATTTCCAGGAATACGGATGGAGCTGGAGGTCATTATGTTAAGTAAAATCTAAGACAGGGAAAGATAAATATTTTTCAAAATAGCCAGAAGACTTGAAATGTACCCAACACATATATATGATAAATACCTGGGTGTGGATACTAAATACTCTGATTTGATGATTATATATTCTATGCATTTAACAAAATTTCACATGTACCCCATGAATACGTATAAATATAATGGATCAAGAAAAAAAAAAGAAGGAAAAGAAAAAACCTTAAAGGTAAAGTTGGCTATCTTGGAGAATTTTTTTTTTCTTGAGATGGAATCTCACTCGGTTGCTCAGGCTGTAGTGCAGTGGCACTATCTCAGCTCACTGCAACCTCTGCCTCCTGGGTTCAAGCGATTCTTCTGCCTCAGCTACCGAGTAGCTTGGGCTACAGGCACGTGCCACCATGCCTGGTTAATTTTTGTATTTTGAGTAGCGATGGGGTTTCACCAAGTTGGCCAGGCTGGTCTCCAATTCCTGACCTTAGGTGATCCGTCCGCCTCAGCCTCCCAAAGTGCTGGGATTACAGATGTGAGCCACTGAGCCTGACTGAAATTTTCTAATCTTGTCTTTAGGAGTAGTTTTGACAGTGGGAGAATACATTGATGAGTGATAAGGAGGAAACAGCAGGTAGATATTTAAATGTTCTTATTCTGAAATGCAATTCTGTAAAAAGTATTATAAGAGTTAATGGATAAAAAACTTCCTAGAGTGTTTTCTAACACTCTAGAGGTTACAGTGAGCGGAGATCACGCCACTGCACTCCAGCCTGGGCGATAGGGAGAAATCCTATCCAAAGAAAAAAAAAAATCCCCCAGAAATAATACATGGTAGTAATTAACAATGATAACTAACAATTATTGGGTACTTATGTGACCAACCCAGTTCTATGTGCAGTAGGTGTATTACCTTATCAATCCTACATTTCTACATCAATCCTATTTGTACCTCAATCCTACAAACAGAAAGTATTATTATCGCTGTCCTACAGATGACAAAACTGAATCATAGAGAAAGAATTTAAGAAACTTAGTCAAGGTCACACAGCTGGTCAGTAGAGGAACAAGGATTTGAAAGCCTGACTCAGGCAGTCTGGGTGTAATTGACCTTCTTCCTTAATTACCATATAGTTGTACTGTGGCTATCATGGATTAAGAAAACATATAATGACCAAATATACAAAGAAGACTACTGCAAACTCAATAATACTTAAATGAAATAGTACATTATAAAATGAAATGACATTTGTGCACATCATTCTAGCTTCATACACTGTAACTAAATAAAGAACAAAATGATACTGTGTGACATGCATATGGATTTAAAGACCCCTTGTAATAACTCCCTGGGAGTCCCTCAGTAGTCCACTGCTCACAAGTGGGGAGCCACTGATGAGAAAATAAGATAATATATAACCAGGCTGGGCGCAGTGGCTTACGCCGGTAATCCCAGTACTTTGGGAGGACAAGGCAGGTGGATCACGAGGTCAGGAGATCGAGACCATCCTGGCTAACGCAGTGAAACCCTGTCTCTACTAAAAATACAAAAAATTAGCCGGGCATGGTGGCGGGTGCCTGTAGTCCCAGCTACTCGGGAGGCTGAGGCAGGAGAATGGCGTGAACCCAGGAGGCGGAGCTTGCGGTGAGCCGAGATCGTGCCACTGCACTCTAGCCTGGGCGACAGGGCAAGACTCTGTCTCAAAATAAATAAATAAATAAAAATAAATATATAACCAAAGGATATTAGGCAAAAGCAGTGAAAACAGTATTTCAGAGCTCTGAGATGCAAGAGAAACTTTACAGAAGCTTGGCCTAAGGCAGGGAATGAAAGTGAGGGAATGAAAAAGCATTTGTTAGCATTAAGGGAGTGGAAATAAGAATAAGCAACTCAAGTTTTTTTGCTTTTTTTTTTAAAACGGAGTCTTGCTCTGTTGCCCAGGCTGGAGTACAGTGGCTCAATCTCAACTCATTGCAACTTCTGCCTCCTGGGTTCAAGCAATCCTCGTGCCTCAGCCTAATGAGTAGTTGGGATTTCAGGTGTGGGCAATCATGCCCAGCTAAATGTTGTATTTTTAGTACAGACAGGGTTTCACCATGCTGGCCAGGCTGATCTCAAACTCCTGACCTCAAGTGATCTTCCCACCTTGGCCTCCCAAAGTGCTGGGATTACAGGTTTGAGCCACTGCATTTGGCCTGCAACTCAGGTTTTTAAACGGGGGATAAAAACAATATTTTGTTATCTGGCAGGATTATATAAGACTAAAAAGGGAAAGAGAATCCAGTGAGGTTTTTATTGAAATAGGTTAAATATTTGACGTGTTTAACATAAAGCCATAGAAACGGAGAGAAAAAAGATAAACTGGAACAGTATCTTAGAGCTATAATAGGTCTCTGGTGGCTGACACATATAGAGAATAAAGGAAACAGAAGTTAAAGTGTCTCTAAAGTCAAAAGGTATAAAAAACTGTGGTGCCACTGGTCCAACCAAGGGAAGCAATTTTGTTCAGTTTGATGAGATAAGTGAAATGTGTGAGAGGGAAACACAACTGTGAGATCTGGGTCAGTAGACATGTCCAGGGATATGGATCTATCTATAGATTATATACTGTACACCTGAAATCACTTAAGTCCTGAGCATGACCAGGTTTTCTTAGGGGGCTGGGGAAAAGCAGAGAATGAAGTAACAACCATAATTAGAAAATATGGGCTGAGTGTGGTGGCTCATGCCTGTAATCCCAGCACTTTGGGAGGCTGAGGCAGGCGGATCATGAGGTCAAGAGAGCAAGACCATCTTGGCCAACATGGTGAAATCCTGTCTCTACTTAAAATACAAAAATTAACTGGGCGTGGTGGCATGTGCCTGTAGTCCCAGCTACTTGGAAGGCTGAGGCAGGAGAATCGCTTGAACCCGGGAGGCAGAGGTTACAGTGAGCCAAGATCGCACCACTGCACTTCAGCCTGGTGACAGAATGAGACTCCACCTCAAAAAAAAAGAAAATACGTGGGAAGAGACTAGAATAATTTCAGAACAGAAAGAAACCTGGAGATCATTAACCCACTCTTTTTACAGTGAATCAGATAGGTAAAAACAACCAAGGCAGAGAGGAAGTAGAAGAACAGGGACAGAAAGCTAGATAGCCTCTAGCAGACTGACAATCTTCATGGAAATTTTATTTCTCTTTAGACATTTCCCAACGTAATAATTACCTTAATAATATCATCAGTTCCTTCAGTAACAGGTTTTGATTTGAGTTCTTCAATTTCTTTCTCCAATTCTAAACAATTAAAAAATAAAGGACTCTGGTTCAGAAATAAAGAACGTAATTACTGGGAAACTGATAAGTACATTCTCACAAAACCCCTAAAAATCTGCAAATTAGAATATATTTAAGCAGACTAGTATGATTAATCTCTGCACTCATGACTATACTTCAGCATTACATGGCCAATTTTGTTTCCTCCCAACCTGTACTCACTTCCTCCTTCACTGCTTTTCTTATCCATCTGATAATTTTTAAGCATACCCCAGACATCATATTATTTCTTCTGTAAGTACATCTTACTATATAACCTTAAAGCAACAATCGCATATTAAGAATAAACGTTATCGAGAACAGCCTGGCCAACATGGTGAAACCTCGTCTCTACCAAAAATATAAAAATTAGCCACGCATGGTGGTGGATGCCTGCAGTCCCAGTTACTCGGGAGGACTCGGGAGGCTGAGGCAGGAGAATCGCTTGAACCTGGGAAGGGGAGGTTGCAGTGAGCCGAGATTGCGCCACTGCACTCCAGCCTGGCCAAGAAGAGCGAGACTCCGTCTTACCAAAAAAAAAAAAAAAAAAAAAACAGAGAGAGAGAAAAGAAACGTTAATCTAAGTGTTTCGTTAGCAAATGCCTGGATCTCAGGCCTAGAACTTCTTTCCAAATAAATTATTCTCTTCATTGCAAGGTGATCCAAACTCCCAAGTCATACTTTTATCTTTTCTAATAGAAAATAATTCTTAGCTTTTAGGCTAAGCAGTTAATATTTATAAGTCACTGGAAATTCAAGAGCTCATGTACATATACTAAAAAAAGGATGCTAAGATCTTTTTCTTTCTGGAATAAAAAGAAAACTGAATAGGGAATCAATCAACTTCACCAGATAAATATACTTCAATGTCTATAAATGGAAATCTTTTATTATTTTAATTGAGGAAACTTTCCATCTCTTTGGGCTTATCTTCTGTCTCTAACATTTCAACTGACTTCTCTTGAAAAAACTCTTTACTCAGAACTCAGAAGCATCTAAAGTCTACATGAAAGAAAAACACACTTAACTTACACAAACTTTAAAAATCCTCCTCTCTGACTTTAACAACTCAAAAGTCAATGTGGTTTAGAGACGTGGGAATAATTTAGAAATCAGAGGTAAATTTTTAGAATGTTAAATAACAGATTCTACTACACTAAGGTGTACTTGGAATCACTGGAAAACAAAAACAAGCCAATGCATTATTTTAAAAACTACCATTTTAAACCACGATTAAAGAGACTGTGATCAAGATGAGTATTTTCAACCCAATACCTGTACACCTTGATTTAGCTTTCTGTATTAGCATCATCTGTTTCTTGGCAAACTTGATGAGGTCTTCTTTGGGCAATGTTTCCAGCTGAAAGATGTGGTCATGTTACCAACTTGTTATAACTCATGTTTCTAGTATACCACAAAAAAGAAACAATGTCTGCCAGAAAACAAAAACATTCTACAGAATAAACCTTTATGCCAACCGCATACTTCGTTCCACATTTTTTTTTTTTTTGAGACAGAGTCTCGCTCTATTGCCTAGGCCGGGTTGCAATGACACGATCTTGGCTCACTGCAACCTCTGCCTCCCAGGTTCAAGCAATTCTCCTGCCTCAGCCTCCCAAATAGCTGGGATCATAGGCGCCCGCTACCACGCCCGGCTAATTTTTGTATTTTTAGTAGAGACGGCGTTTCACCATGTTGGCCAGGCTGGTCTCAAACTCCTGACCTCAGGTGATCCGCCTGCCTCGACCTCCCAAAGTGTTGGGATTACAGGCATGAGCCATCGCGCCCGGCCACATTTTTTAAAATCAGCAAATGCAACGTCAATTCTGTAATTGCTAAGCAACTACTAAAAATTTGTTATGCAACTACTATGAAACGTAAAAACCAGGCCATATGCTCTTATAGCTAATGTTACAGGTTGACATTGCTAGCTTTTGATTTAATTGTAAAATTAGTGGGTTGGAGCTAATGCTACTTAAAATTCCTTGGAGCTGTAAAATTATTTCATTCTATTCAAGGCTGCAAGTCTTTGGTACAAGAAAATTTAAGCATAATTACAGCAGCAAGATGAACCGGGTAACATTCAGGCTTTAATTAAAAAATTGGGCTTCACCACTTGAGAAAATTGCTTAAGCCTGTGGTCTCAGGTTTCTCATCTGTAAAAGGAGGGTAACAACAGTACCTATATCTCATGGTTATCATGAAGCTTAAATGAAGGAACTGAGTGGTTAGGCAAGTGCCTGAAATTTAGCATGCAAACAATAAACCTTAGCAATAAACCACTATCGTTTAGAATGATTGAATGTTAAACATTGCACAGGGCCATAAAACTGGACTAATTAAACTCTCTGGCAGTGTAAAAACTGGAGCCCACAGATCAGAATCCCTTGATTCCTACCCTATGTCACTGCTCCTTCCACTACACCACTATATAAACCTTCTTAGACTGCTTTATGTTCGAAAAATAGCAGGATCTCCCAGCAGTGCTAACCAGGAAGTAAACAAAAAGTTTTTCTATATCTGGGTGGGCGGGGGAGAAAGAAACAGGAAATGGATGGGTGACAGCGTACACTAAAATTGAGATCCCTTGGAGCAACGCTACTTAAAAAAAAAACAGCGCCCCCCTTCCCCGTGCCAAAGTTTTCCAATTCATCACCCTTCCACTCTTCAGGGACCCCGCTATTCAAGTATTCTTTCCACCTTAGATTTCCCGGTCCCAGGGGTAGCTGGTGAAGCTACCCCATCTTGAACAGGATCCTGCAAAACAAAATCAAACCCAGGTGTCAGAAGAACTCTTTTCCTAATTCCACACGGAACGCGTAGAACCCTTACAGGGAAAAACCTTCTATGGAATCAAGTGGCGGAAGGCCTTGTGAAACAGAGAATGAGGGCGGACAGAGGCGGTCGCTGTGGCAAATCATATACAAACGGGCTCTACGGGGGCAGGTAACCGCCAAGGATGGAGTTTAGGAAAGATGGGGAGGCGACGGCAGCGCGGGCTTCGGGGCACCGAGAGGGAGACTACCGCGCCCTCCCATCGGGCCCACTCCCACATCCCAAATCGCGGCGCGGAATGCTTGATGGGAGGCAGTGGGCCCGACCTGAGTTACGTCCATCTCCGCCAGCCCGCCGCCGGCCCGCAACCAGCCGCCGCCACCGCTGCACTTCTGTTTGCGCCAGCCTCTGACGTAGGCTCGACTGCAGGTCAAAGGTCGCGCTCTCCGGGCGGCCCGCCCCCCCCGTCTCCACAGCTACAGCTCGGCAGCACTTCCGCTTCCGTGTCTGCGTCAGGGAGAAGGTTCCCCGCGCGGCGCTAAGGGTGGAGTCCGTGTAGACGTTCTACCTGATGCTCGACCCCTGGGCCTGCGGGTCACGGAGTAGGTGTGGGTCCCGCCACTGCTGGTTATTGGCATTGGAACGCGGGCCGATTATCCCTTGGGGCCTTGGGCCTCAGTTTCCACGTTTGTAAAATCTTGTGAGAGTAAGGAGAGCATTGGATTGGAGGACAGGTCCCTCAGTCCCTCAAAGGTGTCTGCTAGCCTGCGGGACCTACAGCTGCTTCCGGGAGGCTCCTTAGGCATTTGTGGCCTGCATGGTGCCCGGGAGCTCCGTGACTCACAGGTCAGGGATGCAGTGGAGGGCTTCCCTGAGGAGGCATTTCTTGACTCTGGAGGCTGTGAGGAGGTCACTGGACAGCTCTGCCCTGCTGCCGCCCGGTGCTGATGGTGATGTGGTGGAGGCAAGATAGTCGGCCAGGGAGCTGGGCAGCCGTGGGAGGAGACTCTGTAGAGTAGGGGGCCCGAGGCCACCCTTTCCCCGAGGGCACGCCAGAGAATCTGTGGTCGAATCCCGGAGCTGCTGCTGTGTCCTGATTGGCGGTCCAGTGCTCTTGAGAGCCTTTCTGTTAACTGCTGAAGTGGTTTGCTGCACTTTCACCTTCCCATTAATGTTTTCCATACACTCCCATAACTAAGGTAACCTGAAGATAACCCAGTTTCCTGTAGTTTAAATGGCCAAAAGGATGAAGAGGCAGCACACAATATGTATCGAGTAAATGGTAGCTAATTGTTACTAGGTAAAAGAAGTGTTATAAACGAGAAAGAACAACTATTGTGGACATCTACTCTTTGTCTTTGACAGTGTGTATCACCCATGGTGTTTGTAGGATTGGTTCGGGGTGGTGTGTGACCTAAGATGTACAATCAGAAGGTTTGAGACTTCTGTTTAGTATTTTGGTTTAGTGATAATATTTTCTCTTTCTTTGGATGTGATTGAAGAAACATACAGCCCTGATTGCTGTTGGCAGACATCTGCCGCTATGGT
The DNA here is from genome assembly GCF_028885655.2 of Pongo abelii. Classification (NCBI taxonomy): domain Eukaryota; kingdom Metazoa; phylum Chordata; class Mammalia; order Primates; family Hominidae; genus Pongo; species Pongo abelii. The sequence goes on along the minus strand of NC_071997.2, from coordinate 38,850,113 downwards.
AGAAAGCAGCCTGAGGACAAAATTGTTAAAAGGAAAAAAGCAGAGCCCAGGCAGCCCCGGAGGAATGAAGCTGGAGCTCTGATCAGTTATCAGTGAGTCAGTAAATTCCCTTTAAGTGGTCCAGTTAACACTGGGGTTTACGGTTACTTGTAACAGTGTACACATCTATTGGGAGGAAGAGTTTTCCAACTTGAAAAAATCTCTCTCTTAATGAGATGACTAGAGAAAATGTCTGTAAATCTGGACATTGTGCAATGGTATAAAACGGGCAAGTTTCCTACTGGAGTAGAAAAATTTACCTCAGACAACATTTGAAGAAAAGATCTCCTAAGAGCCACCAACATTTTATGGCAGCACATGCTATTAAAGAAGCATTCTCCTTGAAAACTGGCACAAGGTCGAGTGTGGTGGCTCACGCCTGTAATCCCAGCACTTTGGGAGGCCAAGGCGGGCAGATCACTTGAGGCCAGGAGTTTGAGACCATCCTGGCCAACATGGTGAAACCCCATCTCTACTAAAAATACAAAAATAAGCTGGTTGTGGTGGTGCATTGCTGTAGTCCTAGCTACTTGGGAGGCTGAGGCAGGAGAATCTCTTGAACCTGGGAGGTGGAGGTTGTAGTGAGCCGAGACTGCACTGCTGCACTCCAGCCTGGGTGACAGAGTGAGACTGCGTCTCAAAAAAAAAAAAAAAAAAAAAAAAACTGGCACGAGACAAGGATGGCCTTTCAGCATTCCTATTCAACGTAGTATTGCAGGTTCTGGCCACAGCAATCAGGAAAGAGAAATAAAGGGCATTCAAATAGGAAGAGAGGAAGCCAGGCTCCCTGTTTGCAGATGCCATGATCCTATATCTAGAAAACCCCATTGTCTCAGCCCAAAAGCTTCTTAAGCTGATAAGCAACTTCAGCAGTCTCATGATACAAAATCAATGTGCAGAAATTTGTGCAGAATGCATAGCATTCCTATACATTGACAACAGTCAAGCTGAGAGCCAAGTCACAAGTGAATTCATCCACAATTGCCACAAAAAGAATAAAGTACCAAGGAATACAGCTAACAAGGGAAGGGAAAGATCTCTACAAATAAATAAATCAGATGATACAAACAAATGAAAAAATATTCCATGCACACGGATAGGAAGAATCTATCATTGAAATGGCCACACTGCCCAAAGCAGTTTATAGATTCAATACGATTCCTATCAAACTACCACTTACATTATTTGCAGAATTAGAAAAAGCTATTTTAAAATTCATGTGGAACTGGCTGGCCGTGATGGCTCATCCCTGTAATCCCAGCACTTTGGGAGGCCAAGGCGGGCGGATCATGAGGTCAGGAGATTGAGACCATCCTGGCTAACACGGTGAAACCCCATCTCTACTAAAAATACAAAAACAAAATTAGCTGGGTGTGGTGGTGGGCGCCTGTAGTCCCAGCTACTCGGGAGGCTGAGGCAGGAGAATGGCGTGAACCCGGGAGGCAGGGCTTGCAGTGAGCCGAGATCGCGCCACTGCACTCCATCCTGGGTGACAGAGCAAGACTCTGTCTCAAATAAATAAATAAAAATAAAAATAAAATTCATGTGGAGCTAAAAAAAGAGCCCAAATAGCCAAGGCAGTCCTAAGCAAAAAGAACAAAGCTGGAGGCATCATGCTACCTGACTTCAAGCTATATTGCAGAGCTACAGTAACCAAAACAGCATGGCACTGGTACAAGAGCAGACACATTGACCAATGGAACAGAATAGACAACCCAGAAATAAGACCATATACCTACAACTATCTGATCTTCAACAAACCTGATGAAAACAAGCAATGGGAAAAGGATTCCCTATTCAGTAAATAGTGCTGGGATAACTGGCTAGCCATATGCAGAAAACTGAAACTGGACCCCTTTCTTACACTATATAGGAAAACTAACTCAAGATGGATTAAAGACTTAAATGTAAAACCCAAAACTATAGAAATCCTGGAAGACAATCTAGGCAATACTGTTCAGGATATAGGCATGGGCAAAGATTTCATGATGAAGCAATTGCAGCAAAAGCAAAAATTGACAAGTGGGATCTAATTAAAGATCTTCTCACAGCAAAATAAACTATCAACAGAGTAAACAGACAACCTCCAGAATGGGAGAAAATTTTTGCAAACTATGCATCTGACAAAGGTCTAAAAGCCAACATCTATTAGAAACTTTACAAGAAAAAAACCTATTGAAAAGTTGGCGAAAGACATGAACAGATACTTCTCAAAAGAAGACATACATGTGGCCAACAAAGATGAAAAAAGCTCAGCATCACTGATCATTAGAGAAATGCAAATCAAAATCACAATGAGATACCATCTTATGCCAGTCAGAATGGCCATTATTAAAAAGTAAGAAAATAACAGATGCTGGTAAGGTTGTGGAGAAAAAGGAATGCTTATACACTGTTGGTGGGAGTGTAAATTAGTTCAACCATTATGGAAGACAGTATGGCAGTGTGGTGATTCCTCAAAATCTAAAAACAGAAATACCATTTGACAAGCAATCCCTTTACTGGGTATATACCCAAAGGAATATAAATCGTTCTGTTATAAAGACACATGCACATATGTGTTCACTGCAGCACTATTTAAAATAGCAAAGACATGGAATCAACCTAACTGCCCGTCAATGATAGACTGGATACAGAAAATGTAGTACATATACACCATGGAATACTATGCAGCTATTAAAAGAAACAGGATCATGTCTTTTGCAGGAATATGAATGAAGCTGGAGGCCATTATCCTCAGAAAACTAATGCAGGAACAGAAAACCAATACCACATGTTCTAACTTATAAGTGGGAGCTAAATGATGAAAACAAATTGATACGTGGAGAGGAACAACAGACAGTAGGGCCTAGTGGAGGGGTTGGAGGGTAGGAGGAGGGAGAGGATCAGGAAAAATAACTAATGGATACTAGGCTTAATACCTGGGTGATGAAGTAATTGGTACAACCACCATGACACATGCTTACCTATGTAACCTGCATGTCATGCACATGTACCCCTGAACTTAAAAGTTAAAAAAAATAAAAAAATTAAAAAAGTGGATAAATGGTTTCACAGATAGCATTGTTAAAACTCAAAGACTTTGAGCAGCGTTTCAGAAAAGAGGAATTTCTACATTGCTTTTTATATAGCAGGCATTCCATGAATACTTAATTGAATCCATTAATGTATTAAAGGATCAAGTAACAGAACATAAGATCACCAGTCAGTTTTTCCCCAGGTTTTGAATAAGCTTGAAGCTGAAACTTTGGAGTTATTTGTTCTATCTGTTGATACAAATGATGTTATAGCATTTTTTTCCTTTCTGGTATGGAATCTAGTCTGGGATCAGGTATTACATTTGTCATGTCTATTCAGGCTCCTTTAATCTGGAGCACTTACACAGCTTTTCTTGGTGTTTTGTAAAATTATCATTTTCAAGACTGTAATTCTACCCATCTTTTATTTTTTTCAGTCAACATATAGTAGAATGGATTTTCCTTTTGACATGCAGTTCTTTGAATTTTAATACACATATAGACATGTAACCATCAGCACAATCAAGTTACAGAAAATCACTGTTATCTCCCAAACTCCCTCATACTTGCCTGTTTTAGCCACACTCCTTCCATCCCTAATTCCTGGTAACACCATGATCTGTTTTTCATCACTATACTTTTGTCCTTTCATGAATATAACATAAATGGAAATATACAGTATGAACCTTTTGAGACTGGCTTCTTCCACTCAGCAAAATGCCTTTGAGATTCATCCAAATTGTTGCATTTATCGATAATTTGTTTCTTTTTATTGCTAAGTAATATTCCTGGTATGGATGTATGACAATTTGCTTATCCATTCACGAATTGCAGGACATTTTGATTTGTTTCCAATTTTGGGTGATTATGAATAAAGCCACTATAAATATTAATGTACAGGTTTTTGAGAAAACATAAGTTTTTGTTTCTCTAGGGTAAACAGGAGTAGGATTTGCTGGGTTATACAGTAAGTATGTGTTTAACTTTTTTCTTTTTTCTTTTCTTTTTTGTTTGTTTTTGAGACAGAGTCTCACTCTGTTGCCCAGGCTGGCGTGTAGTGGTGAGATCTTGGCTCACTGCAAGCTCGGCCTCCTGGGTTCACACCATTCTCCTGCCTCAGCCTCCTGAGTAGCTGGGACTACAGGCACCCGCCACCACGTATTTTTAGTAGAGACGGGGTTTCATTGTGTTAGCCAGCATGGTCTCGATCTCCTGACCTCGTGATTCGCCCGCCTCGGCCTCCCAAAGTGCTGGGATTATAAGCCTGAGCCACCACACCTGGCCCCTAATCACCTTTTAAAAGCAGCTCAGTAGAGAGAGTAGAGGGCAACCAAGGGATCAGTGGTTCAGAGGGAGAGCATGGCTCCATATTGGTAAACAAGGCATTATATTACATTTTTTTTTGAGCGGAGTGGTGACTGCTTGGGGCTCAAATAAATACATTTCTAATGCTTATGATCCACCAAAATCTCTATGCCCTAATTGCTACACCATTTATTTCAGCTGTATAACATCCCTGAAAAGATAGTCCAGATAGAAAACTGTTTCTAGGCTGGGCATGGTGGCCCACGCCTGTAATGCCAGCACTTCAGGGGGGCCAAGGCATGTGGGTCACCTGAGGTCAGGAGTTCAACACCAGCCTACCCAACAGGGCAAAACCATGTCTCTACTGAAAATACAAAAATTAGCTGGATGTGGTGATGCACACCTGTAATCCCAGCTGCTCAGGAAGCTGAGACAGGAGAATCGCTTAAACCTGGGAGGCAGAAGTTGTAGTGAGCAGAGATCACACCACTCCACTCCAGCCTGGGTAACAGAGCAAGACTCCGTCTCAATCAACAACAACAACAAAAACCAAAAAACTGTTCCTCTGCTTGAAAGATTTACAGAAATGTGAGAAATCCATGCAGAATTGCCTAGTATCCTGTGACCTTGCTAAACCTATTAGTTGTAGATACTGTTTCCTGGATTTTTTTTATGTAGACAATCATGTCACTGTTTTATTGTTTATTTTCCAATATGTATGCTTAACATAGGCTAAGACTTTTAATACTATGTTGAATAGGAGTGTGAGAGTGCATATTCTTGCCTTGATCTGATCCAAAGGGAAAAGGATTCAGTCTTTCACTGTGAAGTACAATGTTAGCTGTAGGTTTTTTGTGGATGCCCTTCCTTTATCAACCCTCTGCATCTGCAATTAAACCCTCTGCTTTTATAACAACATCTGTCTTTATTATGAAAATTAAATGCAGGTCTGGTGAAATAAAAGTGAGTAAATAAATAAACATAAATGAATAAATACAAAGTGCCTGGACCCACTACACTTCTGGAAGTGCTCTTGTTCTTGTCCTTTCACCTTTGTCTCACTAAGTGGCCCATTCCTTCTACTTTGTATACTCTTAGATGACATTCTAATTACATTTAAGTCTTTAAGTGTGGCCCAAAACATTATGGTCTTGTTTATTTAGGGCCTCTGTCTCACTGGGGTAACATGGCCAAGGAGGCCACATTTTTTTTATCCATCCATCCATCCATCTATCCATCCATCCCTCCATCTCTCTATCTCTCTACATTCCCAAACATATATACACCCATATATATTCATCTATCTTCAATAATCGACAATTTAGAACTAACCTTGTTTCACTTTTACTCATATCTACTACTCCCCCTAATTTTCCTATATTATTTTAAAATAAATCTAAAACATCATGTCATTTCATTTATAAATATTTCTGGATGTATTGCTAAAAGACAGAGACACTTTTTAAGAAGTAGAACAATACCACTGTCACATAAATAACAGTGATTTCTTTATATAATCACATGTCCAATCGCTGTCCACATTTGCCAGATTTTTATTTTTTTTTTGAGACAAAGTCTTGCTCTGTCACCCAGGCTGGAGTGAAGTGGCCTGATCTCGGCTCACTGCAAGCTCCGCCTCCCAGGTTCACGCCATTCTCTTGCCTCAGCCTCCTGAGTAGCTGGGACTACAGGTGCCCGCCACCACGCCCGGCTAGTTTTTTGTATTTTTTTTAGTAGAGACGGGGTTTCACCGTGTTAGCCAGGATGGTCTCGATCTCCTGACCTCGTGATCCACCCTCAGCCTCCCAAAGTCCTGGGATTACAGGCGTGAGCCACCGTGCCCGGTGCTGCCAGATTTTCTTAACAAAATATTCTTCTAGAGTTTGGTTGGTTGATTCAGGATTTTAAACAAGGTCCATACAATGACTGTCTCATCCTCATGAGCAGCCTGCTCTGAATTGTGTCTCAGAATGTACTGCCTATTCTGCACCTAGTTTTTTAAAAAAGGTCCAGGCCGGGCACGGTGGCTCCTGCTTGTAATCGCAGCACTTTGGGAGGCAGAAGAGGGCAGATCATCTGAGGTCAGGAGTTAGAGACCAGCCTGGCTAATATGGTGAAACTCCATCTCTACAAAAAAAATACAAAAAAAATTAGCCAGGTGTGGTGGCCGGCACCTGTAATCCCAGCCACTGGGGAGGCTGAGGCAGGAGAATAACTTGAACCCGGGAAGCAGAGGTTGCAGTGAACCAAGATCATGCCATTAAACTCCAGCCTGGGCAACAAGAGCAAAACTCCATCTCAAAGAAAAAAAAAATCCATACTATCCAATTGAATTAATGTCTCTTGAGTCTCTTAATCTGAAGGTTCCCCCCCTTTATTTTTTTATTCCTTGCAATTATTAAGGAGTCATTCGCCCCAGAGACTTTTTACCATTGGATTTTGCTGATTGTATTCTTACAGTCTCATTGACCATGGCACCTTTCTCACAGTATTCTCTATAAATTACTGGTTAAATTTAATGGCTTTACCAGACTCAATTTGTGTGATGCGTGTGTGTGTGCGTGTGTGTAAAGAAAACTTCATAGATGATAATGTAATTCCATCAGGAAATGGATAAAATCTGTAGTCTTGTGAAGTGAGCAGTAACTGATGATCGTTGCCGGGATCTATTAATTCATCAGGAGTCACAAAATGGTAATTTTCTGATCCAATCTTTTTAATTAATTTATTAGCTGAGATGCTTCTCTAAGGATAAACCTCTTCTCATTAACAGTTACATTGTCCTGAGGATTAGTATTTGACTCTCATTTTACTTTTACTTACAGTTTTAAAAGTGATGGATTTCAAAGCAATTCTCCAAAAGTGGCCAGATTTTTTTTTTTTCAGAATCATTCAACATTGATGGGTTTAAAATTATTTGATGAGTGCCAATCTATTTCAGCTCTTATCCTTCCCAGTGTTGAAATTGTCCCATTCTTGGCTTATAAGAGGGAGCCACTTCAAGTTGGCTCTGTAGTTGGCCATGTCCTTTTACATAGACCCTTGGTGTTTAACTCTCAAGGTTGGATTGTACTTTAGAAGTCAGCTGCTTCAATCTCCCTTCTCTTCTCATTTCTGCTTGCCATTCGAAGAGGCATCCTGAGGCCCCCTAATTAAATTTTTTTTTTGAGACAGGGTCTCACTCTGTTGCCAAGGCTGGAGAGCAGTGGCACAATCATGATAGTCTTAACCTCCCAGGCTCAAGCAATCCTCCCACCTCAGCCTTCCAAGTAGCTGGGACTACAGGCGTGCATACGCCATCATGTCTGGCTAATATTTTATTTTTTATAGAGTCAGGGTCTCAATATGTTACCTAGGCTGGTCTCTACCTCCTGAGCTCAACTGATGCTCCTGCCTTGGCCTCACAAAGTGTTGGAATTACAGGCATGAGCCACCACTCCTGGCCCCTAATTGTGTATTTACAGCTAACTTCCTTCTTATGCTAATTGATATGGATATTGCCCCAACACAACAATCATTTCTAGTTGACTTTAGAATATTTTTGTGTTTATGAGCTTTCTCTAAGGTGGGCTTAGGGCTACACACTTAAGTTTGAGTCAACAGCATGTGTGTGTGTGTGTGTATATGTGTGTGTGGGTATATGTGTATATATATGCAAAGTGTGTGTATATATACATATATACACATATATATACACATATATACACATATATATACACATATATATACATATATATATACACACATATATATACACATATATATATACACACACACAATCCCTAAGTATACATTGTTATTAATGGTCCAAATTACTTTAATGCCATGCAAAGTAGTTCCTCAAGTTAAGAGCAACTTACGGTAGACTCCTATTTCAATTAATAACTTGAAAAAATCCCTTGCAATAAAATAGCAGGTTAACTAGATACTACACACATTCCAATCCTGTAAAAGTTTCTCAGAGAAACATTGTTAGATATAATTACATTCCAGGAATTTGGCTACATGAATAGCTACAGAAGAGTTGATGTTCTTACAGTAGAACTCTCTTTTTCTCATACTTGAAATCAAAAGGAACCTTTCTTTTCTTCCTTTGATCTTTCTTCCCTCGCCAGCCCTCCATTGCACTTGGTTGGGTAACAGGGTCCATGAATTGCAGCTACAGGTAGGGCAGCGTCTCCTGGGAATCCCCAGGGAGATGAGGGTCAGCACACCCCTAAGCTCCAGGTCACCAGCGGCCTCCTCACACAGCTCGAGCTCACCCCCATCTGCCTTCCTGGTTGTCATTGGACAGGGATTTTATTTTCTGAGTTGATGGAGGCAGGTGTAATGTTCTTGACCATCGTATACCTTCTGTTGTTGTTCCTCTTAAGGAAGAAATCATTTATTTCTTCCTTCACTAGTTATAGTAAGTGCTGAAATCTTCTAAATATCACCTTTCATACTTTAAGTAAAGAATGAATATTTATGAATTGATTGTGAGTACTCTGAGATCTTCTGATATTCATAAACCTATAGGAAAGATCTGCTTTATATTTCACATTCTCTGGACTGCAGATAAGTTCACATTTTAAAGATGTATATTACCTTAATGAGCAGAACTATGACCTGTTTAACGAATATGTTTCTTTACAATTGTAAAAGTAACACAGGTTCTTTGTAGAACACCTGGAAAATATAGGAAAATTCCAAAAAGAAAATAAAAATCACCTTGAACCATTTATGGAAATAGAAAATAGGAACAATGTTAATAACAATGTCAATAATATGTGCTGTGCTGCTCACATTGTATAGTAGATGGAGACTGCTGTATGTTAACGAGCACTACTGAAACCTAATATAATTTGAGCAAGTTGCAGGGTCTTGCCTAAGTAAAAATAGCTTCTTTACCAGTTTGGAATGGTGCCAACATTCCATTATCTCCTGAAGAGCTACATTAAAAGGCACCTGTTGCTTAGGGAGGGTCTGGAGAGACACCTGATCTTTTTTTTGTTAGTTCACTAGCAAGTTTTATTTCAGAAAAATCAATCCTTGGCTCTTCAGTGCTTCGATTATAACTCTTAAGGTAAGCATGGAAAAACTTCATTTACGTTGTATTTTTTTTTCTTTTTTCTTTCTGTCTTTCTTTTTTTTTTTTGAGATGGGTCTTGCTTTGTTATCCAGGCTGGAGTGCAGTGGCATGATCTTGGCTCACTGCAACCTCTGCCTCTTGGTTTCAAGTGATTCTCCCGCCTCAGCCTCCTGAGTAGCCGGGACTACAGGCAAGTGCCACCACATCTGGATAATTTTTGTATTTTCAGTAGAGACAAGGTTTCACTACCTTGGCCAGGCTGGTCTTGAACTCCTGACCTGAAGTGATCCACCTGTCTCAGCCTCCCAAAGTGCTAGGATTACAGGCATGAGCCACCACACCCGGCCCATTTATATTGTATTGATGTAGCTAAAAGATAAGTCATATGTTTTAATTTACTTTTAATATACTTACTACTTACAAGTGAATGTAGTTCTGACCTAACCTATTGCCTCTTATTATACAGGATAAGAAACTGAGCCAGAATTTAAGGTACTTGCTAAGGTCCATAGTATGATTAGGGGTAGAGCCAGTACCAGAACTGGGGATTTTTTTTTTTTTTTTTGAGACGGAGTTTCGCTCTTGTTGCCCAGGCTGGAGTGCAATGGCACAATCTCGGGTCACCACAACCTCCGCCTCCCAAGTTCTAGCAATTCTCCTGCCTCAGCCTCCTGAGTAGCTGGCATTACAGGCATGTGTCACCATGCCCAGCTAATTTTTGTATTTTTAGTAGAGATGGGGTTTCACCATGTTGGTCAGGCTGGTCTCAAACTCCCGACCTTAGGTGATCCACCTGCCTCGGCCTCCCAAAATGCTGGGATTATAGGTGTGAGCCACCACGCCCGGCCAGAGCAGAAGATTCTTGACCCTCAGTGCAATGCTTTCTCCTCCATGACTCAAAAATATTATCTACCTGGTATTATACTGTAAAGCCGCATGAACATGCTGCAGCTAGCCAGCATTACTTTTTAATTTATAAAGTAAATTTTTATAACAATATTGAAAACAAATGTTCATGAGTTTTAGATGTTCATACTGGTGATGCAGGATTTTTTGCTCCTTAGCCCAGCTAATCTGGGTTCTTTTCTCATGACCAGGAAGAATTAGGCATGCAGCCACATTGAAGGATGAGGAGAGTGGAATTTATTAAGTGAAAAGAAAGCTCTCAGCAAAGACAGGGGTCCTGAGAGCAGGTTTTCGCCTCCCAAATTGAATACCAGGGCTACCACACATGAGTTGAAGAGGCCAGGCTCCTCCCCTGCATAAGGTGCAAATTCCTGGTGGCTCCACCCTATTCCCCCAGTGCATGTGGGCCTCCAGTCCACTGTGGGCATGCCCAGGCAAGCCCTCTGTGCAGTTCCCTTATCTGCACAAAACATCTGGTGTAAACCCTTCTGTGGCTGGTCAGAGATTCTCTGGGGATCCTTCCCTATCTGCTCAGGCATTTGGCTATCTCCTGCCTCTATCACTGGTGAATCTGGTTTCTGCTTTAAGTCAGGATAAACTTCTGTACCTTTAGTTTATTAGATTATATAATTATTTTATTTGTTTGCTAGGGCTTCTGTAACAGAGTATCACAGACTGGTTGGCTTACACAACAGAAATGTATTGTCTCACAGTCCTGGAGGCTGGAAGTTCAAAGGTGTTGGCAGTGCTGGTTCCTCAGAGGCTGTGAGGAAAGGATCTGTTTCTGGCCTCACTCCTTGGCTCACAGATGGCTGTCTTCCCTTTGTTTCTCTTACCATCATTTTCCTTCTATGTATGTTTTTGTGGCCAAATTTCACCTTTTTTGTAAGGACTGCAGTTACATTGGATCAGGGTATACCTTAATGACCTCATTTTAAGTTGATTACCTTTGTAAATACCCTATTTCCAAAAGGTCACATTTTGCGGGACTGGGAGTTAGAACTTTAAAATACGAATTTGGGGGATGGGGCACAATTCAGCCCATAGCAGTTATTTTAAAAAGGCACATATAACTGACTTTCAGCCTATGAGATTCAGGAAAATCATGCCTCTAAGGAAACAAGGGAGGAAACAGAATGATGAAGCCAAAGAGCAGCAGTGATAATGAAACTGACCCAATAGTCCCATAGATAGTATTTTTGATAAACATAGAAATGGACCTTCTGGTCTTAAAGCTTGAAACTTACATTTGTTTTATCTGAGTTCCTTCCTCAGGAAACTACCTTTAGGCCTCTCAAAAAAGTATCAAAAAACTGAAACTTACCAGATCACCACATCCTGACAATGAGATGGTGGACCCCTCATTCATTATGATTGCTTCCTTGCCCCTCCCTAGTTCTTATTTCCTTACACATTGTTACATGTCTTCCCTGTAGTATACACTCCTAATTTTAGTCAGTCAGAGAAATGGATTTGAGAATGAGCTCCCATCTCCACAGCTGCAGCACCCAATTAAAATCTTCTTCCTTGGCAATACTCATCATCTCAGTGATTGGCTTTCCATGTGGTGAGCGGCAGGACACAGACTTTCCCCTGGTGTTTCTGTAACAGACTGTGGTTCCCTGATTGGGAACGTGTTGCTCTGGGCTTGGCTGCTAGGGCCGAGAGTCTCAGAAGACCACCTAAATGGCTGCCCATCCAATTTTCACTGGAGGTGAGTTTCCATCTCTCTCTGGCCCTGATATTGCCGGCCCCAACTGCGTTCCTGATTTCCTAGGATGAACTGCCTTTGAAATTTCACATCTACATCCAGATAGGTGAGTGTCCTTTGTGGGCCCAGAAAGCAGGATCTGCTCCTCCTAATTTGGGAAATTTTAAGCTGAATTTCCATTTGTAGGTTGAACAAGGCCAACTGACAGAGGGAGAAGCATTCTGACAGTTTCAGTTTGGACATTTTTGGGGGCTTCTTTGTAACTGTGTGTTTTGTGTCTGGGCAAGTGAGTGTCTTTTGTGGATACCAGACAATGGGATTACTTCCTCTTAATTTGAGAATTTTTTTTTTTTTTGAGACGGAGTCTTACTGTGTTGCCTAGGCTGGAGTTCAGTGGCATGATCTCGGCTCACTGCAAGCTCTGCCTCCCCCCGAGTTCACGCCATTCTCCTGCCTCAGCCTCCTGAGTAGCTGGGACTACAGGCGCCAGCCACCACACCCGGCTAATTTTTTGTATTTTTGGTAGAGACAGGGTTTCACCGTGTTAGCCAGGATGGTCTCGATCTTCTGACCTCGTGATCCGCCTGCCTTGGCCTCCCAAAGTGCTGAGATTACAGGCATGATCCACCGCGCCTGGCCAATTTGGGAAATTATGAAGGAATTTTTGTTTGCAGGTTGACCACGCCCATCTCATGGAGAGAGGAAACACCCTGCCTGTTTCAGTTTGGACGCTTCTGGGACTTGTTTGTTCCTGTTGCAGTTGAATTGTGTTTTGGTCATTGTTTGTGTGTTTGGTATCATCATGGGAAACTAGAATTCAGTAAACTGATATGCTTTTGTAATACTGTTTGGCCCCAATATTCTTTGGAATCTAGAGTTGAGTGGGAAAGTGGACCATGTATTCCGGCTTTGATTTTGCTATTCTAAACAGGATTGGGCCTAATTGGTAGATTCCAGGTGATGTTCTTCTGTAGTGCTGTTTGGCCCTGGTGTTCTTTGGAGTCTGGGATGTATGGCCTTTAAAAATCCAATTTCCATGGAGACTGCTTTACCCAAAATTTTGGTTTACAGGCTTCATTGGATTACCTATTGGGGCTAATAGAGTTCAGCCATGTGAACATGTTTGTAGACTGTTGAGTTTGTATTGCTATCTCATGGCTAGAGTTTCCAAATAAAAGCCACTGGACCTTTATGTGTGTATACATGTCTAGATGTGTTTTTGTGAATGTTTATTTATTTATTTGAGACAGAGTCTGTCTGTTACCCAGACTAGAGTGCAGTGGCACAATCTCGGCTCACTGCAACCTCCACCTTCTGGGTTCAAGTGATTCCCCTTCCTCAGCCTCCTGAGTAGTTGGAATTACAGGTGCCCACCACCACGCAAACTAATTTTTGTATTTTTAGTAGAGATGGGGTTTCATCATATTGGCCAGGCTGGCCTCAAACTCCTGACCTCACGTGATCTGCCTGTCTTGGCCTCCCAAAATGTTGGGATTACAGGCATGAGCCACTGTGCTTGGCCTGAATGTACATTTATTAAGTTATATGTTGTGTCTATCAAATTGTCTTATAAATAGGAGTAGTCATAAATAAATAAGTCCAAAGTATTTTTCAAATTCACATGACCTAAATAAATCTTTACTAAGCTAGCTAGATGGCTTTCAAATTATTGGTACAATAAAAATAGAAATGTCTTCAGAATTGTCAGTATATGTTTTTGTCTGAGTTTTATATTTGTCTCTGCTAGATATTTTGAGATATCAGGGTTTTGCATAGAAGGCTGTAAAACTATAAACCTAGTCAAAGCAAAATGATCTTGGTTGGTGTTCTTGCTTTGACAAATGAGACTAATGTTGTTAGCTGAATCTTCTGAGTTATTGACAAAAATACCTATGTTTTTAACTTTGAGACTCTTACTTAGGTGAGCACCTGATGTTCACTGACTATTAAAAAGTGGTTTACAAGGAAATAACTTTACATGACGGTGTCTAATATTTTAGTTTTCAGAACTAATCTAGATAAACTGTTAAAAATGAAAGAATTGAGTACATATAAATGGGAAACTTGTTTTAGGTAAACTTTTTGTGTAATTTAAAATCTTTAAATTATTTTTGATGCTTATTGGATGCTTATTGGATACCTGGGTCATTTGCAATTAAGAAAAGATTATGATATGGGAAAATACATTTCTAAAAATTGTGTAATTGTTCTCCTCTGTAAAGTGCTGATATCTGATATTTCAAGGAAATTTTCAATAAAATTTAAGGTTACTAATGATCATAACTATAGTTAATATATAATTCTTTATATAAAATGTGCCATAAAGATGTGTTGTTAGAAAAAGAATAATTTTGTCTAATTCAGAAGTTATCTAAAGGTTAATTCAAATTATGGACTTGCAAAAAGTTATTTATAAAATAAGGTAGTAAAGAACCAGTAAATGGGTGAGAGAGATGTGAAGAAAGTTATGGATATGAAGATGTATGTTTGGTAAGGAAAGTTATAAAGAAAAGAGAAGAATTTTGTATGAGAAAGGATCTTGTATGGTGAATTTTTGTCCTAAAATAAAATGACTGGTTATTAAAAAAAAAAATTGGCTGGGTGCAGTGGCTTATGCCTGTAATCCCAGCACTTTCGGAGGTGGGTGGATTACAAGATCAGGAGATCGAGACCATCCTGGCTAACACGGTGAAACCCTGTCTGTATGAAAAATACAATAACAAAATTAGCCAGGTGTTGTGGCATGTGCCTGTAGTCTCAGCTAGCTGGGAGGCTGAGGCGGGAGAATGGCGTGAACCCTGGAGGTGGAGCTTGCAGTGAGCTAAGATCGCACCACTGTACTCCAACCTGGGTGACAGAGCAGCAAGACTCCGTCTCAAAAAAAAAAAAAAAAAAAAAAAAAAAAAATTTAGGACAAAACAGAAAGTCCAAACATCATAGGTGGTCTGTGTAAGTCATACCCGGTTTTCTTACTACTTCTCTGTATGTCTATATTTGTGCACATACAGAGAAAATGGAAAGTTGAAAAAGTTTAGATAATATTCTTTAAAACCTGATAGAAAATTGGAGAAATTTGGCTAATTAACATAGCATTTAAACATTTGTTTAAATGCTCTTAGTTTAAAGCTCAGTTAAATGCTGTTGTTTAAAGCACTTAGTTTTGATGAAAATAAAGTAAATATTATGAAGAAATACATTTGCAGTTTGGCAATTCTTTTTTAATATAGTTAAGCATGAAGCAAGATTTAACATGGAGCCAGGTTTAACATGGAGCCAAATTTCACATAAATATTTGCATTGCTTTGTTTTACACTGTATAGATAGTACTAGCACTAAAATACTTACTGGTCATGTGTCTAAAGTGAATTTCTTAATTGTACAAAATGTACAGTGGTATTGGTGGACTTAAAGACATTAATTTACATACCTGGAACAAAATATCTACCTTGTGTGTGTTTGGGGGGGTTTTATTTGGCTCTAGGTAACACTTTAGCTTCCAAAGTAAACTGAGTAGGAGAAAAACTTGGGGTTGGTTTCTTGTTTACTTGTTTTCACTTCTAATTTTCATTTATTTGCTCTTTTTTTTGGGTTTTATATATACATGTATAAAACCATTGATGTTTTTTAGTTTCTAATGGAATGCTTTTATTTGGCTTTATGAATAGCCATTTTGTTTCCTGTGCATTTGTAACAATTCATTATTTGTTCTGTTTATCTAGAATTCCTAAGCTACAGTTGTCAAGCCTGGAAAAATTGGTAGAGCACACCAGCCATTTAAAATTTGCTTGTTTTTTCTTACCACTAATGATCTAGAGAGCTACAAGAGCTTTAAGGTTCCTGGAAAAAGTAAAACAAAAGACTTAAGTTCTGAACAGAAATAGTACATTATACATTTTGTTATTTGGAAAGTAGATGAGAGCAGAAATATTTAAATGGTGTTTACTTCCAAGGTAATTCTCTTCAATCGATAACTTGAGTTGGTTTCAGATCTTATCCTTTAATGAGGAAAAACTGATATGGATACAAAGTTTTAAGGTTCAGAAAAATTGGCCTTATCTTTAAGGAAATTATGTTGATTGGGATTTCTCTCAAACTACTTTAGTTGTGTTGAACATTATTAAAATTGAGTGACATTCACTTGGATTAAGTAGTAATAAAAGATGTGAGACTTTCTACTGATTTGTGATCCCAAGCCATTTATCACTGATGGGCCTTCCTGTGTGTACTTGGAAACACAATGTGTATAAGGGTTGCACTGATCTGAAGATTTTTGGTTATGAAAGTTACCTAATCAGTTATCAGTACTGTATCTAGAAACTAATCTTGGGAAATGTGTGATGATGCTCTTTTAAAATAGCTGAGAAGAAATTATTGTGTGCTCGTTCTTACTTTGTCCCTGTTTTGTTGTACAATATTTAAGTGAAGGAAGAGTATTTATTCTTACTGAATTTTCAAAACTGATATTTGTGCTTACCATTTTTTTAAAATAGAAAAGTTAGCTGTCTTACTTTGGTAAGTTTGGTATAGAACCTATCACTTTATGATGCGTTTGGTCACAGTTTTGTCACTAGAATACTAGCAATTAGGCCTATGCAATGTGTAACCTAACTACTTTAATACAGTGGTTTGAAGTGCTGCAGGCAGTAACTCCTAAACAACAAATCACATTGTTTTAATTTGTAACAGGTTAGAAAGAATGATATGACTTTCTGTTGTGTAAATTTCCTATTAACTAATCTGTGTGCTGTTAAGTTACAGAGCTTTGACTCCTGGGTCTGAAAAAGTCATTGACCTCTGCTAAATCTTGAGCATTAACACAAGTTGAAGCCTCATCTTAAGTACCAGGAGAAGGTGATTGACCAAATAACCAGTTTTCGTGAGACACGGGGCCAGAAATTAAAATGACTCAATCCCTCTAAGCCCAGGGAGTGTTGTGGAAGAGTTGGACCCACTAGATCATAAGGGCAGATTTTGAGGGATAAGATTAGTTTAAGGTGTTTCTATAAATTAAACATTAATATCAAAAGCCAGTGATGCAAAGCCAGTGTCTGGGACCGTGTGTCAGAATAACAGGGTTTTCCTGGAACATTGATCTGCTCTTTAATAGAAAGTTGTAAAACATTATAAAAGGTTTAGGGAAATCTTACCGTATAGTCAAACTGATTAAAATCAGATACATTTGTTTATAAAGTTTAATTAAAATTAGCTCTAGTGTTAATTATATACCATACAAGGGTAAAATTTTGATTTTCTCTTTTGAACAAAATGTTTGTGTAATATTAATAAGAGATAACAGATTTCATTTACCTTTTGAGTGAACTGCAGGAAGAAAATGGAGTCGGGAGAGACCAGTTTAGTTGGTCTCATGCTGTCTTTATTAGGGCTTATTGTTTGGGAAACAATCTCCTTTTTATCAAATAGAAGATGTTTTTGTATTATAATTTTGGCTAAATGAATGACTATTTTATAGTAACTTGTGATCCTATTTTGAGATATCATGTGTCTTAAACCTTTGATATTTGACAGATTTTCCAATAGCAAAATTTCAAGTTCTAAATTCAGACTTTTTGAACTTACACTACCTGTTCGGATATTCATGTTCCCTGAAGTCCAAGAGAGACAGTAGGCGTACTTGTTATGTTAGAATTATATAGGAAGCATTGTCAAATGTGAGGTGGTATTTAACTTTCTTTGGGTTATATTTATATAGATATGTTGTTAATATGTGTTCCAGGATTGTATCACGTTCCTGAAATTCTGATATGTCTTAACATATTTTGTCAGTAATAATTATGGTTATTATGTCAAATTGTATGCCACAGAAATAACCAAATTTCCTTGTCAACTGTGTCTTTGATTATGGCTATCTTAAGACTTTTGTCATCCACAACTGATGTTTGCTTTGATCCTTTTCAAAAAATTGATATATCAGCTACAGTCCAGGGCTTGTTTCTTTGGAGTAGTTCACAAAAAGGACTCTGAATGGAGGTTTCTGATAAGTTTGGGTGTGCCGTTGGATTTGAGAGAAAACTTTCAGGGCACTAATTGAAAGGCTGATGTGTTCGTAAAGATTGCTAACCCAGTATGAAGCCGAGCAGGAGTTAATTGCGTGGACTGAATTAATGGATGACAGAAATAATTTTGTATGGCTATTTTCCTTTCAAATATTGCTTATTCTTTTTGTTTTGTTTTTCAGAGTCTGGAGAATTTTTTTCTTTTGAGCTATTTATAGCCTGTAAGTATACTTTAAGTATATTGAGTAGAGTATACTTTTATAAACAGAATTTGAGGCATTGTTTAATTTCTCCTGAATTTGTAAACTATTTGTGAATATTGTTAATTGGGAATATGGTTAATAACATGTTTTCTTTTATAATGGGACACAGTTGGAGGAACTGGTTACTTTCTATGGGCCTTGTTTGAAATGGCCTTGTGAGATGTTCCAACAAAGCCAGTTTAGGAGCGCCTATGCAGACAATGATTCTTGCTGCACTTTGTGTGGGTAATCAGGCCAAGTCTATGGGACCGAAGCTTATTTTGCAGGTAGATTGGTCCTGCTGTGATTTGCCTTTGGTGGAATTGTCAGGGGGCCTGGAGAGAGAAGACTGTGTTTCAGAAGAAAACTATAGTATTAGATTAACCTTTGATTCCTGGGTGGCCATGAGGTCACCTGTGGTATAGAGGTGCTCAGGACACCCCTCCTCAGCATGAAACAGTCAGAAAGATTAACGACTAGGTTCCCCATGACTGAGGAATTAATAAATAAAAAGGGGGCATGGACTGACATCAACTTAATAGTGCCAGAGACAGTTTTTTGGATAAACATAGAAATTGACCTTCTGATCATAAAGCTTGAAACTTACTTTGTTTTATCTGAGATCCTTCCTCAGGAAATGACCTTCAGGCCTCTCAAAGTATCAAAGAACTGAAACTTACCAGATCACCACATCCTGACAATGACATTTGGACTCCTCAATCATCATGATTGCTTCCTTGCCCCTCACTAGTTACTGTTTTCTTACACATTGTTACATTTCTTCCCTGCTATATAAATCCCTAATTTTAGTCAATCAGAAAAATGGATTTGTGATTGAGCTTCCATCTCCTTGGCTGCAGCACCCAGTTAAAGTTTTCTTCCTTGGCAATACTCATTGTCTCAGTGATTGGCTTTCTCTGTGGAGAGCAGCAGGACTTGGACCAAACCCCTGGTGTTTTGGTAAAACTAATGTCTGAATGTTTGGGGCAGATTAAGGGGCTGACAGAAGCAGGCCCAGGCACAGCTTGCTGTTAGGCACTCACAAATGGAAGGGCTTTCTTTCCACTCTGTAATCCACCATTTTACTTGGTCCTTCAGATTTAAAAGAGAAGTTACAAAAATGTATATCCTTTTTCCAGATTAATAATTTACTGAATTTGCTTTATCATTCTTTATGTAGATGCATAATTATTTTTTCTAAGCCATTGAGAGTAAATTGCAGACATCATGCTTATTTATCCCTAAACACTTCAGTATGTTTCCTCAAAACATTATTCAATGTAATCATACAACAATCAAAATCAGAAAATCAACATGGATACTGTTATCTAATCTACAGATCTGAAATTCCACTTATTGTCCCACCAATGTCCATTATAATAAAAGGGGAAAAATATCTTTCTGCTCCAGGGTTCAATGCATTTAGTTATCATCTCTTTAATCCCCCCTTTTTTTTTTGAGATGGAGTCTCACTCTGTCTGTTGCCCAGGCTGGAGTGCAGTGGCGCAATCTCAGCTCACTGCAAGCTCCGCTTCCTGGGTTCACGCCATTCTTCTGCCTCAGCCTTCTGAGTAGCTGGGACTACAGGCACCCGCCACCATGCCTCACTAATTTTTTGTATTTTTAGTAGAGAGGGGGTTTCACTGTGTTAGCCAGGATGGTCTCAATCTCCTGACCTTGTGATCCATCCACCTCAGCCTCCCAAAGTGCTGCGATTACAGGGGTGAGCCATAGCGCCTGGCCCTTTTTTTTTTTTTTTTTATTACACGTTAAGTTCTGGGATACATGTACAGAAAAGGCAGGTTTGTTGTATACACTTGCCATGGTGGTTTGCTGCACCCATCAACCTGTCATCTACATGAAGTATTTTTCCTAATGCTATCCCTCCCCTAGCTCCCTACTCCCTGACAGGCCCCAGTGTGTGATGTTCCCCTCCCTGTGTCCATGTGTTCTCAGTGTTCAACTCCCACTTATGAGTGAGAACATGTGGTGTTTGGTTTTTTGTTCCTGTGTTAGTTTGCTGAGAATGATGGTTTCCAGCTTCATCCATGTCCCTGCAAAGGACATGAACTCATCCTTTTTTATGGCTGCGTAGTATTCCATGGTGTATCTGTGCCACATTTTCTTTATCCAGTCTATCATTGATGGGCATTTGGATTGGTTCTAAGACTTTGCTATTGTGAATAGTGCTGTAATAAATATATGTGTGTATCTGAGTTTATAGTAGAATAATTTATAATTTTTTGGGCATATACCCAGTAATGGGATTGCTGGGTCAAATGGTATTTCTGGTTGTAGATAATTGAGGAATTGTCACACTATCTTCCACAATGGTTGAACTAATTTACACTTTCACCAACAGTGTAAAAGTGTTCCTGTTTCTCCACGTCCTCTCCATCATCTGTTGTTTCCTGACTTTATTTTATTTCATTTTTTTTGAGATAGAGTCTCGCTCTGTCACCCAGACTGGAGTGCAGTGGCATGATCTGTGCTCACTGCAAGCTCTGGCTACTGGGTTCATGCCATTCTCCTGCCTCAGCCTCTCGAGTAGCTGGGACTACAGGCACCTGCCACCATGCCTGGCTAATTTTTTGTATTTTTAGCAGAGACGGGGTTTCACCGTGTTAGGCAGGATGGTCTCAATCTCCTGACCTCGTGATCTGCCTGCATCAGCCTCCCAAAGTGCTGGGATTACAGGCTTGAGCCACCGCACCCGGCCATTTCCTGACTTTTTAATGATCACCATTCTAACTGGCATGAGATGGTATCTCATTGTGGTTTTGATTTGCATTTCTGTAATGACCAGTGATGATGAGCATTTTTTCATATGCTTATTGGCTGCATAAATGTCTTTCTTTTGGGGAAATGTCTGTTCGTATCCTTTGCCCACCTTTTGATGGGGTGGTTTTTTTTTTCTTGTAAATTTGTTTAAGTTCTTTGTAGATTCTGGATATTAGCCATTTGTCAGATGGATAGACTGCAAAATTTTTCTCCCATTCTGTAGGTTGCCTGTTCACTCTGATGATAGTTTCTTTTGGTGTGCCAATGCTCTTTAGTTTACTTAGATCCCATTTGTCAGTTTTGGCTTTTGTTGCTATCACTTTCGGTGTTTTAGTCATGAAGTCTTTGCCCATGCCTGTGTCCTGAATGAAATTGCCTACTTTTCCTTCTAGGGTTTTTATGGTTTTAGGTCTTATGTTAAAGTCTTTTTTTTTTTTTTGAGATGGAGTCTTGCTTTGTCACCCAGGCTGGAGTGCAGTGGCATGATCTCATCTCGCTGCAAGCTCCACCTCCGAGGTTCATGCCATTCTCCTGCCTCAGCCTCCCAAGTAGCTGGGACTACAGGTGCCTGCCACTACGCCTGGCTAATTTTTTGTATTTTTAGTTGAGACAGGGTTTCACCATGTCCGCCAGGATGGTCTCGATCTCCTGACCTCGTGATCTGCCTGCCTCGGCCTCTCAAAGTGCTGGGATTACAGGCATGAGCTACTGCACCCAGCCATGTTTAAGTCTTTAATCCATCTTGAGTTGTTTTTTTATAAGGTGAAAGGAAGAGGTCCAGTTTCAGTTTTCTGCATGTGGCTAGCCAGTTTTCTCAACACCATTTATTAAATAGGGAATCCTTTCCCCATTGTTTGTTTGTGTCAGGTTTGTCAAAGATCAGATTGTTGTAGATGTGTGGTGTCATTTCTGAGGCCTTTGTTCTGTTCCATTGGTCTATATATCTGTTTTGGCACAAGTACCATGCTGTTTTGGTTACTGTAGCCTTGCAGTATAGTTTGAGGTCAGGTAGCATGATGCCTCCAGCTTTGCTCTTTTTGCTTAGGATTGTCTTAGCTATGTGGGCTCTCTTTTGGTTCCATATGAAATTTAAAGTAGTTTTTTCCAATTCTGTGAAGAAAGTCAATGGTAGCTTGATGGGGATAGCATTGAATCTATAAATTACTTTGGGCAGTATGGTGATTTTCATGATATTGATTCTTCCTATCCATGAGCATGGAATGTTTTCTCATTTGTTGGTGTCCTTTCTTATTTCCTTGAGCAGTGGTTCGTAGTTCTCCTTGAAGAGATCCTTCACATCCCTTGTAAGTTGTATTCCTAGGTATTTTATTCTGTTTGTAACAATTGTGAATGGGAGTTCACTTATGATTTGGCTGTCTATTATTCGTTTATAGGAATGCTTGTGGTTTTTGCACATTGATTTCATATCCTGAGACTGCTGAACTTTCTTACTAGCTTAAGGAGATTTTGTGCTGAGACAATGGGGTTTTCTAAATACACAATCATGTCTTCTGCAAACAGACACAATTTGACTTGCTCTTTTTCTATTTGAATACACTCCATGTCTTTCTCTTGCCTAATTGCCCTGGCCAGAACTTCCAATACTATGTTGAATGGGAGGCATGGGAGAGGGTATCCTTGTCTTGTGCTGGTTTTCAAAGAGAATGCTTCCAGCTTTTGCGTGGTCAGTATGATCTTGGCTGTGGGTTTGTCATAAATAGCTCTTATTATTTTGAGACATGTTCCATCAATATCTAGTTTATTGAGAGTTTTTAGCATGAAGTGGTGTTCAATTTTACCAAAGGCCTTTTCTGCATCTGTTGAGGTAATCATGTGGTTTTTGTCATTGGTTCTGTTTATGTGATAGATTACATTTATTGAACTGCACGTGTTGAAGCAACATTGCATACCAGGGATGAAGCCAACTTGATCGTGGTAAATGAGGTTTTTGATGTGCTGCTGGATTTGGTTTGCCAATATTTTATTGAGGATTTTTGCATCTATGTTCATCAGGGATATTGACCTGGAATTTTCTTTTTTTGTTGCGTCTCTGCCAGGTTTTTTTATCAGGATGATGCTGACCTCATAAAATTAGTTAGGGTGGTGTCCCTCTTTTTCTATTGTTTGAAAGAGTTTCAGAAGGAATGGTACCAGCTACTCTTTTTACCTCAGGTAGAATTCTCCTGTGAATCTGTCTTGTCCTGGGCTTTTTTGTTTGGCAGGCTACTAATTACTGCCTCAATTTAAGAACTTGTTATTGATGCATTTAGGGATTCAACTTCTTCCTGGTTTAGTCTTGGGTGAGTGTATATGTCCAGGAATTTATCAATTTCTTCTAGATTTTCTAGTTTATTTGCATAGAGGTGTTTATAGTGTTCTTTGTATTTCTGTGGGATCAGTGGTGATATCCCCATTATTATTTTTTATTGTGTCTATTTGATTCTTCTCTCTTTCCTTCTTTATTAGTCTGGCTAGCATTCTATTGTGTTAATCTTTTCAAAAAATTAGCTTCTTGATTTATTGATTTTTTGAAGGGTTTTTCATGTCTCTATCTCCTTCAGTTCTGCTCTGATCTTAGTTATTTCTTGTCTTCTGCTAGCTTTTGAATTTGTTTGCTCTTGCTTCTCCAGTTCTTTTAATTTTGATGTTAAGGTGTTGATTTTAGATCTTTCCTACTTTCTCCTGTGGGCATTTAGTGCTATAAATTTCCCTCTAAACACTGTTTTAGCTGTGTTCCAGAGATTCTGGTATGTTGTTTTTGTTCTCATTGGTTTCAAATAACTTATTTATTTCTGCCTTAATTTCATTATTTACCCAGTAGTCATTCAATAGCAGGTTGTTCAGTTTCCATGTAGCTGAGTAGTTTTGAGTGAGTTTCTTAATCCTGAGTTCTACTTTGATTGCACTGTGGTCTGAGAGACTGTTATGATTTTAGTTCTTTTGCATTTGCTGAGGAGTGTTTTACTTCCAATTGTGTGGTCAATTTTAGAATAAGTGCTGTGTGGTGCTGCGAAGAATGTATATTCTCTTGATTTGTGGTGGAGAGCTGTAGATGTCTATTAGGTCTGCTTGGTCCAGAGCTGAGTTCAAGTCCTGGATATGCTTGTTAATTTTCTATCTCATTGATCTGTCTAATATTGACTGCGGGGTGTTACAGTCTCCCACTATTATTGTGTGGGAGTCTAAGTCTCTTTGTAGGTCTCTAAGGACTTGCTTTATGAATCTGGGTGCTCTTCTATTGGGTGCATATATGTTTAGGATAGTTAGCTCTTTTTGTTGCATCAATCCCTTTACCATTATGTAATGCCCTTCTTTGTCTCTTTTGATCTTTGTGGTTTAAAGTCTGTTTTATCAGAAACTAGGATTGCAACCTCTGCTTTTTTTTTGTTTTCCATTTGCTTAGTAAATACTCCTCCATCCCTTTATTTTGAGCCTGTGTGTGTCTTTGCATGTGAGATGGGTCTCCTGTAAACAGCACACCGATGGGTCTTGACTTTTCATCCAATATGCCAGTCTGTGTCTTTTAAATTGGGGCATTTAGCCCATTTTCATTTAAGGTTAATATGTGTGAATATTAAGGTTAATATGTGTTATGTGTGAATTTCATCCTGCCATTGTGGTGCTTGCTGGTTATTTTGCCTGTTAGTTGATGCAATTTCTTCATAGTGTGGATGGTCTTTACAGTTTTCCATGTTTTTGCAGTGACTGGTACCAGTTGTTCCTTTCCATGTTTAGTGCGTCCTTCAGGAGTTCTTGGAAGGCAGGCCTGGTGGTGACAAAATCTTTCAGCATTTCCTTGTCTGCAAAGGATTTTATTTCTCTTTCACTTATGAATCTTAGTTTGACTGGATATGAAATTCTGGGTTGAAAATTATTTTAAGAATGTTGAATATTGGCCCCCACTCTCTTCTGGCTTGCAGGGTTTCTCATTTTTTTTCTTCATTTCAACCTTGGTAAATCTGACGATTATGTGTCTTGGGTTTTCTCTTCTCGAGGAGTTTCTTAGTGGTCTCTGTATTTCCTGAATTTGAATGTTGGCCTGTTTTGCTAGGTTGGGGAAGTTCTCCTGGATTATATCCTGAAGACTGTTTTCCAACTTGATTCCATTCTCCCTATCACTTTAAAGTACACCAATCAAACGTAGGTTTGGTCTTTTCATATAATCCCATATTTCTTGGAGGCTTTGTTCATTCCTTTTCATTTTTTTCTCTAATCTTGTCTTCACTCTTTATTTCATTAAGTTGATCTTTAATCTCTGATATCCTTTCTTCTGCTTGATTGACTTGGCTATTGATACTTGTGTATGCTTCACTAAGTTCTCATGCTGTGTTTTTCAGCTCCATCAGGTCATGTATGTTTTTCTTTAAACTGGCTATTCTAATTAGCAATTCCTGTACCCTTCAAGTTTCTTAACTTCCTTGCATTGGGTTAGAACATGCTCTTTTAGCTCAGAGGAGTTTGTTATTACCCACTTTCTGAAGCCTACTTCTCTCAATTCATCAAACTCATTATTCCAGTTTTGTTCCCTTGCTGGTGAGGAGTTGTTATCCTTTGGAGGAGAAGAGGCATTCTGGTTTTTGGAATTTTCAGCCTTTTTGCTCTGGTTTTTCCTCATCTTCATGGATTTATCTATGTTTGATCTTTGATGTTGGTGACCTTGAGATGGGGTTTTGGTATGGACATCCTTTTTCTTGATGTTGATGCTATTCCTTTCTGTTTGTTAGTTTTCCTTCCAACAGTCATGCCCATCTACTGCAGGTCTGTTGGAGTTTTCTGGAGGTCCACTCCAGACCCTGTTTGCCTGCGTATCAGCAGCGGAGGCTGCAGAACAGCCAAGATTGCTCCGTGTTCCTTCCTGTGGAAGCTTTGTCCCAGAGGGGCACCCACCAGATGCCAGCTGTAGCTCTCCTATATCAGGTGTCTGTTGACCCTTGCTGGGAGGTATCTCCAAGTCAAGAGGCACAGGGGTCAGGGATCCACTTGAGGAGGTAGTCTGTCCCTTAGCAGAGCTTTAGCACTGTCCTGGGAGATCCCTGCTGTCTTCAGAGCCAGCAGGCAGGAACATTCCAGTCTGCTGAAGCTGCACCCACAGCCACCCCTTCCCCCAGGTACTCTGTCCCAGGAAGATGGGAGTTTTATCTATGAGTCCCTGACTGGGGCTGCTGCCTTTCTTTCAAAGATGCCCTGTCCAGGGAGGAGGAATCTGGAGAGGCATTCTGGCTACAGCAGCTTTGCCAAGGTGTAGTGGGCTTCGCCCAGTTTGAACTTCCCTGTAGCTTTGTTTACAGTGTGAGGAGTAAACCACCTACTGAAGCCTCAGTAATGGCGGATGCCCCTCCCCCCACCAACCTTGAGCATCCTGGATCAACTTCAGACTGATGTGCTGGCAGCGAGAATTTCAAGCCAGTGGATCTTAGCTTGCTGGGCTCTGTGGGGGTAGGATCTGCTGAGCTAGACCACTCGGCTCTCTGGCTTCAACCCTTTTTCCAGGGGAGTGAATGGTTCTGTCTTGCTGGGGTTCCAGGTGTCACTGGGTATGAAAAAAAACTCCTGCAGCTAGCTCGGTATCTCCCCAGATGGCTGCTGAGTTTTGTGCTTGAAACCCATGGCCCTGGTGGTGTAGGCACCTGAGGGAATCTCCTGGTCTGCGGGTTGCAAAGATCATAGGAAAAGTGTAGTATCTGGGCTGGAATGCACCATTCCTCGTGGCACAGTCCGTCAAGGCTTCCCTTGGCTATGGGAGGGAGTTCCCTGACCCCTTGTGCTTCCCAGGTGAGGTGATGCCCCACCCTGATTTGGCTAGCCCTCTCTGGGCTGCATCCACTGTCTAACCAGTCCCGATGAGATGAGCTGGGTACCTCAGTTGGAAATGCAGAAATCACCCACCTTCTGCATTGATCTTGCTGGGAGCTGCAGACCGGAGCTATTCCTATTCAGCCATCTTGCCAGCCACCTCTTTAATCTCTTTAAATCCAAAAAACTTATCTTTCATGTCCTTGACATTTTTTAAGACAACAGGCCTGTAATTTTATAGGGTCTCCCTTAGTTTGGGTGTGCAGGTTCTGTGGTTTTGCCAGCGTTACCAATGAAGCCATGTTGTGTCATATCATGAGGCATATGATGTTGATATATCCTGCTATTGGTGATGTTAGCAGTGACCATTTCATTAGGGTGGTGTCTGCCAGGTTCCTCACCATAAAGTTATGATTTTTTTCCATTATCATGTATAAGTATCTTGTGGGAGATGCCTTGACACTATATAAATATCCATTGTCTCATTAAACTTTCATCTACTAGTTTAAGCATCCCCTGACAATTCTTGCTTGTAACTTATTACTTTTATGGAGAGTTTCGGATACCATCATTACTCCTACATTTATTAGTCATTTTACTGTAAGAAAGAGCTTTCCCTTTCTCTCCCATTTGTTTATTTATTTATAATACTATGAATTCATGGATTCTTATTTTATCCTATGGGTTATAGTCTGGTTATGAATGCTGTTTATTTTGATGTTTAAATTGTACAAGATTTGACCAGGGGAAGACCTTTCAAGCTGGTTCCTGTGTTCTTTTTCATGTCCCCATGGTGGTTAGAGCCTTTTCTCATTTCCTGTCAGAAAAAGATATTCTGGCTAACCTTATATTTTCCCTGCCCCCATTCTAAAATCACCCGTGTCTCCGAGGAGCTCTGGTTCCTGTTGATGGAGTATGGTATTTAGAAATAAGGAGCTGGGGAAGCAGTGTGCTCATTGCCAGTGAGTACCATGGCTTCTAGGCCTTCTCAGCCTAGAAGAGTGAGGACTAGGGAATATATGTATGTGTGTATATACAGGTATGTGTATATATATATATAAAATATATATATATATTTGTGGTGCATAGAAAAGTGGCTTCCCATGTCTTAATCCTGGAACCTGTGAATATATTACCTTACATTCAAAAGGAACTTTGTGGATGAAGTTAAGGGTCCTGAGATAATTACCCTGGTTTATCTGGGTGGGCCTGGTATAATCACAGAGTTCTTATGAGAGAGAGGGAAGAATCAAAGAGGAGGAGAACAGATTCTCTTCTGAGGTCCTTGATTTTAGACTTCTGTCCTCCAGAACTGTAAAAGAATAAATTTGTTTTGTTTTAAACTACTAAGTTTGCGGTAATTTGTTACAGTACCAATAGGAAACTAATTCTGAAGTAGGAGATATGTGTATATGTATGTATATATGTGTGTATCTCTACCTATATAATATATAGATATTTATATAATACACACACTCACACCCACACCCACTGGTATTCACACCCACACCCACTGGTATCTATTTA
Source organism: Pongo abelii (assembly GCF_028885655.2). NCBI lineage: Eukaryota > Metazoa > Chordata > Mammalia > Primates > Hominidae > Pongo > Pongo abelii. Next base: position 38,821,707 of record NC_071997.2, on the reverse strand, counting down.
TCCAGTAAAAACTATGAGTTTCTATTGATACCTAAAATTCCATTTCAACACCACAAGGATTATTCTAACTTCCCCTTTGTGAGAGGAAAAAAAAATACTGAGTTTCTATTCTTTCACTCCACAGTAGCCATCAAGTTGGTGACCAAATGAGTGGGGTTTTTCGCCCACATGCCAAGTAGCAGACACTAGCTAGGTGTCCTGTAATGTAATTGAAATCTGACACTATCTTCCTGGAGATTGCTTTAGCTTCCATAGGTTGGGGGCTCAGTCCCCAAACTGCCCCCTCCTTCAGATACCAGTCACAAGTCCAGGCTCTGGAACTTCTGGCTGATCCACTCCAAGTTGAAGTTCCCCTGACCCTGTTTTCAGGTATGATTAATTTGCAGGAGCTGTTCACAGAACTCAGGGAAACTCACCAGTTCATTATAAAGAAGGATTTTTTTTTTTTGACAGAGTCTCGCTCTGTTACCCAGGCTGGAGTGCAGTGGTGCGATCTCGGCTCACTGCAACCTCTGCCTTCTGGGTTCAGGCGATCCTTGTGCCTCAGCCTTCCTGGTAGCTGGGACGACAGACACGCACCACTGTGCCTGGCTAATTTTTGTATTTTTAGTAGAGACAGGGTTTCGTTATGTGGGCCAGGCTGGTCTGGAACTCCTCGCATCAAGTGATCCATCTGCCTTGGCCTCTCAAAGTGCGGATTTACAGCATGAGCCACTGCCCCTGGACACAAAGGATATTTTAGAGGATACAAATAAACAGCCAGATGGAGATACATAGGGCAAGGTCACAATCAAACTGCAGTAAAATTGTGGATTGAATGGGCATTGGTGATCTCTAGAACTAGGGTCTGGAGTAGTTGCTAAAGTGGATTGTAGAGTAAAGAGAAACGTAAGATTCACAGAGTGCATAACTCAGAAATGAGTAACTACACCAGCTTGTCCTGGCATAAAGACCTAAAAAGTGTTTTTATGTGGATCCCCATGGAAGCCAGTGTGATAGGATACACAGCATCCCTGACAACATTGCTCAAACAAGTAGACTTGGTTTCTTATGATTCTCAATGAAAGCAGTTATATAATGAGTGAAGATGGTGTGGTCCAGATTGTCAGGCTTGTTGTTGTGGTAATTTTATGTGCTATTTTAAGTGTATATATTTATTTTAACTTTTTATTATGGAAAATTTCAAATACATTCAAAACTTGAATGCCCATGTGATGTCTAGTCTTGTTTCATCTGTTGCTCCTCCTCTACCTCCAAGTGCCTTTTTTTCTTTAATAATGTAGAGCAAATTCTGGATATGATGATTATTTCCCTCTTGAGTTCTTCAGCACGTGTCAGGGACTTTACTCATTTCTTTTTCTTTTTATTTTTTTTCTTCAACTTTTAAGTTCCAAGGTACATGTGCAGGATGTGCAGGTTTGTTACATAGGTATACATGTGCCATGGTGGTTTGCTGCACAAATCAACCCATCATGCAGGAATTAAGCTGAGCATCCACTAGCTATTCTTCCTGATGCTCTCCCTCCCCCTGCCCCACTGACAGGCCCCAGTGTGTGTTGTTCCCCCAGTGTGCCCATGTGTTCTCATTGTTCAGCTCCCACTTATAAGTGAGAACATGCAGTGTTTGGTTTTCTGTTCCTGTGTTAATTTGCTGAGGATAACGGCTCCCTGCTCCATCCATCTCCCTGCAAAGGACATGATCTCATTCCTTTGTATGGCTGCATAGTATTCCATAGTGTATATGTACCACATTTTCTTTCTCCAGTCTATCATTGATGGGCATTTGGGTTGCTTTCATATCTTTGCTATTGTGAATAGTGCAGCAATGAACATACTCATGCATGTATCTTTATATAATAATGGAATGATCTGTATTCCTTTGGGTATATACCCAGTAATGGCATTGCTGGGTCAAATGGTATTTCTGCTTCTAGATCTCTAAGGAATTGTTGTACTGTCTTTTACAATGGTTGAACTAATTTATACTCTCACCAACAGTGTAAAAGCATTCCTTTTTCTCTGCAACCTCATCAGCACCTGTTGTTTCTTCACTTTTTAATAATTGCCATTCTGACTGGCATGAGAGGGTGTCTCATTGTGGTTTTGATTAGGTGCTTTACTCTCTCTCTTTTTTTTTTTTTTTTTTTTTTGTGAGATAGAGTTTCGCTCTTGTTGCCCAGGCTAGAGTGCAATGGTGCAATCTCAGCTCACTGCAACCTCCACCTCCTGGGTTCAAGTGATTCTCCTGCCTCATCCTCCCGAGTAGCTGGGACTACAGATGTGTGCTACCACGCCCGGCTAATTTTGTGTTTTTTAGTAGAGATGGGGTTTCTCCATGTTGGTCAGGCTGGTCTTGAACTCCTGACCTCAGGTGATCCACCTGCCTTGGCCTCCCAAAGTGTTGGGATTACAGGCGTTAGCCACTGCACCTGGCCAGGGGCTTTACTCTTAATCATTCTTGTTGTTCGTATTTTGTGGATGAGGAAACAGGCACAGAGATGATTAAGTAAGTTGCCCAAAGCCACAGAGTAATAAAGCGGTTCAGAGACAAAGTTGGTTCAGTTACCATCTGTATCTCCACTGTCATTCTTGATTTCTCCGGCTGGTGTGACCTAGAAAAGCAAGAGTTACACGTGGAGCATTTTAGCTATGATCAAGCACATTGATGTACACTGGATGGAAATAAAGGAAAAAAACATGAACTTCAACTTCTAATACTGTGTCACTTCTAATGTTAGGAGCATCGGCTTCAAATCTTTAAAATCTTATTGGCCTGTTTTACCATATTTTTTATTAGGGCAAGAAAATTTATTGTCTTGATTCTGCACATATAATTTCAGTACAAAATAAATGCATCCATGAAGTTCCTATATATTTTAAAAATCTTGATTTCATTTCCTAATTATAGTTCCTAATAAGATCAAGAACTTCCCCAGGAAGGTGGCACTTGGGCCATGAAGGCAAGGACCATGTCTGCTTTTTTTTTCTTTTGTTTTTTTGGAAATGGAGTTTTGCTCTTGTCACCCAGGCTGGAGTACAACGGGGCTATCTCGGCTCACTGCAACCTCTGCCTCCTGGGTTCAAGTGATTCTCCTGCCTCAGCCTCCCAAGTAGCTGGGATTACAGGTGCCTGCCACCACACCCGGCTAATTTTTGAATTTTTAGTAGAGACGGGGTTTCACCATGTTGGCCAAGCTGGTCTTGAACTCCTGACCTCAGGTGATCTGTCCACCTCGACCTCCCAAATTGCTGGGATTACAGGCATGAGCCACTGTGCCCGGTGCCATGTCTGTCTTATTTGATGTTTCTTCACACCTGGGATGGCCTTACACAGTGCTTTGCACATTGTGGATACTCAGTAAATGTTTGTCCATTAAATGTACTTTATTTATTCCTAACAAGAAACTTTGGTAATTTTGTGATGCCATCTTATCTAAAATTGCATGCATTATTTGTTATTTAGACATAGTTACTTAAACATTACGTTTAATTTAAAAAATGTATTAGGCCCCCCAAAGGGCATAAAAGGAGTAATAGTTAAAAACAATATGGTATATACAATGTAAACTTTTTCTGGGGTGGGGGTGAGAATTTATGAATGAGAGAATGTCCTTGATTGTGAATAGCTGACTGTCTTCTAGATGGTTGCCAGTTGGCAACCTATAGGCAACCTATAATCCCTAGTAGCTGGGATTATAGGCACCTGCCACCACGCCCAGCTAATTTTTTGAAAAATATTTTTAGTAGAGACAGGGTTTCACTATGTTTCCCAGGCTGGTCTCGAACTCCTGACCTCAGGTGATCCACCTGCCTCGGCCTCCCAAAGTGCTGGGATTACAGGTGTGAGCCACCGCGCCTGGCCTATTCTTGCATTTTTTCTAGAGATGAGGTCTGTCTCCCTATGTTGCCCAGGCTGGCCTCAAACTCCTGGGCTCAAGCAATCCTCTCTCCTCAACTGTCCCAAGTGTTAGGATTACAGGCATGAGCCACCATGCCTGGCCAGATAGATTTTTGAATTCTTCCCATTGCAAACTGAAAATAGGCAAGTAACGATCCCTTCTCAAGGCAACACCCACATCCCATCCATTCTTGCTTGAGGCCAAACTGCTTTCCCACGGAGGACTGAGAGCCAGTGTGCATTTCATAACACTCTTCCCCACAGTGCACCCATAGGGTTGGAAGCCAGAACATTTGTGGCCATTATACAACAGATGCAGTTTTCGGCCAGAACCCTCTAGGGCCTTCCTTTTCACTGGCCCTCAGCGGCTGCTGGGGTCTGCCTGCCATCAAGGAGCAGCCAGTGTGTGTGTGGCTGTGAGGTGTGGGAGGGGCCAGGGTAAGCAACAAAGCAGACCAGAGGTGAATTCTGGGGCTGGGTGGACACAGTGGCAGGACCAGTCATGGCCCACAGTAAGACCAAAGGGTCTTGTGTCCTCCATTAATTATTTTCTGGGTGGTTTCTGCTAAGGATAGCTTCAGGGAAAATTCCAGCTGGCCCTTAAGTCTCATCACCTGGGTGTGCTCCTTGCCAAGCAGCTCACCGAGCTTGTGATCCTCCCGTTGCTCTGAGATGCTCTTCTCCTCTTCCACAGGCCTGGGATCCTTTTCCCTGATGAACTATTCCAGGTGGTATCCCATAGCCCCAGTCATGAAGGCCACAGGGAATGTGACATAGCGAGCATAGGTATGCATCACAGTCCAAAGTACAGGCCATGTGACATCTGCAGCCCAGACTGCACTCTTCGGTCTGGCCTGCTCTCCCTGGCTCTCCTAGACCACATCACAGACATTGCTGCTCCCGGACCCTAGTTTTTCTTTTATTCATTGCTTTTTTCTTAGGATTTGGCTGCAAAATTATTGCATCAAGTCCAAACTGTATATTCTACACATGAAATGTCCAGAGGAATTGAGAGGTCCATTCTTGAAGCATTCCCAGAAGAATGAGAAATATTCTATAAGTCAGAATTCTCTTCCAGCCTCTCCCTGACTCTTATTGGCCAAAGTACATTCCAAGCCAGTTCCTAAACTGACCACTGCCCAGGAGAATGGCTTATTCTTAGCCAATCAGGCTAATTCCTGAAGCTGAGGTTGAGATCAATGTCCTTGGAGGCACGTGGGCTGCATGGGAAAGAGGCAGACACCGGAACTGGGTTCTATTAGGAATAAAGAAGAGGAGATAGATGCTGGGTGTGGAATCCACAATGTTCAATTCAGTGAGAATGGAAGGGGGCAGGAAGGTTTGAAAAATATTAAGGGGATAAATGTGTGGGGGAGTGTAGTGGGGAATATGGGAAGAGATTCGGACTTGGCAACTGGTGGGGTATTTGATGAAATAAGAAACCAGACAAAATAGGTTTAATGCCAGGGAGGTGATAAATTCAGTTTTGGATGAGCTGAATCTGAGATGCCAATGGGATATCCAAATGGTAGTCTGATGTTCTCAAGAATAAGCTTTAGCCTGAAGGTATGTCTGAAAGTCCAAGAGGTATCAGCATATAGAGAGAATTGAAGCCATTGAATGGATGACTCAGGGAGTGAAGAGAATGAAACAAAAACAAACAAACAGTAAAACAAAACAAGAAGAATTTTGGAACCCCTGAGAAAGAAGATGAGAGTAGGTGAGAAAGGGAAAGGTGGGAGGAAAAATCTGGAATGTTCGTTATCAGAGAAACTGAGGGATGAGAGCATTTCATGAAAGTAATGATGGTTATGTTGTCAAATGCTACAAGAAATATGTGGACTTAAAAGTATCCATTGGCTTTAGTGGCAAGAAGGTTCTTAAGACCTTGGCAATAACACTTTTGATGGACTTCTGGAGAAAGAGGCTGACTGTGCTGGAGTGAGATGGAAAATGAGAAAATGGAGAAGGTGTGTGTAATCACCTATTTTAAAAGGCAAAAATAATTAAAAAAAAAAAAAAACCAGGAGAGACTTTAGCATGTTTAAATGCTAAACAGCCATTCTGTTTCAAGATGGGTGTCTACTCCGTACACACTTCTATCTCTGCTCCTTTCAAAATGCCATGCAGTTAAAGAGCAAGATCTGTAGCAGCACTGGAAAACATTCACATTGCCATTCACAAACCAGAAACAATGAGGGATTTCTGGGAGACATAAAGCATGGGATTCGATCTTTGGCAAAGGTAAAGATCCTAAAAAGCAATATAGTAGAGGAAGAGACTATTGGAAAATTGAGTTTTTTTGAAAGAAACTTGAAAAAATCCTCAAGACTAGAGTCGTTAGTAGCTGTGGGGGGAAGAAGCAGTGGAGAAGAGTAGATTATGGGGCAGAGGATGGGGTCATTAGTTCCAAAATGGCTGGAATAGGGTCAGGCCCAGAGAGTGCCCAAATGGGTGTTCCTCTTCTAGGCTATAGCTAGAGACAGCCTTGCTCTTAAAGACCAGAAAGTGGGGAGTGCCTCCCTTGGGAGACGGAATGTCCTAGTATAATCTTGGAGAGAGATAGTTCAGGTTCTACCCACCAAAATGGACACAGAGTCTCACATTCTGAAAGCAAGTTCCCCAAGAAGCATGAAAGGTGATTTTCCTGGCTGCACTTTGCTGTCCACTCACCATGGCCAGTGCTCTGCTCAACTAGGTATTCACACTGCAAAGGACACAGTGACTTTAGAACACTAGCTAAAAACACTTCTCATTTATAAACTTGAATAGATAACTAAAAATCATCAGACATTAGCATGAAGAAGAATGAAGAAGAATAATTAGTAGTTACTGAGAAAACAGGTAATTTAGAAAATTAGATAAATTTTCAGTATTTCTAGAAATGACTGAGATTATGTTGCACTCACAAAACATTTCTAGGCTACTCTGGGCCAAGTGCTGGTGGCTCATACTTGTAATCCCAGCATTTTGGGAGGCCAGGGCAGGCGGATGACGTAAGGATCACTTAAGGTCAGGAGTTTGAGACCAGCCTGGCGGATATGATGAAACCCCATCTCTACTAAAAACACAGACATTAGCTAGGTGTTGCACACCTGTAGTCCTAGCTACTCAGGAGGCTGAGGCAGGAGAATTGCTTGAACCCAGGAGGTGGAGGCTGCAATGAGCAGAAATCACGCCACTGCACTCTAGCTGGGCGACAGAGTGAGACTGTCTCAAAAGAAAAAAGAAAAAAAAAAGAACAAGTTACCAAAACAGTATGAAAAAATAAACTTTAAGTTTATAAGTAGACTGGACGTGGAGGAAAAATAACTTTATAAGCTGAAATATGGTGCCAATGAATTTCCTAGAACTTAGTGCAGAAAGACAAATAGTTGAAATTATGGAAGAAAAGTTAGAAGACAATTTATTATTTCATTTGATAAGTACTTTGAATGCCTACTAGGTGCCCTCTTGGTGGCCTCATAGAGTCTATAATTTAGTGAGGAGTAAGGCAATAAACCAAACATTACAACAATGAGTATATAAATTGGAATTGTGATAATTTGCTATGAAGAACAAGAACAAAGAGTCATAATATTAATAATAGCTGAAATTTACATAATTTAGAAACTATGCCAAGAACAGTTCAAAGTGCAAACTTTATTTGCTTATTTAATTTTTTGTTTTTGAGATGGAGTCTCGTTCTGTCACCAAGCTGGAGTGCAGTGGCGCAATCTCTGCTCACTGCAACCTCCACCTCCCGGGTTCAAGCGATTCTCCTGCCTTAGCCTCCTGAGTAGCTGGGGCTACAGGCACGCACCACCACGCTCAGCTAATTTTTGTATTTTTAGTAGAGACAGAGTTTCACCATGTTTGCCAGGATGGTCTTGATCTCTTGACCTCGTGATCCGCCTGCCTCGGCCTCCCAAAGTGCTGGGATTACAGGCGTGAGCCACCATCCCTGGCCTAATTTTTTTTTTTTTTCAGACAAGGTCTTGCTTTGTCACCCAGGCTAGAGTGTAGTGGTGTGATCTCAGCTCACGGCAGCCTCAACTTCTGGGCTCAAGCAATCCTTCCACTTCAGCTTCCCCAAGTAGTTGGGACTACAGGCATGTACCACTATACCCGACAAATTTGTAATTTTTGTAGAGATGGGGTTTTGCCATGTTACCCAGGCTGGTCTCAAACTCCTGAATTCATGCAATCCACCTGCCTTGTCCTCCCAAAGTGCTCGAATTACAAGTATCAGCCACCACACCTAGCCTGTATTTGCTTATTTAATCTTTACCATAATCCTATGTCAGCCAGGGAGTAAATATTTTAGACTTTATAGGACATACACAATCTCTATCACATACTTATTTTTTTCAACTCTATAAATATATCATTTTTATTTTAAATTTAAAAATTGAAATTTTTTTTGGCAGAGTCAGGGTCTCCCTATTTTGCCTATAAATGTATTATTTATGAAGTAATGTCAGGAACTTTGAAGGATCTGAGATTTTACCCTAGTTATAACCGAATAAGTTGGCAAAAATCATGAGACTCCTGTGTCAGAGACAAAGGACTTTATTACTGAAGACATAATGGGTGGCATAGACCTCATGGACTTCAGGTTTCCAGATGTGCATACAGTGAGTCTGTATCACAGCTGAGGAGTACTGAGATCAGGGAACCCAAATCTTTTATGATGGGCTGAAGCACACCCACTCTTTTTCTTAGAGGGAGATATTATCATTGTTATACTTGACAGTAAACAAGGCTGCTCTTTACTGCAGAGGGAAGCACTCTCTCTTCCAAGGCTGTTCTCTATATAAATATCTTTGAAAAAATAGTTCGTGACAAAGATGTGCAGAAATGAGAGAAATCCATGGTGAATTGTCTCCCATCAGGAAGCCAAGGCATAGAGAGGTTGAGGCTTGTCTGAGGCCTCAGAACTAAGTAGATGCAGAGCCAGGATTCAATCCCACACAGTCTATGTAAGCCATACTCTTAACCAAGGGTTGGTAAACCATGGCCTTCCAGCCTAATCTGGGCCTGCTTTTGCATAGCTGGTGAGCCAAGAATAGTTTTTACATTTATAAAGCGTTGTGAAAAACAAAGAATATGTGATAGAAATTGTTTATGTCCTATAAAGTCTAAAATATTTACTACCTGGCTGACACTTTACAAAAAATGTTTGCTAGCTGATACTCCTAGCCAGTGCACCTGACTGCCTTTTAGGATGTTTACTGGGGTGTGCATGGGGGGCTAGCCTAGTTCGAGGTAGTGGTGGTAGGGAAGACATGAATTAAAAATTGAATCAGAGGCCAGGCATGGTGGCTCACGTCTGTAATCCCAGCACTTTGGGAGGCCGAGGTGGGCGGGTCACCTGAGGTCAGGAGTTTCAGACCAGCGTGGCCAACATGGGGAAACCCCATCTCTACTAAAAATACAAAAATTAGCCTGGTGTGGTGGCAGGCACCTGTAATCCCATCTACTTGGGAGGCTGAGGCAGGAGTATCACTTGAACCCCTTGGGCAGAGGTTGCAGTGAGATTGCCCCACTTCATTCCAGCCTGGGCGAAAGAGTGAGACTCTATCTCAAAAACAAAACAAAACAAAACAAAAAAACAAAAAATGAAAAATTAAAAAATTAAAGATAAAAATTGAATCAGGCCCTGAAAAGTGAATAAGAGTTGCATGAAGAAAGGAGAGGAAGCTGGTTCTGTGAAGAAAAAAATTTCCCTGAGTGGGGAGATACTTGGGTTTTTAGACAAACTACCACCCACACTGTGTGAATGTGCACCGTCCCCTAAGCCCAACGTGGGTGGTGGTTGTCATCACTGAGTGCTGTGCACTGAGCCAGTACATGGGAGTAGGGACAAAGAGATATGGGACAAGATCTTCTGAGAAGACGTGGCTAAAATGTGGCCACTTAACCACTTACATCCTCTCAGATCAGAAACCTAGGAGTCATCCTTGATTCCTTTCTTTTTCTTATCCCACATCTAAGTTATCTGGAACTATCTCCAAAATATATGTAGAATCCAACTGCTAGTAATCTTCATCACCACCCCTGCATTCCCAGCCACAATTAGAACAGCTTCCTAAGCAGATCTAACTGCATTCACTCTTGCTGCTTACTTTCTATTTTCCATGCAGCAACCAGAGTTTTACTTTTAGAAATCAAGTCAGATGATGTTATTCTTCTGCCTCAATCCTCTGCTGGCTTCTCCACACCTTTAAAATAAAATTCAAACTCCTTCCCATGACCCTGTCCACCTCTTCAACTGCATTTCTTATTCTTTCCATCTGTATTCACCTGGTTTCTCAAGTCAATCTCTTCAGAGATACCTTCTCTGACTAACCTTACTAAAATTAACTCATCCCTGCAATTATAGAATCCTAGACCCTGCTTTATTTTCTCCATGACACTTACCCTTCTTAAAAGTTATATTTATTGGTTTATTTGTTTAAAAACACAATATGTGTCTTTCTCAATGAGCAAGACTAGAACATACTTATTAGAATGAAGGATTCCTGAAGGCAGGGACTTAGTCTTGTTTAGCACTCTATTCCTTGTGCCTGAGAAAGTGTTTGCTACATAGTTGGAAGGTTAATGCATATTTGTTGAAAGAATAAACACATCATTTAATTAATTTTTGAGCTTCGTATGAAAACACACCCAGTATCTCCTATGATTGAATAAAATCATAACAGTGAAGGAGATAAGCTGATTCTATTGATGACAGAATTTGACAAGAACCACCTGCCTTTTCTGGTTTTAACATTGAGGGCCCATGAAAGAAGTAGACAAGGAGGAAGAGATAGGTAGATGCCTGGGCCACATAACATGGGGTGCCACCAAGCAAATCCAACCTTGTTTTTGTGGCTGTCATGTTTGCAGCCTGCCTTTAGTCGTGGCCACTGCATAACGCCCTTGGGGTGGATAGTCTACCACTAGGTGGAATGTTGGAATGCCACCTGGTGGAATAGACCACACTCTCCTTACCAGTAGAGTTGATAATGTGCTGCTGACACCAAGTCAGCCTAATACTTCCCATTGGCTCAGGGGCTGAGACGGACATCCTACAATTACCTGTGAGCCTGGTAAGGATAGCAAAATGGTTAACATGGAATTTGAATCAGTACTTCCAGGCCTCTAAGTGACTACAAAAATAACCAGTAGGGGACTTCAAAAATGTCTGACAGAGCATCAATTAATCTTGCATATTAGTTTAAGAACTTCTTTGATACAGGCAAGAGATGGCCTAAAAATATGGGCTGTATTTTTGCATACCATGTATTCCACATACCATATCATTCTGGAAACGTCTGCTGACAGACCTTGCTCCTCCTTATCCCCATCCCAAGCATTAGGAATAGTGACTAATTATTTTCTGTTTTAGAAAGCTAAACTGTTTCTATAAAGGGCTAGATAACAAATATTTTAGGTTTTTTGGGCCATATGTTCTCTTCCACAACTTCTTAACTCTGCTTGCTGTTGTGCAAAAGCAGCCAGAGACAACACATGTTTAAATGAATGATCATAACTGTGTTCCAATAAAACTTTTTTTTTTTTTTTTTGAGTCAGGGTCTCACTCTGTCACCCAGGCTGGAGTGCAGTGGAATAATCTTGGCTTACTGCAACCTCCACCTCTCCAGTAGCTGGGACTACAGGCACGAGCCACCACGCCTGGATAAGTCTCGTATTTTTTGTAGAAACGGGGTTTTACCATGTTGGCCAGGCTGGTCTCGATCTCCAGACCTCAGGTGATCTGCCTGCCTCGGCGTCCCAAAGTGCTGGGATTACAGGTGTGAGCCAGTACGCCTGGCCCCAATAAAACTTTATTTACAAATAAAGTTTTTTATTTGTAAATAAATAAATTTGACCAAAGGGCCATAGTTGGCTGATGTGATTTAGACTATAACATAAACACAACTGGGAGATTAGAAGAGTTGGCCTGTCAGTCATTTGCTCTAATTCATACTCCATTGTGGATGAGTCACTATCTATTGATTTAATATGGTACATCTTTTAGTAGACTCAGTAAGGTATTAGCAGGCAATCTTCTCTCAAAGATGTGGTCATTGTGTGCGCTATTTCAAGATAAACAACTTTTGCTTGCTATCAAAATTTTACTCTTGGTAAACCAAACCCTTCTGTAAAGATGGAAAAATTATGTTAGAACCCCAGAAGAAGATATAATCCTATCCCTTAGATAATTTATCTTTTAATTATCAGAGGCCCTTATTCAAAGCCCTTTAGGAATCCTTGTTTCTATTCATATAAAATTAAACCAGAAACTGAGATATTTATCAAGTTATGGATCATATAATAAATCACAGGTATAGTCTAATTTCTGAACAAGTCCAGCTTGAGTTTTAGGTGTACTCATTCCCGATTGTTTATTATAGGACTGAATTTGGGAAGTGTCCAAAACAAGGTGACTTATGTGTTTAGAATAACTGATCTCTACTGTATCTGAAGAACAGTGGCCTCATGAAGCTATTCTGTCACTTTATATTAAAAATAGATATATTTTATATATATTATATAAATTATATATCATATAATATATAAATATAAATATATGTATTTTTTATATATATATACACATTAGCACCAATTAAAGACAAGGACACAGTCAGAGAAGGCACCAGTAGAGTGGATATTTCCCATTGGCTTAGGGACTGAGAAGGACATCCTACAATTGACTGTTGAGTAGATTTGGATTGGGCTAGAAGAGTATAAGATAGGAGAAGCTATTGTGTAGTGGTTCTTTCAGCCTGGTCTACATTTACAGAGCATCTACCACTCACTAAGCATTATGCTAGGCACTGGTCAGGGAAAGGGGAAAGATGCAATTGTGATTAAGACAGAGAAATTCTCACTTGTTGAATTAGTAGTAGACACAGGCTATAAGTACATAAATGGACAATATTAATTGTTTTTAGTTCTAGCAATGAAAATGGCTTTCCACTGTTGCTAGCCCTGGGAGACTAACCATTCCTTATTGGTTTTGCTGCTCACATCTTTGTAAACAATCCCTTTTTGAATTGTCCTGTTGCATTCCTGACTGACATAGATGGCAACGATCTTGGCATGTTTGAGAAACAGCAAGAAGGCCAAGGCGATTAGAGAGTCATGACTAGCGGGTAGTAGTCACTTCCCATTCTCTAATCACCTTGGCCTTCTTGCTTTTCCTCAAACATACTAAGGTCATGTAGTAGAAGGTGCAGTTGAAGAGGGCTTGGCCAGTCCCTGGGGGCTTTGAAGGTTGTGCTGAGTTTGGGCTGTGTTGTTTGCAAAATGGGAAGACATTGGTTGTTTTTAAGCAGGGGAAACATGATCTGAATTATGCATCAAGAAGGTCATTCTGGCTTTTTTGTGTAAAGAGGCTATTGGAGCAGGTGTGGGGGAGTGGAAGCTCTTAGGAGGCCTTGTAGTGGTTCAGAGGTGATAGTGCTGTGGGTGAGGGTGGTTGTAAAGGAGGTGATGAACAGTGATCGGATTTAGGATAACATTTGAAATTAGTGCCAGTTTTGAGGAACAACTTGGATTTTCTGTTGCACTTATGTGGGCATGAGGGAAAGAGAGGAATTAAAGAAGACTCTTAGGTTTTAGGCCAGAGTAACTGTGAATAGTGGGACTGTTAATCAAGGTGGCAGAAGGCTAGGGGTGAAGATCAGGTAGGATATTTACAAGCTATGTTTTGGACATATTTGGACAAATTCGAGTTGTCTATTAGGCATCCAAGTAGATATGCTAATTAGGCAATTAGTTTAAAGCCCATCTATCAAATGTGAAATATGAGTTTGAATTTCAATGCTTCTATTTTCTAGCTGTTTATTGCTATCTTCTCCCCCTGGTTTCCTTGTTTGCCCTGGATGTTGACATCCAGTCAGCAGATATGAGAAGAGGGGGTGGAGGATTTTGTGAAAAAGTTTTTATGGGCCAAGTAAGGGAGTCACTCATGTTCTTTTGGGTTGCAAAAATCCGACTGTGTCTGAGACTGAGGAATATTGTCTTGCTGAGGGCCCAGGAAGGAGAGAAGATGGGTGTGGTGGTTAACTAGCCATCTGAGTCAAATTCACCCTTCTGGATACCAAATATCCATTTCCCCCTTCTTCCCACTTAGAGAAGACACCCTCCCCATGGGCAAGAGCCCAAAAGTCCCATCTTGTTACTGGCTGCCACTTCAAGTTGAGCATCTCAGGATGAACTGCAGTCATTTTTCCAACAGGGCAGGATGTGGCCAACTTCTGAATCAAAAGGACAAGGTTTTTGTATTCTAGCCACACATTACACAGTGATATAGTAGGTATAGGGTACTCCACTGAGAAAAGGAAACAATGAAAATCACACAGCAGTCATTGATCCAGCACTTGGTGACACCCTACAGGGAATGCCTGAGGAGTTCTGTCTGCCCTGACATTGGGCACAGTTCCACAATTAGACCCAATGCTGCTGCCTGAGAAGGACTTTTTTAATCCACTGTTTTCCATGATCCCTGACTCTACTCTCTGGGAAGTTCTTCCTTGTTAGTGACCACTTCTGCGTACATGAAGGAATCATCCCATACAAGATTTACTGTGGAAAAAATTTTGTAAAGATCCTGCAGGTATCTTTGAGAACATCTTTACTCTACCCTTCAGCCCAATTACAAAACAACATCATAGTCTTTGTACTTTAAAAAGTGAGTCAACTGAATTTTCAGAATAGTTGTGGTAAGATGGCTATCTTTTTTTTTTTCTTTTTCCGTATATCTAATGCCCACTGAGAACAAAAGTTCCCTCAGGCTGATTGGCCAGAGTCCAAAGGGATGCTCACAGGGCCAAGTGAGTCCCAGAATCAGCAGCTGATAAGGCCATGTTCCAAAGAGCTCACATTGCACCAGAGGTGGAAAAGAACATTACAGATAGAGTAACTATTGATATATTACCATTGTGCTCATCAAACACCAGTTTTACTTTAATAATAATTTGTAAGCTGCATTCACTATTAATAATAAAATAATTAAATATTTTTAGACATAAAATTTAGAGTATGTAGAATTTAGTAAAGCACTCTTATTTTTCTTGTTTATGGTATCTTAACTTACTAGTGTACATTAATAATTAGCTCATTTTGTCACCATACGATTGTATTTTTACCAATTTTTTTTTTGAGACAGAGTCTCACTCTTGTCACCCAGGCTGGAGTGCAGTGGCATGATCTCAGCTCACTCCAACCTCTACCTCCCAGCTTCAAGCGATTCTCCTGCCTCAGCCTCTTGAGTAGCTGGGACTACGGGCATGTGCCACCATGCTCAGCTAATTTTTTTTGTATTTTTAGTAGACACGGGGTTTCACCATGCTGGCCAGGCTGGTCTTGAACTCCTGACCTCGAACTCCTGACCTTGTGATCTGCCCGCCTCAGCCTCCCAAAGTGCTGAGATTACAGGCGTGAGCCACCATGCCTGGCCATATTTTTATCAAATTATTAAAGCACATCCAATATAGATTAGATGATGCTCAATTATTTTGCAAAATAAATAAGACTTGTTTATAATTTTTAGCAAAAAAGGTGAATTTAAAAAATTATTCATAAAATATACCAATGTTTAGAATCACAGAAAGGTTACAGCTGAAAGGAACTTTATAGGCTACTCAGTTCACATCTTTATCTTGTACTTAGGGTTGTAGTATGTTATATTTTAGGAAGAAAAAATATCACCAAACTCTTCAGTTAGAAATTTACTTATTTGAGGAACTATATAAAGCTATATCAGATGTTATACATTAGACCCAAATATGTGTCTCTGAAAAGTAATTACTTTATAATCACCATTATGTTTGCAAGACACAAATATTTAATTACAATGTTCAGATATATAGTTGTCCCCCATTATCTACGTGGGGGTTTTGTTCCAGGAACTCCCCGTGAATACCAAAATCCATGAATGCTCAAGTTCATTATATAAAATGGTGCAGTTTTTATATATAACTTATTCAAATCCTCCCATATACTTTATTTAAAAAAATACTTTTATTATATTTATGTATTTTTTAAGAGACAGAGTCTCCCTCTGTTGTCCAGGCTGGAGTGCAGTGGCATTCACAGCTCACTGCAGATTTGAACTCCTGGACTTAAGGAATTCTCCTGCCTTAGCCTTCCAAGTAGCTAAGACTACAGGCATGTACCACTACACCAGGCTTATTTAAAACATTTTTTTTTGTAGAGATGGGTTTTGCTATGTTGCCCAGGTTGGTCTCAAACTCCTGGCCTCAAGCAATTCACCCACCTAAGCCTCCCAAAGCACCAGGGTTATAGGTGTGAACCACTGCTTCTAGCCCCACCTCCTGTATAACTTTTTTTTGTTGTTGTTGTTGTTTTTGAGACGGAGTTTCATTCTTATTGCCCAGGCTGGAGTGCAGTGGTGCGATCTCGGCTCACCACAACCTCTGCCTCCTGTGTTCAAGCGATTCTCCTGCCTCAGCCTCCCAAGTAGCTGGGATTACAGGCATGCACCACCACACCCGGCTAATTTTGTATTTTTAGTAGAGACAGGGTTTCTCCATGTTGAGGCTGGTCTCGAACTCCTGGCCTCAGGTGATCCACCCGCCTTGGCCTCCCAAAATGCTGGAATTACAGGCGTGAGCCACCACGCCCGGCCACCTCCTGTATAATTTTAAATCATCTCTATACTTATAAATAATACCTAGCACAGTATAAATGCTATGTAAATACTTATTATACAGTCTCGTTTAGGTAATAGTGTCAAGAAACAAAGTTTGTGCATGTTCAGTACAGAAGCAACCATCCATTTTTTCCCAAATATTTTCAATCTGCGGTTGGTTGAATTCATGCATGTGGAACCCATGCACATGGAGGGACAACTGTATCAGATAAAGTCTTGGAAACTATTAGGTAGACAAGCGGAATTCAGTGAGATTTGCGGCAGCGTGGGAACCTGTGTGTAACAGAAGAACCGGACCATGGTAGCGATTTGTTGATTTTGAGCATCTTAGTGATGAGTGAGGTCTAGCACACAACCATGTGTCGGCATCGTACCTGCCATGAAGACAGTCAGAATGAAGAGCTGAGCTAGCAGCCCTCAGGTATAGGCATACTTTCTACTGCCATGGTTCACAGCCACTTAGAGTGACATGGAAGGTACAGTTTAAAAACTTAGGTTCTCATCATGGTGCCAAAACCAGAGCACTGGGAATGAAGGAAAAGGGAAGGAGGATTCACTGATAGGATAGACGCTGTTGGTCTCACCAATGATAGGATGGAAAATCAAACTTTTAAAGTAGCAGGTTGAAGATTTAAAAACTCAGCTGGGGCTGTATGAAAGGGGTAGGGAGAACACAGATGTGTATGAACACTAGAGGAAGTGGAGCCAGATCCCACTGCTGCAGAAGAGGAGGCTGAGAGCGATGTTTCTACTCCCATGAAAGCCACACAAGTTGCTGAGGGCCCAGATAACTCAAAAGCAGACAGAACACAAAGCTTTGAGGAACAGGACATGGTTTGGGCAGTATCAATCCTCACATAGACTTTATGAAAAGATTTACAGTAATTATAATAATGACCATTATCATTGCTAGCTTTCATTGGTTACAGATGATGTCCCAAGCACATTTCCCTTTTTTTTTTTTTTTTTTGAGATGGAGCCTCGCTCTGTCACCCAGGCTGGAGTGCAGTGGCACGATCTCTGCTCACTGCAGGCTCCACCTCCTGGGTTCACCCATTCTCCTGCCTCAGCCTCTCGAGTAGCTGGGACTACAAGCACCCGCCACTATGCCTGGCTAATTTTTTTTTGTATTCTCAGTAGAGACAGGGTTTCACTGTGTTAGCCAGGATAGTCTCAATCTCCTGACCTCGTGATCTGCCCACCTCGGCCTTCCCAAGTGCTGGATTACAGGTGTGGGCCACTGCGCTTGGCCCCAGGCACATTTCTAAGTGCTTCACATGCATTAACTCACATAATTCTTAAAGCAAAAGAGAAGTAGTTACTATTAGTAGCTCCAGTTACAGAGGAGGAAACTGAGGTGCAGTTAAATAAATTGCTGACATTTCACACAGTGAGAAAAGTGGAGTGGGGTCTGGAACCTGAGCAATCTGATTGCAGACTTCATTTGACCACTATGCTAAGAATCTTTCAAGAAGGATAATTTCTACTTGGGAGACTAAAAATAACAAACACTGATCGAGAGATGACTAAATCGCTTGCTCTGTGTTAAGTAATTTATGTGCATTACCTAACTTAATTGCATGCCTCAAGAGCTAGGGACTCCAAGAAAGGCAAGGCAAACTGGCTTCCTGAGAGAAAGACTGAGAAGAGGCTGTGTCCCTCAACAGAACCTAGGCCTGCTTCAGATGTCAAAGAGGGAATAGCAATGAAGACAATCAAAGTGGGCTGCCTGACTGGAGACCTCACCATTGCAAATGTGTGCATTTCAGAGAAGGGGGACTGTGTTTGAGATGTCATACTCAGAGAGAGAAGGCAGTTCACAAGGGGTGGAATGTATTCAGACCCTGGAAACCCGTGGTGATATGGTGGTAAACTAACTCATTGATTGCTTCTCCTTGTTGTGGTCACTTGTCAGCTTCTGGGTCACTTATGTTTCATCTCACATCTTGACATGTTTAGGTCCTCAGTCTTCATTGCCACTCCTTTCAATTTTTGGTGATTTTAATAACCACACGGACTACCTCTTCTTTTCTTTAGTGCTCCTGTGTTTCACTCTCCCCCAGTTGATTGCTTCAGTGATCATGCCTTAGGACTTGTCTTTATCAATAATCGGGTACTTTTCATAATCACAATTACAGGCATCTCACCAACTAACCACCACCTTCCATCTTTCCCACACACTCCTTCCAGCACTCTGACCCTAACAACGGTGCTACCTGTGCCAGACCATCTGCATCTGTGTCTGCATACCCTGCCTTCCTCCTGTTACTAGGGATGAACTGTTTGAACTCCTGGGTTCTGTCTGTTCCCACCCCACACTCATCATCAGTTTTCCTTTCTTTCTATAATGTCTCACATTTTATACTTTGCTGCCACATTCTACCTCAGATACTGCCCATTTTTTTCCTCTTAATAGTAAACTCCTAAAATAGTTGACTATATTTACCATCTCCAGATAATTTCCTAGTCTCTCTTGCAGTCTCTGCAGGCAGAACTTTTATGATCAATCTACCAAAATAGGTCTTGTCAAGGTTAAAAATGACCTCCACTTTAGTAAATTCAGTGTTGTTTGTCAGTAATGCCAATAATTACCCTCTACCTCCAAACATAAATTTTTTTTCTGTGGAAGAAGGAGAGGGAAAAGCAGAACTCTAAATTTGGCTAACAACTTCTGATAACTTAGTAGTAACTAACTTAACCACATTTACCAGGACACTAATTTTGTTTTATTTTCTGGTTTGGAAAACATGTAGGCTGATTGTCAGAAATTAAGCTTAGTTACGGGAAAATTTAAAAAGTTACATTTTTGTGTATCTTAGGTTTATTATCTATGAAATTCACTACTGCAAAAAGAACAGGAGGCATTTTAATGTGGAGAGCTGTTAAGATCTATAAAGGGGAGAGGGAAGTGGTGGGAGCATTTTAGTGTGAAGAATGAAGTGAGAAAAATGGGGGAGACAAAAAAGCTTTGAGTTCCGTATGAGTCAAAAGATGAAACAAGAATTCCGTCTCAAAGGACAAAATTTAAAGGACTATTGAACTTACTAATGACAGCTCCAAACCACTGACCAGTCATGAAATAAGAGGATAAAAATATTCATCTAGGCCGGGTGCTGTGGCTCACACTAGTAATCCCAGCACTTTGGGAAACCAAGGTGGGGAGATTACTTGAGGTCAGGAGTTGGAGACCAGCCTGGCCAACATGGTGAAACCCATCTCTACTAAAAATACAAAAATTAGCTTGGCATGATGGTGTGTGTTTGTAATCCCAGCTACTCAGGAGGCTGAGGCAGGAGAATCACTTGAACTTGGGAGACAGATGTTGCAGTGAGCCGAGATCACATCATTGCACTCCAGCCTGAGTGACAGAGTGAGGCTTCATGTAAAAAAAAAAAATTCACCTGTGGAAGTGGAAATAGGTTTAATCTCCTTTGAAACAGTTGTGCAATACCTAGCAATGCTGAAGGTATATAGCATGATGATCCAGGAATTCCCCTCTTAGGTTTATACCCAAGGGAAACTCTGTGTGTGCCCAAGGAGACAAAACCGGAATGTCCAAAGTGGCTTTGGTGGTAATAGCAAACTGTTGGAAATAACCTAAACATCTAGCAATAGGAGAATAAATATGTAAATAATGTGGTATATGATAAAACAAAGAAATAAGTTTAGTTACTATATTCATATGCTGGAATACTACACAGCAGTGAAAAGAAATAAGCCAGGACTATGTTTGAACATGGATGAATATTACAAACCTAGTGTTGAACAGAAAAAGAAAATTATTGAAGAATGCATATAGTAGGATAATTGAAATCTGCAAGCATATGCACTAAAAATATAAACAAATGCATGGGAATAAGAACCACCAAACTCAGAGAGGAGGAGATAACTTAGGAAGGAGGGGAAGGGATGCTGCTGGGAGTGGTACCAAGGAACTTCCCCTGGAATGCTTTATGCTTTATTAAAGTTTGTGGTAGGTACTTAAATGCTTTATTTAAGTCCATGGTAGGTGCATGAGCATTTGCTATATTATATTTCACATCATTTATATATTTCATATAAAAATGCTCAGACTACTAAGTATTCTTCATGTCTGATACTCATTTTGTCTTGTTTGAGTCTTTTACTGATTGGAATAATTAATTTTTTTCCATTTAGATGTGAGAATAACCTGGGACAGTTTTAGTGGGACACCAGCCGACCATTGATTCATATTGCATAAGCCAGAATGTCTGGGGACCAAGGAAATATGTCTAGAAATTTTGCGCTCACTAGACAATGATGGTAAATGTGTAATATGGAGATTTCTTATCCAAGTAAGGACATTCTAAAAGCCAGATAATTAATGTATTTTTTCATGAGGTAGAAAGCATTCACAGCATGACACCCACCCCAGTGATAAGAAAGGCATCCAGTCTTTGAAATGGGGTTATTTTTGACACACTCTGCAATCAGAGCTTGCTTTTAAAGGTCTTACCCAGACTTGTCAGGAAAAGGGCTTGGGAGAGCCAACTGCCTAAGAATGATTTAGGAGACGTGCCTGTCCCAGTTTCTAGCAGAGGGACCCATAGGCCTCCAAAGCTATGTCTGTGAGACCACGACTCTCTGGGATGGAGGGTGGCTTGAGAAAAGAGGAAGGGAAAGGTGCCTTGCATTTAACTTTCTCATTATTTGGTTCCTTTATGCAACTTTTGTTGTAGAAGCCTCAATGCTAACATTTTTTATTTTAAGGAATCTCACTCCATTTCACAACTCCATTTCACAAAGAATCTGGGAAGCAGAATAAGAAGGACAAATTTTCTCCATCTTTATTATATTGATTTCAAAAACAAGCACATTAAACATAATAAAAGTTGAGAGCATTGCATTGAGACACTATTTCTGTTTTCTAGTTTTTTTTCTTCAATATTTATACCTGTCAACCTGGGGTCCTAGGACAATAGATGGCAAGCACTTTCAAGAATACCTCTCTCTTTTCAAGATCTTTGATTCTTCTTTGAACACACTCTCTACTCTAGGTTTTTTTTTTTTTTTTGCATCGGCAACCTCTTTAATATCTAGAGACTAGATATTATAAAATCGGGCCTCATTTGTCCAGTATATATACAATATATACAGTATAGCAAAATTAAATGAAATGCATGTACCATATAGGCAACGGATTAAGCTGAAATTTTCTAATAAACAATGGCAAAATGCCTTTTGCAGTTTCTTCCCTCCCACCTCGCAAGTGGTTAAACAATTCCACTTCCAAATAGCATTTCCCATCAGTTTTTAAACGCTATTTACAAAAAGTGTTATTCTACTACTACTTTTAAATACAATAAGCACTTCCAAATATCTAGAAAAGCTAGATATTTCATATAACTTGTCCACCATGTACATAGCATCATTAAATAAAATTGCACACACATAACAATGGTTATCGTCTGAGTTATCTTCCAAATGTGGCCATTTTGGCCTTGAATCAGTCCCTCCTCTCTTCCTCAATCCACTGGACAAGTACAGGCACGTGTAATGCTTAGAGATGGTTGAACAAATTCCTATGCAAAAGTCACTTAAAGAAGACAAGTTTTCCTATGAATTTCAGCACAAGGCTTACAAAATATGCTAATTTTAATAAATGCATTGTCATATACACTGGCAACCTCTTTAACATCTAGAGACTAGATACTGAAAATTAGGACTTATTTGTCCATTATATACACTATATACAGAGCAAAACAAAATTGCACAAAACATACAGAAAAATGGTGTCGAAAATGTCCAAGTACAAACACACTAGCCTATTACCTTTTACAATTTCTTCCCCTCCACCTCCTCTAAACAATTGAACAAGAACAAGTATAGAAAGTACTATACTGCTCACAAAGGTAGCTTCACAATTCAATTCCCAAAAGGCAGTATTTCCTATGAATTTTAGCAAAAAAATATTTACAAAGTGGTATTTTACTACCTCTACATTTAACATGCATTGGGTACTTCTAAACATCTAGGTGTTTCAAGTAAGGGGTTAATTTGTCCACTGTGTACACAGGAGTCTTGAATAAACTGCAAACAGGTAACAGCAGTTGTGATTTGAAAGAGTCTTCCAAATGTGAACATTCTGGCCTAGAACCCTTCCCATCTCCATCAATCCAGTGGGCAAGAATGCTCAGATTTTCAGAAGACAATCTTTCTTAGGACTTGTAAAACAAAATGTACAGAACATATTAGTTTACTAACTCTACTTTTGTCATATACTGGCAGCCTCTTTGTTAGAAGTAAATGCTCGGTGCCACCAAGTGAAAATAGCACTCAGGCAAAAGTTTTCTCAGCAAGACAATTTACTTCTATAGAAGGGTGCATCTCACAGTTGGGGCAACAGGGAGAGCACACCAGACAAGGGAGAGGAAGGGATTCTTATTTTTAATGCATGTGGTCCCTACTGCTGTGTCTTGCCCCTGTTGGCTAGGATTGGACCACACAATCTAAACTGACCTGATTGGCTAATGTTTGAAATTGAACACAGCTATCTAGGTGGGAAGGGGAAGGCTATCCATTATGGTGCAAGGCATGTCTAGGCTTGTCAGGGCATGTCAACGTGCAGGAAGGGCGGGAAGGGTTGTTTACAGCATGGGTAACTATAGAAACTAGAGAAACAAAGAACCGGAAGAACAGGGAATTAAAACCTTTTGAAGAGGATTTTATTATCTCTGTCAATTTCCCCCTCTTGATTTTATAGTTTTTCCTCTTCAAAACACCTCAGCATATCTCAGCTCTGTTGTTCTTCTTGGGCATCTAAAAGGAAGAGTTTATCTGAATAAGGTGGAGGAGAGCTATGGGAGGTTTTGGTGAGAGCTGTTTCTGTAAGTCTTTGCACTAAACCATGAGTACAGGGTATGATACAGCATCCTACAAGACTGAGCACACCTATAATGATTACAAGGGAGGTGAATATTGAGGTCATAATTCCTTTCCGTTTCCCAAACGATTTTTCCATCAGGCTTGTAAAGGGGTCATTTATTCCAGAATTTTTAGCTAACTCATTTGATAAGGAGGTAAGGCCTTGTAAGGCTTTTGTTATTGTTCCATCGGGGGCGGTGTTATTAGGAATGAAAGTACAACATTGGACTCCAATCATGACACAAACCCCTCCTTTCTCTGCTGGCATCATATCAAGAGCTATTCTGTTTTCCTAAATCATCTGACTGGTGGGGCCTAATCATTCAGGTATTCCTTTAATGGCATCTTTTGTGTAGTTAACAAACCTTTGTTGATTATAATAATTGTAATTTATCTAATTCTACATTTTTGTTTATAGTTGACCACCAATACAGTGCAGATTCAAATCCTGCAGCTATTTGATTTTGGGCTTTAAATTCATCTGGTACTCCTTGTGGAACTCCAATAGTGTCTACATAAACTTGGGGGTCAAAGGACCTATGTGGGGCACTTCTTCTTTTACGATTTTCTTTTCTATCATGTTGACGGACTGCTAGGGTGAAAGGGATGGCCAATTGGACTAGAGCGCAAATGCTGCTCCAATTACTTGGCAGAGTACCCAGCAATAGTCCCCCACAATACCACCACACATCTGCTCAGGGATGAACAAGGGCAGACTGATTGGTAAGCTCTTGGAAAGGTCTGGTTTCACTGAACCCTGTTAAGTCTCCAGGGAATGCTAACTTTTCCCCCTGCCGTGAAAGGCACGAGGTGAAGTTAACATCAGGGGCTGGAGGCCAGATGGCCCTCAGGGGCTGACTGCAGGGCTCTTGACCTCAAGGAAAGGCAGTGAAAGACTCTTGCATGACTCATCACCCCAGGCTATGGGGTTCTGGAAGAGAGCTACCGTACAGCTCATGCCCCGTCTGTGAGAGGACCACCCAAGCGGAAAGGGGACAATTTGGGTCTCTCGCCTGCCTGTTGCACAAGTGTAACAGTCGCTTTTATTTAGCTTGCGAACAGAATATTTAACCCATTCCAGCCAAGCATTTGTGTCCTGATACCCTGTTTCAGTCGCTATAGTTTGTTTTAAATCTAACATCTACAACAGCTACTTTGGTTTTATTATTGGGTATATAACAAGAGAAGGTTTGGTTAGTGGAGAACTTAACCAGAGAGAGAAGGGGGTGCAGGAGGTGGGGAAGCATGAAGCACATTTCAAAGGATCCTATGGAGTCCTTCCCTGAGACTTCTACTCCTATAACATAGAAACAGCTTAATGGAGGGGAAGAACTCTGGGGAGCAGCGATGGTAATCTGTACTGGATTACATTGGTTCAGCTGACAATTGGAAGGGGTAACTCCTTTAGTAAAATGAATATAAGGTTTCAAGAAACTGCAAGTACTATTTGGGGCAGTCCATCCTTGCTCCTTAGTATTTCATAGAGCATTGGACCAACTTCAGCAGAGAAGCTCTGCTCTAGGAGGACAAGATTCCCAGTTCATACTGGAATCTTTGTCAAACTCTTCCCAAACTAACTTATCCTAGTTAACAGATTTTCAGTCTGAGGAGAGCTAGGAAGGACAAAGATACTTTTCTGGAGTGGAGAGTTTCCTCTGGCTTGGCAAATCTCCATAGGGCATCACAAAGCAAGCATCAAAAGTAATAGTTCGGGGTGAACTCGACCTAGTTACATTAATAATGAGAGGACTAACAATAGAAGGGGAAAAGAAAGGGATGCACCATAAGAGGATCAAACCAGTTTTAGCTTTACCTTGGTTGGAGTTGGTGCTGGAATAGCTGTCCATGATTCTGGAGGGGGTGGTGCTCTTTTGACCCAGGTGTGATGAGTCCATCCTCTTTCTGCTGTTCGAACTGTGGCCTTGGTGGTTAGAAACACTAGGTAGGGCCCTTCCCAGCTGGTTCGAGTTTTCCTTCTCTCCAACTTTTGATGAGGATATGGTCCCCAGGTTGATGTTGGTGTACTGGAAACTGTAGGGGTGGCGCCTGTGCTAAAAAACCTTTAGTTATGAGGGAAGAGAAAGTAGAAGATAAACCAAGTATATAATTTCTGAGAAACTGATATTTTGTTTCAAATGTAGGAAGATCAGTAGTAGAATGTAGATAAGGCAATCCATAGAGCATCTCATAAGGGGATAGGCCTATATCTTTTCAGGGAGCAGTTTGGACTCTCAACAGGGAAATAGGCTTTCCTACTTTCCCTGATGAGGGTGGATGCCATGGTGTGTGGTATTCCCATTTTCTTTTAGGATTGGTTTGTTGGTTTTTCTGCACACTATACAACTATCTGCAACTTGTCTAGCAAAGGTATAAATTCGTATGCATCCATAAACTCTAACGACTGCATCACACATAGCTTGGGGGCCCCAGTGAGTTCCTTGATGTAGCTGTGACAATATCTCTCACATGAGGGGCTTAGACAGCATTTCTCTCTTGTCTGGTAGTACCCATTTTCCCTCATGGCTTTCTTTGGCTCCTATTTCTTCTAGCTTTTCTTGCTCTCTGGGGGAGAAGATAGGGACTACGGCTGGAGGGGGAAGATAACGGGTTAGGTGGAAAATGGGTGCTGCTTGAGAAGAGGCAGCTTGTTTGGCTACTTGGTTAGCTATGTTATTCCCTCAGCTCTCGAAGGAAAGATTCTTCTAGTGACCTGGAACATGAACAACTGCTATCTCTTCTGGCAGCTGTAAGTTCTCTAGTACTTGGATTATTAAGTCTCTATGGACTAAGTTTTGGCCTTTGCTGTTAATGAGACCTCGCTCTGCCCAAATTTTCAAAGGTGTGGACTACTCCAAAGGCATACCTGGAGTCAGTATGAATAGCTCCTTTCTGGTTTTGCAGAAATTTTAAGGCTTGATTTAGTGCAAACAACTCACATGTTTGTGCAGACCAGTCATTAGGTAATCTTCCTGATTCTATTTTTGTGAGGGTGTCTTCATCTACTACTGAGTACCTGTTAGGCCTTTTCTCTTTTATCACTTGAGAAGAACCATCTACAAAAAGGTGTCTTTCAGTTTGAAAGGGAGTTCCAATTTCTCCAGCATCTTGGAGGGACAACTGTGAGACTGGGGCTTGTCTATGGTGAGGATTTCTAGGAGGGGGCAAGCAAGAGAGAGAAGCTGGATACTGAGGATGGGGTGGACCCGGAGAAGCAGGGCTGGAGGGAGCTGGCTCCCCTGCTGAAGGTGCCTCTGGGATTCATTTCTTTAGTTCCCTGGGTTTGCACCTTGTAGCCTCACCTAAGATGGCAAACAGGAGGGGTGGATCAATCCTAACACTGTGGGCAAAGGTCTGGATTATTGCCCTGAAAGGTGTAGAAAGCCTGCAAATAGGAGGCCTCAGATCATTTGTCCTCACAGTTACAGAAAAGGTTCAACTGGAGGATGGTATTGAAATGAATGGTTCCTTCCTGAGGCCAAGCCAGCCCTTCCTATAAGTCATAATTTGGCCAAACCTTTGTGCAGAGGGCTATGAGGCATTTTTCTTCCAGAGTCTGAAGGTCAAACAGTCCCAGTGATTCAGGATACACTCCAGAGGAGTATAAACTGGGGATGGTGAGGATAGCTGGTTGCCCATTCTGAAAGGAAACATGTCCCTCATTTTCCTTCCTTCTTTCAGCAGTAACTCAGGGTGTGAGGGAGAGAGAAAGCAGGTGTTCCTCACTTTCTCTTCCATCTTTTCGTCCCTGACTCCTGGTGACCTTGGCAGGTGCTCACCCATGGGTGCCAATGTGGCTTGCACCCATGAAGTAGGGAGAGCCTAGAGAATAGGAATTATCTGCACTAACCTATCCCCCCTACTTTTGACAACCTTTAATTCCCTGGGCCTCATCTATGCCATGGAGCATGGCCTCCTTCCATGGAGCAGGGGTTTAATTGGCAGGAATTAGTTCTGCCCATTTACATTGTGCCTGTTGCCTGGCTTTGGATCCCTCAGATCTGGTTTTCCATGCTAAGGCTTCAACCTAAAGCTTGGAATTGAGTTTGGGACAAAAAAGATACTTCAGGGGGGTGCATGGGTCCATTTAGATTAAGCCCCAAATGGGCCCCGACAAATTTGCAGTCATCAGACACCAGGGGTCACTCCTCTGTTGTTTCCCTATCATAAGCAGAGTGCTGAAGTAGGAAAAGAACATTGTCACTTAGGAAAAAAATAGCTTAAAGTGCAAAAAAAAAAAAAAAAAAAAAAAGGCAGGGGTCTGCCCTGGGGGAAGAACCTCTTTCTCTGTACAAATGGGCTCCTTCAATCACTGTATCCCTTCCCTGGTTCAGACTGAGTTGAGCTCCTCAACAGCTGGCCTCACAGGGTCCCTGGCCTCTGAGATTGCCCTGGGGTCTGGGTGGCATGTGCAGCTTACTCCTGCTCTGCCTGGCCATTGGGCATGGCACATGTGTGTGGTGGATATGCCCAGGTGCCCAAGCCAGAAGGGGAGGGGGTAAGTAGGGGAGCCACCATACACCATGCATACCTGCAGCTTTTGGGGATGACACCTCTAAGAACAAATGGAAATCACATTGTTCTGAATTGCATGTCTGATGGCTGGGCCAAAAGCTCATTCTACTTAATATCTCTGTAATTTGTAGTAAAACCCTTAACATTATAAAAGAAGAGACAGGAGCCATTTCAAACTGTGAAAGAAGGAAGGAAAGATACTGTAGGAAAATCTAGGGGTCTTGGCTGATGCTTCCAGTTGCCCCAGGACCTTTTCAATGGCTAAACCTTCATGAAGGGAAATCGAGCCAACATTCCTTTCCCCCAAAAGAAACAGAGAGGTGGCAGTGTCTTGGAAAAGAGACAGAGCTGATAGTTCCACACTTGTACTCATCCTTCTGATGGATCCTGGATGAGCCCCCAGATGAAAGGAGATAGTTCCCTTGACCCCTTCATGGGACTCGTGAAGCGAGTGACTTGTTTGCTCAGCCCACAGCTTTCAACCCCTCATGGGAGGGAAAGCATGTAGGTGAGTGGGTGCAGAGACCAGGATGAACACTTCTGGGTAGCCAGCAGGAACAGAACTCCATGTGGGCCCATAGCAGTGTCTAGGGGTAGCCTGTGACCCCTGGGGCCTCAGAGGGCATGTGTTACAGTGTGCTGTTTTAGCTTTGCCATCCATGAATGGCTTAACTGTTAGATAACTCAGTGGAGGGTCAGTGTGACAGCTTCTTGAACCCATACCTGGGTCTTTGTCTAGTGACCAGGAGGAATCAGGTTGCACAAACAAATTGAAGATAACAAATGTGGAGGATTTCACTGCTGATGAAAGTGGCTCTCAGTGGGATGGGGAGGTAGCAAGGGGATAGATTGGGAAGGTGGTCTTACCCTGGAGTTTGGCCAGCCCTGGCTGGCCGAACTCTTCTCCGAGGTTTCGCTGTTGAGCCATAACTCTGAAGTCAAGTTGCTTCTCACCAATGTCAAGCTGCTGCTTCTCTCCTTCTCTGCCACAGTGCTATGTTCCTTTGCCAGTAGAGTCTGGGGTTTTAATGGATACAGAATGGGGGGCAGGGTGGGCCAGGGTGGGTTTGGAAAAGGCAACATTTGGGTGGAAAAACAGGAATGCATGTTCTCACTTTGGAAAGTAGTTCCAGGCTTGAGGGTGGAGCCCTCACCAGGGACCCTGCTCTTTTCTACCTAGCATTTCCCTGCCTACAGTCTGTATCACTATGACCTGGAATCCCCCTCCTCACTTCAAGTTGTCTTGCCTTTGCTTCAAGTTGTCCTGCCTTTTCCAGACCAAATCAGTGTTCATCTTACATATATTGACTGATGTGTCATGTCTCCCTAAAATGTATAAAACCAAACTGTGCTCAGACCACCTTGGGTACATGCCATCAGGACCTCTGGAGGCTGTGTCATAGGCATGTGTCCTCAATCTTGGCAAAATAGGTCTCAGTTAATTTAGACAGATTATCTCAGATTTTCAGGGTTCACGTTTTGGTAACCATGAAGGGATTCTGAGTGGAGGTGCTCCAGACCTTTGACAAATCTCCTATCAGTGCTTGGTATCTGCTTGAGCTATCTTTGTGGCTTAAACCAATAGGACAATTTACTGAGGCCTAGAAGTACCCCCTCTGGAGAATCCCTGATCTCCCCAAATTTGGTGAAGATCTAAAGTTTATTTTGCTGTTCAACTCCTTTTTTATTTTTATTTTTTGGAGTTTTACTTGCTTCCAACACAAGGAAGGCAAGTTTTTATTGCTTTCATGATGATGCAAGGCAGGTAACTCCTTTATGTAGTTTGAGCTCACTTTCCAATAGGGAAGACGAATTTGAGATTTTTCCAGTTTCTAGGATGGTAGAGAGTAGTCTTCAGCCTGAGACCCATCCCTTCATAAGTAACTGAATTAGGGTTTGTCTTGGTCAAAGTTAAGATTAATAACCAGCTGGTTTTAATTTCTCCTTACCACTAGAGTGCTCAGTAATCGTACAAGTTTTGCCATCATTTGTTTTGCTTAAAACAGATGATGTTGTTTTTATTGTTATTAGTTTGTTTCTGTTTTTGTTGTTGTTTTGTTCTTTTTCCCATTTGGGTTAGATCAACTCTATCTGACTTGATCATGTCTGAAGGCAAGTTCCAAATTATGGGGAACAAGGCCTCTGAAGTGGCTAAATTTCCACACACAAAAAAAGGTGGTGTGGTGTTGGGAGAAAAATGACCAGCAAATGGTGGTGGTGGTGGTGGGGAGTGGGGGAGGGAAAGATTTTTTTATTTTGACTATTTAAGGGGCTTTATTTACATAACAAGGCCACCTTTTAGCTAGGCGGGCCAAACTGAAATAGCAATGGCTGTCACCCCACACTGCAGTTCCATAGCTAAGGGTTCTGCCTTCTTTTTTCCTACTATGACGGCCTGGTTTTGTTTCCTAAATTAAGTCCTTTCTGGTTTGATATTTGGTACTTCTGAAATAGCAGCAATTTGTTCTAGCTGAAATATGGTAATGAGATTTAAAAGGATTTTTTTTTTTTTCGAGACAGAGTTTTGCTCTTCTAGCCCAAGCTGGAGTGCAATGGTGTGATGTTGGCTCACTACAACCTCTGTCTCCTGGGTTCAAGCAATTCTCCTGCCTCAGCCTCCCGAGTAGCTGCAATTACAGGTACATGCCACCACATCCGGGTAATTTTTTGTATTTTTAGTAGAGATGGAGTTTCACCATGTTGGCCAGGCTGGTCTTGAATGCCTGACCTCAGGTAATCTGCCCACCTCAGCCTCCCAAAGTGCTGGGATTACAGGCATGAGCCATTGCGCCTGGCCTTAAAAGGATTTTTTAAAAGGAGTTCAGTGGTTAAAAGTCAGCTTAATTAAAAGATAACATCCAAGTTGTGTGTGTATGTGCATGCATGTGTGTGTGTTTGTATTTAAAAGGCCTTCAGGTTTTTTTTTTTTTTTTTCCTCCCAGGACCTCGTTCTTTTTTTGAGTGAAAGTTTTCTTCTTTTCAGTTGACTGAATTCTGTTTTCTAAATTTACTGGTGCTGTCTCTCCTTTCTCTTGCACCCTCTGCTGCATGAGGGACTTAAAATAGTTTGTAATAGCCTAGGGTTATCTTAAAGAAGATAGAGAAGGTGCCAGACTACCTTTGGGGAGAGACCTGTTTTTCCTTATGGAACCCTGAGAGTGTAAGCAGACAAATTCATCTCAGCCCTTAAATTGCTTCCTTTTGTGTTGTGTTACCTGATTTATTGACTAAAATAGTTATTGCAACAGAGGCTACTCTTGGGTTTTTAAGGAAGAGTGTAGTTTAGACACTTAGAAATGCCTTTGTTTAAAAAAAATTTTTTTAAGTGCACTGTAAAAGCATCACATGGTCTAGCTTCATAATAATTCTCCATTTTTGGAGACCCAGGATTCAGTGTGGGCTCTGCCCAGAGCTCAGAGATCCAGTTAAAAGAGAGGTAGTTCCAGCAGGGTGCGGTGGCTCACGCCTGTAATCCCAGCACTTTGGAAGGCGAGCAGATCATGAGGTCAGGAAATTGAGACCATCCTGGCTAACACGGTGAAACCCCGTCTCTGCTAAAAAATACAAAAAATTAGCCGGAGGTGGTGGCGGGCGCCTGTAGTTCCAGCTACTCGGAAGGCTGAGGCAGGAGAATGGCGTGATCCCAGGAGGTGGAGCTTGCAGTGAGCCAAGACCGCGCCACTGCACTCCAGCCTGGGTGAGGGAGCGAGACTCCCTCTCAAAAAAAAAAAAAAAAAAGGGAGGGAGTTCCTAGCTAAATAAAATTGGTCTCCTCATACAATCTTATGATAGATTTCTATAATTTTATGTTTGATTTGGTATCCATCTTTAATTTCTCTCTAGCGCCATTAGAGTTTTTCTCTCGGCACTTTAAGATGTAAATTTTGCTATCTGAGTTTTTATCTACGAGTTGTTTTCCTTCAATATGCAGATTTAGGGCTATTTAGCTGACAACTGCCTAGGATAGCAAACAGATTATTGAGAATTTGAAAGTCTAAGATAAGAAAAAAGGTATTTATGAATCTATAAGATATACTATTGTCATGCCTAATACATCTATGTATTTACGTGTTGTGTACACAATGTTTTACTACATATATACATATATATAAGACCTCTAATTGACTTAAGAAAAAAGCACTTGAATCAAATACTTTATCAGGAAAAAAGAAAAGACTAGTCAAAAGCTTTTTCAAGGTTATATAACTTTAATAAGTAAGTTGGCTTTAAAATTATTGGTAAAGTAATATTAGAAATGTCTTAAGAACTGCCAGCATCTATTTTTGTTTGCATTTATTGATCAAGCAATTTTATACTTATCCCTGCCAAATACTATAAGATGTCAAAATTTGGCATATGGATTAGAAAACTATAAACCTAGCCCAAAACAGAATGATCTTTGCTTGTGTAATTTTTAATAAATAAGACATTGATATTGGTTTAAGGAAAATGCTATATCTTGAATTATTCAGTTAAATTATTATAACTTCTAATCCTGTGGCTTTAGGCAGTTTAGTCCATAGGCAGTAAGGTTTGTTTCGGGAAAGGACTGTTATCATCTTGTTTAAAAACTAAAGTAGAAACTAAATTCCTCCGAAAGTTAGTTTTGCCCACGTCTAGGAATGAACAAGGACACTTGGAGGTTAGAAGCAAGATGGGGTTGGCCAGGTCATATGTTTTTCACTGTTTCAGTTATAATTTTGCAATGGTGAGTTTCATATCTTTAAATGATGACTATCGCAGTTTTCATAGTCTAGGTAAATGATTAAAATAAGATAATTAGGCTAGACACGGTGGCTAATGCCTGTAATACCAGAACTTTGGGAGGCCGAGGCAGGCGGATCACGAGGTCAGGAGATCGAGACCATCCTGGAAAACATGGTGAAACCCTATCTCTACTAAAAATACAAAAAATTAGCTGGGTGTGGTGGCACGTACCTGTAATCCCAGCTCCTCGGGAGGCTGAGGCAGGAGAATCACTTGAACTGGGGAGGCAGAGGTTGCAGTGAACCGAGATCACGCCACTGCACTCCAGCCTGGATGACAGAGCGAGACTCTGTCTCAAAAAAAAAAAAAAAAGATAATTAGGTGAATGTGATGGAATAAATACTTGTAGACAAACGTCATAATTTGGAATCTAAAGTTATATTAAATTAAATAATAGATATTTCATTATTTGAATATTTTCCAATAAAAGTATATTGTAGGAAAAATTCTTTCTAAAAAAGTGTCATTCTAAAAAAGGCGAACAACTTTTATCTAATTCAAAGCTTATTTAAAGGTTATGGGCCAGTCGTGGTGGCTCACACATCTAATCCCAGGACTTTGGGAGGCTGAGGCAGGAGTTCAAGGCCAGCCTGACCAACATGGAGAAACCCCATCTCTACTAAAAATACAAATTAGCTGGGCATGGTGGCGCATGCCTGTAATCCCAGCTCCTCGGGAGGCTGAGGCAGGAGAATTGCTTGAACCTGGGAGGCGGAGGTTGTGGTGAGCCAAGATCGTGCCATCGTACTCTAGCCTGGGCAACAAGAACGAAACTCTGTCTCATAAAAAAAAAAAAAAAAAAAAAAAAAAAAAAATTCTGTGCAGTGCAGAAGGTCTTTACTTTTGCTTTTTGGTAACTGGCCTAATAGATTTTATTGTTTATTGAAACAATTCCTATGTCATTATTATCAAGTTTTGGTTTGCTTAGGAAAAAACTGAGATTAAATTAAGAGAAAATTAAGGTTATTACATCCATGTATCTTTCTGTATGTGCCTTTAATGTACTTGTGACATTGAGTTATGGGGCTTTGAGTTATGGGGCTTTGACTCCTGGGTCTAAAAGAACACCAAGTCCTGCTAAATTTTAAACCTTGACAGCAATTAAACCCCATCTACAAGTCCAGTTGAAGATGCCAATCAAAATAAACTGCATTCCTGAAACACAGGGCCAGAAATTAAAACTATTCAACTCCTCAAGGCCCAGGGACTATTGTGGAAGAGGTGGGCTTGTGAGATTTTAAGGGCTGATTTTGAGAGATAAAATACCTTCAGTTTCTCTATAAGTTAATCATTAATGTCAAAGACACATGGATGCAAGAGCAGCATATAGGCCCCTATGTCAGATTAACAGGGTTTTCTTGAAGCATTAACTGACTCCTTAATAAAGATTTATTATAAAAGTCTTGTGGAAGTTATATCTTATAGTCAAGATTAAAATTTTATAGATTGTTTATGCATTTTAAAAAACAAATTTAGTCGGTTTCATGCTGTTTTTATTAGGGCTTATTGTTTGGAAAATTAACATTCCTCTCTTAAAGAATGAAGGTTTTTGCTTTTTTTGAAATCCTTGAGTTATCACTCTGGTCAAGTGACTGACTTATTTTGTAATGATCTGAGATGTCAAGTGATTTTGATAAAAGTGATTTTCATATCAACATACAATACTATAGGATTCCATATTTGCCTATATGTTTACTTTTACTAGAAGCTTTATATTTTTGCATAGTTCCATGTTACTGGATAGCATTGTTTCATTTTAACTTGAAGGACTGCCTTTAATATTGCCTTTCGGGAAAGTCTAATGGTGATGGGCTCTCAGCTTTTGTTTTTATGGGAAAGTCTTAATTTCTCCAGTTCTTGAAGGAGAGTTTGCTAGACATAGTATTCGTGGTTGGCAGTTTTTTTTTTCTTTTAGTTCTTTGAATATATTATTCTACTTCCTTCTGGCCTGTGAGGTTTCTGCTGAGAAATCTGATAATCTGATAGAGGCTCCCTTGTATCTGATGAATTGCTTTCTTTTGCTGCTTTCAAGATTCCTTTTTTCTATATGGTTCTTGTACACAACAGACTACTATTCTGCCATCAAAAATAATGAGATCCTGTCATTTGCAACAACATGGATAGAACTGGAGGTCATTATATTAAGTGAAGTAAGCCAGGCATAGAAATACAAACATCACATCTTCTTGCTTATTTGTGGGATCTAAAAATCAAAACAATGGAACTCATGAAGATAAAAGGTAGAATGATGGGTTACCAGAGGCTGGTAAGATTAGTAGGTGGTAGGAGGAAGATGGGGATGGTTAATGGGTCCAAAAAACAAAAAAGAAAGAGTGAATAAGACCTAGTATTTGATAGCAAAACAGGATGACTATAGTCAATAATAATTTAATTGGACATTTAAAAATAGCCCAAATAGTATAATTAGATTGTGTATAACACAAAGAATGCTAGAGGGGATGGATACCCTATTTTCCATGATGTGATTATTATGCATTGCATGCCTGAAACAAAACATCTCATGTACCCCATAAATATATATAAAAAATATATAAATATATAGTTTCTATGCACCCACAAAAATGAAAAATAAAAAATTTAAGAAAAGATTCTCCTTTTCTGTAACTTTTGAGAGTGTGATCATAATGTGTTTCAGTGTAGGTCTCTTTCAGTTTATCCTAGTTGGAGTTCATTTAGTCTCTTGAATTTGTATGTGCACTTCTTTTCTCAGATTTTTTCATATTAGCTCTCTTTCTCTTTCTGTTGTCTCTTTCTGAAACTTCATAGTGCATATTTATTCCTCCTAATGGAGTCTTATAGGTCCCACAGGCTGTCTTCACTTTTATTCTTCCTCTTTTTTTTCTTCTATTCAATACTTTTAAATTACTTATTTTCAGCGAATTTCTTCTATTCAATAATTTTAAATTACTTATTTTCAAGTTGACTGATTGTTCTGTCTTTTATGTGATGGTCAGTCAGGTATAGCTGGCTGGAGAGACTCAGGAAGACAAGGCTTATTATACTGACAGCTGCTAGGAGAGGAGACACAGTGTGCCACACAAGGTCATGTGATTGGTCAGGAGGCAGGAGACAGGAAACAGGAATGAGGGGAATGAGGGGAAGGTTTGACTAGAGTCTTTATTGGGGTTTACATGAGAAACAAAAGGGAGGGCAGAATAAATATTTTAAGTTTGACTATTTGAATAATTTTGGTGTTATCTAAGCTATGGGTTTGTCCCTAGTTACTTGGTACCTGGTTGTGGATGATTAAAGCATACTTCCTGGGGCATATGGGCTAGAAAGGGAAGTTAGGGCTTTAGATTTATCAGTTTGTATATCAAAGCCACTCTCCTGGCTGAGCCCTTGCTATTTCTAAGAATTGGCTGAACCCAGGAGGAGCAGTCTTTCCCCAAACAGGAAGGTTTTTAAAGATGTCAAGACATCATTACACACACACTTACTTTATATGCATTAAACTGATTCTTCTGTCTGATGAAGTCTGCTTTTTTGAACTGTATGCGAATTTTCAAGTTTGGTTATTGATTTTTTAGCTCCAGAATTTGTTTGGTTTGTTATAATAGTTTTTATCTCTTTGTTGATATTCTTATTTTTTCATGCATCATTTTCCTGATTTCATTTAATTGTCTTTCTGTCTTCTGTTTCAGCTCATTGTGGATCATTACGGCGGTTATTTTGAATGTTAAATTCTCTTTTAGGTAATTAGTAGATCCCCACTTCTTTATGTTAGTGGCAGAAGGCATCCAAGTTACCAGCAGTGAAGCTGTACAGATTTGCAGCCACCTCAATTCTTGCCTCCTCAGAAGAAACAACTTGACTGAGGGGCATAAGGCAGAAAAAGAGACCGAGTTTCAGAGCAGGAGTGGAAGCTTATTAAAAAGCTTTAGATCAGGAAAGGAAGGAAAGTACACTTAGAAGAGACCCAAGCAGGCAGTGTGAAGGTCAAGTGTGGCATTTAACCTTAATCCTAGGACTTTATAGGATGGTTCACTTCTGGTATCTTGCACTCTTTTTCCCATGATTCTTCCCTTCAGGTGGGCTGCCTGCATGCACAGTGCCCTTCTTACGCTTGGGAAGTGAGCATGAGCAGTGTGTTTAGAAAGCTGTATGCATGCCCAACTGAGGCTTTCTTCCCTTTTCTGGTGGAGTCCCCTCAGAAGGTCATACTCTGCCATTTTGTCTCTTAATGTGCATGCCTGGCCTCATTTGCCCAGTTCCTGAGATTTTAATACCAATCTCAAGTGTTTTTATCTCTTTGGGAAGTTGCTTCTCACTGCCTGCATTCAATTAACACTTTAATGTGACAGCTGTGGACCATCAGTAGATTGTCTCTCCCTGGTGCTGGCTGCCAAATGATCATTTTTAGAGAGGCAATGCGAGAACTGTTGAACCGTTACCTGATGATGGCCCAACATTCCTGGTGGGTAGGGGAAGAAGTCTCTCCTGCCCCAGGCATCGCATGCCTGTCTAACTACCTGTAACATTTAGGGCTGGTTTCTGGAGATTTATTTTGTTCCTTTGGATGGGCTGTGTGTTCCTGTGTCTTTGTATGCCTTGTGATCTTTTGCTGAGATTTGGGCATTTGAAAAAACGGTCACCTCTACTGTTCTTTACAGACTGTCAGTTAAAGAAGTATGTCTGTTTTTCATCAGGAGCTCATCATCTCTTGCTGTCCCTGGTGTTTGCCTCCAATAGTGCAGTTTCTCTGGTGCTGTAATGAACCACCTTTGTTCTCAGTGGCACCCAACCTGAGTATGCTGTTGTTTCTGTTAGCACTTCAAGTTAGGTGGTACAGAAACCATCTACTATGTAATATTCTGTTGCATGAGGTATTTTTAATTATAGGGTGAATTTTCATTTCTCAAACGCTGGATTTAAGTTTGAAACAGTATGATGTGTATTTATTTTTAAAATTATGTTCCCACTGGTTATTCAGAAATAAATAGGATCGAGGTGGCCTCCTGAGGCCTTTCAGTCATATAAAATCTCTTAACATTGCCAAAGTGTATGAGTTTCTAAATACTTTACATAGAATCATAATACTTATATTATTGCAGTAGGTTACCTCTTGCATCTCTACACTTGAGCTTTGATTTCCTTTAATATTTTCTTGGTTCAAGTCCAGACCTCCTCCACAGAAGTCAAAGGTTATTGCTCTGGTGTGGCAAAACACCAAATGTGTACCCTGTATTTACAGACTCAATGTATCAGAAAGGTTACAACGTCTAAATGCATTATTTTAATTCTCTGATGAAATGGAAATAATCTTGAATAGATCTAGAATACAGTATCCTAATCACTAGTTTCAAAAGACTTGAGAGAATAGGCCAAGTGAAGACCAAACTGAGTTGGTCTAGTTGGGGCTGGAGCTAAGTAACTAAATCACAGAGATTGGTTTTGCTTGCTGGGGGTATGGAGGGGGGGATTTGCAGGAAAGTAAGAGGTAGGCTGGGCATGGTGTCTTATGCCTGTAATCCCAGCACTTTAGGAGGCCAAGGCAGGTAGATTGCTTGTGCCCAGCACTTCAAGACCAGCCTGGGGCAACTGGCAAAACCTTGTCTCTACAAAAAAACAACAGAAACAAAAAATTAGCCAGGAGTGGTGGTGCATTTCTGTAGTCCCAGCTACTCTGGTGGCCGAGGTGGGAGGATCACTTGAGCTCAAGGGTTTGAGATCAGCCTGGGCAACATGGTTGAAACTCTGCTCCACAAAAATTAGCCAGTGTGAGCCTCTGGTCCCAGTCTTGGGAGGCTGAGGTGGGAGGATTGCCCTTGAGCCCAGCAGGTGGAGGTTGCAATGAGCTGTGATCACACCACTGCATTCCAGCCTCGGCGACAAAGTAAGACCCTGTCTCAAAAAAAAAAAAAAAAAAAAAATCTTGTCCAGTAGAAGGTTCTCTGGTGTTACAAATGTTTCAGAATCTGCACTGCCCAATATGATACCCTCTAGCCATTCATGGCTACTGAGCAATTGAAAGTTGGCTGGTAAAAAATGAAGAACTGAATTATAATTGTATTTTATTTTAATTAATTTAAATTTAAATAGCCACACGTGACTAGTGTCTAGCATATCGAACATCATAGCTATAAATTAGAGTGCTTCTAGGGACTGTCTACTTGAAATATAAGAGTTAGCTTTTTAGAATTTCCTTGACATGTTTTTTCAGCCATTTATATTTGAGTGTTTTATATGCCGTTTGGCATGCAATGAAATATACAGCAACATCACTATCTTGGAGGAAAAAAAAAGTAAAAATTAAAATAAGCAAAGAGAGACAATACAGAAACATGAGAGTTGCCATAATACACTTTAATCTTCATCACAGAAGAGTTACATTAAGTGTAGAGGACTTCAGAAAAGCAAGAGTGCTTTCCAGGTTGTAGTGTTTGTAGGAGGAAGGGACTGGTTATTGAAGCATGTTATATGTCTTGGGTAGGTAGAAAGAAAGGAAGGGAAATTTCAGGAGGAGGCTTGGTATAAATAAAACTGGGAGGGTAGGAAGCGGTAAGATGTGACTAGGACCCAGTAAGTAGGCTAATTTGTTGGGATATGGAGGTGGTTTGGAAGGTGAAGCTGGAAGTGAAGGCTGGAGTCATTATGGTTATAGCTGCTCTTGAATGCATGGCTAAAATCTTGGGATTTATCTTTCAGGCAGTGAAAATTCAGTCATTGAAGGATTTTGAGCTAAGGAACAACATAATAAGAGTCTTTTTAAGGAAAATAACCTTGCCATCTGTGTGAAATAGAGAGAAATGAGTTAGGAAGCTATTACACTAGTTGAGGCAAGAAGTAAAAGGTTTCTGAACCAGAAGGGTGGCTATAGAAATAGAAGGAAAACAAGGAATGGTTAGATGGAAATATTGTAAGAGATTTCATAGATTAAAACTGACAGATTTTGCTGACAGATTAGAATGGATTGTGGTGGCAATGGGAAAGATGAGTCAAGGGGTGACTCCAGGATTGTAGCATTAGCTGAGGGTGGGAGAGTGAGTCCAGTTAAATATATACACCAGTGAGAGATGGGGACAGATGTATTACACTAGGACCCTGAAGTTTTTCTTGGAGGGTTCCAAGAGGAACCTGAATCACTTGACGGTTACTTCACCACCAAAAAATTGCAGGAACAAACAGTCACTATTTACACGTTAGTGATGCATTTAAAAACTAACTTGAACCAGCCGGGCGCGGTGGCTCAAGCCTGTAATCTCAGCACTTTGGGAGGCTGAGGCGGGTGGATCACAGGGTCAGGAGATCGAGAACATCCTGGCTAATATGGTGAAACCTCGTCTCTACTAAAAATACAAAAAAAAAAAAAAAATTAGCCGGGAGTGGTGGCAGGCGCCTGTAGTCCCAGCTGCTCGGGAGGCTGAGGCAGGAGAATGGCATGAACCTGGGAGGCAGAGCTTGCAGTGAGCCGAGATCGTGCCACTGCACTCCAGCCTGGGTGACAGAGCGAGACTCCGTCTCAAAAAAAAAAAAAAAAGTTAACTTGAACCAAAACTTAATCTGAAAATGTTAGTGTATTATCATGTGAGGACTGAAGCATTTTCAATATGTTAATAAGCACATGATTGTAGAAAATGTAAATACGATGATAATTGGCAATGATACCAGGATTGTAACTAGTGATTTATTGAGCTTCCCTCTCTCCATGTCCCCACCCTGCTGCCTGTCACCACCTTGCCTCCAGCCTTTTAAAATAATTTCTTAGTAGAGTGAACAAGAGCAAACACGATAAACTATTCTGATAACTGGAATCTGATATCATTTGTTGTGAGAATTAAACTTTCATTATTACCCAAATATACTGGGTAATAAACTAAAACATTTTTAGTTATTTTTCTTCCTTACTAGAACTGGAAGTGGAAAGTTAGTGTGGTATCAGTCATTTTCTTCTTGTAATCTTCATCAAATCTCTCATTCTGAGCCACGGTGAAGTGTTTCTTCCAGTCTCCCACTGCCCCTGAAATACAGTTATGTGGGAGAGAGTCAGTAGCTGTTGGAAGAGTCTGTGCTTCCCTATTCTCCTGTTTCTGTGTGGTGATTTCTATGCCATGTTCCAGGAAGGGCAGTATTGGACAAAACGTTTCTCTTGCTATCCTGTCACTTCCTTATTCTGAAGAGAAGACGACTTTCCTGTCTGATTTGTGAGACAAGGAGAGCCTCTTGCCAACTGGCTGCATTAGTGGGTGGGCAAGACCGCCATGTTACAACAGCAGGCCTGAAGGGCTTTCTTGTCTTTCTCTGTGCCCTGTTGCACATTAAAGCCTGGTGGGTGCTCATGACTGTAGCTCCCATGCTGTAAACTGATCAAGAAGGGCCTGTTTCTGGGAGGCCCAAGGTACCATTTGAAGAAGAAAAAATAAGACCTCGCCCCAGAAATTCTCTAATTGTAATCCCTGTTACCTTTCCCAGTTTTGTTTTTCTTAATGTTATCTATCTATGTATTCTTTATTTTGCTTATGACTAGAATAGAATTTCCACGCAGGCATGAATTTTTGTGTTTTGTTCACTGCTGCAAACAGTGGCTAGAACAGTGCCTGGCACATAGAAGCCCCTCAGTAAGTACCTTTGAATGACTGAATCTGATAGCATAGAACTGTCTATAAAATGGATTCTTTGCCCTATCTGAGTTAATTCTATATATTTTCATGTTATTAGCCAGAACTCTTAAGGGAAAGTGGGGATAAATGGTTGGATTTGGACATCAAATCTTACTCTCTTAATCTTAATAATAATTGGCTAATTAAATGTGATTTTCATTTTATCAGTGGCTTCTTAAATACTTTCTTCCCCAAATCATTTATTAAAGATATTATTTTTCCTAGACACAGGAAAGAAAACTGTTCAAATGCTATAAAATATTTGACAGTTCTTTTAAGATTATAACGAAAATAAACTGTAAAAACCTTTTCTCATGAACGGAGAAATGGAGTGGTCCATGATTTCAGCAGGAATCGATGAATAGTTTGCCATTGGATTCTGTTTCATGACATCAAATGAAGTGTGATGGACAATTTTATCTAGAACTTTGTCATCTAATTTCTTCCCAATAAATTCTGCCAGCTTCTGAATTTCATGCTTTGGGTCCTATGATCAGAGTCAAAAGAAAAGTAATGATTTAATAGAATTAGTTTAAAAAGAATATTATGATGGATTAATGACAGTAACCAGTAACATATTACGAGGTAAAATAAAAAACAAATCTTAACAAATGCTCAAGTGACTCATTTTAACGTGATGACCCATATTGTTGTTTTTTTAGTCATTGGAATCACTAATAATTTTTTCCCCTTAATATGTAATCAACTGGGTAGGGTTAGTGAAACATTCACCAGACAATGACATACAGTGCCTAATGAATGGTTCACTAAGGGAATGTGTCAGGGTCATGTCCGCAAGCCCTGCTCAAGGCATTTCAGAAGCACAGGGGCAGAAGATTTAAGACCTGACCCAGAGGAAGCTACATCCTGTTTCTGACATTGACAGAAATGTCCCCAGACTGCAGTGATGGCAGGAGGAGAGGAGAGAATTTTTTTTTTTTGCATGCCTCAAGAGGCACCCATGGCTAGTAACTCTGGTACCAGACCACCAAGTCAAGTGGAACTGAGAGGAGCTCAGTTCCAGTGTAGCTACTGATTTCTCATCAAAGGGACATACAACCTTGTGACATCACTGTGGCTGTGGGACTCCTCCATCTCTAGGAGCAGAGGATGGGTGGGGAGGGAAAGTGGAAGCGCTTACCCTGACCACTGTGTCTATAGTGGGCTTCTGCTTTAAAAGCTTGTATGTCAAAAATGTTTCATTTAATTGACCTCACACAGGCTAGGAATTAGAGAGTGCTGAGAATTGTGAGCTTTGTGGGAACTACAGTGAGGGGACATTCAAGAACAAGATCACAGCAATATTTTTAAAACTTTTAGGGACTCTGAGGTTAGATTACCTATTTCGATAAAGTTTCTTCCTGGCATGCATAATACGCTAGGGTCTACCTAAACAAAAGAGCCCCATTCCCAGCGACATATCCTTTCTCTGACATGGCTATGATACATGCTGTAGGGAAACATCATCTGCCCGGAGTCTTCGTATGGTGGCACAACACTTTTGTACCAAGTAAAAACAAAGTAAACACAAAGAAGGAGGGAATTTTATACTGATAACCTCATAGGTTGTTCTGCTGGTTCTTCGGTCATGCTTCTGAAAATCCTAGAGCTATAACAATTATTTTAAAAACCACATGAAAATAGTCTGTATTTTCTACGCCTTTGATATTTTGTAGAAATCACTCATATCACAAGGCCCAGCAGTGATTGAACCTTAGAGAAGTGCATCTAAATGGTGATGTGTGCTTGAATCTCCGGGGAATTTTATAAAACTCCAGACTTAGCAGGCCTACAGCAGGCTCCACTAGCTCATGCAACTAGTCTGTGAAGCACCTGTTGAGTATCAAGGCTTTCAATGACCAATTCAAGAACAGAGACTGTAATTCTGTACAGATCTCTGTATTTAGTGGGGTCACAGAAAGTAACTTAGTAGATGATTATTTACAACAAACATCCACTGATATTATCTCATTTAGTCCTCAAATAAATCTTGAATGGGTAAATATTATCATCTTCATTTTTATGTTTAAGAAAACTAATTTCCCAAGATGTTAAGTATCTTTACCAAGAATTGACAGAACTTGATTTCAATAATTTTGAATCTAAATCATTAGTATTTTCCATTGCACCACTTCTTAAAGTTTCTTAAAGCTATTGGCTGGGCGTGGTGGCTCACGCCTGTAATCCCAGCACTTTGGGAGGCTGAGGCGGGCAGATCACGAGGTCAGGAGATTGAGACCTGGCTAACACGGTGAAACCCCGTCTCTAGTAAAAAATACAAAAAATTAGCTGGGCGTGGTGGCGGGTGCCTGTAGTCCCAGCTACTTGGGAGGCTGAAGCAGGAGAATGGTGTGAACCCGGGAGGCAGAGCTTGCAGTGAGCCAGAGATCGTGCCACTGCACTCCAGCCTGGGTGACAGAGCGAGACTCCATCTCAAAAAAAAAAAAAAAATAAATAAATAAAGTATTATGTTCCTCAGTGCTAATAAAAAAAAACAAAAACTGTAGGCATGGTAGCTCACGCCTGTAATTCTAGCACTTTAGCAGGCCGAGGAGGGTGGAACACTTGGGATCAGGAGTTCAAAACCAGCCTGGCCAACATGGTGAAACCCGGTTTCTATTAAAAATACAAATAATTAGCTGGGCGTGCTGGCAGGCGACTGTAATCCCAACTACTCCGTAGGCTGAGGCAGGAGAATCGCTTGAACCTGGGAGGCGGAGCTTGCAGTGACTTGAGATTGCATCACTGCACTCCAGTCTGGGTGACAAAGTGAAACTCCTCCTCTGTCTCAAAAAACAAAAACAAAAACCAACAAAACCAAACCAAAAACCAAAGAAACCAAAACGTGCTAGGATTGTTTTTCCTGCTAAACTGCATTTTAAAATAGACATGCAAGGGAGAAAATGACACCATCCATACTGTGTAATAACCTGCCCATAAGGGAAATGTGCAGCATCCCCGGGAGCACCAGGAAGTTGCAGGTGAGACTGTGTGATACTTAAACTCATGATCAGCCATGCACACTTCGACAAATGACAGCTGTAACCAATGAAGTGCAGCAATTTTCTGTTCCCCGCATCAATCTGAGTCCCTGATGGGGTCAATACATTATGACTTAAATGTTTTATGGTCCAGTGGGTACACCTTAGATGGCACTGTGCTCACCTTCTTCATGTCCTCATAGAAGAGGTAGAGAATGCGGTGTTTGTCTTTGGCTTCCCACCATCCTTTCACATGTTCATGCCAGGAGCCCCAGCACACTGGAGGATGGGATGGAAAACAGGGC
The DNA here is from genome assembly GCF_028885655.2 of Pongo abelii. Taxonomy (NCBI): domain Eukaryota; kingdom Metazoa; phylum Chordata; class Mammalia; order Primates; family Hominidae; genus Pongo; species Pongo abelii. Next base: position 38,777,092 of record NC_071997.2, on the reverse strand, counting down.
AATGAGTCACAGAGGTCCTATTATACCACTGAAAGGAGAATTCCTGAAGAGAAGTGAGAGTGTTCCATTAAAGAAGGCAGAGCCCCTGGTCAAAAGAAAAGATTCTTTCCTTCTAGGGTGTTTGGAGATTTTGAGAAACGAAGGGAAACAAAGCTAAATTCTCTCACCTTTCCCAGTCAGAAAAGTCTCAAAATACTCTTCCCATGTTCCTGGAGCAGGAAGTGCTTTATTCATTCTTTGGAAATGGTAATAGGACACCATGTTGTCCTTGGGATTTCTTGCTACATAGATTATCTGGGAATGATGAAGGGAAGGGAAGAAGCAAAAAAAACAGGAATTTTTTTTTTTTTTGCTGTTACTGCCCAGGCAAGTCATGTTAGGGTAGATACATTTCATACAGTTCATTTTTTCTGAGGCTGCATTCTTGTCATCCTGGTTATGGGAGACTTTTTTTTTTCGAGATAGAGTCTTGCTCTGTCACCCAGGCTGGAGTGCAATGGTGCGATCTTGGCTCACTGCAACCTCTGCCTCCTGTGTTCAAGCGAGTCTCCTGCCTCAGCTTCCTGAGTAGCTTGGATTACAGGTGTGTGTCACCACGTCCTGCGAATTTTGTGTTTTTGGTAGAGATGGGTTTTCACCGTGTTGGTCAGGCTGGTCTTGAAACCCTGACCTCAACTGATCCACACATCTCAGTCTCCCAAAATGCTGTGATTATAGGCGTGAGCCAACGTGCCTGGCTAGGATTCGTATTAATTTGCGTATTGATTATTGTGAAGAGTTATATATATATATTTAACAAGTGAAGTGTTTTAAGAGGAAATGGAAGACTAAGGTTGTTTTAAGGAGTACAACTCTGAATTCCTTTTGCTTTTTACCTTACAGTTTTTCTCTAGCAAGGATGGTGGCAGCAAGTGAAAGGGAAGATGTGTTTTCAGGATCCGTGGTGAGGGCATTGCATGAGCTTGTTCCAAACCTGCAAAATTGGTTTTCGATCAATTTCTACTATTTTTTTCTCTATTTGCTTCCAAGTCTTGCTGCTTCCATTATTACTACTACGATTCAAAGCATCTACAAGAACATTGTAACTGTAGATCTGGTGTGAGAGAATACGTCTAGCCTATGAATAGATGTTTTGACTAGAACAATTCCTAACCATAACAGTCATCCAAATAAATAAGAACCTAAAAAATTCAAACCCTTTCACCAGGATTATCTTACTTGAGTTTATCCTTTTGAAGTGAAATTAATTTCTAACTAGAGAAACAAAATTTAACTCACTTTTGTATAAACAGTAATTCCATTAGAAAATGTCTGGAGTATAACACAGTTAAAAAAAGACAAAACCATGAAACTCACCAATAATTGTTTGAAAGCCTATAATTTTGAAAGGTGCATAGACAGTAAAAATCCTAAGTGCATTTTAGGACTGTAGTGAAGTGTGGCTATTCCATACTTACCAGATCCTAAGGATGGGATTTTCATTTCGAGGAAAGGAAATCGTTGATGAGTCGGTGCCCGTTTACTTTTCTCCACATCACCTTCATTTTGTATTAATTCCACTATCTCCTGAGTCCATGTTGTTCCTTACATGCACGTAAAATGAAGACGAATAGACATCTAGTGTAGTACATTCCTTAAAATATGATCAAATACTTGTTAGAACATCTATGTCTTTTTTTTTTGTTTGTTTTGTTTTTTGAGACAGGGTCTTGCTCTGTATCAAGGCTGGAGTTCAATGGTGCAATCTTGGCTCACTGCAACCTCTGCTTCCTGGGTTCAAGCGATCCTCTCACCTCAGCCTCCTGGGTAGCAGGGGTTACATGCATGCACAATGACCCCTGGCTAATTTTTGTACTTTTTGTAGAGACGGGATTTTACCATGTTGCCCAGGCTGATCTGGAACTCCTGAGCTCAAGTGATCTGCTCGCCTCAGCCTCCTAAAATGCTGGGATTATAGGTGTGAGCCACCATGCCTGGACCATCTATGTGAATTTAAAAGCTAAGTTTTAAATGGGATTCAGAAGATAGCATTCCTTATTTATATCTTATTATCATAATATGATTTTTAAAAAAATACTCCAATTTTGAATGAACATTAGACTGATAAATATACATTTATTTTTTTCTGTCACAACTATTAATTTGGATTGTTATTGTTGTTCTATTTATTTAGCTGTATTGTCCTTAGAAAGGACATTCTCCCCAAATTGTGATCTCCTATAGAGAAATAACTACATGATTTTCAAACTCTCTTTTTCCCAGTCACATAGCATAGGAGCATTTAGTATTGTTGGCTGAATGAGTGAACCATTAGGGCTTGAACTTGATATTGACCATTAGCACTTAGTATTCATTTTTCGCCTTTCTCTGTATCCCCCATATCTCATGGGCTGAAAGGCTGTAAAAGGCCTCCCATAAACTCCTTTGCCACTAAGATTTTGAAGGCTATTTAGATCCCTCTAGTGAGATGCATTAGCCTGAGTTTTCGAAGGCAGTGGGGAGATAGAAGTCATCCTTCCTGAGGTGGTGGCTGCTGATGGTAGCCCCAGCAGATAGAAATTTTGCAGAGACCATTCCACGTTACATGGCCCAGTGCCCTAGACCCAACCACTGCCACTGTGGCCATAGGTAGAATGGTATCCCCCAGCTTCAGTCTGTCAGTGTCTTGCACTGATCCTGACAGTGATATTGTGCTATCAACATAATCTTCACCCTTTGATGAAGATCTGTTGCACCAGATGTTCTGGCAAAATCCAGGTTAGGAGGATGTTGAGTTATTTTAGGATGGCTTTTTTTTTTTCTTTTTTTCCAGAGACAGGGTCTTGCTCTGTTGCCCAGGCTGGAGTACAGTGGTGGGATCTTAGCTCAGTGCAGCCTCCAACTCCTGGGCTCAATGGTCCTCTTGCTTCAACCTCCCAAATAGCTAGGACTGTGAGTGCATGCCACCATGCCTGGCTAATTTTTAATTTTTTTTTCTACATAGGAGTTTCCCTATGTTGCCCATGCTGGTCTCAATCTTCTGGCTTCAAAAGATCCTCCTGCCTTGGCCTCCCAAAGTGATGGGATTACAGGCGTGAGCCACCATGCCTAGCCAGGATGGCTTTCTGAATCCTGATCTAGGTTGATCTTTCCTGTATTATCTGGCTGAAACTCTATAGATTCCTTTTCCCATATTCTCAATTTAGTGCTTTTAAAGGCCTAGAATAAGGGCATAGGTTAGAAAAAAATTAAATTACATTTTATATTTTATATTAGTTGGTCTCCTGTATTTTCTGGCAGCAACTTTTATTACAGGAGGAAGGGCCAAGATATCTTTAGCTATCCATGCAAAGAATATTGCAGCCATTTGTACTAGTTTTATGGGAATTTATAGCCATAACACTGAATGTCTATAATGAATGAATTGAATGAATTTATAGACATGAGCCAACATGAGGGCAGATTCAAATGTTGCTAGAGGCTCCGGGGTGAGTGGAATGACTTCTCAATTTATTCTCTAGAGGTCAGTGATTCTATGATGTATTTTTTTCTTGTGTCATTCAGAGTATTCTTTTAAAAATTTAGGGTGAACTATTTTTGCCATCTATGCTTGTTTCTTCTTCCTTCTAATAAAATAGGCTTCATTAATGTATATGGTTTTAGTTATGATTAAATATTACTTTAGATGGCAAGCATTTAATTTTCTTAGTGTGCTTTTTGAATTGCTTAAACCTCATTAATGCCATGAAAAACCTAAATGAACCATATCTTCGTACTTGGCGTTTGGCAGGTAGAGCAAAGATTATTTATGTATTGAATTGATAATCAAGTGGAATTGTCAATGAAATTAAGATGATGAGATGTGATCCTCACCAGTGGCTACTTTTAGAAATTTACATTCAGAAAAATTTGATCCTGAATGGGCTCCTGATGAGTAAGATTGGGAAATCAGGACCAACATGAAACAGATGGACAAAGAAGAGACCAAGGCCTCCATGTGCCTGCAGAATCTTCTGTCAGGATCTTGAGAGATAAGAACAAAAGAGGGTTTTGAACAGTCTCAGAAAATACTGAGGTTTAGATTTTTTGATGTGTGTGTGTTTGTGTGTGTATAACAAGAGTTTTGACAGCTTGATTTTGCAAAGAGCAAATTTATATACAATTTGTGTGTGAACCGAGTAATGTATTTCTAGTAGATATGTAGATATGCAAAAATATTTATAGAGAACTATTTCCTCCTCATCATCACCCAATTTTTATGACATGGTGGCTCAGCTCAAGCTAGTCCTACTTTTACAGACAACTTTGTTAAACTGATTGTTGAGATAAGGCAGTTGGTTCACAACTTACCACAGAGGAAGGTGGAAATCAGAAGGATGGTTCTCAGACCCTGAGATGGGAGGGCTGCTGAGGTGATATCAACATTGCAGAACCAAAGCTCCCCTATTTCTTTCCCAAATCAGACTCGGGATCCCCTTTCTAGCTCACACACTCAAAGCAGCTTTTAACAAGATCTACAATAAGGGCCTAGATTGGGAACAAATAAATAAACAAGTCTACCCTTTTGCTCTTAACTGTTTTCACTCTCTCCTGGGAAAGTAAAAAAAAAAAAATAAATAGAAAGTACATCATAGCATCATAAGAAGATTGAATTCTAAAAATGTGTATGTCATTTTAGTATGTTTCGGTATAGCTTCAGTTTCCACTAGTAACTTTCCTTAGCCGTATCACTCTGTTCAGTAGAGTTTTCCAGATCAACTTCTTTATTTCATGACTAATGCATCCTTCCCACTTACCTTCCTAACTCTCCTCTTCCCCTTCCCCTGCAAGCCCTTCCACCTACCTGCTTTAGGATAGGTAGAAATAAGCAGGTCATCAGGCTTGGCTTGGAAGTTCCAGATCTTATCCCAGATGTCACAAGTGTCTGTGGGTTGAAGAATTCCCTTCACGTAGTTGACACTTAAGCGCTTTGTTCCATCAAATGTAAAATCCTCCATCTCGTGTAAGGCCATTGCTGTAAGAAATCAAAGGGCTCTTCCAGACACAAAGTTATCTTTCAGTCAGCATATGGCTGCGTTGTAGATAGAGGCCGCACTCTATCCACCACACTACCACACTATCCAGCCCTCTAGCACAGGCCTGTCTGGGCCAGCAAACAGGGAGAAAGTGAGCTGCAGGCCTCCCGACTCAGGTTCCAGGGAACTGGAGCTCTTGTTTATGAATTTGTCCACTGGCAGTTTCCTGAGGAACTTCAGCCCCCTCTTCACCAGGCTGTGGCGTCACAGCAGAGGCGGTCACAAACCCTGCTGGCTGCGTCCCGTTCCAGCCCTTGCGTTCTCTGTGAGTTAACAGGACATAGTATCACATTGTTTATAGCTCTCATCTCTGTGTCCATTAAACCCTTCATAGACAATTTCAGTAATTGTTCCTTCGGGGAATTTTAAACAATTAAAAAGTTGCGGGACTTGCCTGTGAAATTACAGATTCTACACAGAATGACTTCCCTGAGAGACTGCAGGGACTTTCCCGTGGGCTATTAACAGTGGGGGCCTGGATGGATCTGAACCTCCCAGTACAAACATCTGCCAGGGTCAGCTTTGTTATTTTTTAAGAGTAAAATAAATAATGCTAAACTGGAGAAGGCTCCTTCCTTTGTAGGGGTTTCATCACAGCTATGAAAACATGTATGCCTCATTTAAAGCAAAAGGGATGCAGAAAACTCCAGAGTTAACAGAAGACAGTGGCTGCCTTAGGAATCCATTCTGCCCCTGATAATCAGAAATTTCACAACTTGCTTCAGTCCCTGCTCCCGGCCTGGCCTGCACCCCAGGGCCATGCCACACTTGCTCCCCATGGCAGCACTCCTTCTGGAGATCTTGTCGGCTCTTGTGTGTCTGGCTGTCTGATTCTCTTTCTTCGTGTCCCAGCTTTGATGCCCCTTTTCTGGAGAAGTCTTCTTTGACTTTCTATGTCATCTCAAGTAGGTCCCTCCTATTTCCTTGCTCATGGCACTTTGTGTTCCTTTAGAGCAACTATTGACAGTTAGTTTTGTGTGTTTACTTGTTGGCATTTTCTGTCTCCTTCACTACACTCTAAAGCACATGAAATGGGGCCTGTTGTTTTCTCACTGTTTGCTAGCTGTATGCCTAGTGCCTGGCATTCTTCTATTTCTTGAAAGAATGAATGAGTAAAACTAAGCAAAAATTGAGGAAGCGAGTTCCTTGGGCCATCATTATGTGGGGACTAGGTGAGTATGGCAGCTGTGGCTTGACATCCTTCAGACAGAAGTCAGGCTGCCTGTATTTGAATCCTGTGCCAACTCCCAGTAGCTGTGGGCAATGGCAGGTTACAGAATCTTTCTCTGTTTCATATCACGCTTTTCCTCAGGTCTGAATTGGGGATCTTAACATTATCTACCTCATGGTTGTGAGGAGATAAAACAGCTTATTTAATGCTTGGCAACAGGGAAATGTTGAATAAATTGTAGCTATTAATAATAATGGGTGACTTTGTTCACCATTTCTCTGTAGTCCACGTTCTGGATGCAAACTCAGAAAATCTCTGGTCTCACAGCAACAGGGCGAGGTCAAAATTAATTGGGTGTTTTTGGGGACTTTCCAATTCCCAGGCATATTTCATTATTTCTTTAGTCATGTCTTATGATTGGAGAGAATGTGTGGGGGAATTGAGAGAGCAATGAATGATGTTCAGATCAAGTAGTAATGTGGCTGAGACCTGGTCACAGTCCCTTTAATTTGTATAGTGCTTTGCCTCACTCGCAGGCTCTTACATATCCACCTGAAGACATGACAGCATAGGCCTTGGGGGCAGCAGAGCATGGAATTACTCAGAGGAATTCTAAGTAGAATGGCACCCAAACTTGGAAGCAGTACCCATAGCAGATGTCCTTGGTGGAGGATCCAGGCAAGGAAAATGTCTTGTTCCTCCTCATCACCACTTTTCAGTGTTTATGAATGAGACTTACGGGGCATGTAAAGATTGAGATTGCCTGGTGAGCTGATCAGTGTCCATTCTTACAGTTTTAGGGATTGCCATCTGTGCATTTTCTCTATTTAGACCTGTTGCAGTAGACCCAGGAGTGCTAGGAAGTGGAAGAGGTGGAATTATCCACACAGAAGGTAGAGAAGCTTGAGGTGATGGTTTAGGGCAGGGGTCCCCAACCTTTTTGGCACCAGGGACCAGTTTCATGGAAGACAATTTTTCTTCAGAGGGAGGGAGGGGGCAGTGCAGGGGATGGTTATGGGATGATTCAAGTGCATTACATTTGTTGTACACTTTATTTCTATTAGTATTACATTGTAATATATAATGAAGTAATTATACAACTCATCATAATGTAGAATCAGTAGGAGCCCTGAGCTTGTTCTCCTGCAACTAGATGGTCCCATCTAGGGAGGATGGTAGACAGTGACAGATCATCAGGCATTAGATTCTCATAAGGAGCAGGAAACCTAATCCTTTGCATGTGCCATTCACAATATGGTTTGTGTTGCTATGAGAATCTAATGGCACTGCTGATCTGACAGGACATGGAGCTCGGGCAATAATGTGAGCAATGGAGGGAGGCTGTAAATACAGATGAAATTTCACTCATTCACTCACAGGCTGCCTACTTCTTCCTTTGTGGCCCTGTTCCTAACAGGCCATGGACCGGTACCAGTCCCATCTCTCATCTCTCTCCTTCTATTAGAATTCATGACATTGGGCTGGGTGCAGTGGCTGACACCTGTAATCCCAGCACTTTGGGAAGCTGAGGCAGGCAGATCATGAGGTCTGGAGATCGAGACCATCCTAGCTAACACGGTGGAAACCCCGTCTCTACTAAAAATACAAAAAATTAGCGGGGCATGGTGGTGGGCGCCTGTAGTCCCAGCTACTCGGGAGGCTGAGGCAGGAGAATGGCGTGAACCTGGGAGGCAGAGCTTGCAGTGAGCCGAGATCACACCACTGCACTCCAGCCTGGGCAACAGGGTGAGACTCTGTCTAAAAAAAAAAAAAAAAAAAAAAATTCATGACATTGAACATGTATCTTTTGTTTTGCATGTCTTCTTGAACAATGAATATTTTTATTTTGAGTGCGAGTATTTTTAAATTTATATAAATTATATTGAGTTAGGTTTAGTCATTTGTTAGGTTAGCCATTTGTTTACTTTCTTTAAGCACAATATTTTAAAGATACCTGCACTCCAGTATGTATAAGTCTGTTGCTTCTAACAAATTGCTTTTTAATATCCCAAGATGTGCATCCACCACATTTTTACCTATTTATTCTCCTAGCAGTGGGAACCCAGACAACCTTCAACTCCCATCCAGCACAAATAAGGCTGCAAAAACATGAATGTGAATATTTTTGTACGTGTTGTCTTATGGAACTGCTTACACATGTTTTTGGAGTATGTAGCTACAGGTGGAATTTCTGGGTCAAAGAATGTTTGTTTACTTATTTTGACTACGTATTGCCAGAGTGCTCTTCTGAATTGCTGTGCTTGTCTACAGTTCACCAGCAGGGTATTACCTGGCTTCCTAACTTTTGCTTGTTTAACAGATATAAAGTTATACCTCATTATTTTCATTTGTATTTACTCTTACTCGTGATTTTGAGCATCTCTTCAAAGGCTTGTTCATTTTGGGGGTTTTATCTTCTGAAAATTGCCTTCCCCTAGGTCTTCTTTGCCCATTTCTCTGGATTATTATCTTTTCCTTACTGATTTGAGAATTTCTTGTGCATTCTGAATATTCTCCCTTTTTGGTTTTGGACATCACAAATAACTTTTTCCATTCTGTCATCTATGAACATTTTTCATAGTGCTTGTTGCTAAACAGAAAATTTTAATATTGATGTATTCGTTAAGTATTTTTGCATCATGTTTTGTGTGTTTGAAGTTTTGCTTTAAAAAATCTCTTTTGTCATTATATTACAAAAATAGGTTATCATCTTTTTGAATGGAATACACTCTTTTTTTTTTTTTTTTCTTGAGATGGAGTCTCACTCTGTCATCCAGGCTGGAGTGTAGTGCTGCCATCTTGGGTCACTGCAACCTACACCTCCTGCGTTCAAGTGATTCTCTTGCTTCAGCCTCCTGAGTAGCTGGGATTACAGGTTCATGCCACCATGCCCAGCTAATTTTTGTATTTTTAGTGGAGACGAGGTTTCACCATGCTGGCCAGACTGGTCTCGAATTCTGGACCACAAGCAATCCACCCGTCTTGGCCTCCCAAATAGCTGGGATTACAGGCATGAGCCACCACGCCTGGCTGAATGGAATACACTCTTATCCCTGCACTTTTACTTCTCACATTTAGTCTTTACCTAGATTCCACCTTTGCATAAGTCGATTGACTGGAATTCAGCTTTATTTTTTCCATATGTTAAGCCAAAGCCATTTTTAAAAAATATGATCTATTAGCCATCAGTGCTTTCCCCATTGATTTGAGATGCCTACTTTATCATATACAAAATTTCCACATATTCGGCCTCCAGTCTCTGGGCTCTCTGTTCTGTTCCCTGACTGTGTCTGCTCTGGTGACATGCCACCCGGGGGCATTGGTCCTGCTCTGGGGCCTTCCTGCTGTCTGGCAGAGCAGGTCCCATAGCTGCTGCTTTTTCAGGTTGGCTTGGTTGTTGTGAGCCTTTCATTCCTTCTTGTACATTTTACATTAAGATTTCTTAAGCTTGACTGGGGTTATGCTGAATTTGTGTTAATTTAGAAATTGTGGCTGGGCGCGGTGCTCACGCCTGTAATCCCAGCACTTTGGGAGGCTGAGGTGGGCAGATCACAAGGTCAGGAGATCAAGACCATTCTGGCCAACATGGTGAAACCCTGTCTCTACTAAAAATGAAAAAATTAGCTGGGTGTGGTGGCACGTGACTGTAATCCCAGCTACTTGGGAGGCTGAGGCAGGAGAATTGCTTGAACCAGGGAGCTGGAGGTTGCAGTGAGCTGAGATCGTGCCACTGCACTACAGCCTTGCAACAGAGCAAGACTCCATCTCAAAAAAAAAAAAAAAAAAAGAAAGAAATTGTATTAGTAGATATAATTCTTTTTCTACAATGTTTTAAAGTAATTACCATATTTAGAAAATCTCTTTGGCTTTCTTCCTAAACATAGATTTTTATCTATGTGAGTTTTTTTCATCTCTGTTCTGTCCATCACCAGAGTTCCTCCTGCTCCTTTCCACTAGTCTGACCCCTGAATCCTCTCCCCAGTACCCGTTTCCCGCCTCTCTCATTAACCCAGTAGTGTGGGACACCACCACCCCGTCCTTAGCTGCTCACCATAATCCCATCAAAATCCAATTAAAAGACCCCTCCAAATTTCCCAGTGTACCCCGATACCCCATCTCTCTCACCCACCAAAAAGGCCTACAGCCCATTAAAACAAGTTCTGCTTGTGTGGTCTCCTTAGACCAACTCACTCTCCGTATAACACCCCCATCCTCCCTTTTAAGAAATCAGATGGCTTGTACCAACTTGTCTGTTACCTCTGAGTCATTAATTAGGCTGTCCTCCCTATTCATCCTGTAGTCCCTAACCCCTATACACTTCTCTCTCTTGTCCCCTCCAACACCACCCACCATACCACCATTGACCTAAAGGATGCCTTCTTTACCATTCCCCTACACCCTGATTCCCAAAACCTTTTTGCTTTCACCTGGACTGACTCTGAGACCCGTCAATCACAACAACTCACATGGACTGTCCCAAGGCTTCAGAGATAGTCCTCATTTCTTTGAACAAGTCCTAGCCTGAGACCTCACCTCCTTAGACCTTTACCCCAGCTGTCTTCTTCAATATGTGGATGACCTCCTTCTCTGTAGCCCCTCCCTATAAGACTCTCAAACTCACACTATTACCCTTCTAAACTTTCTTGCTAACAAAGGATATAAGGTCTCTCCCTCCAAAGCACAACTCTCCACCCCAACAGTAACATACTTAAGAGTCCAACTCTCCCCCAGGGCCCGAGCCATGACCCCGGTGTGGGCAGCCTTAATAGACAGCCTACCTCCACCTTCCTCTAAGAGTAAAATTCTCTCTTTCTTAGGACTGGCAGGCTTCTTTAAGTTATAGATTCCCAAACTTTGCCCTCCTAGCTTGCCCCCTCTATAAAGCAGCCAAAGCCCCACTCAATGAACCCCTGAGCCCCTCACATAACATACTCCCCAGTTTCCGCAAGCTCCAAACTGCTCTTGTGACTGCACCAGCCCTGTCTTTACCTGATATCTCCCAACCTTTCACTCTCTATACTGCCAAAAGCCAAGGGATAGCCTTCGGTGTCTTAGGGCAACAGAAAAGAAATCCTCCTTCCTTTGCTCCTATAGCTTACCTCTCTGAACAACTAGATGACACAGTCAAAGAGTGGCCAACCTGTCTTAGAGCACTAGCAGCAGCGCCCATTTTAGCTCTGGAAAGCAAGACACTTACATTCAGCCAAAACACCACTGTCCACAATCATCACAATTAACCAAGATCTCCTCTCCTCCGGAGCATTAAGCATCCTTTCTCCTTCCCGGATCCAATCACTCTGTGCCCTCTTTATTGAAAATCCCAAATTCTGTCTTGCCAAAAGTGCTCCCCTCAACCCAGTATCCTTACTCCCCATATCCTCTTCCTCTCCTACTCATTCTTGTACTGACATCCTAGACCACCTACAGCCACATTTCCCAAACATCTCTGAGCCTCTCACCAACCCTGATGACCAGCTATTCACAGATGGCTCCTCCTGGGGGCCCACTGGCTCCCCCAAAGTGGCTGGATATGTGGTCATTTCTCTTAACCGAGTAATTAAAGCCAAGCTCCTATGCCCGAAACCTCCTCCCAAAAGGCAGAACTCATAGCCTTCACTAGGGCCCTAACTCTTTCCAAAGGCAAATGAGTCAACATTTACACAGACTCCAAATACGCCTATCACATTCTTTATTCCCATGCCACCATCTGGCAGGAGAGAGGATTCCTTACTGCCAAAGTCACCCCCATCACTAACGGACCCCTCATTTACCAACTCCTTCAGGCTGCACACCTCCCCACTAAAGTAGGAGTTATACACTGTCAGGGACATCAAATAGGATCAGATAAGATCTCAAGAGGGAACAGAAAGGCTGGTAAGGCAGCAAAGGAAGTCTCCCTTTCTTCTGCCCCTGCCTCCCTCCTCATTACTCCCACAATCCAACCCCAATATTCTCCCACCAAAAAAGTTTCACTACTACAACAAGGAGCTTCCTTCCAAGAGAACTGGCTAGTGGAAAATCAAAAACTCATCCTCCCCTAAGAACAAACCAAAGGAATTCTAACATCCCTTTACTAATCTTTCCATATTAGTGCATGCCCCCTATATCTTCTCCTTCGCCCATATTTCTCTCCCCCGCACCTCTTTGCCTCATTAAAAGACATAACCACTTCTGTCTGCCCAGCCAAAGTATATTTTTCTTGTGTGGAACTTCAACCTATGTCTGTCTCACTACTAATTAGACTGGCACCTGCACCCTAGTCTTCTTAAGCCCCAAAATTGACATTGCCCCTGGAAATCAGAGTTTACCAGTCCCTATTAAAGCTCAAGTCCACCAACACAGAGCCATACAGCTAATAGCCCTGCTTATAGGGCTAAGAATTGCCACTGCAACAGGAACAAAGATAGCAGGCTTGTTCACCTCCCTGTCCTACTATCACTCTCTCTCAAAAGATCTCTTGGACAGCCTAGAAGACATAGCCAAATCCATCCTTACTCTCCAGTCCCAAATAGACTCTTTAGCAGCAGTAACACTTCAAAACTGGCAAAGTTTAGATCTCCTCACTGCCGAAAAAGGTGGACTGTGCATCTCTTTAAGAGAAGAATGCTGATTCTGTACTAACCAGTCAGGAATGATATGAGATGCTGCCTGACAGTTAAATAAAAAAGCTTCTAAAATCAGTCAATGTAACCACCACCATAGTCAGGAAACTGGTCCTCCCATCCCCAGAAACTCCATCGTACTTGCCTTTGTAGTCACATTCCCCCCGGCCTCTAGCCCCTGGACACCACTGATCTGTTCTCTGTCATTATAATTTTATCTTCACAAATGTGTTATAAATGGAATCACACAGCACATGACCTTTTGAAACAGACTCCTATCACTCACTGAAATGCTTTTAAGATTCATCCAATTTGTTGCCTGTATTAATAGTTTGTGCATTTTTATTGCTATAATATCCCATTTTATGGATGTGCTACAGTTTATATATCCATTCACTAGTTGAATGATGTTTGGGCTGTTTCCAGTTTTTAACAATCATGAACAGATGTGCTATAAACATCCATGTACATATTTTTTTTTGTATATATGAATTTTCATTTATCTAGGGAAGACATTGGAAAACTTTATCTATAAAGGGCCAGATGATAATTTTTCTGTTTTTTAAAGACATGGGGTCTCACTCTGTCATCTGGGTTGGCATGCAGTAGCTATTCATAGGTGTGATCATAGTGCACTACAGCCCCAAACTCATAGGCTCATGTGATCTTCCTGCCTTAGCCTCCAGAGTAGCTGGGGCTGTAGGTGCATACCACCATGCCTGGCTCTCTGATGGTAAATATATTAAGATTTGTGGACTTATGGTCTCTGTTGCAATTACTCAACTCTGCTGTTATAGTGTAAAAGCAGGCAGAGATAATACGCAAATGAATGAATGTGGATGTGTACCACACTCTTTTATTTATTTATTTATTTTTGAGAGGGAGTCTCTGTTGCCCAGGCTGGAGCTCAGTGGCATGATATCGGCTCACTGCAAGCTCTGCCTCCCAGGTTCATGCCATTCTCCTGCTTCAGCCTCCCGAGTAGCTGGGACTACAGGCGCTCGCCACCACTCCTGGCTAATTTTTTTTGTATTTTTAGTAGAGACAGGGTTTCATCATGTTAGCTAGGATGGTCTTGATATCCTAACCTCGTGATCTGCCTGCCTTGGCCTCCCAAAGGGCTGGGATTACAGGCATGAGCCACCGCGACTGGCTGTACCACACTCTTAAAATAAAAGTTGGATTTGACCGTTGGAAGTAGTTTGCCAACCACTATTCAAGGTAAATATCTAGGAGTGTGATTGCTGGGCCACGTAGTATGTGTGAGTTTAATGTTATCAATGCACTGCCAAATTACTTTCCAGGGTGGGTGTATCATTTTGTATTCCCACTATTAATGTATTAGAGATCCAGTTAAATTGTATTTTTGTATTTGGGTATCATCCGTATTTTTTTTAGTTATTCTGATAAGTGTTCTGTGGTATCTCATTGTGGTTTTACTTTGTATTTCTCTAATGGATAATGAGATTGAACATCTTTTCATGTGCGTATTTGCCATTAACATGCCTTCTTTGGTGAAGAGTGTGTTCAAATCTTTTGCTTCTTTTTAAATTGTAAGGGAATTTATATCCTCAGATTTTTTATTCTGTTGAAAAGCAATTCTACACTTGAGTATTGGTAACAAATAGTCCTGATGTTTCAGTGGCTACTACCATTAGTCTATTTCTCTCTCGTGCTGCCTGTCTATCATGGGTCACCTGAGATCTGTTCCGGATCCCTTAGTACAGGCTTCTCACTGTGAAACCTAGCCTGGCACCCTGCCCCATCTGGAGTGTTGTTGGTTGGCATGGCAAAGGTAAGCCATGCTCTAATTAACATTTCTACTCATGAGAAATACATGTAACTTTGTCTTATATTTAATTAGCCCAGCAGGCCATCTGGCATATCTTAACTTCAGAGGTGGGGATGTCCAATCTTTCCATGTCCCTAGGGGAAGAATGTAGCCATAGTGACAATAGCAACATTGTCACTAATAATAAGGTATCTAGGCAGTTCTCATGTATGTCATATTCTCTTACCATTTCTTTTCAATTAAATTTCTAAAATATACCTGTAATCTCAGCACTTTGAGAGGCTGAGGTGGGCAGATCACTTGAGGCCCGGAGTTCGGGACCAGCCTGGCCAACATGGTAAAACCCCATCTCTGCTAGAACACAAAAATTAGCCGGGCTTGGTGGCACACACCTGTAATCCCAGCTACTCGGGAGTCTGAGACATGAGAATTGCTTGACCCTGGGAGGCGGAGTTTGCAGTAAACCAAGATTGTGTCACTGCACTCCAGGCTGGGTGACAGAGAAAGACTGTCTCAAAAAAAAAGAAATTTCTAAAATGTAAAAGCACTACTAAAAGAAGATATCTTTTAAGAGGAGGCTCACTGACTTATGTATTTCATAAATTAATGTGAAAAACATGGGGCCTGATGTTTATTTTCCCAAGTAAGGATATTTCCAAAAAAATTTACAATCACACTTCCATTTCATTAAGAAGGACATTTTAACATCAAGTGTGAGAGCATAATCTCAGAGTAAAAAGAAAATTGAATGTACCTAGCTGTATGAAAAACTTGTATTATCCTTAACTTTTACATCTCATTAGTAAATCATACCATTGAAGGATGACATTTGGGATTTCTTAGTAGTGGATTCTGGATTAGGAATTACAGGGAAATGGTCCTGGGTATGTGTCCAGGATCAGGAAGGACTCTGCCATGATCAAATTAGGGCCTCACAGAGGTTTAGAAAGGCCATTAGAGAGAAAACTAATGCATATTTCTTTTCCTTTAGGTTATTATTTTAACAAGTGTTACAAGGAACCACATGGGTTATTAACTGCATTGAAAACAAAATGTTCTTTGGCTACATTGTAACTGGTCAATGTGAGTGATGAGGTAGTCTTTATCACTTGTCTTGACATCTAGCTTTACTTTTCAGAGCCCTGCAGAAAGTACAATACCAGTCAAACCTTTTCATAGTCATTTAATGGCTAATTCTGAACCACTACGAAGTGACTTTTTCCAGCCTCCAATGGTACTTAAAATGTAGCAACAAAAAATACTTTACCATAAAAATACATGTGTAGTGGCCAGGCACAGTGGCTCACGCCTGTAATCCCAGCACTTTGGGAGGCCAAGATGGGTGGATCATGAGGTCAGGAGATCAAGACCATCCTGGCTAACATGGTGAAACCCCCCCTACTAAAAATACAAAAAGAAATTAGCCGGGCATGGTGGTGAGTGCCTGTAGTTCCAGCTACTTGGGGGAAGGCCTAGGCAGGAGAATGGTGTGAACCCAGGAGGTGGAGCTTGCGGTGAGCTGAGATTGCGCCACTGCACTCCAGCCTGGGCGACAGAGAGAGACTCCACGTAAAAAACAAAAACAAAACAAAACAAAAACAAAAAAAGTGTAGAAAAGCTTGATGGATGTATGCTGAAATGTTAAAGTTATCTCTAGAAGATGGGATGCCATGTAACTTAATATACATCTGGAATCTTCAATAAGTATATATTATTTTATAATAGGAAAGTTATTTAAAAATTAGAACAGTTTATAATTTAAATATAATGGGAAACTTTTTTGGAGATTCAAAGTGTCTCAAAGTTGATTTTCTTCTAACATCTTAGTGAGAAATGCATTATTATGAGGTCCCTATAATATATCAGGAAACATGAGCTAGGCAAGTCCTGTAATTTTGTTCTGGACAAATGAATGAGAGATCAGAAGAGTCTGGTGTTTGGATTCCTACCTCTGTGTTAATTGTATCTCTTTGAGGAGGGGTTGCAATGTTGCAGGCATCTTCCTAAACTCTTCACATGTAATAATTGATTTACTGTCCACAACATCTACTTGAAGTGGATACTAATATTCTCCCCATTTTATATAAGATACAACAGAAGAACAGAGAGGTTGAGTAACTTGTCCAAGGTAATACACCCCATCAGTGACATTACTGGTATTGAATGCAGGAAATTTGGCCACTGCCCTAAGTATCAACAGCTGCCTTTCGCAAAGATTCTTACTTCTTGATTTGACCTCTGTGATGGCCAAGGATGCTCACAAATGACATGTATGCTAAAAGCTGACAGAATAACAATACGTTATAATATCATGGAGTCCACCTATAACAGTTTTTATAGCCATTTTATTGAGAGCCCTAGGCCTCCAGGTATTGTCTTCCAGAAGTTACTGTGCATTGGGATGGGAGGAGGAACAGGGCGGGGAATGGACAGGGATAGTGTCATTGGGTAAGATCATATACTTAATATTATTATTTACTATGTATTACATGAGGTTCAGTTATTTGTTCACATTGCTGCCTCGCACCACTCTGTCATAATCTTCACAAGGGCAACCATTATGATTTATTTCTTTCTGCTTCCTCATTACCTTAGAATATACTTGATACATAGTAGACAATATGGCTAAGTATAAATGAAGGAGTGAGTTAACATTCGTACCTTTCTACCGTGTTGCGTTCAAAACAGACAAAGCATACTAAATGTAACGCCCCAGGTGGCTCATCTCAAGCTTATGCTATACCAATATTTATTTTACAAACTGGTCTTCAAAGTAAAATTATTTTTAAATAAATAGAACTCCTTCTTTCTCTGCTCTTCCCCGCCATCTTCAGAGGTTTTGGAAGTGCAGAGAGCTCTGGCTGGAGCCACTGTCTGATTGTTTAGTTCAGAGAAAATTTCCAGCACCACTGATGTTCTGAAGTCTAATTTTAAAATCTACACCTTCTCCCTGAACATTTAATCCAGAGGGAAAGTAATAGGAAGAAGAGATAGAATTGGCCATGTTTGTTTCAGACATACTCAATATTGCCCTAGGAGCTTCTGGCTTCTCTTGTTATTGAAGAATTTATGAGCCAGGTAATTGGGAATTGGTTGTTATATTAAAAGAAAAAAGCAAGATGTAAGCTTCATGTGGTGTGATCTCACTTATGTAAAAAATACATAAGATGCTGAAAGGAAATTTACAAATAGAACATCTCTGGGTGCAGTTAGAGGTGGTTTTACATTTTAATAAATAATCATGGATTCATTTTAAATTTGGGGAGAATTAAGCTTCTGTTGTCATCTAATGCCGCCTTCTTACTAATGTACCAGGTGATGTTCAAGACAGAGTTTTTCATTATGGATAGAAACAAAAGAACTTCCCATCACATCCTTTGCACAGGACTTTCAGCTGGAGCTTTGTTTGTGAAATGTATTTATACCAAAGCCCCTGTCCTGTTCCCTAGGAAGACTACTGCTGTTGCCTGCAGACTCACCTTTCCATCATTCACTCATCAACACTTCCTGTGTACCTGATGTATGTATGGCAGGTACAGAGTGAATGCTACTGTGCTTTTCACTTGCTTCAAAATGGAAGACATCTGGAGAGCATCACCTACTGTGCATCGCTTGCTGTTGCTGGGAAAGGATGCTTCAGAGTGTTCACGGTCCTAGATCAGGAAGTACATTATTCATCCTGTGATTATGGCAAAAAGATATAATATCATCACTGACATTTCTTATCTCATAAACTAGCTGGAATAGAGCAAGAGACTGTAAAATGGAAAAAGATATATATGAAATGGCATTATATTTAGTATGCTTTGTCTGTTTTGAGGGCAACAGGATAGAAAGGTATGAATGTAGAATGTAACTCATTCCTTCATTTATACCTAACCATATTGTTTACTGTGTATCAAGTATATTCTAAGGTAATGAGGAAGCAGAAAGAAATAAATCATAGCGGTTACCCTTGTGAAGATTATGACAGAGCGGTGGGAGGCAGCAATGTGAACAAATAATTGAACCTCATGTAATAAATAGTAAATAATAATATTAAGTGTATGATCTTACCCAATGACATCAAATTACCACAATGCAAAGAATTTTTGGTGCTCTCACCTTAAATTACTTGGTAAATATGGTATCAACTCAAAATAAGAGGCATATATGGTTTAGGGGAAGCACTTTGTAAATTCAGAATTTGTGAAGTATACAATTCTAATTGTTACACTAAGAAGGACATGACAAAAAAATAATGGGAAGTGTGCTGTAGGTTTTTCCTAGGAATAGGAATGGATATTTAGTTTTCCTGTATGTTGGGAAAGTTTTAAAACAATTGATTTCAGATTGCTTCAAAAAGAATCAAGCTCTAATCTACTTTTGGGGCAATGGATGCCACGTGTTAGGTCAAAAAGGTAGAATATTAATGTGATCACTCAGGTGATCAAAAGATCTGTGCTGGCCTGTTGGAACGGGTGTGCCAGATCAATGTCCTGGGGAGAGGCAATGCTTTAAATTTGTACCAGCTGGCCATTCGCAGTGGCTTGTACCTGTAATCTCAGCACTTTGGTATGCTGAGGCGGGCGGATCACCTGAGGTCAGGAGTTTGAGACCAGCCTGACCAACATGGTAAAACCTGTCTCTACTAAAAATACAAAAATTAGCTGGGCCTGGTAGTGCATGCCTGTAATCCCAGCTGCTCAGGAGGCTGAGACAGGAGAATTGCTTGAACCCAGGAGGCGGAGGTTGCAGTGAGCTGAGAGTGTGACACTGCACTCCAGCCTGGGCGACAGAACAAGACTTTGTCTCAAAAAAAAAAAAAAAAAGGTGTACCACAATGTACCATGGACACTGTGATATTTGCCTATGTTCTAGTTCTTTCTTTGTTTAAATTCCACATCCGTATAGAAAGACATGCCAAAAATAATACAGCAGCTACTGTAGTGACTGATATCCTGTTTTGCTTCCTGACATATGCTATTGAAATATGCTTCCTGACAATGCTTATGCATTTCTGACATTCATTGTATTTTTTCTTTTGGAATGTTATTTATAGGAAATTACAGCAGATACATAAGAGAAAAATGAGAAGTTTCCCATTCATTTTCATTATGCTTTATTCCTGATTATTTTTAAGGGTGAAGATACGATATTTACTAGTTCCAGTGCAAATAAATTTCTCACTGCTCTGGAAGAATTCCAGATGTAGTCTGCTACATGATGATTCTATGTGTTGTACTTGAAACTAACGTTGCACTTGATACGTGGCAAGAAGTCAAGGCTGAAGTTAAACTCTACCAGCTGAGCTCCCCAGCCTTGGCATGCTTCTTACAACTCATACTTTCTTTTCAAGGTGTTCTTTATTTGACTTTCTCATTTTCAACGTCATGGTCTTCTGCTCTTTGAACATGGCAAACCATTGCTGTTTGTATATGGGGGAGGCCCAGGCTGAAGATTCCAGGGATGACAGATCATTGATAATGTGACCTGGTCTGATTTGCCTCACGGGTGAAATACTTTTCCTTCTTTGGTTTTACAGAAGACACTGTCCTCAAAAAACTAAATACACCTGGGAAACCTGGCCTCTGCTTCATTTAGAGGCAGCATTAATGATTTATTTCAAGAGAACACTAGAAGAAAGGACTGCACTATTTCCTTATGTTACAAGTGGGTTAGAACATAGAGGAGTTGCTGCATGAGATTTTACAATGTTTTCCAAAAAGTTCCACACAGGCGAGTCACCAACTTGTTTAGAAGCCACTTAAGACACATTTTGCACCTTTCTAAAAAAAATTGAATTGAGTCATACCTCTCTATTGATGTGTGAGAGCCACAAATGGTTTTCTTATTTTTTTATTTTTATTTTTTTTTTGAGATGGAGTTTTGCTCTTGTTGCCCAGGCTGGAGTACAATGGCGCAAACTCTGCTCACCACAACCTCTGCCTCCTGGGTTCAAGGGATTCTCCTGCTTCAGCCTCCTGAGTAGCTGGGATTACAGGCGCCCACCACCACACCTGACTAGTTTTTTTTTTTTTTTTGTATTTTTAGTAGAGATGGGGTTTCACTATTGTTGGCCAGGCTGGTCTCAAACTCCTGACCTCAGGTGATCCACCCGCCTTGGCCTCCCAAAGTGCTGGGATTACAGGCATGAGCCAATGCACCCGGCCACAATGGTTTTCTTATTAATCGTGTATTTCATTTCTCACTACATTGCCGAGTTAAGCTATTCTGCTACCAGCATATGAGCTGCTGCTCAAATAGCAGTAACTTCTCTGGCTTTTGTTAAGAAATCATCTTGATTCAGAGAGCCAAATGCCACCTTAAGCCATTCAGTTTTCTTTAAAGACATATTGTGGTGGATGGTCTCTGGTACCCTCATCCAGCTTCCTTAGAGTAGGGGATTTCAGCTACCAGGCCATCATTGCCACTGGGCCTTCTCTGTGTCCTGGCCTATGGCCTGCTCTTATGGCTTGGGCTCAGTGAGTCTGTGGGTTGCTGGTACCATGGCACTCCAGGATGCCAGCTGCCCCCTTGAGCCCACTCCATAGACAGCCTCTGACCCTACACCAACCCCTCCTCAAGCACAGCCTCCAGTTCCACTACTAGAGTGGGAGAAGCCTCTTGCCCAACCTCACTTGCATTTATCACACATTTTGAAATCTGACATTTGGGGAGCATTCTTTCTTTCTTTCTTCCTCTTTTTTTTTGAGACAGGGTCTCGCTATGTTGCCCAGGCTTGTCTCAAACTCCTGGGCTCAAGCCATTCTCTTGCCTCACCTCTCAAGTAGCTTGGACTACAGGTGCGAGCTACCATGCCTGGCTATTTTATTATTTTTTTTGGTAGAGATGGGGTTTTACTGTGTTGCCTAGGGTGGTCTGAAACTCCTGGGCTCAAGCAGTCCTCCCACTTCAGTCTCCTGAGTAGCTGGAATACAGGCATGTACCACGATTCCTGGTTGTATTTATTTCTTAGTAATGAGGATTGCTAAGATTGAGTTACTTGTCCAGGGTTACATAGCTTGAGTGGTAGAGCTAAGATCCTGATCATCTATCTTTATGTTCATTTAATTCATGCCTACTTCCCAAACACTAACAAATACTAACATTTCAAGTGCTGCAAATCACGGAACTGTTTCTGTGGCAGATGCATTCTATCTCCCAACTTTGAACACTAGAGATAAATATCTCCTTTTGCTTTGTGGAAGGAATGGGTTAGAAAATTTATTAAATAAACAACAAATACCAGTCTCTTGGTTGTTAAAGTTAGTATCTACAGCTGATAAGCCACTTCCATATACGAGTTACTCCTTTGCATTCACTGAAGAAGGGTAACAAGTAATGGAAGCTGGTCATTTCTAGGTGTTCTGACTGGGGCATGGATTCAGGGTGTGAATGTTTTCCTTGCTGGTTCTTGTGGCTGAGTTGCTTATAAATCAGATGATTTTGTATGGGAAACTGCTTGCATCAGATACCGAAGTGGACTGGTCTTACCCACTCAAGCACTGAATGCTAAGATTGAATGGGAACTTGTCTTTTTCTGGTATGTTCATTATTCTGTGCCATATCTATAATCTCATGTCCAAGTGATTCCTGATGGGATATAAGAAAAAAAATCAAGTTACGTTAATTATCTATAAAATATTAGTTAGAGAAACTTTCTATAGTAAAAAGTGAAATCTATAATGGCAATTTTAGCAAAAGATGAACAGAAAAACTAGGTTATAAGTGGGAATAAGGAGCAAGGCTAGCAAAGATAACTAGAAATTTGCAGAAAATTTGTAAGTCTAATTTTAATGATTGTATTATGTTGGGAATGGGTGCTTGGTATCGCAAAAATCAACACTGAGACAAAGGATCTCTCAGCAAGCCTAGTTTACTTTCTGCAGAAAGGGTGCTGCTCTCTGGCAGTCTTGCCATGAGAGCACACATGAACAAAGGAGACGGGGTCGTTTATAACCTGACATGTCCACCCTACTGCTGTGTCTGGTTTCCTTTGGCTGGAACAGGACCTCACATTCTATACTCCACTCGATTGGCTAGCAACTTAGAACTTCCCAAAACAGGCAAATTGCAGAATGCTGAGAGAGGCAAAAACACTTCCAAATAAAGAAGAGAAATTGGCTATGATCTAATGCTTGCTTGGAGCGGTTCAGGCATGCCAGGGCAAATATCTAGGCTAGAATGTGGGAGCTAAGAACACAGAGTATATTGATTTCTTTATTATGGCTAGCAGATATTTAAGAATATTAGCACAGGACTTTGACTAAATTTTGCTTCTAAGAGAGGTTACTATCCATTCTCAATTAGACTGGGAGGAAAGTACCTTTGAAGAGGAACCTCTACTTATTTCATTTTCTACATTTTAGCAAATAGTAAAACAGATCTGAGATTCCCCTTGCTTTTCTTCCTCTGTCCTCTCCTTTAGATTACTGCCATGGTCAAATGAAGGGAAAAGAAGTGATTCATGTTAGAAAAATTGCACATATTGGAAAATAATTAACATTTTAGGGGATGAGAATTTGCAAATCTTTCTTATTAAAAGCAGACTTTAAAAAAATTAGATAATGAAGGATAACAGGATTAGGATTCTGAGGTATCCTCTAAGTGAGAACAACTTTTGGTAGTTTTTAGGTGCTTGCTTTTTCTCTCTATAGGTTCTTTTATCAGAATCACTAAAGAACTATGAATATGAAAAAAAAAATCCAAGAATGTTTCCTATTCAACTAAGTCTTCCTGAAGCTTATTTATTTATATTATAAATTGATAAGTGGTAGTTATATATATATTTTGGGGATATAGCAGTAATCAGACACTCTTGGGTGCCTGAACATTAAAGATTTTTGGGCAGGAAAAAGGCAACAAGGCAGTGCTTAAACAATAAGCCTTTCAAAGAATTGGAGAAAAACCTTGGAGGAAGGAGAGCCAATGAAAAGACAATTGTTAAGGCACGCATCAGTGAGGGCCTGGATTTGACTTTTGACAATGGAATTGAAAGGAAAGAGAGATTCAAAAGACAGGACACAAGAAAAACAGACAGGATTTTATGACTGACTGACTGTGGAAAGAAAAGTAGATGTTGCTAACAGAGCCGGTTTAGAAGCCAGCTTCATGGAAAAAGGAGAAAAGGAGAAGCTAGCACGAAGCTTTGAAAGCCAAGGCAATGAAAATATCATGAAGACCAAAGCAGAAGTGGTTTTCAGGAAACTGTAGTGAAACACTTTAAAAGCTGCAGGTAGGTGATATGAGCAAAATGGCAGAATAAGAGGTCCCAGGCTTCACTACTGCCAACAGAAAGTTCAACTAACAACAAAGAACACCTTGGTAAAAATCCCAAACTTTGGGTATAAGCTGGAGTTTCCTGCATTATCCACAGAACTGAATAAAAATGACATTAAAGAGATAATAGAAATAGTTTCACATTAACCATGTCACCCTTTCCACTCCCCCAAATTGGCACAGTGCCACACAGAGGGGATTCCCCAGGACCCATGATTTCTACAGTGAGAAGTAGAGCCAGAGGAGGACATCCAACTTCCCTAGTCTTCTGAGATGCTTCCCAGAAAGCCCATTCCAGTTTTACTTCATGGGAAATACAGTGGGAAACAGCATGGCCAGAACACTTGGGGTTAGGTAGAAACAAAGCAAGGAGGTGGTAACAAAGCAGTATTGGTGGTAACTCTGTGTACCTGTCAGTGGTGGAGCCCAATCAGAGATACCAGCTAACAGATGTGATGTAATGCTCTACCTAGCTTGAGTCTCTAGATGGTCAGCCTCTATGACCCGCCTTAGAACCTACCCAGGGATTCCACTCAAGGAGGAAGCTGATCACTGCAGCAAATTTCAGTAAAGGGTAGGGAGTAGTTCTGCCACACCCAGAAGTTCAAACAGCATTTGAAGCATCCTCAAAGCCCATCCCCAAACCCCACCCACAGAGGGGGACAACTGATGCAGCAAACTTTGGCAAAGAGCCAAGGCTAGATCTGCCACACACAGGAGTTTAAACAGTTCTCAGCCCAACCTCAAAGTCCACCCCAAGGACTCATTTAGGCAGGGCAGCAAACCTCGACCATCCATTGCTATTAAGCATAGCAGCTGGTCCCATCCATCCCAATCAGTGACTCCACCTAATCTCAGGGTGGACACTATTTAGCTGCTGAACTCAAATATCAGTACCATCTGACCAGGGAATACACCCTGTGGCCCTGCTTGATTAGAAGCCATTGTAGTGCCAATTGACCGGCTCAGCTTGATGGCAGAGCTCAGCCAGTAGTTTTGCCAGATAGCAGAGCCTAGCCATCTGTCCCATTTAAATTCAGAGCAAATACAGGAGTCCAGCCATCTGGAGAAGCTGAAAGTAAGCTCCGCCTTCCCTGAGTCATTACCAGCTGACCCATCCAGGGATGGGTCCTTTTCTAATTTTTTTTTTTTTTTCAGAATGGAGTCTTGCTCTGTCACCTAGGCTGAAGTGCAGTGGCACAATCTCGGCTCAGTCCAACCTCTGCCTCCTGGGTTCAAGCGATTCTCCTGCCTCAGCCTCCTGAGTAGCTGGGACTACAGGCGCTTGCCACCAGGCTCAGCTAATTTTTGTATTTTTAGTAGAAATGGGGTTTCACTAAGTTGGCCAGGCTGGTCTCAAACTCCTGACATCAGGTGATCCGCCCACCTCGGCCTTCCAAAGTGCTGGGATTACAGGCGTGAGCCACTGAGCCTGGCCCTAATTTTGAAAGAGTTTGAGAATAATTGGTGTTAATTCTGTGAATATTCGTTAGAATTCACTAATGAAGCCCTCTGAACATGAGTTTTTCTTTGTTGGAAGTTGTGTCACTACTGACTTTTTCTTTGCTTATTATAGATTTATTTAGGTTTTTTATTTTTTCATGAGTCAGTTTCAGTAGCATGTGTGTGTCTAGCAATTTGGCCATTTCTTCTGGGTTATCTAGCTTGGTATAAATTTGTTCATAGTTTTCTCTTCTAATCCTTTTATTTCTGTGAATTCAGTAGTATGAAAGATGTGGGACCTCTTTCATCTCTGGTTTTAGTAATTTGAATCTTCTCTCTACTTTTCTTGGTCAGTCTCTCTAAAGGTTTGTTAATTTTGTTGATATTTTCAAAGAATCAAATTTTGGGTTCATTGATTCAATTGTTTTTGTATGGTTCTATTTCTTTTATCTCCACATTAATCTTTACTATTTTCTCCCTTCTTCTTGCTTTAGGTTTGGTGTACTCTTATTTTTCTATTTTCTTGAGGTGGGAGAAAGGTATGTAATGATGCAGAGGTGATCCACCAGTGGTGGTGGTAGGTGGGAAGGAGGAGGAATAGACTGAAGGAGTAGGGTCATGCTGAAGCATTTTAACTTCATCCTAAGGAAAATGGCAAGCTACTGAAGGGATTTAAGTGGAAAAGTGAGAAAATCAGAGTTCTGATTTAGACAAATCATCCTAACTATAGTGAAAAAAAAAAAACACCAAAAAAACAAAAACAAAAAAACTGTCGGAGTGGGGGAAGATGGGAGCCAGAGTCCAGCATCTTGAACCTTAGAGTTGGAAAGGACATTTGCAAGTGTTCTAATCCTAGTCCTACTTCCCAGATGGTGTAAGAATCTCCTCTACCACATCTCTATAGTTGGTGTTATACTTTTTCAGCCTAGTTATCACCACCTAACAGGTTGTCTATTCCATTTTTATCAGCTCTGTTTTTAGAACTTTTTTTCTTATCCTGAGCTAAACTCCTCACTGCAGCATCCATCCATTGTCCAACTCTTGTTCATTGGAGCCATACAGAATAAGCTCATTCTGCTTTTCATGACAACTTTTTAAACAGTTGAAGAATTATATCTTCCCCAAGTCTGCTTTTTTCCAAGATTCTTTAAATGTTTCTTATGCTACATAATTTTAAGATCCCTGTCACTTCAGTTATCTTCCTCTGGACACACCCTGGTAGGTCAAGATCTAACTTATTCTGACGTGCCAAGGAGCTTTCTGGAGGAGTCTTAAGGATTTTCAAGGTAAACAATCCTATCATCAGCAAACAGTGACAGTTTGACTTCCTCTTTACCAGTTTGGATGCCCTTTATTTCTTTCTCTTGTCTGATTGCTCTGGCCAGGACTTCCAGTACTATGCTGAAGAGGAGTGGTGAGAGTGGGCATCCTTGTCTCGTTCCCATTCTCAGAGAGAATGCTTTCAACCTTTTTTCCATTCAGTGTTACATTGGCTGTGGATTTGTCATAGATGGCTTTAATTACATTGAAGTATGACCCTTCTATGCCAATTTTGCTGAGAGTTTTAATCATGAAGCGATGATGAATTTTGTTGGATGCTTTTTCTGCATCTATCAAGATGATCATGTGATTTTTGTTTTTAATTCTGTTTATGTGGTGTACCACATTTATTGACTTGCATATGTTAAGCCATCCCTGCATCCCTGGTGTGAAACCCACTTGATCATGGTGGATTATCTTTTTGATATGTTGTTGGATTTGGTTAGCTAGTATTTTGTTAAGGGTTTTAACATCTATGTTCATCAAGGATATTGGTCTGTAGTTTTCTTTTTTGGTTATGTCCTTCCCTGGTTTTGTTATTAGGGTGATGCTGGCTTCATAGAATGAATTAGGGAGGGTTTCTTTTTTCTCTGTGTTGTAGAACAGGCTCAATAGGATTGGTACCAATTCTTCTTTGAATGTCTGGTAGAATTCTCCTGTGAATCCATCTGGCCCTGGACTGTTTTTTGTTGTTAATTTTTAAATTACCATTTCAATCTCGCTGCTTGTTATTGGTCTGTTCAGGGTATCTAATTCTTCCTGATTTAAGCTAGGAGGGTTTTATTTTTCCAGGAATTTATCCATCTCTTCTAGGTTTTCTAGTTTATGTGCATAAAGGTGTTCATAATAGTCTTGAATGATACTTTATATTTAAGTGGTGTCAGTTGTAATATCTCCTATTTCGTTTCTTAGTGAGGTTATTTGGATTTTCTCTCTCTCTCTCTCTTTTTTCTTTTCTTTTTTTTTTTTTTTTTTTATGAAGTCTCGCCCTTGTTGCCCAGGCTGGAGTGCAATGGCTCAATCTGAGATCACTGCAGTCTCCACCTCCCGGGTTCAACTGACTTTCCTCCCTCAGCCTCCTGAGTAGCTGGGATTACAGGCACCTGCCACCATGCCCAGGTAATTTTTGTATTTTTAGTAGAGACAGGGTTTCACCATGTTGGCCAGTCTGGTCTCTAACTACTGACCTCAGGTGATCTGCCTGTCTCAGCCTCCCAAAGTGCTGGGATTACAGGAATGAGCCACCACGCCCGGCCTTCTCTTTTCTTGGTTAATCTTGCTAATGGTCTATCAATTTTATTTATCTTTTCAAAGAACTAGCTTTTTGTTTCATTTATCTTTTGTATTGTTTTTCTTTGTTTCAATTTCATTTAGTTCTGCGCTGATCTTGGTTATTTCCTTTCCTCTTCTGGGTTTGGATTTAGTTTGTTCTTATTTCTCTAGTTCCTTGAGGTGTGACCTTAGAAGGTCAGTTTGTGCTCTGTCAGTCTTTTTGATGTAGGCATATATGGCTATGAACTTTCCTCTTAGCACCGCCTTTGTTGTATCCCAGAGGTTTTGAGACGTAGTGTCATTATTGTTGTTCAGTTTGAAGAATTTTTAAATTTCCATGTTGATTTCTTTTTTGACCCAATGCTCGTTCAGGAGCAGGTTATTTAATTTCCATGTATTTGCTTGGTTTTGAAGGTCCCTTTTGAAGTTGATTTCCAGTTTTATTCCACTGTGGTCTGAAAGAGTGCTTGATATAATTTCAATTTTCTTAAATTTATTGAAGGTCCCTTTTGAAGTTGATTTCCAGTTTTATTCCACTGTGGTCTGAAAGAGTGCTTGATATAATTTCAATTTTCTTAAATTTATTGAAGCTCATTTTTTTGCCTATTATATGGTCTAACCTTGGAGAAAGTTCCATGCACTGTTTAATAGAATGTGTATTCTGTGGTTGTTGGATGAAATGTTCTGTATATATCTGTTAACTCCATTTGTTCCAAAGAATATTTTTAATCCATTGTTTGTCTGTTGACTTTCTGTCTTAATGACCTGTGTAGTGCTGTCAGTGGAGTATTGAAGTCCCCAGCTGTTATTGTGTTGCTGTATGTCTCATTTACTATTATTGTGTTGCTGTCTATCTCATTTACTAACCCTATTAGTAGTTGTTTTATAAATTTGAGAGCTCCAGTGTTAGGTGCATATATGTTTAGGATTGTGATATTTTCCTGTTGGATAAGGCTTGTTACCATTACATAATGTCCCTTTTTGTCTCTTTTAACTGCTGTGCTTTCACGTTTGTTTTGTCTGATACAAGAATAGCTACCCTGCTCACTTTTGGTGTCCATTTGCTGGTGTCAGAGTATTCCCTGACATCCCTTCAATCCCTGGTCACAGAAGTGTGTGGAGTGCAGGTATAGAAAAGGAAAAATAGGGCCGGGCCCGGTGGCTCATGCCTGTAATCCCAGCACTTTGGGAGGCCGAGGTGGGCAGATCACGAGGTCAGGAGATGGAGACCATCCTGGCTAACATGATGAAACCCCGTCTCTACTAAAAATACAAAAAATTAGCTGGGCATGGTGGTGGGTGCCTGTAGTCCCAGCTACTCAGGAGGCTGAGGCAGGAGAATGGCATGAACCTGGGAGGTGAGGGTTGCAGTGAGCCAAGATTGTGCCACTGCACTCCAGCCTGGGCAACAGAGCGAGACTCCATCTCAAAAACAAACAAACAAACAAAAAAATATATATATATATTTGCACCTAACAACAGAGCCCCAAGATACATGAAGCAAAACCTGACATAATTTAGAGAAAAAGACAGTTCAACAGTGATAGTTGGAGACTTCAATATTCTATTTCCAGTAATGAACATAATAACTAGATAGAAGATTAGTTAAAAAAAAAAAATTAGACTTGAAAAACACTATAAATCAATTAGGCCTAACATATCTATAGAACACTCTAGCCAACAACATGATGCACATTCTTCTCAAGTGCACATGGAACATTCTCCAAGATAGACTATATGATAGATAACAAAAAAAGCCTCAGTAAATTTAAAAGGATTGACACCAGGTAAATATATTCTCCAACCACAATAAAATGAAATTAGAAATCAGTAACAGAAGGAAATTTGGAAAATTTACAAGTGTGTGCGAATTAAACAACACACTCTCGAATAACCAATGGGTCACTGAGAAATTCACAAGGGAAATTAGAAAATACTTTACTATAAAAGAAAGTGAAAACACAACATACTCAAACTTTTGAGATGCAGGAAAAGTAGTGATCAGAGGGAAATTTATAGCTATAAATTCCTACATTAGAAAGGAAGATCTCAAATCAAATTACCTAACTTTCTACCATAGGAAATTAGAAAAACAAGAGCACACTAAACCTAAAGCAAGAAGAAGGGAGAAAATATTGAAGATTAGTGTAGAGATAAATGAAATAGAACATAGAAAAACAATAGAATCAATGACCCCAAAATTTGGTTATTTGAAAATATCAACAAAATTGACAGGCCTTTAGTGAGACTGACCAAGAAAGAAAGAGGGAAGACTCAAATATCCAAAACTATGAAAAATTTTGTGCCAAGTTAAATAACCTAGATTAAATGGTCAAATTGGTAGAAACACACATCCTCCTGAAACTGACTAATGAAGAAATAGAAAATCTAAATAAATCTATAATAAGCAAAGAAGTCAGGCATGACAACTTCCAACAGAGAAAAAAACTCATGTTCAGATGACTTCAACAGAGAATTCTACCAAATATTCACAGAATAAACACCAATTCTTCTCAAACTCTTCCAAAAATTAGAAAGGGAGAGAACACTTTCTACTTCATTCTATAAGGCCAACATTACCCTAATACCAAAGCCAGAGAAATAAATAATGTGCAAAGAAAACTATAGACCAATATTCCTTATTAAATGCAAAATTCTCAAAAAAAATAAACTGAATCCAGCAGCATATAGAAATGATTATACACCATGATGAAGTGGGATTTATTCCAGAAATGCAGGATTGATTCAACATGTCAAAATCAATGTAATGTACAATATTAATAGAATTATTAATAATTTGAAAAACATAATTTTCTTAATCAATGTAGAAAAAGCAATTGACAAACTCCAACATCTTTTCATAAACAAAATAAAACAAATTAGTAATAGAAGATGTTCTAGACTGAATAATGATCTTCTTAAAGATATCCATGTTCTAATCTCTGGAACCTGAAAATACTACCTTGTGTCCCAAAAAGGAGTTTGAAGATGTGATTAAATTAAGGATCTTGAGAAGATTTTCCTGGATTCTGGGTGGTCACTAAGTGCAATCACATGTATCCTTATAAGAGGGAGACAGAGATTTGTCCACAGAAAATAAGAAGGCAATGTGACCATGGAGGCAGATTAGAGTGATGTGGCTACAAGACAAGGTATGCCAGTAGCTACCACAAGCTAGAAGAAGCAAAGTACAAATTGTCTCCTAGGGCCTCTGGAGGGAGCCCAGCCCTGTTACAACCTTGATCTCGGCCCAGTGAAACTGATTTTACACATCTGGCCTCTGTAAAAGAGTAAATATGTATTGTTTTCAGCCACCAAGTTTGCGGTAATTTGTTGAGGGTTTTGCGGCCATAAGAAATGAATGTAGATCTATTAGTCACATTACAAAATCCAACATATTTCCATGATAAAAACACTCACCCATGTCGGAATAGAAGGGAACTTGTTGATTCTTATAAAGGGCACTTGTGAAAGTCCCACAGTTAACATTATACTTATGGTGAAAGAGAGATATTTGCTTTTAAAATCTGGAATAAGGCAAGGATGTCTGCTCTCACTATTTCTAATCAACATTGCACTTGACGCCCTAGTCACAAAACTTGCATAAGAAAAAGATATCCAGATTGGAAAGGAGGAAGTATAACTATCTCTATTTGCATATGACATGATCTTATATCGTCATGAGCCATATGACATCTTGGTCAACAATGGACTGCATATATGAAACTGGTTCCATAATATTATAATGGAGCTATATAATGGAGAAGGGTATACCATCCAGGTTTATGTAAGTACACTCTGATGTTCACTCAGTGACAAAATTATCTAATGACAGATTTCTCAGACATTTCCCCATCATTATGCAAGGCATGACTGTATACAGAAAACCCTAATGAATCCCTTCAGAACTATTACAGCTAATAAATAAATTTAGCAAAGTTGCAGATTACATGATCAATATACAAATATTCATATTTCTTTACACTAATAATGAACAATCCAAAAATGCAATTGAGAAAATAATTCCATTTATTATAGCATTGAAAAGAATAAATATTAAGAAATGAAACCATAAAACGTTGTTGGCCAGGCGCGGTGGCTCATGCCTGTAATCCCAGCACTTTGGGAGGCTGAGGCAGGCGCATCAGGAGGTCAGGAGATCGAGACCATCCTGGCTAACATGGTGAAACCCCATCTCTACTAAAAATACAAAAGATTAGCCGGGCCTGGTGGTGGGAGCCTGTAGTTCCAGCTACTCAGGAGGCGAGGCAGGAGAATCACTTGAACCCGGGAGGCGGAGGTTGCAGTGAGCCGAGATTGTGCCACTGCACTCCAGCCTGGTGACAGAGCGAGACTCCATCTGAAAAAAAAAAAAAAAAAAAGAAAAGACCTCTAAGAAGAGCCTGTGGTGTGTGTGTGAGGACGGGTCAGCAGAGCAGCTGCACTTCAGCACTTTCTCCTGACGAAGTTTGATCACTCCTTTAGTCTCTGCATTTTCTCCTTAATGGCTATCATCATACCAAATTTGCCTTTCTCTAACTTAAGTTGAGAAAGTTTTCCAAAACTAACTTTATTAAAGGGAAACAAAAATCTGAAATAAAATAAAATAAAGTACATGGAAATGGGTGATTTTATTAATCTGAAGATTTTTATTCAGTAGTCTGCCTCCATGGGCTGGCCCAATTCCCTGGCTCTAAGGCTTTGGATCGCCTTTCCTGCATGGGTCCTGTTAAAGTCTGTGTCCTTCTAGATAGGATTTCTGCATTTCAATCACGAACTCTGAGCCACATAGTTTGTTAGAGTCGCAACCCCAATGCCTGCAGGGGCAGGGCAGTAAGCAGGTGGAGTGAACTTGTTGGCATCTAGTGAGTACCAGCCCCATTTATAGCAGGAGGCCATGGAGCTCTGGGGGCCATTGGTGCCAGAAATTGGGAGTTTATGGAACATCTCCTGACTTTTACATGTTGACAACTAATTCAAAATTTTTTAAAAACAGCACATCTGCAAGCCATATTCAACCTAAAAGCCACTAGTTGGAAACCTCTGCTCTAAGTGGAGAGCTAGGTGGAATTTTGTCTTTGAGACCAAGGTATTTTCCCTAGGTGGAGTTTAGCCTGGCTCCCACAGCCATGATGTTACTCCAAGCAGTATTAGTTTGCTATTTCTGGGTCCAGAGTTTGAGCTCCTTAAGGGCGGAATCTAGAAGCTTCTCACCTTTATACTCTCCTCAGCTCCTAAGGCATATGCTTATTTATCAAAATCATGTAATTGTGCATTAAGAAACAGACCCAACATGTGGTGAGAAGACTCATATTCATTTCTCTGTAAGGAGAGACCAGCAAATTGCCACATGCTCCCCCTTCCTGAGGTTTTCAAAACAAAACAGTTATATGTGAGAATGTGTGTTGCAATTCCAAAGTTCTGTTTTGAGACAATCCTTAGTAACACAGGACTTGGTGTCAAAAGATTTTAGTACCCACATTGGGTTACATAAAATTAGAATTCTGCATGTTGCCTAACCATTTCAATGCCCAGTGGTCAGAGGAAAATAAACGCAAGAACAAGACTTATAGTTCATTCTGTATCTCCCCACAGAAGCACCTTGAGGGTAGGGGCTGTGTCTGATTCCTCCTTTCCTCTCCAGTATCTGGCACTAGGTCTACAGAGTCAGCTGTGAACCTGTAATACTCATTATTAATAGTATTAATACTTTTAATACTCATTATTAATAGTATTAATACTTTTAATACTCATTATTAATACTATTAATATTTTTAGGTCTCATTATTAGAAGTATTATCTTAGGCAAGTGTTCTTAATCTCTTTTTGACCTGCCTCACAGCACCCATGGCCATAGAAGCCTCCAATTGGTCTCAAAGCCCCCCCATCTGACTTTGTATAGATCTTCAAAGCCCCCCCATCTGACTTTGTATAGATCTAGAGATGCTACAGTGTGTGGGTAGGCTGCCATGACCAGGGGACTCCCAACACACAGAAGACCACAGTCCTTTCCTTAGATCAGCTTTAATCAGAAGTTAGCTCAGAGGTGGAGCCAAATGTGGATAAGACAGCCCCACCTTCCAGGTTAAGACAGGTTTTACATTTTGCTGACTGGTCTGCTGCTTGCTCCCTGGACGTGCTCGGTCCCCAGAGGGACACAGGGAGGGATGAAGAAAACCTGACTTACTCGGGACCTGTTGGTGCCAACCTGATCTTTGGATACTCTGAGAACAGCTTATAATGTCCATTTCTGAGTTAAAATTTACAATTCTATAAATAGCAAGAACAAATTTTACTGCCTATTCAGACTTGTAATTAGGTTTTGCAAAGAATTTGGGCATCCCTCAAACAGGGAGGCTATCATTGACTTACCGTGAAGTGAGAACAGTCTATGACTAGGGTTAGGGGTCAGTATCTCTTGGCAGATTTCTCCCCCTAGAAGCAACCTATAGCATCAGCCTATCCACACACTTTAACATTCCTAGATCTATACAAAATTAGATAGGGAGAGCAAGCTTCAAGATTAATATAAAAAAAAGTAGGAATCTGAGGAAGTTAGGTGGGTGATGACTTTTCAGACCCAACCTTTCATGTCCTACTGATATTTATTTAAAGCAGTACCATTTGCCTGAGATGGAGGTGTTTGTGGTTGGGCAGGCTGGCTTTGCTAATTTTAAATCCACCAAAATATATCATTTTGGCATTGACAGGTGTATTAGTCTGTTCTCATGCTGCTATAAGGACATACCTGAGACTGGGTAATTTATAAAGAAAGGAGGTTTAACTGACTCACAGTTCCACATGGCTGGGGAGGCCTCAGCAAATTTACAATCATGGTGGAAGGGGAAGCAAACATGTCCTTCTTCATGATGGCAGCAAAAGGAAGTGCTGAGCAAAAGGGGAAAAGCCCCTTAGAAAACCATCAGATCCCGTGAGAACTCACTATCATGAGAACAGCATGGAGGTAACCACCCATGATTCCAGTACCTGCCACTGGGTCCGTCCCACAACATGTGGGGATTATGGGAACTACAATTCAAGATGAGATTTGGGTGGGGACACAGTCAAACCATATCAACAGGAGCAACCAATTTTTCTGACATGGCAGTAACTCATTACACCCATTGTTCCAGGCCCTGTGCTCACACAGTGGCCTCCTTCATGTCATGGTGGGGTTGAGTTGTTTGCACATCCAACTTCGCCCAAACCCCTCTTCATCTCGGGGTATGCCTGCTACACCCTCTTGGTGCTTTCTCCTCTATATTCCTTCCATTGTTGACCTCCTGGGTGAACAGGATTTGGGTTTTTTTTTTTTTTTCCTCTGGTGTCTCTTCTCCTCCATCCCTCTGCCACAGCTGCCATACCATACCCCTGATAAGATGGGATGGGATTGGATGACCTCAGGAAAGTGGGACTCGGAATCTCCCTCTTGGGCACTGGAGCAAAAATACAGAAAGAGATTGTCAGTTTGTAGTGAAAATGGCCCATCTAAGGAAAGTGTCGAGGAGGCAGAAAATAGGAAAAAATAGAAGAAATGCTGGGGAGGAGCAAGAGGAAAATGGAATCCCTACTTGGCTGGAAGCAGCAGTGAAAGGGAGCCAGGCAGACCACAGAGAAACGAAGTTTCATCAGCCTAGGCTACCACTTCCAGTTGAGCTGCTCTTGTCCTGTCTCCTCCCATGAGTGCCTCTTTTGCCAGGATAAATTGAGAAAGTCTGTAGCTTGCATCCTGTCTAAGCAGGGCAGCTGGGTGTAAACCCTGAGATTTGTTGTGGGTTCTCTCTTTGCAGAAAGATGTTCCCACATGGGTCTGCTTATCGTAAGAGATCATATTTTAAATAATCTTTACTTTCTCTGGGTGAAAGCCACCTTCTCTGGAATCCTCTCCTTTATATTTTCCAGCCTTTGGCCTTGTTTCTGTTGTATATAATTAGCCATAGACATTTTACCTTACCTCAAAGTAGTCTAAGAAGAAAGGGAGAAGACTGGGGTCCTGAACTTGGGAAAGAAACAATGGAGAGAGGGTCTTAGCAGAGCGAGAGAAACAGCCGCAAGCCAGGGACCCAAGAGGAAGAGGACTGGGTAAGGAATTTCCCAGCAATTATTGACTGATAAATTGAAGAATAATGAGGTCTGTGTTAGATTTTATTTCTTCTTATTTGATGCAAATACCTTAGATTTGTCCCAATCTTCAGCAAAGGTCAGCTATAATAGTTTTGCATTTGTGGTTCCCTGGCAGTGTGGGGAGGTTGTTCTCTATTTGGCTTAAGAGGGGCAAACATGTGGTCCAAAATATGTAGGACAAGTGGCAGGCAGGCAAAGGGGATTTGGGATTGAATCAGCTGCAAGACTTGAGAGCAGGAGGTGAAGAGCCACCTCCAGCAGAATAGTAGCTCCCTCCATCTCCACTTCTTCTTTCCTCCACTGGAGTCCTTGGAAGTCTCAGAGAGGTTTACCTGTTGAGCATCCTCCTTTTCTTTTTCTTGGTATTTTATTGTTGGAGACAGGAGTAAATTGTGGGTTTTGAAACATCTTCATAGGGGGCTGTTTAGACCAACCCTGGGCAGCTAAATCTGGATTTAATATTAGAGATTAATAAACTTCTATCAAACTTTTATCTTGTTTTAACCACTGGATTTTCTGTTAACTACAGACAAACCCAATACATTGAGGAGAATACTGGAACTCCTGTCATGTGTGACAGGTGCCTGAGTTATTTTCTTTTACGTTATTCCAAATTTAAACCCCATGTATTAAGCAGTGTTATTTAAAATAATGGTTAAGTAATTTTCCAAATTCAAAAGAGCCTTTTAATGGCAGCTTTATTTCAAACCAAGGAATGTCAGCTTTAAACCTACAGTGTTTCCAGCATGTGAGAATGTCTCTGATGAATAAAATATCTGATGCTGGGCACAGTGGCTTACACCTGTAATCCCAGCACTTTGGAAGGCCAAGGTGGGTGGATCATTTGAGGTCAGGATTTCGAGACCAGCTTGGCCAACAGGGTGAAACCCTGTCTCTACTAAAAATACAAAAATTAGGCTGGGCGCAGTGGCTCACACCTGTAACCCAGCACTTTGGGAGGCTGAGGCAGGTGGATCACCTGAAGTCATGAGTTCCAGACCAGCCTGACCAATATGGTGAAGCCTC
Organism: Pongo abelii; assembly: GCF_028885655.2. Lineage (NCBI taxonomy): Eukaryota > Metazoa > Chordata > Mammalia > Primates > Hominidae > Pongo > Pongo abelii. The sequence goes on along the minus strand of NC_071997.2, from coordinate 38,740,027 downwards.
GTCTCTACTACAAATACAAAAATTAGCTGGGCATGGTGGCGCATGCCTGTAATCCCAGCTACTCAGGAGGCTGAGACAGGAGAATCACTTGAACCCAGGAGGCGGAGGTTGCCGTGAGCCGAGATTGCACCATCGCACTCCAGCCTGGGTGACAGAGCGAGACTCCATCTCAAAAAAAAAAAAAAAAAAAAAAAAAAAAAGCCGGGCATGGTGGTGCACACCTATAATCCCAGCTACTCAAGAGAATCACACTCTGACTTAACCTGGGAGATGGAGGTTGCGGTGAGCCAAGTTTGCACCCCTGCACTCCTTCTCAAGAATAAAAAAATCTGGCAATAACTAAATAACTATACCAATTAAGCCCATATTACGTGCCAGGCACTTTATACACATTAACTTATTTAATGCCTCCAACAACCCAGTGATAAGGTAAACCACCAACCTACTTCTCCCAGATGGTATAGAAGGACTACGAGGTGGATAATCTAGCCAAAGATGCCATCTAGTGGGTAAAGACAACTGGCCTGGAGCCTGGAAGGCCGGTTCAGCACCATGCCCTGCTGCTTCTGAGGGCCTCAGCCTGGCCACAGACCCACAAGACCCCCATGGATTTTTGTCCTTTTGTATTCCTGTCTGTGGAACTGTCTGCTGAGCCTGTCTGGAAAACAGGGCAATTATTTGCCCTGGATTTTGCTCTCTTTCTCTCTGAGGAGAATTAGAAGGTGAGTTGTTTTCTCTGGCTCTTTCTGGGTGTACCATGGGTGGAAAGTGCCAGAAACTGTGCTGATTCTAAGAGTTCCTATATATTTTGACTCAAGCAAAGATCCTAAAATAATAATATTTGCTAACATATCTTGTGTTATTCATGATATTTCTTTCTTCTTCTCGTCATCATTTTTTCTCGAATCAAGATATAGTGAGGACCTAAGTCTACCAGTCTAAATGATGACAAGTCTCACTTGTTTCTGTGTTCTAATGGGACTACTTGAGTGACTTGCATTTTGCTGGCTTTGGCTTCTACCTACCCCGCGGTGAGAGCGCTGCCTTCCACAGGGCTCTTGGTTGAGTCAAGCTGGGATTTAGTGGGACACACTTCTGAATGTCAGACACCACACCTTCTATGGATGGCTCTGCTGCTCCTCTGCCAGAGGCACAGTGACAAGATTATGTTCATCCATGAGATGTCTGAATTCTTATGTATACAGACATCTGATGTGCTGTCTCACTAACTCGCCCATGAATTCATTAGGCATCCCTGCATCCATCCATCCATCCATCCATCCATCCATCCATCCATCCATCCATCCATCCATCCCTCCATCCATCTATCCATCTGACAGGTGCTTGCTGAAAACTTACCAAATGCAGCGGACGATAAGTGAAAAGGCAGTGAAAAGGCAGACACAGTTCCTGCTTTCTTAGAGTTCACAGCCTTTTGGCAGAAAGCATGGCCAAGGAGCTCATTTGTGGATGAGAAACCTAGGTGGAGAGACAAGGTAACCTGCCAGCATCCTCAGGCTCTTGGCCGCACTGCGATGCCCATCCTTAGTCTCCTCATCTCATGCCCCTTCCCCATGCTGGTGTTTCCCCAGTCTGCCTGAGCATGGTAATCCTCTCAGGTGCTTAGGTGCATGCCCAGGCTGCTGCTCTGAGAGTCAGATTCAGTCTGTCTGGAGGGAGGCAAATGGGTGAGAATTAGAAACCGACCAGGTGCATCTGGAAAATGCTGTGTCACACCAGAGTTTATGAGAAGGTCATGTGTTGAAGACACAATATCTGAAATGATAAATAGTGAACTTCTCTTTCTCTTCTGCTTATGCTGCCACAGATGCCTTCAGCTTCTCCCATAGTTCCTTTCTTAGAAAGATGAGGGTAAAAACTAAAAAGGCTTTAGCTTCCATGGAGATACTGCTTTGCCTCATTCTATTCCAGATTAGATAACCTTGTGTTGTATCCTAAACTTTGATTAAGGAATTTCAAGTGAAATTTGTATAGAATCTCTAACTGCATGAATCTCCCTGCATGAGTGACTTTTCCCCCCTCTCTTTTTTATCATATGTATTTAAGGTATACAACGTAATATTTGATATACATAGTGAAGTGGTTACTACAGTCAAACAAATTAACATATCAACCATCTCACATAGGAACCTTTAAAAAAATTATTGTGGAAAGGGTACCTAAAATCTGTTCTCTTAGCAAATTTATAGTATACAATACAATATTACTAACTATAATCCTCACTGCATGAATGACTTATTGGCTCTATCCTTGGCTGAATGTGGGCAAATTAGAGAATGAGAATAGAGTGAACTCATTGGTACAGTAGAAGAGGGGTGGTAAGTGTTTGAAGTAAGTATTTGTAGTTCTGTAGACCCACAGGGTGGTACCATTGGGAAAGACCCCTGCTTACATTCAGGCCACCAGATATTGCACAGAAATGAGAAAACTAGGACTGGAGATGCTAAGGCACCAGGTGAAGAGTACATATCCAATGTTGGGGAGTCCATACTAGAACCCAGCTGTCTTCTACTCTATAAAGCAGGTTCATCAAGTTTTACTGCAGTAGACAAATAAAGGTTGACTGTATGAATGCCATTTTCTTTTTGTTTTCATTTCACCCTTTCGATTTCTCTTCATTACCAAAAAGACAAAAAATAACAAATGCTGGCGGGGATGTGGAGAAAGGGGAACCCAAGCTGAGGCAGACTGGGGAAAATCCAGCATGGAGCAGGGGCAGGAAGCGAGAAGACTGGGGTGGGGATGGGCCTCGCAGTGCTACCAAGAGCCAGGGGAGTTCCCCGTTCTCCACACCTTCGGCGGGAATGTAAATTAGTACAGCCATTATCAACAACAATATGGGGGTTCTTCAAAAAATTAAAAATAAAGCTACCATATGACCCAGCAATCCCACTGCTGGGTATGCAGCCAAAGGGAATGAAATCAGTATGTTAAAGAGATATCTGCACTCCCATGTTTATTGCAGCACTATTCACAATAGCCAAGAGATAGAAGCAACGTAAGTGTCCTTTAATGGATGAATAGATTTAAAAATGTGTTATATATACACAATGGAATATTATGGAGCCATAAAAAGAATAAAATCTTGTCATTTGTGACATCATGGATTAACTAGAGGATGTTATGTGAAGTGAAATAAGCACAGATGGACAAATACTGCATGATCTCACTCATATGTGGAATCTAAAACAGTTCATCTCATGGAAATAGAGTTTCTCACCAGAAACTGGTGAGAAGGTGAGGTAGGGGAGCTTGGGGAGAGATTTGTCAACGAGAACAAGGTTGAAGTTAAATAGGAGGAATAAGTTCTGGTGTTCTGTTGCAGAGTAGGGTGATTATAGTTGACGATAACGTATTGTATATTTCAAAATGTCTAGAAGAAAGGATTTTGAATGTTCTCACCACAAATAAATGACAAGTGTTTGAGGTGATGGATATCCTAACTACTCTTATTTGATCATTAGATAATTATTCATATATTGAGATGTCACACTGTACCCCATAAATATGTACAATTATTGTCAATTAGAAACAAAATAAAACTTAAAAACTCAGATGATTCTTTTTCCTTTTTAACCTTGTTTCTCCCTTTTATCTATGTATTACAGTTGTTCTGTGTGTTTCTCCTTCTCCTCCCAAATCCCTTGTTCTTGTCAGTGGCACCGTGTGAGATACTCCCTTTGGACAGATGACTGAGCTGCAAAAGAGGCAGAATGAGTGAAACCGTTATCTGTGAGGTGGGTCTATTGTTCATTTTATTAATCTTGGGTCCTGCTTAGGATCCTTGACCTCATTCTTTAGTGCCCATCTACCTCCTCCCCTGCCTTTTCTACGTGGTCTGAGGATTCTTCTGTTACTCCAGCATTGGCTTTAGAGCAGGGGTTTCCTTTCTCAATTTAGGAAGCTGGAATCCCAGATCTTGTTCTGCTCATTTCCTCTAGACTTCCTTCTTCTTTTGAGTTGTGGCTATTTATTTTCTGCCTTTTCCACAGTTGGATGCATAGAGGAATATGAGTATAGAAGGCACCAACTCTTTTATTTATTTATTTATTTATTTATTATTATACTTTGGGTTTTAGGGTACATGTGCGCAATGTGCAGGTTAGTTACATATGTATACATGTGCCATGCTGGTGCGCTGCACCCACTAACTCGTCATCTAGCATTAGGTGTATCTCCCAATGCTATCCCTCCCCCCTCCCCCCACCCCACAACAGTCCCCGAAGTGTGATGTTCCCCTTCCTGTGTCCATGTGTTCTCATTGTTCAATTCCCACCTATGAGTGAGAATATGCGGTGTTTGGGTTTCTGTTCTTGCGATAGTTTACTGAGAATGATGATTTCCAATTTCATCCATGTCCCTACAAATGACATGAACTCATCATTTTTTATGGCTGCATAGTATTCCATGGTGTATATGAGAAGGCACCAACTCTTAGTAGGACTCCCCTGTTGCTCCCCTCAACCTCCTGTCGCTCCTCCGTTGCAACTCCTCACCAAGATGTTTTCCTGATGGCTGTTCAGCAGTGCTTTATTTGCTTGTTCTGGCCAAATGTTGCCTCCAGACTTCTTTTGCTTGCTTATTGGTTTGACTCTTTCCTGGATCTTCCTGATTCTCATTGTCCTCAGTTGCCTCTTTTGTCCATGCACATTTTTCCAAGTCCTCACCATCTTCATTCTCCAGATTTCCACTTCCTCTTCTTGGGCCCTTCTGCCTAGTGCCACCACCATCTCTCTCTTCATCTCTGTCTATTCTCTCTAGAAACCAAGCCTGCTTCCCTGAGTTTTTAGCCTAATATGCCAAAGGAGAGCCAAACCTGTGACCCAGATGTAAACACTTTGTTTTCATTTTTGGAGCATTTTATCACTAGTAGTCTACCTAAGTAGCCTGTCCACATGTTGATCCTATAGCTCTGGCATTCGTGCCTTGGCCTTTGCTCAGAGGAATAACCCAGTGGTCACACTGGTAGATAGGTGGGCAGGATGTCAGTGTAAAATGTGCACTTGAATGAGGAAATGGCTAAACACTCATTTGTTTAAAAAAAATCTTTGTTGTGGTTTCTAGTTTTATGAGGCTAACTGGTAGCAACATAGTATTTTATTTTGTACTGAAACCAGTAGTTCCATTTCAAAACAACATCTCTATGTGAATTTCCTCCTATATTTGTGATGGATTTGTGGTCCTCAGTAGTGGCTTTTTTCCCTGGATCTACTAAGCAGAATCCTTGTTAGCTAAAGTGTAAGGCTGCGTCTCCATGTCTTCTATTCTAAGTTGAGGTGAAAGGACCTAAGGAACGGGCTCCTCTCTGAGTTTTTCTTCCTCTTTTGTGACCACAGATGTTGTGTCCTCTCTTTCCCAAAAGGAAAGAGTCAGGAAGCATTATTGCTGATACCACTTTCTCAACTCTGGCTTCTTGTTAAAACCTCTGGTGGGGGAGGGGCCAAGATGGCCAACTAGAAACAGCTGTGGTCAGAGGCTCCCACTGAGAAGAATGAAAATGGCAAGTGAATCCTGCACTGGCAAGTGAGGTATCCATGTTCTCTCATTGGAACTGACTAGGCAGTTGGCATGATCCATAGAAAGTGAGGATAAGCAGGGTTGAGCAGTGGCCCACCTGGGAGCTGCATGGGCAAGGGGAGCCCCCACTCCCAGCCAAGGGAGGTGGTGAAGTGATTGTGCTACCCTGCCTGGGAAACCAGTTTTTCCACAGATTTGTGCAACCCACGGATCGGGAGAACTCATGAGCCCACACCACCAGGGACTTGGGACCTAAGCACAGAGCTATGCAGATTCTTGGCAGTCACTGGGCTGGAGACTGCCTAAGGCTACCGAGTTCCTGCGGGAAGGGGCCACAGCCATCACTGCAGCTCCAGTCTGCCATTTTCCCCTCTTGGTGCCTGGGAGACTGGGCAGTTTGAACCCAGGAGGAATTCCCCACAGCGCAGCACAGTGGCTGTGGCAGATTGTGGCGAGACTACCTCTTTAGGCTGGACCTGGACCCATCTCTCCTCACTAGGCAGGGCCTCCCTGTGGGAATTTCAGCAACTTCAGCCAGAGGTTTACAGACAGAACTCTGATCTTCCTGGGACACAGCCGCTCAGGGGAGGGGTGGCTGTGATCTCAGTGGATCAGCCGACTTAGTCTTTCCCCCTGCTGTCTCTGAGGAATCTGGGCCGTTCAGATAAGTGGGATTCCCCCCAGCACAGTGCACCCCCTTTGCCAAGGGGCAGCCAGGGTGCTTCATTAAGTGGGTCCCTGATCCTGTGCCTCCTGACCGGGTGAAATCCCCCAACAGGGTTCACCAGACACCTCATACAGGACTGTTCCCACTGTTATCAAGTTGGTGCCACTCAGGGATGGAGCTCCCAGCGGAATGAGCAGGCAGCCATCTTTGCTGTTCTGCGACCTCTACTGGTGACACCTCCAAGTGCAGGAGGGACCCAGGAAAATAGGGTCTGGAGTGGACCCCTAGAAAACCACAGCAGCCCTATGGAAGAACAATCTGACTGTTAAATGAAAAACAAATAGAAAGCAATAACAAAAACAGCATCAACAAAATAGTCCCCACAAAAACCCCATCCAAAGATCAGCAGCCTCAAAGATACAAGTTAGATAAACTCATGAAGATGAGAAAGAATCAATGAAAAAACACTGAAAACTCAAAAGGCCAGAGTGTCTTTCTTTTCTTCTGCAAATTATTGCAACACCTCTCCAGCAAGGGCACAGAGCTGGGCTGAGGCTGAGATGGATGAACTGACAGAAGTAGGCTTCAGAAGGTTGGTAGTAATGAACTTCACTGAGCTAAAGGAGCATGTTCTAACCCAATGCAAAGAAGCTAAGAATCACGATAAAACATTACAAGAGCTGTTAACCAGAATAACCAGTTTAGAGAGGAACATAAATGACTTGGTGGAGCTGAGAAACAGAGCATGAGAACTTCACCATGCAACCCCAAGTATGAATAGCAGAATAGACCAAGTGGAGGGAAGAATTTCAGAGCTTGAAGACTATCTTGCTTACATAAGAAAGGCAGACAAGATTAGAGAAAAGAGAATGAAAAGGATTGAACAAAACCTCTGAGAATGATGGGATAATGTAAAAAGGCCAAACCTATGACTGATTGGGGTACCTGAAGGAGACAGAGAGAATGGAACCAAGTTGGAAAACATATTTTAGGATATTATCCAGGAGAACTTCCCCAGTCTAGTAAAATAGACCAATGTTCAAATTCAGGAAATTCAGAGAACCCCAGTAAGTACTCCATGAGAAGATCAACCTCAAGTCACATAATCATCAGATTCTCTGAGGTTGAAATGAAGAAAAAAATGTTAAGGGCAGCCAGAGAGAAAGTCCAGGTCACATACAATGGAAAGCCCATCAGACTAACAGCACACCCCTCAGCAGAAACCCTGCAAGGCAGAAGGGATTGGGGACCAATATTCAACATTCTTAAAGAAAAGAATTTCCAACCCAGAATTTCATATCTGGTCAAACTAAACTTCATAAGCAAAGGAGAAATAAAATCCTTTTCAAACAAGAAAATGCTGAGAGAATTCACCACCAGGCCTGCCTTGAAAGAGCTCCTAAAGGAAGCACTAAATATAGAAAGGAAAAACCATTACCAGCCACTACAGAAACACACTGAAGTACAAAGACCAATGACACTATAAAACAACTACGTCACAAGCCTGCAAAATAACTAGTTAGCATCATGATGACAGAATCATATTCACACATAACAATATTAACCTTAAATGTAAATGTGCTAAATTCCCCAATTAAAAGACACAGAATGGGACTCTGGATAGAGACAAGACCCATAGGTGTGCTGTATTCAAGAGACCCATCTCACATGCAGAGACACAGATAGGCTCAAAATAAAGGGACACAGGAAAATTTACTAAGCAAATGGAAAACAGAAACAAAAAACAACAACCAGGGATTGCGACCCTAATTCCTGACAAAACAGACTTTAAACCAACAAAGATCAAAAAAGACAAAGAAGGGCATTACATAATGGTAAAAGATTCAATTCAACAAGAAGAGCTAACTATCCAAAAAATGTGCAACCAATAAAGGAGCACCCAGATTCATAAAACAAGTTCTTAGGACCTCCAAAGAGACTTAGACTCCCACACAATAATAGTGGGAGATTTTAACACCCCACTGTCAATGTTAGACAGGTCACTGAGACAGAAAATTAACAAAGATATTCAGGGCTTGAAATCAGCTCTGGTTCAAGTGGACCTAATAAATATCTACAGAACTCTCCACCCCAAAACAACAGAATATATAACACATTATTCTCAGCACCACATGTCACTTACCCTAAAGTCAATCACACAATCAGAAGTTAATCATTCCTCAGCAAATGCAAAATTAGGAGAAATTGTAACAGTCTCTCAGACCACAGTGCAATGAAATTAGAACTCAAGATTAAGAAACTCACTCAAAACCACACAACTACATGGAAATTGAACAACCTGCTCCTGAATGACTCCTGGGTAAATAATAAAATTAAGGCAGATATCAAGAAGTTGTGTGAAACCAATGATAACAAAGAGACAATGTACCAGAATCTCTGGGTCACAGCTAAGCAATGTTAAGAGGGAAATTTGTAGCACTAAATGCTCACATCAAATAGCTAGAAATATCTCAAATCAACACCATATCATCACAACTAATAGAACTAGAGAACCAAGAGCAAACAAACCCCAAAGCTAGCAGAAGACAGACAACCAAGATCGGAGCAGAACTGAAGGAGATAGAGACATGAAAAACCATTAAAAATCAATAAATCTAGGAGCTGTTTATTTTGAAAAAATTAATAAAATAGATAGACTGCTAGCTAGACTCATAAAGAAGAAAAGAGAGAAGAATCAAATAGACACAGTAAAAAAAGATAAAGGGGATATCACCATGACCCCACAGAAATACACACAACCATCAGTGAATACTATAAACACCTTTATGCAAATAAACTAGAAAATCTAGAAGAAATGGATAGATTCCTGGACACACACACCCTTCTAAGACTGAACCAGGAAGAAGTTGAATCCTTGAACAGAATAATAACAAGTTCTGAATTTGAGGCAGTAATTCCTCCCTGAATAGAATAATAACAAGTTCTGAATTTGAGACAGTAATTAATAGACTGCCAACCAAAAAAAGCCCAGGACCAGATGGATTTACAGCTGAATTCTACCAGAGGTACAAAGAGGAGCTGATACTATTTCTTCTGAAACTGTTCCAAACAGTTGAAAAGGAGGGACTCCTCCCTAATTCATTTTATGAGGCCTGCATCATCCTGATACAAAAACCTGGAAGAGATACAAGAAAAAAGAAAACTTCAGGCCAACATCCCTGATGAACATTGATGCACAAATCCTCAATAAAATTACTCAAAAAATACTCCTATGTGGGTTTTGGCAAACCAAACCCAGCAGCACATCAAAAAGTGTATCCACCGTGATCAAATCTACTTCATCGTCGAGATGCAAAGCTGGCTCAACATATGCAAATCAATAAACATAATTCATCACATTTACAGAACTAAAGACAAAAACTACATGATTATCTCAATAGACACAGAAAAGATCTTCAATAAAATTCAATATCCCTTCCTGTCAAAAACTCTCAATAAACTAGGTATTGATAGAACATACCTCAAAATAAAAAGAGCCATTTATTACAAACCCACAGCCAATATCATACTGATTGGGCAAAAGCTGGAAGCATTCCACTTGAAAACTGGCAGAAGACAAGGAGGCCCTCTCTCACCACTCCTATTCAACAGAGTATTGGAAGTTCTGGAGTTCTGGCCAGGGCAATCAGGCAAGAGAAAGAAAGAAAAGAAATAGAAGGAAGAGAGGAAGTCAAACTGTCTCTGTTTGCAGAGGACAAGATCCTTTATCTAGAAAATCCCATAGTCTTAGCCCCAAAGCTTCTTAACCTGATAAGCAACTCAGCAAAGTCTTAGGATACAAAATCAATGTGCAATAATTACTAGCATTCCTATATACCAACAATAGAGAAGCAGAGAGCCAAATCATGATTGAAATCCCATTCACAATTGCTATAAAGAGAATAAAATACCAAGAAATACAACTAACAAGGGAAGTGAATGACCTCTTCAAGGAGACCTGCAAACCACTTCTCAATGAAATCAGAGAGGACACAAACAAGTGGAAAAACATTCCATGCTCATGAGTAGGAAGAATAAATATTTTGAAAACGGCCATGCTCCCCAAAGCAATTTATACATGCAATGTTATTTCCATTAAACTACCATTGACATTCTTCACAGAATTTGAAAAAGAAGTGTTTTAAAATTCACATGGAACCAAAAAAGACCCCAATTAGCCAAGGCAATCCTAAGCAAAAAGAACAAAGCTGAAGGCACTGTGCTACCTGACTTCAAACTATACTACAAGGCTATGGTAACCAAAACAGCATGGTACTGGTACAAAGAAGAAAATCTAGACAATACCATTCAGGTATTTCCTGTAAACAAATTTACAGGAAAAAAACAAACAACCCCATTAAAAAGTGGGCAAAAAACATGAAGAGACATTTCTCAAAAGAAGACATTTATGCAGCCAACAAACAGATGAAAAAAGTTCAACATCACTGATAATTACAGAAAAGCAAATCAAAACCACAGTGATATGCCATCTCATGTCAGAATGACAATTACTAAAAAGTCAAGAAACAACAGAAAGTGCAAGGCTGTGGAGAAATAGGAATGCTTTTACACTGCTGGTGTGAACATAAATTAGTTCAATGATTGTGAATGACAGCGTGGTGATTCCTTAAAGACCTAGAATTAGAAATATTATTTGACCCAGCAATTCAATTACTGGTTGTATACCCAAAGAAAGATAAATCATTCTATTATAAAGATACATTCTTGCATATGTTCATTGCAGCACTATTCACAATAGCGAAGACATGGAATCAACCCAAAAGCCCATCAATGATAGACTGGAGAAAGAAAATATGGTACATATACATAATGGAATACTTCTCAGCCATAAAAAGGAACAAGATCATGTGCTTTGCAGGCTCATGGATGGAGCTGGAAGCCATTATCCTCAACAAACTAATGTGGGAAAGAAAACCAAGCACTGCATGTCCTCACTTATAAGTGGGAGCTGAATGATGAGAATACATGGACACAGGAAGGGGAACAACACACACAGGGGCCTGTTGGCAGGGCATGGAGGGAGAGCATCACGAATAATAGCTAATTCATGCTGGGCTTAATACCTAGGTGATGGGTTGACAGGTGCAGCAAACCACCATAGCACACATTTACCTATGTAACAAACCTGCACATCCTGCTCATGTATCCTGGAACTTAAATAAAGAAACTCATCTGGTGAGCTTCAGAAAAGCATCTATGTCCAGGCCCCATCTCAGATGATTCTAATGCATGGCAGGGTGAGTACACTGCCATAAAGGGGTGCCTGATTTCTCCTGGGATCCGACTCTGACTCCCTTTATCCTCATCTTAATCCTAAGCCCATAGGTGGCCAGAAAAAATGGAAGTGGGTTGTGTTCACCAGTTCACATGCCTATGAAGTTGGCCAAAGTCTCTAATGTGTGCATATGAGACTCCTCTGAGAGTTCTGTGCCAAAACAACAACCAGAAAGTGAAACAGGACAAAATGGATCAAAAAGTCTTATCTCCCTTAGTGACCTAGAGTTCCTATTTGTTCAAAAGTCCCTGGAAACTATTTCCCTTTTTGCCTTGATTTCCATAAGCCCAGAGCTAGATTTTGACCAATCACATGAACTATTCTTAGCCTTTGCTTTGTGTGTTATTATATTTCCTGCTTCACCATATGAATTTTGAGCTTTTATTGAAACACACAATAATATTGTGGAAACAACTACTCCTGTGTGGGTTTTGGACATCACATAGGAATATGCATTAGGGAAGAGTGTGGGTTATAGGGTTGGGGGGAAAATGTACCCACAGGAAGCTGGCAGGACTTGCCAAACAAAGGGATGACTTTAGTAGAAGAGATGAAGAAATATGACAGTAATAACAGAAAGTTTTCTTGATACACTAGAGAGCATTCCTCCTGTAATTCACTGTGGTTAAGGTCAGCTAAAATGGACATGCCCATAGTTGAAAGCTGCTAATGACTATGGATGTCCCAGCTTTGAATTCTAGGGCTGGCAGCAGTTGAGCCATGAAGCTTATACCCTCTCACACCTGGCTCATTCAGAGTCTCTTGCCATTTCTCTGCGTGGGGTTTATTGTGTACCTATTTATAGATTCAGAAAGCTTACAGGGTCCACTTTATTTTCCTTTTTACTGATATACTTTTCCCTTTCTGATCACAATTCTTCCTTACACTTTATTTTCTTTATTTTATTTTATTATTATTATACTTTAAGTTTTAGGGTACATGTGCACAACATGCAGGTTAGTTACATATGTATACATGTGCCATGCTGGTGTGCTGCACCCATTAACTCGTCATTTAGCATTAGGTATATTTCCTAATGCTAACCCTCCCCCCTCCCCCAACCCCACAACAGTCCCCAGAATGTGATGTTCCCCTTCCTGTGTCCATGTGTTCTCATTGTTCAATTCCCATCTATGAGTGAGAACATGCGGTGTTGGGTTTTTTGTCCTTGCAATAGTTTACTGAGAATGATGATTTCCAATTTCATCCATGTCCCTACAAATGACATGAACTCATCATTTCTTATGGCTGCATAGTATTCCATGGTGTATATGTACCACATTTTCTTAATCCAGTCTGTCATTGTTGGACATTTGGGTTGGTTCCAAGACTTTGCTATTGTGAATAGTGCCGCAATAAACATATGTGTGCATGTCTTTATAGCAGCATGATTTATATTCCTTTGGGTATGTACCCAGTAATGGGATGGCTGAGTCAAATGGTATTTCTAGTTCTAGATCCCTGAGGCATCACCACACTGTCTTCCACAAGGGTTGAACTAGTTTACAGTCCCACCAACAGTGTAAAAGTGTTCCTATTTCTCCACATCCTCTCCAGCACCTGTTGTTTCCTGACTTTTTAATGATCGCCATTCTAACTGGTGTGAGATGGTATCTCATTGTGGTTTTGATTTGCATTTCTCTGATGGCCAGTGATGGTGAGCATTTTTTCATGTGTTTTTTGGCTGCATAAATGTCTTCTTTTGAGAAGTGTCTGTTCATGTCCTTTGCTCACTTTTTGATGGGGTTGTTTGTTTTTTTCTTGTAAATTTGTTTGAGTTCTTTGTAGATTCTGGATATTAGCCCTTTGTCAGATGAGTAGGTTGCGAAAATTTTCTCCCATTTTGTAGGTTGCCTGTTCACTCTGATGGTAGTTTCTTTTGCTGTGCAGAAGCTCTTTAGTTTAATTAGATCCCATTTGTCAATTTTGGCTTTTGTTGCCATTGCTTTTGGTGTTTTAGACATGAAGTCCTTGCCCATGCCTATGTCCTGAATGGTATTGCCTAGGTTTTCTTCTAGGGTTTTTATGGTTTTAGGTCTAACGTTTAAGTCTTTAATCCATCTTGAATTAATTTTTGTATAAGGTGTAAGGAAGGGATCCAGTTTCAGCTTTCTACATATAGCTAGCCAGTTTTCCCAGCACCATTTATTATTAAATAGGGAATCCTTTCCCCATTGCTTGTTTTTCTCAGGTTTGTCAAAGATCAGATAGTTGTAGATATGCAGCGTTATTTCTGAGGGCTCTGTTCTGTTCCATTGATCTATATATCTGTTTTGGTACCAGTACCATGCTGTTTTGGTTACTGTAGCCTTGTAGTAGAGTTTGAAGTCAGGTAGCGTGATGCCTCCAGCTTTGTTCTTTTGCCTTAGGATTGACGGGCTCTTTTTTGGTTCCATATGAACTTTAAAGTAGTTTTTTCCAATTCTGTGAAGAAAGTCATTGGTAGCTTGATGGGGATGGCATTGAATCTATAAATTACCTTGGGCAGTATGGCCATTTTCACGATATTGATTCTTCCTACCCATGAGCATGGAATGTTCTTCCATTTGTTTGTATCCTCTTTTATTTCACTGAGCAGTGGTTTGTAGTTCTCCTTGAAGAGGTCCTTCACGTCCCTTGTAAGTTGGATTCCTAAGTATTTTATTCTCTTTGAAGCAATTGTGAGTGGGAGTTCACTCATGATTTGGCTCTCTGTTTGTCTGTTATTGGTGTATAAGAATGCTTGTGATTTTTGTACATTGATTTTTGTATCCTGAGACTTTGCTGAAGTTGCTTATCAGCTTAAGGAGATTTTGGGCTGAGACAATGGGATTTCCTAGATATACAATCATGTCATCTGCAAACAGAGACAATTTGACTTCCTCTTTTCCTAATTGAATACCCTTTATTTCCTTCTCCTGCATAATTGCCCTGGCCAGAACTTCTAACACTATGTTGAATAGGAGTGGTGAGAGAGGGCATCCCTGTCTTGTGCCAGTTTTCAAAGAGAATGCTTCCAGTTTTTGCCCATTCAGTATGATACTGGCTGTGGGTTTGTGATAGATAGCTCTTATTATTTTGAGATACGTCCCATCAATACCTAAGTTATTGAGAGTTTTTAGCATGAAGTGTTGTTGAATTTTGTGAATGGCCTTTTCTGCATCTCTTGAGATTATCATGTGGTTTTTGTCTTTGGTTCTGTTTATATGCTGGATTACATTTATTGATTTGTGTATATTGAACCAGCCTTGCATCCCAGGGATGAAGCCCACTTGATCATGGTGGATAAGCTTTTCGATGTGCTGCTGGATTTGGTTTGCCAGTATTTTATTGAGGATTTTTGCATCAATGTTCATCAAGGATATTGGTCTAAAATTCTCTTTTTTGGTTGTGTCTCTGCCCGGCTTTGGTATCAGGATGATGCTGGCCTCATAAAATGAGTTAGGGAGGATTCCCTCTTTTTCTGTTGATTGGAATAGTTTCAGAAGGAATGGTACCAGTTCCTCCTTGTACCTCTGGTAGAATTTGGCTGTGAATCCATCTGGTCCTGGACTCTTTTTGGTTGGTAAGCTATTGATTATTGCCACAATTTCAGAGCCTGATATTGGTCTATTCAGAGATTCAACTTCTTGCTGGTTTAGTCCTGGGAGGGTGTATGTGTAGAGGAATTTATCCATTTCTTCTAGATTTTCTAGTTTATTTGCATAGAGGTGTTTGTAGTATTCTCTGATGGTAGTTTGTATTTCTGTGGGATCGGTGGTGATATCCCCTTTATCATTTTTTATTGCATCTATTTGATTCTTCTCTCTCTTTTTCTTTATTAGTCTTGCAAGTGGTCTATGAATTTTGTTGATGCTTTCAAAAAACCAGCTCCTGGATTCATTAATATTTTGGAGGGTTTTTTGTGTCTCTATTTCCTTCAGTTCTGCTCTGATTTTAGTTATTTCTTGCCTTCTGCTAGCTTCTGAATGTGTTTGCTCTTGCTTTTCTAGTTCTTTTAATTGTGATGTTAGGGTGTCAATTTTGGATCTTTCCTGCTTTCTCTTGTGGGCATTTAGTGCTATAAATTACCCTCTACACACTGCTTTGAATGTGTCCCAGATATTCTGGTATGCTGTGTCTTTGTTCTCGTTGGTTTCAAAGAACATCTTTATTTCTGCCTTCATTTTGTTATATACCCAGTAGTCATTCAGGAGCAGGTTGTTCAGTTTCCATGTAGTTGAGCGGTTTGGAGTGAGTTTCTTAATCTTGAGTTCTAGTTTGATGGCACTGTGGTCTGAGAGACAGTTTGTTATAATTTCTCTTCTTTTACATTTGCTGAGGAGAGCTTTACTTCCAACTATGTGGTCAATTTTGGAATAGGTGTGGTGTGGTGCTGAAAAAAATGTATATTCTGTTGATTTGGGGTGGGGAGTTCTGTAGATGTCTATTACGTCCGCTTGGTGCAGAGCTGAGTTCAATTCCTGGGTATTGTTGTTAACTTTCTGTCTCGTTGATCTGTCTAATGTTGACAGTGGGGTGTTAAAGTCTCCCATTATTATTGTGTGGGAGTCTAAGTCTCTTTGTAGGTCACTCAGGACTTGCTTTATGAATCTGGGTGCTCCTGTATTGGGTGCATATATATTTAGGACAGTTAGCTCTTCTTGTTGCATTGATTCCTTTACAATTATTTAATGGCCTTCTTTGTCTCTTTTGATCTTTGTTGGTTTAAAGTCTGTTTTATCAGAGACTAGGATTGCAACCCCTGCCTTTTTTTGTTTTCCATTTGCTTGGTAGATCTTCCTCCATCGTTTTATTTTGAGCCTATGTGTGTCTCTGCACGTGAGATGGGTTTCGTGAATACAGCACACTGATGGTCTTGACTCTTTATCCCATTTGCCAGTCTGTGTCTTTTAATTGGATCATTTAGTCCATTTACACTAAAAGTTAATATTGTTATGTGTGAATTTGATCCTGTCATTATGATGTTAGCTGGTTATTTTGCTCGTTAGTTGATGCAGTTTCTTCCTAGTCTCGATGGTCTTTACATTTTGGCATGATTTTGCAGCGGCTGGTACAGGTCGTTCCTTTCCATGTTTAGTGCTTCCTTCAGGAGTTCTTTTAGGGCAGGCCTGGTGGTGACAAAATCTCTCAGCATTTGCTTGTCTGTAAATTATTTTATTTCTCCTTCACTTATGAAGCTTAGTTTGGCTGGATATGAAATTCTGGGTTGAAAATTCTTTCCTTTAAGAATGTTGAAGATTTGCCCCCACTCTCTTCTGGCTTGTAGAGTTTCTGCTGAGAGATCCGCTGTTAGTCTGATGGGCTTCCCTTTGTGGGTAACCTGACCTTTCTCTCTGGTTGCCCTTGACATTTTTTCCTTCATTTCAACTTTGGTGAATATGACAATTATGTATCTTGGAGTTGCTCTTCTCGAGGAGTATGTTTGTGGCGTTCTCTGTATTTCCTGAATGTGAATGTTGGCCTGCCTTGCTAGATTGGGGAAGTTCTCCTGGATATTATCCTGCAGAGTGTTTTCCATCTTGGTTCCATTCTCCCCGTCACTTTCAGGTACACCAATCAGATGTAGATTTGGTCTTTTCACATAGTCCCATATTTTTTGGAGGCTTCGTTCATTTCTTTTTATTCTTTTTTGTCTAAACTTCCCGTCTTGCTTCATTTCATTCAATTCATCTTCCATCACTGATACCCTTTCTTCCATTTGATCACATTGGCTCCTGAGGCTTCTGCATTCTTCACGTAGTTCTCGAGCCTTGGCTTTCAGCTCCATCAGCTCCTTTAAGCACTTCTCTGTATTGGTTCTTCTAGTTATACATTTGTCTAAATTTTTTTCAAAGTTTTTAACTTCTTTGCCTTTGGTTTGAATTTCCTTCTGTAGCTCAGAGTAGTTTGATTGTCTGAAGCCTTCTTCTCTCAACTCAGCAAAGTCATTCTCCGTCCAGCTTTGTTCTGTTGCTGGTGAGGAACTGTGTTCCTTTGGAGGAGGAGAGGTGCTCTGCTTTTTAGAGTTTCCAGTTTTTCTGCTCTGTTTTTTCTCATCTTTGTGGTTTTATCTACTTTTGGTCTTTGATGATGGTGATGTACAGATGGGTTTTTGGTGTGGATGTCCTTTCTGTTTGTTAGTTTTCCTTCTAACAGACAGGGCCCTCAGCTGCAGGTCTGTTGGAGTTTGCTAGAGGTCCACTCCAGACCCTGTTTGCCTGGGTATCAGAAGCGGTGGCTGCAGAACAGCGGATTTTCGTGAACCATGAATGCTGCTGTCTGATCGTTCCTCTGGAAGTTTTGTCTCAGAGGAGTACCCGGCCGTGTGAGGTGTCAGTCTGCCCCTACTGGGGGGTGCCTCCCAGTTAGGCTGCTCAGAGGTCAGGGATCAGGGATCCACTTGAGGAGGCAGTCTGCCCGTTCTCAGATCTCCAGCTGCATGCTGGGAGAACCACTGCTCTCTTCAAAGCTGTCAGACAGGGACATTTAAGTCTGCAGAGGTTACTGCTGTCTTTTTGTTTGTCTGTGCCCTGCCCCCAGAGGTGGAGCCTATAGAGTCAGGCAGGCCTTCTTGAGGTGTGGTGGGTTCCACCTAGTTCGAGCTTCCTGGTTGCTTTGTTTACCTAAGCAAGCCTGGGCAATGGTGGGCACCCCTCCCCCAGCCTTGCTGCCGCCTTGCAGTTTGATCTCAGACTGCTGTGCTAGCAATCAGTGAGACTCCGTGGTTAGCCAGGTGCGGGATGTAATCTCCTGGTGTGCCGTTTTTTAAGCCCGTTGGAAAAGCGCAGTATTAGGGTGGGAGTGACCCGATTTTCCAGCTGCCATCTGTCATCCCTTTCTTTGACTAGAAAAGGAAACTCCCTGACCCCTTGCGCATCCCGAGTGAGGCAATGCCTCACCCTGCTTTGGCTCGCACGTGGTGCGCTGCACCCACTGTCCTGCGCTCACTGTCTGGCACTCCGTAGTGAGATTAACCCGGTACCTGAGATGGAAATGCAGAAATCACCTGTCTTCTGCGTCGCTCACACTGGGAGCTGTAGACCGGAGCTGTTCCTATTTGGCCATCTTGGCTGAAAGTCCAACTAATGCAAATCTTGGAGTCATCAGCAGATAGGTGACATCTGAAACCACAAAGTGAGTGATATTGACCAAGGAATGATGTAGGTAGAAGAGAGAAAGGAGCCAACTGTAGACATCTGGGAGATAAAGAGAAACCAGCAAAGGAGACTGGGAAGGAACAGAGACGTAGGAGGAATGTCAGGGGAGGGGGAGGGGTCCTGGTCCTGGGAGCCAATAAGGAAATCATTTCAAGGAAGAGAGAGTGTGACCAATTGCGTTAGATGATGTTGATGGCTTAAATGAGATGAGGACAGAGGATTGATCATTGGGTTTAGTGATGTGGAAGTCATGATGACCCTGGCAGGACAGGTTTGGTGGTGTTGGGAGAGAAATTGAAGATAATAGTGTAAGCTAGTGCCACAAGGTGTTTGTAGTAAATGGAGGGAAAGTTGGGGGAGATAACTGGGGTTGGGGAGGTAGGGTCAACAGAGTGGTTTTTAAATGTTATTTTATTTTAAGGTGGGAGAAATAATAGCATGGGCCAGTGCTAAGACATGTGAAAGCAATAGTCTGGTAGTGCCTAGGACACAGTGTAATAGTAAGTGTCTGACACATAGTAGCTACTCAACAAAAGTCACTTAAAAATTTAACTAAAAAATTCAGTAATATTTTTCCCCTTTCTTCTATTATATTATCCCTTCTGCCAAAATTTGCCCTTCTTATGTTTCATTTATACAGCGTAAAGATTAGGTAGGATGTGTCTGAAAGTCTCTTTGTTACTAGCATGTCTAAGAGCACTTCAGCCCTACTCCCAGTGATAGCTTCCAATCATTAGGGAGTATCTATTCAACCCTTTTCTCTCTTTTGGCATGCAGCGTAGTCATAGGGTGACCAGCCATTCTATTCTGTCTTGGGCTGTGTCAGTTTAATTACTGAGAACCCTGTGCTGCAGGAACCTGCTTAGGT
This sequence comes from Pongo abelii, assembly GCF_028885655.2. Lineage (NCBI taxonomy): Eukaryota > Metazoa > Chordata > Mammalia > Primates > Hominidae > Pongo > Pongo abelii. Next base: position 38,720,540 of record NC_071997.2, on the reverse strand, counting down.
CAGGGCAAGCTGTATGGGTAGATGACCGAGACATAGGGCCAGTCTATATGCACTTTGGCAGAGAGAACTTGTGCTACTCCAGCTGGGTGAAATGCCTCAGCATGGCACTGGTACTAAGACCCTCATAAATAGGGGGAGCTGCTATTGTTCTACTTCTTATTCTTGATTCCTTCTACCCATGTTCCATGCTATTGGCCCTGAAGGTGCTTCTTCAGGACTTCGTGTGTGTGTGTGTGTGTGTGTGTGTGTGTGTGTGTGTGTGTGTGTGGGTAGAGGAGTAGCCCTAAGGCTTTGTTTGACTTCAGTGCTTCTCTTCTCTGGTGCGCAACTTGCCTGATGCAGGGCAAGGAGTTGGAACTATCCTCTCAGCTCTCTGATTTAGGAACAGCCGTCTACATCAGCCCAGTCCTGGCCTTGCACAAGCCCAATGTCTCAACCTGTCAACAACGTCACTTTCTTAGGGATCACTCTTTGTCCAAAGACATTCTGACATCATTGTTAGAACACCTACAATCAAATTTACTAGAGACATTCAACCAGTGAAAATACCTTGGGGTACAATGGATCATTTTCAGAGTGTATCTCATAAGGAGAAGACTATAATAATAATAATAATAATAATAATAATAATAATAATTTTTGTTATTTAAAATTATGAAAGTCAAATGGCAATCAAAGGTATATTTTCATGCATTACTGGTGGTTTGTTACTAATGGGAAGGACTACTTTATTACATTTATTTATAATTATTTTAGAGGAAAAAAACTTAAATATAGGCGACAAGGCAGTTGTTTCTCCATAGGACTATATAAATAATTGTTTCAGTTATAAATTTTTAACTTGAATAATGAAGTGCTTTGGTGCAAATATTTAGGTTTTAATCATGCAAAGCTGTCAATTCAACTTCATCGTGCAAACCAATTTGATATTATATTTATATTGTACTTCTCCAAATGTATAACCTTGTAAAAGCTTGCTTAAATTACCATTTTTAAAAAAACTTTTGAGAAATCTTTTTATTATGAAAATATTCTTCAGGAGTTCCTCTGTGTGTGTATGTGTGTGTGCAGGGTAATGATAGGCAAGTTACTCAAACTCACTGAGCCTCAGTTTCATCACCTACAAATGATGACTATTGTTACCAAGCTTATAGGGTTGCTCTAAAGATTAAACGAGTTAATGCATGTAAAACATTTAACATAGGCTTAGAGTTGGGACCCTCTCTTATAGCTGGCTTGCCTATAATACTGGTTTGACTTCATTCAGAGGATATATTGCAATTGGAAGCAAATCCACTGACCACAGATGACAGCCAGGGCTAGCCACATCTCTCAGGATGTTGCCTCTAGTCCTTCCCTCCAAGAAAATCTGAGCCGCTTCTACGGATGAATTTTGTTTCCCCAGGAGAATTTGATGGGGAAAGCTTATCCTCTGCAGACATAAGTGAAGGCTGGTTTCATGCACTTGGCTCACCATTGCCTGCCAGGAATGTTTCAAAGTAGTCATCCCAGCTTCCCGGGTCAGGGAGTGCTTTGTTCATCCTTTGAAAATGGTAGTAGGACACCAGGCTATCCTTGGCATTTCTTGACACATAGATTATCTAGAGTGGTGAGAGGAAACAAAATAAATGATACAACAAGTTAGAAATTGGGCATTCAGTGTGCATAGCATATCTGTTCTGGTAACCATGTGCTAAAGGTCATGAATGCATCTTTGTTCTCTTCCACTCATCATCCAGCAGCCAGAATGATCTTGTAAAAATGCAAATCAGATGACATTGCTTCCCTGTGTAAAACTTGTCAATTTCTGTACCTTGGTCTTATGATTAAGTTCAAAGTTCTCAACCTGGTGTTCGGGGTCTGTGTAATCTCGCCCTCCGATTCCCTTTGCTTACCCTTCCCTGATCTCACTTACCTTCCCTTCTTCTGTGGTAGTGCTGATTTCATGGCTGTCCTATAATGTTCCTGATTCTCCTTCTTTAGTGTGTCCTGCTCTGCCACTCTACTCTTAAATCAGGGTGTCTTAAAATGATGACCTTCAAGAGGTCTGTCCCTCTCTCTAAAAGTGTATGCAAAATTGTTTATAGATGTGTACTTTGTCAGGAGTGGAGTCACAACTTTCTGTAGATTCTCGATGGGGTTTATGATCACTAAAAGTTTGAAATAGTTAAATGTTGGCCTTCTTTAGTGCTCTGCCTGGGGCCTACTTTTATTTTCACTATATTTGCTTTTCCTGTTTTTTTTTTTTGTTATCTGTTTCTATTGCGATACATTTCATATGTTTATGATTCACGAATTTGTTTCTAGTACATGTCTGTCTCCCGAGCTAGAGACCCATGTATCTGTATCCCTACCTGAATGTTCTGCATGCATTTTAGACTCGATGGGTTCAAAATTCAATTAATCTTCACACAAACTAACTGCTCCTCTTTTATGATCTCTTTCCATTAATGGTACCACGATCAACAGTTACAGTGACAAAATCATACAAGATGTTTCTTTTTCCATGTCTTCTATAGCAGGTCCTTGAGAGATCTTGTAAATTCTGCCTGTTATGTACATTTGGAATTCATTTTCTCACTGCCTCTGCCTTAACCCAAGCCTTTTAAATTCTTTTCCTGGACTATTGCCACCATCTCCTCACTGATATCCTGTTTTCAGTCTTGCGCCAGTTCTGTTCACCCCTCCCTACCACCACATCCCCCAGGGGAGCTTTCTAAAATGTAAATGGGATCATGTCACTTCCTTGTTCATTTCACATTCTTCAGTGGGATCCAAGTAGCCTACAGGTTAAGTCCAAACATCTTAGCAGGCAAGGCTGTGCAACAGGGCATCTCTGGCTCCTTCCCACCTCTCATGCTTCTTTTCCGGCGTTGGACCTATTTTCTTAAGTCTTGGCTTTTGCTCTTTCAGTCACATGGAATGTCCTTCCCTCTCTTATCACTTGACAAATTTATGTCTGTTCTTTATGCCCTGACTCCTCTGTCACTTTTGTTGACCCTCCTTTTCAAGAAGTTTCGTGCTCCCCACTTTCTGCTCCCATGACACCTTTCCTGGTTCTTAATCTCTCATTGATAAGGGTGGGCTCAGTATATACCTACTTCAAGAAGAGAGAACCAACATCTACTAGGTTCAGTTCTGAGCCTCTTAGCCTCTTAATAATGCTATAAGGTGGAGGTACCTGAGCATGCTTTTGGTACTTGCTAGATTGCTGTTATAGTTATTCTTATTTTACTGATCCTCCTAGCCCAGGCCTGGCTCTATTTGTACTAACAATATATTTCCATTTGCTTTCAGTCATTCAGCACCCCCTGCCCCCAGACTCCAGATCTACGTAGGAAGATCCACTAGGGTCAGTAAGGTAGAGTGAGTAAGACCCTGGATGTACTCTAGAGAACCAGAGACAGTAAAGGTGTGGATCTTGGCAAGCTGTCAGAGGGAACAGAATGCCACATGCAAAGGGAGGGTGGGGACTGCTTTGGCTTAGTGCCAAGGCCCATTTATAGACCCTCCCTGTAGAGGAGCACTTTTTTAGATTGAAAGGCAATAAATGGTCTCTTGGTGCTCTGAAAGAGTTAAAAAAAATTCCTTAGTGACCAATTTAAGACATACATGAAAATGCATCTGCACCCTTGTAGACTTCAATATGGAAAATAAATTTGATGTTTACAAAAATTTGACTTTCATCAAGTCTCAGAATGACTAGGGCTTGCAGCTTGTAGGCACCTTTAGATGTTTGCAAGAGACAGTTTAGCTACAAGTGAGATAAAGTGAGAGGATAGTAGAGCATATAGTTTTTAAGATTCCTTCAGTGCCACTTTCTGATCATTTAAATACTCATTACCTTAAGATTGGCAGGAGGCCAACCATATAGAAGCTTTAGAAGAGTTCTGTGGTTATAGGAGGCATAGAGTAGGTGGTATAGAGTAACAGAAAGAGCATGGGCTGTTGGGTAATGAAGAGGTGGATTTGCAGCCCATCTCTTCCACCTTCCATGTGTTTGTCATTAGACAAGTTATGTAACAGCTCTGAGCTACAATATGCTCAGGTACCTCTACCTTATAGCATTGTTAAGGGGCTAAGATGCTCAGAAATGAGCCTAGTATATGTTTATCCTCTCCTTCTTGATATAGGTGTATGCTAAGCACATCCTTATCAATGAGAGATTAAGAACATGGAAGATGATAGTAGGTTCCATAATCTGCTCCTGGCAGACACAACGTAGGGATGGCTGGGCAATGGTTATGACACAATAAACTGCTCCCTATGTTCTCATGAGGAAAATTTGTCTCTAAATATTTTCTGTTTTAAGCTTACCTTACAGTTTTCCTCCCAGAAGGATGGAGGCAGTAGTTGTACAGGAAGATGAGTTTTCAGGGTCCTTGGGGAAGGCATTGCGTTAGCCTGGTCAATCCCTGCAAAAATTTTCCTGGCTTATTCTTTAATTTTTAAAAAAGTTTTAATTTTTATGCAGTTGATCTTATCGGTTTTTTTCCTAATGGCTTCCGGGTTTTGTGCCATGTTATGCCTTCTTCACCCCTAGATGATAAGAAACCATTTCTCCCTATTTTCTTTTAGTACTTAGCACTTTGTATTTCCTTTCTTACCTCTGATTTTTTGCTACATTGGCCTTCATTTGGTATGTTATTTACTGTTAAGTGTCCTCTCCATTTCTCATCGCATTAGCCTTCAGAAATTACCACAGTTCCGCTTGGCAACAAGGGATTGTTGGCACCAATGCAAATGAGGAAAATGAGACCACATTGGCAGAATTCAGATTCCATGGTGATCATCCAGGTGACCCAGAATGAGTTTACTTTATATTTTTTTTAATTACCATGAAAATAAAGTCATAATTAAGAAATTGTTTTAGAGGTCTTGAGGACTCTCAAAGATGTGTCCACAGATGGCCTCCAGGGTAAAACCCAGATCACTTAGTATGGACTAGAACACTTTTCAAAACCTGTTCCCCATTATATTTAACCCTTATTTTGGCCATTTTTCTCAAGCACTCTGGTATGACACCAATGAGCGGTTTGGAAAACCCGGCACATGTTAGTCTAGTTCCCCCCATCCTACCCCTGCTCCCACAAAAAGGGAATGAGAGAGAAGACAACGAGCAAATTTGGTTTTAGGCAATTTGTTTGTTCATTCATTTCCCAGAGATGAGGTCAGAAGTCAATTGTTCAGATGGAACTAGAATGGATTTTTGTAGAAAAAGTCTAATTAAAGATGACCAGGTAGCAACGCTGGTCCAACATGGACTATTTAATTCCACTCTATCCCTCAGATACGTATAGCTGGAGTCCATATAGGAGACACACACACATTCATGCACACTGTATAGCTTAGTGGTTGAGAGCATGAACTTAGGAAACAGAATTCCTGAGTCCAAATCTTGGCTCTGCTACCTATTAATTGTGGACCTTCAACAATCATAATCCCTCTGTATCTCAATTTCTTCACATATAACCTGGCAACCTGGCAGCTACCTCACAAGTTGTGAAGAATAAGTGATTTAATATGCGAAAAGTATTTAGAATAATGCCAGCCATTTAAATGCCCATCAATGATAGAGTGGATAAAGAAAATGTGGCAGATATACACCATGGAATACTATGCAGCTGTAAAAAAGGATGAAGTTCATGTCCTTTGCAGGGACATGGATGAAGCTAGAAGCCATCATTCTCATCAAACTAACACAAGAGCAGAAAACCAAACACCACATGTTCTCACTCATAAGTGGGAGTTGAACACTGAGAACACATGGACACATGGAGGGGAACATCACACACTGGGGCCTGTTGGGGGTTGGGGGGCTAGGGGAGGGATAGCATTAGGAGAAATACCTAATGTAGATGATGGGTTGATGGGTGCAGCAAATTACCATGGCACGTGTATACCTATGTAACAAACCTGCGCATTCTGCACATGTACCCCAGAACTTAAAGTATATATATATATATATATATATATATATATATATATATAAAAGAATAATGCCTGACACCTGATATGTGCTATGAAAGTCTTAGCTATGACTATGACACTTATTTTTTCATGGGAAGTGCATGGTGCACTCCAAATTTGAATCTGTGGTCCTTGGTGCCAGACGTCTTTGGCACTGACACTGGGGTGCCGCATGAGCAAGCAGGGACTCTGTTGGGTGAGAACTGTGTAGCTAATGCTTGGCACTTGTAACTGGTTGAACACTTTGTTTAATTGAGAGATTGTACCTCTCTATTGTTAAGTGTTGAAGAGAAATACGTTAGGCGAAAGGATCTATCTAGATTTGCACAAGAAAAGTTATTTTTCATCCAGTACTTAGAATTAGGGATTAAAGGGAGTTTTTCCCCACCAGAATATGTTTGACTTTCAGACTGACTACTTTTGAATTGTTAACCTTTATGTGAGGACTGTGGGTTTGTAAATGGAAGACTTACCACAGTGTGTCCTTCTTATCCACTCCAGGAAAGGGTGTCGAAGTTGAATGGAAACGTGCCTGCTTTTCTCAATATCTCCATCATTTTGTATCAGATCTACAATTTCCTGTGTCCAAGTTCCTGAAAGAGAGTAGAATAAAGATCTGAGAAACTGATTATTGATTTTCCACAACTTAGAATTTAGAAAAATGCTATAAAAAATTAATTTGCCTGTTAATACCTCACTTATGTTGCTTACGACATTGAATTAAAACCAACTATTAAGATAATCTTTTCCTCACCAGAAAGCTTAAGGGTTGAAATGTGACTTCTTTATTTTTGTAATCCAATGATGTACTTAAAAAAATCTGAATATGCATTGGTATTTCTATAAAACGATAATACAAATAACTATTATATGTAACAACAGGGATTATTTTAAAAATTTCCATTTGAAGAAAATTGCAGAAATTCCCAAACCCTAACTTTTACCATTAAAAGCTCTGGCTGCTAATAAGTAGTCTAGTTTCTCTTCCTTGGGTTACTTTTATTTTTTTATTTTTTATTTTTTTTTTAAGAACCAAGGAACTGACACAGTGTCCATAATAAGAAAAAGAAGGAAAAGTAAGAATTTCAGATAATCCACAAACTGAAAAAATGAGATTGAATGAATTCCTCTTTCAAAGGCAAAGAAAAGTTAAACAGTGGCTTCTACAAGAAAGGTGAACTCCTTATAAATGAAAAAATGACCTTTGCTGAATTTGAGAGTAAAATTTGTTTCTCTTCACGGTCTTGTCTGAGATCTGCTTCCTGATTCTGGGGCTTCCTTGGACTGGGTCCTGGCTTCTGCAGTGTCTGTCCTCAGAAAGTGCATCCTTATTTCGCTTCTGGGACACTTGGCTGACCTGGTCCTGTTTTTCTGTGGGGAAGCATGGATTGGATGTGTGTGGGGCTGTGGAATCAAATGGACTCGACTCCTATATATGATGTATGTGTTGGGTGGTTTTGGATGAATTATGTAAACCTGATATATATTAATGATTCTCATGTGGTTTTGAGAGTTGGAAGAGAAAATAGGCAGAATCCAGCTTGTCATAGGCACTAAAGAAATGGTAGCTGTCTTCATGTTTTGACGGTGTTGGCGTACATCCCGAGGGCCAGAGCTAGAACAGATGGAACCACTGTGCTCGGGGAAGCCCTGGGGAAGAAGGTGCCATTCTCATCGTGGCTTCCCCATACCAGTTTTCTGTGATCCTGGTCTCCTTTCCCTAGTACCCTGATGGAGGTACCTGGGTGCAGTGCCATGGCTCTAGCTCCGCCTCTAGACTATGCCCTTGTGCCAGCTGCTCAGCTCCTGGTCAGTTCCTACTCTGTACTAAAACCAATTTATCTTTCTGCCCTTCTGGGGTCAGCACTGTCTTCGTCTTTGAACCTTTGTTGCCTCCTGATGATGTGCTGTCCTAATTCCCAATCCACACTGCTTTGGCAGTTCCAGAGAGCCCTTCTCCACAGAGGCTAGCTCTGCTTTTTCCTCTCATCTCTGAGCATGGAATTTGGGCCTTGCTTGCCTGCAGCCTCTCAGAGGAAGTCATGGGTGCCTCTACCTCCAGACTCCACCTTTGTAATTGGCTCTGCTGTCGTAGATGCTGTGAGCATCTCAGGAAACCTGGGCTCCCTCAGTGGCCCTGACCCTATTCCTGTTTGGCCCACACTGTGCAAGGGCTTCTGCCAGACCTCCTTGCCGCACATTCCAGACTTGCTCCCAACTCAGCCTGCTGACAGGGCACCTTGCATCATGAGTCGTACTCACCAGTAACTGCCTCCCTCTTGCCCCGGGGAGCTGAATTCCAGTAGATTATGCTTCTCAGTCACCACTATGGACTGGTTTCCAGCACAGGTTGATGTCTGCTTTTCCGTGGACTCCACCAACAAGGTGGCAATTCCAGGCACAGTTGTTGACCTGAATGGCAACTCAGAAAGCCATGGCATGGCTCAGGCAAGCTGTGGCAAGGGCTGTGCTCTACAGCTATTCATGGATATTGTAAAAGGCGATGGATGCACAGCCCAGAGTTTGCTTCTGAATGGAAGTGTTTATTCCATCAGCTGCTGGGGATGCTGCTGGCAGATGGCCCCCAGCTATTCAGCCCTCTCCAGGTCCCTTCCTGGGACATCTTCCATCCAGAGACTGGCTGACACTCTGCTCCCCTCTCCCCAACTGGGATGGAACCAACTTTGCAGGGCCATCCCAGCTTCAGATCATCCTGTAGGAGGCTTTTTGCTAGGACTGAGTTGAAGCTCAACTTCTCCCTCTGGAAAATCCTGCTTGCTTCCCTTTACTTCCAGGGGGAGTGATCCCAGGAGCACTCCCTAATAAACATCTCACATACTTACCTTCAACTCAGAATCTGCTTTCTGGGAAGAAAAGGGGCTGGTTTGGGAGTGAGGATCATGATTTCAGATTATGACAGGCTGACTCACTTAGGCAAGTAGTAGATGGGGCCTGGAACCTAGCATCTGGGATGGCTTGTGTTTTATAGGGTCACTGTAACCTTCCAACTTACCCAGGGCAATACAGCTTGATTCTGTTGTCCCAGATTAATTACTAACAGTGTTTCTTTCTGTATCAGATGACTTAGTTTTGAGGATAAATGATGAAGTCACCACAGCATCAGGTCAGCTGTTTCCCGCATGTCTCAAGTATCTGTCATGCCCTGTAGCTAGTCTCAGAAAAAATGTTCTTTCTCATTTTCCAAATTTGAGCTGGGAAAATGCTCAGTTCTCACGAGTCTCAAGGAGGTAAACTTCTTAGTCAAATGAAATTTTCTTTTCATAATTATTTCCCACTTGTAGCATAGTATTTCTTCTTCCACATTGATAAGTGTTATCCTAGAGGGAAGTTACTAAGAATGTGACCCTGGATAACTTGCCTTGCTTTGTAAAAAAGGCTGTTCAAGTTTTCAGGGGATAATCCTGCCTCCAGGAGAGTCAAATAGAATCTGTGTTGATAGAACTGACAACTTGAGGAAAGAAAACCCAGTAGTCACTCCAGGCTGTGGCTGGGGCTGTTTACAAGTACCAAGTGCAGTGCCCATCTGACAGCCATGTGATTAATTAGATCAAAACAGGCACTCAGTTCAGATCTTTCTGGCTCAAAGATTCACTCCACTGGTTGCCAGGACACTACCCACTTCTGACTTCTCTGTCCAACATCTAAGTGGGAAAGCTTCTTGGGGTTTGGTCCTGTGCCCTCTTTTTCCTCTATGCTTTCTTCCCATGTGATTTCGTTCATTCCCATTGCTTTGAACACCATCTTTAGTAGACACTGTTGGTGGCTTCCTCAGATCCCCTGTACCAGCCTCTTGCACCCCCTCACCTCCTCCACGGCTGTGAGCGTTGGCCACTCATGTCTCTCAGCTACCTGCTTTGCTAGAGAAGTGTCCTCCTCTGAAGGGAGGCTCCTAATAGAGAAAGTCTCCATTCTTCCACACCTTCCCCTCCTGCCCTAACAACATCAGGGCAAGGCTTTACCCAATGCCACATTTTTACTTGGCCCCTTCCCCTCCCCTATCCTATACATACCCTTACTGTTTTTTTTTTTTTTTTTTTTTCCTAAAGAGCACCCTTCCAATAAATCATGTGTACCTGAATCCTTGCCTCAGGCTCTTCCGTAGGGCATTTAACCTGAGATTTCACTATCTATAGCAACTCCAGTTATATCTTCAGCCAGAGTGGGCTTCCCTCTGTGCTGTATTTCTGACAGCCCCCTGACGTCAACACTTAGTGGTCTAAAGGTCACCTCAAACTTAACATGTCCCAAACTGAGCTGTAGTTTAACCTGCCTACCTTCTGCGCAGGCTCCATGCCTCTCCCTCTCCCAGGCTTTCCCATCCCAGTACAAGAGGCCACTCAGTTGATAAAGCCAGAAGAGAGTCACCCACAAGTCATCACTTCCTCTCGGATCTCAAGTAATTCTACCTCCAAAATACATCTCAATTTTTCTCTGACTCTTCATTTGCACTCTCACCTCCTTAGTCCAAGCTACTTTCTTTCTCATCTGGAAATGGCAACACATAACATCTTGTGTTCCCCAGTCCATTTTTGACTCCTTTCAATCCATTCAACTGCCTAATAGATGTCCCGGCCCCTCTCAGACCTGGTCCTCTCTGGACTTCCCTGAGTCAGTTCTTGGCACTGGCATCCACCTGATCATTCCAGCCCCAAAGCTTGTCTCCTCTCTTTCTCTCACCCCCCATATATCATCTATCAGTAAGTCCTACTGCTCCTGTCAGCATATGGAAATCTTCCTCTCCATGCTCCCTGTTATGGGCTAACTTATGTGCCCCCCAAATTAATATGTTGAAGTTCTAACCCACAGTACCACAGAATGTGACCTTATTTGGAGATAGAGTCTTTATAGAGGTAATCAAATAGAAATGATGTCATTACGATGGCTCTAACCCAGTATGACTGATGTCTATATAAAAAGGCAGGATTTGGAGGTAGATGTGCACACATGGAGAGTGCAATGTGAATGTGAAGATGCCATATACCTGCCAAAGAGAGAGGCCTGGAACAGTGCCTTTCCTCACAGCCCTCAAAAGAAACCAAGTCTGCTGGTACCTAGATTTTGGACTTGTGGCCTCCCAAACTGTGAGACAATAAATATCTATTGTTTAAGCCACTGAGCTAGTGGTACTTTGTTTCATAGCCACAGCAAACTGATAATACATTCCCTATATAATAATCACAGTAGCTGAGAATTTCAGAGTACTGATTCCTTAATCTGAATTAGGACCCCCAATATTCTTTCATTACACCCTCTACATTTCTTTCTAAGATCTTATCACAGGTAATCAAAATTCTGTGAAATGATTTGTTTAATGGTTTAATGTTCTTCTCTAGACTGTACTGTAAATCCCTGCAGGACAAAGATAACGAACATTTTACCGATCACTATGCTTGGTGCCAGTCTCTGGCATTTAGAAGATTCTTGATAGGTAATTGTTGAATGAAAGAAAAAAAATGAATAACATGGATTTTTTTAACCGGAAGAATCTGCTTTGACTAGTTATATATTTTTGATATACCAACAACTCTATCTCTAAAAAAATCCCTATAGTTTTATAGAAAAATCTTAGATCCTTTGCCATTCTGTCTGATTTATAGACAAGGACACTTCCTTCCTCTGCTGTTTGACTTTACTACATGACCCCATAAGGTGCTGATACATGCTCCAACTTCTACTTCCCTCTTCTCATGTCCATGTACATACCTGCTTTGGGGTAAGAAGCAATGAGCAGGTCATCAGGCTTGGCTTGGAAGTTCCAGACCTTATCCCAGAAATCGCATACTTTCTTTTGAAGAATGATTCCATTCACTTGGGAAAATTCTTCTGGGGGTAACAAGCCGCATTCTAACTCACTTGTCTCCTCCACCTTATACTTAACCATTTCTTCCACCGTGGTCTTGGGCACCAGCAGGGGAAAGTAAAAAGTAAATGAAAGTCGAGATTCACACGGGTTTTATGTATTCAGTGCTTTGGGCACAGAGCTGTGGTCATTCATTACAGGTAAATATGTTCAGGCAAACAAAGAGACAATTTGAATGGCTCCTGGGTAGAACTGGAACAAAATCTTCAGCACTGTGCCAGAATAGGCCTTACTCTTTCTACTGGTGAGATTCTGGCAGGGCTGTACCTCCATACTGCCACGAGGAAGAACAGCAGCAGGGCACCAGTCCAGGGGCCTGCGCAAGTCCAGGAGGTCACTTCCTGGTCCTGTGGATGCCCATGGAGATGGGGAATTGAGAGAAAATATTGAAGGAATGCCTGGAGCAGGCCTCCAGGAATTCCCTTCCTTCTTCCTTGTCTTAACCTGGAGTTACTCTCCCTACAGAAAGGAAAGTGATTCTTCTGGGTTTGGTTATCCATGGAGATTTGGAGAAACACCTTCCCTAGACCCATGGAGACCCATGCTTCTATTGAGGCATATCACATCCTAGGTGCCCATGTTAGGTGCACATGTTGCCAGCTTGGACAGTCCAGCTGAGAATTCCATCCCAACTTCCAAGACTTACTTAGAGAGTTACCTAAATCTCAGGTCTGTTTCTGTTCTGTGAGAGGTTAGACTGCAATATTTGAGGACTGTTATTACAACAAGTTTTTTTTTTATATTGAGGCACAGTTTACATGCAGACAAATGCACAAAGTGTAAGTTTATGTCTTGATTAATTTATACTTCTATATGTACCCACATAACTACCATCCAGATGAAGATATAGTACATTCCCATTGCTTTGGACAATTCCCTCATGCTCCTTCCCAGTCAATGCTGCACCAGTGCCCCACACTCAAGGCAGAGGCTTGACTTTTGCCACCATAGTTTAGTTTTTCCTATTCTTAAACCTCATATTAATGGAATCACACATTATGTACTCCTTTGTGTCTGGCTTTGTTCTTTCAACATAATGTCTTTGAAATTCATCAAGTATCAGCAGCAGGTATCAGTAGTTCATTTATTTCTATTGCCATATACTATATCACTGAATGAATATACCAGAATTTTTTAATCCATTCTTCTTTTGATGGACATATAGGTTGATATCAGTTTTTGGTGATTATGAATAGAGCTTCTATGATATTTTCACACTTTTTATCTTGGGGTGGGGGACAGATGAATTCTCTTTTGTTCTCTTGGGTGTATGACTATGATTTGAATTGCTGGATCATTGGTATATTTAACCTTAGTAGAAACTTCCAGTTTCTCCATACATAGACAATGACACTTCAGTTAATGACATCAAAAGAGCTACCTGAACACCTGTCTGAATGATCTCTAAATGCTTTTTCTAATTCTGAGATTCTGGCTCCCTTGTAGTGTAGGAGGACTGGCAGCACCTTATTTATGTCACTTAGCTGCTGGCTCAGCCAGGAGTCTGCTTTATCGGGCCTGTAAGTTCCACTCAGTTTGAAGAGAGTGGCCGCTGAACAATGGGCCGCTGAACAATGGGCCCCTGTCACTGTGTTGGAGAGGCAGGTTTTTCCAGGGACTACCTCTGCCAGGATTTCTCTCAGCACTTAGATTGACTCAACCCAAGCAAGGGTGCTTCCCTCAGTCACGTTGAAGGGATTTTAGAGCTCATACTACTGTTCATTTACTTTCTAGACTGTGTCATCTGGCACGCTGGGCATTGGCATTAACCACACATTTCAAACAAACCATTATAAAGGCCATCAGATAAACATTGCCTCAGTTGGTCAGATGGAGAGAATTCTACCAAGCTCCCAGGGTGAACTGCTCCTACTACCCTCAGCTATGGAATGCCACTATTTGGGACTAAAAGAAAAGGGTCAAAGCTGAAAATCTGTGATTTGCTGCAGTCATTTATCCATGCATTTTTTTACTCCCTCTACAAGTTCTCAAGGGCACTTACTGTGTGCCAGGCACTGCATTAGGTACTAGGAGTAAATACGGCATGAGACTGAACCCAAAGAATTAACAATTGAGTGAGAGGTATAGATAAGAAATTGAAGAGTAAATACAAAACAACAGGGCTGCAACTGGGACAAATATGGGAAGCAAGGGAAAAGAACACCTCACTTGGTTTAGGGCTTCTCAGAAGGGTGGCACTGAAGCCAAGACCCAATTACCTCCATGCCTGGGAGCCATGCCCATGCTGACATTGTTGACAGCCATCCTGTCTCCTCCTTTCTGCTTTCACCAGGACAACTTGGGTTCCCAAAAGGCCGCTATCATGCTTTCTCTTTCCTATATGACCTACCACTAGGACTATTAACCAGGTTTTGGTCTTCTGACATCTCCTGTGTGCACTTCCATTTTATTCCCACCCACCAGTGAGGGCACTCAGGCCATGTTTCCTCAGGGCTGGCTGCACCAGGGTTTCCCTCAAAGTGTTCCTTCTGATAGTGACCAGACAGAACTCCAGGACTCAGCCTAGGCTGGAGTTGCCTGAATGGCCAGGACAGATGCCAGAAATTTTGTTATTAATATAGATATAACCTAATATTTGGACTTATACTCAAGATAGTATGATATTATAGACTGGGAGACTAGGACACACTTTCCAGAATAATGGGGATTAAAACAATCCTTTTGTATTCAAGTGATATGTTTTACTTAGTTTATTAATCTATCTTATATCTTACTTAGGAAAGAATACTTGGGAAAATGGGCATTAGACATGATCCCTTTTTAAAAATGAAGTGGTGACATACTGTTAATCATCACAGAAATCATTTGTACTACATCGTATACATTCACAATATGCTTTCAGAGATTCTTCTGGCTGGGACTGAAGGACTGAAGATAGTATTTGCACTCTTGCCATCCACCTGTTAATTTTATTTACATCTTGCTCAGAGTTCCATGCAGAAGTTTATGGCGGTTCCTTCCATCTTTTTTCTATAGATTTCATCAAACCTCTCATTCTGGGCAACAGTGAAGTGGTTTTTCCAATCCCCCACAGTTCCTAGGAAAAGGAAGGCCAGACAGGAGTGTCACTCTCTGATTGAAAGATGTGGTGTCCCTGAGTAAAGTGGTGTAGTGCCCATACTGAATCTGGCCTGTCCACATACCTGACTCACCCAATTCTCCCTTCAGTGGACACCTGTCCATGAGCAGCTCTCCTCTAAGAAGCAGTCCTAGGGGACTCTGTGCAGGGGGATGGACTTCTAAGTCAGCTGGACAACTGACCCAAGGCAGCTAGTGGCCTGCATGACCTGGTCCCACCTATAGTGTATTTACCTGATGGATTACTACATAGACACAAAAGAAGGATGAACTACAGACACACAACCACATGGAGGAATCTCAAAACATTATGTTGAGCAAAAGGCACCAGACACAGGAAAGTAAATACTGTGAAATTCCATTTATGTGAAGTCCAGCAACAGGCAAAATCAATCTAGAGTAATAGAAATTGGAAAAACGGTTGTCCCTGGAGGTAGACGTTGACTGAAAAGGGGCACAAGAGGGAACTTTCTGGGGTGATGAAAATGTTTCATATCTTGATTGGGGTGCTGGTAGTGTGGGTGTATACATTTATCAAAATGGGTTGAACTGTATACTTAAGATCTGTGCATTTTTGGTATTTTGATTATATCTCAATAAAAAACTATTTTGGAAAAATATGAATGAGATACTATTTTTCACCAAACAACAACTTAAACTAATTTTAAACAGGAAATTCTCTTTTCCCCACCAATGCCTCTTCCAGAAAATTATGCAACAGTAATAAAAGCATCTGGAAATAATAATTTATGCACAAAGATATTTACTGTAACATTATGCATAAAAACAAACATTGAAAACAATAATAACTATAGTGTCTATCATTAAGGGAATAGTTGGATGAATTATGATGTATCCTTAGCTTGGTATAACATGGGACCAAAAAAATCAATGAGGTGTATGAGTCTATATGCCTTGCCCTAGAGGGGTTTCTCATATCCTGGTAAGTAAAGGTATAAAATATGACCTCATTCTGCATTTTAGGGAGCAAGCTTTCATTATGGTTACATATCTTTGTGTCTGTGTGAGTCTGAAGAAGGAGGGTGTATAGAAAGATGGTTATGTATGAGCCTGAAGAAGGGCACCTTGACAAATCATTACCACTGGTTATCCAAAGAGAAAAGGGGTAGAATATTTTGGTTTGTTTCATTGGTATGGAATACTGTTGTAGATTGGAAAATGCAACAACATAAATTCAAGCACATGCAAAATCAAAGAGGAAGAAGAACAGATGTTTCGAAGCAGTGTGTATACCATGATTTCACTGTTGTGAATAAAAAATCTGTATGTTATAAATGAGAGAGAAAGGGACTTCCATACTGTTGGTAGTTACTTCTTAGGGGTGGAGTTTTGGTGGAGAGACTTTTAAAAAATATAATTTTATACTGATTTTATTTATTTATTGAGACAGAGTCTCACTCTGTCACCAGGCTGGAGTACAGTGGCACGATCTTGGCTCACTGCAGCCTCTGCCTCCTGGGTTCAAGTGATTCTCCTGCATGAGCCTCCCGAATAGCTGGGACTACAGGTGTGCACCACCATGCCCAGCTAATTTTTGTATTTTTAGTAGAGACAGGGTTTCACCATGTTGACCAGGATGGTCTTGATCTCTTGACCTCGTGATCTGTCTGCCTAGGCCTCCCAAAGTGCTGGGATTACAGGTGTGAGCCATCGCACCCAGCCGATTTAATTTATTTTTTAAGAAGAGCTGGTGTCTTGCTCTGTCACCCAGGCTGGAGTACAGTGGCAAGGTCCTAGCTCACTGAATGCTCAAAATCCTGGGCTCAAGTGCTCCTCCCACCTCAGCCTCCTGAGAAGCTGGGAATACAGGGATGCATCAACACACCCAGCTAATTAATTTTTTTTGTAGAGATGGGGTCTTGCTGTGTTGCCCAGGGTAGTTTTGAACTCCTAGCCTCAAGCAATCCTCATGCCTCAGCTTTCCAAAATGTGGGATTATGGGCATAAGTCAATCTGCCCAGCCCAATTTAATATTTAACAATGACATGTTTTGCTTTTTAAATTAGAAAGTGATAAAGCTTTTTCTTAAAAAATGTTATATGGGCCAATTAGAATTCCTCCTTTGGGAATTGGAACTAAGAAATACTGAGGATGAGGCAGTTCTCAACGGTAGTTGTAGTTGAAACTCATGAAGTAGAGCAGGTTTGGGCAAGGGTCAAGACCAAGTTATGAGCAGAAACTGAGTCATTGGAAGTTATAAAGTGGGAGAAAGTTGTAATGGGTGGAGAAACGGGAAGCTGGTCAGTAGAGGAAGCCATGCCTAATAGATATATGAAAAGCAGCCGAGTCCTGTAGTGGTGGAGCTTTGGAGCAAAGACACATCCCTCCTGCTGCTGAGTCCTGGACCCTGAGATCCAGCGGCCCCTGGGAGGTCTGGACCAGTGGTGGCTGCTCCTCTTAGTTTTCTGTGTGATTGCATTTCCTTTATTGTCCAGTGTGAATCTTCACAGTAAGCCCCTTTCTTCGGGTCTAGCTTGAGGGACTCTCTGTTCCTTGCAACCAAATACTGGAACAATACCCTAGAAAGCTCTCTTCTACAACAGGATCAAATCCCTGGTTTTATTAGAAATGTATATTAGGAATAGTTGAAGTGCATTGTCTTGGAATTAATAAAACTCAATATTGTCTGCTAAGAGGCAGGCAGGATGTTACGAGACAATCTGAATGTATGATAAAGAGGCCCCACACACCTTTTCTCATGAAGGAGGAAATTGACTGGTCCATGATAGATTTGGAAACTGTAGAACGATTTGTCATGGGATTTTCTTTCATTTTCTCAAATGACGTCTCCTGGACAATTTTATCTAGCACTGTTTCATCCACGTTCTTTCCCATGAACTGCATCACCTTTCGAATTTCATGCTTTGGGTCCTGCGGCAAGGGTAACATTGGACTAGAATGAATGAGAGTATCATAAAGAAATACTACAATTCTCTGGGATGTCCTTTGAAACAACTTTGAATTTCTCTGCACCTGAAGAACCACTTTAAAATGGTTCTTCTGCAGAGCCTTCACTCACCCTCTTTATGTCCTCATAGAATAGGAAGAGAATCTGGTGTCTGTCTTTCATCTCCCACCATCCTTTCACATGGTCAAACCAGGAACCCCAAACCACTGAAATAGACACAGGAAACAGAATGGTCTACATAGGCATCGCACAAAACCTTCTGAGTATTAGGGATTTTCCTGAAGTGAGTTAGAGAGAGAAAACCCAAATTCTGAATTAGATATGTCCTAAGGGTTCTCATCTGTTTGATTTTGAGGGTGGTATAGATGGGGACAGCCTTGGGGTTACTTGCCCCAACATCCTCCCTAAAGTGGCTTCCTGTCTATTATGTGCAATCACATAGGGACAAGGACACCCTTTGGAAGAGAATGGCTCTAATTAAAGGCTTTGAATCAGGTGGAAGATGTTTGCTGAGGGCTGTGGGCATACACTCAGAAAGTGGTCACCTTGCTCTGCCCAGTCCCAGTCTGTGGTAGGACACACCTGATGAAGTACAGGCATTCTAGGGGATAAAATGCTACCTGAGGTTCCCTAGACCCAGCCTAGCTGGAGTGAGAATGCAAGGGTGTGAAGGATGTTCCCGTACCTTTTCCATTGATGAAGGTTTCAAAATACTCTTCCCAGGTACCAGGGTCAGGAAGCATGTGGTTCATCCTTTGGAAATGGTAGTAGGAAACCATACAGTCTTTGGCATTTCGAGCTACATAAAGGAACTTTGGGGTAAGAAAAGAGGTGGGTAAAAGATGGTATAAAAAGTGGACTTTCACAGAGTTCCCTTAGGCGGAGCCATCCTGAGGGTTGCTGTGCACTCTGGCTCAGTTCTGCAGTGCTGGCCCTGTGGCTTGGCCGTGTGACCTCTCTCTTCTTTCTGTCTCTGCTTCGTCGCCAAGTCTGCTCTCTACTTGAAACTCAGTCTTTTTCATTAGCTAATCAATTAGGGATTGGTGAGGATTAGATTGCCTGATTGCCCCTTTGGTATCAGGAGCAAAATCTTTCTCTATAAACTACGACCTGCCATGTGAACAGGAGTCTTCCACGGTGTCAGCGTAAACTGATGACCCCTCACGCACCCTCCCAAAGATGCACAGAAGCTTCATGTTTAAGAGTTTGAGCCACGCAGCAAGAAAATAGCTCCTGTTTTTCTCCTGGCCTCCTCAGCTTGAATTATTTCCATCTCTAATCATTTCAGCTCTGCCCCTACAGACATCCCTTCAAGTTCCGCTTTGCCCACAACTTCACAACCCTCTACCCTCCCAACCTTTCATTTTACCAAATCTGACCTTTTATCCAGTACTCAGTTCACATTTTAACGGTATCCATTCCAAATGGGCCTCTTGACTACGCATCTCAGATCTATGACCAACTATTTCAATGCTGTGCTTTTTTATTCTTTCACTTTTAAGTGGTTCTCAACTGGGGATGATGGGATGATTGTGTCCACTAGGGGACGTTTGGCAATGTCTGAAGACGTTTTTGGTTGCACAACTTGGAGTCGTGGTGCTACTGGCATCCATGCAGGGGCCAAGGATGCTGTTCAACATTCTGCAATACACAGAAGAGTCCCCCTGCTCCCACCCACAAGAAAGAAAAATCTGCCCCAAATGTCAGGAGTGCTTTATTAATTATGTCTTTTATATTCTGTATCTGATGCTTTGACATCCTGGGGCTTTGCTGACTCTGGAGGAACTGCCTACAACACCCCAGAGCCTATACCCCCAACACCTCCACTGTTGGGCTTTTAAACACTGGGCCACTATTCACCTGCCCTGACCACCCCAGGGTCAGATACCAGACCACTAGGCCAAGCCCCTGTGGCTGAAAGCCTGCTGCAGTGGTTCAAATTGGCCAATCCCAAGCCTGCCTACCTCGCCTCATCTATTCCTTCCCAAAGAAACCACATCAAGGCTCTTGCCCATGTCTTCTACTCACTGTCTCTTCCTCCTGACCTATCCCATTGCTTCCCTGTGAGGCTGTGTGTGACATGCCATGCCTCCTGTTCTAGGGATCTGCGAGGACACACTTCTTCCTTATGACAGTCACCACTGTACCTGCATGTCTTTCCATGCCTGATTATATCAAGTCCCAGGCCCTTTAGAGCAAGTGCTAAGGTTGAGAAACCCTGCTCCTGAAAGCATTGACTCTGTTACTGTCTACTAAGTCCTACTGCCCTTAGTAGGACTTCTCTTCTCCTACTTCTCTTCTCCAACTTACCAAGCTGCCAAGCACCAGTAAAGAAGGTTTTAAGAAATGCTGATTTAAAAAATTCCCCGAGTTTCTAAATTTTTTATCCTCAGTTTTCTTCCTCTTCATTGCTGCTTGATAATCCTTTTATTAATCCCTCCCATGCTCCATCTCTTGGCTGTTAGCTCCAGCCACAGGTCTGTCCTCTCTTCTCAAACCTTTACCCTCAAACCTTCCTGTCTGAGTTCACTAATTTTCTATGCAGCTGTTCTGCACTTTATCCTATGCTTGAGTTTTTAATTTCCATGATTTTATATTTTTGTTATAGAAATTCCATTTATTTACTTAATACTTCTGTGTCTAAAAGTAGCATCTTATTTCTTTATTTTATTTTTGATTCACTTTTTCATTTATTCACACAACTTGAACCTTCTCTTATTTCTAGAGCTGATAATTACATTGTCTGAAGTTCTTGAGGTCTGACTCTTCCACGGGTTCTTTCTGAAGACTGCATCTCATGGTGGCTTGTTCTTTTGTGTATTTTGTAATGTGGGATGGTGAGCTCAAGTGGGGATCCTATGGGGGTCTGAGTTGCAGCTGTGTCCCTCCAGAGAGGACCTGGGAACACTGGCTGTGGGGACCACCTTGTGTAATTTCTCTGCTTGTAGTTTCTTGGAGAATGCAAGGAGTGCAATTTTGAATCTCAAACCCTGAGAGAGTAAACCTATGGCTATACATTCTCAAGGGAGCTGAGCGCCTAGGTCAAGGCAGAGTGGTTCCCTGAGGTCTTCCTCTGCCTCCTCCACCCATCCATTGAGGATGTAGCCCTTCAGTGGTCCCAGCTTTGGCTCCTCATTCTTCTGGTTCCTTGTGCTGTGGGCTTTGACCCTGTCCCTGTGCAGCCATTAAAACTTAAATTGCTGGATTATCCAGGTCATCAGATTTCCCCAGGAGAGTCCCAGTCTTAATTTGCCTCTCTGAGTTTCAGTTTCCTCTGCAGTTTCTAAACTTAGGGACTTTATTTCGATCTCAGTTATGCATTAAAAGGAAACTTGTGATTTTTTTATGCAGTAATCCTGGATGTTCTACATATAAGGGCTTCAGGGGTTCAGAATACCTAATTTGCCATAATTCTGGAAATGGAAGTTTTTGTCCCCTTATCCAATATTATTACTAAAAGGACTGAAGTCATTTATTTGAGTCCTCCAACTTCACTCCAGTCCCCTAGCAAGATATCTTTCTTAGCCCTTCTTTCCCCTTCATTCTTGCCTTTAAGGAAACAGTGCCCCACTTTCTCATCAAGGCTGGCAGCTTAGTTTGTACCCTTGACTCCACCTGCTCTACAGCACCTTCCGTATTTACTCAGCAAGGACGTGTCTAATGCCCTCTATGTGCCAGGAACTTATAGGCACTGGGGTGCATACAAATAAAGTCACAGAATAAATAAAACGAAGAACGCAGAGTCTACCAGAGGCTGAGGTGGGGTGTCCTCAAGAGCGTTGCTCTGCCTGTTCATCTGTTTACCCTTTGGGGAGAATTTTTTTTTTTTTTTTTAATGAGACAGTGTCTCGCTCTGTGGCCCAGGCTGGAGTGCAGTGGCGCGATCTCGGCTCACTGCAAGCTCCGCCTCCCAGGTTCACGCCATTCTCCTGCCTCAGCCTTCCGAGTAGCTGGGACTACAGGCGCCCGCCACCGCGTCCGGCTAAGTTTTTTTTTATTTTTAGTAGAGACGGGGTTTCACCGTGGTCTCGATCTCCTGACTTTGTGATCCACCCGCCTCGGCCTCCCAAAGTGCTGGGATTACAGGCGTGAGCCACTGCGCCCGGCCCCCTTTGGGGAGAGCTTTAGCTTTTTTCCTCTCATTCTTCCCTCCCTGGTCTGTTAGAGAACCTCCCCATGGCCTGCAGCCTGGGACCACCATCTTCTCACCTTCATTTCACAGCCACGCTTACTGCACTCACTGCCTCCCCATGTCTCTAGTTCCCTCCAAAAATTCAGTCTGGATCCTGCCTTTATGTCCTATTTGAAACTGTTCAGGTGAATGTCCTGCTGAGTGTAGAACTTTACGTTTTCTCTTTGCTGGTAAGCATCAGAGACAGTGGAGAGGCAAAGGTGATGACGAATGCTCTGCGTTGGGGTCTGCAGGACTCGCTTTGGTTGGCTTACTTTCCCTTCTGTCACAGGGAGCTGTTGGTATCTTACCTTGCAGTTGTTTTCCCAGAAAGACGGCGGCAGCAGCTGAGTGGAAAGGTGAGTCTTTAGTATCCGTGGAGAGGGCATTGCTTTGGCTTTTTCCACACCTTTAAAATAGTTCAAGAGGAAACATCTGCGTAGTACAAGCACTACACGGGGACCTCATGATCCAGGCTCTGTCCAGGATATCCCATCACCCACCTATCCTTCTGCTAGTCTCTTGACTTTCTTTTGGGATTTTACAATGGGATTATTGATATAATTTTCATTTTTGTAGAATCACACAGCTTGAGTCCTGGATGGGGCCTTAGAGTTAATTTACTCTGTCACTTTAAGGATGAGGTGATAGAAGCTGAGAATGGGCAAGTGATGTCTTGCGGAGGCAGAGTCAGCCAGGACCAGAGAAGAGAGGACTCCCTCACCTTCCTGCCAGCCAGAGATGACCCCCATGTGCCTGCATCAGGCTGTCTCATGTACCCGGCCTGTTTGCAATCACTTGTGTCATCTCTAAAAACATGTATACTTGCTGGCCTGTGAGTCATGATTTCTACTTTCTCGTTTTTTTTTTTTTTTTTGAGACGGAGTCTCGCTCCATCACCAGGCTGGAGTGCAGTGGCGTGATCTCGGCTCACTGCAACCTCTGCTTCCCAGGTTCAAGCAATTCTCCTGCCTCAGCATCCCGAGTAGCTGGGATTACAGGTGCGTGCCACCACGCCCATCTAATTTTTCTATTTTTAGTAGAGACGGGGTTTTACCATATGGGTCAGGCTGGTCTCGATCTGGTGACCTCGTGATCCACCCGCCTCGGCCTCCCAAAGTGCTGGGATTACAGACATGAGCCACCGTGCCTGGCCTCTACTCTCTGATTTAAAAGCCTTAATGAGCACTTTGTGCAATCATTGTGTTAAGCTGAGGTTAGGGGAAAAGGCAACAAAGACAAGAAAAACACAGACCTTCTCCCTAAGGAGCTTCCACTCTAGTGTGGGAATCAGAGGCTCATGCAAATCATGTCAGAGGAGCTGGGTCAAGTTAGTGCAGAAAATCTCCTTCCTCTTTAAGACTGAATAATGTTCCATTGTATATCCACATTTTGTTTATCAATTCATCCATTGGTGGACACTTGGGTTGTTTCCACCTTTTGGCTATTGTGAATAATGTTATTTTGAATGTAGATGTACAGGTATCTGTTTGAGACCCTGTTTTTATTTCTTTGGGATATATACCCAGAAGTGGAATTGCTGGATCATGTAGTCATGGTAATTTTTGTTAAATAAAAATGTGTTTTGGTACCAAAAGAAAAGTTGGAAAACCACCTTTAACCATTTTTGAAGTCCATATTCCTTAGAAGAACTGCAAAGCTCTCCTGCCTCTAGTCTCTTTTCTCAGCTCCACCTCTACGCCAGCTCACACTCTGTCCTTCCACATGCCCTGGTCCTGCTGCCCCACGCCCCTGTGCCTCCCTCAGGCCCTCATTTCTACACATCTGGACAGTCCCACTCACTCTTCAAGGGTCTCTCCAAGTACTTTCACTGCTGGAGACATGGTGGCCTGAACATTATGAAGATCTTTCCTGTTAATCACACACCTGCAGGTTCTGATTAAAATACCAAACATATCATTTAAGTGCATAATCAGGCTCGTAAGAAAATAAGGGTACCCTCCAGGGACCAAAGTGAAGAGGGAGGGAGCTACAAGATGGAGAAATGGGCAAAGGCTTTGATGACAGCTGCCCTGAGTGGGTTCACCCTCTGGACACCCAGTGTTCAGTTCAGTGACCTCTGCTCAGGGAAGAGGCTGGTAGGCCTGGACTTCAGTGAGGCACAGATTAGGAACAGAGACCGATGCATTAGCCGGAGAAACTCAAATCTGCTACCTCAGTGAAAGGTGAGAGAGAGAAACATCACCTACTGACAAAGAGAGGTAAGGTAATTTCCTTGCCTCGCCTCTGGGTGCAGAAAAAGGCTTTCTTGAGAACTCATAACCACAATCCTGTTTTCATACTACATGCATGGATATGAAATCATACTACCAGCTTGTACCAGAAGTTAACTTAAACTATTCTAGATTGGAAATGTTCCAATGTAGGTGTGAGATCAAGACAGGGAGGAAAGAGCTTTTTATACAAAATTACAAAACAAATCAGGGAAAAGCCCTATGAACAAGAGCTAGAAAAAAAAGGTGGAAGAACTAAACCCCTAGTGACCTCAGTTATTGGGTGCCTAATAGGGAATATAAATAACTATGTTTAAAATATGCAAAGAAGACCAGGGGCAGTGGCTCACGTCTATAATCTTGGCACTTTGGGAGATTGAGGCAGGTGGATTGCTTGAGCTCAGGAGTTTGAGACCAGCCTGGGCAACATGGTGAAATCCTGTCTCTAAAAAAAAAATACCAAAATTAGCTGGGCATGGTGATACGCACCTGTAGTCCCAGCTACTTACTTGGGAGGCTGAGATGGGAGGATCGCTTGAGCTCAAGAGATTGAGGCTGCAGTGAGCTGTGTTTGTACTACTGCACTCTAGCCTGGGTGACAGAGTGAGACCCTGTCTCAAAAAAAAAGTGCAAAGGAATAAAAGAGAAAGTTGAAAATATGAGCAAGGAAACAAGAGACTACTAAAAAGACTGGGAAAATTTATAAAGTGGTTGGACATGAAAACCTACAATGAGTAGGGTTAAATAGCAGAGCATACATAGCTGAAAAGAAAAATAGTGGCAGAGCTAAAGAAGCACAATGTAGAGAAACACAGAGATGAAAACTAGAAGAAACCTTAGCAGACATAGAGGACAGAAGGGAAGGTTATGGGTGGAGCTGGACTGTCAGTCCCAAGCTGGGGAGCAAATTCAGGGAATCTGCCAGAAAGTGAGATCTGCAGGCCAGTTGATTTCCTTCCTGGTACTTGTGGTTCTCCTCTTTCCTATTACACCTGATTTAATGCCCTGTGGGCAGTAACCACTTAATGCCTAAAAGAGACCCAGTCTTCTAATTGGGAAATCTGTACTCAGTCATTATGGTCCTCAGATGGCTCACAGTCATCTTTCCTGCCCATGACAAGTAAGAAGGCCCACTCCTACTCCTGATCCAGCCCTGTTGGTGGGCTCAGCCCAGCTCCAACTCCAAATTCTTCTGCCAAAAATCCCCTACAGGAGAGAGATACTGTGGAGTTGGGGCTTTACATAAAGCAGTTGACCAGTGTTTTCTTTTATGAACAAAGGTACATTGTACATTCTGCCCCCCCAACACCCTCGCCCCACCTCTCTCTCATCAATGATTCAGAAAAGCCCTATGGGGTTGCCTCACCCGCCAGGGATACCACGATGGTTGCTCAGACTCAGGGTGGAGAAGCACAGCGTGGAGAGTGTACATGACACAGCCCAGGCTGCAGGGCCCATTCCCAAGCCCACTAGCGGGGAAGAAGGGGGCAAACGGGGTCATTTTTGGCCTTCATCAGTTGCACTAAGGTTATAGCCTTGGGATTTGAGCCAAATTGCATGTGGCTATGAGGGATAAATCAATTCAGCCAATACTGTAGAAACAGCCCCATGGGAGTACAAAGTTAAACAGAACTTGTTTCTTGCCATCAAAGAGTTTGCAGTCTGGCAGGAGGAAGAGGCAGAAAATTAGTAATGACAACAGTTTATCATTTCAGGTGTCACTTCCAGGAACTGTTCTTTGGCCATGTTCCCTTCACCCTGCCAGTAGTGCTCCATGCTTGTTGTTATATCATCTGCATTGGTTTTTTCCATGGGACTATAACTTATTGAGGGCAAGTAGGTGTGAAGTCTTATGAACAGCATAGGCCTTTGAGCATAGATGTTTGCTGAAACTAAGTGGATCATTCCTAGATTTCACCTACATACAGTTCCCACACACACATGCTTGCAAACACATGCACATGCATACACACATGCACATGCACACACACATGCACATGCACACACACATGCACACAGGTCTTTTCAAAGTCTTTCCAAACCAATTCTCTGTGGGTCACAGAGGTAATCCCTTTTGACACAGAACGGCTACGAGGCTGGGAGTTCATGGGAGAGCAGAAGGGGGCCTGGAAGGGAGACTGACCATGCAGGGCACAAGCTCGTCCATTGTCCAGTAGTGCCTGACCACTCCAGAATGCTCCAAGGGTGGTTGAGACCTTTGGCCGACAGCCATGAGTCTATGTCAGCAACTGGTCTCCTCCCACTGGTGCTCCTTACCTCGACTGGCAGGGATTATCTACTCTGAAAGAAAACCACTGGCTGGGCACAGTGGCTTAGGCCTATAATCTCAGCGCTTTGGGAGGCCGAGGCAGGTATATCACGAGGTCAGGAGTTCGAGACCAGCCTGGCCAACATGGTGAAACCCTGACTCTACTAAAAATACCAAAAATTCGCTGGGTGTGCTGGCAGGTGCCTGTAATTCCAGCTACTTGGGAGGCTGAGGCAGGAGAATTGCTTGAACCCGGGAGGCAGAGGTTGCAGTGAGTGAAGACCACGCCATTGCACTCCCGCCTGGGCAACAGAGCCAGACTTTGTCTCAAAAAAAAAAAAAAAAAAAACCAAACAAACAACCACTGCATAGCTGAGTCTCCAGCCAGCGTTCAGCTGTCTGTGGCTGGGCAGATCATAAAGCCTCAGATTGTTTGTTATTCTCACACAGGGCACCTTGGTTCCTAAAGAGGCCAGGGTGACTCTGTATGACATGCCAAGCTGGCCTATTGATTACCATCCTTTCTCTGGATTCTACAGCTCTATCCTGGTTTTTATGCTGATTTAGTGATTGAACACTCTGCTCTCTACTGCTAAGAATACTTCATTAGAAATCTTGCTTGGGCCTCTCCTCTTTCTTTAATCTCTCAAATTGTCAGAGGTAAGACATTGGGCAGCGGCAGGGGCAGGAGGTAGAACAAAGATCAAAAGCTGTTCTTGGGCTGGGTGTGGTGGCTCATGTTTGTGATCCCAGTGGCTTGGAAGGCCAAGGCAGGAGGATTGCTTGAAGCCAGGTGTTTGAGACCAATCTGGGAAACATAGTGAAACCCGATCTCTACAAACAAAAAGTCTGCCAGGTGTGGCGGTGTTCTCCTGTAGTCCCAGCTACTCAGGAGTCTGAGGTGGGAAGATTGCCTAAGCCCAGGAGTTCCAGGTTGTAGTGACCTATGATGGCACCACTGCAGTCCAGCCTGGGTGACAGAGCTAGCCTCCATCTTTAAATAAACAAAAAATGCTGGTTTTAGATAATCAGGGAACACATGGGGTCATGGGGCCTGGAGAAATGGTTAGTAAAGATAGCTAATATGTAGATAGCATCCTCTCAGTGTCAGGCACTGCTTCAAGCTTTTTACCTATATTGAATTTGTTAACACTTACAACTCTTTGAGCTAGGCCTTGATTCTTTTTTTTTTTAAATATATATTTAAATGTAATGTTTATTGAACTTGAGTACTTTCAAAAAACATATTTATTTATTTATTATTATTATTATTATTATTATTTATTATACTTTAAGTTTTAGGGTACATGTGCACAATGTGCAGGTTAGTTACATATGTATACATGTGCCATGCTGGTGTGCTGCACCCATTAACTCATCATTTAGCATTACGTATATCTCCTAATGCTATCCCTCCCCCCTCCTTTGCAGCTAAGGAAACTGTAACACAGAGAGGTTATGTAAACATTGTGAGGTGAGTGACAGAGTCAGGATTTAAACATCGTGAGGTGAGTGATGGAGTCAGGATTTAAACCCTGGTAGTCCTTAACTATTATACTATCCTGCTGCTCAAGGAGCAGAAGACCAGACACACACAAAACAACAGGTCCTGATGGCACATGGAGTGAGATCGTGGTTAAGCAGGCAGAGGCTGGCCTGTTTATGGGGTCAGAGCCCCACAGGTAGTTCAGAGCAGGGTGCGAACAGGCACTGGGTTACAAAGCCAGTGGTTACCTACCTAGTGACCATTTTCTCTTCTTCAAGAGCCAGAGGAGCCAGAGGGGCTGGATGGTAGGATCATAGGGGAAAACGAAATCCTTTAAGGCTATTCTGACTTGGAGACACCTCCTTCCACAGGTTACAAGTGTCTTGCATGCATCAGATCAGGGAATTTCTATCTCAGGACATTTTTAGGGATTTATCAGACCTCTGTCTACAGTTGCTCCAAGTCTAGACTTCATGCTAGAGCTGCATTAACTACATTTTCATAGCTTCAGCTACTGTGCTCCCAGCTTTCTATCACATGGATCTCTGCAATGCTGTAACTTAGGGCAGTAGGCCTTCCTCCTACCCTTGTTTTGCAAAATAGTTCCAGCAGCTCCAGTTACCTGAAATATAGCATTCTGGTTATATATTTTAGCTTCCTTTATTTTTTGATGTGAAGAGAAACACTTCCAGGTTGAGCATTACCTGAAAAGTCTTCTCGATTGAACAGAAATAATTGGTTCCAAATGCAATGGTGTGTGTGTGTGTGTGTGTGTGTGTGTATGTGTGTGTAAATTATCAATTCTTGGATACTCTCCTGGCTGCACTGGGTTTTATCAGGTTGGGGTACAGATAGAGGAAGGAATAAATGGCTTACAGTTTTTCACATCTTCAGTGTGATCTACAGTTGCACATGATCAGAGGGAGGGCTTAAGAAGAAAATAAAGCAGAATCTGACCCTAGCACACATCCTTTTCACTTGGTGATTCACTTTTGGTAAAAAATCTTAAATAATATGTAGACAGAGGATGAGAGGAAGATAAAAGGAAGAAACATATGACAGTGAAAATGAGAGAGAAAGAGAAGAGGAAGGAGAGAGGGAGGGAGATAGCGAAGAGGAAGGAGAGAGGGGAGAGGGAGAGAGAGAGAGAGAGAGAGGAGAGAAGAGGAGAAAAGTGAGAAAAGACAGGGGAAAACAGAAGAGAGAGGGAAAGAAAGCAGGAAGAAAGAAAGAGGGAGGTGCCCTCACCAGAAGGTTGGGGTGGCCGAGCCCACTCAATGAAAGGATGGCGGTGTTGGATGATGGCTCGCTGGCACTTCTCCACGTCCCCATTCTGTTCAATCATATCGACAATTTCCTGAATCCACGTTGTCCCTGAGGCTCAGAAAGGAAGGATAAGAAGCAGAAACCTGTTAGACAATCTTCCCTGAAGAGTCCCTAGTAAACGAAGAGGATGTAGAGCTTGGTGTTTGCATCAACCTCCCCTTGGGTCAGGATCCTGTTCGCCATGAGTGATAGAAGTCCATGAGGGATGGACTTTGGATCTCTGTAGGGAGTGGCACAGCACAGGCAAGGGTCTCTCCACCCAAGACCAGTGCATGGTAGAGCATAGCAGCTTTCCTGGAAAACTCAGGGATATCAGGCATCCTGCGTGAGCCCTGAGCTCCAAAACCCATTGTGGAACAATAAGAAGGAGCAGGTTTCCTATGAAGGGGAATTCTAACTTAAGTGATGAGCCCATGCTGGCTCAGCAGGTCTTTGCTGTCCCTCCTGCCCTGCAATCACCTGCTTTAGGGTAGGTGCAGATGAGGAGATCATCTGGTTTGGCCTCGAAGCTCTGGATCTGGCTCCAGTTGTCCACAGTTGCAGGCTGCAGGAGGGTCCCCTCCACCTCTTTCAGTTTTATCTGTTTCCCCAGCTCTGAGGTCAGGGCCATAGTGTCTCAGGGTTGGGGGTCCCTATGGGAAAAGAATAGAGGAGATTTTTAAAGTAGTTCTGGTAAAATACACATAACATAAAATTGATCATTTTAACCATCGTTAGGTGTACAGTTCAGAGGCATTAAGTACATTCACATTGTTGTGCAACCATTATAACCATCCTTTTCCAGATTTTTTTCATCATCCCAGACAGAAACTCTGTATCCATTAAACAATAACTTCCCATTCCCCCTCCCTCAGCTCCTGGCAACCACCATTTTATTTTCTGTCTCTATGGACTCTATATACCTTATTTAGGTGGAATCACATAATATCTGTCCTTTTGTGAATGTCTTATTAATTAAGCTTAATCTTATGCTTAATTGAAAGCTTGATCCAAAGCTTAATCTCTTCAAGGCTTATCCGTGTTGTAGCATGTGATAGGATTTCCTTCCCTAGTTCACTGTAGATATATACCTTTTTTTTTTTTTTTTTGTGAGACAGATTCTCACTGTTTATCTAGGCTGGAGTGCAATGACATGATCTCGGCTCACTGCAACCTCTGCCTCCAGGGTTCAAGCAATTCTCATGCCTCAGCCTCCTGAGTGGCTGGGATTACAGGTGCCCGCCACCATGCCTGACTAATTTTTGTAATTTTAGTAGGGATGGAGTTTTGCCATGTTGGCCAGGCTGGTCTTGATCTCCTGACCTCAGGTGATCCACCCACCTCGGCTTCCCAAAGTGTTGGGATTACAGGCGTGAGCCACCGTGCCCAGCCTATGTTTTGTTTACCCATTCATCTGTTGATGGAAACTTTTGGCTGTCATGAATTAGGTCTCTATGAACATCGATGTACAAATATCTCTTTGAATTATTGCTTTTGATTTTTTTTGGTATATACTCAGAAGTGAAATTGCTAGATCACCTGGTAATTCTATGTTTAATATTTTGAGGAAATGTTGCTGCATCTTCCACAGCAGCTGCACCATTTTACATTTTTACAAACAGTGCACAAGTGTTCCAGTTTTTCCAAATTGTCATCAACACTTGTTGTTTCTTGTGTTTTTTGTTTGTTTTTTTGGTTTTGATAATAGCCATCCTAATGGTTGTGGGGTGATAAATAGCTCATTGGAGTTTTGATTTGCATTTCCCTAATGACTAATGATGTTGAGCATCTTCTCATGTGCTTATTGGCCATTTGTAGGAGAAGTATCTGCTTTGCCCAGTTACGCATTGTGTGTGTGTGTGTGTGTGTGTGTGTGTGTGTGTGTGTGTGTGTTGTCATTGTTGTATTGAGGGAAGACTTTTAAATGCACCAAAAGGAGAAAGCAGAAGATGTAAATCACTGTTACTCAAGGATAACTGGCCACTGGGGTTCCAGAAGACATTTACTACTACTACTACTAATGAAATAGTAGTTAAAAGCTAACATTTATCAAACATGTCAATTTGCCAACGCTGGGCTGAGTGCCTTGTATACATTAATTTATTTTAACTTTTGCTGAATAGGAGTGATAGAACTTCAGAGCTGAAAGGGTCCTTACAGAAAATGTAACAGTACCTGCTTGCTAGAGGTTGAATAAAATAATCTGGCCCAGCTGCTTCATGGAATGGATGAGAAAACTAGGTGCCCAGATTAGCGAGGCCAGTTTTCATGGTAGCTTCTGCTTCCAGATTGAGCTGAGCCCTTTAAGATAAGACAATTTTTGGAAAATGAAAGACAAATTGTTTCTGAAAATTTTCAAATATGAGAAGCAGCTGAATTTATAATACATCAAAGAAGGTGGAGTTTGGACAGTACTCCTGAGATTATGGTATGATCAAATTCAGGAGAGGAGGGATAAGAACAAACATTTCTTATGTTTGTGTAAGGACACAGTGAGAAAGGTCCTCCATAGGGTGGGGGTGAGGGGATGGTGAGTCCAGTTCTGGGGTTGAGTCTGATGTATTTATGGGACTTCCCAATGCACACCTGTAGGCAGGTGTACATGTGAGCTTAGGGCTCTGGCCTCGAAATAATGTCCTGAGAATCATTCACGCAACACATTGACCAACTCTGTGGTAGGTGTTGTGCCCTGGGCAGGTAGCTGATGACGGAGGGCCTGGGCATGGCTATGAGCATGTGCAGAAGGGCACCTGCTGCTGCTGAGGACCAGGGCGGTTAAGGGCTTGGCTGTCCAGTGAACTGTGGATCCGACTGTATTGCTCTTGTTGGAGGCTTGCACGGGGAGTGATAGAACCCGGCTAAAGCTGGGAGAAGGAGATGCAGCAAGAGATTGAGGCAGCTGGGTAGTGCAGTTGAGCAGAGGGATCTGCCAGTTCCCACAGGAGAAATCTCAAGTCCTTCTCACCTTCCCCAGGCCCCTCATTGCTGGGCCACATCAGCACATGGTTCCTGTCATTGGAGAGTCAGGCATGTAGACACACACATTTTCCCTGGAGCAGCCAGCAGGAACCTTTTCATCTTATCAGGCCAGATCACTATGGCCTCCTTTGTGGAGGCATCCCTGACTCTTAAACAGAAGTAATCACTCCTTTCCATGAGATCCTATAGTATTTTGTATGCAAATTTTATAGTACTTACTCCACGTCCTACAATTACTTGCTTATAAGTCTGGACCCTTGGAGCACAGGATCTGGTTCAGTCCCCTTGCAGGCCCAGCATGTGTCTTAGTCAATGGCTGGCATAAGAGGAGGGCTCTCGTGGAAGAAGAAATAGTCTTGGTCAGAGAAGTTGAGCTGGCCCTGAAGGAGGATGGGACAGGGAGGGTGTTTGGGAAAAGATCAGGGTGGAAGACAGAGATAGTATTACAGGGGAGAGAGCTTGCGGAGGTGATTGAGGGGAGTCCTGAATTTCTAGGTCTGAATTTTTGGCTGGAGGCTGTTACAAAGCTCTTTTATATTATTTTATCAGATTCTTAGGATCTTTTCTGGTTTGAGTAAATGCATCTATAAAGTCGCACCTATGTGGCTAAAGGTTAAAAAGTCAATTAACGAGTTAGGTACAGAATTTCTTTTAAGCCGTATTCTTACCTTCAAGTTCCAGCTGAAAGTCAGCAGCTGAAAGGCCCACTCAAGGGTCAGTGGGCACGGAAAGGACTTTCACAGGAAGCAGACGGCAATTGCAGAGGCTCAAATTGCTACTGTGTCAGAGTTACAGGGGCGCTCAGCAGGTAGCCAGCACTTTGGGAGGCTCTCAGCTTCAGTGTGGGAAGTTGAAGCTTTTACTGGAAAAATCCGGATTGAACAGAAACAAACCCTGTGACCTGGCCCTGGGAGGGAGAACTTCTTGCTGTACCATGATCAGTCATGTGACTCTGACTGCTGTGCAAATACCAGCTCCCTCTAGTTCATATGAACTAAGGGCACACTCTACTCCTCCTCTTGGTCACCAGCTAGAGTTTTTCACATCTTTCTTGGCCCTCAGCTGCCTGGCCCCTCCCTCCTCCTACTGGCTTAGAAGCTTAAACAGATGGGGGCTGGGGGGACATGGAAGGTTGGCTCTGGGACCAGATGCATCAGGCTTCAGATAGGCTCCTGCTTATTTGGTGAACTCCCTTTTCCTTCCTTCTTAGCCTGAGATTTAATTTCTGCATCTATGAAGTGTGGGTAATACTGCCTGTCTCCAGTCCATGCTTTAAGATTGAAAGCAACAATGTTAATGAATGCACTTGGCATAGCAAATAGTGAGTGCTTAAAACTGCTGGTTCTTCTTTCCTTTCTTCCTTCCCAAGCTGTATTCATCCACACTGAAATGCAGAGAGGATAGAACAAAAGTCTAGAGCTTAGGTGTGTACTTATTTATGCCTTGCCTTATTGTACAAAAGGTACCCTTTAGTGGAGGCAGATTATATTCCATTGTGTCTTTGGTTACCTGGGAAATTAAATGGATCAAGTGTCAATGATCTCTGAACTGCTACTCTTCTGCCAGCCCCAACCTTGTATCTACCCCAATGCTTTCCTTTCCGGAATTGAAGCATAATTCTGCACCCCATCTGCCCTTCTTGCCAAAGCTTTCCTTGTCTTCTTTGACCCCGTACCTCCTAATGCTTCTTTGCTGACACTTCTTCTTCCTCCTTGTTTCCAAAGGGCTCTTTTTTTTTCCCCCAAATAAATTGAACTTTCTTTTTCTTTTTTTTTTCTTTGAGATGGAGTTTCACTCCTGTTGCCCAGGCTGGAGTGCAATGGTGCAGTCTTGGCTCACTGCAACCTCCGTCTCCCGGGTTCAAGCGATTCTCCTGTCTCAGCCTCCTGAGTATCTGGGATTACAGGCGTGTGCCACCATGCCTAGCTAACTTTTTTTTGGTATTTTTAGTAGAGACAGGGTTTCACCATGTTGGCCAGGCTAGTCTCGAACTCCTGATCCCAGATGATCTGCCCACCTCGGCCTCCCAAAGTGCTGGGATTACAGGCGTAAGCCACCGTGCCCGGCTGAACTTTATTTTTCTACTTCTGCTCTCTTCCCAGTTCCACTTATCCCAGTGCTGTCAATGTTCAGCCCCATAGGGCTGATTCACAGTTCTTAGTGCAACCTCACATTTTCTCTGCAGTTAAAGTCCCTAAGTCTGCTAAAGTGTCTGCCAGTGCCGGTGCCATGCTGCGCTGCATGCTGCATCTCCCTGCCTTTGCTGTCTGCATGGGTCACAGTCTCTACAATCCCAGAATTTGCAGTTAGTAACCACTGCTAGTATCTGCTTCCTTCACATTTGTGGCAGATGAACTGGGATGTTGCACAGTCTTCTAGCAGTCTCCTTATTTCTGGTCTCTTCCCTACTAGTCTCTTATACTTTCAGCATATAAATTAAGCTCAGCTCAGATCAGGCTATCCTTTGATTGTTAATGGCTCAAATTCTGGATACTTCCACTTGGAATTCAAGACCTTCTAAATTAATTAATTATTTTTTTTGTAAGACAGGGTCTCACTCTTTTGCCCAGGCTGGAGTGAAGAGGCATGATCATAGCTCACTGCAGCCTTGACCTCCTGAGCTCAAGTGATCCTCCCACTTCAAGCCTCCTGAATGCCTGGCTCTCAAGGCCTTCTTTAATATAACACCATCCCCACCGTGGGCCCCACACACCAGGTGAACTGATTGACTTACTGTCCCCTGTATGCATCCTATAATTTCCTGCCTCCCTGCTTCACTCTTGTTTCTCCCTGCTAAAAATGCTCTTACTCTTAGCCTGGCACGCTGCTGTGCACCCGTAATCCCAGTTACTTGAGTCCAGCCTGGGCAACATAGTGAGATCCCATCTCTAAAAAAATGTTGTTACTCTGTTTCCATAGAGTCAAATGCTTCAGCTTCGAACCCATCTTTTCCTTGAAGCCTTTCCTTAGGTTATAGCTGGAAGCAATCTCTACTGTGAACTACCATATGCTTTTTTAAAAATAAGTTTTATTGAGATCAAATTCACATACTGTGCACTTCACCCAAGTGTACAGTTCAATGTTTTTAGTTGTGCAACCATCATCACAATCAATTTTGGAATATTTTCATTACCCCAAAATGAAACCCCATATTTATTAATAGTCATGCCTCATTCCTCCTACCCCCATCTCCAGCTTTAAGAAACCAAAATCTACTTTGTGTCTCTATAGACTTGTCTATTGTGGACATTTTATATAAATTGAGTCATACAGTGTGTGGTCCATAGGATTAATTTGGCCTTCTCTTACAGCAATTTTCTCTTTTTACTTTAATGAGGAAATTAACTACCCTCCCAGTGTGTCGACTGGGGCCTATCTCTAAGACCACCTGTACCATGTACCCATTCAATTGGATTAATATACTTACTGAATGAATAAACAAATGAATGAAACAAAAACTTTAGTTTTCACCAGGACTGGGACTTGATTGAGGGAACTAAGGTGCAAAATGTAAGGAGAAAGTCGTTCCAGGGCTATGCAAGAGAATGAATGCCTCCTTCAATGCTATGCCCTTACCTCACCCTAGTCCCTGCCCTGGTTTATACATAATCCATCCACATGGATATTTCTCTGATTTGTGATTCCTGTACCTCTGGAGCTTTCTGAGCTATTTCTGAGAACCAGGTAAAGCGTGCCCTCTTTGGAGTTAGGGGAATGTCTACACGGCAGCCTCTGTCCCACTAGAAAGACCAAAGTCACCATTGCCTCCTGGAAGAGTTTTGTGAGGGAGCTGATCACGGTTCTCAATTGGGAAAAGTAGCCAAGCTGCTTTGTGCCACTGGTACAAAGTGGAAGGTGCCTGTGTTCCAGCAGGCTGGCTTTGAGGAGCAGCGGGAGCAAAGGTCTCCCCGCTGGATATAGCCATTCCTTCTGGGTGCACTACCTCCTACAGCTGCAACTGCTTCGGGCAAGCTTTGTAACACTTGCCTCAGTCACACAGATCCTTTGACCAAGTCCACAAGTGAGCAGATGAGCTGTATCCTGCAGGTCGTGAGGTACTAGGTGGGCAAACTCTGACTCCTTTGTAACTTCATGGATCTCGCTTATTATCCAGGAAACTGGCTCAGCATTCTCCTGGCTTGTGCTCCCTTGTCATTTAAATTTTTTTCCTTCTGTTTTTGACCATCTGCAATTCACATAATTACATGTCTCTCAAGCCGTTTTTCTAACTTTGCAATGCTCATTGGCTTTAATTCTCCCTTTCTCTTTTCTTGTCTAATTCTTGTCCAGTCACCCAGGGAAAGACGGAGCAAGTCTCTTTCTCCCTCACTTTCTACTATCTCCTTTCTTTCATATTCTCCTACTCATCCTTCCATTTGCTGACCCTGGCCCCACTCCAGCCGTGGCTGATGGCTGTTGGCATGGGCATGTGGCACATTTGTATTAAGGAAGAGAGAAATCCTGAGATGTGATTGACGCAAAATTAGAAATAATGAAGAATCACATTGCATTAGTTTCCCAGGGTTTCTGTACAAATTGGGTGGCTTAAGCTACAGAAACTTCTTGTTTCACAGCTCTGATAAGTAAAAGTCCAAGATCAAGGTGCAGTATGGGCTCCTTCTCGAGCTGTGAGGGAGAATCTGTTTCATGCCTCTTTCCCAGCTTCTGGTGGTTTGCAGGTACCACCCCAATCTCTGTCTTCATTGTGTGTGTCTGTGTCCAAATTTCCCCCTTTTATAAGGATATCAGTCATATTGGATTAAGACTCACCCTAATGATCTCCTCTGCAAATATCATATTTCCAAATAAAGTCACGTTCATGAGCACTGGGAGTTAAGACTTCAACATTTTTGAGGGGTACTCAATTCAACCCATAACACACTAATATCAGTTTTTGGAGCTTTGAAAAAATAGAAGTTTCTTTCAAAATTCCATGGTAGTTTTCAACTTCATTTACCATTTTCTCCAGCTAAATTGGCCGTTTGTTTTAAGGCACAGACATTCAAGTAAATACAATAATCTGTTTCATTTAATAGCTAGTTTTGCAGTAGTGTTATCTTTTTACTTATGATTCATTTGGAGTGCCTGGTGTTTCAGCTACCTTGTGAGTTCATTGTAGATATTACTCTAATCTTGAGAACCTAGTGCTCATTTCAGCACTGTTTCTTGGGAAAATATCTTCCAAGTTGCAAAAGATTGAAAGTATACTTTGAGCGCAGTCAATTTTTAACTGGGGGCTTCCTGTGCAAGTTTCTGGGTCTATCATATGTGATAATTGAACCCTTCAAAAACATAGAACAGTAGACCTATGATAGTCCCAACACACTTTTAGGATTTCTCAAATTAATAAATAATGTTTTATACATATGTTAGGACACTGAAAAACTGATCATATAGTGAGTGAAACAGCATATTACAAAATGATGTGTTTGGTGTGATCCTGTCTTTGTAAAAAATGTTTTGTCCATCAACAACTGTATGGAAAAAGATACACCAAAGCCTCTACCCCTGTGTTAGCCATACTCATCTCTTGGGATGAGATGTGTCACTGGGGGTGGGAATGGGGGAAGGATGTGGGAACCACTTGTCGAATGTGATTGCATTCATCCATTTTCATACTGCTAAGAAGAAATAACTGAGACTGGGAAATTTATAAAGAAAAAGAGATTTAATGGACTCACAGTTCCACATTGCTGGAGAGGCCTCACAATCATGGCAGAAGGTAAAGGGGAGCAAAGGCACATCATACGTGGCAGCAGGCAAGAGAGCATGTGCAGGGGAACTGCCCTTTATAAAATCACCAGATCTCATGAGACATATTCACTATCACAAGAACAGCATGGGGAAAACCTGCCCCCATGATTCAACTACCTCCCACCAGGCAAGCTACAAGGTGGAAGAAGATAGTTGTAACATAGAAGTTGTTAAAAAATTTGTATCCAGATTATATAAAGAACTCCTACAAATCTATGAGAAAAAGACTGATAGCCAAATAGAAAAGTGGGCAAGAGACCTGAACAGGTACTTCATAAATGATGATCTGACCAATAAATACATGAAGATGCTAACATCAGCAATTACCAGAGAAATAAATCAAATCAAGTAATTAAATAAGCTATTTTATTTATGTATGTATGTATTTATTTTTTTAGACACAGTTTCACTCTGTTGCTCAGGCTGGAGTGCAGTGGTGCAGTCTTGGCTCACTGCAACCTCCGCCTTCTGGCTTCAAGCAATTCTACTTCCTCAGCCTCCCGAGTAGCCGGGATTACAGGTGCACACCACCACACCTGGCTAATTTTTTTGTATTAGAGGTAAAGATGGGGTTTCACCGTATTGGCCAGGCTGATCTTGAACCCTTGGCCTCAAGTGA
The DNA here is from genome assembly GCF_028885655.2 of Pongo abelii. Lineage (NCBI taxonomy): Eukaryota > Metazoa > Chordata > Mammalia > Primates > Hominidae > Pongo > Pongo abelii. Next base: position 38,681,844 of record NC_071997.2, on the reverse strand, counting down.
TTCACTTGCCTCAGCCTCCCAAAGTGCTGGAATTACAGGCATGAGCCACTGTGCCTGTATTTTAAATACAGGCACAATATTTAAATACTGTATGCTATTTTAAATAAATTCAATTGAAAATTATATCATAATTCAGTACTACTACCCAAACACCAGAATGTCTAAAATCAAAAAGTCAGGATATGTAAAATTTTAGTGATGATGAGAAACTAGGATCCAACTACAGTTGCTTTTTCTGTCTGTCTTTCTATGTTTTCCACATGTTGTACTCAATTTATGTTCTCCAATCAGAATATAATGATATTTTTCTACAGAGCAGATTCTTGTTTTCTTAATGCTTTCCAGCTCAGCAACTAAAACTAAAAGATGGGCAGAACTGAAGGATCTATCCAAATAAATATGGCGGGTTTTAGACTGGTTATTTAGAGGGCATGGGGCAATTAACAGAACCAGGTTATAGAGGGTAATTTAAGGGGCAGAATTTTTGACTTCTGAAAAGAACTTCAGCAGGAACAGACTCTGGGTTGCAGCATCTCAGCAGGTAGAGTGTAGACGACTGTGACATTGGGTAGCTCACTGTTCCACTGAACTGTAATAGTCTTAAGGGGCCAATGACAGATTCTTGGTGGCTGAGCCTATTTCTTCTGCCTCAGTTCTTCCAGGACTTCCTACTCTAATATACTTCTCTCCAGAAATTGTTATAGTTCTTGGCCATCCAAGTACACAGCGGGCTCATACAGTCCAGTGTTTTATCTGTAGGTCTATGTACCAGATATAGATGTCAGCCAATCCAAGTGGGTTATTTTGACACCATAGTGATTGTTCTTCTAGGTATCCATGTTTCAGTAAGCAAACTTCAGCATTTTATTGTTTAGTAGCTTTTCTTTAAGTCAAAATATCTATGTATGAAATTAATGATGATATCATATGTTTTACTATATAACTGGCACAATTCTAGGAATTTCACATTTTTATTACTTCATGTAGACCTCTAGTAACCCTGTGGGGTAGCTGGTATTATTATTCCCCTGTCATGATGACAATGAGGGGTAAATACCTTGCTCCAGATCACAGCTGCAGAGCATGGATTTGAACCCCAGCAGGCTCCTTCTCTAATTGAGGCTTTTGAATACCACATCACTCTCCATTTTAAGGCCACCTGCTATAGCTTTGTTTCCTGGTGAATGTAGAGTAGTGGGATTGGCACCAACATGAGATGTATTCCTTGCTGAGTCATTTCCCTCAAGACCAGGCCTCTAGGCTGGATTTCTGGAGGCAAAGGCCTCGGCTACTTTCTCACGGCAGAGCTTACCCCTGAATCCCCTCCCCAGATACCTGAGGGTGCTCTGGCCACATGTTTAAAACAATTATAACTCACTCTCTCCTCTATGGAAGTTCGCTCATCCTTGGGGTCTCACATGTTAAGTGCAAAGGGTAATTTGATGGTTGAAGGTGTGGAGCAGTATCACTTTTTGAAGACATTTTTCTTACTAGCCAAGGTCATCTGAAATTTATTCTTGTCTTTTAAAGGGCTAAGAATCCCATACGCTTATCAAATTAATAGCATATTTTATATTTAATGTTTTAATCCATTTCATTTAAAAGACCAAAAGAAAAGCTCATAAGTGGGAGTTGAACAATGAGAACACATGGACACAGGGCGGGGAACATCACCCACCAGGGCCTGTTGCGGGGTGGGCGGCTAGGGGAGAGATAACATTAGGAGAAATACCTAATGTAGATGACTGGTTGATGATGGGTGCAGCAAACCACTATGGCACATGTATATCTACGTAACAAACCTGCACATACTGCACATGTATTCCAGAACTTAAAGTATTAATAAAAATACTATTAGTAAGAGATAAAACGGTACAGTTTGAAGGGCCTTTGGTAATCTGATTGAAAACATTAAAATGCATGTGTATTTTTTTCCAACAAAACAAAAAATAAAGAAAAGTTACAAATACACTCTCTCTCTGTCTGTCTCTCTGTCTCTCTGATTACTGACACTCGACATTTAAAGACAAGTGGTGTATCATCGGGTGAGGAAGTTAGGGTCCAGGTTCTGGTTTTGCTGAAAGGGCCATTAGTCAGGTCTTGTTTTTGGGCTATCTGAGTACCCTGACTCAGGGTTAACTGGCAGCAGGAAGGCCTGATTGCCATTGGCCCCACCATCGAGGTGTGTGGCCACATCCTGGCAGAGCTGCAGCTCCTGTGTTGCTACGGCTTTCTTCTCCAATAACTCATTTTCTGGGATCACCTTATCAGGGTGCTGATTAATGAGTTTACCTTTGATAGCATTGGCCACACCTAGGTACAAAATCAGGGTTGGATTTTTGTCCTCTGGGGATAAGCACACCCAGGGTGAATTCATTCTCCAGAGTGGGAGGAAATCACTGAGTGAACAGCTTCTGTGAAAATCGTGCCACAGAGAAAGGGCCATGTACTATCCTCAGTTCTTGTGAGATTTAAGGGGTCTGCCCTTAAATCTCCTTCTCATGGGCATGGCTACTAGTTTAAATGTTGATGCTGCCATCACGATACTGTTACAGAAAGCCAGAAACTTGGAGGGAGCCTAGGAATTCTATAAAAACACTCAGAAGGGCACAAAGGACTCTCCCCTCAGAAATAAAAGAGAAGGCATTCAGAGATACTGAGATTTCCATAGTAGACTAGCAAGGATCGCCATTCATTCATTCATTCATTCACTCATTCATTTATCACCAGGCACTGCGTTAGGAACTGAGAAAACAAAGAAATAAGAGCTTTATAAGAGCTTTATATGATTTATGGAATTTAGCACTTGTGGATTTTGCTTCTTCCCTCTTTATTTCCTTATAGTGATGAGATACAAAAATCTCAAAATGAAAGGGTTTGCAACCCCAGTCTTAGGGGCAGGGGGAGGTGGAATGCTGGGCCATGCTTCCCTTTGTGGAGTCCCCAGCAGAGAGAGAGACAGGAGGTTCCAGCAGGAGCTGACGGCTCTGGGGAAGAGAAAGAGACTGACGGAGTTTTGGGGGCCTGTGAGAAGAAAGAATACGGTACTGGAGCAAGTGTGCTCTCCTTGTTCTCCATCAAACCACCCTCCAAGTAGCCAGCAGAGATACCTTCCTAAACATACTAGGGGCTTCACCCTGTGCATAGCAGGGGTCAGCAAGCTTTCTTTGTAAGAGGCCAAGTGGTGACTGCTTCAAGCTTTGCTAATCACATGGTGTCAGTTGCAGCTACTCAAGTCGGCCGCTGATTTGTGACAGCAGCCACAGACAACATTACACAGATCGTTGGGGCTGTGTTCCAATAAAACTTTATTTACAAAAACAGGCAGTGAGCTTTGGCTTGCCCACTCTGCTGTATAGAATAAAGAGGAAACTCTTGAATTTGACGTAAAAGTCACTTTCAGTAAACTTTTTCCTCCCTGCACCTCTGGCTTCTTTGTGATCATTCTCCTCATGTGAGTTGCCAGTGTCATCTTGAAGGCTCCATATTGCTGATCTTTTTTTCTTGTTGTAACAACTTTATTTAGATATAGTTCACACACCATACAATTCACCCACTCACTTAAATGTACAATTCAGTGTTTTTTTTTTTTTGGCATATTCACAGAGATGTGCCACAATCAATTTTAGAACATTTTCATCACCCTCCCAAAATGCGGTGCCCTTTAGATGCCATCCTCCAGCCTCCTGCTCCCAGCCCTCAGCAATCTCAATTCTACTTTATATCCCTGTAGATTTCCCTAGTTTGGACATCTCATATAAATGGAATCACACAGTATGTGGCCTTCTGTGACAGGCTTCTTTCATAATATTCTGAATCTTACATTTTAATTTCATTATCTTTTCAAGGTTCACTCATGTTGTAGCCTGTCTCGCACTTCATTCCTTTTCATGGCTGAATAGTATTCTGTTCTAGGAATATACTACATTTTGTGTATCCTTCCATCGGTTGATGGACATTTGGGTTGTTTCCTTCTTTTAGCTTTGGGAGTAATGCCACTATAGACATTTATGTATAAGTTTTTGTGTGGGCAGATCTTTTCATTTCTATTGAGTATATACCTAGAAGTGGAATTACTGGGTCAAATGGTGACTCTATTGAACTTTTTGGGGAACTGCCAGACTATTTTCCCAAGTAGTTGCATGATTTTACATTCCTATCCCTGGTGTATGAGGGATAAAATTTCTCTACATCCTCCACCAACTGTTGTTATCATCTTCCTTTTTTATCATAGCCATCCCAATGAGTAGGAAGTGGCATCTCATGGTGGTTTTAATTTGCCTTCCTTAATGACTCATTAAGCTGAGTATCTTTTGGCCATTTTTATATCTTCTTTGGAAAAAATGTCATTCAAGTTCTTTGCCCATTACAAAAATCATTTTTAGCAGTTATGTAATTATATGTATGTTTAAGCCAGAGCGTTTAATGTGGAAAATTTTTAACTGTTATGGGCTAGCAACATCATAGTACACAGTTTATAAGGAGGAAGGGGGTACTACAAAACATTCAGCTAAGAGCTAAGTATTTAAAAACAAAGTAATATTAAAAAAATTCAAAATTCCTTTAAGAGAGTTCAACACTACAAGCTAAATGTACTTTTTGAATGATTCTGTAATCAAGGCAGTTTATTCTTTTAAAATATCATGAAATGGACAAATGCTCATTAACAGATATAGCCACCCTCAAGATTTCAATCTTTTCAATCTCGGTGGCTTTCTTTAAATTAAAATTCACAAAAGTGTACAATTAAAATGTGTCCAAAAACTGAATCTGCTACTCTAACAGATGTCCACGCTCAACACTTAGTAGTTTATCTGACCAAATTGGGTTTTGTTAGGGGAAGAAAATGAACCACTTGTAAAGCATTTAGTTTGAAATATTTTTCTTAGAAATAAAAATTTATGGAGGAAAAGTTATTTATCATAAGGAAAATAAAGTAAAACACTAGAATAAGCAAACATTTTCAAAGAACAAGCACCACAAAGGTCACTTACATTGAATTTTTAATATTTATCAATGCATGTTTCACCAGCCAGTCTACTTCATCAAATTTGGAAACATTTTCTGAATCACTAGATTCCACAGCAGTATGGCAAGACAGGACGGTGGCAACATCATTTTCAATGTCTTCATGGTGAGCTCTCTTTTCACCCTGCTCTTCTACTTTGTGTAACTGAACACCTTTCCTTACTGCTTCCAGAAGTACACTCTTGGCAACCCAGACTATAGGTACAGCTTGGAGATGACACTTTGGCTCATAAGCAGACTTAACTTGTGTTGGAGGAGATGGTGTCATTCATGGAGCTTGGAGACTTGGGACAGCAGTAGGTGAAGTTGGATGTAGCCAGAGGGAGGATGAGCAGGACTGCAACTGTGACAGATGATGACGGTTGAATACCAAGTGGAGCCAGAGAAGGTAGTGTGGGGCTGGAGGTAGCCTTGGATGTCTTGTGGGATGGATGAACTGGGACAGCACTAGTTCCTGGCAGAGAGGGCTGTGTAGAGGAGCAGCTGGAGGAGGAGCTGGGTGAAGACGGCTGGGGAAAATGTGGAAAGGAGCTGGAGGAGGTGGTACGGCTGGAGTTCCTAAGGCAGTGTTTGGAGGTGGAGGCAGAGGTGGGAGAGGTCTTGGTGGAGAGCAGTTGAAGTCACTGAAGCTCCTAATGAAGACATTGATAGGGGAGATGGAAGAGGTGGTGGAGGAGGTGTGGGGGTGGAGCTCACAGAGACACGTGTATTGCCTATAGCTGGTGACTGAGCATGATTTTCTATCAAACCTGCAGCAGCACTTACACAGGTGGGCATGGGTTTTGCACCTCTTCTTCCTTGAATTAGTGGAGCTGGAGGTGGTTCATGTGGCCTGACTGAGACCTTTTACTCAGCTCTCATCTGAGTCTCAGTTGTTAGACTAAATGACAAGGCAGAAAGTGAAAAAATCCATCCACATGATCCACATGCTTCAGGGGCTTTGCTGCAAAGAGATTGGCCTCATCTTCAGTCAGCTCCAGACTTGGGCCAGCTTCTGCCATCCTCTGTCTGGCTCATGAAGACAATCTAGATTATTCTAGCTTCTGCTTCCTCCTTTCCTTCCTCTGATCTTCTATATGTTGCAACATTTTTTCTTTCATAAATCAAAGAAATGTGAAGGTTTGATATAATTTTGCCCATTTAAAAACTGGGCTGTTTGTCCATTTTTATTTTGAGTTGTAAGAGTTCTTTATATATTTTATGCTGAAGTCCTTTGTCAGATATAGGATTAATGAGTATTTTCTTCTCTTCTATAGTTTTTTTTTGACTTTCTTGATAGTATCTTTTGAAGTCCAAAGTCTGTAATTTTGATGAAGCTCCATTTACTTATTTTTAATTTTTGTTTGTGCTTTCTTTGAGGATGGGCCTCAGTGTACCACCAAAATTTATAATCTTTCTTCCAGCCCTCCTCAAAAAGACTTATTATTTTTTACCGGGGTGACTATGCACTGAAGAAAAGAAAATAATCAGACCCTTGGGGCACTACTAAACACATGGGCCCTGAACTGACATTCAGTTCCAGAGATCCAAAATTCCACTGTGGCCCACTACAGTCAGAGTAGCGGCTTATGGCGGTCAGATGAACCATGGAATTCAGCTCAGGTCCTTCTCACAGTGGGTCCAGTGTGTTCCCGAACCCATCCTGTGGGTATTTCCCTGGTTCTGAAATGTACAATTGGCCTAGACGAACTCAGCAGCTGGCAGAATTCTCACATTATTCCCTTGACTTGTGGAGTGTGGGCTATTAAGGTGGAAAAAGCCAAGTGGCAGCCACTAGATCTGCCTTTACCTAGGAAAATGGTAAATCAAAAGCAAATCCACATTTCTAGAGGGGCTGCAGAGATTAGTGCCACCATCAAGGATTTGAGAAATGCAGGGATGATGACTCCCACCACATCCCCATGCAACTCTCCTGTTTGGCCCGTGCAGAAGGCAGATGGATCCTAAAGAATGACAGTGAATTATCATAAGTTAACCAGGTGGTGACTCTAATTACAGCTGCTACACCAGATGTGGTTTCATTGCTTGAGCAAATTAACACATCCCTGAGAACTGACATGTAGCTATTTATCTGGTAAATTCATTTTTCTGCATGCCTGTTCATAACGCTCATAAGAAACAGTTTGCTTTTAGCTGGCAAGGCCAGCAACACGCCTCACTATTGTTCCTTGGGGGTCTATCAGTTCTCCAGCTCCGTGTCATAATTTAGTTCACAGAGATGTGATTACCTTTCTCTTCCATGAGATATTACACTGTTCTGTTTATTGATGACATTATGCTGATTGGACCTAGTGAGTGAGAAGTAGCAACCACTCTGGGCTTATTGGTACAACATTTGAGTGTCAGAGGGTAGGAAATAAACTTGACTAAAATTCAGGGGCCTTCTGCCTCCGTGAAATTTCTAAGGGTCCAGTGGTATGGGGCATGTTGAAATATCCCTTCTCACGTGAAGGGTAAGTTCTTGCATCTTTTCCCTTCTACTACCAAAAATGAAGCACAATGCTCAGTAGGCCTCTTGGGAATTTGGAGGCATCATCTTCCTCTTTGTGTGTCTCACATCAGCCCATTTGCTGAGCAGTCTGAAAATTCATTATGTTTAAGAAGGACCCAGAAGAGCAGAAGTCTCTGCAATAGGTCCAGGCTGCTTCACAAGCTGTTCTGCCATTTGTGCCACATGACCCAGCAGATCCAATGGTGCTTGAGGTGTCAATGGCAGACAGGGATGCTGTGTGGAATCTTTGGCAGGTGAATCACGGCACAGGTCTTTAAGATTTTGGAGCAAGCCAATGCTCTCTTCCACAGATAACTACTTTCCTTTTGAGAGACAGCTCTTGGCCTGCTACTGGGCCTAGGTAGAGACTGAGTGCTTAACCATGGACACCCAAGTTACCGTATGACCTGAGATGCCCATCATGAACTATTATCTAATCCACAAAGCCATAAACTTGGGCGTGCAGAGCAGCAACTCACCATAAAATGGAAGTGATGTATACATGATTGGGCCTGAGCAGGCCCTAAAGGCACAAATAAGTTACATGAAGAAGTGTCCCAAATGTCCATGGCCCCATGCTCCACAATAGAAACAAGCAAGAGTATGTCTGGAATCCAGGAGATAACTTTGAGTGTTTGTATACCTTGCCTTGTGATTAAGTTCAATGGAAAACTACAGCTGAATTCGGGCAGGACTATTTATGGTCCAGACCCTTCAGGATGAAGGCTTGGGTAACTTCACCAGGTAATGGTGCATGACTAGCTGAGGTGTTTGTAGGAAGCATAGGAATATGGAATGGGTTGTGGAAGAAGGTAGTTATAAATATCAGATATGACCACATAACCGTTTACAGAAATGAGGGCTGTGATTGTCATGAGTATTTTTTGTTATGAATGTGTGTATATAAATGTATATTAAGCAAAGTCCTTGTTTTCTTCCTTCTTTCATCCCCATCAAGTAACAGAAGATGTATTGCTTTTAAATTATAATGCTTAAGTATTATTACTTTTATATCATAGTATTTAAGTTATTGGACATCAAGGGGAAAGATACCCAATAAAATACTGTTTTCATAAACTGCAATTGGAAATCAGAAGTTACAAGGAATAAATGGTTAAGGAGGAGAAGGAGCAGCAGCATGAAGAGGGTCATTTTAAACATTTCCAACACTGAGGTACTATGGAGGGATATTACTTGTGGATATGGGAAGATCTGCTAGGCAGTTGAAAACATAATAATCCTGCAGAATATTTGGAACTGGAGAATTAGATGTAGGAGCAAATCACATAGAGGTTCCATTTGGAGCTTTTGAAGGGAGAAGATGATCTATTCACATTTGCATTTCAAATTCATAGGCTCTAGGTTGGAAGGATCCTTACAGTGTTTTCTTATTTCCATCTCCCGCTAAGTTGGAAGCTTATAATGTTCTGTCTCTCTGTCTCTCTCTCTTTCTTTTTTTTAAACAACGAACCCCCATCTCTCTTTTTTTTTTTTTTTGAGATGGAGTCTCGCTCTGTCACCCAGGCTGGAGTGCAGTGGCGCTATTTTGGCTCACTGCAACCTCTGCCTCCTAGGTTCAAGCGATTCTCCTGCCTCAGCCTCCCAAGTAGCTGGGATTACAGGTGCCCACCACCACAGACAGCTAATTTTCGTATTTTTCTTTTAGTAGAGATGGGGTTTCACCATGTTGGCCATTGCTGGTCTTGAACTCCTGGCCTCAAGTGATCCGCTTGCCTCGGCCTCCCAAAGTGCTAGGATTACAGGCATGAGCCACTGTGCCCAGCCTGAACCCCCATCTCTTAATCAGAAATATATTTAAAGTGAAATGCCTTTGGATGGGTTGACAGAGGTATAAGTGTGCTTGAGAAGGATGAGTCAGGTTTCTGTGCCTGAGAAATGAAAGACTTCCAGTTCTATAGATTGTCGACTAACATTTATGACAACATGCCAGAAACAAGACTGAAATTCAAGGCTTTTGATCACAGACCTTCAGAGGCACAGTATGTAAAGCCTTGTGTTCAGATTGCTTTATTATTTCCAAGTAGTTTTTCAGCTTTAGATTGACTTTGGCATAATCGCACACCAGGCTGAATGTCCAAAGGCTTCTTGCCAAGACAAACCCTTGGAAGACAGGAACATCCTGCTGGGGGCTGATTGTCAGGCAGACACCTCTGTGAAATCCCATGGCGTGCAGGCCTCAAGGTGTACTTACACAGCCAAATACACTGAAAAACAGTTCTTCGTCTGTCTGTATATATCTATATCTATATCTATTATCTATTTATCATTGATATATCACAATCAGAGATTTCATTATAATATTCAATGTCAGGAGGAAAAGTATAGCAGTTTTATATTTTCAGCTTTCTTTCAGAAATTAAGTAAAGATCCATTTAATATACCCAAAAAACAAACATTATTTTGTCCCTTTAGTTTAAGTGGAGCAAGTCTGTCTATGAGTTTTGTCATCATCATAGCTCAGTGTTCAGGCATTTTCCCAGGAATCCTTTCTGGTTGTTTACTTTTCCTGTTCTTCCTGTTCCTTCCGCATCCCCTGTGCCTTCAGTGTTGTGTTTTAGTCATGAGGCATGCCTCGGGCCCTCCCCAGAGTGTCTTTTCCAGCTTCCGGGTCTCAGGTTCCATCTTCGTTTCTGTGACTTTCGACTCTGACCCCAGGTCTCTCAATTATAGGAGGGCCTGCTGCCCTGAGTAGGAAACATCCTGTCCTAGGACCTCCCTGGCTTGGACCCATACCCCCTGCCCCATGGAAAGGGACTAGGATGTTGCATCTCACATTCTAGGTGTTTCCTACCTAAGTAGCCACACTCCGTATCAGGGCAGCAGGGTGTGGTGGGATAAGAAGGGGGACTTCCCCTTAAGGCTGAAGGCCCTCCAGCTTGGCTGGCAAAGACCAGGGCAGAGCTCACAGATCAATGCTGAGCTGGCAGATCAATCAATTCCATATGTGCCACCACTGTAGTTCATCACCATCCTCAGCCCCTATGTGTACCCTGTATTCAACGACTACTCAGCTCCAACTTCAGAAGGAAGCTTTTCAACCATACAGAGCTCAAGGTTCTTGGTGGCACTCACACAGTGCTGGGTTTTTCATGTGGGATTCAAAAGTGGGTTCATCCTCACTGATGCTCCCTGGTAATGAAGCTCAGTTCCTAGTGCTCCGCCCCGATGCCCTCGGATCCCCACTGCCAGTCCTCACCTCATCCCCTACCCTTTGTTCTATAAGCCTGGACCTTGGGGACTGAGTGGCTTTGCCCAGAGGCTTAGAGAGCACAGGCTCAGAGAACACAGGTATGGGAGCTGACATTGCCCTGGGTCCTCTCAGAGGGAGTGACTGTGAGATGCCCCAGGAAAGCCCAGTTCCCTGACTCAGGTAGGGACAATCCGTGCATTGCCCCCTGAGGATCAAATCAGGCTGCACCTAGGACTGTGCTAAGTCCATACCTTTGCTTGGCTACTTCCTCTCCGGCCTGCCTCACCACACCCTGATAATTCTCTCCTAGGAACACTTTTTAAATAAATCCCTTGCAGAGAAACCCTCATAGCAGGATCTGCTTCCGGCAATCCAAACCCAAATACAGGATGCCACAGGTTGCTTGCACACTGTGGGATTTCACAATGATGTCTGCCTGGCACACCAGCCCCTAGCAGGATGGTCCTAAGGTTTTTCCTGTGCAAACAACCTTTGGACATTCAGCCTGGCGTGTAGTTATGCCAAAGTGCTATGACTGATTGCAGTTTCCTGCTTCATTACAACCAGGGTGTGACCTGACATTCCCCCAAATTCCAGCTCCCTGGGACCTCAAGAGGCATGACTGGAGATGTTTTGTGCTAGTTTCTTGGGCTCATGTCCACGTGAGTTGCTGGGGAGGGCATCTGAACTTTTATTTGGCTGTTGCAGCTGATTCTACACTGAGTCTTCTGTTGGAAGCCAGCCTGGTCTGCCTCTCCCTGCACCCGTATTGTTCCTTAATTTCCATGGTGGGTACTGGTGGTGGTCGGGGATGTTCTCCATCAGTTTTGGAGCTTAGGGGGGCAGCCAGTGGCCTTCTTGTTAGGGACATGCTGGACTCTGGAGTTTTAAACCTAGGGGTGGATCAAACCCTAGTCAGTTAGTCCACCTTTTTCTGCTAAACTTTGTACCTAGGGCTGAACTCTGTGAGTGGACATCACTAATGACTGCTCCTGGAGGCCCAATGACCCAAAAGCCCACAGCAATCCAGCTGCACACTGGGGGTGACCTAACATATGGAGAGCTGTCCGTCAGCCATGCATAACCCTTCTTGATCCTTATCTTCTGGCTGGAGGCCATGTTCAGGTCACTATCTGAAAACTGCACCTGCACTTACTTTACGGTCCTTGCCATCATGGCCAAGATATACTATTGGTCCCTTCTATGCCCGCCTGCTTATTCCTGGAACCACAATATGTACACCACTTCCCAGGAGGTACTTCCAGATGGGAAGGTGGGTGGAGGAAAAACTCCTGCCTCGGGAGCATGACAGCTGTGGTGGCCTGGGACCTCCCTTGGCTTGGAGGGCTGGGCATACTTCCCCTACAAGTTTCAAAGGGAGGCAGGCCCTTTATCATGCACAGGCTCCTGTTGTTGGGAGTGCTCCTCAGAACTCTTTGAGAAGAAGGCTGGGAGGGTCTGATGACATCTGGATTTCTGGGACTCCCATGTGATCCTCACCCAGGACCCCTATCTTCACAAATACTGATATTCAGGAGCCTTCTCATTCATCCACGTAAGACCCAGTGCAAGCCGACCCAGAAACTCAGCTTGAGCCTACTGAGGCAGGCTTCCTTTGTCAGCTGGGGTAGAAGGAAGCTCGGACACATTTTCTGTGTCCGATGAACTGAAACCATGCTGTGCTCTGACTGGACTTCCTTCACTTAAGCCCAGTTAAGGCACAGACGAGTCAATTCAGGGATGGTCAACCAAGGCAGATAGAGATTTACAGAAAGTACTAAAATCCCTGAGTTCTGCTTGGTAGGGTTTGAAGGAAGTTGGTGTGACACATTCCATGGGGTTTCCAAGAACCAGCTGCCAATGTAAGGCAATTCCAGGACCTGGCCATGTGAGTGTGTCCCCGAGAAGATGTGGTGGCCCTGGGCACATGCAGAGAGACTGCGTGGGGAGGGAGATTTCCCAGAGGACTACCAAGAATCTCATGAAAGGCAAGGGCTCTCTTTCTTGCTTTGCTTATGGTGAAGATGGAATATGAATGGTTGATTGTTCTCATGAAGAGGATGCAGAATGAGGAAAGTGGAAGCCACAGCGTGCTTGGGAGTCATTGAAATGCAGAGACTGATCATGGGTCAGGGCCAGCTGGATGGAGGGCGAGAAGGAAGAGAATGGGCACCACTGAGGAGGGACGGCCACTTCACCTCTACTCTCCCAATGTGCCCCCTGGGTGGAAGGTGGTGCCCAGAGACTGACAGAAGCAATGACCCTGAGGGAGACAACTCTGCTGGAAACAGTCCACATTGCCAGCAAAGATGCAGCACTCCTGGGTGGCCTGCAGACAGCTGAGGACCCCTGATTATCTTAGACCCATCGGAGGGTCCCTGACTCCTGCTGCCCTCAGCCCAATGCTTAGCCCTCCTTGATGAAAAGGGGTCTCTGAGGAGCACTGCCTCTTCTTCCTGAGGCGGGATTCTGAAGCACCCAGTGAGAGGCAAGACATTACGATTTGCTGAGAGAGCCCAGATGTACAGACTGGAGAAAGCACTGCTGATGGGGCAGGCTGTGAGAGAAGAGAGGACTCCAGGGCCTGGATGTTTGTGCCAGCCATGCATGGTGGTCTTGCGGTATGCTCTGCTCCAGCCACAGCTGGGCTTAGGGTGTTTGTCAATATTTATTCACTTGTAAAACCAAATTTGGCTTTACTCAATTTTTATTCCCTTCTCTCCTCCTCTGCCCTCCTTCCATGGAGCAGGTGTGCAACAGTGATGCCTGTATGGCCGTGGTGCCTACAGCAGGGCTGGGTTGATGGTCATCCAGGGCCTCTGCCTACAGAACAGGCCTGCTGGTGGGTTCTCCTAAACTAGGGATTAGAAAACAGTTTCTGTAAAGGACCAGATAGGAAATATTTTAGGCTTTGTGGGTCACATATTCTTCTTTGTCATTTCTGTTGTTTTTATAACAACTGTTTAAAAGTATAAAAACAGTTTATTCATAGCTCCCAGCCATACTAAATGGCTGGATTTTTTGGCCTACAGGCCACCTCTGTGGCCTAGACCAACCTCTGTGAGCCTAGGCCAACAACCCATGAATGTAGAGAGAGAAAGGGCACTGATAATGGAGAAGGGCTGGGAGGGTCCTCCACTGATGAAAAACCTTTTTGGAGAAGACTGATCATTAGATTCCTCTAGTATGAACTCTAATTCTACCAAGCTGAAAAAAATAGAATAGTAACTGTTAAGAGGTAAACTCTGACACGTTAACATTTTACGGAGTTTATTTGAGCAGGCAATGATTCATGAATCTGGCGCTCCAAGCCAGAAAGATTCAGGGTCCTTTGAAGGAGCGTGTGGGGAGATTTTATAGAGTGAATGGGAAGCAGGGTAGGGGAAATGTTTAATTGGTCAAAGTGGAGCAATAATTGGAAAGTCCCTAGTCCGAGGTTCACTGGTGGTTTCTGACTGGTTGAGTCCTCAGTGTAACTGAGTTGAGTCTTGGTTTGCCTCCATAGGAACCTGGGACACTGGAGGCACTCAGGTCTGATGGCCTCCCAGGTGATCATTTTAACAACACCTAGAAAGGGTTAAGGATTTTCATTCCAGTCCCTAACCCTCCTCTCTGTCATTTGTTTCCTGGCATTCCCCATACTTGAGTTTATATGGACTAAAACTTGCCTCAGATGTTTTGAAGTTCCCTTAACAGCAAAACCCACACTAGATTATTAGGGGTAAAATGAGGAAAAGGGCAGTGGAACATAGTCTTTGGGGCTGAATAGGGAGCTCGGTCCACTCCACTAAGGGCAGGCCCTGTGGGAGATGTGATGAGGTTGGGCAGGATGCAGGGGGTGTCAGCCTGGTACCTACAGGCCAAAGAAATCCCAGAAGCCTTGTGACGGGGGTGGAGGGCAGAGCTGGGCTTTACTCAGCTTTGGGGAAGGGCAGTTTCTGCTGGGGGCTCCCTCCTGCTCACAGACATCTCCAAGACGCTCTAATGCAGAGACCCTCTCTGGGAAGAGCTGCCTTTCTAAGTGGATTCCCATCAGGCTTTGTTGTTTTTCTTTTTCTAAGTAGGCCATTAGAAAAGTTTTGGAATTTCTTATGTAATAAGAGAGAATCCATAGAACACCCAAGCTGTTCTGAGTGCTAAGAGGAAGTGAGTGAGTGCAAGATGAAGTCTGCAGAGAAGACTTTTGCAATCTGCGTGACTCCTGCAGTGTGTGGGGAGCTAGCCAGGGGCTGGGGGATCCTGACTTAACCGTGTCTGCGTGACCTGTTTGTGGGGGCCATCCCTCTCTCCCTGGTTCTTAGTCTTCTCATCTGAAAAGTAAGATCGTTGAATGATGTGATCTTTCTGACTCTTGTAATTCTCACTCTAAAATTTTATGAGTCTAACTTCCCATTGCTGCTTTTTATTTTCTTCTAAGTGAAAGGTTCCAAAGTAAATTGAACATTTACAATTTGATCTTCTATGACTGTGGTATATTTAGGGGTCTCTCTCTCTCTCTCTCTGTAAGTATGTAATAAGTGATCAGAACACAAGATTATCTAGGATACATGGATGGTCATCTTCATCATGTTTATTTTATGCAGCTGGACTAAAGATATTTTAAGATTGAATTAAACCATTAATTCTTCTTCATAGTACTTTTAGCATTGTTTAAAAGGACATAGCAGAGCTTTGTAAAAGAGGAGTCTAGAAGTATTTTCTGTGGCTGAAATTTATAGAGAATATAAGAATGGGATTTTTTTTACAATTAAAGAAAAAAATTAGTTTATAAAGGGAGAAAAGCAAGTTTTGCCTAGTCTAAACTCTAGACCTATTGCCTATATTCTGATCAATACTGCCCATATATCCAGTTTCTATCATAGTCACAAAGGGAGTCATTATGTGATTATGTGCTTGCTATCTAAATTGTTAGGCAGCTCTTAGAACACGAACCCAAGACATTTGGTGTGGGTGTTCCTGATAAAAATTTATTTGCTATTGAATCATGCTGGTTCAGTTCACCATATCTTTCCTCAGTACAGGCCGGAACTCTGCATAAATACTATACTGGGATATTTGTCATGTGGTTAATGATTTGCATGCTTACCCTAGAGAGGGAAAAGATGAAAGAATGCAAAGGGGTATACTTTGTTACTGGGTGGAGTAGATAATTTTTTGTGTCATGATAAGTTAATCACCTATCCCACAAAATGTACCTTCCTGACATTATAAAAATAATACATGGATCGTTGTATAGCTTGTATAAAATGATGGCAGATATTTTCTTGGTACAGGTTTTAACAAAAAGAAGGAAAAGAACATAATCATTAGTGTAGCTGAAGAACTTGGCAATGCTGACAGTTTTGCTAAGAGCCCTTTAAAAAAAAGTATAAAAAATGATTTTCCACAGAGATGTGAAATTTAAGCTTTTCTTAACGTCAATGAGTTACTGAATATTTTATTTTATTTTTCCCTTGAGCTCACTGAAGACTTCCTCTCTCTCTCGGAAGTCCATCTGAAAGATACAGTCTTTCTCTCTTTTCCAGCCTTGTGTTGGCCACAGAAGTAGGCTGAGTTTCTTGTTCATCTTGTGTTCTTTATCGCTCTCCTGTGGTCTTTCTCTTTGGTTTTGGGACCATTTCAGCTTGAAGCCACCTGAGCCAGACCCAGCTCACAGCATTCCACCCTTCATGCCACCCCCTGCACCTCCTAATCTAATATCTTCAAGAGTAGGACTATCCTCTGCCTCTCATTCTTGACCTTTAAAAAGAAAAACCAGTTCTCCCTCACATTCTCCTCAGTGCTCACTTCTCATCCTCATTCTTCTCTTGCTCACTTTCTCTTACATTGAAATTCTACTCTTATTTATCTCTTTATTTATTTCACTATTGTAAACTAGTGATGGAACTAAATTGTCTTTATTTTGCCTTAGGACAGGGGAGTACATTATGTGATTGGTGTCTAAATGAGGGATCATGTATCTTAATTAAAAACTCTACCCAGGATTTGGTTACATTTTGATGAAGTATTATCATAGTGGCATAGAATCTACAGCTAGTGTGTAACAGCTCCAGACTTGAGGAAGGGTGTCTCTGTTTTAAGTGTCCTTGATCATGAGGCTCAAATGGCAAAAATCTGGTAAGAAAGTCCAGGACAGACTCCCTGACTGCTCTCAGATCTCTGTGTGGAAGGTTAGGGTGCTTCCTGCCATCTTCTTCTGGTAGTCCTTGTCAAATTCTTCATTTTGGGCCACAGTAAAATAGTTCTTCCAGTCTCCAGGCATCCCTGAAACAAGGCAAAATCTCAATGATTGCTGTAGGAGTACAGGGAGAGGTAAGCATGCACCCTTAGGACCCCACCAAGAATGGGGAGAAACAGGCAACTTGCCTCTCAAAGGTTGTACAGTGGTGCTGCTGGAAAAAATAAATAATGGAGTATGAAAAATTACTGGAAAATCTAAGCAGACCATGGGGACCACAGAGTTCCATTTGACATCTTAGACTACAAAGCTTATCTACCTTTCCTCATAAAAGGGGAGATGGAGTGGTCCATAATGCTGGTGGGAAAAGTGGCATAGTTGGCCATTGGGTTTTGCTTCATTACATCAAAGGAGGTGTGATAGATGATTTTATTCAGAATTTCCTCTGATACGTCTTTTTCTAGGAACTTCAGTATCTTCTCAATTTCCCGCTTTGGGTCCTGTATGTGGAGCAGTCACACCAAACAAATCATGTTGGGTCTTCCCTTAGGGGTGATGTTCTATTTGGACAGTATTTGGAGAGAAATTAGTTAAAGGATCATTCGAACAGATTTAAAAAATATTTCTCAAGTGACTCCTAGTGCCAGGCACTGTACTGTCCCAGATACTGTAGCAACACAAAGATGAGGGCTGTCCCTGCCCTCAAGAGGCTTATCTTGAAGGAAAGGAATTAAACATAAACACAAACAATCACAAGGCTGGCTGAGAAAGTACATGCTGCCTGCGTACAGACAGAGTGCCAGGAGATTTGATGGGAAGGAGCAATGATATCTCCTGGGGGAGAACAGGGAAGGTTGTGTGAAGGAGGAACAATGTTGGTGGTGAAGCATAGTATAACTAACTCTAGTATTTGGACTACAACAGATGGCAAAAAGAACCTATGAACTTAACAGAAGGTCACTAAGAGAAGGAATAAAAGGAATCTGAAGTTGACCCAGAAGTATAAATCCTTATTTCTTGGATCTTTTTGATCAAAGAGATACAGAAAGAAAGCTATAGCTTTTGATTAAATTTCTGAGGACATCTTAGATGCCAGTTTTGTAATTCTAGGATGCTGATGCACTGGGTCATGAGAGTGAATTTGTGCAGCCACTCATACACCATGGTTTGAAATTCAGAAATCAGTCCACTGTCCCAATATATGGGACTAATCCTACCAGTGTTTATATGGATTAAACTTTGCTTTATGATGTGAGGTTGAGGTGTGCAAGAGGGAGAAGGAAGCTAAATTTCTTGAACACAACTATGTACACTTTACAAATATGATAGTGTAAATCTTTACAATGATCTCATGAGATAGACATGATACCATTTTGCAGATAAAGATATCTGGCTTATAAGTGTCAGGATCCAACAGAGTGATTCAACTATAAAGCATGTGCTATTTCCTGAGGAAGAAGAATATTTTGAAAACTGAATTACAGCAAAGCAGATTTAGAATACCGAGAAAGTAGTTAGAGCTTTTGAGGATAAAACTGAGTTGCAAACAGTGTCATGGACTTGCACTGAAGGCTCTTCTGCAGGAAAGCCCATGCACTAGGATTCTAAATAGGGATCGATGTATCCTAGGATGTGGGAGGATCTGATGGAGATGGCACAGCCCTCACATCCTTCATGTCCTCGTAGAAGAGATAAAGAATGCGGTGCTGGTCTTTTGCATCCCACCATCCCTTTACGTGGTCATACCAGGAACCCCACAGCACTGAGGGGAGGGAGAGAGATGAGATGTCAATGCCAGCATGAAACTTGTAAAACAAACATGAATATTTCAAATAAAAGGGGACATTTAATAAATACAACCAGAAGACAAAGACCTTGGACAGCATTCTTATTTGCAGAAGACAGGGATATTTTTTTAAAGTAGGGTGATGATAAAAAGTATTCTGGATCCCTTGTTTTATATTTCCAACCTTGAACTTATTACTCCATGAAAGATTGCCTTGTGGCCAGGGATTCAACACCTTTATTTTCCTTGCATCGTCACATAGTGCATTGTCAATATCATGCAATAAATATTGTTCCTGAACAAGCTGATTTTAAAAAGACTTTTACTGTGAAAAATTTGTAAGTACTGGATATTTGGGCACCTTCACTCTCTTCAATGGTAAATAGAAGGAAGAGAGGCTCGCTGGGTATTTTCTGTTGTCTCTGCCAACTCCGCTTTCCATCCTCTTGTGCTCTGCTTTGTGCCCTGCAAAGCGACCTGCATGGACTGTGTCAATGACCTCCTTTGCCCTCAGGATTATAGTTAGACTGTGTCAGCAAGAGGCATAGGAAGGCATTTAGAGGCAGAAGGAGAGAAGGACATTGTGTTTATTTCCCTGATGTCCTTCCTGTTGGCTCACTGCTTCCCCCACCAAAGGCTTTAGCTCCAGTCAAGGGGTCCTCTTTTGTCTCTGGAGAGATATGACTCCCTGCTGGTACTCTCCCCAGAATACTGTACTAGCCCTTGTCAGTTTCCTTAAACTCTGCTCGTAGCCTTGTAAATAGTCTCTTTGTTAAAGTCTTCCCAGATGACCCAGTTTGAGTGTGCCATCTACTTCCTCACAAGACCTTGATGGATACGGCCGTTCAATGAAAATTATCTTCCTTTCTGCTGTCAGCAGGTGAATGAATAAGGAAATATGAACTCACAGTTTTCTTCCACTCACCTTTTCCAGCTTTGAATGTCTCAACATATTCCTCCCATGTACCAGGGTCAGGCAACATTTTATTCATTCTTGAGAAATGATAGTAGGAGACCAGACAGTCCTTGGCATTTCTAGCCACATAGATAATCTGGAATCAGCCAGCAAGAGGAATGAGAGGCAGACAGAAAACAAGACAGAGAAATATCATTATTCAGTGCAGAGGACCATAATCTTAGAAAGCCTCTTTGTAGAACCTTGGACTCTCCTATTTGAATGATTGAATGTTCATCCATTTTCTATGATCAAAGGTGACTATCTCTTCCAGTTTGTCTAGGTGCAGTTCCAATTTATAGCTGTGGTCTTAGCATGATCATTAAGAGCACCCCTTTTCTCTGATAGAAGTGTCCTGTTTGCATGGTGCATACTACATTCACCCTAACTGTGATATTTCTGGAGGTTAAGGAGGCTACCCATGTCTTCATCCATTCAGGGTTCTATAACAAAATACCACATGCTGGGTGGCTCATAAACAACAAAAACTTATTTCTCACAGTTCTACAGGCTGGAGAATCCAAGATAAAGGTGCTGGCAGATTTGGTATATAGTGATCATCTGCTGCCTCAAGACAGCCATGTGTTATAATCATGAATCCCATTCATGAGGGTTCCCTACTCATGGCCTACCTTTCATAATCATGAATCCCATTCATGAGGGTTCCCTACTCATGGCCTAATCTCCTTTCATAATCATGAATCCCATTCATGAGGGTTCCCTACTCATGGCCTAATCTCCTTTCAAAGGTCCCACCTCCTAATATTATCACTGTTGGGGTTAAGATTTCACATATGAATTTTGAAGGGACAAATGCAGACGATAGCATTTGGTATATTTTTCAGTGCGTGGAGGTTCCCCTTGGCTTTCACTAAGCAAGGAATCTAAACTAGGTTCTAGACTGGGAGGAGCTAAAGCAACTAGCCATCTGGTTTAATTTCCATGATATGAATCCCAGCCTTACCGATAAATTATCACTCCTACATTCATTTGCTGATGAGGATGAAGGACCCTTGAGGCAGTGCTAAGTCCATCTTTGGAGCTGTGTGTGATGGTCTTCTTATAGGGCAGGCATGGTCTGGTGAGAAGGAGCTGACTTCTTGGCTTCTTGTCCTGGTGACCCCTCCTCCCCTCATTACTCTGGCTCCCATCCCATCCTACCCTGCTGTATGCAATCTTAGCAGGGCTGGGGAGGAACCATTCTCAGTGGTTTCTCAAGAATTTTTGTCCTGTGTCTCACTACGGAACTTCTGTGTCCAACACAACCAATCATCCAGCCCTATTTTACTCTAAGTGAATTGCCCTAGGTTCTTGCTTTCCATCTTTGCTCACTCAGATGAACACAATCCTGGCATGACTCTGTTTTTCTGCCCCCTTTCTTGCTGCTGGCTTCCTATCCAGCATTTATGAAAGCATTTATGGTGTCAAAAAGTATGATGCAAATGCAAAGTCTTATTATTATGTACGTATATTTTGTGTAATATTCCTTAATGCTTAAGTTGCTTATTGCCTTCTAGGCCTAAATGGAAATAGGAAGTCCTAGGCTAAACAGGGAATGTATTCAGATGTACATTAGGTGTGGGGTCCAATGTCAAATAAAATTTCTGAGAACTTATTGAATCATCTGTATTAATTTCCAATTGCTGCTGTAACAAATTACCACAAATGACTTAAAACAATGTAGATTTATTCTCTCACTATTCTAAAGGCCTGATTTCACTGGGCTAAAGTCAAGGTGTCAGCAAAGCTGTTTCCTTTAATGGCTCTGGGGAGAATTCATTTTCTTGTTTTTAGAATCTAGAGGCCACCTGTAACTCCTTGGCTCTTGACCCCTTCCTTGAATCACTACAAATTCTTGCTTCAGTTGTCACAGCTCCTATTTCCTCCTTTGATATGCTTGTTTCCATCTTTTAAATACCCTTGTGCTGATATTTAAGACCAAGACAATCCAAGATAATCTCTCCATCTCGAGATCCTTAACTTAGTCACATCTGTGTAGTCCATTTTGCAATATACAATAATATTCCCAGGTGCTGGTGATTAGATGTAGGTATCTTGGAGTGACTATTATTCAGCCTACCATGCCACCATAAAATGAAAAACTTGGAGTAAGCTCCCTACAGTCTTTTCCTACTCAAATAATTCACACCAAGTCCAAGTGGATAAATGGAAGTGCTGCCACTGAGATGTTTACATTATTTAGAAGACATGATTTTACAAAAAGATGTTAGTATGATGACTAACCAAGTGTTAGTGTGTCTTCTGACAATGAGTCTACAAGATTTGGAAGTAATATTGGTTCTTGAGGAATAAAATTAACATACAATTAGTGAAGGTATTTATCTGTGGGAATAAACCAAGAAGTTTTCACAAATCCAGGTGATCTGGGTATGATCTCAGGGAAGCAAATCAGCAAATCAGGGAAGCAAAGCAAGCGGATACCTGGAAAACTATTCAATCATATTGTACCTTATTTGGAGATAGAAGATGGACAAAATAAAGAGGTAGTGAGTCATGGAAGCTCAGAAAAAAGAGGATGTCAAAAGCAATCACTCGCATCGTGTATCTGAGCACTGCACCAAGGACAGATAGTCTTGGTTAGACTTGACTGTTATGGTTTCCTTCAGTCTAGAAGGTTGAAAGACTCTGCAGCTGTCATAGCTGAAAAACACTTTTTAACATCAACAGACTCTCTCAGCAATCTTCAGATAACTGTTTACAAAGAAGCTTGTCCACAAGCAGATGATATGTTGGTCTAGCTGATACAAGCATTTGGTTCTGCTGAATGGCTATACTTTTCATTGCAAATGAATAGGTCGATATTTTGTTTATATTACACATTTAATTAATTTAAGACTAACTTATAAAGCAAAAATCAAAAGGAAACCCTGCTACATTCAATGTACACTGCATTTATAGGATCTGAATTAGAAAGTGTCAAAATAAAAACATATTTTTTGAAAATGAAGGAAATAAAGGTCTAACAGTTCCTAGGATCTTGCTTCATGAGATATGCTTTCTGAGAGTCTGTTGATTTCTCAGTTGGTATTAAGGGTGGACCAAACCAATATAAGACAAAATCATATTTCTCATCCTGAAAAGAAGAGAAGCAGATTTTGGATACCAAGGTGTACATAATCTCATCAGGGCAGCCAGATGGTGGCCATGAACACGGGCTGTTCAGATCTCTGAATGTGGAAAGTAAGTGATGGATGGCCTCAGCTGCTGTACTCTGAACCCACTATCATGCTCTTTATAAGACCACATTTCCAAACGGCTGCTCTTGGCTAGTGAGTAACCACAGCAGGCATGCTAAGGCAGGCCCAGTCTATGAGATATGGGATTCTCTGATGGTTGACTTTGGCTAGAGTACTCCCCATCAGCTTGGATGAATCTTGCTCATGGCTGCATTGTAGTGTGAGTTTTCAACTCTCCTTCCTTGCCTCTCCTTCATAGGGGTCAGACTTGCATCATGGTCTTATTGCTCTCCATCCTTATTTGTCTTACTCCTCTTTTTACAGGTTTTCCTCCAAATAATTCTCTTTCAGGTCTGACTCTGCCAGCTCCTTAGAGGACACAATCTAAGAGATCACTGTTCCTCAGGAAATACCTGCTTTGTTTCATTGATCACCTTCTTTGAATGTGGCTTAGATGGCAGACAGTCAGAATAATTTTGTCTGAAAATTTCCCAATATGTACCCAAAAATAATATTTTAAAGGAAGGTGAATCCAGAATGGAGTGTGTGGGAATGTGGAGTAATGCCACCATCTGCCCTATGGCTCCACTGGCTATCTTTCTTTTAGTGTCTTTGAAAGTTTCTACTTAGAGATATTATTTGGCCATGCCATTCAAACTCGGTTTGAAGACTTGGCTCTTCTTACCTTTGAATTTTCTTTCCAGAAGGAAGGTGGTAGCATCTGAACAGGCAGATGAGTCTTCAGAGTTCTAGGAGAAGGCATTTTGTTTGCCAGATCCAGACCTGGGAAATAAGGCCACACAGTTCAGCCAAACATTTCTCATCAGCTGCATAGATTCGATATTAGTACTATGCCAATCATTTGAAATCAGATTGACCTAATAGTCAGCTCTCTGTCTAAAATAATAATTTTTATTTTCCATTTCTGATGACAACTTTACTGTTCATTCTGGTAGAGGAAAGCACTGATGAAATATTGAAAACTATGGAGGCACATTACTTCCCTTAGTTGTTGGGCATTGGTGTGTGCTTGTGTGGGCAGATAAAGATGTTTGAGGTTGGTGAGAACAGCTCTATAATAGCCCCAGTAGCTCTAAAGCATGCAAGATTTTCTTTCAACTTTTACTTTCAAGGTCAAGAACCACAACAGCCATCAGACATGTGCAAGCATTGTGCTGGGAAATATTTTTAGTTGAAAAACTGCCTTATAGTGATCAAGTCATTTTTCCAAGTTAGTAAATGTGAAAGCCAGGATTAGAAATCAGTGAGTCTATGAGTGTGGAGAGTCAAGGAAGAGAAGTTTTGTGAAAAACAGTAGAGAGGCAAGAAAGATTTAGATAAAGCACAGAGGAAGTATTCCTGGAAATAGAAAGTCCAACGCTAACTGCTAAAATGCTGAATATAGGCTGGATGTAGCCATGTGCAGCACCAACTTCAGGGGAGAGGTTTGCAAGTAAAGCATAAGTGTCAGTAATGGAGAAGATAGCTTCTGACGGAGAATAAGATATGTAAGGAAAGGGAAGTTCTCCTTGGAGGCACAGCAGTTAAGGGATAGAAGGAAGCAAGAGGGAGAAAATTAAAGTAAAAATTTTGCATAAAAGAGAGAAAGAAAAAGCATGCCAATTTCTTCTCCTCCCCACTAACCAGTACTAAATACTTATAAACAAAACTGCTCAGAAGAAGGCAGAACTGACAGAAGAGGATGTTTTCAAACTAGAAACTATGTTCATGAAGTATATAAAAATAGGAAAAAAGCACAGATTTCATTGACACAAAGCTACTATAAAGATCAAAGAGTCAAATTAAAAAAAGCTGAAAATGAAAATGCAACATTTTAAACTAAATTAAATATCTTGAAACAAACATTTGAGAATATGAAAATAAAATCTGAAATCAGAACTACAAAAAGTAAGGACAGACATAGACGAAAAAGGAAAGTGAAAAAGATTTGATTGAACTCAACAAAGAAGTAGAAGAAAAGGCAAAATAGCATTAAAAATTAAATTATAAAGTAGATAATGGGGGATAGATTTAAATGAAAATATAAATGCTATTGAAGAAAAGCACTAAAACAATTAAGACAATGACACAAGAAAAAGAAAGAAGTAAAAAGTTTCAGAGAGCAAGTGGCTGACATTGAAGACAGGTGAAGAAGGTCTAACATTAGTAGAAATTGGAGTCCCTGAGAAGAAAATGAAAACAGTGGAATAAAACTAGTATTTAAACCTGTAATCTGAAACAGTTTTCTAGAGAAAAAGACTGGAATTTATATGTTAACCATGGGGTATTGGGAAAGTTGATTCATAATGATCAACTCTGAAATATATGGTAAAATTATTATATTTTATGATTTAAAAAATTCATGCCTTATGCAAAAGATGAAATGATCCTGAAGGTGAATAGAACCAAACTGGCATCAGACTCCTGAAAACATCATGAAAAGCAAAGAAACTGCTGATCAACATTTTAAAGAAATTAAGGACAGAAAATGTGAAAGAAAGATGTTATCCCCAGGCAGGCTGTGCTTCAAGTATCAAGGATAGACCAAAAAAAGGTTTAAATGTGCAAGGACTAGGGAATACAATACACATGTGCCTTTCCTGATCAATTAGCTAGAATAGGTTCCATTCAATCAATAAATGACTTGGAAATCTTTGCAAAAAGGATCGATGGTGAATATTTCACATTATATAATATTACAACTAAATTAATGAGGATAGATCAAGAGTAGAAGAATAATGTGTAAACCTTATAGGTTCCCACAAAGTAGTAATAATACAACTTAATATTTGAAATATGATTATTTGCTGTTGTATAATTAATAGGGGGAGTCACAGTATTCCTTTGAAACCAGCAGATCAGATAGTAAAAAGTTAAGTAAGAGAAAGGAGGAATTAAGGTTTTGTAAAGGGTAATAATACACAAGTAACCACTACAAAAAAATATACAAACTTTTCTAAATACAAACACACCATCGAAACAAACAATCCCCCACTTTTTTAAAACAAAAAGGAAAATAAAAAGGATATACTAAATAGGGAAAGAAACACAGTAAATATTACTTTTTACAACAGTAATTTGAACAAATGATGATATGACATAATTGTGACCAAACATGTCAGTCATATCAGTAAATGTGAGTGGTTTAAATAACCTATTAATATTTTTCAAATTGGCTCATAAAACCTAACTATATGCATTGTACAAGTGAATACCCGGAAACATAATAATTAATATAAGGTAAAAATAAAAGAATGGATAAAGATATAAAACACAATGAAAACTATAAGAAAGCAAGGACTGTGGAGAGCAAGATGATGAATAGAAGGCTCCACTGATCATGCCACCTCTCTGGCCCCTCTGCCGTGCAAGGAATGCCACTTTAATAACTATCTATACCAAAGAAGCACCTTCATAAGAACCAAAAATCAGATGAGCACTCACAGTACTTGGTTTTAACTTTGTATCCCTGAAAGAGGCACTGAAAATGTTAAAAACAAAACAAAACAAAATATGACTCTTGAATTGCCAACAACACCCCTCCTTCGCCCCCATGAAGTGGCAGTGTGGTGCTGAGAGCGTTTCTGTGCATTGGGGTAGGGAGAGCACAGTAATTGTGAGGCATTGAACTCAGTGCTGTCTTACAGCAGAAAGCAAAACTGGACCAAACTCAGCCGGCACATGCCCATGGAGGGAGCATTTAAACCAGCCCTAATCAGATGGGAATCACTGGTTCCAGTGGTTGGAATTTGAGTTCCTGCAAGCCTTGCCACTGAGGTCCAAAGTGCTTTGGGGCTGTAAATAAACCCAAAAGGCAGTATAGGCCACAAGGACTGCCACTCCTAGGAGAGTCCTAGTGCTGCAATGGGCTCAGAGACAATGGGCTGGTCAGGGTATATGACCTACTGAGATACCAGCCCGTGTGGCTAAGGGAGTGCTGGCATCATCCCTCCCCTATTTCCAGGCCGCACAGCTCATAGGACCAAACGAGATCTGTTACTTCCATTTGAGGAGAGAAGTGGGAAGAGTGGGGTGGAGTTTGTCTTGCATCTTGGATACCAGCTCAGTCACAGCAGGATAGGGCACAGGTGAAAGTTTTGAAGCCTCCCTTCCAGGACCTAGCTCCCAGACATTTCTAGACACACTTTGGGCCAGAAGGGAATCCGCTCTCTTAAAGGGAAGGATCTTTAAAAATGAGTCTTGGCCAGGCATGGTGGCTCATGCCTGTAATCCTAGCACTTTGGGAGACTGAGGCAAGTGGATCACGAGGTCAGGAGTTCGAGACTAGCCTGGCCAATATGGTGAAACCCCATCTCTACTAAAAATACAAAAATTAGCCAGGCGTGGTGGCATGCGCATGTAATCTCAGCTACTTGGGAGGCTGAGGCAGGAGGATCGCTTGAACCTGGGAGGCGGGGGTTGCAGTGAGCCAAGATCACAGCATTGCACTCCAGACTGGTCGACAAAGTGAGACTCTGTCTCAAGAAAAAAAAAAAAAAAAAAGAATGAGTCCCGGCAGCATTCATCACCTGCTAACTGAAAAGTCCTTGGGCCCTGAATAACCAGCAGCAACATTCAGGTACTATGTTGAGGGCCTTGAATGAGACCTTGAGACATGCTGGCTTCAGGTACCAGCTTGGCCACAGTGGGATACAGCACCAAGTAGGCTGTTGGAGACTCTAATTCCAGAACTTGGCTCTTGGATGACATTTCTGGACCTTCCCTGGGGCAGAGGGGAGACCACTTCCCTGATGGGTGTGTCCCAGGCCAGGCAACATTCACCACAAGCTGACTGAAGAGCCCTTGGGCCTTCAGGGAACATCAGTGGTAGTCTGGCAGTATTCCCTATGGGCCTGTGGTGGCGGTGGCCATGGGATGAGGCTCCTCTGCCTTTGGAAAGGGGAAGGAAGGGTGGGCAGGACTACATCTTGTGGTTTGAATGCCGGTTTAGTCACAGTACAATAGAACACCAGGTAGACTTCTAAGGTATTTGACAGTAGTCTCTGGCTCCCAGATGCCACCTCTGGAGCATGTGGGAACTCATGATGAAAACCCTTATAAAACGGTATAGAAGAAACATACCTCAACATAATACAAGCCATATATGACAGACCCACAGCTAGTATCATACTGAATGGGGAAAAACTGAAAGCCTTTGCTCTAAAATCTGGAACATGACAAGGATGCCCACTGTCACCACAGTTATTCAATACAGTACTAGAAGTCTTAGCTAGAACAATCAGAGAAGAGAAGGAAATAAAAGACATCCAAATTGGAAAGGAAGAAGTTAAATTATCCTTGTTTGCAGATGATGTAATCTTATATTTGGAAAATCCTAAAGACTCCACAGAAGAACTATCAGAGTTGATAAAAAAATTTGGTAACACAGCAGGATACAAAATCAACATACAAAAATAAGTAGCATTTCTGACAACAGTGAATGATCTGAAAAAGAAATTTTAGAAGTACTCCTGATTATAATAACTACAAATAAAATTAAATACCTAGGAATTAACTTTATCAAAGAACTGAAAGATCTTTATAATGAAAACTATAAAACACTGATGAAAGAAGTTGAAGAAGAAACCAAAAAATGGAAAGATATTCCGTGTCCCTGAATTGGAAGAATCAATATTGTTAAAATGATCATACTACCCAAAGCAAGCTATATATACAATGTAATCTCTATCAAAATACTGATGACATTTTTTCACAGAAATAGAATAAACAATCCTAAAAATTTACATGGAACCACAGAAGACCCAGAATAGCCAAGGCTATCCTAAGCAAAAAGAACAAAACTGGAGGAATCACATTACCTGACTTCAAAAAACGAAAGCACCATGGTACTAGCATAAAAACAGACACACAGATCAATGGAATGGAATAGAGAACCCAGAAACAAATCCACACTCTTACAGTGAACCATTTTTGACAAAGGTGCCAAGAATATACACTGGGGAAAAGACAGTCTCTTCAAAAAATGGTGCTTGGGAAAACTGGGTATCAATAAGCAGAAAAATGAAACTAGACTTCTATCTCTCACTGTATACAAAAATCAAATCAAAATGAATTAAAGACTTAAACCTAAGACCTCAAACTATGAAACTACTACAAGAAAACATTGGGAAAACTCTTCAGGACATTGGTCTGGGCAAAAGTATCTTGAGTAATACCCCACAAGCACAGGCAACAAAAGCAAAAATGGACGAATGGGATCACATCAAGTTAAAAAGGTCCTGCCCAGCAAAAAATACAATTGACAAAGTGAAGAGAAAATCCACAGAATGGGAGAAAATATTTGCAAACTACCCATTTGACAAGGGATTAATAACCAGAATATATAAGGAGCTTAAACAACTGTATGGGAAAAAATCCAATAATCCAATCAAAAATGAGTAAAAGATTTGAATAGACATTTCTGAAAAGAAAACAAACAAATCACAAACAGGCATATGAAAAGGTGCACAACATCATTGATCTTCAGAGAAATCCAAATCAAAACTACAATGAAATATCATCTCATCCTAGCAAAAATGGCTTATATCCAAAAGACAGGCAATAAACAATGCTGGTGAGGATGCAGAGAAAAGGGAAGTTTTCTACACTGTTGTTGGCAATGTAAATTAGTGCAACCACTATAAAGAACACTTTGGAGATTCCTCAAAAAGCTAAATATAGAGCTGCCATAGGATCCAGCAATCCCACTGCTGGGTATGTACCCAAAAGAAAGGAAATCAGTATATCAAAGAGATATCTGCAATCTCATGTTTGTTGTAGCACTGTTCACAATAGCCAAGATTTGGATGCAAGCTAAGTCTCCATCACATGAATGGATAGACACACTTCAGGCCAGAAAGGAATTTGCTGTCTTAAAGGGAGTATTATCCAGCCATAAAAAAAGATCCTGTCATTTGCAACAACATGGATGGAACTGGAGATCATTGTATTAAGCGAAATAAGCCAGGCACAAAAATACAAACATTGCATATTCTCACTAAAAATCTAAATTGAACTCATGGAGATGGTTACCAGAAGCTGGGAATGGTAGTGTGGGTGTTTGTGGGGGATGCGGGGATGGTTAATGGGTACAAAAATTAGTTAGAAAGAATTAATAAGACCTACTATTTGTTAGCACAACAGAGTGACTATAGTCAATAACAATTTAATTGTAAATTTTAAAATAACTAAAAGAGTATAGTGGATTGTTTGTAACACAAAGCATAAATGCCTGAGGAGATGGATACCCCATTCTCCATGATGTAATTATTATGCACTGTATGCCTGTATTAAGACATCTCATGTATCCTGTAAAAATATACATTGATTATGAACCTACAAATGTTAAAAATTAAAAAAGGAAAGCAAGGATTGTGATGCTATAAGATAAATTAAGATTCAACCCCAAATATGTATGACACAAAGAAGAAACTTCATAATGTGAAAGATTCCATTATACTAATAAAATATAGTAACCATGGATATCTATGTACCACATAATCAAGTAACCACTTATGCCAAACAGAAACCACAGCAGATGCAAACAGAACACATTAATAATAGGATATTTTAACTTTCAGTGCAAAATAAGTCAACTGGAAAAAACAGAAGAATACAAAGTGTTTAAACAATGTAATATATTAAATCTTTTGAGTAATAGAGAATATACTTTCTTCTCAAGCAAACAGAAAATTCACAAAATAATTATATATTAAGGCACAAGTAAAACATCAGTAGATTTGATAGCATTGGCATTTTACAAACAATGGTCTCTTATCACAATGCAATAAAACTAGAAATCAAACACAAAGACAAAAACCAAAGAAGCATTTGGGTTGGTTCCAAGTCTTTGCTATTGTGAATAATGCCGCAATAAACATACGTGTGCAAGTGTCTTTATAGCAGCATGATTTATAGTCCTTTGGGTATATACCCAGTAATGGGATGGCTGGGTCGAATGGAATTTCTAGTTCTAGATCCCTGAGGAATCGCCACACTGACTTCCACAAGGGTTGAACTAGTTTACAGTCCCACCAACAGTGTAAAAGTGTTCCTATTTCTCCACATCCTCTCCAGCACCTGTTGTTTCCTGACTTTTTAATGATTGCCATTCTAACTGGTGTGAGATGGTGTCTCATTGTGGTTTTGATTTGCATTTCTCTGATGGCCAGTGATGGTGAGCATTTTTTCATGTGTTTTTTGGCTGCATAAATGTCTTCTTTTGAGAAGTGTCTGTTCATGTCCTTCGCCCACTTTTTGATGGGGTTGTTTGTTTTTTTCTTGTAAATTTTTTGGAGTTCATTGTAGATTCTGGATATTAGCCCTTTGTCAGATGAGTAGGTTGCAAAAATTTTCTCCCATTTTGTAGGTTGCCTGTTCACTCTGATGGTAGTTTCTTTTGCTGTGCAGAAGCTCTTGAGTTTAATTAGATCCCATTTGTCAATTTTGGCTTTTGTTGCCATTGCTTTTGGTGTTTTAGACATGAAGTCCTTGCCCATGCCTATGTCCTGAATGGTAATGCCTAGGTTTTCTTCTAGGGTTTTTATGGTTTTAGGTCTAACATTTAAGTCTTTAATCCATCTTGAATTAATTTTTGTATAAGGTGTAAGGAAGGGATCCAGTTTCAGCTTTCTACATATGGCTAGCCAGTTTTCCCAGCACCATTTATTAAATAGGGAATCCTTTCCCCATTTCTTGTTTTTGTCAGGTTTGTCAAAGATCAGATACTTGTAGATATGTGGCATTATTTCTGACGGCTCTGTTCTGTTCCATTGATCTATATCTCTGTTTTGGTACCAGTACCATGCTGTTTTGGTTACTGTAGCCTTGTAGTATAGTTTGAAGTCAGGTAGTGTGATGCCTCCAGCTTTGTTCTTTTGGCTTAGGATTGACTTGGCGATGCGGGCTCTTTTTTGGTTCCATATGAACTTTAGAGTAGTTTTTTCCAATTCTGTGAAGAAAGTCATTGGTAGCTTGATGGGGATGGCATTGAATCTTGGAACCAACCCAAATGTCCAACAATGATAGACTGGATTAAGAAAATGTGGCACATATACACCATGGAATACTATGCAGCCATAAAAAATGATGAGTTCACGTCCTTTGTAGGGACATGGATGAAATTGGAAATCATCATTCTCAGTAAACTATCGCAAGAACAAAAAACCAAACACCGCATATTCTCACTCATAGGTGGGAATTGAACAATGAGAACACATGGACACAGGAAGGGGAACATCACACTCTGGGGACTGTTGTGGGGTGGGGGGAGGGGGGAGGGATAGCGTTGGGAGATATACCTAAT
Organism: Pongo abelii; assembly: GCF_028885655.2. Classification (NCBI taxonomy): domain Eukaryota; kingdom Metazoa; phylum Chordata; class Mammalia; order Primates; family Hominidae; genus Pongo; species Pongo abelii. Next base: position 38,649,694 of record NC_071997.2, on the reverse strand, counting down.
GCTAGATGACGAGTTGGTGGGTGCAGCGCACCAGCATGGCACATGTATACATATGTAACTTACCTGCACATTGCGCACATGTACCATAAAACCTAAAGTATGATAATAATAATAATAATAATAATAAAAGAAAAAAAAATAAAAAAAAATAAAGTAATTATAGTTCATCTTAAAAAAAAAAAAAACAAAAAAAAAACAAAAAAAAAACAAAAAAAAAACCAAAGAAGCACTTTCATCTGGAAATTAAAAACTTCTGCTAAACACCACTGGTATAAAATTACAAAAATTCTGAAAAATGTAGTGAAATTAAATGTAACAAAACACTACATATTAAAAACGAGTACATTTAACATGATGATCAGACAAAAATTGATAGCCCTAAACAAAGAATGAATTTAAATACATGAATTGAATTCCCAAGTCAAAAAACATTTGACTAAATGCAACAGTGGTTTATTATTAAAAACTCTGAGAAAACAAGGAATAAAAAGAAACTTCTTCACTCTGATAAATGATATCTAAAAAATCTGCATCTAATATTATACTTAAGGGTGAAAGAACAAATCCTTTTCCACTAAGATCAGGGACAAGGCAAGAATGTTTGCTCTAATTATTTCTATTCAATACGGCACTGGAGACTCCAGATGATAGTGAAATATGGGAAGAAAAAAGAAATAATAGACATTAAGACTAGAAAGCAAGAAGTAAAATTGTCTTCATTCAAAGAAGACATCATTGTCTGTGTAGAAAATCCACTATCCAATCGAAAAGTACAAAAAATCTAGAATTAATAAGTCAAGTTGCAAGATACAAGGGCCAACAAAAAATCAACATATTTCAACATATCAGCAACATATAAATAAAAATTAAAATACAACAATATTAAAATATATTTTAATAAAATAATAAAAATCCTTATGATTAAATTTGACTAAAGATGTGACAGGCATAATGAAAGCTGTAAATCATTACTGAGTGATATTTAAAACATTCTAAATAATTGGAGACATAAAGCACTTTCATAGGCCAGAAAAGCCAATTTTGTTAGGGTATTAATTCTTTCCAAATAGATGTATAGATTTAATGCAATCCCAGCCAAAATATGAGGAGGTTTTTGTTTCTTTGTTTGCCTGTTGATTTTGGTAGGAACTGACAACTTGATTATAGAATTTATATGAAAATGCAAAGATCCTAGAATAGCTAAAGCAAAAAAAAAAAAAAAAAAAAGGGAGAGAGAGAAAGAAATGGGGAGGTCTTATTTCTACTTAATTTCAAAACTTATAAAACTACAGGAATTATTATAAAACAGTGTAATATTGGCATAAAGACTGGTACATCAAGGAGAGAAGCAGAATAGAAAATCCAGAAATATACCCATACATAAACAGTTAATTAATTTTGGCAAAAGAGTCAAGACAATTCAATGGGAGGAAAGATTAAAAAATATTTTTCAATAAATGTTGCTGAAATAATTGTCCCAATCAATAATAGGGTTTCAATACATATTAGGTATTATTATTTTACAAATGAAGAAGAATTAAGCTTTGAGATGCTTAATGACTTGCTCAAGGTACCCAGATAAAAAAAATCCATACCAGCATTTGAAGCTGAACTGTGTGATTTTAACGTCTATGCCTTCCCACCAAAGGCTTGTCTCCTACTGTGAAAACTACTATTTATTACAATTGGCTTTATAAAAACGTGTCCTTTATTCCCAACTTGATTACAAAATCTTCAAGGGTGCCTTCTCTGTCTTGCATTTCTTAGTATATTTGGTGTAAAGTGTAATGATTTATGGCAGTACTTTTCTCCCCAGGTGTTTTGACATGAACCCCCTTCAAACTTCTTCCCAGTTCCTTATGGACATAGTTTCTAAAAGGCTAACTGCAGAAATGATTTTCCTCTTAGGTGAAAACTGACCCAGTACAGTGGTTCCAACGCCGTAGGTCTCACTCGGGCAAACTTACCTGAGTTGAGAGGTGGGGGCAGCGCCCACTCGATGAAAGGATGGCGGTCAAATGTGTTGGCCCTCTGGCACTTCTGCACATCCCCATCATTTTGGATCATGTCCACAATCTCCTGTGTCCAGGTTGTGCCTAGAAGCATTGGTTATTCTCATCTTCACCCACTCGTGGCATAATTTCATTCTATTTTCATGGTTACTCATGTATTTAGTTAATCTCCCAATTGCTGAATGTTGAGCAGGATCAGCTCACCCGCCCTCTCTTCCACATGACCCCCAAGGTGAGCGGGGCTTCCGCCTACCACCCAGAGTGGGTGGGGCCTCTTCTCTGAGCACCAGCCCCCATCTGTGCTCATTGATTATCATGGTCTGCTTACATATTAGCTTCCTTGCCACTAAGAGCTCTTTGGAGGTAGGGACTCATTCTTTTTTTTTTTTCCTTTATTCCTAGTACATACCATGGGGCTTTGTCCCTAATGAATGTAGCTTCGTGGTTGAATATTGAAGCAAACGAAAGTAGGGAGATACAAAGATGAATTAGCCATTATATCTGCTCTAACAAGCTTACAATATTTTGGGAGGAGATAAGTTGTGACAGAGACTGCTTCTTGCCATAGCTACTATGCATTCTTCCCTTCCCTTTCAAATTAATAGATTCTCAATTTTTAGCTTGGCATATAGTTGTTTGGCTCAAAGGTTATATTTTCTACTATTTCTTGCAGATAAATGTGGCCATGCCAGTAAATTCTGGGAACCTGTCATGAAAGGAAAGAATATGGCCTTATTCCTTCCTTCCTACCTCCTTGCTAGTATTTGGAATGTGCCTGTGGTGGTTGGAGCCCCAGCAGTCATACTGGACCATAAACTCAAAAGCCACACCTGAGGATGGTGGAGCAGAAAGCTAGAAGGGACCAGGATAGCTCATGACCAAGGCAGCCGCTGTTTCAGCCCCAGGCTACCAGCCTCCTGACTGCTCTTCCCTTTGTGTTATTTTGGGTTTTCTAACACTTGTAGTCAAATAGAATCTTCACTGATACAGAAGAGGACTGTAAATGGACGTGTGGGTAGGCAAAAAGGTGGACTGAAGCAGAGAGAGCTAATTGTCCACCAAATATCCATTCTCTTCTTACTACTTTTGATGTCTCTGTGGCTTGCAGCCAAACCTGATGCTAACTGAAACATGAGACCCATACACATAACCGAAAGAGAAACTGTTCCAGGAAGGGCTGTAATGATGTGTAAAGGGCTCCGGGAGTTCAGAGGAGGGCGGACTCACTGCAGAAGGCGTCAATAGGGCTCAGTGGAGGAAAGGGGATGGTAGCTCTGAAATGAAGGGCTGAAGTAGGAATTGAATGTCCATCTTCACAAAGAAGGCACAGCGTCCTAGGTGAGGAGCCTCAGGAGCTAAGAAAAAGGCATGCATATTCCACACTGGGAAGGAAGGAGGGCTCACAGGAAGTTGAGAGGCGCTGGGAGAGATGGGGGAGTAAGACTGGGGAAGCATTGAGGCCTTTGGATGGAGGGCCTTGGGGCCAACTGCATAATTTCCCATGCAAACCGAAACAAAATTTCTGCCCTTAGGTAATACAGGTTTACCTTCACATCTGGGCAAAGAAAAGTGTCCAATGCAAATCAAACAGAAAGGAGATTCTAGAGAAACTGAAACCTACTAATAGCAAGCCCCTACCTAAGTTTATTAAGAAAGCCCTGGCCAGCCAATGCTGAGTTAATAAGAAGGCAGTGAGGCTAAGGAGGGGAGGTTGGAGCCAAAGAGGACAGAAACACATTTCCATGAAATGTGGTGAAGGGACCCTTTTCTGAAATCTTTCTGGTTATGGATTTCTTCATGTTGAGTCAAGTGACCACTGAGAGACTTTCCCAAACTCATTAAAGTCCTTTACCTCACTTGGTCACACTGTCTGAAATTATATATTCAGATAACATGGGGATTACAATGCATCATCACAGTCTTGCTGGTGGTGATGTTCCCATTCCTCCACCCTGCACAAGCCTAGGATGCTCTTTGCCATTTCCGACTTTTGCTTTTCCCACAAACTCCTCTTCCTTTCATAAGATGCTGGTAAATGCCACCTTCCCTTTCTCACATCTTCCCCATCATACTCACATAAATTTTGGCCCCAACTCTGTCAGTACTTTTTAGAGTGGGGTGAAAGCATTCAGTTCCACATCTGTCTCCTCCACTGGAAGGAGCTTCTTAAGGGCAAGAACTGTGGTTAATTCTGGCTTAGCAGATGGGAGCAAGGACTGGCTTGTTGGCAAGTTTACTGTAAGAACTTCTATGCTCTTTGTAATTCCTTCAGTCCTTTGGGGATTTGGGATTCTGGCAATCTCTTTTACAGGGACCAAATGAAAGGAAGATCTTGGATTGTAGAGGATTGGAGATCATGAGCAAGTCTTGTTTTCATTTTTTCCAGGGCCAGCACTGGTGAAAACCTGCATTTTTAAATTGGGAGACTCACTCCAGGTGTCAGTGCTCTGCTAAATCTGCCTTTCCTGCCATTTCCTCATACCCACGTGCCTTTGCATAGGTTGCAATGAGGAGATCATCAGGTTTTGCTTGGAAATTCCAGATTTTGACCCAATTATCACTAATCATTTTGTCCATGAGGATTCCATTCACTTCTCTAGTTTCTGGGTGTAGAAATTTTTCCTCCAGCTGAAGCTCTTTCATCTTCTCCAAGGACATCTTACTGGGAGGACTGGACAGCTGCTTAAAACAAAGGTGTGCTGTGTCATTTCTAATACTTAGAACAGTCAGTCCTTTTTTAAAAAAGACTATTGTCTGAGAGAGTCAGAAGAGACACATAGTGGGAATTTATTACTGTGTTTCATGTTAATTTAAGTGAGAGATGTAAAAACTGTGGGAGCCTGAGAATTGCAAATAGCTTTGTTTCTGGGTAAAGAAAGATGGTAAAGAAATAAGTGCACCTCTGATGGGGATGAACGCTAGGGAGGACCACAAACCTGGGAGATTTTTTAGCTAAGAGCTGGTTTGTGTTGGCTCATCAGAGACGCCTGAGGCCTGAGCCACAAGCAGAGGCCCTGGCGTGGAGCCCAGGGACAGAGGGGCCACTCAGTTCACAGACTTTTGTCAAGTTTGAGCAAGGAAAGGAAGGCTCTCATGCAGTCAGTGCTTAGACTGGTTGGATGCAAACCAGTACTGAAGCAGGCTGGGGGTGGGCCCACTAGATTGCATCTGACCCAGCCTACCACAGAGCTGGGAGAAGGCACAGAACAGGCTTCATTAAGTCATGTTGGGTCTCTATAAGACAGTGATCTTCAGAAGGTTTCAGTCTGGTGGTCTGGGTTACATAGAAATTTCCCTGCATGTTTACAACTCTAGATCTCAAAGCCTGCCCAAATCTCTGTGGAAGAGCGATATGGCAGCTATGGAGGAACTTCACTTTTCTGGGGGAGGAACTCAAACTAGCTTGGGATGTCATCATTATTCCCATAGTAGTTCACTTTAGTTCACTATAGTGAATCTTAGTATATACTTATTAATGTTTCATGTAAAAATGATTTCCTTCTACCCAGAAGGTGCAAGTACAATTGATGCTTCAGGCTGGGCACAGTGGCTCACGCCTGTAATCCCAGCACTTTGGGAGGCCGAGGCGGGTGGATCACGAGGTCAGGAGTTCGAGACCAGCCTGGCCAATATGGTGAAACCCCGTCTCTACTAAATATACAAAAATTAGCCAGGCTTGGTGGTATGCACCTGTAGTCCCAGCTACTTGGGAGGCTGAGACAGGATAATTGCTTGAACACAGGAGGTGGAGGTTGCAGTGAGCCGAGATTGCACCACTATACTCCAGCCTGGGTGACAGAGTGAGACTCTGTCTCAAAAAAAAAAAAAAAAAATTGATGTTTCAGAAATATGTAATGTGCTTCCAGCACACATTTTCTGTGGTATTCATGATCTCATTTAAGAACAAAATTGATGGGTTTCCAGTACCTAGTAGGATAGCTTTAATAGGGCCATGGAGATGTAGATATTAACTTAAAGGAGCAATTGCAAAGGTGGAAAGTTTCTGCAGGCCGATGGAGTCAACCATGGCAGGTGTTAACACTGTACCTGGTAGTGCTACTGCTTCCTCCTAAACGGAAGACATGTTCTAATGAGTTCTTTTAGAAGTTGTTCTAAGTTTGGGTAGGATTTTGAGATATTAAAAAGATGGTATGATTTTTCAAGTGTGCAGAAATGTGATCTCTGAACTATTCCAAAGGAAGCCTCAAAGAAGAGAGAATCTGGTCCTTGATGGGCATCCCTTTTCATCTCCCATCACTCCCTTGCCCCCATGACCTGTGTCTTCTCATCGTTGAACTTACTTCGATCTCCTGAACAACCTTAGACCTTTCGTGACCCTGTTTTGTGTCCCTATACCCATGCTCCTAGGTAATCAATCTTCAACTCATTCTTTAAAACACTCTAAAATGTAACTCCACTAAGCTTTTTTTTTTTTTTTTTTTTTTTTTTTTTTTTGAGACAGAGTCTCTCCCTGTTGCCCAGGCTGGAGTGCAGTGGTGCAATCTAGGTTCACTGCAAGCTCCTCCTCCCGGGTTCACGCCATTCTCCTGCCTCAGCCTCCTAAGTAGCTGGGACTACAGGTGCCTGCCACCGCGCCCGGCTAATTTTTTGTATTTTTAGTAGAGACAGGGTTTCACCATGGTCTCGATCTCCTGATCTCGTGATCCGCCTGCCTCGGCCTCCCAAAGTGCTGGGATTACAGGCGTGAGCCACCGTGCCCGGCCCACTAAGGTTGACCATATGTCTTTTAATGCATGGTTAACATTTGGAAAAATCTCTGTTTCCACTTTAGACACTATGTTCTGGAAGAGAAAGGATTAAGTCATTCATTTAGCTCAGAAAAAAAAAAGTCAAATAGATGTTATCTGTTCCAGGGAGGTAGCACAGAATATGTAAACAGCTTATTCTATAAATTGGAAAGTATACACCTATTACTTTTTCATCACTTTTGTACCAAACCATATTTCCTTGTGGTATTTTATGAATGGAACTAGGCAGAGCCCGTGTGACCAGAAATATGACCCCTAGCACCCCTTCTTCAGCAGACTCCTGTAGCTCCTGTGACCTAGGCCAGATGCCACTAGTGCTATGTTGAGGGAATGTGGAGCTGCAGCTGAATCCTGTCGCTGGGGACTTTCAAGACATCCTTGTGTGTTCAGAGGGACGCACTTCACCTTGGCCTCTGAACAGGAAGGAGCCCTTTCACTAACTTCCTCTGCAATCACACAGCACTGGGAAGAATGAAGCAATAGGCACGATAATGTCTCCCAAAGGTGTCTATGTCCTGATGCCTGCAAACTGTGAATATGTCATCTTCCATGGCAAAAGGGACTTTGCACATGTGGTTGAGTGAAAAAACCTTGAGATGGGGAGACTATCCTGCATTATCTGGGTGAGCCCAATGTGATCAGAAGTGTTCTTATAAGAGGAAGGCAGGAGGTCATGTAATAGTGAAATAGCAAAAGAATTAATGTAACTAACTATTTTTGTTGAAGGGGCCTTTAACTCATTTTATATGTAGGCTGAGATAATTTTGGAGTAGTGAGATAATATATAAAAATAACAATCATGTAGTTTTAAAAACTAACTTTGGGATTAAAAAAAACTATGTTAACAACTATGTTTTTTGAAACATTTATAAAAGCATTGTGACCTGGCCAAAGAGAAAAAAGTTCTTAACCTCCTCAGACCCTCGCTGGCACTCAGATTGTCAGTCACCTGTTTATTGCCACCGTCTCTTCTTCCCCTTTCCCTTAACATAAAAAGAGCCTAAAATTTGTAGTGACTTGAGATGGTACTTTAGGATGCTAGTCTGCCATCTTCTTGGTTTGCTTGCTCTCTTAAAAAATCTGCTTTTCCTTCCACCAACTCTTGTCTCTCATGTTTCTCTTTCGAGTGGCAGGCGGCTGAATCTGGGTTTGGTTAAAACTATGGAGCCCAACATGTGGCTGTGTGCCTCAGGTGGTCTATCCTTCCTGGTTTCCAATGGATGGAGCAATTGCTGTAGCAGCACAGCAGGGCTGCTACCTGGCAGAGTTACACTACCAGGCAGAACAACAACCACTTGTTGAGTGCCATCTGCTTGTGGCTAGCTGATTTCATGGCTAGGATTCCAGGGATGTCCCAGCAACTGTTGAGAATACTTTTGTCTCGGGGATCCTTCCTTCTATCCCCGTTGTGGCATCAGCTACCTACAATGCTTCATTGGTGCAAGGAGAAGCAGTGTCTGGGGGAGTCAGTGGACTCCAGGACTGGGTAAGTTGCCAGTTTGTATAACTAGGAACTCCCTTCCCCTCCATTTGGGCTTTTCCTCTGAATAAGCCACTTTGTTTTTGTCTTTGATTGGTATACCCTGTTGGAAAGGGGAATAGTTGCTGGACTTTTACCCAATTTGAGAACTGGTTCGTTTTCATTTGTCTGCCAGTTATCTTTATGCACTCTTGCTTACATGTTTAAAAACATGAGAAAGTTCAAAGGCAAGCCAGGTTGTCTGAGACTCCAGCTGGTTACATATTATGGCCCATTTTATGCACATTTTGAACTGATAGACAAATTATAGCAAGAAAACTTCAGAGCTCAAATGGTTAATCTACAACTATAGAGTTAAACAGAGTCTTCTAAAACTCTGTATTTCTTTCTTTATTTTTTTTTCCTTCCTGCTTTGAATCTACTGCTATTAAACTCCTGGTGTTGAGATAAAACTCACTTTTTATAGTACCACCAATTCAAGGTTATTTGGAGATTTTGTTTTTCTTATACAGTTCAACCAGTTCTGTAGACAATAAACACTCATTTAAAACAAAATGTAGACAATAAACACTCATTTAAAACAAACATGGAAGGGTAGAAAAGTTTTTTTTTAATCAAATTGCCATAAAAACTACTTTAGCCAAAATTTTTGTTTACAGTCTTCACTGAATTGCCTATTGACAGATCCCAATTTTATAAAAAATAATTTGGATCTAGCTATCTTTTATAGGCCAGTGATTTTTGTGATGCTGTCTCATTGCAAGAGTTCCAAGGTAAAAGCTGTTAAATCTTTGTGTGTATGTATATATGTTTAAATATGTTTAAACATCAGCTCCTGTAATTTTTCCCTCTAATTCTAACTTGTGGCCTGATGCTAAAATGTTTTATCTTAAAGGTCTAAAAAACCAATATTTTCCTCCAGTATAACATGATTCTATACTCTTGGCTTTTCTTAATATGTCTAAATTTTTCAATATAATCAAATAACTTCTCAGACAATTTCTAAGGGTAATGTATCTCCCTCCTATATTCATAACCTTGAACACATTCTTCCTGCATCTGATTAAACTCAAGTACTTTTTTTCATCAGGCTTGACTTCCCGGTTATCTAAATCGACTTCCTGGTTATCTAAATCAACTTCCCATAAAATAGAACAGTCACATTTCAAAAGGTTTTTCTTTGCCTCTTTGAAAACTGGCTTGAAAAGCCAGTTTTTCAAGATAATTTTGTGTTTTATCACGATAATTTTGTGTTTTATCAAGATAATTTTTTTATTATCTTTATTAAGTTTTTGATTACTTAAAAACCTGAGATTTAAAATAATTAAGGTTTTCACATTTATTTAACCTTCTGTATTGCCTTTGTGGTCTTTTAATTATCACTCTTTCTTAAATAAATGACTGTCATTTTACAATAATCTGTAATTCTGTTTCAACCAAATGGTTTGAGCCTTTTAACATCTTTAATAAATGTTCTCAAAATCAAAATTCTAAACTAAGTCTCTGACCTAGACTTATTACTGGGGACTTTTCAAAGCTATAAAAATTAATCACTGCAAGCTTGTAAAATCTTTTTACAACTTCCAGTCAGATCATAGACTCTGGTATCATCACCTCCAGCCACTTAGAAGCGTCCTTATCAGGTGCTATTAACTAATCCTTGTGCTGTTAAGTTACAGGGTTTTGACTCCTGAGTTTACATATTTCATCTAAAAAGTCACCAATTGGCTGGGCATGATGGCTGACACCTGTAATCCCAGCATTTTGGGAGGCGAAGGCAGGAGGATAACTTAAGGTCAGGAGTTTGAGACCAGCCATGGCCAACATGGTAAAATACTGTCTCTACTAAAAATACAAAAATTAGCTGGACGTGGTGGCGTGCGCCTGTAATCCCAGCTACTTGGGAGGCTTAGGCAGGAGAATCACTTGAACCCAGGAGGCAGAAGTTACAGTGAGCTGAGATCATGCCACTGTACTCCAACTTGGGTGTCAGAGCGAGATTTCATCTCAAAAAAAAAAAAAAAAAAGAAAAAAAGAAAAAAGTCACCAACTGCTGCCAAATCTTAAATGTTGACATCGGTATCTGACACCAACTCAAGTTAACCAAAGCCTTGTCTTTGGAACTCCAACAGAACTCCAGGGGAAAAAAAACTTCAAAACCTAGTTCCCCAGCCATGATGGGATGGGAAGTCAGACACACCTTGCTATGCCCTCTCCCTTTTATGGTTTAGACACAACAACTTACCAATATTAATATTAAATAAAAATCATAATGTGTCCGGAATTTGTGGGTTCTTGGTCTCACTGACTTCAAGAATAAAGCTGCGGACCTTCCCGGTGAGTGTTACAGCTCTTAAGGTGGCGCGTCTGGAGTTTGTTCCTTCTGATGTTCGGATGTGTTCGTAGTTTCTTTTTTCTGGTGGGTTCGTGGTCTTGCTGGCTCAGAAGTGAAGCTGCAGACCTTCGCGGTGAGTGTTACAGCTTTTAAGGCAGCACGTCTGGAGTTGTTCGTTCCTTCTGGTGGGCTAGTGGTCTCGCTGGCTTCAGGAGAGAAGCTGCAGATCTTCGTGGTGAGTGTTACAGCTCATAAAAGCAGTGTGGACCTAAAGAGTGAGCAGTAGCAAGATTTATTGCAAAGAGTGAAAGAACAAAGCTTCCACAGTGTGGAAAGGGACCTGAGCGGGTTGCCACTGCTGGCTGGGGCAGCCTGCTTCTATTCTCTTATCTGGCCTTACCTATGTCATGCTGATTGGTAGAGCCGAGTGGCCTGTTTTGACAGGGCACTGATTGGTGTGTTTACAATCTTTGAACTAGACACAAAGGTTCTCCACGTCCTTATCAGATTAGTTAGATACAGAGTATCAACACAAAGGTTCTTCAAGGCCTCACCAGAGCAGCTAGATACAGAGTGTCGATTGGTGCATTCACAAACCTTGAGCTAGACACAGGGTGCGGATTGGTGTATTTACAATCCTTGAGCTAGACATAAAGACTGTCCATGTCTTTACTAGACTCAGGAGCCTAGCTGGCTTCACCTAGTGGATCCTGCACTGGGGCTGCAGGTGGAGCTGCCTGCCAGTCCTGCGCCATGCGCTCGCACTCCTTAGCCCTTGGGTGGTTGATGGGACTGGTCGCGGTGGAGCAGGAGGGGCGGCACTCGTTGGGGAGGCTCCTGCTGCACAGGAGCCTACGGAGGTGGGAGAAGGCTCAGGCATGGCGGATGGCGGGCTGCAGTCCTGAGGCCTGCCTTGTGGGAAGGCAGCTAAGGCCTGGCGAGAAATCGAGCACGGCGCCGGTGGGCCGGCGCTGCTGGGGGACCTAGTACACCTTCCGCAGCCGCTGGCCCGGATGCCAAGTCCTTCACTGCCTGGGGCCGGCAGGGCCGGCAGGGCTGGCAGGGCCGGCCGGCTGCTCCGAGTGTGGGGCCTGCCAAGCCTACGCCTACCTGGAACTCCAGCTGGCCTACAAGCGCTGCACTCAGCCCCAGTTCCCGCTCGGGCCTTTCCCTCCACACCTCCCTGCAAGCTGAGGGAGTAGGCTCCGGCCTTGGCCAGCCTAGAAAGGGGCTCCTACAGTGCAGCAGTGGGCCTAAGGGCTCCTCAAGTGCCACCAAATTGGGAGCCTAGGCAGAGGAGGCCCCAAGAGCGAGCAAGGGCTGTGAGGACTGCCAGCACGCTGTCACCTCTCAGTAAGACTGACAAAACAGACTCTTTCTAACAATAAAATTCCAAATTATAAACAAGACCTAAGGCCATGCCAGGCAAGAGTTAAGTCACACAATCCTACACTTACAAAGTAAACTATGTTCCACCTGCCACAGGTTTTTCTTTTTCTCTAACAGCCAAACACTGGCCTCAAAATAAACAATATTAAAGCAATTTAACTGAAGCTTCACTAGATACTGACTAACTGACCCCCAGCCCCTGTTAGAACAGCCGTAACTACAGCTTTAATTAGACAATAGACTGATTTCAGTAACTTTCTCCTAATAAAAAGACCATGGACAATAGACTAGTTGTGGTTGGTTCATAAAAATTATATATTTGCATGACTTTGGATCCTAAAATAACGTTTTACATATAGGGCCTAATTGTAATATATTTAAATATTAGGTCTCCACCCTAATGTAAGCGTAAGTCATATGTTATCTACATGTTTTTCAATATATCTTTATAAATATTCGTAACTCCTCCTATAATTTGTTAAATGTATATGGTTTAGCCAGCTTATCATATCCGCATAAGAGCCCCAGGTACAGGTGACAGTGGGAAACAGATTTGTTAACTTCCTTTTTTTTTTTTTTTTGATGGAGTTTTGCTTTTATTACTTAGGCTGGAGTGCAGTGGCACAATCTTGGCTCACCGCAACCTTTGTCTCCCGGGTTCAAGCGATTCTCCTGCCTCAGCCTCTAGAGTAGCTGGGACTACAGGTGTGCACCACGACGCCCGGCTAATTTTTTTGTAATTTAGTAAAGACAGGGTTTCACCACATTGGCCAGGCTGGTCTTGAACTCCTGACCTCTGGTGATCCGCCCTCCGTGGCTTCCCAAAGTGCTGGGATTACAGGTGTGAGCCACTGCACCCAGCCAACTTTCTTATAAATATGGGAGACATATATTCTATAATTAACACCTGTCTATTCCCTAATTCAAAAAAGACTATGATAATTACAAAGATGTCAGGAAAAGCTATGACTCACACCTTCCTACAGCCTTTAGATTGTCATCTTAATAACCACAACTGACAAAAAAACTTAAAAAAATTGCCAAAATGTTTTAAAAAAACTACTTTGACTTGAGGTAAGACATTGCTGATTCCCTGTTATAAATTAAAATAAGTCCCCAAAGTAGACTCATATTGAGCCCCTTTAAAATATTGTATATAAACCAAGTTTCTGCCCGGATTAAAAAAATCAATAGATACTTTAAAAATTAGACAATTGGCCGGGTGCAGTGGCTCACGCCTATAATCCCAGCACTTTGGGAGGCTGAGGTGTGCGGATCACGAGGTCAGGAGACCGAGGCCATCATGGCTAACACGGTGAAACCCTGTGTCCACTAAAAATACAAAAAAATTAGCTGGGCGTGGTGGTAGGTGCCTGCAGTCCCAGCTACTCGGGAAGCTGAGGCAGGAGAATGGTGTGAACCCAGGAGGCGGAACTTGCAGTGAGTCAAGATCGCTTCACTGCATTCCAGCCTGGGTGACAGAGGAAGACTCCGTCAAAAAAAAAAAGAAAAAAATTTTAAGCAATTCCCAGATTGCGTAATATGTGGTACACTTGTCCTGTCACCTTTCTTACATCCATACACTCTAGTCCCGGAAATGTCTGGACCCAGGGCTTTCTGGCAAGTGACTGTGGATTGTAGTAAAGACTGCGTGAAAAACATCTTGGTAAAAGAGTTAAGATTGTAGAGATAATATCCCTGAAGCACTTGTAAGACTTCCCAGTATAGAATGGATGGTCTCTGTGGAGAAGAGCGTGACAAGGATTTGGTGGGAAAAGACCCAGACCAGACTTGCAATACAGTCAGACCCTCTGTGCAGAGGACGTGGTGACGCTTCTCCTTGTGGTTTGGGGCTAGAAATAGGTAGTCCTTGTTACATAAAGTAGATTCAGCTGTTCTCAAGTTCTTAGTGGATTTGATTCATCATTGCAGGAATATTCTCTTCAGATGTGAATCCTGAGCCAGCTGGCCTCCTACTTACTTTAGATTCTGGTGGCCAGGGCAGCCAAAAGTAGATCAATTGCTTTCCTCCTCAAAGAATTTGGTCCAAACAAGGCTGAAGTGTCTGACAATGGAGAGAAAAATTACTCCACTTCCCATCTAACTTCCATTGAGAAAAGGAAAGTCAGGAAGGGCATTAATCATATGTTAACATGAATATTGGAAATCTGTGGTAATGGCTTCCATCCAGCAGAGACACCATGGAAGGTTATGCTGGATTTGACTCTCATGTCTGTTTCCACACGTCTCCCCGTGTCCCACTGCACAAACGAATGAAATTATTATGGGTTTATGTTTTACATTTTCAGTTATTAATTATGAAATAAGGCACATGTACCAAAAGAACAGTGAGAAATCTAACAGACACTTACGTATGTACCAGTAAAGTTCAGAAGCTGTTAACATTTTGCCTTATTTAGTTAAATAGACATGACATTACAGATAGCTAAAACCCTCGTGCCAATTGCTATCCCTTTCTCTTTCCCGAGAGTAAAAATTGTAATCATATAATAAATTGTAATCATACTTCTGAATTGGTTGTCATCCTCATATTTTTATAATTTTAATGAATTATTTTTATTTGTAATAAATAAACAATTTATATGAGTTAAATTTGGACATGAAAATACTGTACACATCCTTCTGATTTTTTCACTATTTTTAAAGATTTATTAATTTAGTCAATATCTGGTTAATATATTCGACCATGTTTTGCCAAAATTACTTAACCTGAATCTAAACAGAAGAAACAATCATTTAAACCCAGAATGTGGAACATTTTACAAGGCAATTGGCCTGAACTCCTCAAAAAGGTTAATACTGTGAAAAACCAAAAAAGGCTGGAGACTGTTCTAGATGAAAAGAGGCTAAAGAGAAATACTTTGATTAGATCCTTTTTTTTTAAAGCTATATGAGATACTCTTGAGACAGTTGAGGAAGTGTGATTGCTGATGATGTTTAGTGGGATTATGGTTACATGAGAGAGTCCTTCATGGATTTAGTTCATTTATCCTAATCACTGTGTTATGATTCATTATATGATAAACTCAGTTCCTTTCCTCTTTCCTTGGCTGATGTTTGTTACTTGCCTTGTTAAAATTCTCAACAGATTTACTGTATTGTCTGATACGTGGAAAAGGACATAGAACAGCCAAAATAATTATAAAACTGATGAATTTCTTGTAATCGTCTCAATTTTTGCTCACTATAACTTTGAGTCTGTTGATGGGTGCATACCAGTTCAGAAAAGTTTCCCCTGCTGGGTGAATTTTTCCTTTTAACATTATGAAATGCTATCTTTATTTCTAATATTGCTTTTTTGGTTAAAGTTTCATTGGTCTGATACCAAGAGAATGTCCTCAATCTTAGGAGGTAGTGGCTGAAGTATGTAGTGGTAAAGTGTCACAGTGACCTTAACTTACATTCAAATGGCTCAGTGAAATAGAGTACACTTATGTGTGTGTACATGCACATATGTATATACAGAACACACACATGCACATATGTATATGCAGTGCATATACATGTGCCTATGCATATGCAGGTCTTATACAAGCATTTGTGGATTGACAGGGCCTATAAACATGCCTATGCATGTACAGTACATATACATCCACATATGCTTACATTTGGGGAAGGGTACATGCAGCAAACTTGAGTTGAAAATGCAGCAAAATTAAGTTGGCAAATCTAGAAGAGGGTTCAAATGTATTTTTTGCACACTTTTTCAACTTTTCTATAGGTTTAAAATTCTCTAAAGAGAAAGACAAGAGAAAAATGTCTCATTCGTCAGACTACTTATATAATGCGATGTGGGTGGCCAATGCACGTGACATCCAGCTTCTGATTTCATAATCACAGTGAGAATTGTTCTCTTCCCTCCCATACCTATGCCAAGCAGGGGAACTGTATTCTGCAGTTCTTAGGGTGCGCTTTCTTGGATTTGGTCTTTTCTCAGAAACCCTTCCTGTTGTCTTGGGATTTGTGTGCTGGCCCCCAGCTCCTCTGGCTGTCAGAATGAGAGCCCTCCCGTACCTCTGAGGAGCTTCCATTTCTCTTTCATTTATCTGGATTTCCCTTACAGTTTTGCCAGTTCAGCAACATAGTTAAGAAGATACACTTTAGACCATATTTTATCTAGCTTTCAAGAAAGACATTCTGCAGCTGTAGGGTTTGCGGATGATATTTACTCTTCCGTACTAATGGTTCCATTTTTTGTTATGTCTAATCTATAGTTTGAAATATTAATGGCTATGTATTCATACTCTGTTACCTGAAGTTGTAGGAGGTTTTACTGTGCTGCTAATGCTTTCTGCTGATTCCTTCTGAGTGCGGTTTCCATTTTGGATGATGAGTGTACTTTCAGGAAGGATGTTCATCACAAACCTCTGCAGCCTGGTTGAGGGCTTCTCTCTCCAGAGAAGTTCTGACCCTGCCCCTGCCAGGTGGTCCAGAAATTCCTAACTTGTGATTTATTTTTATTTTCATTTATTGTCTTGGTGGTTGGCAAATGAGTTGCATACTTTGCTCTGTTGCTCAGGCCCACAGTTGCAAATCCCAAGGGGAGCTTCCCGTTCACCCAAGCCCAGGATGGTCCTGTCGAGCTTCTCCACTGTCTCCCTGATGATGAACAGTTCCCTCCAGAGCTCTTTGAAAAATCCAAGCTAGGATTAGGACTGTGCAATTCTACTTCCCTTTTTTAGTCCCTCCTCTCCTGACCTTCCAGGAGTGAAAATGCAGCGATGGGCACTCACCATTCCCAGCAACCCTGCCTGCCATGCTGAAACTGCCTTTGCAAAATTAAAACTGAGGAAATTATGACAGTGAAAGAAATCAGAACTAAGTGACTCCATCTTGCTTCTAATCTTTAAGCTGTCCTCGTTCATTCCTGGGCATAGGCCGAACTAACTTTGAGATGGTATTTATTTAGTTCATGGTTTGACTCTGAAAAAAAATTGATAACAGCCCTCTCCTGAAGAGACCCCCTTCTTGCCTGGGGACCAGTATGCCTTTGCAGGACTAACAAATTAGCTACAAGATTAGAAATTAGTTTAGCGGGTCATGCAGCCTCTGGGTCCAAGAGTCTGAACCTCCCCAAATTGCTCCAGGGGATAACATCACTATTGTAAAGCCTAAGATCAGTGCTTGAGATATTTTGCAGACCCTGCAGTGGATGGATCAGCTGACACCACCCAGACCCTGGTAATCTGGCTCAACCAGTTCTGCCATTCCACCCAGGAGCAAAAGACAGCAAGAAAAACTGACTTCGACCGCCTATGATTCCATCTTCAATCTGACCAATCAGCACTCTCCACTTCCCAAGCCCCTACCCTACCAATTTATCTTTTAAAACTCTGATCTCCAAATGCTGGGGAGACGGATTTGAGTATTAAAAAAACTCCAGTCTCCCACACAGCCAGCTCTGCATGAATTACTCTTTCTCCATTGCAATTTCCATGTCTTGATAAATCAGCTCTGTCTAGGCAGCGGGCAAGGTGAACCCACTGGGTGGTTACAATGCTGGGCCTTGGGCTGTAGTCCCTTCTTTCAGGGCACCGTGGAATGTCCTTTCCTCCCTCCATGCTCAGCTCCACATTTAAAAAGAAAAGGAGAGGTTGTATTTATCTAGAAATCCTTGTGTTTATATTGGGAGGGTTTTCAAGAAAACTGATCTGTTTCGTTACCAGAACTGGAAGTTTTTTAATCTATTATTTTTGGCTTAAGTAAAAAAGGTACTTATTTTGTAAATTGGCAGAAAGAATCTCCCTGGATACATGTTTTAAACTTTTTAAAGTTCTTACACCTAGACTGGAAATAAAAACATTTACCTAAAAAGCAAATATTTTCTTCATTAAAAAGCTAAGTTAAACAGATTAAGTTTAGTAAAAACAATTTCAATGACATAGGAAAACAGTGACACTTAAGCAGGCTTTGCTCTAGAAATCTATTAATAAATGAGTTTCAGCTTTCTGATTGCAGGAACCACATCTAGTCACCTTGATGCCTCCATGCCTGGTGATAAGCAACACAGAGTGGGTGCTGTATTTCTGTTGTTGTTGAGTGACTTTGAACTTGCTTATCCACCTGTGAGATAGGAAGACATACTTTTCTTCTTGAGTTAGAGCTTGCTTCCTTCCTAGCGCTAACCAATGGCACACAGTCATTACTGTTACTTGCAGACTCAGCCCCAGTCTGTGCAAAATGAATTGGCTCATGGCCAGCCTCCCCCACGCTTGGGGAAGGAGAGGGTTTCATGTTGGGTTCCCAAGGGAGATCCAGGCCCTCTGCACCCAACCTCTACCGCAGCCAAGCCTGTGGGGGAAGTGTGAGACAGGACTTGACCAGAAAACTAGCATGTGAGTGTTCCCTGCAGATGCCGAGTCCAGTCACCTGCCCTGGTGGATGGGATTATGCCCTGTCAGGCTAGGGATGTATCTTCTATCCCAAGCTACACATTTTCTGTGTCCTCATGCACTTTTGCTGGGCTCCAAAACAAGGTGAAGGGCCCAGAAGCCAATACTGCTGCAGAGGCCCTTGTAGAGTGGTCTCAAGGAGATCACTGGGGGCCTGGCCCCTCCATGCTCATTACCAGTGTCCACCTGAGAAGGGGGCTAAGCTCTGAGGTTCTTATTCAGGAGGAGCCTCGATGGTGCTGAGGGGTCAGATAAGAGGTCAGAGTAGAGTCCACTACCTGGCTGGTGCCAGGCACACAGGTGCTGTCTCCACTGCTCAAGTTCATGCCTCAGGGCCTCTAGCACATGGGGAGCCTTCAGTAAAACATCCACCTGTTACCGGGGTGAAGGGCAAAGCTTTCGTGAAACCTCTGGGTCTGGTTAATCTGAGGTCCAGGTACTTGCAGAAGATCCCCCTTTTTCCTCTCCTATGTCCTTGGAATGTCATGACTATCTGGGCTGCAGCTCCAGGGTGCCTGGAACTCACCTCTTGTGCATTGCCCTCCTGTCGCCTTTTGAGACAGGCTTTTTGAGGCCTGTCTGTGAATACAGAGTGTGAGATCTGAGTGTCTGTAGTTGTGTAGCCTGAGCCCTTTGTGAGGATGGTAAGTTAAGAGGAGAAAATCCTTTGTGCAGCCAAAGGAAAGGCATGGAAGCCTCTGCTCAGGCCTTGCTCCCCACCCCTGCCCTGGAGCTGTAGCCTGCTTGCCAGGACCCCTGAACCTGCTGCCAGTTTGCTCCTCTGTTCTTTTCAAAACAATTTCCTGTGAACAGACAGTGAAAGGTGGCTCTGTAGTTAACACCCTTGGCCACAGAACCCAGGACTGGGCATGTCCTTGGTCTGTGTGGGTGCTATTGAGAAGATCCTGGCCCTGTTTTAGTACAGACAAATTGAAATTGGGAGCATATGCCTTGGAGGTGGGTCAAGATGTCTCCCACCTGCAGGGAGGGGAAGGACCTGGTAGTAACTTGCTCAGAGTGAATTTAAGTTAATTCTTTAGGAGAGAGTTTCCCTTTAGTCTAATAAGGCCACCATAGACAGAGGCCTTGGGAAATTTGGGACTAAGGGCCGGAAATACATTTTTTTTCCTCCTTCATATCTTTGAAAAAAAATTTTTTTTTCTCTTCTGTGCTGGAGAAAGTGACTCTTTCCCTTTCTTCCCTAACCTTGCTATCTGTTCATCTTGAAAGAATCTACCCTGGGAATTCAGTGGGAGGATTTTTAGCCAGTACTCACAAGATTCCAAGAGAAAGTAGTTTTCAAGATCTTGATCTTTGTTTTCTGTTTGTGGACTCTTGATGACTTTGCTTCCTTTAGTCTCTGCCTCCGGGGTTGTTCATGAGTTCTTTTTTTTTTTTTTTTATTGTTTGTAAATTGATTTTTATTATTATTATTATTATACTTTAGGTTTTATGGTACATGTGCACAATGTGCAGGTAAGTTACATATGTATACATGTGCCATGCTGGTGCGCTGCACCCACTAACTCGTCATCTAGCATTAGGTATATCTCCCAATGCTATCCCTTCCCCCTCCCCCCACCCCACAACAGTCCCGGAAGTGTGATGTTCCCCTTCCTGTGTCCATGTGTTCTCATGTTCAATTCCCAGCTATGAGTGAGAACATGTGGTGTTTGGTTTTTTGTTCTTGTGATAGTTTACTGAGAATGATGATTTCCAATTTCATCCATGTTCATGCGTTCTGAAGCCCTGACATACAGAGGAGGGCCTGTGGAGAGGTTCTTGCATTAATCCTTTCCCTTTCTTCCCTTGATATAGGACCTGCTTAAGGCAAGTTAGGGATTCGGTTGCATCTAAGTGCTTAACAACCGAAGGAGATCAAGGTAGTAACTAATGAAAGCCCTGGTGATGAACTCCAGCCAATCAGCCTAGCAGTACAGCCTGACACTTGCTTCCAAACTGTTTTGTCCCATGACCACTTATTACTTGGCAGTGGGAAACCACTTTGAAATTACAAGTTTGGAATTACAAGGGCCAGCATTAGGAGTCATATGCAGCATCACATTCCCTCTTGTACCTGTAGTTTACAGCAGTAAATGAACAGGGAACTGTTTCCCAATGAAACCATATGTGTCCTCAGAATTCTCCTTAACATAGTTTTCCAGGGAGTCACTTTCAATTGAGAAGAATTGGCAAAAGATGAGACCTGTTAGTTATCCCTGGTTTATAGTGTACCCAATGTTCTGGTGGAATTAAAATCAAAGGTTTAAAATGCCACGGAAGTCTTTTTTTGTTGTTGTTTTGTATTCCATTTTTTCATTTATTGATAATTGCAAGCTAACCGTTTTTATTTGGTTTTACTTGTTCTGTTTAGTTACCCTGATACTTCAAACAGTTCTCTTATAAAATGTCCTTGTGGACACACTGCATGGTTATCTTGCACATTTGCTAAAATCACTATCTGTTTTTATTTATTTCATAAAGTTATAGCTACTTTTATCCTAATGTTATTTTGCATGTTTTTGTTCTACTTGCATTTTAAATGGGATTTAAATATATTTTATTATATCAATGAGGCTTAATATGAGGCCTCAGAATATTAATTAATGGCTTAACATTAATTAATGATAATAATTGTTAATTTTTATTCACTTATGGTAGTTACCATGCAAAGAACCTGTGGACCTCCAAATGAAATAAACCAAACAATAAATAGCAAACCATCATTAAAGGCTAATACATATTGAGCCCAATTTCTAAGTGCTTTACTTGTCTTTTGTGATATAAAAATCCTTACTACAGTTCTGCCAAATAGATATATCATTTTTTGCCCCCATTTTACAGGTGAGAAGTGTAAGGCCTAGAGAGCTTCAATAATCCACCCAGAGTTACACAGCTAATTTGGGAACCCAGGCAGTTGAGGTCAACATGATTCTTCCTATGGTGGAGAGATCTTAAGGTAAAGGAAGTTAATGTGGTTCAATGCTAGGAGGTTCATTTTAAATATATAGAATATTTGGTCTACTGGACTCTCCAGATTTTGAAGCAATGACTTTGAAAGAAGTTAAATTAGCAAATATATAATTATCAAAATAAACTGAACTTCAAAATTTTATCTGTTAATGTATAATCTTAGAAGCTCACCAAGTCATATATATGTATATTAACACATTTAAAAATGTTGTTAAATCGAGTATCTCCTAAAGATGCTTACTCTAAGCTATAAAACTTTAAATTTTTAAATACTATGCATTTGATGTCAATTTGCTCCATGTTTCTATTTGTTCTATGAGAAAAGGGTGAAGTGGGAGAAATAGTACATTTTCTTTTTTTGGTGGTTTCTAGAAATTTTATATTCCAGACTTTCAGTGACACTATGAATATTCATCGACTTTTGAGGCCCACATTCAGAATTTCAGTGATGGTTATCTAAAAGATGTGTCTTTAATTGTGAATCAGCAATAAAACTTCAAAAAATTGTATTCATTTTGCTGTCCATGTACAAATGCCTTGGTACCCGTAACTGGACCCAGCCAGTGGTAGGGATGGAATCCTAAAGGGGAAATGACTAAAGGATGTGAATGGCAATCTGTGTCCTTTGGTAATTAGAAAACCACAAAAACATCTGAAAATCATAAGTGAGTCTACGGTTACTCTGGAATGAAATACAGACTATAGGAACTTACTTGGATAATTCCAAACAAGATAACTATGGAGTTTCTTTCTTTGGTCTAAACTCTATAGGTAAGTAGGTGGTTCTCATTTGTCTGTCCAGCTTCCCATCCATCCATCCATCCATCCATCCATCCATCCATCCATCCATCCACTCAACAAATAGTTACTGGACACTTTCTACATGCTAGACACTGTTTAACTGTTGGGAGTGGTTGTTTCCAGTCATGTGTGAGGAGACACATAATAAAATAATAAACGAGATTGCAGCAGACGCTGTGCTATGACAAAAGTGATAGTTCGTTATGAAAAGAAATGGGGTGGTGGCCAAGAAGTTGTGAACATGCTCTCTGAGGTAGGTGAATTTAGACCTGAAGGAGTCAGGCTAGAGAAGACCCTTGGAAAGGGAATGCCAGGCAGAGGGAGTCCCAGTTCTAAGACCTGGGGCTTGACCTGCTCCTGGAGGCAACAGGAGACTTGAGCCCATGTGGTCATCAGGGGTGAGTGGTTCAAGTGAGATCAGAAAGGTAGGTAGAGATCAAGGAGGCTTTGGGACTGCGAGAGAGTTTGGTTTTTATTCTAACTCAAGGGGGGTCCTTTGAAAGGTTTAGATCTCTTTCTTAAAATCAAGACTCTGATTTCCACTGCACAGAGCACACACTGGTTGCTGTTGGAGAATCGTCTGTAGAGGACAAGAATTCCAATGATGAGACCAGTTTAGAGACTTGTCTGCAGACAAATAATTGCTCACTGGCATTTATTCAGCCTTGGACATGTTATGGATTAAATGTTTTGATAGTGGTGATGGGAACATGTGCTCTGGTTAATATTACAGACCCAAGTTGTCCACAGAGAAAGAACTAGTTAAGGGTCCCAGCTCCCTTACCTGCTGGCCCAATTACAGACGGAACACCTGCTGTAGTGTATTGACTTACTACTTGGACAACTGCAGGGATCATTGATCACTCTCCGTAATAGAAGTGTTTTCAAGGGAAGCCAGACTCATGGCGCTTAGTTACCTGGAGGGCTTACAGGATTTCATTATTGGTGGAAATAAGCTCGATTGTGTGTGACTACAAAGGGATTAAAGAATTGTTTACCTTCTCCTGAGGAGGTAGAGCACGTTTGGTGCCTGTGAACAGATGTGTGGGCTGTGGGCGGTGGGTTTTGCGGGGCCTCCCACTGATTTCCTCCTTCCTCGCAGAGTGAAGAGGAAAAACGCCATGGAGTAAAATTCACTTCTCAGAAAGTGACAGGGCTATAATTTTAGGTAAATCTGTATTTGGAAAAAAGCAAATAAACAACAAAAAAATTTAAAAATAACAACCCAGGTGAGAAAAGTACAGTTTCCTGAGAGATGGAGTCCCACCCCCAGGAAATTGCTGTCCCACCATTGATTTCCTAAATAGACTCTTTTGTAAAGACGGAGGTTCCTGAGGTCTGGGGCAAGGCTTATCTGCATGTCCCTGGTGTCTGTTGTTTGTCCCCATTGTCTGTTGTTTGAAAAGGCAGTCCTAGGCAGCGTGTGAGGAAGAGTTGGTGGGACTCTTCTTTTTTCCCTATGTATTCTTGGATGTTTATTAATAAAGTATTGCTTTGTCATATTTTAAAAAAATAAGAAAAGGAATCCTCCCCAGAAAAAAGAACAGAAAAGAAAAATTAACAACAAAAAAGAAATCATAGTAATATTTGAATTGTGAAATTGAGACAACATTATACTTTCGGTTAAGAATTGAATGACAAATTTCAATATTAAGTCTTTTCTACCCCAAACCATGATATTATTAAAAAATATTTAAATCTTTTTTCATGTCTGGAGTTTTTAATACAAGAGATGTAACAAACATGAATATTTACATAGTAAAGTGCATTGCATTAAATCATACAAAGTAAAATTGATTGTTTAACAAATCTGTTTCATGGTAGAATTTATTACATATTTCTCTGAATTTGGGAAATCACATAGTTAAAAATAAACAAGCGTGTACAGCAGGGAATAAACTAAAATATTTTAAGCACAAACTGGTAAAATTATTGTAGGAGGGGATAGTTATGTTAGGACCTGTGGTGAACTGCACAGACTGTACACGACCTCAAGGCAGTCAAAGTAAAGGAATTTTCAAAGATAAAAGTAAACACTATGAACAGTGCAAATACTAGATTTTCACTAGTATAAATAGTATAATTACTATATTTTGTCTTAAAAATTAGGAATATATCAAGATATAAAGGCAGAAGTGGTAATCACTTGAAATCTCACCGTGCAGAGAAAACCACCAATAATATATTGGTGGCCCTCATTTGTACATCTCCACATCCATACATATAATCAAATATAAATATTTTACATCTATCCTTATGAATATATCTACGAATATTTATATTTACATATTGTGATGGTTAGCTTTAGGTGTCAATCTGGCTGGATTGAGGGATGCCTAGATGGCTGGTGAAGCATTGTTTCTGGGGGCTTCTGTGATGGTATTTCCAAAGGTGATTGACATGTGAGTCATGTGTATATGTACATGTTTATGGTTTACTTTGCAAAAAGAAGATCACATTTTATACACTACTCTGCATTTCATCCATGTGTAAATTCTGCTAAGCTAGCTGATAAATAGTTCATACTCATTCATTTTTTAAAATCCTCACCCTAACCGTAACCCTTCCAACTCATTGGCTAGGTTTGCATTGGCTGAATAATATTCTGTTGGAATAATATTTTGTTGGTTGAATAATATTCTATTCTATAATATTCTATTGGCTGAATAATATTCTATAAGGTGAACAGATGGGGAAATAAAACTTCCCCAGATAGATCAGTGCTTGCGTAAGAAACTCCAGCCTCCAGAGACTGTCTGCATTAATGAGATTGGATCTGCAGCCATTTGTTTAGTTCATTGCTCTGTTTAAAAAAGATAATAAAACTTCTCCTTAGCTCTTCCTAGAGGGCCAAAATGTATGGTCTACAACAGGTCCCTAGGTTAAGCCCCAGGATGCCTGGGAGTCTAAAGTAGCTATCTTCCTAGGTGTTTGCATTTCAAAGAGGAATGAGCCCCAGACCTTGGTGACATCTCTAGGTCAGAGGTGCTCTCTGCTCCTAGAGAGATTTTATTTACATAGAAAAGGGTTGGATTAAGGAGGAGACCCTTTCAGGAGAAGAGGGAGACAGGTGCCTCTTTCCCATTTATAACGAGGGCATTTGTTCCCTCATGGGATTTGGTCTATGGGATATCTGTCTGCTGTGTAGACAGGTTTTCCATCTGACTTTCATAGTGTCAGTGCAGGTATAGGTCTGAGCTTGGGTGTTAGAAATTAGGGGGTTTGAAGGAGGATGACATTCATATATGGTAGTACGTTAATTAATAAGAAATCCATTCCTTATCTGGAATACCTCTCATGAGCAATGAAGACAAATATGAAAAACCAAACAGGATGTCCGACAATTTATTACCTCTTTCCTTTTTCATAGGCACTCGCATAGTTTACAGATTATAGCCACTATGCTACAAACCATATTGCAACACACATCCTATATGTATATCTGTATATACTGTGTTTTTCCTGGAAAAGTTCCAATAGTAGTAGGAGGGTTTATGGTTCAAATTGATTATGTTTTATTTTTAATAGATACAATTTTCCAAAAGGTTCATAAGAAATTAGATTTGTCTCAAAACATGAAAAACCATTCAAAAGATCAGCAAACCCAGGAGTTGGTTTTTTGAAAAAAATTAATAAGATAAATATTCTGCTAGACTAATAAAGAAGAAAAGAGAGAGGATCCAAATAAACAGAATTATAAATGACAAAGAGGATGGTACCACTGATCCCACAGAAATACAATATGAACACTTCTATGCACACAAACTAGAAAACTTAGAAGAGATGGATAAATTTCTGGACATATACACCCTCCCAAGACTGAACAAGAAAGAAACTAAGTGCCTGAACAGACCAATAATGAGCTCCAAAATGGAATCAGTAATAAATAGACTACCAACCAAAAAAAGCCCAGAAAAAAAAGGATTCACAGCTGAATTCTACCAGATGTACAAAGAAAACTTATTACCATTCCTATTGAAACTATCCCCAAAAATTGAGGAGAATGGGCTCCTCCCTAATTCATTCTGTAAGGTGAGCATCACCCTGATACCAAAACCTGGCAGAGACACACACATACAAAATAAAACTTCAGGCCACTATCGTAGATGAACACTGATGCAAAAATCCTTCACAAAATACTTGCAAACCAAATACAGCAGTGCATCAAAAAGTGAATCCACCACGATTAAGTAGCCTTCATCTCCAGAATGTAAAGTTGGTTCAACATATGAATATCAATAAATGTGATTCATCATATAAACAGAACTAAGACAAAAACCACATGATTATCTGAATAGATGTAGAAAAGGCATTCAATAAAATTCAACATTTCTTCATGATAAAAACTCTCAATAAACTAGGTATTGAAGGAACATACTTCAAAATAATAAGAGCTATCTATGACAAACCCACAGCCAACATCATAGTGAATGGCCAAAAACTGGAAGCATTTTGATCAAAGCATTGAAAACCATCACAAGACAAGGATGGCCTCTCTCACCACGTTTATTCAACATAGTATTGGAAGTCCTGGCCAGAGAAATCTGGCAACAGAAAGAAATAAAGGTCTTTCAGATAGGAAGAGACGAGGAGGAGGTCAAAGTATCCCTGTTTGCAGATGACAGGATTCTACGTGCAGAAAATCCCATAGGCTTGGGTACAAAGCTCCTTCAGCTAACAAACAACTTCAGCAAAGTTTCAAGATACAAAATCAATGACAGAAATCACTAACGTTCCTATACACCAAAAACAGCTAAGCCAAGAGCCAAATTGGGAATGCAATCCCATTCACAGTTGCCAAAAAAAGAATACAATACCTAGGAATACAGCTGACAAGGCAGATAAAAGATCTCTAGAATGAGAATTACAAACCAGTGCTCAAAAAAAATCAGAGATGACAGAAACAAATGGAAAAACATTCCATGCTCATGAATAGGAAGAATCAATATCATTCAGACGGCTATACTGTCTGAAGCAATTTACAGATTCAACACTATTTTAAAATTTATATGGAACCAAAAAAGAGCCCGGATAGCCAAGACAAAGAACAAAGCTGGAGGCATCAGGTTACCCAACTTCAAACTATACTACAGTGCTACAGTAATCAAATCAGCATGGTAGTGGTACAAAAACAGACACATAGACCAATGGAACAGAATAGAGAGCCCAGAAATAAGGCCACACATCTATGACCATCTGATCTTTGACCAATATGACAAAAAAGAGCAATGGGGAAAAGAATCCATATTCAATAAATGGTTCTGGAATAACTGGCTAGCTGTATGCAGAAGATTGAAATGGGACCCCTTCCTTACACCATATACAAAGATTAACTCAAGATGGATTGAAGACTTAAATTTTAAATCTCAAACTATAAAAACCCTGGAAGATAACCTAGGCAATACCATTTTGGACACAGGAATGGGCAAAGATTTAATGATGAAGGTGCCAAAAGCAATCACAAGAAAAGCAAAAATTAACAAATGAGGTCCAATTAAACTTAAGAGCGTCTACATGCAAAAGAAACTATCAACAGAATAAAAAGACAACCTACAGAATGGGAGAAAGTATTTGCAAACTATGCGTGTGACAAAGGTCTAATATATAGCATCTATAAGGAACTTAAACAAATTAACAAGATAAAAACAAACAACCCCATTAAAAAGTGGGCTAAAGACATGAACCTGACACTTTTCAAAGGAAGACATACATGTAGCCAACAAGCATATGAAAAAATATCACTGATCATTAAAGAAATGCAAATCAAAACCACAATGATATACCATGTCACACCAGTCAGAATGACCATTTTTAAAGAATCAAACAATAATAGATGCTAGTGAGGTTGTGGAGAAAGGGGAACACTTAATATATTCTTGGTGGGAGGGTAAATTAGTTCAATCATTGTGGAAAGCAGTGCAGCAGTTCCTCAAAGAGCTAAAAACAGAAATGCCATTTGACCCAGTAATCCCATTACTGGGTATATACCCAAAGGACTATAAATCATTCTATTTCAAAGATACATGCACATATATGTTCATTGCAGCACTGTTCACAATAGCAAAGACATGGAATCAACCTAAATGCCCATCAATGACAGACTGAATTAAGAAAATATGGTACATATACACGGTGGAATACTATGCAGCCATAGAAAAGAAGAAGATTGTGTCTTTTGCAGGAATGTGGATGGAGATGGAGGCCATTATTCTTAGAAAACAAGTGCAGGAACAGAAAACCAAATACTGCATGCTATTACTTATAAGTGGGAGCTAAATGATGAGAACTCATGGACACAAAGAGGGGAACAACAGACACTGGGGCCTACCTGAGTGTAGAGGGTGGGAGGAGGGAGAGGATCAGAAAAAAGAACTCTTGAGTACTAGGCTTAAGTATTTGGGTGAGAAATAATCTGGACAACAAACCTCTGTGACATGATTTTTCTTGCTATATAACAAAACTGCATGTGTACTCCTGAATCTAAAATGAGATTTAAAAAGATAAATATAAATGATCAGAAGAGAAAAAAAAAACAATGTAAAATAATAAAATAATGTGATCTCTGCGCTAAAAAAAGAAATTAGATTTCTCTGGGAATACAGAACAATATACTTCTCCCCAACTTTATCCAATCCTAGCCAACAATGTGTGTTGTCACTCTCTGCATTTTCAAAATGTTTGCTACTTTTATTGGTGAGAAATTTCTGTTCATTTCTACCTTGATTTGCAGTTCTCTGATAACTGGGGATGAGATTGAGAATCTTCATAAGGTTTTTGTGTTTGGCCTTGTGGTGTGTATGTGTGTGTGTGTGTGTGTATTGCCTATTCATATTTTTGCTCATTTTTCTATTAGGATGTTTACCTTTTTCTTGTTTGTTTATAACAGTTGTTCGTATACAGATAACAACTTATCTAGCTGCAAATATTGTTCCCTAATTATCGTTTATTGATTTTTTTTTCTTTTTAAACTTTTATTTTACTTTAAGTACTGGGATATATGTGCAGAATGTGCAGGTTTGTTACATAGGTGTAAATGTGCGATGGTGTTTTACTGCACCTATCAACCCATTATCTAGGTTTTAAGCTGCACATGCATTAGGTATTTGTCTTAATGCTCCCTCCCCTTTCCCCCC
This sequence comes from Pongo abelii, assembly GCF_028885655.2. Taxonomy (NCBI): domain Eukaryota; kingdom Metazoa; phylum Chordata; class Mammalia; order Primates; family Hominidae; genus Pongo; species Pongo abelii. Next base: position 38,620,389 of record NC_071997.2, on the reverse strand, counting down.
AACCCCCAACAGGCCCCAGTGTGTGTTGTTTCCCTCCTTGTGCGCATGTGTTCTAATTGTTCAATTCCCACTTATGAGTGAGAACACACGGTGTTTGGTTTTCTGTTCCTGTGTTAGTTTGCTGAGAATGATGGCTTCCAGTTTCCTCCATGTCCCTGCAAAGAACATGATCTCATTCTTTTTCATGGCTGCATAGTATCCCATGGTGTATATGAGCCACATTTTCTTTATCCAGTCTATCATTGATTGGCATTGGGTTGGTTCCATGTCTTTGCTATTGTAAATAGTGCTGCAATAAACATACATGTGCATGTGTCTTTATAGTAGAATGATTTATTATCCTTTGGGTATATACCCAGTAATGGGATTGCTGGGTCAAATGGTATTTCTAGTTCTAGATCCTTGAGGTTCTAGATCCTTGAGGAATCACCACACTGTCTTCCACAATGGTTGAACTAATTTATACTCCCACCAACAATGTAAAAGCATTCCTATTTCTTCACAGCCTCACCAGCGTCTATTGTCTCTTGACTTTTTAAATAGTCACCATTCTGACTGGTGTGAGATGGTATCTCATTGTGGTTTTGATTTGCATTTCTCTACTGATCAGTGGTGATGAGCTTTTTTTCAAATGTTTTTTGGCCACATAACTGAAACTGGACCCCTTCCTTATGCTTTCTACAATTAGCTCAAGATGGATTAAAGACTTAAATGTAAAACTATAAAAACCCTGTAAGAAAACCTCGGCAATACCATTGAGGACATAGGCATGGGCAAAGACTTCATTACTAAAACACCAAAAGCAATGACAACAAAAGCCTAAATAGACAAATGGGATCTAATTAAGCTAAAGAGCTTCTGCACAGCAAAAGAAAGTAACATCAGAGTGAACAGGCAACCTACAGAATGGGAGAAAATTTTTGCAGTCTACCCATCTGATAAAGGTCTAATATCCAGAATCTACAAGGAACTTAAAGAAATTTACAAGAAAAAAACCAACAACCCCATCAAAAAATGGGCAAAGGATATGAACAGACACTTCTGAAAAGATGTTTATTGATTTTTATGTCAGCTTTTGACAAAAAAATCTTAAAAAATTTTGAAAATATATTTAAACATGTCTTTTCCCTTTATTACTTTTATTTTCCCTTTATTACTTTTTCTTTCCTACTTTGGTAATACAATTTTCTCCCAGAACCTACCTTGTACATATAGTGTCTTGTTTTTTCTACTAATTTTTCTATTGCTTAATATTCATACAATTAAGTCTTTAATCCAGCTGGAATTTATTTTTGCATGTGATATGAGATGACATTCCCATTTAAATTTCTTTCAGCTGGTGGGTCAATTTTGCTAACACAATTGGTTAAATAATTTATTTTTCAATACTTAAATTTAGTGCTGTTTAAAAATTTACTAAACATACCTATACTTTGAAAACTTTTCCTGTTTATCTACTTATATATTCCTGTGCCAACACCATAATTACTCTGGTTTACAGTTTGTTTCAATGTCTAGAAAGATAATGACTGTTCACCAGATTCCCTTTAAAAGTTTTCTTGGGTATTATCAGTCATTTAGACTTCTATATAAAATTTAAAATAATTTAATGTAATTTTAATATAATTTGGTTGTAAATTTGGCTTTACATTAAACATATGTAAATTTTGGAAGAGTTAACATTTTTATATTAAGTTTTCTCTTTTAAGAATATGATATTTCTTATCATGTTTCACATCTTTTGATACATTTTATTAATAATGTAGGTTCTCTATCTCTTTGTTATATTCATTCCTAAGTATTACTTTTTTTGTTACTATTGTGAATGGGGTATGTATATATATCCCATATATATGTAAAATTTCCATAGGGTTTTGGGGAACAGGTGGTTCTTTAATGGTGATTTCTGAGATTTTGGTGCACTCATCACCTGAGCAGTATACATTGTACCCAATTTGTAGTCTTTTAGCCCTCATTCCCCACCCATTCTCCAGAGTCTCCAATGTTCATTGTATCATTCTTATGCCTTTGCATCTTCATAGCTTAGCTCCCACTTAGGAGTGACAACATACAATGTTCATTTTTCCATTCCTGAGTTACTTCACTTAGAATACTAATCTCTAATTCCATCCAGTCACTGCAAATACCATTATTTCATTCATTTTTATGGCTGAGTAGTATTCCATGGTGTGTGTATGTATATATATATATATCACAATTTCTTTATCCACTTGTTCATTGATGGGCATTTGGACTGGTTCCATATTTTGGCAATTGCTAATTGTGCTGCTATAAGTATGTGTGTGCAAGTATCTTTTTTGTATAATGGCTTCTTTTCCTCTGGGTAGTTACCTATCGGGGAACCTGCCCCGATATTCATGTAGGTTCTTTTCTATTTTTCCTAAGCATCGGCCAGCTTGAGAAATAAAGGGACAGAGTAAAAAAGAGAGAAATTTTAAAGCTGGGGTGTCCGGGGGAGACATCACATGTCGGTAGGTTCCGTGATGCCCCACAAGCTGCAAAAACCAGCAAGTTTTTATTAGGGAGTTTCAAAAGGGGAGGGAGTGTGCGAATAGGTGTGGGTCACAGACATCAAGTACTTTACAAGGTAATAGACTATCACAAGGCAAGTGGAGGCAGGGCGAGATCACAGAACCACAGGACTGAGGTGAAATTAAAATTGCTAATGAAGTTTCGGGCACCATTGTCATTGATAACGTCTTATCAGGAGACAGGGTTTTGAGATCAACCAGTCTGCTCAAAATTTATTAGGTGGGAATTTCCTCTTCCTAATAAGCCTGGGAGCACTATGGGAGACTGGAGTCTATTTCATCTCTGCAGCCTCAACCATAAGAGACAGGTGCACCTGGGGGGGCTGTTTATAAACCTATACCTCCAGGCACGTATTCTTTTTCTCAGGGATGTTCCATGCTGAGAAAAAGAATTCAGCGATATTTCTCCCATTTGCTTTTGAAAGAAGAGAAATATGGCTGTGTTCTGCCCAGCTCACCAGCAGTCAGAGTTTAAGGTTATCTCTCTTATTCCCTGAACAGTTGCTGTTATCCTGTTCTTTTTTCAAGGTGCCCACATTTCATATTGCTCAAACACACATGCTGTACAATTTATGTAGTTAACACAATTATCACATGGTCCTGAGGCGATATACATCCTCCTCAGCTGACAGGATTAAGAGATTAAAGTAGAGACAGGCATAGGAAATCACAAGGGTATTGATTGGGGAAGTGATAAGTGTCCATGAAATCTTTACAATTTATGTTTAGAGACTGCAGTAAAGACAGGCATAAGAAATTACAAGAGTATTAATTTGGGGAACTAATAAATGTCCATGAAATCTTCACAATCCACATTCTTCTGCCATGGCTTCAGTGGGTCCCTCCATTTGGGGTCCCTGACTTCCTGCAACAGTTACCCAGTAGTGGGATTGCTGGATCAAATGGTATTTCTACTTTTAGTTCCTTATGGAATCTCCCTAGTGTTTTCCATAGTGGTTCCATAATGTTTTCCATAGTGGTTGTACTAGTTTACATTCCCAACAGCAGTGTAAAAGTGCTCCCTTTTCATCACATCCCTTCCAATATCTACTGCTTTTCAATTTTTGATTGTGGCCATTGTGAATGGGATATTTTTTATATTCATTTCTAGTTAATGATGGTATCTAAGATAAATACAAAATATCAGTAGCTTTTCTCTATAGAGGCAATCTTCAACTACAAATAGCAGTGCTAATTATAAGGACTTTTGGGTTATTGATTGTTGTTAAATGCCAAAGATTTTCACCTGGTAATTCCAGAAAAATGTGGAGTAGAAGCCCTCCTCAGCAGCATTTAATTAAGAGACTCTCACCTCCCTCTGCTAGAGGGAACACTGGAGGAAAGCAAGCCTGGGATTTTATTGAGTGGCAGAACTGCAAAGGAGTTGGAATGCGCAGCTCTGATGACTCTACTTTGCTAAAGTCAGAGCCAGATAGGGAAAGACTGGGAATCCGAAACCTGGGGCATCCTAACAACCTTGAGACCCTTGATTCCTCAGCAAGTTTGGGGCTGCAAAATTGGCCTCCTCTTGACTCAACTTGGTAAGAAGCATCCCTGTGTCAGAAGGAGTGGGCCCACAGCAGAGTTTCTCAACATTTTCACTATTGATCATTGGAGTTCAATAATTCTTCATCGGGGGTGGGAGTCTGTACTTTGCATTGTAGGGTGTTTAGCAACATTCCTGGTCTCTACTTCATCCAATGCCAATAGCATCTCCCCAGTGGTGACAATAAAAAATGTCTCCAGAGCATGGGGACAAAGTCACTCCCAATTGAGGACTGCTGCTCTAGAGGAAAAGAAAGATGCTCTTTCTAACCATGTAAGAGGAAGATGCTGTGTGGAGCTTCTGGCATGTCCTAATAGGAGATTCACAGTGTGCACTCCTAAGCTTCTGGATCAAGCAAAGCCATGTTGTTTGTTAAAGAGAACTGCTGACCATTTGAAAACAAGCCCCTGGCAGAGTGCTCAGTCATAGTAGGGATTAAGCACTGGAATATGAGACACCAATTGACTCTGCAGCTAGTGCCTCTCACCATAGATGGGAATTGTTAGACCAAATCATAAGGTTGCATAAACAACGATTCATTTTATGATACTAATGGACATTTGGGATCAGGTCTGAGCAGATCTGGAAGACATAAGCTCGTTAATGAGATACTCCACATTCCTCACTACCCACACTTTCCTCTATCGCACCAACATCCCTCCTTTGGAGCCTGTGGGGAGTTCCCTATGACCATCTGACAGTGGAGAAAATATCAGGATGGATTTGCTGCCTATGTGTTCCTTGTGTCAGTAAGATCCAACAATAGACTGTTTCCATATTAGTGGGTGGGGTGGTGAGGAGGATAGTGGAAAGGGTAGGTCCTCTGAGTGAGTAGAGCTATGTGCAGTATGTCTGGTCATTCTCTCTGTGTGGAGGAACAAGTGGCCTGAGTTGAGGATACACATGAACTCCTGGGCAGGATAAAGGGCCAGTTGGTTGACTGATATCCTGGAAGGGCAAGATTAATGAACTGGAGACACAGAGATCAGTGGCAGAGCTATGTGCTTGGCCACATAAGGGTGGGAATGAATCCTGTTGATTTTTGTGTCTCACAGCAAATTCCAACAAAGAGGATCTACAACAGGAAGCACTGAACAACCAGACAGAAGAAGAGAATCTTTCATTTTGTTGTTTTGTTTTTTAAGAGACAGGGTCTTACTATGTTGCCCAGGTTGGTTTTGAACTTCTAGACTCAAGCTATCCTCCTTCCTCAGCCTCTCAAAGTGCTGAGATTACAGGTGTAAGCCATCATGCTCAGCCTGAAATGACTCTTTGGTTAAGCAAAGCTAGCCTCTCTCTTAAGCCATCATCATGTTTACATGAGCCCAATGGCATGGGCTGTCTCTCACAGAGGCCTATCGAGTTGTGAATATCTGATCTTGCAGCAGCAGGGAATGATGATGAGCCTTTTGATCATGGTCCTATTTCTTGAAGAAACCAACTGTACATACAGTGACTGGTTGATTGCATCACTCTCCATTTTGAAGAAATAATGATTACCTTTCCTCTCTGAAGTGTGTTGGCCAGCACTACTCTCTGAGATCCCATGGAATTGTCATCCCCTTCCACCAATCGGACACTTGACCGCAAAGAAGGTGGGAAAATGTGCTTAAGACGCAGGACCTCTTTGTCTTATCCCAGAACACTTGATCCAGAAGCAGATCATTTTAAGGAACATGGAATGAACTCTTGAAGTTTTAACTAAGGTGGTGCCAACTTAGAGATAACACTTTACAAGTTTCAGGGGCTTTCCTTCAAGTTACAGTGCATTCTTTAAATGAATTGCCATTATATGGTACTATATCCATGACAGGTAGATTACAGGAGGCCAGGGGAAGTGGCAGGTAGGTGCAGGCCCAGTCATCAGTTCCTTTGTGATGTTTCTGAGGGATTTGTGATTATAATCTTTAGGCTTTGCTGGAGCAGGTGTCCTGGTGCCCAGGGGAGGAACTTTTCTACCAAGGGACTCAATAGGGGCCCAACTAAACGTAAAAGTGTGGTTATTGTGGGTCAATTTTGCTTCCTCCTGCCTATAGAACTGCAGGCAAAGGCAAGCAGGAGTTTCTATGTTGGCAGAAACTGGCCCTGATTTCCATGAGGGAATGGAGTTGGTGCCACATAATGGGGGCAGTGAGGAATATGTCTGGATATGGGAGATTCACCTGGAGATTCCTCTTAGTGCCTTCATTTCCAGTACTAACCATAAGTAGTGTATTGCAACAACCACAGCCTGACAAAGGCAAGGTAACCAGGGAGCTCAGACTCTTCAGGGATTCAAGTTGTGTTATCCTGCTGTGCAGGCCCTGTTTCCCAGCACAAGTACTGGCTGTAGTTAGGGGGCATCAGCAGAGCAAAAGAGGAGGCAGAGGATGAGTATATATTATAGTCTCAGTATGAATTGCAGCAGTTGGGGCTGTAGCTTGTTCCATTAACACTCCTGTTGTAAGATTTGTTTTTGTTTTAGAAATTGCTGCTGATCTTGAAAAAGTGAAAGGCAGGCTGCTAATGTTACCTGAAGGGCAAGCAGATCCCTGGTGCAAAGGGGGCTGTAGCAGACACTGGCAAGTGCTCAGCTCCTCTGTGTTCCACTGACATCTTATAAATGCCAGTATCTTTTTCTTTGTGTCTAGGGGTTTCTTCTGGAAGCCTGCTCTGCCTGTGAGTGGAAGGGTAACCCTCAAGCAATGACGACAGGAGTATAACTGTCCTGCCTCTATCAATGCTCCAGTGTGAAAATCCCAAAGCTTGTGCTTTACATGGTTCCCCAGGGTGTCTCTGTGGGACTCACATTTAGTCAACTTCTGTGGAGCTGATTGAGTTTTACTCTCTCCCCTTTCTGTCCTAAATCAGGTACCCACTGCTCTGCTGGAGATCTGCAGAACAGATTTGGATAAATCACTCACACACAAATTCCTGTCCTAGTGACTGATTCTAGGTTCTGGGGGGGCCCAAATGAAGACACATATGTCCAAAGAAAATGTAAGAAGAGTAACTGAAAGCTATTGGAACGAATTAACTATTGGTAATGTGGTCAGTATACATACACAAATGTGTGTGTGTATATAAAATATATATATAAAATATATACACATGCAAAATTGCACACATAATCAAATTACTTTCCTTGAGCTGGTGCTAAATAAAAGACTTGGAAAATGTGAAGTAGGAAGGAAGATTCCTTTTATGATTGCAACAATAATTAAAAATAGAAAATTTATCAAAATATGTTTATGTCAATATAAAAAGATAGAGAAAATTTTTTACAAAATATAAACATATACAAGAATATTCCATTATTGTAAGTGAAGATTTGTTATAAATATATCAATAATATAAAATATTTCATAATTTGGAAATGAAATATGATTTCAACCCAATTGTAATTTCTTTCTTTCTTTTTTTTTTTTGAGATGGAGTCTCACTCTGTCACCCAGGCTGGAGTGCAGTGGTGCGATCTCGGCTCACTGCAAGCTCCACCTCCGAGGTTCATGCCATTCTTCTGCCTCAGTCTCCGGAGTAGCTGGGACTACAGGCACCCTCCACCTCGCCTGGCTAATTTTTTGTATTTTTAGTAGAGACAGAATTTCACCATGTTAGCCACGATGGTCTCGATCTCCTGATCTTGTGGTCTGCCTACCTCGGCCTCCCAAAGTGCTGGGATTAAAGGCGTGAGCCACCGCGCCCAGCCTGTGATTTCTTTTTAAATCTGCGCATATCTTCTAAAATTCACATGACAGAGTAATTCTTTTAACTAAATAGAAATCAACTTGAAAAAGAAAAATAAGGGAAAAAGCGATCTTACTTTATTTGAAGGTTGGCATTGTCACAGATAAGTAGCTTAGTGTAAGATAAAACATATATATATTCATAACTTTAGAAAGAATGAAAGTAGGACCCCAAATTGGTGGGAAGTAAGATGTTATTTGATAAATGTTTTTGGGAATATTAGAAAAAATTTAGTTGGATCTCTGTGTGATACTATATATGACTATGAATGGATTGAAGATTTAATGCACAAATATCTTAATAGATGAAGGAATACCTCCTTAGTCTTGAAATAAATATCAAAAGACACAAAAGAAAATAATTTTAGGATCTGTTTACAAATCCTATAAAATTTTAGAAAAGACAAAATTATCTACATTATGAAATATAGCATAAAGGTAAAATATAAACAAAGACTATTGGGGAAATTAAATATCTACACGCAATTATATGTAATACATAAACATATCCATGCTTTATAAAACTGATGAGCATGATAAACACCTCAAAAGAGCAGAGCCAATGACTATGAACAGGCAAGACAGTCAGACACATACTCCTCTGCCCCACACACAGAATCTCCAAAGCAGGAATAAGGTACAATAGCAGAAACTTAACTAAACAAAACACACAAAATAAAAATGAGAAAAACCTTTTGGTTCTCCAATTAGCAAAAATTAAACAGCAATGATAATATCCGTTGCTGGGAAAGGTGTGAGAAAACTGGCATTCTTGTTGGAGGCCACACTGGGTAAAGCTCTATGGGGGGCCGTGGGGCACTCTATATCTGTGAACGGTCTGATTCTCAACAGCTTGTAGCCAAGTCATGGCTCGGGAGGATGAAGAATAGCTCAAATCCTCCATGTATTAGGTTGGTGCAAAAGAAATTGGGGTTTTTGAAAACCCCAATTACTTTTGCACCAACCTAATAGAAACGCACAGCAGCTTTGCTCCAGGCAGTTATCACCCATTTCATGAAAGAAACAACCTTTGTATAGTTGGTCATGAACACTGAGAGTCCAAATTGTGGTACAGGAAATGTTTTTATTGACAGCATTCAGTTGCTTAGAGAATCATTTCTGAGTAGGCAAATGAGGTTCACTTTTCCTTTTGTCTCCCTTTTCCTCTTCTGAGATCTACTTTTGACTCTGACATTACATGGGAACCAGAGCCCTCTACTCATTATGGCTTCTCACTTCTCCAATTGCAAAGTATACTAGCCCTGTGAACCAGTCTTTGAGTGCATTGACAAGGCAGGGGTGATCAATGAATCTTTTTCTTGCTATGCCTTTAAGGAGTACTAGAGGAAATCTCTCTGGATCACCAACTAGACATGAAGGTTGTATTTCAGTTGGTTGAGTTATCTGGCCAGATGGAGTCAGAGGGGTGATGGTTGATGGGGAAACTTCACCCAGGGTCCTCTCTGGGCTGGTTTAGACTCCCCATCCTCATTCTCTCTTCTACCTTATAGCAGGCCCTAGGGACTAGCTGGTCTCTTTTCTTAAGATCTCATCATCTATTCTTTACCATTGAGTTTGTCTTCCTTCCAGGTGGCTAGAGGGTAGGATGCTATTTCCCCTTTGCCTGGGGTAACAATAGCACTGTTTTTTTTTTTTTTTTTTTACTAAAATAAGGTAGAGATAATGATCACAACCACAGGGAGGTTACTTTGTTCTGTGCATTGGGAGCTATGTATATTCCTGATTCCCTTTCAAGATGCTAATTGAAATGTCTTTTTAGATTTCTCTAATTTTATCTCTGAGTTTAAACCTCTCCAAATTCATCCCTTTCCTGACATGTTCCTTGCTGTCCTCTCTGAGGTCATCTGTCCTGTTGTCATTCAGCCACTCACTAAGGCCTCTCAGAACCATCTCTTCTAATAATGATATATTAGTGCTGGGTAGAAAAGAGTGTGGTTCCTTTAAATGCTATGCAAAGGGGGAAGGAAGTGCTGGGTAGAGGAGCGCCTGTTCTCTGGCTGCAGCTCCACCCCACAGACCTAGGTGAGGATAGGCATTTCCTGCTCAAATGTTGCATTTTCCAAGACCATCCTGGACTACCATGCCCCAATACTATGCTTATAAAAACTCTGATGTAGGGAGACTCCCTGAAACTATTGCTACAGAATAAAAGATGAAATGGTCCTGATTATTGTAAATACAAAATTGCAGGCAGGATTGTGTAAAGACAATGCCAGGTTGGGCTGCCAGAATGAGCCAACAGCACATGATGTCCTTCCCCTTGCAGAGAGCCTATGAATGGACATGCAGTCAGGGAGGTTTCACATCACCAAGATTCCTATCCCAGAAAAGCAGGTGTTCATGGCTCCGGGAATGGAATGTGACCCTTGTGGAGAGCCTATAAACGGATGCATGAGGGGCACCTCTTCATATGGATAAGATAGGGCTATAAACGCCCCCATCTTGCCATGGCTCTTCTGGGCCTCTTTAGGGTGGAGACATACTCCCTTCTGAGAATTTCTGGTCTAACCAGTTGTTTAGCTTCACGTCCTGTTTCTATGGATGGTCTGTAACCAGCTTTTGCTGCAACTGTTACTGCTGATTAATATCTTGCTAATCATAGGTTATGGAAAGACTATGTTTCTGTTTTAAGGCTCTATTAGAAATTACTGATCCACAGACTATATTGTAAATTCTTATCTCTGCATACTGTACTTCTGCATACAGATGTTATGTTAAAGAATTACTTCATCCCCATGTGACCATCTCACCTCATAATCAAATGACCCTAAATCCCTTACTAACCTACCTCCACCCTCAGCAAACTTAATAATAATGCTGGTATATCCAGTGCATTGGCAGCATTGCAGGACCAGAAGGCGGTGACCCCCCAGACCCAGCTTTCACTATCTTGCATGTGTCTATTATTTCTCGATCTGCTGATCCACCTGTGAACAAAGAAAGAGCCCCATTGCATTGTGGGCTGCTGGCCAGATCCCGCAATGTCTGGCACCCAATGTGGCCTTCTTTGTTCCTTGGCTAAGTGCACTCTGAGTGCGGGTTCATGATGACTAGTCTTCAGTCTCAATGGTAAGGTCTCCAAGTACGCCTTTTCCGACTCTGTCTTCTTTTCAGGTTTGTTGACCGGTATTATTCCAGGGTTATCTTTATACAGATATTTGTTTTTAACCAAGTTGTCATGAGGAAGTCATTTTATTTTTTTCCTTTTTTTTTTTTGAAAAGGCTATAAATGCTGTAGTCAGGACTGGTTATAATGAGTTCATGGGGGCAATGCAAACTACTTTTTGATTTAGAATTTAATCAAATAAAAGGATTGTCAGTAGGGGCTCTGAAATACTGTTATACTGACTTTTTGGCAATGATTTATTTTGTATCTGCCCTCTCTGCTTACTCTTGAACTAGGCAGAGCTGTTAGGTATCATCAGATCCCAATTCCTGCTGGGAAGAAGCCCTTTTGCTTGGTTTCCTGACAGACACTTGCTCAGGGACAGTTGGATTGCCCAAGGACTAGGAGCTCCCAGCATCATAACACAGCCATTTCACTTATGGAAGGTCTAATTATTTGAGAGGTATGCATTAAATTGAGCAGACAACATGTAATTTTCATCCATTTGTCTGCGTTTTGCTCACTGCAGTGACAATGAAGATCTATAATCATGTTTCTACACTAAATTTGTACAGATATGTGAAAATTATTCTCACATCCAAAATCATCTTCTGTAATCCTCTAGTCTCTTCCTCTGTGTAAAGATTGCTGTTTCCATGAGATATTCTTCTTTGAAGGGCTTTTTGCCAGGTCTTTGCCAGTCTGATTTCACACCTGGTCAATTCCAGCCACTTGCTTTTTTGAAAGGTGTGGTTCTAACTGTTTCTCCGGTGTTCTGGAAGGTGTAATCTTGTTAGTAAGTAGATGAAGGGTCATGTCTGCTAATTCTAATTTGAAGTCACCGCAGGTGAATACGTTTAAGATTGTGCACTATGACCTATGGGAAAGGAACTCTCTATGGCTGTGTAATGTATGACATTTGTGACTGCACATGACAGCTCAGTAGTCCAATAACACTGTCAGAACAAGCCAGCAGGATATCATCTCATGCCTTCCCACTGCCATGTCTTTCCATGGGAAATGCCTCCTCTTCTTATTTTGAAGTTGATTGTTTGGAACTCAAGTCAAGGATTTGGGGCTTTTTACCTTCTCCCTACACTTATGGCCCCATGTGACTTCAGTTTACATTTGTATCCAATTTTGGAAAATAATCTCTTCTACTTGGTTTCCTTGTTCCCAGTCCCCAAGATAGGACCTCCTCACTCAGGATGGCCTGGCCTTTGGTAACTTTCTATGTCAGATGCTAGAGGCACTTATTTTTAGAATCTCCTGAAAGAGGGTACCACAAAATTAGTTTGCACTCACCTTTTCCTGACATGAATTTCTCATAAAATTCCTCAAAGTTATGAGCACCAGGCAATAAAGAAGTCATCCTGTGAAAGTGGTAGTAAGACACGAGGCAATCCTTGGCATTTCTGGCCACATAGATAATCTGAAATCAAGGACAGAGAAGGAAGCCAGGGAGAGAAAAATAAGACTGAGGGGAAATACTCTAGAAGAGTGTTCCAATATAATGATAACTACACCCAATAAGTTCATAGTATTATATGCATTATTTATGAATTAAAATATTAAATAAATGGATCCTCTTTGACTCTGCAACCCTGATGGCCATGGGGAAGAGAAAGACAAATGAGAGTGCCCCGCTTTAGAGTGGTTATGAGTGATACAGGAAGATGAACATGATATTAGGACAGCACTGTCAATCATGGTTGGAATATGATATAATATGCTGAGTAGTCACAGAAGGAAGAAGTGACAAAGCATTCCTAGGCATTCAGAGAAGGGGTCATGAAATGTTGAGTTTCAGCCATATCCCAACAGGTGAATAGGAATTTCCAGCTTCACAACTGGGAAAATATTAATGAATGAGAAATCATTCTTGTACCTACCATCTCATCTGACTCCTAGAAATATTAGGGTTAGATAAGAAGAGAAGAGGTACTATCCTTTAAATGATGAAGTAACTGAGATTTACAGAATTTGAGGGACTGCCACTAATATATGCTTAGTACAAGATGAGGTTGGGACTGGTTACAGAAATTGGTGCACTGTTTCCAGAGCTTCTTCCTTGATATATCAATGAGAAGTGTACTGAGAATGTCTCAGACAGTGTTTCTGGAAGAATAGGGTGGTTAAGCTGATATATAATTTTTTTTATTAGTTGCATTGCTCTTGGCTTCTCCCTGGGAATTCAGGCATATTATGGAAAAAAGAATGGTGATGTGATGATTGGGAATTAAGGATCATTAATTCCACAAGTGCAGAGCAGAGAAGTTAACCCTTCGTATGTGCCAGACACTGTTTAGAATGATAAATTGGACAAGGCCAAGTCCCTGCCTTTCTGGAGCTCATAGTCTATCAGAGAGATAAGAAGAGAGAAAACTACAATGCCGTGTGGTGAACACAATGAATGGGGCAAACATACACACATATGCCAACATGTATACATGAAACTCAACCAGCCATGGGGTCAGGGGAACTTCCCAGTAGGTGGTTTCTATGCACAGACCAAAAGAACAAGTAGGAATTATGCAGGTAAAGATGGGGGATGCTTGAGTCAGATGGGAGCATGTGGGAAGGTGTGGGGATGCTCTGTGTGTGAAAGGACCTGCAGGATTTCAGGAGGACTGTAGTGAGGATCAGGGAATGGGAAGACACTGGGGAGGAGCTGGAGCAGGGTGCAGACTGTCAAGGCCATCGAAGTCATATAGAGGATTTGGAGGGATCTTCATCCACCTGTGGAAGTATTTATAGTAGGGAAATCCCTTAGTCAGATTTGTGTTTTAGGAAGATTCGAGGGTACAGAGGGGAGGGGTTGGAGAGGGCAGGACTAGAGGCAACTGGGAGGTATTAGAGAGCAGTGAGCTGACTTGGGTACAGGTGGTAGTGGTGCAGTATAGTGCACAGATTAGAAGGATGGAAAAAGTGAACTGGATTTTGTGAAAGATCAGATATAGAGGTGAGGGAGATAAAAATGAAGACAGGCTTTGAGCTTAATCTACCAAGTAGAATATGGAGATGTGGAAGCCTTGGCAAGGAGTAGATCCTGCACTTTTGGTTGTGGGACCAGGGGAGCATCTGCTAGTACTTTGGCAGAGCAAAGCAACAGGGTTTTATTTTTAAAGTGTTCCCCTCCATTCTAGCTCCCAATCCATTCTCTGATTCAGTCTGTAGCAATACAGGCTGAATTTTGGAAAATTTGACTAAGAAGTTTTCATGAAGTAGGTTTGGAGAAAACAGTATTAGAAAACATGGATGTTCGCAGATTTCAAATTTATGTAGTCTTTGATTTTAAGGACTCCAAGTCTAAAAACATTAACACTTCTAGTATTTTGAAGGATTTCTTCACTTATATCATTTATATTACCAAGCTAAGAAAAGTTTGAAAAGTGAGCATTTTTTACCTTGCAGTTTTCTTTCCAGATAGATGGTGGCATTAGATGCGAAAGAAGGTGTTTTTATCATTCGTGGTGAGGGCATTTCAAGAGCTATCTCCAAATCTAGAAAAATAAATCATATTCTTCATTTATTCTTGCCACTCTTTGGAAATCCTTGAATTTACATTTGTTACTTAGGCTAAAGAATGGTTAAAAAATTTTTTCCATTGGAGACAATAGCTGTCTATCCACAAGAACATGTAAACATTTCTTTCTTCTGAAAGCCTTCTAGGTGGCCTTTCTTTATCTTATCTTACTCTCTGAGCTTTTACACCATGAGGAAAGCTCTTTAGCTACCACAGTTGATTCTGGAAGTGTCTATAGAATATCCCCTTCTACTTACCCTCCTTCTTTTCCCTTAGAAATCACCTCCATCCTTTTACGATAGCTCAACACTAATTGCTGGCTTTTCCATTTATTCAAACATGGGAAGTAGGAAAAAAAAGGGAAGGATCTTGTGTATCAGTTCTTTGAAATGGGAAAAGTAAAGAAATAAAATGAATAACTTGTTGAGAAGATGAAGGCCATCAGCTCAGAACACCAGGAGGCTCTGAGGACCTAATCTAGGGTATGACTTCTTGACTGGTGACCAAATTGATCTCCAGAAAGAAACAGGGTAATTCAGGCCACCATACAGGCACTTGACCAAGACACTGCACATTGCTCTGGTATCTTGCAGTGAAGGCCCTTTCAATCTTGTTGCATATGGCTCACCAGGTTTTTCTCCAAGGCAAAATGTTAGTTCAAGGAAAGGGTGTCTGTCTGTAGAAGTGGCTCTTTTGCATTTCTCCACGTTACCATCATTTTGAATCAAGTCTAAAATTTCTTGCATCCAGGTTGTACCTAAAAACATTAACAGCAGTTATTTAATTTTAGTTGACTTTTTTTTTAATCCAGGTATTGAATAGTTGAAGAAAGGCAGAAAAATGAGATCCTTTGAAATTGGATGAATGTTGTGGAGGTATAAAAGAAAACTTCTGTTGTATTACACCTACCCTTAGGTATGAGAGGGTCACAAACTTTCCTGTGGTAGGACTTCGAGCATTTTTTCCTGACTTTTATTATGAAAAAATTTAAACTAGAGAAAATTTTGAAAATATGACAAAAAAAGCATTCAAAAATTTAAATTTTAAGGAACAGTTTGCTCTGTTGACTTTTATCTCTCTACTCTCTAATTTATCCATCTATATCTATCTCATCTCTCTCCCTGTATCTCTTCAAATCTATCATTACTGTGCTTTAGTGAACCATTTCAGAATGTTTCTGATGTCTTGACACTTTATGCCTAAAAATGCTGCATCTCCCAAGATGACATTCTCCTACCATATTTCCTACACGTTTCTCATCTTATCTAATTTATAATGGTTTCAAAATATCATTAAATACTCAGTCTACATTAACTTTTCTTCAGTTGCTTAATAATGTCATTTACAGTCATTTTCCCAGTTAAGGTTCATGGGTTCAATGACATTTGTTGTCATTTTTGTTTCTCCCATATTTCTTCTTCATGACATTAATTTTCTTTCCTCCTTAACAGTTGATTTTTGAACAGATCAGCCAGCTGTCTTATATTATGCTCCACATTCTGGATTTATCTCCTTATTTCCTCACAGTATGTAAAATTGTTGCGCTATTTCCTTTATTTTCCATAGAATGGAAATTATAACCTGATTAGGTTCGGATAAAATATATATTTTTTTGGCCAGGAGATTTCTCAGACCATGCTTTGTAGTTCATTTTGCATCATACTAAGAGGGGTTTATGTCAGATCGTCCCACTATTAGTAGTACTACTTTGATCGTTGCATTAAGTAGGTGACCATCAAATTTCTCATTGTAAAGGTTCATATTTCCATTTGCTATTTGGAATTAAACTTGTGGTGACATTTCAATACCATTTGACTAATCAGTTCTTTTCAAGTTTTATTTTATTAGTTTAGGATCTATTGATGATCTTGCCAAAATGAATTTTCAATGTGAGTTTAAATTATTAAGTTTTTAAAGCCATTATTTCTCCTCTATTTATTTTGTAGATCTTATGTAGAAAATAACTTTCCTCTCATAAACTAGAGAAGAACTACAAATCCTCTAAATTATTTTCCTTAATTATGTATTTACAGGCTAAGAGATTTATAATAGTTATCTTCACTGGTGGTAAATGAGTTTTTTTCTTTCTTCTTTTACCCTCATTATGAACTGTAATTTTTTGAAATCAGCTTCATTGTGGTAAAAATGACATTCAATGGAATGAACCTATTTTAAATGTATAGTTTGATGGATTTTGACAAATGCCTACATCCATGCAACCATTCCCACAGTCAAGGTTAGAACCTTGTGTCTATTTGCAATCAGTCATCCCTACTTTTGGCTCTGGGCCACCATTGATTTAATATCTGTCGATATATTAGTTTTACACATTCTAGAATTTCATATAAATAGAAGAAAATAGTTTGTACTCTGTGTCTGATTTGTTTCACACAAGGTAGTTACTTTGGGATTTATCCATATTGTGTACATCTGTAGTTCATTGTTTTTTACTGTTGAGTACTTAATTTTATGGATAGTCTACCATTTGTTTATTCATTCACATCATGATGGAAATTTGAGTTGTTTCTAGTGTTAGGATGTTTTTGTTTTTTCTTTAAATTAAATTTATTATTTATTATTTTATATTTTATTTTTATTCAATAAATTTTTGAAATTTCAATAGCTTTAAGGGTACAAGTTATTTTTGGTTACATAGATGAATTGTTCAGTGGTGAAGTCTGGAATTTTAGTGCACCCATCACTTGAGTCATGTATATTGCACCCAATATGTAGTTTTTCATCCCTCACTGCTAACCTCCCCGCTTCTGAGTGTCCAGTGTCCACTATGCCAATCTGTATGCCGTTCTGTACCCTTAGCTTAGCTCCCACTTATAAGTGAGAACATGTGGTATTTGGGTTTCAATTACTGAGTTACTTCCTTTAGAATAATGGCCTCCAGCTCCATCCAAGTTGCTGCAAAATACATTAGTTTATAATTTTTTAAGGCTGAGTAGAATTCCATGGTATATCTATATATACCACATTTTCTTTTTTTTAAATTTAACTTTTATTTTAAGTTCAGGGCTACATGGGCAGGTTTGTTATATAGGTAAACTTGTGTCATGGAGGTTTGTTGTACAGATTATTTTGTCACCCAGGCATTAAGCCCAGCATCCACTGGCTATTCTTCCTGATTCTCTCCCTCCCCACCACCCACCCTCACCGCATAGTCCCAATGTGTGTTGTTCCCCTCTATGTGTCCATGAGTTTTCATCATTTAGCTCCCACTTAAAAGTAAGAACATGCGTTATTTGGTTTTCCGTTCCTGCATTAATTTGCTAAAGATAATGGCCTCCAGTTCTATCCATGTTCCTGCAAAGGACATGATCTCGTTTTTTTTTATGGCTGCATAGCATTCCATAGTGTATGTGTACCACACTTTCTTTATCCAGTCTACCACTGATGGGCATTTAAATTGATTCCATGTCTTTATTATTGTGAATGGTGCTGCAAGGAACATAAGTGTGCATGCGTCTTTACAATAGAATGCTCCATATTCCTTTGGGTATATACCCAGTAATGGGATTACTGGGTCAAATGCTAGCTCTCTTTTTAGGTCTTTGAGGAATAGCCACACTGTCCTCCACAATCATTGAACTAATTTATACTACCAGCAACAGTGTATATGTATTCCTTTTTCTCTGCAACCTTGCCAGCATCTGTCAGTTTTGATTTTTTATTAATAGCTATTCTGACTGGTATGAGAAGGTATCTCACTGTGGTTTTTTAAATGATACTTTAAGTTTTGGGATACATGTGCAGAATGTGCAGGTTTGTTACATAGGTACACACATGGCATGGTGGTTTGCCACACCCCATCAAGCTGTCATCTACATTAGGTATTTCCCCTAATGCTATCCCCCCAGCCACCCCCTCTGACAGGCCCCAGTGTGTGATGTTCCCCTCCCTGTGTCCATGTGTTCTCATTGTTCAACTCCCACTTATGAGTGAGAACATGCAGTTTTTGGTTTTCTGTTCCCGCATTAGTTTGCTGAGAATGACGGTTTCCAACTTCATGTTCCTGCAAAGGACATGAACTCATCCTTTTTTATGGCTGCATGGTATTCCATGGTGTATATGTGCCACATTTTCTTTATCCATTCTATCATTGATGGGCATTTGGGGTGGTTCCATGTCTTTGCTATTGTGAATAGTTCTGCAATAGACATACATGTGCATGTATTTTAATAGTAGAATGATTTATAATCCTTTAGGTATATACCCAGTAATGGGATACCTGGGTCGAATGGTATTTCTGGTTCTAGATCCTTGAGGAATCAGCACACTGTCTTCCACAATGGTTGAATTAACTTACACTCCCACCAACAGTGTAAAAGTGTTCCTATTTCTCCACATACTCCCCAGCATCTGTTATTTCCTGACTTCTTAATGATTGTCATTCTAACTGGTGTGAGATAGTATCTCATTGTGGTTTTGATTTGCATTTCTCTAATGACAAGTGATAATGAGCTTTTTTCTATATGCTTGCTGGTTGCATAAATGTCTTCTTTTGAGAAGTATCTGTTCATATCCTTCACCCTCTTTTTGATGGGGTTGTTTGTTTTTTCTTGTAAATTTGTTTAAGTTCCTTGTAGATTCTGGATATTAGCCCTTTGTCTGACGGATAGATTGCAAAAATTTTCTCCCATTCTGTAGGTTGCCTGTTCACTCTGATGATGGTTTCTTTTGCTGTGCAGAAGCTCTTTAGTTTAATTAGATGCCATTTGTCAATTTTGGCTTTTGTTGCCATTGCTTTTGGTGTTTTAGTCATGAAGTCTTTGCCCATGCCTATGTCCTGAATGGTATTGGCTAGGGTTTTTTCTAGTTTTTTTATGGTTTTAGGTCTTAATGTTTAAGTCTTTAATCCATCTTGAGTTAATTTTTTTATAAGGTGTAAGGAAGGGGTCCAGTTTCAGTTTTCTGCATATGGCTAGCCAGTTTTCCAACACTATTTATTAAATAGGGAATCCTTTCCCCACTGCTTGTTTTTGTCAGGTTTGTCAAAGATCTGATGGTTGTAGATGTGTGGTGATATTTCTGAGGCCTCTGTTCTGTTCCATTGGTGTGTATATCTGTTTTGGGACCAGTACCATGCTGTTTTGGTTACTGTAGCCTTGCAGTATAGTTTGAAGTCTGGTAGCATGATGCCTCCAGCTTTGTTCTTTTTGCTTAGGATTGTCTTGGCTATACCAGCTCTCTTTTGGTTCCATATGAAATTTAAAGTAGTTTTTTCTAATTCTGTGAAGAAAGTCAATGGTAGCTTGATGGGGATAGCATTGAATCTATAAATTACTTTAGGCAGTATGGCCATTTTTATGATATTGATTCTTCCTATCCGTGAGCATGGAATGTTTTTCCATTTGTTTGTGTCCCCTCTTATTTCTTTGAGCAGTGGTTTGTAGTTCTCCTTGAAGAGGTCCTTCACGTCCCTTGTAAGTTGTATTCCTAGATATTTTATTCTCTTTGTAGCAATTGTGAATGGGAGTTTGCTCATGATTTGGCTCTCTGTTTGTCTATTATTGATGTATAGGAGTGCTTGAGATTTTTGCACATTGATTTTGTATCCTGAGACTTTGCTGAAGTTGCTTATCAGCTTAAGGAGATTTGGGGCTGAGACGATGGGGTTTTCTAAATATAAAATCATGTCATCTGCAAACAGAGGCAATTTGATTTCCTCTCTTCCTATTTTAATACCCTTTATTTCTTTCTCTTGCTTAATTGCCCTGGTCAGAACTTCCAATAGTATGTTGAATAGGAGTGGTGAGAGAGGGCATTTTTGTCTTATGCTGGGTTTCACAGGAAATGCTTCCAGCTCTTGCCCGTTCAGTAAGATATTGGCTGTGGGTTTGTCATAAATAGCTCTTATTATTTTGAGATACATTCTATCAACACCTAGTTTATTGAGAGTTTTTAGCATGAAGGGGTGTTGTATTTTATGAAAAGCCTTTTCTGTATCTATGAGATAATCATGTGGTTTTTCTCATTGGTTCTGTTTATGTGGCAGATTATGTTTATTGATTTTCATATGTTGAACCAGCCTTGCATCCCAGCTGACTTGATCATGGTGGATAAGCTTTTTGATGTGCTGCTGGATCTGGTTTGCTGTATTTTTTTTTTTTTTTTTTTTTTTGAGGCAGAGTCTTTTTCTGTCATCCAGACTGGAGTGCAGTGGCACAGTCTCGGCTCACTGCAAGCTCTGCCTCCTGGGTTCTCGCCATTCTCCTGCCTCAGCCTCCTGAGTAGGTGGGACTACAGGCACCTGCCACCATGCCCAGCTAATTTTTTGTAGTTTTAGGGAGACAGGATTTCACCATGTTAGCCAGGATGATCTTGATCTCCTGCCTTTGTGATCCACCCACCTCGGCCTCCCAAAGTGCTGGGATTACAGGCCACCGTGTCCTGCTGGTTTGCCAGTATTTTATTGAAGATTTTTGTATTGATGTTCATCAGGGATATTGGCCTGAAATTTCATTTTTTTGTGTGTGTGTCTCTGCCAAGTTTTAGTATCAGGATGGTGCTGGCCTCATGAAATGAGTTAGGGAGGAGTCCCTCTTTTTCTGTTGTTTGGAATAGTTTCAGAAGGAATGGTACTAGCTCCTCTTTGTACCTCTGGTAGAATTCAGCTGTGAATCCATCGGGTCTTGGGCTTTTTTTGATTGGTATGCTGTTGATTACTGCCTCAATTTCAGAACTTGTTATTGGTGTATTCAGGCATTTGACTTCCTCCTGGTTTAGACTTGGGAGGGTGTATGTGTCCAGGAATTTATCCATTTCTTCTAGATATTCTAATTTATTTGCGTAGAGGGAGGTGTTTACAGAATTCTCTGATGGTAGTTTGTATTTCTGTGGGATCAGTGGTGATATCCTCTTTATCATTTTTTATTGCATCTATTTGATTCTTCTATCTTTTCTTCTTTATTAGTCTGTCTAGTGGTCTATGTATTTTATTAATCTTTTCAAAAAACCAGCTCCTGGTTGAAATGATTTTTTTGAAGGGTTTTTCATGTCTCTATCTCCTTCAGTTCTGCTCTGATCTTAGTTTTTTCTTGTCTTCTGCTAGCTTTTGTACTTGTTTGCTCTTCCTTCTCTAATTATTTTAATTGTGATGTTAGGGTGTCGATTTTAGATCTTTCCTGTGGGCATTTAGTGCTATAAGTTTCCTTCTAAACACTGCTGTAGCTGTGTCCCAGAGATTCTGGTATGTTGAGTCCTTAGTCTCATTGGTTTCAAAGAACTTATTTATTTCTGCTTTAAAATCTTTCTTTACCCAGCAGTCATTCAGGAGCAGCTTGTCCAGTTTCCATGTAGTTGTGCAGTTTTGAGTGAGTTTCTTAATCCTGAGTTCTAATTTGATTGCACTGTGGTCTGAGAGACTGTTACTGTTATGATTTCTGTTTTTCTGCCTTTGCTGAAGAGTGTTTTACTTCCAATTATGTGGTTGATTTTAGAGTAAGTGCCATGTGGTGCTGAGAAGAATGTATATTCTGCTGATTTGGGATGGAGAGTTCTGTAGATGTCTATAAAGTCCACTTGGTCCACAGCTGAGTTCAAGTCCTGAATATCCTTATTAATGTTCTTTCTCATTGATCTGTCTAATATTGACAGTGGAGTGTTAAAATCTCCCACTATTATTGTGTAGGAGTCTAAGTCTCTTTGTAGGTCTCTAAGAACTTGCTTTATGAATCTGGGTGCTCCTGTATTGGGTGCATATATATTTAGGATAGTTAGCTCTTTTCATTGCATTGATCTCTTTACCATTTTATAATGCCCTTCTTTGTCTTTTTTGGTCTTTGTTGGTTTAAAGTCTGTTTTATCAAAGACTAGGATAGCAACCCTGCGTTTTTTTGCTTTCCATTTGCTTGGTAAATATTCCTCCATTCCTTTATTTTGAGCCTATGTGTGTCTTTGCACGTGAGACAGGTCTCCTGAATACAGCACACCAATGGGTCTTGACTCTTTATCCAATTTGCCTGTCTGTGTCTTTTAATTCGGGCATTAACCCTGTTTACATTTAAAGTTAATATTGTTTTGTATGAATTTGATCCTGTCATTATGATGCTAGCTGGTTATTTTGCATGTTAGTTGATGCAGTTTCTTCACAGTGTCAATGGTCTTTACAATTTGGTACATTTTTGCAGTGGCTGGCACTGGTTTTTTCTTCCCATGTTTAGCACTTCCTTCAGGAACTCTTGTAAGGTAGGCCTTGTGGTGACAAAATCTCTCAGCATTTCCTTGTCTGTAAAGGATTTTATTTATCCTTCATTTATGAAGATTAGTTTGGCTGGATATAAAATTCTGGGTTGAAAATTCTTTACTTTAAGAATGTTGACTATTGGCCCCCACTCTCTTTGGCTTGTAGGATTTTTGCAGAGAGATCAGCTGTTAGTCTGATGGGCTTCCCTTTGTGGGTAACCTGACCTTTCTCTCTGGCTGCCCTTAATATTTTTTTCTTCATTTCAACCTTGGCAAATCTGACAATTACATGTCTTCGGGTTGCTGTTCTTGAGGATTATCTTTGTGGTGTTGTCTGTATTTCCTGAATTTGAATGTTGGCTTGTCTTGCTAGGTTGAGGAAGTTCTCCTGGATAATATCTTGAAGGGTGTTTTCCAACTTGGTTCCATTCTCCCTGTCACTACTAGGTACACCAGTCAAATGTAGGTTTGGTCTTTTCACATAGTCTCATATTTCTTGGAGGCTTTGTTCATTTCTTTTCATTCTTTTTTCTCTAAATCTTGTCTTCATGCTTTATTTCGTTAAGTTGATCTTCGATCTCTGATATCCTTTCTTATGTTTGATTGGTCTGGCTATTGATACTTTTGTATGCTTCATGAAGTTCTTGTGCTGTGTTTTTCAGCTCCATCAGGCCATTTATATGACTCTAAACTGGTTATTCTAGTTAGCAATTCATTGAACCTTTTTTCAAGGTTTTTAGCTTCCTTGCATTGGGTTAGAAGATGCTCCTTTAGCTCGGAGGAGTTTGTTATTACCCCCTTTCTGAAACCTACTTCTGCCAATTTGCCAAACTCATTCTCCATCCAGTTTTGTTCCCTTGCTGGAGAGAAGCTGTGATCCTTTGAAGGAGAAGAGGCATTCTGGATTTTGGAATTTTCAGCCTTTTTGCGCTGGTTTTTCCTACTCTTCATAGACTTATCTACTTTTGGTCTTTGATATTGATGACCTTCTAATAGGGCTTCTGTGTGGACATCCCTTTTGTTGATATTGATGCTATTCCTTTCTGTTTCTTCATTTTCCTTCTAACAGTCAGGCCTCTCTGCTGCAGGTCTGCTGGAGTTTGCTGGAGGTCCGCTTCAGACCCTGTTTGCCTGGGTATCACCAGCAGAAGCTGCAGAACAGCAAAGATTGCTGGCTCTTCCTTCTCTGGAAGCTTTGTCCCAGAAGGGCACCCACCAGATGCCATCCAGAGCTCTCCTGTATGAGGTATCTGTCAATTCCTGCTGGGAGGTGTCTCCCAGTCAGGAGACAAAGGGGTCAGGGACCCATTTGAGGAGGCAGTCTCTCCCTTAGCAGAGCTCGAACACTGTGCTGGGAGATTTTCTGCTCTCTTCAGAGCCAGCAGGCAGGAACGTTTAAGTCTCTGAAGCTGTGCCCACAGCTGCACCTTCCCCCAGGTGCTCTGTCCCAGGGAGATGAGAGTTTTATCTATAAGCCCCTAACTGGGGCTGCTGCCTTTCTTTCAGAGATGACCTGCCCAGAGAGGAGGAATCTAGAGAGGCAGTCTTGCCACAGCAGCTTTGCCAAGCTGTGGTGGGCTCTGCCCAGTTTGAACTTCCCAGTGGCTTCATTGACACTGTGAGGGAAAAACTGCCTACTCAAGCCTCAGTAATGGTGGACGTCCCTCCCCCCACCAAGCTCAAGCATCCCAGGTTGACTTCAGACTGCTGTGCTTGGAATGAGAATTTCAAGCCAGTGGATCTTAGCTTGCTGGACTCTGTGGGGGTGGGATCTGCTGAGCTAGACCTCTTGGCTTCCTGGCTTCAGCCCCCTTTTCATGAGAGTGAACAGTTCTGTTTCACTGGTGTTCCAGGTGCCACTGGGGTATGAAAAAAAAAAACTCCTGCAGCTAGCTCAGTGTCTGTCCAAACAGCTGCCCAGTTTTTTTGCTTGGAACCTAGGGCCCTGGTGGCTTAGGAACCTGAGAAAATTTCATCTGCAGGTTGCAAAGACCATGGGAAAAGCATAATATCTGGACCAGAACGCACAAATCTCAGGGCACAGTCACTCACGGCTTGCCTTGGCTAGGGGAGGGAGTTCCCTGACCCCTTGCACTTCCAGGTGAGGTAACACCCCATCTTGCTTCAGCTCGCCCTTTGTGGGTTGCACCCACTGTCTAACCAGTCCCAGTGAGATGAGCCAGGTACCTCAGTTGGAAATGCAGAAATCACCCACCTTCTGCATTGATCTTGCTGGGAGCTGTAGATGGGACCTGTTCCTATTCAGCCATTTTGCCAGCCATCCCATCTCATTGTGGTTTTGATTTCCATTTCTCTAATGATCAGTGATGTTAAACTTTTTTTTTCATATGCTTGTTGGCTACATGTATGTCTTCTTTTGAAAAGTGTCTGTTCAAGTCCTCTGCCCACTTTTTAATGTGGTTGTTTGTTTTTTCTTGTAAATTTGTTTAAGTTCCTTATAAATGCTTGGTATTAGACTTTTGCCAGATTTATAGTTTGCAAAAATTTTCTTCCATTCTGTAGGTTGTCTGTTTACTCTGTTGATAGTTTCCTTTGCTGTGCAGAAGCTTTTACATTTAATTAAATCTTATTTGTCAATGTTTGCTTTTGTTGCAATTGCTTTTGGTGTCTGTGTCATAAAACCCTTGCCAGAATGGTATTGCCTAGGTTGTCTTCCAGGGCTTTTATAATTTTGGGTTTTAGCTTTAAGTCTTTATTTTATCTTGAGTTGATTTTTGTATGTGGTGTAAGGAAAGTGTCCAGTTTCAATCTTCTGCATATGGCTAGCCTGTTATCCCAGCCTCATTTATTGAATAGGGAGTCCTTTCCCTATTTCTTTTTGTCAGCTTTGTCAAAGATCAGATAGTTGTAGGTGTGCAGTCTTATTTCTAGGTTCTTTATTCTGTTTCATGGGTTTATGTGCCTGTTTTTGTACCAGTACCATGCTGCTTTTGTTACTGTAGCCCTCTAATATAGTTTGTAGTAAGGTATCATGATGCCTCAGCTTTGTTCTTTTTGCTTATGATTGCCTTGGCTGTTCAGGCTTTTTTGTTTGGTTCCATATGAATTTTAACAGAGTTTCTTTCCTTGTTCTGTGAAGAATGCCAATGCAGTTTAATAAGAATAGCATTAAATCTATAAATTGCTTTGGTTAGTATGGCCATTTTGATGATGTTGATTCTTCCTATTCATGAGTATGGGTTGTTTTTCCATTTTGTTTGTCTTATCTCTGATTTCTTTGATCAGTGGTTTGTAGTTCTCCTTGTTGAGATCTTTCACCCTCCTAGTTAGCTATATTTCTAGGCATTTTCTTTGTGGTGATTATGAATGGGATTGCATTCTTGATTTGACTCTCAGATTGACTGTTAGTGTATGGAAATGTTAGTGATTTTTGCACATCAATTTTGTATTCTGAGACTTTGCTGAAGCTGTTCATCAGCTTAAGGAGATTTTGGGCTAAAACTATGGAGTTTTCTATGTATAGGATCATGTCATCTGCAAACAGAAATAGCTTGACTTCCTTTCTTCCTATTTGAGTGCCTTTATTTTTTTCTCTTTCCTGATTGCCTGGGCCATGACTTCCAATACTACGTTGAATAGGAGTGGTGAGCGAGGGTATTCATGTCTTCTGCCAGTTTTCAAGGGGAATGCTTCCAGCTTTTGCCCATTCAGTATGATGTTGGCTGTGGGTTTGTCATGGATAGCTCTTACTATTTTGAGGTATGTTCCTTCCATATCTAGGTTATTAAGTGTTTTTTACATAAAGCGGGGTTGAATTTTATCTAAAGCCTTTTCTGCATCTATTGAGATAATCGTGTGGTTTTTGTCTTTAGTTCTGTTTATGTGATGAATCACATTTATTGATTTGCCTATGTTGAACCAACGTTGCATCCCAGGGATAAAGCCTATTTGATCTTAGTAAATAAGCGCTTTGATGTGCTGTTGAATTCAGTTTGCAAGTATTTTTTGTAGAATTTTTGCATAAATGTTCATCAAGGATATTAGCTAGAAGTTTTTTTCGTGTGTGTTCCAGGTTTTGGCATCAGGATGATGCCAGTCTCATAGGATGAGATGAAGAGGAGCTGGTCCTTCTCAATTTTTTTTTGGAATAGTTTCAGCAGGAATGGTACCAGCTGTTTGTACATCTGGTATAATTCAACAGTGGATCCATCTGGTCTTGGACTTATTTTCTTGATAGGGCTATTTATTACTGACTCAATTTCAGAGCTCATTATTGGTCTGTTCAGGGATTCCATTTCTTCCTGGTTCAGTCTTGGGAGGAATATCACATTTTCTTTATCCACTCATCAGTTGATGGGCACTTAGGTTTGTTCCATAGCTTTGCAATTGTGAATTGTGCTGTGGTAAACATACATGTGCAGGTGACTTTTTGATATAGTGACTTCTCTTCCTTGGTGTAGATACCCAGTAGTGGGGCTTCTGGATCAAATGGTACTTCTACTTTTAGTTCTTTGAGAAATTTCCATAGTATTTTCCAGACAGGTTGTACTAATTTACATTCTCACCAGCAGTGCAAAAGCCTTCCTTTTTCATCACATCCACAACGTCTATTGGTTTTTGACTTTTTAGTAATGGCCATTCTGGCTGGGGTAAGATGATAACTCATTGTAGTTTTAACTTGAATTTTCTTGATGATTAGTGTTGTTGAGCATTTTCTTGGATGTTTATTGGCCATTTGTATGTCTTCTTTTGAGAAATGTCTATTCATGTCTTTTGCCCACTTTTTAGATGGGATTTTTTTTTTTTCTTGTTGAATTGTTTGAGTTCCTTGTAGATTCTCAATATTAGTCCTTTGTCAGATACATAATTTGCAAATATTTGCTCCCGTTCTGTAAGCTGTCTGTTTACTCCAATGATGATTTCTTTTGCTGTGCAGAAATTTTCAGTTTAATTAGGTTTCATTTATTTATTTTTGTTTTTGTTGCATCTGATTTTGGGGTTTTATTGATAAATTCTTTTCCTAGATCAACATCCAGAAGATTTTTTTCTATGTTTTTTTCTAGAATTCTTATGGTTTCAGGTCTTAGATTTAAGCCCTTAATCCATCTTGAGTTAATTTTTATATATGGTGGGAGGTAGGGATCATTTTATTCTTGCACATGTGGCTATCCAATTTTCCCAGCACCATTAATTGAATAGGATATCCTTTCCCCAATTTATGTTTTTGTATGCTTTGTCAAAGATCAGTTGGTTGTAAATATTTGGTTTTATTTCTGGGCTCTGCATTCTCTTCCATTGGTCTATGCATCTACTTTTATACTAGTGCCAAAACTATGGTTTTGTAGTATAATTCGAAGTCTGGTAATGTGATGCCTCCAGACTTATTCTTTTTGGTTCAGATTGCTTTGGCTATTCAGGGTCTTTTTTGGTTCCATATGAATTTTAGGATTTTTTTTCTAATTCTGTGAAAAAAGATATTGGTATTTTGACAGGAATTACATTAAATATGTGGATCGCTTTGGGCAATATAGTCTTTTTCATGATATTGATTTTTCCAGTCCATGAACATGAGATGTATCTCCATTTGATTGTATCATCTATGATTTCTTTTGGTGGTGTTTTGTAGCTCTCCTTGTAGAGATCTTTCACATACTTGGTTAAATATATTCCTAGGTATTTTATTATTTTCTTGTAGCTATTGTAAAAGGGATTGAGTTCTTGATTTGTTTCTCAACTTGATAGTTGTTGGTGTATAGCAGTGCTACTGACATGTGTACATTGATTTTGTAATCTGAGACTTCACCAATTTATCTAGAAGTCTTTTGGAGGAATCTTTAGAATTTTCTAGGTATAAAATCATATAGTTAACAGAGTTTGACTTCGTTTTTTCTGTTGTTTTAAAGCCTGTTTTATCTGATATAAGAATAGCTACTCCTGCTTGCTTTTGGTTTCCATTTGTGTAAAATATCTTTTCCCATTTCTTTACCTTGATTCAATAAGAATCCTTGTGGTTAGGTGTCTTTCCTGAAGACAGTAGATATTTGGCTTGTGATTTTTTTATCCATTTTGCCAATTTGTATATTTTAAATGGAGCATTTAGACCATTTACATTCAACATTAATATTGAGATGTGAGGTATTGTTCCAGTCATTATGTTGATTGTTACCTAGTGACATTTTTCTTCACTGTATTTTTGTTTTATAAGACTTGTGAATTTTATGCTTTCAGGGATCTCCATTCTGTTGCATATCCATCTTTTGTTCCAAGATTTAGAACTCAATTCTCTATTTCTATCCTTATGCCAAGACCATGTTGTTTTGAATGCTAAAGCTGAATAGAAGAAGGTCTTGAAATCAAGCAATGGAGTCTTTCCATATATATATATGAGTGAAGCTGGGACCATAGGCATGCACGACCACAACTGGCTAATTTTTTTGTATTTTTAGTGGAGATGGGGTTTCTCCATGTTGCCCAGGCTGGGCTCCAACTCCTGAGCTCAAGCAATCCACCTGCTTCAGCCTCCCAAAGTGCTGGGATTATAGGCATGGGCCACTGTGCCTGGCCCCAACTTCATTCTTATTTATAAAAATACTTTGGCTACTCCAGGTCAATTGCATTTTCGTGTAAATCTTAGAATCAATGTCTCAGTTTATGATTCACATGGCATTGAATCCATAGATCAATTCTGGAACTCTTATCTTAACAATATGAGTCTTTTGATCCACAGAATTGGTATACCTCTTTACTTAAGTCTTAAAATTTCTATCAGTAGTGTATTCATGTAGAAATCTTGGATGGCTTTTGTTAAATTTATTTCTAAATATTTCATGTTTATAAACACTATTCGTCATAATGGTATTTAAAAAATTTCATGTTCTAATTGTTGCTAAAATATTAAAAAGACAATAGATATTTTTGTTTATTGACTTTACATTCTCTTGTGACCTTATTAAGTTTACCTATTAGGTCAAATAGAAAATAGTTGCCTTAGCCTTAGTATTTTCTGTATTTATTATGCTACCCTTAAATGATTAAACGATGTAGATTTTTCATAAATGTTCCTTATCATGTTGAGAAAGTTCTCAGTTTGTGTTTTTCTTTAATTTTTTGAGCTTTTTATGTTGGAAATTTAGCGTATTTGTTTTAGATCTTTCATATATCTACACACACATATAAATATTTATAAAGTAAAAATTTTATAAAGTTTCTCTTTAAGCACTGCTTTAGCTGCCTCTCACAAATCTTGATCATTATTCTTTCATTATCATTTAATTAACAGTGTTTTCTAGTTTCCTTTACAGTCATATATTTAGAATTATATTGTTTAATTCCCAAATATTTGTAGATTTTCAGATAACTTTGTTATTAATTTCTAATTTAATATCATTTTCTTCTAAGAAGATGCTGCACATAACTTCAGTCCTTTTAGATTTATTTGAGAACTTATTTTAAATCCAATTTTATGGTCTATTTAAAAATATTCCATGTGTACTTGAAAAGAATGTAGATTCTGATGCTGCTGGATAAAGGGAACTAAAATTATTATTAAGTCAAGTTGACTGATAACAGCAGTAAGGTCTTCTATATTCTGACTGATTTTTGGTCCACTTGTTCCAGCAATTACTGGGTGAAGAGTATTAAAATCTCTAATTATAATTGTGGACTTGCTTATTTCTCCTTTAAATTATCACTTTTTTTGCCTTATGTATTTGGAAGCTTGGTTATTTGGGACATAGATATTTAGAATTATTTTATCTAGATAAATTGACCCTTTTATCATTATGAAATATGTATCTTTATCACTGGTAATAATTCTTGTTCTAATATTATATAGTCATTTCTGTTGGCTTATAATTATTATTTGCATGGTATATCTTTCCCATCTTTTACTTTCACTTTATCATGGTTTTATATGTAAAGTTCATTTTAATTGCAGTGTTTAGAAAATTTATCTCTAAGATACTTATCTGCATAACTAGCTTTAAATTTGCTGCCAGGCTATTTGTTTTCTATATTCCTATCTTTATTCATTTTTTACTCTTTTCCTGCCTTCTTTTGAATGAACTGCTTTTTAGAATTGCATTTGGCTTTTGATAATATCTTTTTGTTTAATTTTCCAGCAGGGACTCTAGGGTTTACAGTATACATCTCTATTTTGTCACCATCAATGTGAAATTGATATTATATGTTATTTCCTCTATTATGTAAGAATTTTGCAACAGTACGTTTTTATATTTACTTTTGGTCTGAGTCTTTTTTTGTCACGCATTTTACTTCTACATATGTCATAAACTCTAATACATTTAAAAAATTTTTGCTTTAATTATGTTTACAAAATTTAAAAATGAGGAAAATCATTTATTTTATTTACACATATTATTATAATTTCTGACATTCCTTATTCATTTGTGTAGCAGATCCAAGTTTTCATTTACTATCATTTTCTATCACACTGAGGAGATTCCTTCAACATTGTTTTTGGTGCAGATCTGCTGGCAACATATTCTCTCAGCTTTTGGTTAACTGACGAAAGTTGTTGTTAGACCTTCATTTTTAAAGTATATTTTTACTAACATATAGAATCCTAAGTTGACAGTTTTAAAAAATTTTCACATTAAAGGTGTTATTTACTGTCTCCTTGTTTGCATTGCTTTAGAAAAGAGGGCTTTGGTTATTTTTAACATTGTTTCCTCCTAGGCAATGTATCTTTTTTTTCTATGTCTGCTTTTAATATTTTCCCATTAGTTCCTAGCAATTTGATTACAGGTGAGGTTTGGTGTTTGTGAGTAGCTCCTGATTAAGGTTTTTTGAGCCTCTTGGATTTGTAAATTCATCGTTTTCCTCAAATTTGGTAAACTTTTGGCAACAAATTGTTAAAATATTTTTGTATCCCTTCACTTTTATGGTACTCCAATTAGATGACTTTATGGGGTTTCAGGTTTTTTTTTTTTTCAGGCTCCCAGTTGTCAACAGAATTCAGGTCCTTTTGGGTGTAGTGCTGAGACACTGTTTCCTTAACATTGCCTCTCTTCATTATCAGGCCAGTAACCATGCACCAGTCTTCATGGTTTGAATTTCCCTGACTTTCTCCTCTGCCAAATCTCTTTGAATTCCTCTTCTACTTTTAAGAGCTCCTGTGATTCCACTGGGCTCATTCAGATAATCCAAGATACTCTCCTTATCTTAATGTCAGCTAGTTAGTAACTTTATTTATAGCTCCAAATCACTTGGACATGTAATATAAAATAAACACAAGCCAGGCCAGGTGGCTCATGCCTATAATCCCAACACTTTGGCAGGCTGATGCAGGAGGATTACTTGTAGCCAAGATTTTGAGACCAGCTGATCAGCAAAGTGAAAGCCCATCTCTATCAACAACAAGAAAAAAAAAAAAAAAAGGAAAAAAAGGGAGGCTGAGGTTGGGGGATCACTTGAGACCAGGAGTTAGGAGGCTGCAGTGAGTTATGTTGATTGTGCCACTACACTCCAGCCTGGGCAGACAGTGAGATCTTGTCGCTAATAATAATAATAATAATAATAATAATAATAATAATAAGCACAGGTGTGACAACAGAGGACTAAAGTCATAGGGATAAAAATTCTGCCCATCACGGGCTGGTTGGAACACAAAAGCATCTCAGAGCTGTGTGATTTCTGGGAATTATTTGGCTGATACTTTCCTGGTAGCTCCTTGCATGACCTCACGGAGCCTAGTCCTATCCTAGTGCAGTTTACTATTTAGCAATAGACTCAAGGGCTCTCTTGCATAGATATCTGGAGGTGCTTCTTTGTGTAGTTTAATTTTCTCTGGTACTCTCCCTGCAAATTGCAGCTGTCTTGGGCTCCTAAAACTCTTACATCTGGCTCCTGAACTCAGTGAGTCTGACATGACTTCCTTTAGTTTCCTGTTGCTATACCATATTCAGAAAGTATCTTCAGGCCAAAAACTGGGAAAATTGGTCTCCAATGTTGAACAACAGTAATTTCATAGAGGTTTTGCAGTTTTCTGTTTGATTATGGCTGGAGTACACTTCCAATCCAGTTTCTCTATCATGGCTAGATAGGATTTTTTAATGTAATGTTTCACCAATCACTTAGAGACATTATTCTTTTGGACATTCCAAAAATCCCAAACTTGGCCAATGTGAGGTCCTTCAAACTGGCTGTTGTGTTCCTCTGACATTCCCCCATTTGTTTTTGAGCATTTATTTGCTCCTTAGCAATCAGCATGTCTTAGACTCACCTTGTGCATTCCCTGTTCAGGACTGGGATCATCTGTTCTCCTAACAGCCATGCTTTCTTTTGGTAGGAAATGATATTTGGAAACCAAGTTCTGGGCATTAGGTGTGCACATTGCTACTGGGATGTATTTATGTCAGGAATTTTCAGAGAATTGTTAGAAGTTTAAGGCATTTTTAATCAAGGTCAAGTCCTTGGGCTTTTTGGAATGAGACTTAATCTCAACTAAGAGCAGAAAATTCTCAATTTATATCTTCCAAGAACTTGAATAATTGGACAATCACACTTTTTATATCTAGGACAATAGATTAATACCTGGAATATGGCATTATTTTAGGAGAAAGTTACCTTTAGTGAGGGTTTATATTGAAAAATGTCATCTCTATTTCAATTTATTCACCTTATATTTTATCTAAGCATTGGTTCTGGTATGGCGGCATTATCTCCTTTACTCCCAAGACATTTAGAAATGTGTCTTGGTCATCAGGAGAGACTGCTATTGGGAATTGTTGCCTTAGGAGCCAGAGATGCTGAATGTCCTGCAATACTAAGGACAGATCTGCATAATAAAGAATTGTTTCTCCCCTAATCCCAATCATACTTTATTTATGAATACAGATTACCCAATAGTTTCAGGTTAAATTATAGACCATTTGAATGTATTTTGATACACTTACCTGACTTTGGGTAAGTTGCCAGAATAAGGTCATTGGGCTTGGCTCGGAAATTATAGATTTTGTCCCACATTTCTTTTGATAATATTGGCAAAGGGACTCCACCCACTTACACAATGTTCAATAGTCTTGACTTCTTTTCCAAAGTGTGAGCGTTCTTCTCAATCTGTGCCATTGGGAATCTGGGACTGTTATTGTAAACCGTATTTAAAATAAAAAAATGTGTTTTATGGCTCATAGTTAGGGTTGCCATTCTACTTATCGCTGTTAATTAGAATAACATAAAGCCAATGAAAGCTAACATATGTAAGCTGCTAAGAAGTTACTTTACGTGTATTATTTACTTAATTCTCCTAGCAAACACATAAAATAGGTAATATTTTCTTTTGTTTTCTAGATGAGAAAGCTGAGGTCATTACAGATTAAGTAATTTGATAAATGTAAAACAATGAATATTTGTTAGAACTGAGATTTACACCAAATAGTCTGTTTCCTAATCCATGTTCTAATAACTATATTGCTTTTATGTTAGTAGAAAAAAATGGTAATGTCTCATATATTGATTTATAAATTTCAGAATAATATTTTGTATAATTAGAAATGAGATCATTGTATTGAAGAAAAATCAAAGAATTGGTTTTAAGGGGCTTTCTAGCGTCAATTTTCTTGTTTATTTTTACAGTGAGAAATAATTAAAAAACAGGCTTCTATATAGTATTTGTTCATTTTGGGGATCAGTTTTTCAACACCAGCCACAGATTTACAGCAAGAAAAACTTTCATATATCTATAAAAGTCTACTACTTCTGGAAAATTGAGATTAAGTTGGGGTATGTCCAGATCATTTAATCTCACTCTACACTGAAGTCCTGTATTCCATTTGGAAGAAAAAAGAAGATTCCTTTCAGGATCAGTCTTATATTAGTTGGCAGAAAAGAAACTATTGAGACAAAAAAAAAGGCAACAAGAGTATTTAGGGTAAGAAGGACATAATAACTGCAAGAATATGTAAACGCTCAGTATTCAATGCCTTTCTTATAGTTGACATTGAATAAATGTTAATTATTTCTTAATTATGGGAGGAAATAGTAAACATTTAGCAAAATGTCTAGATAAATGCATTTCTGTAGTTTGTTAATTAGTGTTCTTGGAGGAAGGGATTCCATGGTGACATGAACTTGAGCACTTGCTGGGAAATATACAGTGAAACAGGTTTACTTCCTTCAGAATGTCTTAGAGTCTTAAATTCATTAGAAAGCATTTTGAGTCCCTAAGAGAACATTCTAGTTTGAAGCATTTTCCACTCGTGAAACTTTTTTTTTTCAAATAGAATTCTCATAGAATTTGCATTCTTTAAAATATACTGTGGAAAATTCTGACCCTGTGCATATCAAAGCAGTGGATGGCTACAGTGTTGAGATGGCCACCCTGATCCACTCTGAACCTGTGGACTTGTTCCCAATCCAAGCAAATTCGCAATATTTCATTTACTTTGGGCAACAGAACCCAGTAAAATGAACTCATTGGTTTCATTTTAAGGTGCAATGTGGCTTTTTTCTATGAATGTGTCATATGCAGTGCTTAGTCATTTTGGAAGCAGTACAAAGCATCAGTTTTTTGTAATTTCCCTAGTTGGGAACACAAAATTAATACACTTTTTGTATACCATTACAACTATAGCTCTCCTTCAGCAAAGGTAAGGCTAGGTGAACCTGAGAATAAACAGCAATATGCAGAATGTATGCACAGTCCTTTCATCTTCAAAGAGGCCTGAAGGTTTGGGTTCCTTTCTGTGTCTCACCTTTGCAGTCCTACCCAGTTGCTTTCATTGGCAGGCAGGAGGTGCTCTGAAAGCAGCTTTGGGCAGATGTTTAAACTTTCCCACCAATGTTCCTTCCCTATCATGGACAATGTGTATCTGCCTTTATGAGAAATCTTGGGAAGTGATTTGTTGCTGAACTCCACTTGAATGATGGCTATTCTTTTGGGCAACAGCAAAATGCATTAATGTTCTGTGCTTTGACATTCATTTTACAGCAGTTCCTGTAGAAGTCAACAGTCCTAATAATCACTATAGACTCTAAATGTATTTCATAGTTTTGGCAGTTCACTCTTTCATTCAAAAAATATTTTTTAACACCTACACCATGTGAACCTAGATATAAATTAGTCTTAGGAAAGACATTGGGTATGAACTGTGAGCAAAATGCATCTGGCTGTCACCTTCACAGAATCTATAGTCTGTTCATAAAGCCAATGAGTAAATAATTGCATCGAGAGAGGAGCATCATGGAAATAGAAGCAAGATGTGTTAGGAAGGCATGAAGCAGGGACACAAAACACGGGGTGTGGAAGGAGTCAGGGTAGTGTTGCTGGAGGAAATGATGTTTGGGCTGAAACCTGGGGAATGAATTTGTTTTATCCAGATGGAGAGGGGGTTCCAGCCATGAAATGGGCAAGTGTATGCCATCCTCAAGGAAGTAAACCATGCTCAGTATGGAAACAGCACTCTCTGCAGGGGTCCTAGAGGAGCATGCTAGAACACCACCAAGTGCTGTCTTGGTGACGTCGCTAGATGTCAAAAGTAATGCAAGAACCTAAGTGGAGCCAGCCAGGGAAAACAAGTCTTTTGGCCAGGCATGGTGGCTCACGCCTGTAATCCCAGCACTTTGGGGGGCTGAGGTGGGTGGATCACCTGAGGTCGGTGGATCACCTGAGGTCGGGATTCAAGACCAGCCTGGCCAACATGATGAAACCCCGCCTCTACTAAAAAGTACAAAAAATTAGCCAGGCGTGGTTGTGGGTGCCTGTAATCCCAGTGACTCAGGAGGCTGAGGCAGGAGAATCGCTTGAACCCGGGAGGTGGAGGTTGCAGTGAGCCGAAATTGTGCCATTACACTCCAGCCTGGGCAATAGAGGGAGACTCCATCACAGACAAACAAACAAACAAGTCTCTTAGGAGGAGGAAAAACTAGACTGGTTTTAGATTTTCTTATTCTAATACCTAGGAGCAGAGGAAGTGAAGCGATGTCTACAAAACTTTCAAAGAAACAAAGTACAGCTGAAGAATTTTATATGCAGCCACTTTGCATTTCAAATGTAAACAAAAATGAGCATGTAAGAACCCAGGAAATTTAGCCTCTATCCCCTCCTAAAAAATAAACAAAAGATGCCAAAAACCTTGGAGTCAAAAATCCTGTATTTGCTCACATCTTACATCCAATCCATCATCAAACTCTGTCAAATCTACCTATAAAATTGCACAACAATCAAAGAGGGCTTCAAGTTTAGATTGAGAGTCAAATTCACAAGAAATAGTAGCTTTTCTGGACACTCAATTTTCTTAGCTTTGAGAAACAACACAGGACATAAAACAGAGCATAGACAGCAAGAGCATCATAGGTCTTGTGACTTCTTAGGGAAGCTTCTAATGTTCCCAGTCATTATGCTTGGGCATATGCCTGCCATGAGAAGTGAGACTGAGTGAGGTGGTGCTCACCACCTCAGTTCAGGAAATCACCAGCTTGGGAGTGCTTAGCTTTAGCACTTTCCTAGTGATTTATCCTCCTCTTCAGTGCAGCTGTATCTCACAAATTAGCAGTCACACAATAAACTATCTTGAAGCCAGAAAGAGTGTATTGTGATAGTGACACTAGGTACACAGTGATCCTAGTAGAGCCCTTGTCTGTCTGTGATCTGGTACACTATGTACTTCTTCAGCTTCGTATCGCAAGGAGTTTGACCTGTGGTCTGGTCAAATCCTCAGGTGTCTCTGATGCTGAAGGAGTCCACTTGTACAAGCTTTCCTCTCAAAAACAAGGAATATTTTCCCATATAACCACCTGGTCACCTCCCAGTAAACCTCCAGCATCTTTCCCTGTACTGCTGAAATTGCCTCAAGACTTCCTGCCCTGCCTCACACTGGCTCCCTACAGTTACTCTCCATACAACAATCAGAAGTATCAACTTTCCATATGTCAGTGTATGTCTTTCCTTTGGTAAAGCCTTCTGGTAACTTCCACTCTCACTCTGAGTAAAAGCCAAAGTCCTTACAGTGCCCATGAGATCTTGTGCCCAGCCCAATGTCAATGCCTTCCTGCACTGGCTGAGCTCCTTGCTCCCCTCTGCTTGCTCTGCTCCAGCCACAATGGCCTCCTGGCTGTTTTGGGACACCCCGCCCGCTCCCATCTCTCCTTCTTGTGCCTGGAACGCTCTGCTTTCCCATAACCTGACTTCTTTTAGTCTCTGATTAAATATCTTTTATTCCACCCCCCCTCCCCAGGCAGCCTTTCTCTGGCAACTTCATCTAAATAATAAGCCTCCTCTGCTTTATTTTTTCCTACAGTGTTTATCACCACTTGATATAACATATTTATCAGTTAACCTGTTATTGTTAATGTTAAGTGCATAAAGGCAGGAGCTTTTGTTTTCTTTTCTGCAATGTCTCTTCTCTGGTGCCCAACACAGTGCTTAGCTCCCTGTGGGTGCTCAGTAAAGATTCCTTGAATGAAACAATGTATCTACTCATAGCTCTCCTGTGGGCTGTCTATATGCTTAGAGAAGTAGTTGGAGAGATGGTCAACTCTTAAGCTAGTACACGCTGAGTCTCCAGCAATTCATCACTTATAATTTCAGTTGTTCTATCCCTGCATTTACTTTAGCTGTGGGCTTCTTCCCGTGTTTTTCTGTGTTCACATTTGTCCAGTTTTTGGTACAGCAGGTTGCTCTGAAACCTTGATTCTCTGATGAATCTAAGAGGAGTTATGAATTTTAAGTTCCAGTTTTTCTTGTTTTGGGAACATGAGTAACCTCTAAGCTGCTTCCATTTTGAACCACAAAAGGGAAGTTCTTCCTATTTAATTTATCTAAGGCTAATTTTACTCATCTGTAAATGAAGCTAATATTTATTGTTACTCATAGGATTATTAAAAGAATTACATGAGAAAAAGATTCAAGAAAGTTAGCACAATGCTTGCACAAATCAAATGTCATCTTTTACCAAATAAGTGCTATGAGTGTTGGTGTTACTGTTATTGTTGATAATAGTAAGTTTAACCAGACAAGAGGAGGCAAAGAGGTGAGTCTGCAAAACACATCTTCAACTAGCAAAACAACCTGGAGCAAGAGAAGCAGCAAATAGAGTAATTCATAGATTTTATATCAAAAGGGTGGAAATCACAGATTGATGTTTAGAACATTCAGACCTTCATCATAGAGGAATGACATCACATTTGAAGTTGAGAAAGTAAACACACACACACACACACACATTAGAGACACATCGAGGAATGTACAGATCCTGCCTTCTCCTCGCACTATTAAGATTTTTTTTTCCTTGCCTACCCTTTCACTCAGGATGCGTGCCTTTTCCGAGTTCCAGCAAAATGTAGGGGTTTTCGTTCCAACCTCTGAATGGCTTGGGTGTGAGGTCTCATCTCCTGTGTCCACCTGCTCACTACAGCCAAGCCTGGATCTGTGTGACTCATAGAGTGTCCCTCGGGAGGTTTTGGGAAATGTGGAATTTTGGCCTGTCCAGATTTTAGCAAAATCCCAGGGGTTCAATGCACCTTAAAATTGGAGAAACACTGCTCTAGGGAATTGCACAATCAACAGCCCCTCATCCCCTTCCCACACACTACCCAGGTGCAATCAGTAGCAGTTTGTGCACTTTCATTCTGGTTTTTAGTTCTTTCCTTTTACTGGCAATTTGAGATGTCTCTTTCTTTATTCTGTTGATTTTAGTCATTCCTTAAATCCACAAATCCACAAGAGATTTGTGATATATTTCCTAGAATTTCTGAGTGTTAACATGGGAAATTATGCAAAAAATCTAGATTTCCAAATTCTCACAGCCAGAAGTCCAATTTGTCTCTCTTGGGGGTTTATTTCCTGTCCATTTATGTACTCACTTACATCTACACCTTGCCAGGCACTGCATTAACATTTGCAAATACAACGAGTAGAGGAAATAGTTGTTACAGGAAAAGAACTAGGAAGGAAGTGGGTAGTTATGGGAGACCTAGGGAAGAATCTCAAGACCCTCTGCCATTCTGTGTAATTATTTTCCCCTTTCTCCTGGGACAGAGGGAAGAAATAGACTGGAAATTGTTGTGAACCAAAATTATACACAGCCATCTAAGTGCTTTTCTGGGAAAGAGCAAATTCCACCCACTGCCACACAGGAGAGAGTACGGGACCCTGGAAAATCTTTCTTTGAGGCATCTGTTTGCTGGGAGATGCTCTGACAAGTCTTTACTTCCACTGTGTAAAGAGAATAGTGATTGGGACTTCATATGCCAACAATGTTGCTCTGGAAAAATACCTCATGGGGTCAGAACACATCAATCCCCACCATAGAAAAAAGTTGTAAAAATTTTTGCACCAGCGTTCTGCCTGTGCCCCCTTCCCTCCCGGGTAGGCCAGGGCAGCTCAGGATCAAGGGTGTTCAGACTTCAGGGATGCTTCTCTTCGGAGAGATAGGTAAAAGTATGGGCAGGAGTTGACCTTATCAATGACTATCGTTGATGAGGAACAAAGGCAAAAGCCCTGTGTTTCATCACTGCCTGGTATCACAAAACATTTCATTGAATGAAAAGAATCAAAGTAAGATCTGTCTTACAGAGGAAAATCAATTCCAAATTTGCAGGGTTCTAAGACAAGGGTTCTTAACTTTTGTGTGTCATGGAACCCTATAGTAGTCTGGTGAAGTCTAACACTCCTTTATCAGAATAATGTTTTAAACATATTTATATATGTGTGTGTGTATGTATATATATATGATCATTTATATTTTACATATGAACTCAAAGGAAATTTGTTGAATTATAAGTATCAAAATATTTTAAAATAAATGTGCTTAACATAGTCATACAAATGCTTCTCATAAATCTATTAAACAGTAAGAGCTAGCATCAGGTCTATGAAAACTACTATAACCTATAAGTAGTCAAGACCCTAAATGGTATTTTATAACTGCAATGTGGTGAGACATATGAGTTTTCTATGGGCACAACTACATTTATTATTAACAGAAATGCTACATGTCAGAAGTCAGTGCAAATAATACTGAATAATAAATACTTTTTTTCTATTCATTTTTATGCACTGCCCTTAATTCTTTTCTTAGTCCTCTAAGGCAAGAGTGAAGTAAACACTTAAAAACAGAGTGTAAAATGAAATGTATAAAAAAGGTATCCCAATGACATATTGGAAAGAAAGAAATACAAGAGGCAGCTGTAGCTCATGTGCAGGGACATCTGCTGTGAGTGATTCTTTTCCAGCTGGTAAACAGGGGCCAGAGTCAGCCAGGTGGAGGAAGTGAGAGAGGCTCTGCTCAGGCACACAGCTGTGAAGGGTGGGCTGGGGTGGGGACAGGAGGAACTCTGTTTTAAAAGTGATTCCATGTAGGACCTGCAGGACAAGCCCACATGCATAGAGCCGTTCCTGGATTTCAGGAAGTTGTCGTGCGCTGTAGAGGCTGACTGTGAAGTCCCCAAAGCTGAAGTGGGTACTGCCTTTATGAGGTGGGATTCATTGAGGAATCAGCAGAAGAGGCTTCAGGAGAGGAACAGGAGTCCAGTGAGGACACTGACAGGGACCAGCAGAGAAGGGCAGGGAAGCAGGAAAGGACAGCATCACCGAGGTCATGCTAGGAGGAGGTGTGAGGTGCCCATGTGTTCCCCAGAGCTCAGGGCCTGAGCGGAATGGCGACGTCATAACGAGCTTCCTTCCCTCAAGTCAGAGGCGATGCCAGCCTGCCTCGGTTCCCTCCAGGATGAGGCCAGTGTGGAAGTGCCCCTGTCAGTATGAGGAGACTGTTCTGACAATGCACAAATGGTGTGGGTCAGCCTGGGTTTGTCAGTTGTCATAATAATTACCAAAGTGCATACTTCTCATTTTCCAGCATTTTTGTCTTACCTGTTTTAAACTTCAAAACAGTAATTAGTATTATACCTAATTTTGTTAATGTCAGGATCGATGGCCCATCAAATTGTGGGTAGAATTAGATTGCAAAACTCAAGAGGTTCCTGCAGCACTGACCTACCATTCTGCAGTTTGGGGTACGTCTACAAATTAAGAGCTTGTCAGAGCCCTGCCCTGCTGTGGGTAATTTCTACTCCTTCCCAGACACACCCTCTGCTTTGAGTAGGGCTTTCTTCCCTGGGGTTCTCCACTCAAGGTGCTCAGAGGCCCAGATTGCTGAACAGCAGGACAGGCAAGCCCAGCAAGTGGAGTGTTAACTCCCAGAAGGTAAGTGTTAAGCCTGAGCTAAACCCCATTGAGTAAGAGCTTGCCTGGCCTTGTTGGTTCCTGACACCTGTCCAGGGCTGCTAGGGCTGTGACCCCTCCTGGCCTGTCTGGAGGCAGCCTAAGGAATCTCTTCTTCAGCTGGATTCTCAGGAAGATGTTATACAGAACTGAGGCCAAGATTTGTTGCTTGTTTTAATATATACAAAGTATGTGGCATGGAAACTTGTTCTCAAATTGCGAAGTAGCCATTTAGAACAGTTACATCCCAGAGTTAATATGCAGCTTTGCTCAACGTTAATATGCATCTCTGGTCAAAGTTAATAGGTAAGTTTGCTCTTCAAAGTTCATATGCTGAAATGCTCTGTGAGTATGTTCCCTGTCTGGAGGTGCCTTCAGGAGTTTCCTCCTGCTTCTGTGGAAGGAACCTTGTAAATTACAGCAGCCCTGCTTGGTGGCGAGAAGTTCCAGAAACCTCTGCAGGCATCTCTTCCTTTACTGCTTTCAGGGTACTAACTGCCCTGATGATGAGAGTTTGCAATGGAATATCATGCCCAAGCAATGGAAATTTCTTTTTCAAATGAATGTTAAGTG
Organism: Pongo abelii; assembly: GCF_028885655.2. NCBI lineage: Eukaryota > Metazoa > Chordata > Mammalia > Primates > Hominidae > Pongo > Pongo abelii. Next base: position 38,578,006 of record NC_071997.2, on the reverse strand, counting down.
GAAAAAGCCAGGTATAGAAAGAAAAAGACCACATGACATCACATATGGGAGATAAAAATGTTGAACTAACAGCAGCAGAAATTAGGGTGGTGGTTCCTAAGGGCTGGTAGGGTTGAGAGATTTGCTGAAAGGATAAAAAGTTTCAGTTAGTCAGGAGGTAATTGTACAACACAGTGAGTATAGTTAATAACAATATATTATTAACATTTGCTGTAAGTAGGTTTAAGTGTTCTCACCACAAAAATAAGTTGAGTGAGATAATGCATAAGTCAATAAGCTCTATCTAGACATTCCACAATGCATGCATACTTTAAAATATCATATTGTTCATCACCAATACATACATTTTTATTTGTATATTAAATAAAGTAACAACTCAATAGCTATAAAGGATTCATGAGGGATTAATCTGTGCTGAACAGTTTGCAGATATCCCTATTTTAGTTCTTGTAACTACAAAAAGTAGGCACCTGTTTTGCAGATAATGAATTAGGTCTGAAGTCATTCACCTAATGAGTGACAAGGCTGAGATTTGAATCTCGGCCTGTTCCTCTGTAGGTGAAGCTCTGGAAAGCTTTGCATGGTCCCCAGGGGAAGAGAGACCCCTTCATACTGGGGGCAGCTCTAAGCCTGCTGCTCCAGCAAAATGGAATTGCAAAGTACAGTCCTGCCTTCAGCATCTCCTTCATCCTCTCAGCCCATGAGGAGAACTCACCAACAAGGATAGGTTTCTGATTTAATGTCACCTTTTCTGCAAGGAACACTGAACACCTTCTGAAGGTGCATGGGAAGTTCAGATCATGCCTTACCTGAGTTTCTACTCTATGTGAAATAAATGATTGAATTTAGAGCCCCAAAGCCTGAAGACCTCATGGCATTTTGTTTTGTTTTGTTTGTTTGTTCTTAGAGACAGAGTTTTCCTCTGTCACGCAGTATGAAGTGCAGTGGTGTGATCATAGCTCACTGCAGCCTCAAAATCCTGCATTCAAACAATCCTCCTGCTTTAGCGTCCTGAGTAGCTGCGACTACAAGCACTTGACACCATGCCTGGCTAAGACCCCAAACCTTAGGCCATTGTTTTATATATGATTAATGAGCATTTAATGTTCTCACCCTTTCCACCTTCTGGTGGTGGACAGGCACCAGAGTGGGACTCTAAGCTGGCGAGGCTTACCTGGTATCTCACGGTCCAGGTGCCCTCAGTCAACACAGGTTCCTGAAAACTCAGTGCCAGGTCCAGGACACTGTGCAAGCAAGAGCACAGCAGGTGAGGATGTTTTTGACTGTCCAGAGCTTTTAAAACTGACAGAAGGCACTGAGTGGGGGTGTTAGGCTTGCTTAAGGCCTGCAGTAGGAGGATGCCAGGGGAGGACTTTGCGCCTGCTGCCGTGTTCTGCCTCCACTTGATCCTGATGTTTTCCCCTGGGTTCCAATCTAGTCCCAGCCCTCTCTGCAGCCACCACAAAGTAGAGGACCCCTGCTCCTCTTCTGCAATTAACCTTAATTATCCTAGTGGACCCTTAATTGAACTAAAGGGCTTCCAATTCCAGCTCAGTTCCTAGAAGGGAACAGGCATAATTCCAGCCTGTCACCACTGAACCATGGGCAAGGTACATGCTACTGTGTCTTCCCCGAACCCACTGTAGAATTGGGTTGAGGGCAGAGTTCATTTTAAGGAGCCACAAGGCTTATAACCAAACCAGATGTCTCCCATGTCCCACTGTGTGTAGATGTGTGTGTGTGTGTGCATGTGTGTGTGTGCTCCATAGAAAGAATGTCATAGTTGCTAGATGCAGTGGAACACACTGTGGTGTCAGTGTGGGTGTGGAAATGGGGGGACAGCCTCCAGAGCTTCTGGTCTTGCACCCCTCATCTGGTGCTTAATTAAATTTCCATTTAGTGAGCTTACCTAGTTGTCGATTTTACTCTTCTTATAGCCAGCACCGCTGTGTATTCTATATTTAAGTAAATATTTACACAAAATTTATTTTAAAAATCTCATATGTTTGCATCTGTCAGTCCAACATTTTGCAAGACTCCCAGACACCACTCTACACTGTACCACCAAACTACAATTTGAGTTATGCTGAAATAAGAACTTTTAAGCTGCAAATTCTTTTAAGTTATTTTTATTGGCAAAGTTGAAAGGCTGACATAATTGTAAAGTATTGGAGGATCTGTGGAAATAGAAACCTCCATAGCTGATTATAAGATGAGGTTTTTAATTGTTCTCCAGTTAGTTTTATTGAGTTAGATTTCTTGGACTTTGTTCATTTTGCCTACATTTTCAAATACTGGCACAGCTTTCATTATAATATTATTTTCTTTCCCATTACTGTTTGTAGAAGCTGTATATCCCTCTTTTCATTCCTGATAATATTTTATTTGTGATTTATCATTTATCAGTTAATCTGAGAAAATGTTTTTAAATTTCTTTTTTTTTTTTTCAACTCTAAAGTTTATTTCTAGAAAATAAATTTAAGAAAATATCATGGCCAACGTAAAGCATTTCAAATATGGAATCAAAAAAGCTTTTCGAATATGGACATGCATGTGATTCTGTTTGATATCTTCTTTTTTGTATACAGTGAGTTTTATTATAGTAGAGATTTTTTTTAATTTTTTTTTCTTTTATTATTATTATTATTATTATTATTATTATTATTATACTTTAGGTATATCTCCCAATGCTATCCCTCCCCCCTTAAATTTCTTTAGAAAACTAGCTTTTGACTTTTGGCAGATAAAGAGACTCAGCTATGTCAGTATTTCATTTAATTGAATATTTTACTCATTTTTAAAAGGTTTTAAGCAATTTGATAAAAATAATAATTATGGTTTTGCTATTTTTTAACTATTATTTTAAGTTCAGAGGTACATGGGCAGGTTTGTTACATAGGTAGACTTGCATCATGGAGATCTGTTGTACAGATTATTTCATCGCCCAGGCCCAGTACCCATTACTTATTTTTCCTGATCCTGTCCCTCTTGCAACCGTCCACCCTCCACCCTCCAAAAGGCCCCAGTGTGTGTTGCTTCCCTCTATATATCCATGTGTTTTCACCATTTAGCTCTCACTTATAAGTGAGGACATGGGGTGTTTGGTTTTCTGTTCCTGTGTTAGTTTGCTGAGGATATCGACCTCTGTAATTTATTTTAAAAACTTCTCTTTAACTTCAGTTAAATTATGGGTGAGAAAAATCCCTGAAGTGAGAATAAATTTTTATGCCTAGGATATCATGTAATACCTGTTTTAGAAGCTTTGCAACGTGTTTTTTGTTTGTTTGTTTGTTGTTGTTGTTGTTGAGACAGAGTCTCACTCTATCACCCAGGCTGGAGTGCAGTGGCTCGATCTTGGCTCACTGCAACCTCTGTCTCCTGGGTTCAAGTGATTCTCCTGCCTCAGACTCCTGAGTAGCTGGGACTACAGGCGCGTGCCACCACACCCAGCTAATTTTTTGTATTTTTAGTAGAGACAGGGTTTCACCGTGTTAGCCAGAATGGTTTTGATCTCCTGACCTCATGATCCTCCCTGCTTGCCCTCCCAAAGTGCTGGGATTACAGGTGTGAGCTACCGCACCCGGCCTTGCAACACTTTTAAAATCCAGTTGTTATGAGCTAGGTCAGGTCACTTGACACAGAGGCTTAGAGCTTACAAACTCCGAACAACTTGATTACTCACTACAGAGAAAGGTAAAAGATTATATAAGTGTTATGACAAATGTGAATATCTCTGCACTTGCCCTCTGTCCTGGCATGTTAAAGTTGAATTTCTGTCCAGGTCTGTTTGTTAGAGAGAACGCAAGTCTTTTTCCTATGGAAGGTATCAGTTGATCTTGTTAGACATGCCTTTTCTTTCTTCATCTGGAGAGAGGTTATGAGTTAGTATATTAGCTTTGAAATATTTGTTGTGAAAACTTATTTATTAAAATATTTTGTTATAGGGAGCTACATTTGTTACATTATTGGTTGGAGAAAACTGTGTATATTCACTTAGAGTTGTAAATTATAATAATTTTAAGATGCTGATTTTAGTCATCAGTCATGTGTTAATTCAGTCTCTATGTGGATATAACTCTAAGTCATTGATATGGTTTGGCTTTGTGTCCCCACCCAAATCTCATGTTGAATTGTAATTCCCAATGTTGGTGGAGGGACCTGGTGGGAGGTGATTGGATCATGGAGGAGGATTTCTCCCTTTCTGTTTTGGTGATAATGAGTGAGTTCTCTCAAGATCTGGTTGTTTAAAAATGTGTAGCACTTCCCTCTTTGCTCTCTCACTCTCCTCCTATCACGTGAAGAAGTTTATTGCTTTCCCTTTGCCCTTCTGCCAAGATTGTATGTTTCATGAGGCCTCCTCAGCTGTGCCTCCTGTATAGCCTGCAGAACAGTAAGACAATTAAACCTATTTTCTTCATAAATTTCCCAGTCTCAGGTAGTTCTTTATAGCAGTTTGAGAACAGACCAATACAAAATGTTGCTACTAGAGAAGTGGTGGCATTCTCTAGTAGATAACTGAAAATGTGGATATCTAGAAGATAACTGAAAATGTGGATGTGACTTTGGAACTGGGTAATGGGCAGAGGTTGGAAGTTTGGAGGGATGAGAAGAAGTCAGGAAGATGAAGGAAAGTTTGGAACTTCCTAGAGACTTGTTGAATGGTTTTGACCAAAATGCTGCTAGTGAGATGGGCAATGAAGTCCAGGCTGAGGTAGTCACAGATAGAGATCAGGAGCTTATTGACAACTGGAGCAAATGAGACCCGTGGAATTGTCCTGCTGCTCTAGGGATCTGTGGACCTTCGAACTTGAGAGAGATGATTTAATGTATCTGGTGGAAGAAATTTCTAAGCAGCAACATGTTCAAGATGTGGCCTGGCTGCTTCTAAAACCTTATGCTCATTTGCATAAGCAATGATCACTTATATTTAAAAAGGAAGCAGACCATAAAAGTTTGGAAAATTTGCAGCCTGACCATACCACCTGACCATGTGGTATAGAAAAGAAAAACCCATTTTCTAGGGAGTAATTCAGGCTGCCTGCAGAAATTTGCATAAGTAAAGAGGAGCCAAGACAATGGGGAAAATGTCTCCAGTAATTTCAGAGACTTTCACAGAAGCCCCTCCCATCACAGGCCCAGAGTCTAGGAGGGTAAAATGGTTCTGTGGGACAGGCACAGGACCCCACTGATTTGTGCAGCCTCAGGACATGGCACCCTGTGTCCCAGCTGCTCTAGCTCCAGCCTTGGTGAAAAGAGACCAAGATACAGCTTGGACCATTGCATTAGAGAGTGCAAGCCCCAAGCCTTAGTGGCTTCCATATGATGTTGGGCCTATAGGTGTGCAGCGATCAAGAGTTGAGGTTTGGAAACCTCCACCTAGATTTCAGAGGATGTATGGAAATGCCTGGATGTCCAGGCAGAAGTCTGCTGCAGGGGTAGAACCTTCATGGAGAACCTCTACTAGGGTAGTTTGGAGGGGAAATGTGGGGTTGGAGCTCCCACACAGAGTCCCCACTGGGGCACTGCTTAGTGGAGATGTGAGAAGAGGGCCACCATCCTCCAGACCCCAGAATGGTATATCCACTGACAGCTTGCCTGGAAAAGCCACAGGCACCCAGTGACAGCCAGAAGGAGCTTCGGGGCTGTCCTGCAGAGCCACAGGGTTGGGGCTGCCCAAGGCCTTAGGAGACCACCCCTTGCAACAGTGTGACCTGGATATGAGACATGGCGTCAAAGGAGATTATTTTGGAGCTTTAAGATTTAATGACTGGTCTGCTGAGTTTCAGACTTGCATGGGACCTGTAGCTCTTTTGTTTTGGCTGATTTCCCCCTCTTGGAAAAGGTCTATTTACCCAATGCATGTACCCTCATTGTATTTTAGAAGTAACTAACTTGCTTTTGATTTTACACGTTCATAGGCAGAAGGGACTTGCCTTGTCTCTGATAAGACTTCAGACTTGGACTTTTGAGTTAATGCTGGAATGAGTTAAGACTTTGGAGGACTATTGGGAAGGCATGATTGCGTTTTGAAATGTGAGAAGGATATGAGATTTGGGAGGGGCCAGGGGTGAAATGATATGATTTGGCTCTGTGTTCCCACCCAAATATCATGTTAAATTGTAATTGCCAATGTTGGGGGAGGGACCTGGTAGGAGGAGATTGGGTCACAGGGGTGGATTTCCCCTTTGCTGGTGATAGTGAGTGAATTCTCATGAGATCTGATTGTTTAAAAGTGTGTAACACTTCCCCCTTTGCTCTTTTTCCTTCCTGCTGCCATGTGAAGATGTGCTTGCTTCTGCTTTGCCTTCCATGATTGTAAGTTTCCTGAGGCCTTCCACACCATGCCTCCTGTACAGCCTGCAGAACTGTGAGTCAATTAACTCTCTTTTCTTCATAAATTGTCCAGTCTCATGTAGTTCTTCATAGCAGTGTTAGAACGAACTAATACACTCATCTGAAATAATTTTATATATTTCTTTTAAATTACAAGAACATAAGAGAAATTCAACTTCAGCTGGAAGAAATCAAGCTGCAAGTCCAAATAAGGAAGCAAGGTCCAATGCCTTTGTCTCTTGTGCAACCAATGAGCTCCACCTATACAAGATGGGCTTCAGTGAGTACATTTCTTTCCTTTTTGGGCATGCTCAGATAAGGAAACTTGCAGAAGGGGGCTTGCCTAAGACAGACCTGCAGCTGTATAAATAAAAAGGTTACACAGGACCAGAAATATCTGCAGTGGAAAATTCTATCTCCTGACACATGCATGCAGAGTAAGGGAAGTGAAGCAATATGGAGTAACTCAGGCTAAGGACCCACATGCACACTAGAGGGACAGGGTGGAGATAACAAAAATTTGTCCGTTATGCAAACAAGACACCCACCCCTAACCAGTTTTTAACACACTATGCAGATGAAACACCCCACCCCATTAGCTTGTTTATAAAAGCCTTTATATTCAACTGTGAAAGGCAACCCTTTCAGGCCCTCTTTCCACTGTGCAGAACTTTTATCCTTTGCTTATTAAACTTTTGCTCTTGGTGTCCATGCTGTTTAATTTTCTTGGTCATAAGACAAAGAACTCCAGGTGACACCTCAGATGACACTTCTCCAGTGATCCTAGACTACGTCATTTGTGGGGGATTGTCTGGGATTCACTGGAAAGATGAGTAGGAGTGGACCTCCAAACTCTTTACTTTTACTTCCAAGGCTTCTTGCCCTCATTATTTTTTCCACAAGATCAAACAAAATCCTGGGCCCCTGTCAGCCAGTTAAAATCTTGTAGAGCAGCTGTGAGGTTTACAATATTTAGGAGACAGGCTTGCTGGAGAGGACTCTGTTAATACCCCATTGCCCCCAGGTGTTGGGAATGTTGGCTCTGTTTTAATCCAGTTTCCTTTCACAGAGGACCTGGCTGTCAGGTGGGGTTTGAAGGAGGTCTTGGGGCAGCTGAAGGCATCTGGCTGAGGGCACACCTCAGTGTTACCTGAAGGCCCCTGGACTAACTGCAGCTCCCAACAGCCTGTCAGGGTATTGACACCAGGTCTTCAGACTTTCCTATTGCATTTTCTTTCTTTCTTTTTCGTGGCTATTATGTCTCCTATTCCTTCTTTGTGTGCTATTTTGAGGGAGCTTTTATAGCATGGGGAGATAGTCTTGTTGGGTAAGTTAGTAGGTGCCTTAGTAATCAGGAATGTAACTAAAATAATTATTGTTTTGTGATTTCCTAGAAAAAGGGGAATTCAAGATTTCACTCTAATTTTTCACCTAGCAAGGGCCTTTTTGTCCCCCAGTGACAGCCATTCATGGCACTTCATAGGGGGATATTTCACCCTGAGTGAATATCCCTTTTCCATTTGGGTTGTTTTTTCTCCATGTAAGAGCTCTGCACTATGCAATAAATTTAAACAGTTCCTTTATGAGACAAGTTAATTTTTTTCTGATAGGAAGCATACTGAGTGGACAGCCTATCAGGCCCCAAATCTCTCTTTCTAACCTCTGCCTGGAAAAAATTGGGGCTCAGAATTTTTACTTAACATTTCAGTCCCTGCCATTCCCATCAATCCCATTGAAATGGAATTTTCTCCATGGGGTGGGGTGGGGGTTGCCCTACTGGCCCTTTGTCCAAAACCTCTAATTCCCTATGTTCTTTCCCTCTTATGTCCCTCTATCAGTGATCAGGCCCAATTCCCTATTTGTAGGCAGAAATCTCACTTTCAACAGCTGGGAGGAAGCCACCCTGGCAAGACAGATTTTAGCCTCTGTGCTATCCCTATTAGAGGGAGGACACCCATTCAATCTTTATGTTCTTTTGGGGCACCTGTTCTGCATCCAGCTATACTGGCATTTATATAAAAAGGGGAATTTATGTTTGCAAGTCAATCAATCCTATTCTTTGGGATTTCAATATTTCATTATGGCCATAGCAAAGGAAGCCAGGGATAGTATTAAAACACTCCCTCCATTAAAGGGTTTTATGCAAATCCAACTGCTACATGATCTCTCCTGGTCCCCTGTGGTAACTTTGAGGCCTTTTGGGTCGAGTTGGCCTAGGAGACCAACAGGGAATCAATCAATAGCAGAGAGATAAGGCAAAGAGAAGGTAAGCATGACTACTCCTGTCAGCTAGCTCCTTCGGATCTGTGGGTGAAGGTCATGCTTGCATCCACGGGCAGCACCTATGATGGTCACTGGGACCCAGAGGAAACAGGAGGGAAGAGGAGAAGGGGAACACCCTTTTCTGTCTTTCTTTCCACCCTGGGTCATTCCAAAAGGAAGAAGGAGAGTAAGGGAAGCCTTTTCTCCCCTGTTTTTCTAGACGGGTAACAAACCATCTCCAGCCTGTACTCCTTTCAAGTGCATCCTGAAACATTACAACTCCTTTGACCCTCAGAATCTGAAGAAAAAGCACCTCATACTCTTTTGAACTCAGGCCTAGTCATCTTACCAATCGGGGGATGGGGAGGCCTGGCCTCTTCAGGGAAGTGCTAATTTTAATACTCTCTGACAATTAGATCTTTCTGCAGATGAGAAGGCAAATGGTTCAAGGTCCCCTATGTGGCAAACCTTCTCTGCCCTGTGAGATAATCCAGATTTTTGTCAATGTTGTAAAATTGACCTGTCCCTCTTGGTGGTCATCATATTGGGCAAACCCACAGTAGACAACTCCCCAAAGTCTGAGAAACGAACCTTTCTGGAAACCTTAGATGCAGTTCCCAGGCTCCCCAGCCCTTACTGTCCCCGCTATCTGGGCCCTCCTCTCGCCACATCACTGGCTATTCCAGTTCTACCTCCCATGGAATCCCCGACTTTGCTGTTGCCCCTACAGGAAATTCCTGATGGATGTGGTGCCACTAGGGTCCAAATTTCCTTTCATTGCAGGACCTTAGACAAATAAAGGGGGAACTAGGTAGGTTTTCTAATGACCCTCATAAATATATTGAGGATAACGCAAGTGTTTGACCTTTCATGGAGAGATGTTATGTTGCTTCTGAACCAAACCTTAACTGCTGCCAAGAAACAGGTGGCCTTACAGGTAGGAGAAAAGTTCAGAGACAAAAAGCATGTCTCCTATAGTCAAGCGAGAAGCAAAGAAAATGAGAAAGATTGGGAGGCCGAGGTGGGCAGATCACAAGTTCAGGAGATCGAGACCATCCTGGCTAACACAGTGAAACCCCGTAAAAATACAAAAAATTAGCTGGGCATGGTGGCAGGCACCTGTATTCCCAGCTACTCGGGAGGCTGAGGCAGGAGAATGGTGTGAACCTGGGAGGTGGAGCTTGCAGTGAGTCAAGATCGCACCACTGCACTCCAACCTGTATGACAGAGTGAGCAAGACTGTCTCAAAAAAACAAAAAAGAAAGAGAAAGAACCAGAATTCTGATATCCAATAGGAAGAGAGGTGGCATCCCTTGAATGCTTGAATTGACACCACAGTGATTCCTTAGATGAGTGGAAAAGAAAACACTTTCAAACGTGCATATTAGAGGGCTTACAGAGACTGGAACCCAACCTCTTAACTACTCTAATCTCTCCATGATAGACAAAAAGCTAGATGAAAATCCTTTAGCCTTTTTGGAAAGGCTGAAAGAAGCTTTAGTAAAACATAGTTCTCATCACTTCTTAGCCTTTTGGCTAAGATCAAGTGTAAAGCATACTTCTCTATCCTGATTCAATTGAGGGTTGGGTAATTTTAAAGGAAAACTTTATTACTCAGGCAACACTTGATATCAGAAGAAAGTTACAGAAACAGGCCATAGGACCAGATAGCACCTTAGAAAACTTCCTGAAGGTGGCTACCTCAGTCTGTTACAATAGGGACCAGGAGGAGGCCCAGAAAAAGGAGAGAAAACACAAGAAGAGGGTAGAGGCTCTAGTGGCTGCATTTCAGGCCTATAAAATCCAGGATTCCTGAGGTGTACATGCTAACTGCTACCAGTGTAGCAAGCCAAGACACTTTAAAAAGGACTACCTAGGTAGCAAAAGGAAGCCACCTTGACCCTGTTAAGCCTGTGGTGGGGAACTCTGGAAGGCAGACTCTCCCCAGATATTTAGATCATCAGGTCCACATCCAGTCCCACAAATGGCTCAACAGGACTGACAGGTCCCGGGGCTCAACTCCCCAGCTCCGGCAGCTCAGGCTGTCATTACTACCCAGGAGCTCTGTGTGATTCTGGAGGTTGAAGGGAGGAAGGTAGACTTCCTTCTGGACACCAGAGCTGGTCTCTCTGTTCTCTCCAATCCCTCCTCCCACAGCATGACCATAATGGGCATCTCAGGAAATACTTCAACTCAATACTTTTTTCAACCCCTTAGCTGCAGTTGGGGGCACCTACAGTTTATACATGCCTTTTAAATCATGCCTGAAAGTCCCACTCCCTTACTAGGAAGAGATATTTTAATCCATATGGGAGCCACCATCTTTATGGCTCCAGGACAAACTGTCTATCTGCCTTTGGTGGAAACCAACATTAATCCAGAAGTGTGGGCAGCTCAGGGAAAAATTGACTGGACTATAATCGCTATATGGTCTGCATCCACTTTAAAGATTCTATCTTCTTTGCTAACCAGAAGCATTATCACTTGAAACCAGAAGCTAGGAAAGGTTTAGAGGCTATTATTAATAACCTAACAACTCATAGCCTCCTCAGGCTTTGTAACAGCCCCTGCAACACCCCAATATTAAGGGTGCAGAAATCCAATGGGGAATGGAGACTAACTCAAGACAATGAAGCTGAAATCCAATCCATGTGGTAGTTTCCAACTCCTATACCCCATTAACTTGAATACCTGAGGGAACTAAATGGTTCACAGTTTTGGAACTGAAGGATGCTTTTTTTCTGCATACCATTGCACCCTGATTCCCAATATGTGTTTGCATCTGAGGAACCCTCCAACCAAACCACCCAGTTAACGTGGACAGTACGACCACCTCAGGGATTCTGAGACAGCCCACACCTGATTGGACAGACCCTGTCAAAAGACCTTTCTGATTTCTCTCAGTCTCAGGTTAAAATTTTACAATATGTAGATGAGATCCTCCTCTGTGCCCCAGGTGAGGAAGCTTCTCAGGAAGGCACTGAGGCTCTTCTTAATTTCCTAGCTAACAGAGAATATAAGGTTTCAAAGTCTAATGCTCAGCTCTGTCAGACTTCAGTAAAGTACCTAGGTCTAGTCTTGTCAGAGGGGACCAGAGTACTAGGTGAGGAGAGGATTAAGCCCATTTCCTCCTTTCCCCTCCCAGAACCCCCAAACAGCTAAAAGGATTCTTGGGAATTACAGATTTCTGCAGGCTATGGATACCTGGGTACTGAAACTGACATTAAATTTCAGAGTCATGCTTTTATCTTTCCATTTGCAAATCTAACTAACAGACAATAATCACTCATTTGCTATATAAAACTGTTCAGCCTTGCTCCTGGAGACCTAGAAATATGGGTATGCAACTGAATATGGTTTGTTTGTGTCCCCTCCCAAATCTCATTTTGAATTCACATGTGTTGTGGGAAGGACCCAGTGGGAGGTAATTGAATCATGGGGACAGGTCTTTCCTGTGCTGTTCTCATGACAGTGGTCAAGTCTCATGAGATCTGATAGTTTTAAAAATGGGAGTTTCCCTGCATAAGTGCTCTCTGTTTGCCTGCTGCCATCCATGTAAAACGTGACTTGCTACTCTGTCCTTCCACCATGATTGTGAGGCTTCTCCAGCCAGGTGGAACTGTAAATCCATTAAACTTCTTTCTTTTGTAAATTGCCCAGTATCAGTTATGTCTTTATCAGAAGCATGAAAAGGACTAGTAAAGTATTCCAGCATGTGTGTGTGCATGTGCCTGTGTGGTATTCTTATTGGCGGTTACACTGGGAAAAGCTCTCTGTGAGGCCATGGGACACTCTATAGCTATCAACTGTGTGATTCTCAACTGCTGGTAGCCAACACATGGCTCTCAAGAATGAAGAGTAGCTCAAACCCTCCAAGTAGAAATGCACAGAAACTTTGTTCCTACCCTCTACGAACTTTCATCAAGGAGTTCTCAATCTTTTTCGAATTCTTAGCGTGATATAGCCAGAATTATTTGCTGAAAACACATCAGCCCTGCTTGTACAACTAAACTCTCAGAACCGTGCCCTTTAAGTCCTGCAAGGGCAGGCAGGTATCAGCCATCGCATGAAGGAAACAACCTTTGTATGGTTGGTCATCAACACTCTGAGTCCCAGGGTTAGTACAGGAAATGTTTTTGTTGACAGCATTCAATTGCTTTTCAATAGTAGAAAATCATTTTTGTGTAGGAAAATGAGGTTTCCTATTCCTTTAATCTGCCTACTCCTCTTTGAGGTCTACTTTGGACTCTGACAGTACCTGAGGCCCCAGAGCTCTCTACTCATTATGGATTCTCAATTCTCTAATTGCAAAGCACACTAGTCCTGTGAACCAGTCTTTCAGTGCATTGACAAAGCAGGGGTGATCAATGAATCTTTTTTTCTTGCTATGCCTTTAAGGAGTACTAGAAGAAATCTCCTCTCTGGATCACCAACTAGATTGAGGGGTGTGTTTCAGGTGGTTCTGTTACCTGGCTCGATGGAGGCAGTTGAGTGATTGTTGATGGGGAACCTTTACCCTAGGGTCCCCTGTTGGCTGATATAGACTCCCCATTCTCATCCTCTCTCCTTTCTTAGAGCAGGCTCTAGGGACTAGCTGCTTTTTGCTTTCTCATCACCTAGTCTATAATACTGTTTGTTTTTCCTTAATGTTGGTTAGGAAATGTGAGGGAATTTCTCCCTTTGCTTTGGTAACAATAGCACTGCTCTTTTACTACAGTAAGGTAGAGACAATGATCACTTTGCTTTGTGCATTGGGAGCTCTGTATATTGTTCCCGATTCCCCTTTGAGATGCTAATTGAAATATATTTTTAGATTTCTCTAACTTTATTTCTTAGTTCAAACCTCTCCATATTTCTCCCTTTTCTGACACGTTCCTTACTGTATGCGCAACAAGTGGAGCCCTTGTCTCCACTGAGCCAGTGGCCTCTTTGAGGCCATCTGCCCTGCTGGCATCCACCCACTCACTATCTGTGTATGTGTGTATTATTTTGCATTTGTATATGTATTTATATAATTCATTTTAAGGAACTTGCTCCTGAAATTGTGGCCACGGATCACTTGAAATCTGTAGGGCATTCTAGAAACTCAGGTAAGATTGATGTTGTGGTTCTGAGGTAGAATTCCTTCTATCCTGGGAAACCTCAATTTTTGCTCTAAAGTCCTTGAAATATTTGGATGAAGCCCACCCACATTATTGAGGGTAGTATCCTTTACTTAATGTCAACTGATTGTAGTTGTTAATCACCTTTATGAAATTCACCATGTGAAACTGCCATTGCAAATTTATAACTGAGGCAGTGAAAGAGATCTGGCCTGACTAACTTCATCTGGCTTCTAACCTCCAGCTGTCCTTGCTCATTTCTAGGCATAGGCTGAACCATCTTTGGGAGGAAATTAGTTTATAGTTTAAAACAAAGATGATAACAGCCCTTTCCCAAAACAAACCTCTTTCTTGCTTGGGGACTAGACTGCATTTGTAGGATTAACAAATTAGCCATATGATTAGAAATTATGATTTAGGAGTCATGCATCTGGAGGCTCCAAGTTTCTGACTCTCCTTAAACTGTTTCTGAGATCAGTGCTTGAGATATTTTGCAGAACCTGCACTTGATGGATCAGCTGGCACCACCCAGACTGATAAACTGGTTCATTTGGTCTTGTGACCCCCACCCAGGAACTGACTCAGCACAAAAAGACAGCTTTTACTCCCTATGTATTCATCTCTGACCTGACCAATCAGCACTGCCAGCTCACTGGCTTCCCCTACCCACCAAGTTGTCCTTAAAAACTCTGAGCCTCAAATGCTTGGGGAGACTGATTTGAGTAATAATAAAACTCCAGTCTCCCACAGCTATAAAAAGAATGAAACCATCTTCTTTGCAGCAACATGGATCCAGCTGGAAACCACTATCCTAAGTGTACTAACACAGAAACAGAAAACCAAATACCCAAAGTTTTCACTTGTAAGTTGGAGCTAAACTTTGGGTACACATGGACATAAACATGAGAATAACAGACACTGGGGAATATCTGAAGAAGGAGAGAGGGAAGGAGGTAGGGCAAGTGTGAAAAAACTATCTGTTGGGTACTATGCTCACTACCTGGGTGACAGATACATGAGTACCTCAAACCTGAACATCATGCAATATACTTTTGTAACAAATATGCACATGTATCCTCTAATTTAAAAAAAAGTTGAAGAAAGAAAAAAATACCTTAATAAAAAGAGCTAGATTGTTGTTTGATTAAATAACTGTGTACTACAAAGCCACCAGATTGACACATAATGTGAATCATCACAACATAGGCCTTGAGAAGAATCATAGAAGGAAGATTGGATCCTTCTTTTTCTGACACCTCCTCCTACCCTGTCTCTCTGAAAACTTTACTGTATTAATAGTGGAAATCCATTCACTTGGAGTCTTATCTAAATTTGTAATTTTTCTTGTCATCATCTGTCTCTCCTCTTTAATCTAATTTGTTTCTAGATAAATTGTGCAGATAGAGTTCTCTCTCTTGATTCAGTTGAGAGGTATGCTTATTAGGGATTTTTTTTTTTTTTACTGTGTGGGTGTTGTCAGAATCAAATGGAGTTACTTGTGTCAAAATGTAGCAGAAAAATAAAGCTGGGAGACTGAGAAGTAGGAGTAGGACCCTGGCACATCAATACCTGTGATAACTATCACAAAGACTCTCTGAAGGAGTTTTCAAACTGCAGCTTGCTAGATGAGTCAAAAGGACAGCTAGCCAGATTTACAAGAAAACTTGCTTGACACACTGTCTCCACTAATAAACCGGTGTCAACTCCTGCAGTAAACTCTTGTAAAATATTTTCTTTGTTTCAAAACAAATTATGGAATGCTTTTCTCTTTTGCCTTTGAAGTCTTCCCCTTGCCTTAATTGCTTTGGATATGCTTAAATTCCCTAAAGCCTGTATGTCCCAGATTTGAAAATCACCTGCATGTTTCTGAATAAAACATAATATATTTGGAGACTCTCTCTCTGCTTGATATTTAGGTTCACATATTTGGAGTTTGAAGTGAGGCCAGAAGCAAGATCACTTTTTTGGGGGGATGTGATTTGAATAAGATGACCTTAATAAAAGACTTTACATCTCTCCTGGGATGATAACAGACCTTTTGACTTTTTTGACAAGTCCTTTCTTGTACATGGAAACTTCATTTTTCTTGTGAGTATACTCTGAATTTTCATACAACAGGGTTTTTTTTGGTTTGTGTTTTTGCTTTTGAGAAATTACTAGGAATTTAAATGGGAACCTCAAATTGTAAAGGCACATTGGAGCAACCTTCTTTGGGAACCCCAGCCAGTTTAAATTATGGCCCATCCTTATGCACATTTAAAAATGGATAAGCAAATTACATCTAGAAAAATTCAGAGTTTAAATGGCCATTATTTGAACTCTCTAGGAAAACTGTAAATATAAGAATAACATATGGGGCTTTTAAGCTCTCTATCTCATTTTTTCTCTTCATACTCTGAATCTGTTCAGTCTTTGTATTAAGATAAAAATTCACTGCTGCAACTGTGCTTGTTCTAACAAATTGAAACAAAGTCATGGCAAAGCCCACTTGAAAATTGTTCTTCTTATGGCATTCTAATGAAATATAAACACCAAGGAATTAATTCCTAATCTCATTTGAGACTGAACAAAGGAAATAAAAAGGATAAAAGAGGCTTTTGCTTATGCTACATAAACTACTTTGCCCTAGATTTGTTCCACAACCTCCGTAAGACTACCTATCAAGGACAAACAAAAATTCTTAATGGTATCCTCCAGAAGTATTGGTTAAAAGCTCTAAGCATCTGGACAGATGACCTCAACTTGTCTCATTTTTTCAACAATGTAATTTCAATTTCACTGTCTTTTTATGAACTGTTGAATTTATATTACTGTGTTTTACTCTCTCATAACTAATGTTCTAAAATGAAAGTTGTAAGGTCTTTGTGTATGTATGCATGTTTATGTGTTTAGATATATTGTATATTGTGTCTATGTGGAAAAATATGATTGTAATCTATTGTAAGGAATTCTATTCAGATTGGCTTAAATAAGTAAGCACTTCTATAAATTAATACTTAGAACTGTTAAAATATATAGTAATTAACCAAAGTGCCTTTTAAGTTCACATGATTTTAGCAAATCTTTGATATGTAAGCTGGCTTTAAATTTGTTAGGAAAAAAAGAAAGATATCTTCAGAATTGTTAGCATACCATTACCATTTTTTGCCTGGGTTTGCTAGTCAGTCAGTATTTTATTTACCTCTGAAAAACACTCTAAGGTCATAAACCTCCAAATCCAGATTAAAAGTATTATAATCTTTGTTTATGTAATTTCTTGAAAACTAAGATTAATTTGATACTGTTGGTTTAATGAAAACAGCTTTATCTTCTGGGTTATCAGCAAAATATTCATATATTTAAGGTTCTTCCTTAGGTGAACCTCTCACATTTATAGGCTGTAAAGACGGTTAATAGGAAAATAGCTCCCAAGGATGACTAGCTTTGTCTAATATCTCAATTTTCATAAGTAATCTGTCTAATTGTTATAATAAATTAGGCAAATATAAAGGGAATAAATATTTATGAATAAACTTTTCATACAATTTGAGATCTTACTGTTATGTTTAATTAAGCAATAGACGTTCATAAAATATCTGGATCATTTCCAAAATATTAAAAAACACTAAACCTAAATTGCTGAGTGTTGAGTTTAAATGTGTCTACTTTTGGCTTCTTATTACAAAGGAACATAAATATTTGGGTCTATTAATAAATTTATCCTGTTCTATATTGTAGTACTATTTTATGAGAAAACACGTTTCTAAAAATTACAAAATGTATATTAATTAATTGTTGGTATATAACAGAGTTCAAAATTGCTTACTTGCTAGATTTCTCCTAGAAATTAAAGTTGCTAAGAGTTAGGAATTCTAGTCAGTGTGTGTAATTTTCTATACAAAGTGTACAAAAAGAAAATTAAGATGTATTTTAAATGAGAAAAATTATAATAAATGCATAAAATATGTTCTTTTATTGAGAAAAAATAAATAATTTTGTCTAATTTCGAGAGTTATTTAAAGGTTATTCAAAGGGTAAATATAGAAAAACATAGAAACAATGCAAAAAGGAATCAGTAAGTAGGAGGGGGAGATACAAAGAAAGTTATAAGCATGAGGACACATGTTTTGATAAAGGAACGTTAAAAACAAGATAATAATTTTTTATATTAGAAGAAATGTGAGGTTAAAGTGATAAGGAAGAAAGGATTTTTTTGTTTCAAATATGACTGGTTGTTTAAGAAAGAAGTGTAGGACAAAATGGAAGACTTAAGCAAGCTGTAGAAATTTGGATGAAGTTGTAGAAGGCATAAGGATGTCATGGAAAATTTGTGAAGAATGAATTTTATAAAAGGAAGTATATGTGTGATCAAGGAAATTGATCCAAATTGGAAGAAAATTGTTTGTAAGTCTTTATAAAGATTGAGCTTAGTTACTTAAAAATCCATTGATACAGAACTTAAATTTTTGTTCCCTATGTTACAACAAGGGTTTCCTGAAGTATTTATCTGCTTACCATAAAGAATTGCAAACGTTTCTTATTTTAATTCACAAATGTATTTCTTAAATTTTTCAGCCATTATCTGAACTTTTGTTCAGTTCATCTTCTTTCTGTTTTGCAGTTTCTATTTCTTCCTGAAATCCATATAATTTTCATAATTTCAGATTGGAAACATTGTCTTGTCCATTTAGAATGGTAATTTTATTTCTTGAGGGAGACTTTGCCTCTTGAGGCTTCTCAGATATCTAAACTGCTTCCCATAAGCAAAAGCAATCATTAGCTTTTTTGATTACTTAGAAAGACTGGGCTTTGAAAGAGTTAAGCTTTTTAAATTTCAAACATCCATGTGACTTTCTGTATTGCTTTGGAAAGCTTTTGATTATCACTCTGGTTAAATAAATTGTTGTGGTTTCACAGTGACTTGTGGTTCTTGTTAAATCTAATGCTTTCAAATTTGTGACATCTTTGTCAGGCTTCCTCGGCATAAAATTTTAAATTAAGGCTTTTTCTTTTCTTTTTTTTTTTTTTTTAACTTGAACTAATATTGGAATATTTCAGAGGACCTCAGAATTTCTGGAAGTTTTATAAAAGAGAGATACTGAGGTAAATAAGGTTTATTTGAAATGTTGAATTATATGGAAAGCAAAAGATAAGTGATGCTAGTTTTTTTCTTTCAATTACATTTATGGGTATGTTATTAATATGTGCTTTAAAAATTGTATAAATTCATATAAATTTAATATGTCATCAGTCATAATTTTTATTTTAATCTTAAATCTTCTTTAAAGTTATATTTCTATGACTATGTAATTGATGTGATTATTGTGAAGATTATGTGAAATTTATAAAAGTCTGACATTCTTCTTTTTTTATTTTTTATTTGTATAAATTTAATGGATACAGGTGTAGTTTTGTTACATAAGTATATTGCACAGTGGTGAACTCTGGGCTTTTAGTGTAACCATTGCCCAAATAATATTCATGGTACCCATTAAGTAATTTTGCATCTCACTCCCTTTCCCACCCTCCCACCCTTCCAAGTCTCCAACATCTATTACTCTACACTCCGTACATGCCTACACAATATTTAGCTCTTAATTATAGTGAGAACAAACGGTATTTGACTTTCTGTTTCTGAGTTGTTTCAATTGTTTCACTTAAGAACCTCTGTATTCTTGGCAATATCTGATATTTTTCGGCTTTTTAATAATAGCCATTCTGATTGGTATAAGATGATATCCCATTGTTTTAATTTGCATTTCAGTGATAATTAGTGATGTTGTTTTTGTTTTATATGCTTGTTGGTCATTTGTATGTCTACTTTCGAAAAATGTCTATTCATGTCATTTGCCCATGTTTTAATAGGGTTATTTTGTTTTTTGTTGTTTTTGAGTTGAGTTCCTTACAGATTCTGGATATTAGTCTCTTGTTGGATGCATATTTTGCAAATATTTTCTCCCATCCTGCAGGTTGTCTGTCCACTCTGTTGATTATTTCTTTTGTTATGCATAAGCCTTTTCATTTAATTAAGTCCCATTTGCCTATTTTTGTTTTCATTTCTGGTGCTTTTGAGGCTTTAGTAAGAAATTCTTTGCCTAGACTAATGGCAAGAAGAGAGAATTTCCTAGGCTTTCCTCTAGTGTTTTCACAGTTTCAGATCTTACTTTAAAGTCTTTAATACATCATGAGTAGATTTTTGTATATGGTGAGTAATAGGGGTCCACTTTCATTCTTCTGTATATGGCAATCCAATTATCCCAGAACCATTTATTGAAATGGGTATCCTTTCTTCAGTGTATGTTTTTGTTGATTTTTGTCAAAGATCAGTTAGCTATAGATATGAGGCTTTATTTCTGAGTTTTCTATTCTGTTGTATTGTTGGTTTTTATCCTAGTACCATGTTTTGTTTTTTTTTTTAATTATACCTTGCAGTATAATTTCAGAGTAGGTAGTGTGACACTTCAAACTTTGTTCTTTTTGCTTAGGATTGCTTTTGCTATTTGGGCTCTTTTTTGTTCCACGTGAATTTTAGAGTTGTTTTTTCTAATTCTGTGAAAAATGACTTTGGTGTTTTAATAGGGACTGCATTAAATCTGTAGATTTCTTTGAGTAGTATGGTCATTTTAGCAATATTAATTTTCTAATCCATGAGCATGGTATGTTTTTCCATTTATCTGTGTCATCTACAATTTTTTTCATCAGCGTTTTGCAGTATTCCTTGTAGAGGGTTTTTACCATATTGGTTAAATATATTCCTAGGTAGGCTGGGTGCAGTGGCTCACACCTGTAATCCCAGCACTTTGGGAGGCAGAGGTGGGTGTATCATGAGGTCAAGAGATTGAGACCATCCTGGCCAACATGGTGAAACCCTGTCTGTACAAAAAACACAAAAATTAGCCAGGCATGGTGGCATGTGCCTGTAGTCCCAGCTACTCGGGAGGCTGAGGCAGGAGAATTGCTTGAACCCGGGAGGCAGAGGTTGCAGTGAGCCAAGATCATGCCACTGCACTCCAGCCTGGTGACATATATATATATACACACACACACACACACACACACATACACACATAAATACACACACACATATATATGTACGCTGCACCTATTTGGCAGCTGGCAGTGGCTGTGGTGTGGTCTCCATTTGTGACCCCAGACACAAATACATACATATATATACATATATACATACAAATACATATATATACACATATATATACATACATATATATTTTATATATATATATATATATATATATTCCTAGGTATTTTATTTTGACCTTCTTTCTCTCTTTTTTTAAAAAAAAGTTTTTGATTTAAAGTCTGTTTTCTCTGATGTAAGCATAGCTATTCCTGCTTGCTTTTGGTCCCCGTTTGCATGAAATATCTTTTTCCATCCTCCAGTCTGTAAGTGTCTTTACCAGTAAGGTGAGTTTTTTAAATAAGCAGCATATACTTAGAACATATTTTCTTATCTATTTCACCAGTCTATTTCTTTCAAGTGGAGCATTGAGACCATTTACATACAGGTGAATATTGATATGTGAGGTTTTGTTTCTGTCATAATGTTGTTATCTAGTTGTTTGGTGAATTCTTTTTTTTCTCTGTCTTTGTGTTTCAGTAGAGTCCTACCATGTTGTCATTTGATTACTGTCTCCTACTTTTTTTGGTGTAATTGCTTTATAAGACCTGTGGGTTTTATACTTTCATATATTTTTATGATGGTGAATATTAATCTTTTGTTTCCATGTTTAGAACACTTTTGAGGATTTATTGTAATGTAAGTCTATGGTAATAAATTTGCCCAGCAATTTTCTTGTCTGAAAAAGATTTTATTTCTGCTGTGTTTGTAAAGGTTATTCTGGCAGGATATAATATTTGTGGTTGTTAGTTTTTTGAAAAAAAACTTTAATGATAGAATTGTAATCTCTTCTGACTTATCAGGTTTCTTCTGAGAAGTCCACTATCAGTTTGATGGGGTATGTACATGCATGCATTTCTCTTGCTGATTTTAGGATTTTTTCCACCATGTTGACTTCAGACAGCCTGATAACTGTCACGTGAGGTCCATCTTGCAATGTATTTTTCCTAATGTTCATTAGGGCTCATTCTGTCTGGATGTCTAAGTCTCTTGCTGAACTAGCAAAATTTTCATCAATTGTTTATTTAAATACGTTTTCTAAACTTTTTGCTTTTTTTCCTCTTGGAAATACCAATGATTCATAAGTTTGGTTCTTTATGTAGTCCCATACTTCTCAAAAGCCTTGTTTATTCCTTTTTCTTTATGTTTATATGACTGGATTTATTCAAAAGACTTATCTTCAAGTTATGAGATTCTCTGTTTCTTGGTCTAGTCTATTGCTGAAGTTTTCAATTGTATTTGTAATTTCTTTGTATTAGGCAACCTTTGCATTGTTACAAGAAATAACTGAGGCTGGGCAATTTATTAAGAAAAAAGGTTTAATTGGTTCACGGTTCTGCAGGCTTTACAGGAAGCATGGTGCATCTACCTCTGGTGAGGGCGTTGGAAACTTTTACACATGGTGGAGGGCAAAGCAGCAGCAGGCACATCATATGGCAAGAGCAGGGGCATGAGGGTAAAGGGAGAGGTTCCACCCACTTTAAAACAGCTGTATTTTGTGTGAATTCAGAGCAAGAACTCATTATTACCAAGGAGATGGTGCTAAGCCATTCATGAGAGATCTGCCCACATGATCCAACTTCCTCCTACCATACGTCACCTCCAACACTGGGAATCACATTTCAACATGACATTTGGAGGAGCCAAAATCAGAACAATATTATCCTGTGGTGGATTTTTCATTTCCAGAAGTTCTGTTTAGGTGTTTTTTTTTTTTTAAAGCTATCCATCTCCTTGGTAAACTGCTCATTTAAATCCTGAATTGATTTTCTGATTTATTTGTATTGATTTTTATATTTCTCTTGTTTCTCATGAGCTTCTTTAAAATCAATATTTTGAATTTGTTATCTGGCATTTTGAATTTTTTAAAAATTAGGATCTATTGTTAGGACATGACTTATTCCTCTGGAGATGTCATAACACCTTGCTTTTTCATACTTCCAGTATTATTACATTGATTTCTTCACATCTGCAGAAACAGTTTGTTCTTATTTTTGACTTTACTTTCAACAGGGCAGATTTTTTTTTTTTTCACTTTAGGATGTGACTATGATGTATGCTGAGTAGGGTCACTTGGTTTTGCTTCTGGATGCATTTGGTGGTTAAAACTCTGACTTTCTTTGCTATAAAACAGACTTGGTTCAGTGGCTTTCTCAAATGTTGATTGTAGTAGCAGTGTAGTGGGTGGGTAAGTGGGCTCATTACCTCCTGGGTTGCTGGGATGGCATGGCCAATGGTGATAGCAGACATAATAAGAAGCTTGTCTTATTCCTGAGCACTGTGCACTTGTGCCAGGAGATGTTATAATGGGCTGTGCAGGTTGAACTCCAGGTCAATAAGTGGCACTCGCAGGTAAAAGCCAGCTGTGGCTATAGCAGTAGGGTTTATTAATGACCTTGTTAATCGAGGAGAAGTACTTGGGGGTCCCAGGTGGTGAGTTGGGCCCTGGGACACTTAAGGGCCTGAGTCCTATTCTCCATCTTGTAGTGGGTGGTGGAGCTTGATGAAACCAGATCAGGGAAGCCTGCATTCAGGCCCTCCAATAGTGGGTGCAGGCTTCATCCCTGATAGGGGTGGTGAGGGATTCCTCAGGCCCCTGCAAAATGTTTGGATGATGGGTGATAACTGCTGTACTGTCTCAGTGTGAAGAGTGAAGAGTGAGTGGTCCCAGGACCACATCCTTGGCAGGCAGGAGTGGGATCTGCTTCCCTTTGATGTTCCAGTCCCAGCATGTGGGATTTTCAGTTATGTTAGTCACTGCAGTTTGCTTCTAGGCTGCAGTGTAGTCCATGGCCATAGGACATGCCAGGCCAGTGGCTGAACACTGCACCTATTTGGCAGCTGGCAGTGGCTGTGGTGTGGTCTCCATTTATGACCCCAGACACAAAGCCTTAATGTGATACTGTCAGTCACAATTTTGGTTATTATCTTAAAATGTTGTATGTAATAGAAATTACTAAAATTTCCTTGTCAACTGTGAAATTTAATCAGATTTTTACCATAACTATTCTAAACTTTTGTTGCCCACTGTTATCGTTTTGATTTTTTTTCTAAAAGCATTTACAATCAGATTCATGGAAAAGACTCTAACAAGTTCTCTTATAAACAAGTTTCTAATAACTTGAAGGTCAGTGGACTAAGTAAAAATTTCACAGCTCTTAGAAGAAACTGGTAGGTTAATGAAACTGCTAATTAATAATACGCAAAGCAAAAATTATTCATGTGACATTGACTATATGGTGAAGATAATGTTTTTATGACTTTTATTTTAAACATTGTCTTCTTGTACTTAAATATTTTATTTTCCATATTTAAGGAAACTTTGTTAAGCTCTCTATAGTTTATAGCAATTTGGTAAAGTATAATTCTGTGAAAAAAATTGGAAGCATTTACTTTTTCTCCCTATTCCTTCCCTTCAAAATTTGGAAACTTTTTGTGAATATTTTTATTTTATGGCAATATAGTTGCTTGCTTAAATTCAATAAGAATTTGCTGTCTTTATAACAGGATACAATTGGAAATATTGGTTATATTATCAAGATTTTGACTAGGATGTCATAGTTAAATTGTTTATAGGCACTGAGGCAAAATGTGAAGTCTGCTTCAGTTTGGTCTCCTAGCCTCAAGAGGTTTTTGAATTTGGGATTTCTATGTGGCCAGTCACTATTCTTACTGTACCAGTATAAAGGATTAGGTAAAATTTGATAAAAGTAAACTTATTTTACCAAGAAATTAGTCTTACTCTGATTATCTGTGGTAAAAGTTGGGATAACTGTGGAGAAAAAGGTTATATTTCTTAAAAAAAATCCTATAAAACTGGTATTAAATTGTAGCCTTGTATATTATTTTTGAGTCCTTGTTAGCTACCTGTAGCCTGAACCAGATCCTAAATTCTCCCAGTTTCCTCCAATATCTGGCTACACCTCACTAACTAATAAGAGCCACTCTATTCTTGAGGACCTTGAAGCTAAAACTAAATGAATTTTAAAAACAAATCTTATTCCTGATAACATGGGCCACACAGAAGTTCACCAAACTGCCCAATGCCATAACCACAGACATTCAAACTGCAAACCAGTGTGATAATTTGATGGCATCACATGGAGGGCAGCTTTTGCCAAGGTAGCAGAACAAGACTCCGTATGACAATGAGACTCATCTATTTTAAGGCCAATTTTTTTTTTTTTTACTTGACAGGATAATGGCGTAGTTATAATTGCATTGTTCATAGCTTCTGTGGGTGACTTGATGAAATTGTGGCTCTGTCATGCCAAATCTAGTTCCTTATATGACTTAAGAAATCCTTTAGTCCACCTAGTAGATAACTTTGGCTACACCCCCAGCAATATTTTCTTTAAATTGTCCTAATAGTCCCTTTTTATGACACTCCTTTAATTTAACCCAATTATGAAATAATAAAATTGTTAACTCAGTTTTCTAAAATAAGACAACAGGCTCAATCACCGCCATAGGCCTCGCCTAATTTCCTGTGGCCTTTTAATTTGTTTATTTGGTTACTCTTTGGCTAAGGCTCTTGATTCAGAACCATTGTGTAGACTGGATTTGCTATGCTCTTGGTGTTTTGTATTATTTCCTTAAAATTTTCTACCTGTTGCCTGTTCAACCTCTGCAGAAACAACACTCTTAACAGAGTAAGGCTGGACCAGTGCTTCAAAATGATAACCAATACCCTTGAAACTGATGACGTTGAACTTAACAAGAAATGCCAGGCAGACTTAGCCTGAGAGATATCACTTCAAAACCTCCTTGTTCAAATGCAACTGAAAGGGTTTTGGTACTTACTCAAAATTGCTGGCCATACTCCCTACATGGACAAGGCCAACAATCAGAACAGGTCCATCCCAGCACTGGGAGACAAACCTAATTACAAGGTGCATGAGCAGTGATGCTTTTGAAGAATAATCTTGATCAAAAGGGGAAAATGATAAAGTAGCCAGAATTAAAATGGAGTCATTTGTGTTAAGCTCTAATAAAAATATAGCAATAAAGCCATCAGGCTCAGAAGGTAGGGTCTTTGTGCACACATTCCTGTGATAAGAACTATCACAAAGGCTCCATGAAGGACTTTCATGTACATATGTCTGCAACAAAAACTTCTGCAAAGGACTTTTCAAACTGGGGCTTGCTACATGAGTTACAGGATAGCTGGCTAGGTATACATGGACACTTGCCCAAAACACTGTCTCCACTAATGAACTGGTGTCAAGTCCTGCAACAGCCCCTATAACTAATGTTATCTTTGTTCCAAAACAAATTAAAAGCTTCCTCTTGCCTTAACTTCCTTTGACATGCTTAGGATCCACATAGCCCATATCTTCTAGATTTGCAAATTCCCTGCATATTCCCGAATAAACTCAGTATCTTTGGAGAATCACTTTCTGTTATTTATGTTGAAATCTGATTTTTCCACAAGTACCTGTTTTTAACAAAATTGTGTTGAAGATTTTATTTTATTTTTGTCATTTGCTTTTCTCAAGAGAATATGAATGCTGTGGTTAGGTTTGGCCTTAATAAATTCATAGGAGCAACACAAAGTACTTCTTAATTTGGGACTTAAATAGTTTAATCAAGCAAAAAGGATTGTCAGTAGGGACTCTGAAATATTGTTATCCTGACATTTTGGCATATATTGTTTTTGTTCTCTGCCCTCTGTCCTCACTCTTAGACCAGGAAGGGCTTTTACATGTCACCTGGTCCCATTTCCTGCCGAGAACAGAACTTTTGCTTAGTTCCCTGACAGACACTTGCTTAGGGACTCTCAGATTGACCAAAAACTGAGAGCTCTCAACATCACAACACAACAATTTCATTTATGGAAGTTCTAATTATTTGAGAGAAATGCATTAAATGGAGCAGACACGATGTCATTTTCATCCATTTGTCTGTGTTCTGCCCAATGTAGCACTAATGAAATACTGTATTTCTTCATTAAAGCCCTTAAAAATATGTGAAGATGGTTATTACATTTTAAAGCACTCCTCGTAAACATCTAATCTTTTGTTCTAAAGATTGCCATTTCCTTGAGATACTATTATTCTGTGAATCTTCTGAGATCCTTTTCAGTCTGATTTGACACCTGGTAAATTCTAGTTAATTGCTTTTTTTGAGAAGTGTGGCCCTAACTGTGTTCACTGGTGCTCTGGAATGTGTGATCTTGTTAGTAAGTGGATGAGGGGCCATGGTTGCTAATTCTAATCCAGTCTGGAGATGAGCATGTCTAAGATTGTGCACTTTGACTAAGGAAGGCACTCTCTGTGGCTGTGCAGTTTATGACTTTTGTGAAACACCTCTCAGCCTGGTAGTCCAATAACTGCTAGATCAAACCAGCAGGAAATCATCTCATGCCCCCCACTGCCAGGTCTTTCTATAGGAAATGTCTCTTCTTCTTATTTTGAAGTTGATTGTATGAAACTCAAATCAAGGATTTGGGGATTTTTACCTTTGTCTCAACACTTATGACATAACCCAGATGACCTCAATTTACATTTGTATTCAATTTTGGAAAAATATCTCTTCTATCTGACTTCTCCAGTCCCAGGTCCCCAAGATAGGATCTCCTCACTCAGGATGGCCTTTTGTACCTTTCTCTTCCAGATTCTAGTGGCGCTTATTGTTAGAATTTTCTGAAAGATGGTAACACAAAATCAGTTTGCACTCACCTTTTCCTAATGTCAGTTTCTCACAAAATTCCTGAGGGTCAGTCAATTAGGAAGTCATCCTGTGAAAGTGGTAGTAAGACACCAGGCAATCCTTGGCATTTCTGGCCACAGAGATAATCTGAAATCAAGGAGAGGGAAGCAAGCCAAGGAGAGAAAAATAAGACTGAGAAGAAATACTCTAGAAGAGTATTCCACTACAGTGATAACTACATTCCTATGAGTTCATAGCATTATATACATTAGTTATGAATTAAAATATTAAATAAGTGGATTCTCTTTGACTCTGCAACCCTGATGGCCATGGGGAACACAAAGACAAACAAGAGTGCCCCACTCCACTTCAGAGTGGTTATGAGTGATGCTGGGAGATGAACACAATGTTAGGACAACACTGTCAATATTGGTATGATATGATATGCTGAGCAGTCATGGAGGAAGTGATAAAGCATTCCTGGGCATTTAAGGAAGGGGTGATGAAATTGTGAGTTTCAGCTGTATCTCAATGAGTTGAAAGAAATTTTCCAGATTCACAATTGGGGAAACGTTAGGGAGCAAGAAAGCATTTTTGTACATACACCTCATTTGACTCCCATAAACGTTAGTCTTGGGTAAGGAGAGAACAGGTACTATTCTTCCTCAATTGATAAGTAACTGAGGTTTAGAGAACTTGAAAGACTCTCACTAATTCATGGTTAGTACAAGACAGAGTCAGGCCTGGTCACAGAAATTGGGGCACCAAATCCAGACCTTCTTCCTGGATGTATGTATGAGACTTGCACTGAGGAATGTCTGACAGTGTTTCTAAAAGATTAGAGTGATTTTGCTGATACACATTTTTTTTCATAGTTGGGTTGCTCTTGGCTTCTCCCTTGGAATTCAGGCAAATTAGGAAGAGGGGAATGGTGATATGATGATTGGCAATTCAGGACCATTTATTCCACAAGTGCAGAGCTGACAAGTAAGCCCCTGCTATGTGCCAGACACTGTTTAGAATGATAAATTGGACAAGACCAACTACCTGACTTTCTGGAGCTCACAGTCCCTCAGAGAGAGGTAATAATAGAGAAAATTACAATGCCATGTGGTGAACACGATAATGGAACAAACACATGCACACACAAACCCACATGTATACATTAAGCTCACCCAGCCATGGGTTCAGGGGGAGCTTCCTAGTAGGTAGTCTCTATGCACAGATCCAAAGAACAAGTAGAAATTATGCAGGTAAAGATGGGTGGATGCTTGAGTCATATGGTAGCATGTGGGAAGGTGTGGGGATGCTCTGTGTGTGAAAGGACCTGCAGGATTTCAGGAGGACTGTAGTGAGGATCGGGGAATGGGAAGACACTGGGCTGGAGCTGCAGCAGGGTGCAGACTCCCAAGGGCATGGAAGTCATATAGAGGATTTGGAGGAATCTTCATCCACTTGTGGAAGTGTTTACAGTAGGGAAATGCACTAGCAAGATTTATGTTTTAGAAAGATTAGAGGTTACAGAGAGGAGATGAGGGGCAGGACTAGAGGCAGGCCAACAAATTGGGAGGCAAAAGAGAGCAGTGAGCTGACTTGGGAACAGGCGGTAGTGACACAGTGTGGTGCACAGATTAGAAGAATGGAAAGAATGAACTGGACTTTGTGAAACATCAGATACGGAGGGAAGGGAAATAAAAATGAGGCAGGCTTTGAGTTTAGTCTACTGAGTGGATTATGGAGGTGTGGAAGCCTTGATGAGGAGTAGATCCTATACTTTCACTTCTGAGGCCAGGAGGTATCTTCTAGTACTTTGGCAGAGCAAAGCAATAGGGTTTTATTTATTTATTTATTTATTTATTTATTTATTTATTTATTTATTTATTTATTTGAGTCAGCATCTCGCTCTGTCACCCAGGCTGGAGTGCAGTGGCACGATCTTGGCTCACTGCAACCTCTGCCTCCCTGATTCAAGCGATTGTCCTGCCTCAGCCTCCTGAGCAGCTGGGACTACAGGCACATGCCACCATGCCTGGCCCTAGTTTTTTGTATTTTTAATAGAGACGGGTTTTCACCACGTCAGCCAGGATTGTCTCAATCTCCTGACCTCGTGATCCGCCCGCTTCGGCCTCCGAAAGTGCTGGAATTACAGGCATGAGCCACTGTGCCCTGTGCAACAGGGTTTTATTTTTAAAAAGCCTTTCTCTCCACTCCAGCTGTCCATGCACTCTGATTTGTAGCAACCAAGATTCAATTTTGAAAAACTTGACAAAGTCATTGTCATGAAATAGGACCAGAGGATAAAGAATATTAGATAACATGGAAGTCTACAGACTTCAAATTTATATAATCTTTGATTTTAAGGACTCCGAGTCTAAGAAACTTAGCATATATGTTATTTTGAAAGATGGCTTCAGTTATATTATTTATATTATCCGTGTAAGAGAATCTTGAAAAGCCAGCTCTTTTTACTTTGCAGTTTTCTTTCCAGATGGATGGTGGCATTAGATGTGCCGGAAGGTTGAGTTTCTAACATTTCTGGTAAGGACATTTCAAGAGCTATATCCAAATCTAGGAAAATAGTATATATTTTTCACTTTTTCTTGTCATGTCTGGGAAATCCTTGTATTTATATCTGTGCCTTAATCTAAAGAGTAATTTTATTATTATTATTTTTTTGGTTTTATATTCTATTTGAGACAATACCTGTCTATCCACAAGGACATGTAAAGCATCCCTTCCTTTTTAGCTTTTTAGTAAATCTTTCCTTAATTCATCTCATTCTCTGGGCTGTCACACTTCAAGGAGAGCTCCGTAGCTCTTTTAATTAATCCTGAAAATGTCCAGAATATATACCCTCCTTGTCCTTCTTTCTGCAATCTGTTCTCAGAAATCACCCCTATCCTTGAATGAGAGCTCAACATGAATTTCTGGCCCTTCTGCTGATTCAAACACGGGAAGTAGGAAAAAAGAGAAGGGTGTTCTCCATCAGTTTATTGGGAAAGTAAAAGTCAATAAATAGAATGAATAGCTTATTGAAGATATGAAGACCGCCAGCTAAGAACATGAGAAGGCTCTGGGGACCCCATCTAGGGTTTGACTTCCTAACCCATGACCAAGTTGACCTTGAAAATAAAATAGGCTAGTTCTGGCTACCATGGAAGTCCCCATTCATGACACTGCACATTACTTTGGTATCTTGAAGTTAAAGCCTTTTCAATTTTGTTGTATGTCACCCACCAGGTTTTTCATTATGGGGAAGTAATATTTCAGTGTAAGAAATGTTACTGTCTGAAGAAATAGCTCTTTTGAATTTATCTACATCACCATCCTTTTGAATCACGTCTAACATTTCTTGCATCCACGTTGTACCTTTCGGGTACATTAGAAATAATTGTAGTCAACTGGACTTTCATATTGTTATAGAATATTTTGAAGAACAGCAGCAACATGAGAACACATTGCAATTAGATTAACGTTGTGGAGGCAAAAAGGAAAATTCTGTTTATTACACATTTCCTTAGGTACTAAGTGGTCCCAAAATTATTTCCTGTAGTAGAATTTGGAATACTTGTTCCAACTTTTATTATGAGAAATATGAAACACAAAGAAAACTTGGAAATATAAGAAAGAACACTTGAAAAATTAAAATTTTTAAAAGCATTTTGTTTGATTGGCTTCTCTTTCATCTATCTATGTATCTATCTATCTATCATCTATCTTATCTAATCTATCACAGTAGATGGTAGATTATAGAATATATTATGACACATCATGCCTAAACATGCTGTCTCTCCCAAAATGACATTCTTCTACCATGTTTTCTACATGTTTCTCATCACAACTAATTTATAATGAATTCTTAATAACATAAGATACTCAGTCTATATTAATTATTTTCAGATTCCCTTATAATGTCATTAAAAGCTCTTTTTTCAATTAAGGTTCATGGACTGCATTTTTGTCTCATAACATAGAATTATATTTTCCCTTCATGATATTGATTTTTTGTAGCAGAACAGACAGGTGTTGTGTAGTATGCCCCACATTCTGGATTTGTCTGTTTTTCTAATAGTGTGTTTAACCTGTTCCTCTGTTTCCTCTGTTTTCCATGGAATGGAAATTAGATCTTGATTAGTTTCAGGTAAAACATTTTTGGCAAGAAGATTTCTTACACTATGATTTGTACTTCATTTTGCATCATGCCAAGAGATGTAGATATCACATTGTCCCACTATTAGTAATAATACTTTTGATCATTTGATTAAGTAGGTGACCACCAGATGTCTCATTGTAAAGGTATATATTTCATTTGGAATTAAACTGTATGGTGGCAGTTCAGTACCATATTTGCCCCCAGGTTTTATGTAACTAATTTAAGATTCATTGATGATCCTGCCTGAACTAATTTTCATTGTCAGTTGCAAATTGTTATTATTCTAAAGCCATTATTTCTTCTCTATGTATTAGGTAGATCTTATGTAAAGAAGAATGTTCCCTCACAAACTGGAGAAGAACTGCAATTCCTCAAAATTCTTTTACTTAATTACTTATGTTTAGACTAAGACATAAATAATAGTTAAGTGCAATAGTGGTAAATAAATTTTTCTTTGTTGTTTATTCTTTTGCCACCACTATGGACTCATGTTTTTTGAAATCAGCTTCATTATGGTAAAAATGACATAAAATAGAATGAACCCATTTTAAACATATAGTTTGATGAATTTTTGACAAATGTGTACACCTATGTAACCATTCCCGCAGTGAAGGTTAGAACCTTGTATCTAATTGCAATCTATCATCCTCTTCTCCACTTTTGACTCCAGGCAGTCGTTGATCTATTTTCTGTCAATAGAAATTAGTTTTATACCTTGTAGAATTTTCTGTAAATGGAACTATACAGTATGTATTCATGCGTTCAATTTCTTTTACTGTACATAAGGACTTTGGGATTCATCCATCTTTTTGTGTATATGTGTATTTCATTCTTTTTTTTCTTTTCCTGAGAACTACTCTGTGTTATGGTTATAGTACCATTTGTTTATTTATTCATATGTTGATGGAAACTTGAGTTGTCTTCAGAATTGTAGTATGTTTGAAAAAAGGTGGTATGAACATTTATGTGCAAGTTCTTGAGTGAAAATAGATTTTTATTTTTATTGGGTCAATCCCTAGGAGTGAAATTGTTAGTTAAATATATTAGGTGTATATTTAACTTTATAAGACATGGTAGAACTGTTTTTCAGGGTGGGTATACCACTTTACATAACCACAAACAGAATATGGGAATTTCAGTTGCTCCATATTCTTGCCAACACTTGGTATTACCAGTTCATTTAGCCAGGCTAATAGGTGTGTCGTAGTATTTTATTGTACTTTCAGTTTACATTTTCTGATGATGAATGATGTTGAGCATCTTTTTCTGTTTTTATTGGTCATTAGTATAGCTTTCGTTGTGAGTTTTTTTTTTAACATTCTTTGCCTACTTCAAAAAATTGAGTTGTAGGAATTCTTTAATTATTTTGGTCCAATATATTTATTGCAAGTATTTTCTCTTTGTGACATGTTTTTAATTTTCTTAATGAGGTCTTTTGAAGAACAGGGGTTTTAATTTTCATGAATTCCAGTTTATCAAAATTTTCTTTTATATTTAATACTTTATATGTTTTTCCAAAAAATTGTTGCCTTACCTAAGTCTTGAAGATTTTCTCCTATTTACACTTCCATAAGTTTTATAGGTTTAATTTTTACATTTTGGTCCCTAGTGTATTTCTTCTTGATTATTTTGCATGTGGTAGGAGTTAAGGGTGAATTGCCTATGTCTATCTTTATGCGAGTGCACAAGGTTTTGAATACGGAAGCTGACAAGAAGGTCTTGACATCCTTCCAACTTCGTTCTTCATCAAAACTATTTTGGTTATTGTATGGCAATTGTGTTTTCATACAAATCTTAGAATCAATTTGTTAGTTTGTAATTGAGATTGCATTGAATCTATAGATCAATTTCAAAGAATTGATATCTCAACAATATTGAGTTTTTTGAGCCATAGAAATTGTATGCATATTTATTTATTTAAGTCTTTTGAATTCCATTCTTGGTTGTCTAAGAAAAAAATGGAATAAACTCATAGAAACTGAACATAAAATTAGCATATGAAAAGGTATAAACATGGGACATTGGAAATAAATACTAGAAGCAGTTGTAGCTCACTTGTGGGTACACATGCTGTTGGTGGCACTTCTCCCGCTAAAAACAGAAGCCAAAGTCAGCCAGGTTGGAGAAGTGGAAGAGGCTCTGCTCAAGCACAGAGCTGTGAAGGGTTGGCTGGGATGGGGAGAGGAAGACCTCTGTTTTCAAGTGATTTATGTTTTGTTTGCTTTAAATTCAAAACTTTGGTTTGAATGAGTATTCTATCTGTATCATTGATTTTAAAGTAATTTTAGTGCCCGGATAAGTGACCTGGCAAATTTGGGAGTAGAATTAGATTGTGGGGCTCAAAGGACCCTTTAGTATTGATTTGCCATGCTGAAACATGGGAAGTATCTTCAAATTTGGAGAATACCAGAGCCCTGTGCTGGTCTAGGTCCTTTCTACCATTCCCCAGGCTCAGACTGCTTTGAGTGGGGCTCTTTCCCCTAGGGTATTCCACCCAAGGTGCTCAGAGGCCCAGAATGCTGGATGGCAGGACAGGCAACCTCAGAGGGTGGCATCTGAAATCCCAGGGGAAAAGCCTTAAGCCTGTGCTAAACCCCATTGAGAAGGAGCTTGCCTGGCTTTGTCGATCTAGGAGTCTGTCCAGGACTGCTTTAGGGCTGTGACTCCTCCTGGCCTGTCTGAAACCAGTGCAAGGGACCTCCCCTCCAGCTAGACTCCAGGAAGATGTTATACAGAACCAAGGCCAAGGTTTGTTGTTCATGTCAATAAATGCAAAGTATGTGGCATAGAAACTTGTTCCAGAAATTTGAAGTAGCCACTCAGAACAATTATATTCCAATGTTAGTATACAGCTCTTCTCAAAGTTAATATACAGCTCCGGTCAAAGGTAATAGGTAAATTTGCTCTTCAGAGTGCATATGTAGAAATGCTCTGTGGGTTGTTCCTTGTCCAGAGCTAACAAATAGTCTTGGTAGCTTATGTGTTTCTAGGATTTTACACATTTTCTAACTTGTTGTGTATAATTGTTCATAGCATTCTATATTATTAATTTGGTGGCATTGGTTTTAATACCCCATCCCTCATTTCTGAGTTTAGTCATTTGAGTCTTCTATGTCTTTTTCTTATTTCATCTGGCTAAGAGTTGGCTAATTTCTGATCTTTTCAACAAAGCCAACTCAGTTTCATTTTTTATACTTTTTTTTGGTTGTCTATTTCATTTATCTCTGCTCTAATTATTATTATTTTTCTTTCTGCTAGCCTTTATTTAGTTTGTTTTTTTTCTAACTTTTTGTGGAGTACAGTTGTTGTGGGACAAATCAGAGATGGGAGAGACTGAGCAGAGTTCAGGAGAGCCTTTAATTATTAAGGTGATCACCGACTCAGTCAGACTAGGGTCCAGAAAGTCTGAGCCCCGAACAAAGGGATGAATCACCTTTTAAGCAGTTTGTGGTGACAGTTACGTGCTGCAGGGAGCACACTTGCAGAAGCGAGAACAAAAGCAGTTAATTACTCTTTTACATTTGTTATACCATTTGTCTTACATCCTTGGTAATACATGCTTTTGTAGCAATTGCTTATCAACCTTGTGACTTTACAGCCATGCTAGGGAGGGAAGCAAGAACTCGCAGTGCCTCAAGGAATGTAAAATGATGGAACACAGATAAGCCTCTCTGGTCATAGAGGAGGGATACGCAGTTAATATTCTCTCTTAACCCGGCCCGCCTCCCCTGGGTGGCGGGAAGGGGGCTGTATTACATTCTACCTTCAAGAAAAAGAAAAATTTTGACCATTATACTTATAAAATTTATTAATTCCCCCTTCATTCCTCTCTCCTTTGGTGCTTGCCATAAATGCAGATTAATAAAGAGCACCACAATCGTTTATCTCTTCTGGTGTAGGCTCATATTCTTCTTGAGGGACTGATTGGTATTTTTTCAGTGCTGTTAGTTTGGTGGTAGTCATTCAGTCTACTACTGCTTCAATAGTGGACTGGATGCTTCTGATGAGAAGAGGTAAAAGACAAGGCAGTATTAGGCATCCTCCAATTATGACTATAAAACCAATTATTAGAGTTTTAAAGCCTCCAAGCTATGAGAACCATCCTCCAAAAAGTGTATTCAGGCTCCATCCAAACCAGGTCTGCACTGGGACATGGGCTAGTTTTTGCATCTTAGCAGTAATTTCCATAACAGCTCTTCCATTGTCATCAATTTGTAAACAACAGTTGGTCAGATTTAGTTTGCCACAAACTCCTCCTTCGGAGGCTAGGAGATAGTCTAACCTAGCCTATTTTGGTATATGGCATCCCTCGTTTGGGTAGCTTGTATAGCTAGCAAATCCAGGGCTCGAGCTGTCTCATTGATTATAATTTCTAGTACGTCTTGTAATCTTATAATTCAGTTCAGCATGTATATAGGAGTATGGTAACCCCGTGACCCATCTTGGGCCCATGTAGCTGGTCCATAATATTTTATGATCCTCTCAGGAGGCCATTCATTGTCTTTCCAATTTCCTATTTCAATGTCTTTTCTTAAATCTTCTCCTTG
The DNA here is from genome assembly GCF_028885655.2 of Pongo abelii. Taxonomy (NCBI): domain Eukaryota; kingdom Metazoa; phylum Chordata; class Mammalia; order Primates; family Hominidae; genus Pongo; species Pongo abelii. Next base: position 38,541,841 of record NC_071997.2, on the reverse strand, counting down.
GGTTAATGGGAGTAAGAAGAAAGATGGTCTTATTGTTCCTAATACACAGGCTCTAGTCCAATTTTCAGGCAACAGTTGGTAGGCCTTTGTCCCACAGATCCAGTATAGTCCTGCTGGTGCCTTCCAAATATTTGGAATGTCCAGTTGATACCATGACTGATTTAACAGAGGAAATTGGGAGAGGGGGTTGAAATCTGGCATGGAGGAATTATCTGTATAACTCCTCCACTCAGTTTTGTTTTCTGACTCCTTGAAATATTGCTGACCTAGACAAGTTGTATCCCTTACCTGAGTTTGAAAGTTTTTTCCCCATCGTGCTATGCAATATCTCTCAATGATAGGGGTTTTTAATAGCCAAACACTCCGGTTGGCTTTGAATTTTGTAACAAATTCTGATATAGTAAAATTATCTTGTGGCATTAATTCTCTGGCCTCCCAGGGCCATTGATCTCCCATATTTGTACCCCCACAAACTTAACATGATGTGATCCCAAGATTAGTAGCAATACTTTCAGTTAGTTGAACAAACAGGTTTTCTGCTGTTATTGGTGGAATTTGAATCCTTGATTCTTTGGGGTCAAAATGCTTATTAAGGGATTTATAAAACCTGAATTGCTGCATTGGGCTAACTTGAACTTTAGCTCATTGAGTTTTTGTAATAATTACAATTGGAACTCCTCGCTTTGCTCCTTTCCAGTCAAAGCCTATTAGTCCTTTAGTCCAGAAAGGCATATTTGGTTTTAGTATAGTCAGATTGAGGGGGTTGCATGTTCAGGTTGTACACCCAATTTTTGCTTTCAGGCAGGCCAACAAAGCCACTCTTCCTGGCTTTAGGTAGTCAATGGGTAGTCCATTGACTATGACAGTCAAGGCAATCCTTTTCTGTTTCTCCCGTTATGATCTTAGCAGCTTTGCTACTGATTCTTTCCTGGCCTAGATCCCTACAGACCACTCCTAGATTATTCAACTTGCTAAGTTGTGCAGCCTGGTAGGCATCAAAATATATTGAGACATGCCCTATGTGTGAAAATGGAAATATCTTTGTTTTGGTTACAAGCTTCCCTACTCCAGTGTCTATTGGATTTGTATATGACAGCAACAAGGGTTCCCCTATTTGGATTTCAAACCAGAAATCATAGGGCAGCAATTCCAGATCATAACAGATTTGAGGTTGCCCATTTCCCAGGTCACAAACAGAGTAGCTGGTTTGTGTAAACACAAGTTCCTGCCTGAGTCCCCCTACACTCTTAGTAGGTCTGGTATATCAGAGTTTTAGTTATGCCTTTTTCCAGACCAGGCTTCCATCATGCAGTGATGGCAACTATCTTGGTCTTTTTGGACAGCTGTTAGCATTTTCACTATTAGTATAATCAGGTTTAGACTATGCATGGGCATCCTTCTGGGCAGCAAGTTCGACAGCAATTGCAAAGGTATCATGACAGTAAGACAATTAGTACAAGCAAAAGAATAACTACACTGACAAATTCTATCCACGTTTACTTATCTGGCACCGGCTTCCTTAAGCTTCAGCCATGCTTAGGTTAGTCAGCTTCCGGTTGTGTGACTAGGGCAAGGTTTGGTGTTTCCTCAAGCTTCAGCTGTGTGTGGACCGACCAGCCTCCAGTGTGGTCAGAGCAGGGCAGTCGTCATTCTCTGATGCACCTTGGTCTTTCCGCAAGACCAGTTGAGTTGGATTATCTGGATCTTGCTGACTTGTCCACCTGTCTGGGGCAGGGGCTGCAGGTTTCAGCTGGCTATGATGAATCCAAGTTGTGATACCTGCAACTTTAACAGTGGTAGGGGTAGACATGATCACAACATGGGGGCCATCCCATAAGGGCCCAAGGGTGGTGGGGTTCCAGCATTTAACCCAGAGTCTCCAGGTTGGAAAGGGTGTACTCTGTCTGTAAGACTAACAGGTATTCTTTCTCTTACCCACCCTTGTACTTCTTGCATTACTTCACCCAATGCCTTCATTTGTCTCCTTAGGGCTAGTTCTCCTATTTCTTTCAAATATCCTTTTATTTGAGCTATTAGTGGGGGTGGTCAGCCATATACTATCTCTTAGGGTGAATACCCAGTTAATTTAGTGGGGGTACACCTGACTCGGAGAAGGACCATTGGCAACACCTGACCCTACCTTAAATAAGTTTCTTGGCAAAACTTCTGCAGCAGTTGTTTCAGTGTTTGGTTCATCCTTTCAACTTTTCTGGAGCTCTGTGGACGATAGGCTGTATGCAGCTTCCATTTAATTTTAAGCATTTGGGTTAACTGCTGTACTACTTCTGCCACAAAGGCTGGTCCGTTATCTGAGCCTAAAGTTAGTAGTAATCCAAATCTAGGAATAATGTCTTTTAATAGTATCCTGGTTACTTCTCGAGCCTTCTCTGTTCTGGTGGGAAATGCTTCAACCCATCCTGAAAAGGTGCAGGCTAACGCTAACATGTACTGGTAGCCACCAGCCCGAGGCAGCTCAGTAAAGTCTACGAGTAGGTTTTTGGATGGCACTGCTCCAGTCTCTTGAATTCCTGGGGGCTGAGTAGGCCCTTGTCTGGGGTTGTTTTGAGCACATATGACACATTGCTCACAGACGGCTCACACGATGGCAGTCAGGCACGGTACAGAGAAGTATCGCCCTACAAGAGTTTCTAAGGCTATCTTCCCCATGTGTGTTCCTTGGTGAAGTTGCTTTATAAATCGAGGGGTGATGGCTTCTGGGATGGCAAGCCTCCCATCTGAAAACTTCCACTAGCCTCCTTTTTGATATCCCCCACTTTCCTGCACAAACCATGCCTTTAGTAGTTAGGCATTTCTGCAAGGGGAGGTTCTAATAAGGGCATAACATAATTCTCTCCTTTTTCTGTCATGTTTGTCATTGCAGCCCTTTTTGCTTCCCTGTCTGCTTTCCTGTTTCCTGTAGGCTTGTTACTTCCTCCTGTTTGATGTCCTTTACAATGAATGACTGCTACTTTCTTTGGAGCCCATACTGCCTCTGGGAGCTGCTCTATTTCTTTTTCTTTCTTTATTTATTTTCCTGCAGTAGTTAATAGTCCTTTCTCTTTGTAGATGGTCCCATGAGTATGCAAGGTAGCAAAGGTGTATTTTGAGTCAGTATAGCTATTCACTGACTTCCCTTTTGCTAGAAGTAGCGCTCTTATGAGAGCTATTAGTTCTGCCTTTTGCACTGTGGTTCCTACCAGTAGAGGGCGGGCCTCAGTGACTAAGCTCAGTATGACTACTGCATATCCAGCCCTTCTGATACCTTCAGATATGAAGCTACTTCCATCAGTAAAATACTTTACTGATACAGTCCTTTAGGGGCTGGTCTTTCAGGTCTTTGTTGTTTGAAAAGACCTTGTCTATCGTTTCTACATGGCAGTGATACCCTGGGCCACAAAACGGGGGCTTCCAGTGCTATGCATATTCCTTTGGCAGTAGTGTGGCCAGATTTAGGGTGTTTACAGTCTGTAAGGTGATGTATGGATTTTCGCACAGAAACCCTTTTTATCTCAGCATTCTGGAGTTAGAGAGCCAATGGTGTCCTCTCTGTTCCGTCAAGGTGACAACAGTGTGGGGCACCCAAATTATCAACTTCTGTCCAAGAGTGACCTTGTTAGCATCTTCAGCTAACAGAGCAGTGGCAGTCAGCACCTTGAAACAGCGTGGCCATCCTATGGCCACCAAGTCCAGTTGCTTAGACAGATATGCTACAGGTCGATACCATGAACCTAATGTTTGCACCAAGACTCCTGTGGCCATTCCCTTTCTTTCATGAACATACAGGCAAGAGGGCTTTGTCAAGTCTGGCAACCCAAGTGCCAGAGCTTGAATTAAGGCTTTTTTGATTTCCTTGAAGGCCATGTCCTGTTCTATTCCCCAAAGGAGGGGCACCTTTTCACCCCCTTTGGTTGCCTCATATAAAGGTTTTGCTAGGAGCAAGTAGTTGGGGATCCATATATGGCAGAAGCCAGCTGCCCTAAGGAACTCCTGTACTTGTTGCCTTGTGTCTGGTTGAGGAGTGCTACAGACAGTCTCTTTTCACTCTTGCCCAAGCTCACGCCTCCCTTGGGAAATGTGGAAACCAAGGTACCGGACTTCTTGGCCACAGATCTGTGCCTTTTTCTTAGATACTTTATAGCTGGCTTCCCACAACACTCGAAGGAGATTCTCTGTTCCTTGAATACATTCCTTTCTGGTGGGTGTAGCCAACAATAAATCATCAATTTACTGCAGTAAGATACACTGGCCGCTAGATGGCATGAAAGCCTTCAAGTCTGAGGCAAGCGCTTCTTCAAAGGATAGTAGGGGAATTCTTAAATCCTTGAGGAAGTATAGTCCAGGTATACTGAGATGGTCCCCACTCAAAAGCAAAGATATCTCAGCTCATAGGGGCTAACTGAATGCAGAAGAATGCATCTTTTATGTCTAGGCATGTGAACCAAACAGCACTAGTAGGTATTTGTCCAAGCATAGTATACAGGTTAGGTACAATAGCATGCAGTGTAGCTGCCACCTTGTTGACTGCCATTAAATCTTGTACAGGTTGGTAGTCACCAGAGGGTTTTAACACTGGCAGCAAGGACATATTCCAGGAGGAGGCACATTCTTCTATTATTCCAAATTCAAGGAGCCTTTGAAAATGTTTTTCAATTCCCCAATAAACCTCCATGGGAATAGGATATTGGTGAATTTGCACTGGGTAGGTTCCATGTAGTAACTCTACTACCACAGGTGCTAGATTCACTGCTAGCCCGGGGGGGGGGTTGTCCTCGGCCCAGACTCCTGGCAATTTAAGGAGCAGATCTGTAAATAGTTTTTCTCCTTCAGCTACAGTATATCTCTTTCCACATTCTTGACAATTGCTTTCGTAAAGCCTCCATTCCTCCGTTTTTGGAACTGTAAGTGTTAATACCATAGCCTCTTCCTGTCCTAGGCTTAAGGTCATATCTCCACTGGGAGTGAAAGATAATTGAGCCTGCAACTTTTGTAATAAGTCCCTTCCTAATAGTGGCACCGGGAAATTTGGCAAATATAAAAATTTGTGTTGGACTTCTTGGTTCCCAATCATACACCTCCTAGATTTGAAAAAAACACATCTTTTCTGTGGTACCTGTGGCTCCGATAATATTCACATAGTCTTTCGATAATGGTCCAATTGTCTGAGTCACAACTGAGTGTTCACTGCCAGTATCTACCATAAAGTCTATTTTTCAGCCCCTTACTACCATTGAGACCATAGTCTCCTCAGGGCCCAGTGAAATGGAGCTGGGTCTGTCTCAGTCCTCAAGATAGTTGTTGGCTTCTTCCAGCCCTATTAGATCTATGTCAGCCCCTACTATACCCTGTCTGGTGGTAGAAGGAGGTCCTATCCAGCTGTTTTGTCCCTGGTTGCTGCCTTTATCTTTTTCCTTCTCTGGACATTCATTTTTCCAATGCTCTCTTTGCTTGCCTCTGCCAAATTGATCTCTCTCTAGTCTAGGCTGCCCTTCCTGACCTCTCCTGGCCTCCTCGTCTGACCTAGCTTGTCCTCTACCCTGATCATGTCCGTGACCATGTCCATGCCCTCTTGCAAATCCAGCTTCTCTTTCAACCAAGGCTGTGGCTAAAATCTCTGCCTTTTCCTTAGCCCTATGCTTGGCGTCCTTCTTAGCCTCTTCATCCTGATTCACATAAACATTGATTGCTACCTGGATTAACTAAGATATATTCATGCCTTCAAATCCTTCTGATTTCTGCAACTTCCATCTTATGTTCTGTGCCTGACTTATGAATGCTGCATTAACACTGCACTGGTTCCCTGCTACTTCTGGATCAAATGGCAATCTGGGCATGAGTTTCCTCTGAGTCAACAGGCCCCTCCCATTGATTACTCTCTAGAGTCAGACTAATCGCCTCATCCTGGGAGGTGATCAGGCTCCCCTTCCGTCCTTATGGGATGGGCTTGCCTAGGTCCCAACCTTACCGTGGTTCAGTAGTCAGCCTGTGTGCTGCTCCTGTGACTGTCCTGCAACTCCCGAGTTGGTTCTATTTGTGCTGTCAAGGGAAGGCTCCAAGGACATGGGAGAGCTGTTCTCCTTCTGGGTAACTTCACCCAGTGGCGCCATGGGTCCCAAATCTCCCACATCCTGGGGCTCAAGCCCACAGGCAAAGGAGACAAAAACCTGCCATCTCCAATCCTGGAGGAGTCCCCAGAAAATGTTATGGGACAAATCAGAGATGGGAGAGACTGAGCAGAGTTCAGGAGAGCCTTTAATTATTAAGGTGATCACCAGCTCAGTCAGACTAGGGTCCAGAAAGGCTGAGCCCTGAACAAAGGCATCAATCACCTTTTAAGCAGTTTGTGGTGGGAGTTACATGCTGCAGGGAGCATACCTGCAGAAGCGAGAACAAAGGCAGTGAATTACTCTTTTATATTTGTTACACCACTTGTCTTACATCCTTGGGAATACATGCTTTTGTAGCGATTCCTTATCAACCTTATGACTTACAGCTGTGCTATAGAGGGAAGCAAAAACTTGCCGTGCCTCAAGGAATGTAAAATGATGGAACACAGATAAGCCTCTCTGGGCATAGGGGAGGGTTAAGCAGTTAATATTCTCTCTTAACCTAGCCTCCCCTCCCCCCGGGGGTGCTATATTACACAATTTTTGACCATTATACTCATAAAATTCATTAATTCCCTCTTCACAGTTAGGTTGTAAATTTGAGATTGTTTTTTAAAAAATATAAGTCTGGCTGGGTGCGGTGGCTCATGCCTGTAATCCTAGCACTTTGGGAGGCTGAGGTGGGCAGATCACGAGGTCAGGAGATCGAGACCATCCTGGCTAACATGGTGAAACCCTGTCTCTACTAAAAAATACAAAAAAATTAGCTGGGTGTGGTGGTGGGCACCTGTAGTCCCAGCTACTCGGGAGGCTGAGGCAGGAGAATGGCATGAACCTGGGAGGTGGAGCTTGCAGTGAGCTGAGATCATGCCACTGCACTCCAGCTTGGGCAACAGAGTGAGACTCCATCTCAAAAAAAAAAAATATAAGCACATATGGCTATAAACTTCCCTCTTAGCAGTATTTTCAGGGAATCTCATAAATTTTGGTAATGTCTTTTTATTTTCATTTATCTCAAAGAATTTTCTAGTTTCTTTTTTGACTCAGTATTTGATACATTGGTTGTTTAAGATTGTGTAGTTTAATTTCCACATATTTTGTCTTTCTAATTTTCTCTTATTGCTTTTCTTTCACTCCACTATGATTGGAAACTATATTTTGCATGATTTAAATCTTGAATTTGTTAAGAATTGCTTTCTGGCCTAATCTGTCCTCTATCCTGTATAATGTTTTGTTGTGGGAAGTCAGGGACCCCGAATGGAGGGATCAGGTGGAGCCGTGGCAGAGGAACATAAATTGTGAAGATTTCATGGACATTTATCACTTCTCTAATAATACTCTTATAATTTCTTATGCCTGTCTTACTTTAATCTCTTAATCTTATTATCTTCGTAAGCTGAGGATGTACATCACCTCAGGACCCTGTGATGATTGCGTTAACTGTACAAATTGATTGTAAAACATGTGTGTTTGAACAATATGAAATCTGATTGTGAAACATGTGTTTCAACAATATGAAAGCAGTGCACCTTGAAAAAGAACAGAATAACAGCGATTTTAGGGAACAAGGAAAGACAACCATAAGGTCTGACTGCCTGCGGGGTTGGGCAAAAAGAGCCATATTTTTATTCTTGCAGAGAGCCTATAAATGGACGTGCAAGTAGGAGAGATATCGCTAAATTCTTTTCCTAGCAAGGAATATAATATTAAGACCTTAGGAAAAGAATTGCATTCCTGGGGGGAGGTCTGTAAATGACCACTCTGGGAGTGCCTGTCTTACGCAGTTGAGATAAGGACTGAAATACGCCTTGGTCTCCTGCAGTACCCTCAGGCTTATTAGGGTGGGGAAAAAATCCAGCCCTGGTAAATTTGAGTTCAGACCGGTTCTCTGCTCTCGAACTCTGTTTTCTGTTGTTTAAGATGTTTATCAAGACAATACGTGCACAGCTGAACACAGACCCTCATCAGTAATTCTAATTTTGCCCTTTGCCTTGTGATCTTTGTTTTGTTCTTGCCCTGTTTCCTCAGAAGCATGTGATCTTTGTTCTCCCTTTTGCCCTTTGAAGCATGTGATCTTTGTGACCTACTCCCTGTTCCTACACCCCCTCCCCTTTTAAAATCCCTAATAAAAACTTGCTGGTTTTGCGGCTCAGGTGGACATCACAGTCCTACTGATATGTGATGTCACCCCCGGAGGCCCAGCTGTAAAATTCCTCTCTTTGTACTCTTTCTCTTTATTTATCAGACTGGCCGACACTTAGGGAAAATAGAAAGAACCTATGTTGAATTATTGGGGGCAGGTTTTATGTTCACTTGAGAAGAATGCATGTTCCATTGTGTGAAGTGTTCTATGTATGTCTGTTAGGTCTTATTGGTATAGGGTTATTAAAGTCTCCTGCTTTCTTATTTCCTTTTGTCTTGTGGTTTTACCCAGTATTAAAAGTGGGATATTGAAGTCTCCTACTATTGTTCATTTGCTATAGATATCTCCCTTCAATTCTGTCAATGTTTGCTTTATACAATAGGAAATCTGAGGTTTGGTGCAGAAAAATCGATGATTGTTTTATCTTCTTGGTGAATTAACACTTTTACCATTATGTAAAGACCTTCTTTGTCTTTGGTAATAATTTTTATTTAAAGTCTATTTTGTTTGATATTAACGTAGCCAATTGTTCTTTTGGTTACCCTTTGAATGTAAAATTTTTCCATCCTTTCACTTTCAGTCTATGTGTGTCTTTAGATATAAAATAAGTCTATAGATATTTTCTTTGTGGTTATAATTACAATTATAGAACAAGATATCAAAGTTATAGCATTCTGTTTCAAACTGATAACAACTTACGTTTTAGATGCATACAAAACTCTATGTCTTTACAGATGCTCCCCTCCACTTAGTGTTATTGATGTCACAAAGTACATCTTTATATATTGTAAATTCAGTAATTTAGATTTGTAATTTTAAAAAATGTTTTCATCATTGGAATTCTATGTATCAAAATGAAAATACTACAGATTACTATATTTGTTCATGTTTTTATGTTTACCAGAGTACCTTATATTTTTATATGGCTTTGTGACGCTGTCTACCATTCTTTTCATTTCAACTTGAAAGGTTTCCTTTGTATTTCTTTTAGAGTACATCTCGTGGCAATGAACTCCCTCAACTTTTTTGTTTCTCTGGCAAAATCTTATTTTCTTCTTCAGTTTTGAAGGTCAGTTTTGCTGGATACAGTATTCTTGGTAACAATTTTTCTCTTCCAACATTTGGAATATATGATTCTACTCCCATCTAGCCAAAAAAGTTTCTACAGGAAGTTGGGTTAAAGTCTTATAGAAGCTCTCTGTGTGTGGCAAATCAATTTTCTTTTATCATTTTTGAGATTCTGTGCAGTTAGCTAGGAGGAATAAATTCAAGAGTTCTGTTGTACAACATAGTTACTATAGTTAATAACAATGTTTTGTAGCCTTGAAAATCACTGACATTTTTAAATGTTCTTACCACAAATGTAAGTATGTGAGGTAATCCATATGTTAAATAGCTCAATTGAGCAATTCCACAGTGTATACATATTTGAAAACACAATGTTGTATTCAGTAAGTATATAACATTTTGTCAGTTAAAATGAAATTAAAATACCAATAAAAACATTTTTTCTTTGTGTATGATGTTAGACAGTTTGAGCATAATATGCCTGGTGTGGTTCTCTTTGTATTTATACTTGTTGAATATCTTATTTCTACTATGTAAATGGTTTTTATTATAAAAGTATTCTCATTCTCATATGTATTTTTTGCATTAATTGAGATGATCATGTAGTTTTTTTCACCCTTCATTTTCCTTTTTTTTCTTTTGAGATGGAGTCTCACTCTGTTACCCAGGCTGGAGTGCAGTGGTGTGACCTCAGCTCACTGCAACCTCCACGTCCTGGGTTCAAACAATTCTCTGCCTCAGCCTCCTGAGTAGCAGGAATTATAGGCACCTGCCACCATGCCCAGCTAATTTTTGTATTTTTAGTAGAGACAGGGTTTCACCATCTTGGCCAGGCCATTCTTGTACTCCTGATCTTGTGATCCACCTACCTCAGCCTCCCAAAGTTCTGGGGTTACAGGCAAGAACAACTGCACCCGGCCTCACCCTTCATTCTTATTAATGTGGTACATTACATTGATTGATTTTCATATAGCAAACTACTTTTGAATCTGGTTATAAGTCTCAACTGGTCATGCCATATAATGCTTTTAATATGCTGCTGTATTCAATTTTATAGCATAGTTATGGGACTTTTGCATTTATATTCATAAGGGATATTACTCTGTAGTTTTGTTTTCTTATGATGTCTTTGTATGTTTATCTCTAGAAGACAGTGACTAAAGAAGTATTTGTGTTCCTAGAAGGAAGAACCCTGAAACACTGTGGTATTCTGGCACATGCTGTACATACATACTTCTTCAAAGAGCACCTAGGGACATTTACTTGGGCAACTATGAATTAACAGAAAGCAAATACCTAGAACAGGGTTCACCAAACTACAGACTGAGCTAAATCAAGCCAGGCACTTGTTTTTGCAAATAAAGTTTTATGGGAACACAGTAAGGTCTATTCATTACCTATTGTTTATGGCTGCTTTCATACTACAATTGCAGATTCAATAATAGAAGCCAAGATCTTATAGTTTGTGAAGCCTAAAATATTCAGCATCTTATACTTTATTTAAAACATTGCTGATCCTGACCTAAACGTTTTGAAGAATATTGGTTATGAGTCTAATATCTAATGTCTAAGCTGACATTGATACCTAAAGACCTAAACCATCATCATGGCCCCCTGTTAGAGTAGGAGCTTATGTGGCTACATTAAAACTAGAGTCCTGGCTGAGTCTAGCTGAAATTTTCAGACACACCCCATGTTCCTTTCCCTGGTCCCTGAATGTATAATTGGATTGATGTGATCTATCATTGGAGTAGCCCCCACATTGGGCCCTTAACCTGTAAAGTAGGAGGGTCATGTGGAAGCTGCAAAAACTGCCTTCAATCACCCAGATAAGAAATCAATAACAACATTGCATGTTTTCAGGGGGCTGGAGTTGGGTTGCAGAGGTGAGTGCCATTCGGGAAGACCTTAAGCTTGTGGCAGGGTGTGGAGTGGTGGGGGTCCTTATCATGTTTCCTTTCAATTCTTCAGTGTAGCCTTCTCAACAGCAGGATGGATCCTGAAAGAGGACTGGAGACCACCACAAGCTCAATCAAGTGGCTGCCCCGATAGCAGCTGCAGCTCCAGATGCACTGTTGTTGGAGTCAATGTATACAGGCTCTGGGCACATTGTGTGCAGCAATGAATTGGAGAATATGTCCTTTCCCCTTCTAATCAGAACAAAAGACCTATTAGAATTCATGTAGAAAGAATAATACTTAGTGACAGTTTTCCCTAGGATTGTGTTTACACTCTTTGGTTCTATAATATGAGAGACCAAAACATCTTGTCCATCTACAGAACTCCATGCTAATCCTTTCTTTGGAGATATCATGCTGATCATGCAAACCAAGCAAGAAGCAGTGGAGGTCTTGGGAAAACACATGCATTCCAGAGGGTGAGTAGAGGAGGATAAACTCTGAGGAGATTGAGGGACCTACCACTTATGTAATGTTTTTAGGGATCCAGAGGTCAGTGGGAATGCTGGAACATTCCCTACAAAGTAAGAGGCAAATTGTTGTTGCATCCTGCATCTCCTATCACAAATAAGGAAGCTGATCACCTGGATGGGCCCTTTGGGATCTGGAGGTGACACTCCATATTCTATACCAGGTGACTCAGAACCTGTTCAGCTATCCTTGTGTCCTGAGGCAGAAAGGCTCTGTGGCAGATCCATTCTGCAGTGGCTTCTTCCCTGCTCCTTGGTCTATAAAATCTGCAGACCCCATGGAGTTGAGAACGTCAGCATTGGGCACAGATGCAGTGGAAAAGTTACAACACAGGCTCTGGGTATTGGAGCTAGTCCATGCCATTTGCAGCAGGGAAGTCTTTCTCTTGTAAAAGAGTTCCTGGCATGGTAGTGGGCCCCGGTAAGTGTGGAATTCCTGGCCACAGCGTTCATGTGGCCATCTGTCTGGAACTCAGCACTAGGGGGTGGATCTGTCACACTCATCAGGTCACAGTGGAAGGGTCCCACAACATCACCTTGCAAGTCAAAAATTTCAATATTCAAAGTCAAGCCTTCCCAGAACAAGAAGGCACTATTCTATTAGTTTGAATCCAGGCTTAGATAAGGATAGTCTCTACTCAAACAGATTATAGAAAGAATGGGAGGAGGACTGTGGCAACGGAGAACCAGGGCATGAGATTGGCAAGTGTCTCTAAGGCCAGCCAGAAATGGGCTTTCATATAATAAGGAGGAGTAACAAGGTTAGAAGGAACCTTGTGGGAACAGGGGCTCAGCCACTGTGTGTCCTTGAGGCCAGCTGATACTTAGGAGGAGCTGGCCTAAGTATCATTCAGATGCTGACTCAGGCTGATGGTGGGCCAAAGTTCAGGGTGATCTGAGGAGAGAGGAGCTTAATTAAAACTTGGTCAAGTCAAAGTTTGGTCAAGTATTTTGTTCTAGTTTATCAGTTGAAACAAATAGCTCATCTAACATTCATAAGACCAAGAATGGGAATTTGGAGGGACTCTGTTTAGATATGCCTTAGATAAACAAAGGGCTTATCTAGGAGTCATAGCTAAGCTTTATGTAGAAGGGAACTTCTTTAGTAAGCCATTTCTTGGAAAAACAAAAGGTGGAAGAATTTCAATAACATTCCTTACTGTCAGGTTCACAGTGCCCTGGTAAAGTTCACCAGTGTCAGCACATATGAGTAAGCTGCATGAGGAGGGAGCCCCACCCTACATCCATCCCCATGGTTGCACCAGCACCAGCATCAGTGTTCCATTTTTTATGTATTCCACATTTTCTTTATCTATTTATCCACTGATGGGCATAGATTGATTTCATATCTTGGCTATTGTGAATAGTGCTGCAATGAACATGGAGTATAAATATCTCTTCAACATACTGATTTCATTGTCTTTGGCTACATACCCATTATATAGTTTGATTATTTGTGCCCCCTAACTTCATGTTGAAATTTGATCCCCATTCTTGAAGGTGGGGCCTGATGAGAGGTGTTTGGGTCATTGGGGTATAAGGACAAAAGGAACAAGTAGTGGAGCCCCTACCTCCATTAAGCTCCAGTCTCCCAAGAAAGCAAGTTTGTAATTAGACAATGACAACCAGCATAGACGTCCACTGGTGCTATGCAGAAAGCCCTTGCCCACACAGGGTAATACATAGAGGCACAGGCCACATTAGGTATCATGCACAGGCCCCCCAACCCCGGGTGACATGAAGAGGTGACAGGTGAGCTGATTCTGCTCAACACTCATCCATTGTGAGTATTACTGTTTGGTTTGGATCTCTTTCACTGTCTCAGTCACAATTTGGCAATAACAGTTTCAAAAGCTGCCTGTCGCCCCTTTGAAAATACCTTGTACACTCTCAGTTGACTCATAACCTCATTAAGGCTCATTGGTTGGCTTCACCTGTAAGGTTACTTGTTGTAAAGTTCAAAAGCCCAAAATCTTAACTGCTTGATATGGCTAAAGTCAAGTAACAAGGAATTTAAAGGGACTTTATTAAAGAATGCTCAGCTTAATTAAAAGTGGACATTCAAGTTATATTTAAAAGACCTTTTTGTTTTTCTCTTCTTGGATCTTGTTTTTCTGGGAAAAGGCTCTTTTTTTCTCAGTTGACTGAGTTATTTTTCTCCATTTTTTGTCTTACCACTCCTAAAGAACACATGAGAGGCCCTAAGATAACTTCTGGTAGCATGGGACTTCTTGGGAAAAACAAAGGAGGCACCACAAACCCTGTTTTGGGAAAAAACCCTCTGTTTTCCTCATGAAACCCCAAGAATTAAAAGGAAATAAATCTCTCTCAAAATCAAATGCTGTGTTCTGTTTTGCATTATGTTATCTGATGGTTTTTGGGGGTACCAGAAATTACTTCACATTGTGGGAGAGTTTGTTGTGTAATAACTAGGTAGGAAATATACTTTAAGGGATGGCTAATAGTAGTTATAAATCAGAGAAGCATGCTCTTGGCCACCTGAAAGATATGGAAGCATCCCCATGATCCTACTAAGAGAAAGACTCCCATGGGGGATGGGCTAATCACAAAATACGCCAATTGACTTTGGGTTGCCTTGCAATACAATGCATGGCAGAAGCACTACACCATCTCCTCCTATAGTATCTCCCTCCTTTTGGGGACCCAAAATCCAGTATAAAATGGCACTCTTAATTTTAGGAATCTGTCTACCTGGCCCTGTTCCTCCAATGGCTCCACCCTAAAGCCAGTAATCCAATTAAGAAACTGGCAAATAAAAAAAATCTTAACAAGTGCTAAATTTTCTGTTGGTGTTGCTGTATATGTGTTGTGTGTAATGTCTATAAAAAGAGCTCTAATTGATTGGCTTAAAGAAAAATAAGCACTTAAATCAAATCTTAAATACTAGGTTTGCTAAATGTTCCAAGGTTCTATACTACCTGTTTTACAGGTAGGTAAGGCCTGGGACACATGAAGCCAGATGCTGAAAAGTCAGTGGGATTTCTAAAATTCTAATGTCTAAGGATATGCTATCAATCATAATTAAGGGTAAAGTTCACAAATAATAAGTAAAACAAGAGTTAACTAAGTGGACTGTAGTCAGAAAGTTAAAGCAAGCTTTTTAACTTTTGCTTGGAATATTGCTGATTCTTGATTTGTTTTTCAGAGTCAAGAAAACTTAAACTATTTACAGACTATCTGTGAGTACTTTTAACTTATGGCAATATAGTTGTTTGCATCAGTGCAGTAAGAATCCATTTTTCTTTGTCATATGACACAATTGAAAATCTGGTTATTTTACCAAGGCTTTGACAGAAAGGGTGTGTTTCCCTTTAAGGAATCAAGGTTAACATGCAGAACTAATAAAAGTCCCTTGTGGACAACTGGCCTCATACCTTGTCTATACAGTCCCCGCACAGGGTTCCTAACCTGTGGTCAGTAAATAATGTCACTTTCTAACAAGTCTAGGAGCTCCAAGTTTATCTTGGGACCTCAAGAAGAGAGGATCACACAACTCACAGGTATTGGAGGATACAAACCCATGGCTGGGCTCAGCTTTAAAGGTCTTATCTGAAATTCCTTATGTAACAGAGTTTTATCAAACCCAATCCAAAAGGCCTATGTAGAAATAATCATTCTTGCTGCACTTTATGCAAATAATCAGGCCAAGTACAAAACTAAAGTTTATTCTATGAACACACACAGTCCTATCATAATTTGTTTTTACAAAAATGAGGAATGAAGAGAGAAGTAGTGTTCCAAAGTTTATCATACATTTCTCTTTAAATTCCAGTCTCATTCATTGTTTTTAAGCTTTTTCCCTCCATTTTAGACTAACCATGCTTATTCCTGTAAATCAAGTTATAACTTCCTGTAGCTTGGAAAAAACAAAAAGGGATAGGTAATGTAAAAATCTGGATCAGTATGCTAGTTCTGGGCAATTATCCTTCAAATTCTGCCAGGTAATGAAAATAAGTAGGGTGCCCATAACCTGGAGGTTTCTTTGTTTGGGGAAAAAAAATCAAGGCTTCATACACCTGCCAAAAGGAAATTCTATATCACGGCAAGTAAAATTTTGGATGGAAATTATTTACTACACTACACTTGTGAGAATTGCTATACTCACTCTACTATTTGCAATAGGGTTATACACAGTAGCATTTTCTAACTAAAATATTGGACAGAGTTTCCATTGCTGTAGTGTTTTGCTTAAGTATTATCCTTATAGAAGGCATAATAGTTACTAACAAAAAGGAAGCATGAAAGTTTTACTATAACTGAGTCTGCTAGAAATTTTTATTGGGTTTAGTAATGCACTTTGAAATAAAGTCTGCTGCTTCTGGATTAACACCCCTAGCAAAGTGGAGGAAAGTCTACAGGTACTTAAAAATAAAATCAAAATTATTAACAGGCTCAGGGAAAATGCAGGGTTCAGCCCCAGGTGGCTACAATCCCTCTTTCAATGAATTCCAGTCTTCTTTGTGGAATTGGTTAACTCCTTTATTAAGCACTCACTTGTCTATATGGCTTATATTAATATTTGGACCCTGCATACTCAATTCTATAACTCAAATTGATTCTTTTACCTAGAAGCAATCAAACTCCAAATGGTGCTGCAAATTGAACCACTCATCAACACGCTGTTCTTCTGAGGACCTTTAGATCAACCCCAGGAGGAGCCCTAGCTGCTGTTCTCCATTCAATGCCCCTGTTCAGCAGAAAGTAGCCAGAAAGAGTTGTCACCCAAAACCCCCTAACAGCAGTTAGGGTAGTATCTTCACAGGGGGGAATGTGGTAGGAGTTATTAAGAAATTATTTAGGCAGATAGAGAGGAAAATGGATCCTTTGACAATTTTCATTTTTAAAGCAGCTCCAGAAACGTTTCTGGTCTAGCAGAAAAGCCCTGGCTCTTAGACCGGGGCATGAAACCTTTGCAAATGCCAGCCATTAGAAACTGAGTCCACCCAACATGGCGATTCCCACAATTGTTCTCTTGCTCTTGCCCCCACATATGCCTGGCAGCATGGCCACCCCCACATATCCCCACGTGTGTAGAACATCATGGAGCCCTGCATTTTTATATTAAAACCTAGGGTGGGAGGGCCAGTTTTTTCGTGGGCTATGTGAGTAATATGACTGGTTAAACCAATCGCCTGAGCCCTGTGCAAATCAGACATCACCTCCTCCAGCCTCTTCATATACCTGGCTGGTATCCTCTGTATGCAGGGTCTCCTTTTATGGCTTTGGAGCCTCCCTCCCTCTGTCCCTGTATGGGGAACTTCTTCCTTCTCCCTTCTTTCTTGCCTATTAAATTCTTCAGTCCTTAAAAACCACCCCACATGTGTCCGTGTTGTTTTTTTCAATTCAACTCAAGACAAAAACCTTGTGTTTCTCTATTCATTGGAGCCATATCACTACTGTAAAAGACTCGGCCACCTTAAAAGGTGTTGTCTTGGGCTGAAATGAAATAAAAGGCAGGAAAATGCAACTCAGGAAGACTAGGGGTGCTCTAAGGAAGTACAGGGATTTCACCTCTCCAAATATTCTACCCTGACAAGCAAATTTGGAGAGATTAATATAATTATAAGCCACGAGCTTACAACTGCCTTGACACAGGCACAACTCTATCTCTGATAAATACCACCTTATTTAGAAACCCCATTCCTCAAAGTAATGAAAGAATTACCATGGTGGGTGTGTCTAATAAAATGATCTTTATGTTTTGAGTCAAAACCTATACCTTATCATTTCATTAGGTTCAGCTCCCCCACCACAGGCTCTAAGTGTCACATGCTCAGTAGGTCCCATGTGTTTCTTACATGCCCTGTGGCCCCGTCAATCTTTTGGGCTATGATCTCCTCAACATCCATAATGCCCATATCTCTTTTTCATCAAAAGGTGAACTTTTTTAAGAATTAGAGCCAGGGGACCAAATATACCAAATTAAAAAACATCCTGACAATGTACCACAATTTAATACTAGTAATGTTAAAACATCATCTTGTGACCAGGAAAATGAAATAGAGACAGAGGAGGAAATATTAGCAGAGAAGAGAATACATTGGAGTAAAAGGCAGAAAACAATGAAACTACCTTTAGCTTCCCCAATTTTCCTGTTAACACCAGAAGTGGAACAGTTGCTCAAGGATGTCCCCTCCCACTTATGGTCTCTGTCAAATACAGATATAGGGAAAAGATTCTCAGCCACTCCAGATAAAGGTAGAGATAAACCTGAAGAAACGCCTACCCAACCTTAAACAATATACTCTATGACAGGAAGTCATAGAGGGAATTACTCTTATCATACAAGATTATCTGAAAAAGGGGCTCATTATTCCTTGCACAAGCCCCTGCAACAGCCCTATATTCCCAGTAAAGAAACCAAGTGGGAGAGGATGGAGATTTGTACAGGACTTGAGGACAATAAACTATCATAATACCCAGGCACCCAATAGTCCCCAATCCACATACCCTACTATCAGCTATACCCACTACCAGCCAGTATTTCTCAGTTATGGGCCTCTGCAGTGCCTTTTTTTGGTATTCTTGTAGATCCAGGCAGCCAGTATTTGTTGGCCTTTACTTGGAAAGAACGGCAATATATGTAGAAGGTAATGCCCCAAGGGTATACAAAAAGTCCCTTACTTTCCCCAAATATTAAAAGCTTATCTAGAGGAATTAATTTTCCCCAGGGCTCAGCACTCATTCAGTACGTAGATGATGTTCTCTTTTTTTCAGACACGCTATCTTCCTCTTAGGAAGATAGTCTATATTTGCTCAAAGAATTAGCCCCCAAGGGACACAAAGTATTCAAAGACAAACTTCAACTATGCTAACTGCAAGTGAAGTATTTGGGGCATATTATCTTGGTCAAAGGACTGAATATTAACTATGACAGAGTGAGAGGAATTTTAGCTTTCCCAATGCCCGTTACAAAGAAATAACTTGGAGAATTTTGGGGCCTGGCAGACTGTTGTAGAAACTGGCTACTAAATTTCTCCCTTATGGCTCAACCTCTGTATGCATACCTAAAAAATGAACAGCCTGATCCCATCATATGGACTCCAGAGGGACAATCAGCTGTACAACAAATAATGGAAATTCCAACTAATGCCCAGCCTTAGGGCACCCAAACTACAAATTGCTTTTCTCTCTTTTCATACACCAAACTGGAGGTCCTGCATCTGGGGTACTGAGCCAGAAAGATGGTGATCATCAGAGACCTGTAGGCCGTCATAGCCCACAGCTGGACACTGTGGCTCAAGGGCTGCCTCCTTGTGTGGGAGCAATAGCAGCCATTGCCCTTCTGTACAAGTCTGTTGAAAAAATAATTATGGGTTCCCCTTTTACCATTTTTGTGCCACATTCTCTTAAGACCCTTCTAAACTCTCATCATACTCAACATCTGTCCATCAACCAGTTAGCCTCTTATGAAATTTTGCTTTAATCATCTCCAAATATTACTATTTCCCACTGTAATAATCTTAATCCAGCCACCCTCTTTGTTGGGCCCTTCCAATGAAACCCCTCATGACTGTGTTCTGATGACTGACTGGCTTCTCACTCTCAGGACATGTCTACAGGAGACACCACTGGATAATGATGAGATAGAATGGTATAGACATGGGTCTTGTTTAAGAGGAGAGGATGGAAATTTTAGAGCAGGATGTCCTGTGGTTTCCTTACTGGAGGTAATTGAAGCCAGTCTTCTTCCCCAAGCCAGATCAGCTCAAGTGGCTGAATTGATTGCCCTGACCAGAGCTTGCCAATTGGCAAAAGACAAGACTACAAATATTTACACCGACAGCCGCTATGCTTTTGGGGTTGCTCATGACTTTGGGATGCTATGGAAAGAGAGCGGACATTTAACCTCCTTGGGGCAACCCATAAAAAATGGACAACAAGTATCAGAGCTGTTAGAAGCTATTCTAAAACAAAACGTTTGGCAATTATAAAAATTCCAGGTCGCTCAAAATTAGACACCACAGAAATTTGGGGTAACCAATTGATGGATGCCAGAGCTAAAACAGCAGCGTCCAAGCCACCAGCCCCAATCCAGGAAATGGCGACAAAACCTGAAATGCTTAGAAACATCTTGAAAGAAACCCATAGCATAGCTCCTACAGAAGAGAAATCTACTTGGAAACAGCAGGGGGATACTTGACACTTGAAACTGAAATATTGTGTGGACCTAATAATAAACTCATTATTCCAACAGGATGTCAGGTGCCCCTTATGGAATATGTCCATAATCTAACCCATTAGAATCCAGATAAAATTATATCCTAGTATAAACAATATTACTGGAAACCATCCTTTACAGTGGCACAAAAGGTTTACTCTCAATGTGTTATTTGTCCCAAATACAACCCAGGAAAGCCCCTCCATGGGGCCCAGGGTCATTTTCCCCTTCTGGCTGAAACTTTTGAGGTATGGCAGCTTGATTTTATTCAGCTGCCATCATCTCAAGGTTACAAGTATGTTTTAGTAATGGTCTGCATGTTTTCCCATTGGGTTGAAGCTTCTCCCTGCAGGCAAGCAACAGCCATGGCAGTTGGAAAAATCTTACTAGAAAAAATTATCCTATGGTGAAGAGTCCCCTGTGAACTTAACAGTGACAGGGGAACTCATTCTACTGGCCAGATTATTCAAAGTATTTGTAAAATTTGGCCCGTATTTCAACATTTCCATTGTGCCCACTATTCCCAATCCTCAGGCCTATTGGAAAGGACCAATGGAATACTTAAAACATAATTGGCTAAGTTCATGGAGGCATTTCACTTCCCCTGGTCCAAAGCACCCCCCACAGTGCTGCTTACACTCCAATCTACCCCTTTTGAAAAGCATCAACTGTCTCCTTATGAAATAATAATGGGAAGGCCCATGTGTATGGGAACAAACATAATCAACCCAACTTTTCTCAAGGGAGATGTTTGCAATATTGTGAGGGACTTATTTATTATCTTTAAAAAAGCTAAGATTTGGTAAAGAATTTCTTTCACAGTGCATTCCCTGAAGATAAGGTGCCTGATCACAACCTGCAACCCTGAGATTTTGTCTATTGGAAAAGACATCTAATAAAGGACTTCCTTCAACCTCAATGGAAGGGCCCATACCAGGCACAGCTGACTAATCCATGCACTGCAAAATTAGAGGGTATAGACTCATGGATTCACATCTCTCATCTTAAAAAGGCACAATCTCCTGAGTATACTGCAACTCCCACCAAAGACCTTCACCTCCAGTTCACTAAACATCAACCTTCAACCCAGGATTAGAAGTAGACAACAGCTGTTGTGGACTCCTTAACCCCAAGACATAGGACCAGACCTATATATAAAGAAATGCCTATGTTTACTTTATGATAACCATTACAACTGTTGTCCTAGATATACTGTCAACTGTTGTCTCATAAAAAACAGGGCACTTACCTTGTCTGATTTAACACCCTTTAGTAACTAAGATGAATTTCACAACTTTGCTATTATTAATCATGTATCCCTACACCTTCTTGCCACTGCCACTCACTGATGCCCATGAAACAAAACTGTTTTTACAATGGGCTCAGGATTATGTTGGCAAATTATAAAATGATACCTGCTGGATATGCAGACTTGTGCCTCTTTCCAGTGGCTCTGACCTGCCATGGCGGGTATCCCCTTCCAAGGTCAGGACTGGATAGACTAGCAAAAATATATTACATCACAGAAATGGTCTGGTATTCTTAGTGCTGGCATAACAAAACAGAATATATATAGTTGGCCCATTAAAAACACTCTTAAGAACAAGGGACAACGGAAAAATTTTTCAATAGAAAGGACCAGCTCATTAGCTCTCACTTTAGCATCCCACCAACTAAAACAGAAGGTGGTAACCATGCCCCCCCAAATGGCCCATTTTTAAAATGGAATAATGCAAATTTGGGATGGATTTATCTGGCTCACCCCTTTTTCTGGCCAACTCAGCCAGAATGCTGTTTTGCGCTGGGAGCAAAGAAATTACACCAAGGACCTATGGCCAAACAGTACAAGAGATATGGGGTGGATACCTGCAGAACATTGTGACCACATTATCCTATTACAAGACACTTACTGGCATGCCACTGATTAGGTGCAGCAACCAGGTATTTACTGACTAGCTCCAAATGGGATATATTGGCTATGTGGCACTAACTTATGGCTGTGGTTACTTTTGGGGTGGTTAGAGCAATAGTCCCTAGGTTATGTTTGGGCACAAGAATGAGTAATTCAGACCCTGCCCAAGTCAGCAAACCTTTTTCATGTACAATCTCATTGGATACATTCAGTAATCCAATGGTATGATCATTTAGCTTCAATATTTGTACCACAGATAGGTATTTTTTATTTTTTCTTTTTTTATTATACTTTAAGTTCTGGGGTACTTGTGTGGAACATGCAGTTTTGTTACATAGGTATACACATGCCATGGTGGTTAGCTGCACCCATCAACCCATACCCTGCATTAGGTATTTCTCCCAATGCTATCCCTCCCCTAGCCCCACACTCCCTGACAGGCCCTGGTGTGTGATGTTCCCCTCCCTGTGTACATGTGTTCTCATTGTTCAACTCCAACTTATGAGTGACAATATGGGGTGTTTGGTTTTCTGTTCTTGTGTTAGTTTGCTGAGAATAATGGTTTCCTGCTTCATCGATGTCCCTGCAAAGGACATGAACTCATCCTTTTTTATGGTTGCATAGTATTCCATGGTGTATATGTGCCACATTTTCTTTATCCTGTCTATCATTGATGGGCATTTGGGTTGGTTCCAAGTCTTTGCCAGTGTGAATAGGGCCGCAATAAACATACCTGTGCATATGTCTTTATAGTAGAATGATTTATATTCCTTTGCGTATATACCCAGTAATGTGATTGCTGGGTCACATGATCTTTCTAGTTCTAGATCCTTGAGGAATAGCCACACTGTCTTCCACAATCATTGAACTAATTTACACTCCCATCAATGGTGTAAAAGTGTTCCTATTTCTCCATGTCCTCTCCAGCATCTGTTGTTTCCTGACTTTTTAATGATCACTATTCTAACTGGGGTGACATGGTATCTCATTATGGTTTTGGTTTGCATTTCTCTAATGACCAGTGAGGATAAACTTTTTATCATATGTTTGTTGGTAGCATAAATGTCTTCTTTTGAGAAGTGTCTGTTCATATCCTTCGCCCACTTTTTGATGGGGTTGTTTGTTTTTTCTTGTAAATTTGTTTAAGTTCTTTGTAGATTCTGGATATTAGCCCTTTGTCAGATGGATAGATTGCAAAAATTTTCTCCCATTCTGTAGGTTGCCTGTTCATCCTGATGATAGTTTATTTTGCTGTGCAGAAGCTCTTTAGTTTAATTAGATCTCATTTGTCAAGTTTGGCTTTTGTTGCCATTGCTTTTGGTGTTATAGTCATGAAGTCTTTGCCCATGCCTACATCCTGAATGGTATTGCCTAGGTTTGTTTTCTAGGATTTTTATGGTTTTAGGTCTTACATTTAAGTCTTTAATCCATCTTGAGTTAATTTTTGCATAACATGTAAGGAAAGGGTCCAGTTTCAGTTTTCTGAATATGGCTAACCAGTTTTTCCAACACCATTTATTAAATAGGGAATCCTTTCCCCGTTGCTTGTTTTTGTCAGGTTTGTCAAAGATCCAATGGTTGTAGATGTGTGGCATTATTTCTGAGGGCTCTGTTCTGTTCCATTGGTCTATATATCTGTTTGTGTACCAGTACCATGCTGTTTTGGTTACTGTAACCTTGTAGGATAGTTTGAAGTTATCATGATGCCTCCAGCTTTGTTCTTTTTCCTTAGGATTGTCTTGGCTATGCGGGCTCTTTTTTGGTTCCATATGCAGTTTAAAGTAGTTTTTCCAATTCTGTAAGGAAAGTCAATGGTAGCTTAATGAGGATAGCATTGAATCTATAAATTACTTTGGGCAGTATGGCCATTTTCATGATATAGATTCTTCCTATCCATGAGCATGGAATGTTTTTCCATTTATTTATGTCCTCTCTTATTTCCTTGAGCAGTGGTTTGTAGTTCTCCTTGAAGAGGGCCTTCACATCCATTGTAAGTTGTATTCCTAGGTATTTTATTATCTTTGTAGCAATTGGGAATGGGAGTTCACTCATGATTTGGCTCTCTGTTTGTCTGTTATTGGCGTATAGGAATGCTTGTGATTTTTGCACATTGATTTTGTATCTTGAGAGTTTGCTGAAGTTGCTTATCAGCTTAAGGAGATTTTGGGCTGAGATGATGGGGTTTTCTAAAAATACAATCATGTCATCTGCAAACAGAGACAATTTGATTTCCTCTTCTCCTGTTTGAATACCCTTTATTTCTTTCTCTTGCCTGATGGCCCTGGCCAGAAATTCCAACACTATGTTGAATAGGAGTGGTGAGAGAGGGCATCCTTGTCTTGTGCCAGTTTTCAAAGGGAATCCTTCCACTTTTTGCCCATTCAGTATGATATTGGCTGTGAGACTGTCATAACTAGCTCTTATTGTTTTGAGATACAGTCCATTGATACCTAGTTTATTGAGAGTTTTTAGCATGAAGGGGTGTTGAATTTTGTTGAAGGCCTTTTTGGCATCTATTGAGACAATTGTGTGGTTTTTATCACTGGTTCTGTTTATGTGATGGATTACGTTTATTGACTTGTGTATGTTGAACCACCCTTGCATCCCAGCCATGAAGCCAACTTGATCATGGAGGATATGCTTTTTGATGTGCTGCTGGATTTGGTTTGCCAGTATTTTATTGAGGATTTTTGCATTGATATTCTTCAGGTATATTGGCCTGAAATTTTTTGTTGTTGTTGTGTTTCTGCCAGGTTTTGGTATGAGGATGATGCTGGCCTCATAAAATGAGTTAGGGAGGATTCCCTCTTTTTCTATTGCTTTGAATAATTTCAGAAGGAATGGTACCAGCTCCTTTTAGTACCTCTGGTATAATTCGGCTGTGAATCCACCTGGTCCTGGACTTTTTTTGTTGGTAGGCTATTAATTACTGCCTCAATTTCAGAACTTGTTATTGGTCTATTCAGGGATTCAACTTCTTCCTGGTTTAGACTTGGCAGGGTGCATATTTCCAGGAATTCATCCATTTCTTCTAGATTTTCTACTTTATCAGCATACAAGTGTTTATAGTATTCTCTGACAGTGGTTTGTATTTCTGTGGGATCAGTGGTGGTATCCTTTTTATCATTTTTTATTGCATCTATTTGATTCTTCTCTCTTTTCTTCTTTAATAGTCTGGCTAGCAGTCTTTCTATTCTGTTGATCTTTCCAAAAAGCCAGTACCTGAATTCACTGATTTTTTGAAGGACTTTTCGTGTCTCTATCTCCTTCAGTTCTGCTCTGATCTTAGCCACTGCTTTAAATGTGCCTGGAGATTCTGGTACATTGTGTCTTTGGTCTCATTGGTTTCAAAGAACATCTTTATTTCTGCCTTCATTTCAATATTTACCTAGTAGTAATTCAGGAGCAGGTTGTTCAGTTTCTATGTAGTTGTGCAGTTTTGAGTGAGTTTCTTAATCCTGAGTTCTAATTTGATTGCACTGTGGTCTGAGAGACTGTTATGATTTCTGTTCTTTTGCATTTGCTGAGGAGTGTTTTGCTTCCAATTATGTGGTCAATTTTAGAATAAGTGTGACGAGGTACTGAGAAGAATTTATATTCTGTTGATTTGGGGTGGAGAGTTCTGCAGATGTCTATTAGGTCTGCTTTGTCCAGAACTGAGTTCAAGTCCTGAATATCCTTGTTAGTTTTCTGTGTCATTGATCTGTCTAATATTGACAGTGAGGTGTTAAAGTCTCCCACTATTATTGTGTGGGAGTCTAAGTCTCTTTGTAGGTCTCTAAGGACTTGCTTTATGAATCTGGGTGCTCCTGTATTGGGTGCATATATATTTAGGATAGTTAGCTCTTCTTGTTGCATTGATCCCTTTACCATTATAGAATGCCCTTCTTTGTCTCTTTTGATCTTTGTTGGTTGAAATTCTGTTTTATCAGAAACTAGGATTGCAACCCCTGGTTTTTTTTTTTTTTGCTTTCCATTTACTTGGTAAATGTTCCTCCATCCCTTTATTTTGAGCCTATGTGTGTCTTTGCACATGAGATGGGTCTCCTGAATGCAGCACATCAATGGGTCTTGATTCTTTATTCAACTTGCCAGTCTGTGTCTTTTACGTGGGATATTTAGTCCATTTACATTTAAGATTAATATTGTTATGTGTGAATTTGATCTAGTCATTATGATGCTAGCCAGTTATTTTGCCCATTAGTTGATGCAGTTTCTTCACAGTATCGATGGTCTTTACAATTTGGCATGTTTTTGCAGTGACTGATACCGGTTGTTCCTTTCCATGTTTAGTGCTTCCTTCAAGAGCTGTTGTAAGGCAGGCCTGGTGGTGACATAATCTCTCAGCATTTGCTTTTCTGTAAAGGATTCTATTTCTCCTTCACATATGAAACCTAGTTTGGCTGGATATAAAATTCTGGGTTGAAAATTCTTTTCTTTAAGAATGTTGAATATTGGCCCCCACTCTCTTCTGGCTTGTAGGATTTCTGCCGAGAAATCCGCTATTAGTCTGATAGGCTTCCCTGTGTGGGTAACCCGACCTTTCTTTCTGGCTGCCCTTAACATTTTTTTCTTCATTTCAACCTTGGTGAATCTGACTATTATGTGTCTTGAGGTTGCTCTTCTCGAGGAGTATCATTGTGGTGTTCTCTGTATTTCCTGAATTTGAATGTTGGCCGATGTTGCTTGGTTGGGGAAATTCTCCTGGATAATATCCTGAAGAGTGTTTTCCAACTTGTTTCCATTCTCCCCATCACTTTAAGGTACAGCAATCAAACATAGATTTGGTCTTTTCACATAGTCCTATATTTCTTGGAGGCTTCATTTGTTCCTTTTCATTCTTTTTTTTCTAATATTGTCTTTGTACTTTATTTCATTAAATTTATCTTCAATCTCTGATATTCTTTCTTCTGCTTGATCAATTCAGCTATTGATATTTGTGTATGCTTCACGAAGTTCTCGTGCTGTGTTTTTCAGCTCCATCAGTTCATTTATGTTCTTCTCTAAACTGGTTATTCTAGTTACAATTCGTCTAACCTGTTTTCAAAGTTCTTAGCTTTCTTGAATTAGGTTAGAACATGCTCCTTTAGCTCAGAGGAGTTTGTTATTACCCACCTTCTGAAGCCTGCTTCTGTCAATTTGTCAAACTCATTCTTCATCCAGTTTTGTTCCCTTGCTAGCAAGGAGTTGTGACAGTTTGGAGGAGAAGAGGCATTCTGGTTTTTGGAATTTTCAGCCTTTTTGCACTGGTTTCTCCCCATCTTCATGGATTTATCTACCTTTGGTCTTTGATGTCGGTGACCTTCGGACGGGGTCTCTGAGTGGAAGTGCTATTCCTTTCTGTTTGTTAGTTTTCCTTCTAACAGTCAGATCCGTCTGCTGCAGGTCTGCTGGAGTTTGTTAGAGGCCCACTCCAGACTCTATTTGCTTGGGTGTCACCAGCGGAGGCTGCAGAACAGCAAAGATTGCTGCCAATATTTTCTTCTGGAAGCTTCATCCCAGAGTGGCACCCATCAGATACTAGCCAGAGCTCTCCTGTAGGAGGTTTTTGTCAACCCCTGCTGGGAAGTGTCTCCCAGTCAAGATACACGGGGGTCAGGGACCCACTTGAGGAGGCAGTCTGACTCTTAGCATGGCTCAAATGCTGTTCTGGGAGATCTTCTGCTCTCTTCAGAGCCATCAGGCAGGGATGTTTATGTCTGCTGAAGCTGCACCCACAGCCACCCCTTCCCCCAGGTGCTCTGTCCCAGGGAGATGGGGGTTTTATCTATAAGCCCCTGACTGGGGCTGCTGCCATTTTTTCAGAGATGCCCTGCCCAGAGAGGAGGAATCAAGAGAGGCAGTTTGGCCACAGTGGCCTTGCAGATAGCTATTTAAGATGTTATATGGCATATAGAGGCCTTAATGAGTTACAACCCAAGGCCCTGAATGATAGCTGCATGAGGACCTATTTGCTAAATGATAAGCTCATGCTTATGAGAAAAGATGTGCTGCAAAACTGTATGGCTTAAGATGCACTCATGGCAGCACAAGGGGGACCTGCACCATCATAAAAACTGAATGTTGTGGGTTCATTCCAGATGAATTGAAGAACATAACCCAGCTTATGACTGATATAAAAACCCAGATAACAAACCTGTCAGATTCAAAACCCTCACTAATCAATTGGTTGAGCAGTTGGTTTGTATCCTGGGGAACTTGGTGGCAGAAACTATTGCTTATCATAATAATAATAATAATTTGTGTTTTGTCTTGTTTTTGCTTACAATGGTGTTATTATATATGTTTGCAAATAAGCCAAAACACAACTAAAAGGGATAGGGTAATGATTGCCCAGAGAATTGCTCTAATTGAGGAGGCAATAACACAGCATGACCCAGCTTCCAGTTTTCTTTTCCTTTTGTTGCTATAAACCTGGCCTAGGTCCCTATATATTTTTCTTTTTTCTCTCTTTCTTTCTTCCTTTCCTTTTCCCCTTCTTTCCTCCCCCTGCTTTTTGTCTTTGTGGGACATAACTTCGTAGAAATGAGCCTTACTAATGACATGGGACAAAACTTCCTAGAAATGAGCCTTCCTAGCAATGTAAGGCATGACCTCCTAGGAATGAGCATTCCTAGTGATGTAGGACCTGAACTTCTAGGAATAAACCATCCTAGAAACAAGAAACCAGTGGGAGAGAAAAAAGGAGGAAAAATCAACTTTAGGCCAGGAACCCATATTCATTTTTAAAATGCTTTTATCCAAAAGATTTTTTTTTAAAAGAATAATATGAAAGGAAATTAAATTCTGGGACCCCAAACTCATTTAGCCAAAGGCAAAAGTCAAGCTCAGAGCTCAGTCATACAAACCTGCCTCCCCCTTTTGGTTTCTAAATAAGATGGCTACAAGATGAAAGGCTACACACCTCCCCCATATTTTGCCCACAAGGAAATTCCTGATGAGCTGTTAAAACATCACCATGGCAATGCAAAATGATGGCTTATCTTTAGAGGCGCCATCACCCTGGCCTGCCAGACACAAATGCATATCTGATTGTTCCCCTTCCCAATTTCATCTGTGTTATCTTTTGTAAAATGCAGATTTTCCACATTTTTATCTCTGCCCCCTTTTGTTTATGTGAAAACTGTGTTTCTCAATATCCCTCCCTTTCCCCTTTAAATTTGTATTCCTCAAAATCATCTTTGCCAAAAGGCATAGACCTGTCTCTGGGATGTGTCCTTAACTTTGGCTAATAGATCCCCTAAAACGATTGAGACTTGTCTTGTCATTTACTTTGATTGACAGGCCATATAAAAGTTTGCAATTCAGCCATGCCACTCAGAGGTTCCATGAACAGAACAAAAGCTAATGTTGTCTTAACATTTTCTTGTAACAAGGAAAGCAGTTTGAACATACAGATATTCTCTAAAAGAGCCGAAAATTCTTCAAAAAACATTTCTATGGAAAACAGAAAACAGAGCCCAGTTGCACAGAGCTGGCCTAATCATTCTGTGATTTATTCAATCAAACGTTGAATCCAGGAATTCAATTAATGAATTAAGAAGAAAGTTGAAAAATTTCTTGAAATAAATGATGATGAAAACACAACATACCAAAACCTATGAGATACAGCAAAAGCATTACCAAAATAGAAATTTATAGCTATAAGTGCCTACATCAAAAAAAAAGAAAAACTTCAAGTAAATAACCTAATAATGCACCTTGAAGAACTATAAGAGCAAGACAAAAGCAAACACAATAGTAGAAGACAAGAAATAATAAAAATCAGAGCTGAAATAAATGAAATAAATGAAATTGAAATGAAGAAAATAATACGAAAGATTAATGAACAAAAAAATTTTTTTTTTTTGAGACAGAGTCTCACTCTGTCATCCAGGCTGGAGTGCAGTGGCATGATCTCGGCTCACTGCAAGCTCTGTCTCCCGGGTTCATGCCATTCTTCTGCCTCAGCCTCCAGCCTAGCTAGGACTACAGTTGCTGGCCACCATGCCTGGCTAATTCTTTGTTATTTTTAGTAGAAACGGGGTTTCACCATGTTAGCCAGGATGGTCTCTATCTCCTGACCTCACCATCTGCCCACCTCGGCCTCCCAAAGTGCTGAGATTACAGGTGTGAGCCGCTGTGCCTGGCCAAAAGGTTGTCGTTGTTTTTTTAAAATGACAAACTTTTAGATAGAATAATTATGAAAAAAGAAAGACCAAACAAATAAAATTAGAGATGAAAAAGGAGACATTACAACTCATATCACAGAAATTCAGAGGATCATTAGTGGCTACTATGAGTGACTATATGCCAATAAATTGGAAAATCTAGAAGAAATTGATAAGTTCTTAGACATATACAATCTACCAAGATTCATGAAGAAATACAAAACCTGAAGAAACCAATAACAAGTAACGAGATTGAAGCCATAATAAAACATCTCCCAGCCAAGAAAAGTCTGGGACCTGATAGCTTCACTGCTGAATTCTACCGAACATTTAAATAAGAATTAAGTACTTTACTACTCAAATTATTATGCACAACAGAGGAGGAGGGAATACTTCCAATCTTATTATATGAGGCCTGTGATATTGATACAAAAACAAGACAAAGACACATCATTAAAAGAAAACTACAGGTCACTAATGAACATTGATGCCAAAACCTTTAACAAGATACTAGCAAATCAAATTCTATAACACATTACAGAGATTATTCATCATGACCAAGTGGGATTTATCCCAGGAATGCAAAGATGATTTATGATACACAAATCAATCAATGTGCCACACCATGCCAATGGAATTCAACACAAAAACAATATGATCATTTCAATGATGCTGAAAAAGCATCTGATAAAATTAAACATTCCTTCATGATGAAAACCCTAAAAAAACTGGGTGTAGAAGGAATATACCTCAACATAATAAAAACTATATACATCAGAACCACAGCTAGTATCATACTGAATGAGGAAATACTAAAAGCCTTTCCTGGAAATCCTATCTAGAGCAATCAGATGAGAGAAAGAAATAAAACACATCCAAATTGGAAAGGAATAAGTCAGATGAACCTTGTTTGCAGATTATATGGTCTTATATTTGGAAAAACCTGAAGATTCCACCAAAAAGCTATTATAGCTGACAAGCGAATTCAGTAAAGCTGCAGGATACAAAATCAACATACAAAAATAAGTGGCATTTCTATATGCCGATAGTGAACAATCTGACAAAGAAATAAAAATTAATCATATTTATCATAATCACAAATGAAATTAAATACCTAGGAATTAACCAAGCAAGTGGAATATATCTACAATGAAAACTATAAAAAACTGATGAAAGAAATTAAAAAGAACAGCTAAAAATAGAAAGATATTTCATGTTAATGGTTTAGAAGAATCAGTATTGGTAAAATGTCCATACTATCCAAAGTAATTCAATCATCCAAAGCAATCCCTATAAAATACCAATGGCATTTTTCACAGAAATAGAAAAAACGATTCTAAAATTTATGTGAAACCACAAAAGACCCAAAACAGCCAAAACTATCATGAGGAAGAAGAACAAAACTGAAGAAATCACATTACCTGACTTCATATTATACTAAGGGGCTATAATAACCAAAACACCAGGTTAGTGGCATAAAATAGAAACATAGAACAGTGGAACAGAATAGGGAACTGAGAAATAAATCCATACATGTATGGTGAACTCATTTTTGACAAAGATGCAGAAAACGTACACTGGGGAAAAGAAAATATCTTCTATCAATGGCGCAGGGAAAACTGGATATCCACATGCAGAAGAACGATAGTAGACCCTTACCTGTCACTATATAGAAAAATCAAATCAAAATGGATTAAAACTTAAATATAAGACCTCCTCCTATGAAACTACTAAAAGAAAGCATTAGGGAAACTCTCCAGGACATTGGAGTGGGCAAAGATTTCTTGGATAATACCCCACCAGTGCAGAAAGTGAAAGCAAAAATGGATGAAAGGGATCACATCAAGTTAAAAAAAGCTTCTGCACAGCAAAGGAAATGATCAACAAAGTGAAGAGACACAATCCACAGAATAGGGGAAAGTATTTGCAAACTACCCATCAGACGAGGGATTAATAACCAGAATATATAGGGAGCTCAAACAACTCTATAGGAAAAAATCTAATAATCTGATTTAAAAACGAGGCAAAAGATCTGAACAGATGTTTCGCAAAAGAAGACATACAAATGGCAAACAGGTATATGAAAAGTTGCTCAACATCACTTGTAATCAGAAATATGCAAATCAAAACTACAATGAGATATCTCACCTCAGTTAAAATGGCTTTTAGCCAAAAGATGGGCAATAACAAATGTTGGTGAGGATATGGAGAAATGGGACTCTCCTGCACTATTGATGGGAATGTAAATTAGTAGAACTGCTATGGAGAACGCTTTGGAGGTTCTTCCAAAAACTAAAAATAGAGCTACCATAAGATTCAGCAATCCCATTGCTGGGTGTATACCCAAAAGGAAGGAAATCAGTATATTGAAGAGATACCTGCACTCTCATGTTTGTTGTATCACTGTTCACAACAGCTAAGATTTGGAAGTAACCTAAGTGTTCATGAACAAATGAATGAATAAAGAAAATGTGGTACCTATATACAATGGAGCGTTATTCAGCCATAAAAAAAGAATAAGATCCTGTCATTTGCAATAACATGGATGGAAGTGGAGATCATTATGTTAAGTGAAATAAGCTGGACATAGAAAGACAAACACCACACATTCTTATTGGTGGGAATCAGAACAATTGAAATTGAAATTGAAATTGAAAAATTCAAAACAATTGAACTCATGGACATAGAGAGTAGATGGATGGTACCAGAGTCTAGGAAGGGTAGTAGGGAACTGGGCAGGAGCCGGGGATGATTAGTGGGTACCAGATAATATATAGAATGAATAATACCTACTATCTGATAGCATGACAGAGTGACTAAAGTCAACAATAACTTAATTGCACATTTTTAGATGACTAAAAGAGTATATTAGGATTGTTTGTAATACAAAAGATAAATGCTTGAGGGTATGGATACCCCATTCTTCATAATATTATGTATTGCATGCCACTATCAAAACTTCTCATGTGCTCCATAAATATATACACCTCTTATGTACCTACAAAAAGTAAAATTATTTAAATATTTTATTTAATTTACATATTTTAATTATTTAAATATTTTATTTATTTAAATATTTTAAAAAATACATAAATAATTTAAGAAAAAATATTTTTAGTTAGATGTTCCTTATTTCTTGTCTAGGTATAAGGAGTTTAAAAAGTTGAAAACATACATCCAGGAAGATTCTTTCTGCCAATTTACAGAATTAATAGATTTTTCACTTAAGCCAAAATAATAGATAAAAGAACTTCCAGTTCTGATAACAAAATATACCAGACTACATGAAAACCTTCCAATACAAACACCAGGAGTTTTAGCTACAGACAATAAACATTCTGTTAAATTTGGAGCCAAGCATAGTTTTATTCCCATGAGTTCTCTGTTAAATTCCAATTTACTCTTCTTGATATTCTATATAAGTTATGGGTACTTATTTGTAATTTTAGCTCCTCTTTGTGTGCGGAACTGGATTCCAATGTCTCTTAAAATTTTTACCAGAAAGCACATGCTTTTTTTTTTTTTTTGAAATATATATATTTTAATTCTTAAAACTACAATAGCGGCTACATATTTTGCAGAGAATGACCTCAGACTTATTAGGAGGGCTCATTCACTAATAAGTGAGAAAGCCAGGATGTGAACCCTGGCCTGTCATCCTCTTTAGGTGAAGCACCCAAGTGATCCGAAAAGTTCCCAGGGGAGGAGAGAGGTCCCTTGCTTCTGGCAGCAACTCTAGCCTGCTGCTACAGCAAAATAGAATTTTGCAAAGCACAGCTCTGCCTTCAGCATCTTCTTCATCCTCTCAGCCCATCAGATAAACATTTCAACAAAATTAGATTTAGGTTTCAGTGTTACCTCAGGGCTTAACACCTTCTGAAGGTGCATGAGGCATTCAGTTCATGCCTTACCTGAGTTTCTACTGTTTGTAAAAAACATGGTTTTATTTGAAGACACAAGTCTGAACACCCCAAACCTTAAGCTATTGTGTTTTATTGATATATGATTAATGGGGGTTGAATATCCCCAAACTTTCCCAACTCTGGTGGTGAGCACGCACTAGAAGGAGACTCTCTAAGCTGGTAACGCTTGCCTGCTATCTCAGGGGCCAGAGACAGCAAGCAGCTCACTAGCCTCAATCAACACAAGTCCTTGAAACTCAGAGACAGGTCCTGGGGAAAGTGGAGAAGCAGGACATCACAGCAGGAGAGGACAGCACTGGCTGTCTGGAGTTTTAAAACTGGAAGGAGTTGTGGTGTGGGTATGTCAGGCTGCTTTCAGGCCTGCGGTAGGTGGATACCAGGGGAGGTATTTGCACCTGCTGCAGTGTTCTGCCTCCATCAGACCATGCCGTACTCTCTAGGTGCAAATCTAGTCTCAGCACTGCAGTCTGAAGCCACCACAAGGTTGAGAGGTTGGGTTCTTGCTCTGCTTCTGCAACCAGCCACTCAGAATGTGACTGAACAGGTCCAACATCAGTGAATGAAAGCCAATAACTGATTAACTATTCTAGTGTGCCCTTTTTTGTCCTAAAGGGCTTCTTTATATGTTTTGGATATTAAATCATTAAACATATGATTTGCAAATATTTTCTTCCATTCTATAGGTTGTCTTTCATTCTTTTTAATATATCCTTTGATAGACAAAAGATTTTAAGCTTGATGTCCCATTTGCTTATTTTTGCTTTTGCTGCGTGTGCTTTTTTGTCATATACTAGGAATCATTGCCAAGATTAATGTCATCAGGCTTTCCTTCTATGGTTTCTCTAGGTATTTTATAACTTTTGGTCTTATGTTAAGGTTCTGATCAGTGTTTTAACTTTCTTGAGATATAATTGACAGATAAAAATTGTATACACTTAAGGTGTACAAATTCATATTTTGATGTACTATACCCTAAAATAATCACCATATTAACTTAATTAACATGTCCATTACATCACATAGTTACAATTTTTTGAATGGTGAGAATAATTAATATTAAGAGAAAATTTCAAGGATTCATATAGTATTATTAACTACAGTCACTTATTGTACATTAGATTTCCAGAATTTAGGCATCTTGCATTACTGCAATTTTGTAACTTTTGTCCAACATCTGCCTATTTTCCTTTCCCTCCAGGCTCTGACAAAAATCACTCAATTCTCTGCTTCTATGAGTTTGACTATTTTAGATTGTACATATTAAGATCGGGCAGTATATGTCTTTTTGTGCATGGCTTGCTTTACTTAGAATATTGTTCACCAAATTCATCCACGATGTTACAAATTGCAGGATTTTCATCTTTTCTAAGGCTGAATAATATTGTTTTGTGTAAATATTTATGTATATACATGTGCACAATGGAATAAACATATACACACCTATATATGTATATGTGTATATATGCATGTATATATGTATATGTGTATATATGTATGTATATATGTATATGTGTATATATATACACAATGGGAAATATATATTTTTGTGTGTATATATATTTATATATATACACATATTATGTTTATTTATTCATTTATTTATTCATTCATCCATTGACAGACACTTAGCTTGTTCCCATACTGTGGCTATTGTGAATAATGCAGCAGTAAACATGAGAGTACAGATACTGCTTAGCGATGCTGATTTCATTTTCTTTGGAAACAAACCCAAGTAGAATTATAAGATAGTTCTCTTTGTAGTTTTTTAGGAGCATCCATATTTTTTAAAAAAATAATGGCTATACCAATTTACGTTCCCATCAATATTGTACAATGATTCCCATTTTTCTGCAC
The DNA here is from genome assembly GCF_028885655.2 of Pongo abelii. Lineage (NCBI taxonomy): Eukaryota > Metazoa > Chordata > Mammalia > Primates > Hominidae > Pongo > Pongo abelii. Next base: position 38,506,077 of record NC_071997.2, on the reverse strand, counting down.
CTTAATCAACATTAAATTTCTTTGTTTTCTTCTAAAAAGAAAAACAGGTACATTAGCTGAAAGTGTAGGTTTGTTAACATAGTTATACATACAGACAATAAACATTCTGTTAAATTTGGAGCTGAGCATAGTTTTATTCCCATGAGTTCCCTCCACTCACCCACGACCCTCCAAAAGGCCCTGCTGTGTGTTGTTCAGCTCTCTGTGTCCATGTGTTCTTAATGTTCAACTCCCACTTAGGAGTAAGAACATGCGGTGTTTGGTTTTCTGTTCCTGTGTCAGTTTCTGAGAATGGTGGCTTCCAGCTTCATCCATGTCCCTGCAAAGGACATGATCTCATTCCTTTTTATGGCTGCATAGTATTCCATGGTGTATATGTGCCACATTTTCTTTATCCAGTATGTCATTGTTGGGCATTTGGGTTGGTTCCATGTCTTTGCTATTGTGAATAGTGCTGCAATAAATGTACATGTTTATGTGTTTTTATAATAGAATGATTTATATTCTTTTGGGTACATACCCAGTAATGGGATTGCTAAGTCAAATGGTATTTCTGGTTCTAGATCCTTGAGGAATCACCACACTGTCTTCCAGAATAGTTGAACTAATTTACACTCCCACCAAATGTGTAAAAGCATAAAGCATTCCTATTTCTCCACATCCTTTCCCGCATCTGTTGTTTCCTGACTTTTTAGTAATTGCCAATCTGACTGGCATGAGATAGTATCTCATTGGGGTTCTGATTTGCATTTATCTGATGATCAGTGAGGTTGAGCTTTTTTAAATATGTTTTTTGGCCACATAAATGTCTCATTTTGAGAAGTGTCTGTTCATATCCTCTGCCCACTTTTTGATGGGTTTATTTGTTTTTTTTTTCTTGTAAATATGTTTAAGTTCCTTGTAAATTCTGGATATGAGACATTTGTCAGATAGGTAGATTGCAAAAATTTTCTCCCATTCTGTATGTTGTTTGTTCACTCCAATGATAGTTTTGTTTTGCTGTGCAGAAGCCCTTTAGTTTAATTAGATCTCATTTGTCAATTTTGTCTTTTGATGCAATTGCTTTTGGAATTTTTGTGATGAAGTCTCTGCTCATGCCTATGTCCTGAGTGGTATTGCCTAGGTTTTCTTCTAGCGTTTTTATGGTTTGGGGCTTTACATTTAAGTCTTTAATCTATCTTGAGTTAATTTTTATATAAGGTATAAGGAAGGGTCCAGTTTCAGTTTTCTGCATATGGCTAGCCAGTTTTCCCAGCACCATTTAAGTAGATCTTTCCCTATTCCTTGTTTTTGTCAGTTTTGTTAAAAATCAGATGGTGGTAGATGTACGGTGTTATTTCTGAGGTCTCTCTTCTGCTCTATTGGTGTATATGTCTGTTTTTGTACCCATACCATGATGTTTTTGTTACTGTAGCCCTGTAGTATAGTTTGAAGTCAGGTAGCATGATGCTTCCAGCTCTGTTCTTTTTACTTAGGATTGTCTTGGCTATATGGGTTCTTCTTTGATTTCATATGAAATTTAAAATAGTTTTTCTAATTCTGTGAAGATTGTCAATGGTATTTTGATGAGAATAGCATTGAATCTATAAATTACTTTGGGCAGTATGGCCGTTTTCACAGTATTGATTCTTCCTAATCACAAGGATGGAATGATTTTCCATTTGTTTGTGTCCTCTCTTATTTCCTCGAGCAGTGGTTTGTAGTTCTCCTAGCATAGGACCTTCACATCCTTTGTTAGCTGTATTCCTAGGTATTTTATTCTCTTTGTAGCAATTGTGAATGGGAGTTCATTCATGATTTGGCTCTCTTCTTGCCTTTTGTTTGTGTAAAGGAGTGCCTGTGAGTTTAGCACATTGATTTTGTATCCTGAGACTTTGCTGAAGTTCCTTATCAGTTCAAGGAGTTTTGGGGCTGGTATAATGGGGTTTTCTAAATATACAATAATGTCATCTACAAACAGAGATGACTTGACTTCCTCTCTTCCTATTCGAATACCCTTTATTTCTTTCTCTTTCCTGATTGCCCTGGCCAAAACTTCCAATGTTATGTTGAATAGGAGTGGTGAGAGAGGGCTTCGTTGTCTTGTGCTGGTTTACAAAGGGAATGCTTCCAGCTTTTGCCCACTCAATATGATATTGGCTGTGGATTTGACATAAATAGTTCTTATTATTCTGAGATACGTTCCATCAATATCTAGTTTATTGAGAGTTTTTAACATGAAGGGATGTTGAATTTTATTAAAGGCCTTTTCTGCATCTATTGAGATAATTATGAGGGTTTTCTCTTTGGTTCAAGTTTATACGATGGATTATGTTTATTGATTTGCATATGTTATACCAGCCTTGCATCCCTGGGAAGAAGCCGACTTGATCACGGTGGATAAGTTTTTTGATGTGCTGCTGGATTTGGTTTGCCAGTATTTCATTGAGGATTTTTGCATCGATGTTCATCAGGGATATTGGCCTGAAGTTTTCCTTTTGTGTTGTGTCTTTTCCCTGGTTTGGCATCAGGATGATGCTGGCTTCATAAAATGAGTTTGGGAGGAGTCCCTCCTTTTCAATTGTTTGGAATAGTTTCAGAAAGAATGGTGCTAGCTCCTCTTTGTATTTCTGGTAGAATTCAGCTAATAATCCATCTGGCCCTGGGCATTTTTTTGGTTGGTAGGCTATTAATTACTGCCTCAATATCAGAACTTGTTATTGGTCTATTCAGGGATTTGACTTTTTCCTGTTTTAGTCTTAGTAGGCTGTACATGGCCAGGAATTTATCCATTTCTTCTAGATTTTCCAGTTTAGGTGCATTGAGGTGTTTATAGTATTCTCTAATGGTAGTTTGCATTTCTGTGAGGTCAGTGGTGATATCCCCTTTATCATTTTTTATTGCGTCAAATTGAATCTTCTCTCCCTTCTTCTTTATTAGTCTAGCTAGTAGTCTATCGATTTTGTTAATTTTTTCAAAAAAACAACTCCTGGATTCATTTTTCTTTGTTTTCTTTTTGTGTCTTTCTCTCTTTCAATTCTTCTCTGATCTTAGTTATTTCTTGTTTTCTGCTAGCTTTTGGATTAGTTCACTCTTGCCTCTTTCGCTCTCTTAATTGTGATGTTGGGTGTCAATTTGAGATCTTTCTAGATTTCTAATGTGGGAATTTAGTGTTATAAGTTTCCCTGTCAACATTGCTTTAGCTGTGTCCCACAGATTTTGGTATATTGTCTCTTTGTTCTCATTGGTTTCAAATATTTCTTGATTTCTGCCCTAATTTCATTGTTTACTCAGGAGTCATTCAGGAGCAGGTTGTTCAATTTCCATGTGACTGTGTGGTTTTGTGTAAGTTTCTTAATACTGAATTCTAATTTGATTGCACTGTGGTCTGAGAGACCGTTATGATTTCTGTTCTTTTGCATTTGCTGAGGAGTGTTTTATTTCCAATTATGTGGTCGATTTTAGAATAAGTGCCATGTGGCACTGAGAAGAATGTATATCTTGTTGATTTGGTGTAGAGAGTTCTTAGATGTCTACTAGGTCCACTTGATCCAGAGGTGAGTTCAAGTCCTGAATATCCTTGTTAATTTTCTGTCTCGTTGACCTAATACTGACAGTGGGTTGTTAAAGTCTCCCACTATTATTGTATGACAGTCTAAGTCTGTTTGTAGGTCTCTAAGAACTTGCTTTATGAATCTGGGTGTTCCTGTATTGGGTGCATATATATTTAGAATAGTTGGCTCTTCTTGTTGAATTGTTCCCGTTACCATTATGTAATGCCCTTCTTTGTTTTTTTTTTATCTTTGTTGGTTAAAGATCTGTTTTATCAGAGACTAAGATCGCAACCCCTGCTTTTTTTTTGCTTTTCATTTGCTTGGTAAATTTTCCTCCCTTTATTTTGAGCCTGTGTGTGTCTTTGCATGTACAATGGGTCTCCTGAATATAGCACACGAATGGGTCTTCCTCCTTTTCCAATTTGCCAGTCTGTGTCTTCTAATTGGAGCATTTAGCCCATTTACTAATTTAATTCTGAGTTTAAATCATTCCTATTTCCCCCCATCTGACATGTTCCTTACTGTCTGGGGACAGTTGTAGCTCCTGTCTCTATTGAGTCAGTGGCCTTTCTGAGGCCATCTGCTGGCACCCACCCACTCACTGGCATCCACCCACTCACTAAGGCCTCTCAGGACCATCACTTCTAGTAAGACAATCATAATTGGTCATATAAAAAGCCAGGTCTTCACTGGAGCATGGTTGAAGCACTAAATTTATAATAAATCTGAGGTCATACCTATTGTTAGAGTGATGCAAGAGAGACTCTTTATTAAGAGAAATGGCAATGCAAAGTCACGGTGCTTTTCTCCCAGATCTCAATTTATAGATCAGATACATTAAGCAATTTTATTTATATCATGGAAGGATCTTTTTCAGGGGTACGCATTGCTTGATTTCTCTAATTCAAACTATTTTAATTAAAAACTTAGTTACAAGTCAAATTTGGAAAAGCAATTGTTTTTCAATTGATTGATTTTTTCGGTAGTAATTTCAGTAGCAACCTACTTATCAGCTTTTCTCTCTTGGAAGTTATTATTCACCCATAAAAATATAAAATGTCCATTCCTAGGTATTGTGTTTTCTGTTAATAATGGGGGCTTGTAATACCTATGCATCATTTTGTTGTGAAATCTACTTGGGATCACACATGGGAAAGCATGATGCAATGGTTTGCTCTTGCATTATTGGTCATATACAATGAAACATACCTGTACTTCTTAATAAATCCTCATGTAGCCAGAGTCTGCTCTCCATTCCTCTTACTTTATTTACTGGAGTAGGTGGTTTATTGATATTTTAAATCATGTTTTAATATTGTGCCAGACTAGTCACAACTCTAGGAGAAAGGGACTGAAGCTCATAAGCTCCACATTCAGTCACAGTGCCTTGCCCAACAGACAGAACAAAAGGCAAAATAGTTGGTATAATATCTGCCTCTTGTTGTTGTTGTTGCTCTCAGATCTCTGTGCAGAAGGTCAGTGTGGCCCCTGTCATCCTCTTCTCATAATACTCATCAAATTTCTCATTCATAGTCACAGTAAAATGGTTCTTCCAGTCTCCAGGCATCCCTGTAGGACATCAAAGAAGTTCATGACAGACTCTGCACACATTCCACCTAACCTTTCTACCGTGAATTGTTCCTAAGCTTACCCACATAATCTCCCCACAAGTGAGGGTCCCTCAGCCCCACTCCACCTGATCTTCCCAACATAAATGGTCCCTCATTCCCACTCCACTTGGCCTTCCCAACACAAGGCACACAGCATCCTTACACTCCTTCTTCAAATCCTGCAGGCCGCACTGAGGTGCCCCGCTTGGGCTGAGTCTTCTGCTCCTGTTCACAATAGGCTCTAGTGTACCCAACCCAAAGTCTACAGCTGATTATCATCATGGATTTGCTGGGGTACATCCTATCTTGTTCTTCCAGGGACAGTGAAATGTCTTAGAAGGTGTCAGTAACATTCACTGGAGAAGACGTTTCTTTTTGGGTGAAATTAAAGAGTAAATCCACCAGAAGTGACATTTAGATACTAGTGGTCTTCTGCAAACTGTTGTACCATGGCAGCCCAACACATGCTGAACTAATGAATTGTTTCTCTAAATTATCCTAGTGCTTTATTTCTACTGGTTTCCTACCCTTTGACAAGAAGATTAACCAGAAATGCTTGATCATAATATCAAATTCTAGATTCTAACTTGCAACTAGTTAATTGGAAACTTCAGGAATGGGGTCGCTGTTTTGAAGGGTAATTTTGATATAGTCAGATGAACTGGTATTAGGGAGTTATTAGTATAGCCCCCCACACTATTTTTTTTGTTATTAACTTTTTACAGCTATTTCTCCATCTACCTAGAATGTTTACCTGTTGAGGACAGAAATAATGTGTTGTTCATTCACACCCTCACACAACAGGTATTTTTGAGGTATGAGTCTCCATACTAGGTTCTAGTAGAACAAAACTGAATACAACATTCTCTTCTGGACAGCCTATTGTCTTATTTTGGAGACAGACATGAATACCAATAGTTACAAATTTAAGTACTAGGTGCTAAGCTAGAGTTCTGAACAACAGGGATAGACTAAATATGTGTGTTCTAAGCTGCCCAGAGGATGGACAAGCCTTCAGGGGGGAATTCTTGGTTGAGCTGGGTATTGTAATCAAAGTGACCAGCACCCTCAGCATCACCTGAGAACTTGAGAAAAAGGAAATTTGAGAGCTACTCTTGGACTTGTGGAATCAGTATCTCAGAGTGTGGACCAGCAATCAGAGCTTTAGCAAGGCCTCCAGGGGTTCTAATGTGACTCAAGTTTCAGAACCACTGACATTGGCTTTCAGCAAACAGGCAGGGTGAAGGGAGCAGAGGTTAATAACTTAACTGAAATGTGTCACTTCTTCCTGAAAAATAGGTTTAAAATTATTTTAGCCTATAGGGCAGAAAATTTTTTAGAATTGAGTTAAGTAAAAGAAATGCCACCAACCTTTCCTCATGAATTTTGAGATGGAATGATTCAATATGTAAGAAGGTACCACAGTTTGGTTAGCCATGGGATTATACTTCATCACATCAAATGAGGTATGGTGGATGATCCTGTTTATAATATCATCTGACAAAGTTTTCTCCAAGAATTCCAACACCTTGTGGATCTCATGTTTTGGATTCTGACCATGGAAGAAAAAGGCATTGGTGAAGATGGAGGAAAGAAGAAGAACTTGGCCAATTAAAGTGACAGCTTGTTTGACAGAATGACATTGTCAGGAGGGTTTCTGGGTCTGACCTATAAGTCTCAGTGCCACTTACCCTTTTTATATCCTCATAGAAGAGGTAGAGGATCTGGTGCGTGTCTTTTGCAGCCCACCATCCTTTCACATGGTCAAACCAGGACCCGAATAAAACTAGAAGACGTCAGAGCTCTGTTAGCTCCCAATACCAGGACAAACCCAAGGCTGTAAACTAGATCAGCGCTCATTTGAAATAAGCTCTTGTAACTTTCATTCTCATTACTTAATGAAGTGGAAGTAATTTTCTACTGATAAAATTTGTCCATATTTATGGTGCAAAGTAGAGATTTAGAGTACACATTTATTATATGTGACTTAGCACACATTGACGATTTCTTGAGACACACCTTAAAACATTAGGCAATAAAATACTTCCCTTGTTCATGGTAAACAGTGCTTAGTTTCAGATTCAACTACTAATGCAGGCCATCAGATACAGGGGTAGGGTCCTCCTGCTGCTTTCCCTGTATAGCTGTGCTATGCAGTTCGCAAGTTCCTGTTCTGAAAGAGACACAGCAGCAGCAGAAAGAAAGGTGCCCTCGAGGAGAACTTCTATTTACACCAGAGGCTGCATCTACATGGTAAACGTGGGATGGATTTTATTTTCACCAGTAGGTAAGAGAATAAATTCACACCTGAGTTAGCCAGTATCATATTTTTAATTCATCCCAGTGATGTTTTAGTGTCCCTGATAGGCAGCTTCCTGGTTTGATTCCGGGTAGTCATTATAAACACAGTAGTTATCTTTATTGAGTATTAGCTATGTTGCAAGCATTGTGCTAAGCGGACATGATGATTTGTCTGAAGGATGATGGAAAACATTCTCCAGAGATAAAAAGCCCACATAACAAGAGGGCAAGGGGGTAAAATGCTCTCTTTTGAATCAGGATGAACAGAGATGTAAGTTTGCGGTGACTTGAACCCTGGCATGTGTCATGCTGACTGGCATCCGTGTCATCCATGTTCTCCAGAGAAACAGAACAACAGGCAAATCCAGGGGAGAATACATTAAGTCTCCCCTTATGCACAGGGGATACACCACATGACTCCCAGTGCGTGCCTGAAACTACAGATAGTACCAAATTATATAATAGTGCATATGTTTTTTTCTATACATACATATTTATGATTTATATATTAGGCACTGTGAATGAATAACAATAAAACTAATAATAAAACAGAGCTATTATAACAATATTCTGTAATATATTCATATCTATGTGAATGTACTCTCCCTCTATCCTTCTTTCTCTTGAAATGCTGTAATATTTTTGGATTGGGGTTGACTATGGGTGACTGAAACTGTAGAAAGAGAAACCAAGTATAAAGGGGACTCATGCATGTATATGTATGTTTGTGCATGTTTTATATATATGCATAATATATATGTGTGCACATATATGATTTATTTTAAGGAATGGATATATAATATGTATATATATAATATAAATTATGTATGTATGGTTTATTTTAAGAAATTGGCACCTGCAATTGTGGGGCTTGGCATGTTTGAAATCTGTAGGGAACGCTAGAAACTCAGGCAAGATTTGATATTACAGCTTTGAGGCAGAATCCTTTCTTTTGGAACCCTTCATTTTTTCTCTTAAGAAGTTTAACTCATTGCATAAGGCCCACTCATGTTATTAATATTTAACATTATCTCCTTTTCTTAAAGTCAACTGATTATAGATGTTAATCACAACTACAATATCGATATCATCACAGAAACACTTAGATTAGTGTTTGATTAAATAAATGGGTGCTACACTCCAGCCAAATTAACACAAAAAACAGTAACACAACCCAGGCCTTGAGAGGAATCCTATAAGAAAAGAACCTTGGATTCTTCTCTACCCCTGCTTCCTCCTACTCTGCCTGCTCTCAAAACTTCTCTGCATAAATATTGGAAATCTATCCATGTGGAGCCTTATCTAGATTTGTAGTTTTCCTTATTTGCATCTATCAGTCCTTTTTTATTTCATTTGTTTCTAGAGAAATTGCCCTAATGAGGTTATCTCTGTTGATTCAGTGGAGAGACTTGCTTGATGGAAATTATTATTTATTGACTTTTCCACAGATATCTGTTTTAATCAGGTCTTGTTGCAGAAGTCACTTCATTTTGATTGTTTCCCTCAAAAGAATACGAATGCTGTGGTCAGGATTGGTTATAATGAAGCTCAGGTCCCTGACACACTTGCTCAAGGATAGTTAGGTTGCTCAAGGACTGGGAGCCCTCAGCATCACAACACAGCCATTTCACCTATGGAAGGTCTAATTATTTGAGAGATTAATGAAATCAAGCAGACACCATGTTATTTTCATCCATTTGTCTGGGTTCTGCTCACTACTATTACTACTATAATCATGTTTCTGCATTAATGCTCATACAAATATGTGAAGATGGTCTTCAAATCCTAAATCACCTTATGTAGCCATCTGGTAGCTTCTTCTGTCTAGAAATTGCTGTTTCCATGAGACATTCTTCTTCTGTGAAGGGTTTGACATTCTTGCCCATCTTGTTTGACACGTGGTCAATTTAGTCAATTGCTTTTTTGAAAATATGGCCCTAACAGGGTTCACTGGTGTTCTGGAAGGTATGATCTTGTTAGTAAGTAGATAAGGGGCCATGGCTGCTAATTCTAATTTGAACAGTGTGGAGGTGAACATGTCTAAGATTGTGCACTATGACTTATGGTATATGTGACTATGACTTATGGGAAAGGCACTCTCTGTGGCTGTGCAGTTTATGAGTTTTGTGACTGCACATCACAGCCTGGCAATCCAATAACACTGCTAAGTCAAACCAGCTGAAAATCATCTCAGGCCTTCCCACTGCCAGGTCTTTCCAAAAGAAATGTTTCCTCTTCTTATTTTAAAGTTGATTGTTTGAAACTCAAGTCAAGGACTTGGAACTTTTTACCTTTGTTCCCATACTTATGACCCCAGATGACCTCATTTGTATTCAATATTGGAAAAATATCTCTTCTATGTGACTTCCCCAGTCCCAGGACCCCAAGATAGAACCTCCTGACTCAGAATGGCCTTCGGCATATTTTCCTCTAGATTCAATAGGTGTTTATTGTTAGAATCTCCTGAAAAAGGGTACCAGAATCAATTAGCACTCACCATTTCCTGACATGAATTTCTCATAAAATTCCTCAAAGTTCTGAGGATCAGGCAATAGGGAAGCCATCCTGTGAAAGTGGTAGAAAGACACCAGGCAATCCTTGGCATTTCTGGCCACATAGATAATCTGAAATCAAGGAGAGGGAAGTAAGTCGGGGAGAGAAAAATAAGACTAAGGGGAAATCTCTAGGAGAATGTTCCACTACAATGATAACTACAGCCTGTAAGTTCATAATGTTATATACGTTAGTTATTATTTAAAATATTAAATACAGTGGAAGATATGATCTCTTTAGTAAGAGGATGAGGGACCATGACTGCTAATTCTATTTTGAATTAGAATTCTAATTTGAATCTGCAGTTGAACATGTCTAAGATTGTGCACTGTGACCTATGGGAACGACAGTGTCTGTGGTTCGGCAGTGTATGACTTTTGCGACTGCACGTGGTGGTCTGGAAGTCCAATAACACTGAAACCCTGATGGCCATGGAAAATACAAAGACAAAAGAGAGCGCCTGATCTTAGAGTGGTTATACATGACATAGGAAGATAACACAACATTAGGACAGCACTGTCAATATTGATTGAAATTTTATATGATATGCTGTGTAGTCACAGAAGCAAGAAATGACAGAGCATTCCTGGGGATTCAGGGAAGGAGACATGAAATGGTGAGTTTCATCTGCATCTCAATGAGTTGAAAGGAATTTTCCAGATTCACAACTGGAGAAAGATTAGGGAGTGAGAAACCATTTTTGTGAATACCATCTCATTTGTTTCCTATAAATGTTAATGCTAGATAAGGAGAGAACAGGTATTATCCTTCATTAATTGTTAAAATAACTGAGATTTAGAGAATTTGAGGGACTTCCACTAATATATGCTTAGTATATGATGTAGTCAGGCCTGGTCATATAAATTGAAGGACCGAGTCCCAGAGCTTCTTCCTAGATTTATTGATGAGTCTTGCACTGAGGAATGACTCAGACAGTGTTTCTCAAAGCTTGGAATGGTTTTCTGTATATATATTTATTTACTTAACGTAGTTGCTCTTGGCTTCTCTCTGGGAAATGGGCAAATTACGGAGAGGGGCATGGTAATGTGATGTTTGGGATTTTAGGATCAGTCAATCGAAAAGTGCGGAGCAGACAAGTTAACCCCTCCTATGTGCCAGACACTGTTTAGAATGAAAAGTTAGACAAGACTAAGTCTCTGTCTTTCAGGAGCGCACAGTCTATCAGAGAGGCAGGAAGACAGAAAATTACAGTGCAGTGTGGTGATCATAATGATGGGGCAAACACATGCACACAGAAACCAATACATATACATGAAACTCATCCCATCCTTTGAAGTCAGGGAGACTTTGTAATAGGTGGTCTCTATATGCAGACCAAAAGAACTAGTGGGAATTATTCTGGTAAAGATGAGGGGATACTTGTGTCAGACAGGAGCATGTGGGAAGGTGTGGGGATGCTCTGTGTGTGAAAGGACCTACAGGATTTCAGGATGACTGTAGTGAGGATTGGGGAATGGGAAGACACTGGGCATGAGCTGGAGCAGGGTGCAGAGGGTCAGGGGCATGAGAGTCATATAGAGGATTTGGAAGGATCTTCATCCACCTGTGGAAGTGTTTATAGCAAGGAAATGCCTTAGTCAGATTTGTGTTTAGGAAGATTAGAGGCTACAGAGAGGAGGGGTTGGAGGGGGCAGATCTAGAGGCAGGCCGACAAAGTGGGAGGTAAAAGAGAGCAGTGAGCTAACTTAGGTACAGGTGGTAGTGATGCAGTGTAATGCACAGATTAGAAGGAACTAGAGAATGAACTAGACTTTGCGAGAGATCAGATATGGAGGCGATGGGTATAAAAATGAGGACAGATTTGAGCTTAGTCTACGGAGTAGATTAAGGAGGCATAGAAGCCTTGATGAAGAGCAGATTCTATACTTCTGCTTCTGAGGCCAGGAGAGTACCTTCTAGTACTTTGGCAGAGCAAAACAACAGGGTTTTATTTTTAAATCTGTTTCCTTCTATTCTAGCTCCCAATCCACTATGATTCTGTAGCAACACAAACTCAATTTTGGAAAATTTGACCAAGAATTTTTCATAAAATAGGATTAGAGGAAACAGAATTTTAGAAAACACGAATGTTTGTAGATTTCAAATATATGTAATCCTTGATTTTGAGAACTTCATGTCTAAGAAAAATACACTTTGAAAAATATTTTTCAAGGTATATTATTTTGAAAGATATCTTCATTTGTATGCTTTATATCACCAAGCTAAGAGAAGTTTGAAAAGCCCGCTCTTTTTACCTTGCAATTTTCTTTCCAGATAGATGGTGGAATCAGATGTGAAGGGAGATGTGTTTTTATCAGTCGTGGTGAGGACATTTCAAGAGCAATCTCCAAATCTAGCAAAAAACAATTTATATTCCTTATTCTTATCACTCTGCCAAAATACTTGAATTTCACTTGTTTATTTGTCTAAAGAGTGATTACATTTTTTTTATATTCATTGGAAATAATAATTGTCTATCCACAAGGACAGGCAAAGAATCCAATCCTGCCTAACCTTGTAGGAGAATTTTGCTTATTTCCTCTTATTCTCTCAGCTTTTAGACTTTCAGGAAAGCTCTTTACCATCTTCAACTGAGTCTGGAAATGTTCATAACATATCTGGTTGTTCTTTTCACCCCCCACCCTCTCTCTCTTTTTCAGAAATCACACCTATCCTTTTACAATAGGCTGCCATCCTTGGAAAAGTTTTGAATTTACATTTGTGTCTGAATCTAAAGAGTGATTTAATTTCTTTTCACTTTTTTTCCATTGGAGACAGTAGCTGTCTATACACAAGGACATGTAGAACATTTTTCCTTCTGAAAGCCTTCTAGGAGGTCTTTCTTTATTTCATGTTACTCACTGGGTTTTACACTATGAAGGAAGCTTTTCAGCTCCCACAGTTAATTCTGGGAATGTCCATGGTATTTCCCCCCTACTTCTCCTCCTTTTTCTTCAGAAATCACACCAGTCCTTTTTCAGTAGCTGATTGCTAATTTATGGCGTTTCCACTGATTCAAACACAGAAAGTAGAATCCAAAGTAGAGGGAGTGTTCTTCATCATAACATTGGGAAGGAGAAATACAAGAAACAGAAAGAAAATCTTGTTGGGAAACTAACGGCCACCAGCTAAGAACAGGAGGAAGCCCTGAAGACCCAATCTAGGGTTTGACTCATTGGCCTATGAATAATTTCACCTCATGAAAGATACAGGCTACTTCTTGCTACCATGGAAGCTCTGTCAAAGACAGCACACATTGCCTGGAACCTTCAAGTGAAACTCCTTTCTGTCTTGGTGCATATTACTCACCTGATTTTTCTTTATGGGGAAATTTCACTTCAAGGAATGGGTATCTTTCCAGAGTATTGACTCTTTTGCATTTCTCCACATCACCATCATTTTTAATCATGTCTAAAATTTCTTGCATCCATGTTGTACCTGAAAATATTTGAAATAATTCTTTGATTTTATTCAACTGAACTTTCATCCTAAGTTATTGAATGTTTTAAAGAGAGGCAGCATCATGAGAGCACTTTGAAATTTGATCAATGTTGTCAAGGCAGAAAGAAAAACTGTTGTATTAAACCTACATATCTCTCTTTCTCTCTCTCCTATTTCTCTATGTATTGATGATCTACCTATCATCTTTTTATTATTTAATCTCTCATCAACCATGTTTGAGTGAATCATTTCTATATTTCATATATTATGACACTGCATGCCTAAAAATCCAGTATCTCCTGACATGACATTCTTTTATCATGGTTCCTGTTTCTCATCACATCTAGTTTGTAGTAAATGCTTAATAATATAGAATGCTCAAGCCATATTAAATTTTTCCCATTAGTCTCATAATGTTATTAATCTCTTTTTTCCCAATTAAGATTTATAGGCTACATTACTTTTGCTGCCCCTTTTTGTCTCAGCTTAGAATCATGAATCATCCCCCCATATTCTTTCTTTTTTTTTTTTTTAAAAAATATTTTATTGTAAGTTTCAGGATACCTGTGCAGAATGTGTGCCAGGGTGGTTTCCTGCACGTGTCAAACCATCACCTAGTTATTAAGCCTGGCATGCATTCGCTATTTATCCTGATGCTCTCCCTCCCTTCCCCACTGACAGTCTTGTGTGTGTATTGTTCCCCTCCCTGTGTCCATGTGTTCTCATTGCTCAGCTCCCATTTATGAGTGAGAACTCGTAGCCTTTGGTTTTCTGTTCTCGTGTTAGTTTCCCTTCCAACTCCATCCATGTCCCTGCAAAGGCCATGATCTCATTCCTTTTTTATGGCTGCATAGTATGCCATGGTGTATTCCATGGTGTATATGTACCACAATTTCTTTATCCAGTCTATCATTGATGGGCATTTGGGTTGGTTGCATGTCTTTGCTACTGTGAATAGTGCTGCAGTAAATGTATGTGTGTATGTATCTTTATAATAGAATGATTTGTATTCCTTTCGGTATATACCCAGTAATAGGATTGCTGGGTCAAATGGTATTTCTGGTTGTAGATCCTTGAGAAATCTCTGCAGTCTTCTGCAATAGTTGAACTAGTTTACATTCCCACCAACAGTGTAAAAGCATTCCTATTTCTCCACAGCCTTGCCAAAATCTGTTTCTTGACTTTTTATGACATTGATTTTTGTTCTTTGACACTAATTTTTTAACAGATCAGCCAGTTTTCCCCTAGTATTCCTTACATTCCAGATTTGTCTAATTGTTTCCTCATAGTACATTTTTGATCCTCTATTTGCCATAGACTGGAAATTGGGCCTTGGTTAGGTTCTGGTGAACATTTTTGGCTGATTTCTCAGGCCAAAAATTTTTGGCAGATTTCTCAGATTTCTTGGTACTTTATTATACACCATGCTAAGAAGTACATATGTCAGATTTCCCCACTACTAGTATGCTACTTTTCATTATTCAGTTTCGTAGGTGACCACCAGATTGCTCATTGTAAAAGTCCATATTTCCATTTGCTTTTAGGAATTAAACTGTATGGTGACATTTCAGTACCATGTGACCAGCCAGTTTCCCTCAGATTTTATCTAATTATTTTAGGATCCATTCACTAAAGATACTATTCGACCTTATTTTTATTGTGGATTGCAAATTGTTTATTTTTTAATCCCATCATTTCTCCTCTTTTTATTAGGTAGATCATCATATAAAGAAGAACTTTCCCTCATAAATTAGGGAAGAACTGCAATTCCTCTAAATTCTTCTTCTTAATTACTTCTTCTTTAGGCTAAGAGATTAATAATAGTTATCTTCAACCGTGATAAATAGGTTTTTCTTTCTTTTTCTTTTTGCCATCATTACGGAATCATGTTTTTAGAAATAAATTTAATTGTGGTAAAAATTACAGAGAAGAGAATGAATCCATTTTAAACGTATAGTTTAATGAAATTTGACAAATGTATGTAGCCATTACCATAGTCAAGATTAGAGCCTTGTGTCTATTGCAATCTATCATTTCTTTCCTCACTTTTGACTCCACAGAACTGCTTATCTATTTTTTGTCGGTATAAATTAGTTTTACACATTGTAGAATTTCATACAAATGAAATCATATGGTATTTCATCATGCGTCAGAATTTTTCCACACATTATTTTATGATTAACTCATGTTCTTGTATATACCTGTAGTTCATTCCTTTTTATTATTGAGAACAACTAAATTTTATGGATTAGTAATGATTTGTTTATTCATTTATATGATAATAAAAATTAGGTTTTTTTCCCAGTGTTGGACTTTTTAAAAATAAATCTGCGATAACATTTATGTACAAGTTTTTGGATGAACATAGATTTTTTATTTTTGGGGGGTAAATCTCTAGGATTGGAATTGCTGGCTTGCATGGTAGGTGCATGTTTAACTTTATAAGAAACTGTTGAACATGTTATATCCTCCCCAACGGTGCATGCGAATTTCGGTTGCTCAGTGTCATCATCCACATTTAGTATTTCCAAGCTTTTAGTCATTTGAATTGGTGTTTAGTGGTATTTCATCGTAGTACTAATTAACATTTTCTCATGATAAATGATGTTGAGTGTCTTATTCTGTGTTTATTGGTTAGTAGTATGGAATTTTTTGGTGATTTTTTTCACATCTTTTGCACACTTTAATACCTTCTTTTGTTGTTGTTGTTGTAGTAACAGTTCTTTGTATGGAGAAATATATGTATTGTGAATATTTTCTTTTCATCTGTGTCATGTGTTGCTATTTTCTTAACAGAGTCTTTAGAAGAATAGAAGTTTTAATTTTGATGAAGTCCAATTTATATTGAACTTACATGAAATCCAAATCATAAAGGTTAATGTTTTCCATTTTTTCCCAAAATAGTGTTGCCTAACTTAAAGTTTGAAACTGTTCTCCTATCTAAACTTCCATAGTTTTATAGATTTAATTTTTATGTTTTGGGGTCTGATGCCTTTGCAAGGTGACTTTTTTGCCTATGGCACCAAGTAAGGGTCAATCTTTTATGTCTGTCCTTACACCAATACCACACTGTTTTGAATGCTGAAACTGAGTTAAATGTCACAAAATCAGCTAATGTAAACCCTGCCACTTCACTATTTTTATAAAAAAATTGGCTATTAACATATGAAATAAAGCTCAACATCACCGATCATTAGTGAAGTGAAAATCAAAACCACAATGAGATATCATCTCACACCAGTCAGAATGGTGATTATCATAAAGTTAAGTAAAAATGGATGCTGGGGAGGCTGTGGAGAAATAGGAATTCTTTTACACTGTTGGTAGGAATGTAATTAATTCAACCATTGTGGAAGATGGTGTGGCAATTTCTCAAGGATCTAGAAGCAGAAACACCATTTGACCCAGCAATCCCATTACTGGTGTACACCCACAGGAATATAAATCATTCTACTATAAAGACTCATGCACATGTATGTTTACTACAGCACTATTTACAATAGAAAAGATATGAAACCAACCCAAAAGCCCATTAATGATTGACTGGATAAAGAAAATGTGGTGGATATACACCATGGAATACTATGCAACCATAAAAAGGAATGAGATCATGTTCTTTGCAGGGACATGGATGAAGCTGGAGGCCATCATTCTCAGCAAACTAACACAGGAACAGGAGACCAAACACCACATGTTCTCACTCATAAGTGGGAGCTGAACAATGAGAACACATGGTCACAGAGAGTGGAACAAAGCACACTGGGGCCAGTCGGGGGTGGAGATCGAGGGGAGGGACAGCATTAGGACAAATAACTAATGCATGCAGGGCTTAAAACCTAGATGATGGGTTGATAGGTGCAGCAAACCACCCTGGCATATGTATACCTATGTAATAAACCTGAACATTCTGCACTTGTATCCCTGAACTTAAAGTAAAATTTTAAAAAATTGGCTATTATAGGACAGTTACATTTCCATATAAATCTTATAATCTGTTTTTCAATTTGTGATTGAGATTGAATTACATATATAGATTAATTTTGAAACAGTTGATATCTTAAAAATATTAATTCTTTTGATCCATAGTAATGGTATGTCTCTTTATTTATTTAAGTCTTATACAATTTCTCCTCATAGTGTTTTCATTTACAAATCTTGCCCTGTTTTCATTAAATTTATTTCTGAATATTTCATGTTTCTGGCTATTTATTTTATCAATGGTGTTTTTTAAATGTCATGTTCCAATTGTTTGTTGCTGGAATGTTGAAAGATAATAGAGTTTTGTATATCGACTGTGTATCTTGTTGTGACCTCACTAAATTCACTTAGTAGGTTAAATGATTTCCGATTAGCTCCTTAGTATTTTACAAATCTATGATGTTTCCATTAAATGATTAAATAATGTGGATTTTGTAGAGATGTCCCTTATCAGGTAGAGGAAATTCCCTTATCAGGTAGAGGAAATTAAGCTAAATTGAGCTTAATTTCCTCTACTTTTTAAAAGCTTGTTATGTTGGAACTTCAGATTATTTATTTTAGATCTTTCATATACCTACATATATAAAATGTTAAAAACTTATTTTAAAAATTTCTCTTTAAGAGCTACTTTACTTCTCACAAATTTTAATATGCTATGTTTTTGTTATTATTTCATTCATAACATTTTCTAATATCCTTAGCAGTCATATGTTATTCAGAATTATATTGCTCAATTTCTAAATATTTGTGGGTAACTTTCTGTTGTTGATTTCTAATTTAACATGTATTTTAAAAAGTGTTCTGTATAATTTTAATCATTTCAGATTTACTTGAGAATTTTTGTTTAAATCTCATCTTCTGATTTATATTTTTAAATGTTTCATGTGTACTTGAAAAGAATGTGGGTTCTGGTACTGTTGGGTAGAGTATTCTAAAAATGTATTTAAGCCATGCTGGTTGATAATATGGTTATGGTCTTCTAAATTCTTACTTTTTTAAACATGTTCTAGCAATTACTGAATGAGAAGTATTAAAATTTTTAATTGTAACTATGAATTTGTCTATTTCTCCTTTTAATTTTCACAAATTTGCTTTATGTATTTGGAAGCCCTATTATTTAGTATATAAATATATAGGATTATTGTGTCTTGATGAATTAACATTTTTATCATTATGAAATTTTTTCCTATCCCTAGTAAAATTCTTGCTTTGTTATAATATGGTTATTTTAGCTAGTTTATATTTATTATTTGTATGGTATATTTTCCTATTCTTTTACTTTCAGCCTATCATGGTTTTATGTGTAAAGTCCTCTCTAATTGGTGGTGTTTATAAAATTTATTTTAATGAAACAGTTCTCATTTATTCAGTTTTGCTTTCTGTAGTTTCAGTTATTTGTGGCCAATCATGGTCTGAAAACATTAAGTGGAAAATTCCAAAGAAAAACAATTCATAAGTTTTAAATTTCATGTTGTTCTAAGTAACATGATGAAATCTTGGGCCACCATCTCCATTCCTCCTGGGATGCAAATCATTCCTTTGTCTATTCTGTCTGTTACCTGCTCATTAGTTGCTTATAGCTATCTAGTATATTAGATTGTCATGGTATTGTAGGACTTGTGCTCGAACAACACTTATTTTATGTAATAATGGCCCCAAAGTGCAAGACTAGTGATCCTGCATATTACTAGAAATGTTTCATTTTATTGTTATTTATTGTTAGTATCTTACCATTTCTAATCTATAATTCAACTTCATCATCATAGGTATGTACGTACAGGAAAAACATAGTGTATATAATGGTAGCATCTGGTTACAGGCATTCAGTGTGGGTGTTGAAATGTACCTTTTGCAAATAATTGGGGACTACTCTACAATTATCTGCAAAATTGGTTGTAAATCTACCACCTTGCCATTTATTTTCTATATTCCCAGTTTGTTCCTTTGTTACTCTTTTCCTGCCTCTTTTGGATTGACTGTTTTTTAGAATTCCATTTGGCATTTCTGGCAATACCTCCTGGTTTTATTTTTCTGGCAGGTACTCTAGGGTTTACACTACATATCTCTATTATCTGATCATAGTCTATGTTTAATTAATATTGTAATATTTCATAGGTTATGTAAGAACTTTACAACAGTATATTTTTATTCCCTCTTCCGTTTGAGCCTTATTTTGGTCATGAAACTTACTTGTACTTATGTTATAAACTCTATAACACATTGTTTTAAATTTTGCTTTAAATAATCAATTTTCCTTTAAAAATTTATATGAAAAATTGTCTATTATATTCTTCCATGTTATTATTTTTTCTGAGACTTCTTATTCTTTTGTGTAATAGATCCAAGTTTTTATCTACTATCATTTTCTGTCACACTGAACAAATTTCTTTAACATAACTTTTGTTTAGTTTTGGTTTGGTTTTAGTGCAGCTGTGCTGGCAACACATTCTCTCAGCTTTCGGCTGTCTGAGAAAATGGCCTTGTTTGACCTTCATTTTTAAGTAATATTTTAAAATATTATTTTTACTGTGCCTATAGTATTCTAGATTGAAAAGTTTTTTCCCCCACTTTAATAGGGCATTCATTGTCTCCTTGTTTGCCTTATTTTAGAAGAGAGGCCTATGGTTATTTTTAATATTGTTTCTCCATATGCAATACATGTTTTTCTCAATGGCTTCTTTTAACATTTTCCCATTGGTTTCTAGCAATTTGATTATGGCAGGTTTGGTGTTTGTATGTATGTGTGTGCATTTCCTGATTAAGGTTCATTGACTTTCTTGGACCTGTGAGTTCATAGTTTTCATTAAATTTGGTAAACTTTTGGCCATTACTTTAAAAAACAATTTATTGCATTCCTTCTCTTTGTGGAACTTTAATTAGACTGCTTTGATTTTGTTCCACAGGTCACTGAAGCTGTCTTTATTTTTTTTTCATTCTTTGTTTCAGTGCATAAGACTTTTTGCTATTTTTTCAAATTATTGTATGTTTTATTCACAGTGTTTATAATATACTTTTAATTCCATTCAGTTGTCTTTTTTCTATTTCAGATACTGTACGTTTTAGCTCTGTAAGTCTTTTGGGGTTTTTTGACTATCTTTTATTTCTACTCTCAGAGTATTTTGGTTAAGAGTAATGTTTTCCTGCTTCATGGCGTTCTGAGAAATATTAGATGCCAGATTTTTTTTTTGAATGTAAGTTTCTTGCATGATAGATTTCTTCTCCTTCCTTCCTTCCTTCCTTCCTTCCTTCCTTCCTTCCTCTCTTTCTCTCTTTCATTTTTGGCCTTCTGTTTAGGCATTTAACTGTTAGGCAGTTAAGTTGCTTGTCATTTTAGGGATTCTCTTTGTTATGGTTGGTTTAAAGTAGATTTTTCTCTAGAGTTTGTTTAACCCTACTACAAAGTACAACCTATGATTTTTACTAAATTTCCAGGGTATTCAATGAGGGGAATCTCTTCTAGCAGTGTATTTGTGTTCTATTGCTGCTGTAACAAATTACCACAAACTTAATAAGTTAAAACAACACCTGAATATTAGGTCACAGTTTCTGTAGGTTAGAAGTTGGGCTTAACATGGCTGGTCCTCTGTTTAGGGTCTCACTAGGTTAAAATCAAGGTGTTAGCTAGGGCTGCCATTCTCATCTGGGACTTCAGGGTGTTTTGCCAAGCTCCTAGATGTCAACAGAATTCAGTTTCTCGTGGATGTAGTATTGAGATAACTGTTTCCTTGATACTTTCTCTCTCATCTTTAAATCAATAATCATGCATTGAACTTTTATTATGCTTTAAATTTCTCAGGCTTTCTCCTCTGGTACATCCCTCTGACTTCCTCTTTTGTTTTGAAGAGCTCATGTGATTCTACTGGGTCCATCCAGATAGTCCAAGATCATTTTAATATCAGCTGATTAAGCACTTTAATAGCAGCTGCAAAATCCCTTTGGGCATGTAATATGAAATAACCACAGAATGTAATAACAGAGGACTAATGTCACGGGGACCAAAATTCTGCTCATGATATGCTGCTTGGAGCACAAAAGTCTCTCAGCCTTGTACAATCTCTAATAACTATATAGCTAATAGTTTTCTGGTAGTTCCTTGCCTGATTTCATGGAGCTGGGCTCTATGCAAGTGCAGTCTACCATTCAACAATAGACTTAATGGGTCTTCTCTACAGATATATAAAGGTATTTATTTGTGTAGTTTCTTTCCCTCTGGTACTCTTCCCTGCAAATTGCAGCCACCTCAACCTTCCAGAACTCCTATGTCTGGCTGCTGAACTCATTGAGTCTGCTGCGAGTTTCTTCAGTTCTCTGTAACTAAACCCTGTTCAGAAAGCATCTTCAGACTGAAGACTGAGACAATTGTCATCCCATGTAAAAAACGGTGGTTTTATATATTTTGTCCAGTTTTCCTTTTGATTATCACTAGAGTACAAATCTAATATTGTCCCTTCAGCATGGCTGGCAAGGAGGTTTTTATTTAACGTTCTCCCGGTAAGTTAGAGATCATTCTTTAGGATACTCAAACTGTCCCAGATGTGGCCATTGTGAGCCCCTTCACATTGGTTCTTATGTTCTTCTACATGCCCCCATTAATTTTTGAGCATTTACTCACTCCTCCCAAAGAAAGATGTAGTAGATTCACCTTGCACATTCCATTCCCCGGAGAGGGAACATCAATTCTCCTAATATCTGTGATTTCTTTTGATGGAGAATGGCCTATGAAAATCAAGTTCTGGGCCTTAGGTGTGCCCATTGTTACTAGGATGTATTCGAGTCTAAAGACTTTCAGAGAAAAATTAGAAATCTAAGGCACTTTAAATCAAGATAAATCTTTGTGCTTCTCTGAATAAGACTTATTTGGTACAGAGCAGAAAATTCATGATTGACATTCTCCAAGAACTTTAGAGGATTAGAAAGATCAATTTGTGTTGAATATCTGGGATAATATATTAATATTTGGAGTATGACATGTTTTTAGAAGGCTGCCTGAGTGAGGGTTAATGTTTAAAAAAGCCATATGTCTTTCAATTTATTGTCCTTATAGTTGATGTATGTTATTGCATCTGGAATGGGGGCATTATCTGCCACACTCCCAAGGTATCTAGAAATCTTTCCTGTTGTCTGGAGAGAGTGCTATTGGAAAACGTTGCCCTAGATATCAGGAATACTAAATGTCCTCCAACACCAAAGAATGGATATCCATAATGAGGAATTGCTTCTCCCCAAATCCCAATCATGCTTCTTTGATCAACACAGACTATGCATTGATTTCACGTGCAAATATTGAATATTTTTATGTTTTGATACTCTTACCTGACTTTGGGTAAGTTACCAGAAAAAGGTCATCAGGTCTGGCTTGGAAATTAGAGATTTTATTCCACATTTCTTTTGATAATACTGGCAAAGGGATTCCATCAACTTCCAGGATGTTAAATAGTGTTGAACTCCTTTCCATAGTAGAAAAGTTTTTCTCAACCTTTGCCATTGGGAATTGGGATGGATATGGTCAATCCTATTTAAAATTTTAAAAATGCTGTTTTATGACTCATAATAAGGGTTATCATCTTACTGCTGTTGATTAGAATGATATAAAATAAGCTAAGCTAACATAAAACATGCTAACAAGTTACTCTATGTACCTTATTTATTTAATCTTCATAGCAACCACATAAAATAGATAATATTGCCTCTGTTTACTAGATGTGGAAGGTGAAGTCATTACAAGATTAAGTAATTTGATAAAAATAAAATAATCAATAACTGTTGGGGCTGAGATTTATACCTAAATAGTCTTTTTTCTACTCCATGTTCTAACAACCATATTACCCGTTAAATTAATAGTGAATATAATGGGTAATGTGTCATATATTGCTTCATTTTCTTCAAAATATTGTTTTGTACAATTAGAAGTGAGACTATTATATTGAAGAAAATTCAAAACAATGGTTTCAAGGAACTTTCTATACTGAGTTTTCTTGAATAATTTTACAGTGAAAACCTTCAAAAACCAGAATTTTATGTAGTATTTTTTCATTCATGGGATTATTTTTGAAATATCAGCATGAAGAACTCTCACGTACCTGTAGAAGTCTACTAAATTTGGAAACTTTAGATTAAGTTGGGGTATACATGGGACATTTAATCTTGCTGTACACATTGAGGTTCTGTGTTCAATTTGGAAGGAAAAAAGGAATCGTTTCAGGATCAGACATATTAGTTTACAGAAAAGAACTTATGCATTGAGATTAAAGAAGTATTTGGGATGAAGGTGACATAACAAATGCAAAAGTACATAAATTCTCATTGTGTAATGCCTTTCATGTAGTTGAAATTGAATAAATGTTAATTCTCCTTTCTTCATTATTAGAGAACATAATAAACATATATTAAAATATCTAGAGAAATGTATTTCTGTATCTTGTTAATCAGTGTTCTGAAAAAAGTGGACTGCATAGGGACATGAACTTGACGACCTCCTGGGAAATAGTGAAACAAGTTTCCTTCCTGCAGAATGTCTTAGAGTGTTAAGTTCATCAGTGGGATTTTGAATCCTTAAGAAAAGAAACTAGTTGTTAGCACTTCCAAGTCCTTTTATTTTTTGTTTTAACAAAGCAGAATTCTCATAGAATTTGCATTCTTGAAAATATTCTGTGGGAAATTCTGATCATGTGAATATGTAAAAGCAATGGATTGCTGCAGTACTGAGGTGGCCTCCTGGCCCCATACTCAACCAACCTTTCCTTTTGTATCTAATCCAAAGAAATAAGCACAATTATACTTATTTCATCCACCAGAACCAGGTGGAATGAACTTTTATGGGTTTCATTTTAAGGTACAGTGTCTTTTTCCATGAATGTGGTATTTGCAATACTTAGTCATTTTTGGAAGCAGGACCAAGTGTTAATTTTGCTTCATTTCCCAAGTTGGGAATATACAATCAAGAAATTTTCTTTCTACCATTACACTAGCAACTCTCCTTCAGTAAGTATAAGGCTCAATCCACCACAGAATAAACATTAAGCAGAATAAGCAGAATGTGTGCAGCCCACTTGTGCTCAGAGTCCTGGAGGTTTAGATTCCTGTCTGTGTCCCACCTTTGCACTCTTGCACAGGTGGTCTCATTGGCATGCAGGACATGCTCTGGAAGCATCTGTAACCAGATGCCTGAGATTACCCACCAATGCTCCTTCAGTATCATGGGTAATGTGTATCTGCTCATATGGGCAATCTTGTGAAACAATTTGTTGCTTGAATTATGGCTACTGTCTTGGATAATATAATAGTAAAACACATCACGGTCTTCTAATTGGACATTTATTTTATAGGAGTTCCTGAGAGCCAGGTAATCTTTGTTTACAAACTATTTGGAAGATGTGGACTTTCCCAAATCATAGACCTCCCATCAACATGGATATTCATTCTTTTATCTATTGCTGGTTGGCAGGTTCGGCCTACATCAATTAATTTTAACATTTGAATTGATTTATTTATGTAAGAAGTTTAAATTTCAAAGGTTATTTGAAGTTGTGATAGCATAACCAGTTTGGAAATGTTTGGTGTTAATTTTTTTGAATAAACCATCACCAAGCAAAATTAAATCAGATGATTTAAGGAAGTCTCTGTCCCAAACAGAAGTTAAGTAACTATTGAATCCCTCTTCTTCAGGAAAAGAATGAAGGTGGTTTGGTTAAAGTGTTACTGAAATGGACAATGATGGTAATACTTTGGGTCTAGGGTTAAATGATATTTCAAAGGAGATTAGAGCACCAGCTCAAAATTGGCAAACATTTTCTGTCAAGAGAAACTTCTTTTGAGGAATCTAATTGAAGATTTCAGTCACTGAAAATGTGAGTGTAAAAAAAACGAGAGAAAAATTACATGGGAGTTTTGAATCCATTTAATAGCAGTATTAAAGCTAAACAAACTGGGCATTAAAGTTACCTGAAAGAATGTAAATTTTATATATCGTAATGATGTATCAACACTTTTGAGAAGACCAAAATAAACGTATGTATATTATTATTTAAAAGCATGTGGTTATTTTCTAAGAAACAGACCCAAAACATTGGTAAAATATTTGATTTATTCTCATTTCATAAAATGAAAATGAATTAAACCCAACAGGGCTGTTCATTTTTGAAGTAATTTTGACTTTTCCTGTTGATATCTGCTACTTAAGTATGTTTTAAAGTCAATGGTATAAGGAATGTTGGTAATTTCAATAGACTTTATCATGATAGAGAAATAATCAATAGTTCTAGTAATTACTATGGATGCAGGATGTTCTTGATAGTTTTGCCAACTCACTTTTCCATTCAACATATATTTTTAAGCAGCTACACCATGCAAACATAGAGGCATGGCAGGCCTAAAACAGACATGGAGGATGAACTGTGAGCAAAATGCACCTGGCCACCACCTTCAACATATCTATAGTCCGGTCATGAAGATAGACAATGAATAAGTAATTGCATAAAGCCAGAGAAATACCTTGGAAATAGAACCATCATGGAAAACTTGAAGCAGGGACACAAAGCAATGATGGGTGCGAAGGCGTCAGGGTAGTGTTGCTGGAGAAAGTGATGTTTGGGGTGAAATCTGGAAGATGAATGTGTTTTGTCCAGATGGGGAGGAGAGGAAGGAGGTTCCAGGCATGAAATGGGCAAATACATGCCATCCTCAAGAAAGTAAACCTGGTCTAATTTGGAAGCAGGGTTGTAGAGGAGCATGATAGAACACTACCAGGAGATACCTTGGTGAAGCCAACAAATGTCAAAAGTAAAGAAAGAATCCTAAGTAGAGGCATCCAGATAACATTAACCTTTTAAGAGGAGGAAATATTAAGCTCGTGTTAGATTTTCTTATTCTAATATGTAGTGGCAGAGTTAGTGGATTAATGTCTTCAAACTTCAAAAGAAAGAAAGTGCAGCTGAAGAATTTTATATGTAGCCACATTGCATTTCAAATATAAAGAAAATAAACAAACACAAATAATTAATCCTGGAAGAACTCAGCAAATTTAGCCTCTGTTTTTTTCTTTTTTAGGCAGAGTTCTGTTCTGTCACCCAGTCTGGAGTGCAGTGGCACCATCATGGATCACTGCAGCCCCAGCCTCCTGAACTCAAGCAATCCTCCTGTCTCAGCCTCCAGAGTAGCTGGAACTACATGAGCAGGCCACCATGTCTGGCTAAGTGCCTCAAGTTTGTAAAAGATAATACAATTTCAAAATCCTTCAAATGTATTACGCAAGGGGTAAATTAAGCCCTGGAGACTGAGTCACATAGCATATTTACAATTTTACTTCTTAGATTATAGAGGAACTCTCTTCCTCACGTTTTTTATTCTGTAAATTACTATGAGAGAACAGAGACCAGACCTTCCCAATTCTAATTGCTGATCTTTGTTATAGATTAACTTCCTCCTTTATTGTCCTGTACCTAACTCAATCAAATAGTAATCAAGACCCCATGACTGTTATGTCATCAATTACATATACCTTTCCTGAGAGAAAAAGACCATTTTGACTAATCAGATCCTTGTAACTACACATTAAGCATTACATAAAACGATGTTGAAATTCTGCTAAATTTCTTTAAACTTTGTCTGTATAAATGACCTAAAAGTTCTACACTTTAGAACACCGACTTCCCTTCTTTGAGACCTATGCTTAGTGGATGACCCACCCTCAAACTTTGTGCTTAAATAAACTCTCTTAAACTAGATTTTGACTCTTTTCATTATTTTACCTTGACACTTTGGTGACCACAAATGGTCACCACTAGTGAGCCTCCAGTGAGTCCTGCTGTTTCACCAACACCTGATGCTTTGGTGCCAACACTAAGGTTTTAATTCACTGGACATCATCAGAAGCAGAAAGGTTTTTTGATGAGACTCAGGTTTTTAATCTTCCTGACTTTTTGGTTGAAACTCGGATTTTATTCAAATGACTTGGTTTTATGCTCCATGCAGCTGGAGTTGAACCTCTGCTTTTAAGGTAGGAGTTTGTTTTTTGTTCTTTAGAGATTCTTTTTTCATAGATTTGTAATTTCCACTTTTCTCTGATGTCAAGGGTTATTTGTTGAACTACTTTTAGAGTTTGTACAGCTTTGTCTTTCATTGGAATTTTGGTCAGGAACAGAAATAATTTCTCAGTCTGAAAAGAGAAAGTGAAAAAAAAAAAACCTGGCTAAACTCTGAAGCTTGGCTCATTTGGTGTATCTAAAGATTTTCCTGAGTGATGAAAATCAAGAAAAAGCTGTTTTGTGAGGATGAAGATAAGAGATGCCATTCTTCCATTCCTCCTACCCAAAAGGCACCTTAGATGATGAAGATCTCGCAGGAGTGCAGGAGCTCATAACTCATACATGCAACGGTCTCATAGGAAATCCCCATTGAACAGCATACAGACAATCTTGCTTAACTAGATGGGCATGTATGAAAACTGGATCTCTTAGTGCCTTAAGTGCCCTGGATTCCTGGGTTTCACTGAAACATGTAAGAGGTGACAAGCAATTCCTCAGTGACACTTCAAGGTGTACTCCCTATTAAGCAGCATGCCAGATCCCAAACATCTTTCCCTTTCAGTCTTTTGTCAGTTAAAAAGAGAATCCAAATGATGGACAATCATCCATCTGAGCCCAACTCTTCCTCTATAAAAAGACATCTACTTTTAGGAACTCCAGCTAGATTAATGTACCATACTTATTGTAACACCTCCTGTTAATATCCAGAATAATAGTCTCACTTAACTTATGAAGGTCCCAACCTACAATGGCCAAAATGGGGTACCGTTATATACCTAAATTAGTGTTTTTATGTGCACAATTAGAAAAACTGCCTCTAAAACTAAATGATTAGCAGAATTACTTTCAACGGTACTTAGAAGAATCCCAAAGGCCTTGGCAAAGCTCTTTGCCTACAGGAAGAAAATAGAAAGAACTCTAAAGTCATTTCTGAATTAAAGAAAACTGCTGAAGCTTTTTCTCTTCCTCCTCCTTCTTCTACATCTCTTTATCCCTCCTTATCTGAATCACTTCACCCAGACTTGCGTTCTCTTCCCCTTCCTTCCACTTCCTTCATTTCTTGAACAGCTGGTATTTGATACCAGAGAATTTAACATGTTTTATCAATCATGGTGAAAGATAGAACTTAAACGCAACATTAAGGAATTTCCTGACTGCACCAGGATCCTACTGATTTTGTTAGGAAATTTGAACTGAATATTTGAGCTTATGACCCTGTTTTTTCTGATTTATATCAATTAGTTCACATTAGAATCACAAAGTAAAGCTGGAGATTGGCTAGTTAAGGCAAATCAGAGGAGCTTGCTGAAGGGCTTTTATAAATTTTCAGAAGATTGAAGACATGGCTGTGAGTTTGCAAAAGCTTTGTTCAGAGCCATCCCTTTAGTATTCCAAAGAGTGGTTGACTCAGATAAAATACACCAATGTCAACAAAACCCAGGCAAGTCAGTAATGCCATATTTTGATAGATTTGAAAAAATTTCCAAATAATATTGAAGATTCTCTGAAAAGAGCTGTGCCCACCATCAAAATGATACTATTGGCAGGGTGCAGCAGCTCACGCCTGTAATCCCAGCACTTTGGGAGGCCGAGGCAGGTGGATCACGGGGTCAGGAGATGGAGACCATCCTGGTCAGCATGGTGAAACCCTGCCTCTACTAAAAATACAAAAAATTAGCCAGGCCTGGTGGACGGCACTTGTAGTCCCAGCTACTCAGGAGGCTGAGGCAGGAAAATGGCATGAACCCAGAAGGCGGAGCTTGCAGTGAGCCGAGATTGCCCCACTGCACTCCAGCCTGGGTGACAGAGTGAGACTCTGTCTCAAAAACAAACAAACAAACAAACAAGCAAACAAATAAATGATACTCTCCTCAATTCCAATTCCTTAAACAGGTTAAGTGAAGAATTGGCAGTAATAGTAAAAAGATAACAGCCTAATTGGGCTACTTCCCAAACTTATGATTTGCTTAAATTATTGATCAGTTATCTTACACCTTAATCAAAGAAGAGAGAGAGAAAAGGCAAACAAAAGAATAAGGCTGAAAAGATTATGAACTTGTGACTCAAACAACTATCCACCCAGTGTGAACCTCAAAATACTCCCAATAAATCTCAGAGTGGACTTCACACCCTTCTTTGTAATTACTGCAAAAACCTGGACACTTTAAGAAACATTGTCAGAAACCACAAACAACAACAGGCAAAAGAAGAGCGGATATAATGGAGCTTCTCCAAGCAACTGAAATACTTTCTTTTCCTCCTTACTAACACTATGAGAGAAATAGAAATTGTTTGAAATGGAGAACAAACACAAGCTCTTGTTGATGCTGAAGTTATGTTATCTGCAGTAAATCCCATGTTATTGCAAGGCCTCATTCCTTGGAGCAAATGAACACTTCAAATGGTGGATGTCACTAATACCCCTGTACTGGCATATAAATCTCAGCCTTTAGCTTTTCAGCTAGGCCCTATAGAAGGGATTCAGGCTTTTTTCTTAGTTTCCTCAGCCCCCATTCATTTGATAGAAATAGACTTCTTAGAACTACATAATGCCCACTTTTTTCCCCAAACATGGCAAATGTGTTTAGAATTAGAAGACAAAATTTAATTACTACATACAATAAATGTTTTGAAATATGATTCTCTTAAATTCACAAATTGAAATCCATATTGCCATAGAGGACACCAAATTATTGAATAATGAAGAATCACAAAAACACTTAAAGGTAGTGCCTGATCAATTGTGGTGAAAGTCATCCACTGGTATTGGAAAAAAAATCTTAGTTGCCCGAGTCAAAATTCAAATAAACTCATCAAAGTCTTTTTCAGATTTCACACAATAGCCTAAATAAGGGGATCAAAGCCAGCCACACCAGATCTTTTGCTCCTGCTTTTTCCAGGCAGGCCTTGTCCTTATGGGGCCATCTTTGTACTGCCTCCTCCCAGCGCAGGAAGAGCACTGTGGGGGTTGCTATTATGCTCCTTTAAAAAACTAGTAGGGTTTGGGCCAGCAGGATGTTCATAGGTCATCCATGCTCCTTGGGAATTCCATGAGCACAGCCTGAGCCAATATTACCTTAACATATTCTTATAATAAAGAAAGCAGTTTGAGCATACAGACGTTCTTTAAATAAGCTGTTTCAGCTTTCAAGATTTTTTTTAACAGAAAACAGTACAGACTCCAGATGCACAGAGCTGGCCAAATCATTTTGTGAGCTGATACAGAGGTTGTTTAAGAGCCAATAGTGCTTGTGGTGAGGATATACTTACTCGAGGCCCTAACATTCCTTCATTTCACACTGCCTACTTTCTGTTGGATTAATTTGGTTGCTTCTGTATTCTTCCCACATTGAAAAGAGGGTGTGGAAATGTTTCAGGTTCCCTGTCAGGTCATAGCGGCTGGCCTTGACTCACCAGGGTACTGCTCCTCTTGGTGAGGGGAAGTCACTCCCAGTGCCTTTCTCTTAAGCTGGGTGCTCAGTGACAGCAGATAGGCAGTTAGGAGACCAAAGGGGCTGGACCTAGGGTCACCGGACTTGAGATCTAGAGGGCACTTTGTATGCCAATGTGCTTCACCATTCACTTTACATAGTGGGGAATAAAAATCCCCTAATATTGCCACTTGGCAACATGTGAAAGTTGAGCCACCAGATAGAGAAAATTAAGGTATCAGGTATTCAGAACAAAGTTGCTTATTAGGATTTGGAATTTAAAAAATTGAAGACTTAAGTGACTTAAATTT